>NC_047042.1:2369929-3569929 GCF_011762595.2 Tursiops truncatus
TCGGGAAATGCTGCTGAACAGGCTTGGAGGAGAGTGTGTCTAAAGCAAGGCCACCCTTTCCTTTAGGGCACATCTCCTTCATCCTTTGGGTAAGTTTTCTATTGCTTTCTCTGTCTCTGTTTTCTTTGGCACGCTTTCCAAATTATTGGTTATGCGTGTGGTTTATGGTTTGTTTTGGGTTCTAAGGGAAGAGGCAGCCTGTGGGAGGACGGGAATTGTGAGGCCCGTGTCAGCACCTCATCTGTGCCTCCAGCTCTGAGACCTGAAACCGTTCTCCATGCTTCCTGGACCACTGTGTGTCCTCTGCAAAATGGGGGACTGGAGCCAATTGAGCTCAGAGGATGCTCAGGCTCCTGGGGCCCTATGGGGTGTTTTCTTAGTGGTTGTTTGTAATGTTCGTTGGAACCAGGAAACAAGAACTATGCTCTGTAGACATCCATCGCCTGCCTGGGAAATGAGGCTCATCTATGTTGAAGTGTCAGTGCAAATGTTAATCAGAGTACATCACATTGATTGAGTGCTTGAGATTTACCAAACACCACCCTCGGCATTTTTCTCCTTTCAACTTTACAAGACCCCCATGAAGAAGATACAGGGACCGTCTTCAATTCACAGGGAGCTGAGACTCACAGTTTCAATAGCCAATCAGAAGTCCCACGGGAGCCAGACATGGCACTGAGTAGGAGCTTCCCCACTCTTCTGTAGAGTCTATTTTCTCAGTTGTTATTTACACCCAGGAATTATGTTCTCCTGGGTAACTGTGCACAGTAAAAACTCATCCACTAGGGAGAAAGGGAATCACAGAACTTTGTTGGGCGAATTATAATCTACTTGAGGAATATTTGCTTGCTGTTGATAAGCTAATTATACAATTTTCTCATCTAATTTGCCCAAAATGCTTCTCATAGGTAAAGCTTTATTTGAAACATGGGTAGTAGGTAACGTACATAGAAATTGGTAAGAAGTTTCTTCCATTTTTCTAAATAAGTAAAATGACCTCTCACCTCCTAAATTCTTCCATTTCAATACTTGATTTCTCACTGTCTACAGTTCTGCGTGTCTGTGTGACATTGTACGTGCACTTGGGGGACATATGAGCACTTGGTGCTGTGCATACCTCTTTCTATAGGATGTTACATATACAAAATAATACCATAAGCTTATTTAGCATATTAGCATCCATGCACTTTATTATTTTATCCTCACAACAACCTTGTGAGCTAAGCCAAAATCATGTTTTTTTAGCCTCATTTTACTCTTGAGGAAAGAGCCTTAAAGAGGTGACTTATTATGGAATCTGTCTTATAATTGGTCAGATCTGAGCTGTACCCCGTGTCAACTAACTTCTAGTCACAGTGTGTTAATATCTGCTGTGTGTTGGCTTGATTTAATAACTTCATTTTCTTATCTTTTATCATGGTGTTGTATTTTATACCCGGTGTTGTATTTTAAGCGGTTAACTGGGTAAATCGGTTTAAAATCAACACATAAAAATATGTTTGCTCCCCATGAAGGTTTTGATGAAGTGGTGGAGGTTCACCGTGGAAATCTCCAGCAGGGGAAGGATCCCAGGGTCGCTGAGTACCAAGGCTCAAGCCAGTGATTAATGCCTCAGTAGCCGCTGCTCAAACTTGGGGGCTTTTAGGCAAATCAGATGAGCTCTTAAAAACCATCACAGAGTGCGGGCGAGGTGAGGCTGAATTCCAGCAGGGCTCGTGACAGGCACGCGGCTGTCTCACCTCGCTCTCTTCCAGTGCTGACTTTTTACCAGATGCCCCTGCACACGCCGAGACTCATGTTTTATTCTCGCTGCTTCTGCGTGGGGAGCTCCTGTGGATCGACCCGACCCAGGGTATTTAGAATCATAGTCCCTACTGTTTCCATTATTCCTTTTCCTCCCCCGTGTAGGAAACAATGAAAGCGCTGAGATGCGGCAGGACTGCTGGGCTGTAGCTCAGCACAGGAGCCCAGCCAGGCGGAAGGGCGCCTAGGGTCTCACCAAGTTCTAGTTGGTCCTGTTCCCAAGAAACGAATCAGCTAAATTTGAAAAAAGATTATGTGGATGCATTTTTCACGTGAATGGAGGAGAGAGACCACATCCCTTCACTGGATAAATCCCAATTCTTTATGATGCTCCCTTGGTTTCCTTGTGCCCGGGCATCTAAATTGATCCCAGAGTTCTCCAGTGTTATCATCAGGAAGCTCAGAATAAAAAACAACACAAGGGCTTCCCTGGTGGCGCAGTGGTTGAGAGCCCGCCTGCCGATGCAGGGGACACGGGTTCGTGCCGCGGTCCGGGAAGATCCCACATGCCGCGGAGCGGCTGGGCCCGTGAGCCATGGCCGCTGAGCCTGTGTGTCCGGAGCCTGTGCTCCGCAATGGGAGAGGCCACAACAGTGAGAGGCCCACGTACCACCAAAAAAAAAAAAAAAAAAAACCCACAGAACATGAATACAGTCTAGTTTCTCAGTGTCCCGCTCCCAGCCCGTAACCATGACAGCTGGTTAATCAGAAAGGCGAACGTGCACACCCCACACTCTGTACCTTTAATGATCCGGTCAGTTTGTTGGGCCAGAGTTCCCATGGTCCCTTCTGTGGAGGCTCCTTGGGGGTCTTCGCAGAAGCAAGTGGCCTGGGCCTCTGGTCCTTCAGCCAGAGGCTGAAGATGGGCACAGAGGACGGGTTTCGTATATTGAAGTTCTGTGGAAGAACTAGAGATTTTCACCCGAAGTGAAGTAAGTCAGACAGAGAAAGACAAATATCATATGATATCACTTACATGCGGAATCTAAAATATGATACAAATCAACGTACCTACGAAACAGAAACAAACTCACAGACGTAGAAAACACACTTATGGTTATCAAAGGAGAAAGGGGGGGAGAGATAAATTAGAAGTTTGGAATTAACAGATACACGCTACTATATATAAAATAGACAAACAACAGGGTCCTACTATATAGCACAGGGAACTGTATTCAATATCTTCTAATAACCTATAATGGAAAAGAATCTGTAAAAGAATGTGTGTGTGTGTGTGTGTATAACTGAATCACTTTGCTGTATACCTGAAACTAACACAATATTGTAAATCAACTTTACTTCAATAATTTAAAAAATATATTATTCTTACCAAAAACAAAATTGAAAGAGTCCTCTGACCACCTCCCTGAAGTCCTCAAGGTTTGAAGACCATAGCTCTAGGAAATCAGAAGGAAAAAAGAGTTGTCAGTTGGTCATATGCTTCCTGCGGGCTCCTGTTCAGAGCTTTGGCCCACCTGTACAGGTGAACAGTAACACTGCGTCTTTAGCTGTTGCTACTTTTAAAGTCTTCCTTTTAGGGCGATGAAAATATTACTGATGGAATGCACATTTAGTGTAACACGAGAACTTCAATCAATTTCTCTCTGCCTTTGGCTTTTCCTTGGGAAATTCTTATCAGCCTGCCCCACCTTTAACTATCCATCCATCTTGTATTGGCTATCCAAATATACCCAATAATGCTCTTTCTGAAAATATGCCAATTGACGTAATTACAGCTAAGCTGGAATATTAAACTGTGATGTCTGGTTTTTGTTTTTTTTTTTTTTTTGGTACGCGGGCCTCTCTCTCACCGCTGTGGCCTCTCCCGCTGCGGAGCACAGGCTCCAGACGCGCAGGCTTAGCGGCCACGGCTCACGGGCCCAGCCGCTCCGCGGCATGTGGGATCTTCCCGGACCGGGGCATGAACCCGCGTCCCCTGCATCGGCAGGCGGGCTCTCAACCACTGCGCCACCAGGGAAGCCCTGTGATGTCTGTTTGCTAGAGAATGCAATACTATTCCCCAAAGCATCGCCTTGGTGCCTTGCAGCTTCTATTTTAAATTATTCCTGGAAGGGTCATCTCCTATGCCGGGGATGCTTGCACTGGTGCTGCCCTTCCCCTGAAGGGTTGTGTCGCTTTCGCAGGTGGTTTATTCAAACAAACAAGACAATTCCGCACTCTGCCTCGCCCTGTCTTCCAGGCTTGTCTTCCACAGCAGTGCTCATGGGCTATTCTGCATCCACTGGGGGCCTCACCAGCTCTTTCCTTGCCTGGTTTCATTGTCTCCTAACTCAATTTTAGGTAACATCTATGTTAGAAGGTACGGGGGTTTCCATTTCAAAGGAGACGGAGCATTTTCTACACATCTAGGCTTGCCAGTATTGAATGCTTGGGAGTGGGAGGGATTTCCCCATTTCTGGGGCTTCCGATGAAACCTTATAATATAGTCAAAAACAGAGTCGGGCATCCCGTAAAACCCTATCTCATTTGGTAAATCCTACTTTGTGAAGCAGCTTTTAGAGTTGTGTGGATTCTGTTTTGCTTTCATATTTTGAGGATAAAAATCCCTGGTGGCAGACCCTCTGTGCACGTGGGGCAAAATCGTGTTGATTCCCTGTTCATCCTCCTTCCAGGCTTCCCGGCCCCATCAAGTTAATCAAATCGGGCAGCTGGCAAAATACCTGCCCCCTGGCTCTGGAAAAAGAGAGTGAACAGACCCAGAATGTGTAGCTCTGAGCAGGACACTCAATCTGGTGACCTTAAAAACGAAATAATATGAGGGTGTGGTGAGCAGGCTTGTAGGAGGGCAAAGTGGAACAAACGTACAGGGGAAAATGTGGCCCTAACACGTGAAGAGGCTTAAAAACGTGGATGCCTTTTGACCCAGGCACGAAACTCCCGGGGTTTATACTACGGTGGTTCTTAAAAACGTGGGCAGAAGCTGTCTGCTTGGAGGTTTACCACAGTGTTGTTTCATTAAAAAAAAAAAAAAACAGATTGAAAACAATGTAAGTTCAAAAGTAGAAAAAGGATTTAAATAAATCCTAGCGTGCCCATGCAATGAAGTATTACACAGACGCCACAAAGTTATGGAAGTAGGGCCACTGGTTATGAGAATGTCTACAAAGTACAGTTTATTTTGATCAAGAAAATATGTCAGCACGCGTTATCCGTAATATATGAGTATCCATGTATGTGTACACACACGCACACGCACACACCACAGTTTTAATAGTGGTGATCTCTAGGTGGCATGTATTTTTCACATCTGTGTCCTCTCAGTTTTGGGGGTGGCAATGGTATTATTTTATAAAAAGGAAAGCAGGTTCTAATCCCCAGAGAGAAACGTGAACTCAATCCAGTAACTCGAATGAAGCCAAACCACGGTGAGGCCCATCGCAGTGACCACCACCCCAGGGGTGACCATGTCCCCAGAAACTCAAGCTCCTAATTGCCTCCTCAGGGAAGGAAAGCCCCCCGGTGAGTGACACCCCCGACGATGGCGATGAACCCATGCCTGTCCCTGAAGACCTTTCCACCACGTCTGGAGGCCAGCAGAGCTCCAAGGGTGACAGAGGACTGGGTAAGTGGCCTCCTGTCCACAGACTGTCACGTGCTCTAGTCCTCCTGGACCTTTGTCTCTTTACAGTCATTTCACCTGTGGTTTCCCCTCAAGCCCCATGTCAAGGAAACACAACATGCAGGACGGGAGCCCCCGCTCAGTGCGGTCTTGAGCCCTGTGTGGGAAGCAGCGTGGCCAATCTGCGGAGCATCCCAAAGCAGGCACCTCACTGGCCTCGCGTCCTCAGCGCACTGCAGCAACGTCCATGCTGATGGCTTGTAGACAGGGGAAATTATCCATTTCATGTGTAACGGCAACAGGGCTGTTCATTTCATAGCTCTGCTTTAGAAGGAGCTGAATCTGGCCATTTTCAGTTACCCTTCACATCTCTATTTCTCGAATGTCCAGTTTAACTGAAAGTAGAAAATTTGACAAGTAGAAAAATTTTAATGTTAAAAAAAGATCTAGATCATCTTGACTAGCGGACATTTACACGCCTTCTCCATAAAAGAATGTGTATGGAAGTATCTGCAATCTCTCCCCTGGTTAACCTACCCAGGCTACAGTTCATGGTGAGAAATCTCAGTCCACCCTCTTTAAGAAAACAGAGGCCCAGAGAAATGCAGTGAATTAGCCAAGGTCACGTAGCAGAGTCAGAAGGAGACTCAATTTCTGACTCAAAGACTGGTTTTCACTCCATGATACCCTATTCTCATCAGCGAATGAGTCAACAGTTCCTTGGAATACCTATCTTTTTTCTTTTTATAAAGATAAAACTGTGATGTTGAGAGCCACTTATCTGCACAAAAGAGTATCATGAAGGGTACGCAGGTGGAAATGAGGTAGGACAGGTAGGACAGATCTCATGTGGATCAGCTCATAAGAGCCACGGCCAAGGAGGGCACGTGTGTAAAGTTCTCGGGGTTCTGAAAATCGCCAGTTATTTTCCTGTAGGACATCCTAATGTGATAACTAAGAAACAGATTTTGTACGTTTTCATGTGTCTTGGAAACCAAGTAGACGCTGGGTATTATGGTTCTTCTGTTTTAATTTAGCTGTACAATTAGCTGTACAAACAGACAAAGATAGTGGCTAAAGCCCTTTGACACAGATGAACCAAGAAAACATGTACATTTCTGAATCCCTTTTCCCTGTTAGAAGATGTATATGTGGGTGAGTAGGGGGAGAGAAGGAGGTCTGTGGACCTTGCCTTTTGTTCCACACACATCCTTTCAGGGTTTCCCAAAGCTGAGACACAAAAGAGCATGCTTTATTGTAACTGATGCACTTATGTTTAAGATTGTCTTCTGTTTATTACAAGAGATACTGGTTTGTCATACACCCTGTACTGCTGCAAAGTTTCCTTTCAAGGCACATTTACATAAATCAAAAGATCAAATGTAAATAAAAACATTAGGACAATGAGGGTGTGTATACATGATAAAAATTTGCAAAGGCTCAGGGACCAAAAGCCAGAAGATATTATGTGGATACGTACCCACTAACCATTTAAATGAACCGAGAACCCAGACATCAGAGTTAGGACTCCGGGGTCATTATGGAGAAACTGGGGAGCCGCCCCCCTCCGCCCCCGCACCGAAATCCCTGCAGCTGCTGTGCAGGCTGACAGCCATGGTCACCTTGGGCAACCTGTAGAGAACTGAAAGTCGGGCCGGTTCCTGGAGAGTGGAGAAGAGTCCACTTGGTGTAGGTAAACAAGCCTTCGTTATAAATGCCTTCACGGTCTACATATACCACCCCTTAAGAACTTCAGGTTGTGGGTGATCTGCCTTGGTAAGAGGTCATCAAGCCCCTGGTTCCAAGGCTGCGTTCTGGTGGTGAACTTCGGGCTGGGTCCTGACAGAGCCCGTGCAGGTGTGGCTGGTACAGCTGGGGGGGGGTGTGATCTCCCGCAGGCTCTCTCCAATGCTCGCTCGCCATGCAACACGACGCTCACCCACTTCTCCTTTCAGCGTAAGGTTTCTAAAGACTGAATTTCAGAGTTGTAAAACTTCAAATGCCCAAGCATCCTCTTTCCTTGGTTTGTAAACAGCGGCTGCCGTGTGGACAGGCAGGGAAGGTGGTTGGAAGTGGGGGCCAGGGACAGAGGAGTGATGGGTCACTGCCAGGAAACTAGAAAAGACAGAAGCACAGACTACAGGAGGAGACAGCGGGCAGGTTTAAGGAGACAGGTGAGTGGGAGAGAATCCCAGAGACCAAGGGGTAGAGAGGAGCATCGAGGAAATTGACTGCTGTTCACGCTCGGCCAGTGAGCTTTAGAAACCATCCTTTATGGCTTTTGAAGGAAACCAGCTGGCTTGAGCAGGCGGTGGTAGGTTGTTTATTAAAGTGATGCCTCTTCGGTAGCACTGAACAAATGAAGTATGTCAATAGCGTTAGGAGACCACTTTAAAAGATGGGGAATTCGAAGCTGGAAGGAAAAGGAAAGGCACTCAAAGGCACGTTTCCTCAGCTCCCTGGGAAGAAAGCAAAGGAAGGAGGGTCAGGGGACAGACAACAGGAAGCAGGAGCCCCGCCCTGCTCGGGGGCGGCGGAGGGGGGGGGGGCCTCCCTTCACAGAAGCCGGAGCAGCACAGCACAAAAAGGAAGAGCCAGGGAGAAGGCACCGGGGAGGATGGTGAGGAGGGCGGAGGCTGGCCCAGGAGAAGGTGCACCTGGGAGGGCAAGGGTGGAGCCTGGGCCCCTCCCAGGCAGACCTCTGAGCCTTGTTGCCCTCATTTCAAACTGGCGGCAGCATCGGAACTCAACTCACAGAATGGTCTCCAGGGGTAACTGAAAACATGCAAACTCGCTTTGCTGAAGACAGAATAACAAAGTCAGAAACAGACAGTAAAAGGCAGAAAAAGATCTTTTAAAGGTTTATGGGCAGAGTAAAGGAGCCTGTTGTAGCTTCCCCTGAGAGAAGGGAAAGACAATAGATAAGATTTGCAGCACCAGGAATAGAAGAGGAATTTACTAATTAAAAAAATGTGATCCAGAGATCAAGCAAACCGAAAAGACAGCCAAGAAGACGGGGGAGGGATCAGTTAGGAGAGGGCAAGACCAAGAGAGAGATTGAGGTGCTGGCTACCCCCAGACCCAAGGTCCAGTCGAGGGTGCCGGCTGTTCCGGTGGAAATGTCAAGGAGAAATGGCGAGAGGCCAAAAGATGGGAGAAGATGGGAAAGTCTTAGGTGATAATAGATCACTGGGTGTCTGTTTTAGAAGGAGCCAAGGGATGCTTTTGAAAAGCTCTGAGCCCTCCTTACCAGTCTTAGACAAATCTAATCCCAACCAGAACAGACCTGAGTAATCAACAAGTTGTCGGGAAAGGTAGAAACCAGCCCCCTAAGATGGGGAGGTAGCATCTCACTGGTGGCAGTTCATTCCCAGCATGAGAAGAGTAATGACTTTGCACCTCAAGCCTTCCCGCAGTCTTGAGGGAAGTCCTGGAGGACTGTGTGGAAAGGTGGTCAGAGGAGTAAGGCCAGGCCAAGGCTCTGGCTGTCATCTAGCTCCATTTTCTTCTGGGTCTGAATAGAGGACGCAAGGGTCTGAAGTGCAGCGTGAAGAATGTAAGGTAGACACAGGAGAGGACTTCCTGGCCATGAGGGATTTAGTCATCAGGACAGTCTACTTAATGAGATGCTAGCTCGTTCTTCTGAAGTGGTCTCTTAAAAAATGAGAGAAATCTCGCCTCTGAAGTGGTTGTGTATGAAACTGCTAAAACGGAGGATGCACTCAGTGACCTCCTAAGGCAACCCCCAAATTTACTCAGTGACCCATGGCAGGTGCCCTAGAGAAGTGGAAAATGGGTCGAGAGTTCTTCTGACAGCTGCTGACCAGGGGTGATTAAAAGTGTCTCCTGTAGAAATGATGTCAGGACGGGCGTCTAACAGGACTGAGTAAAGGAACGAAAAGCTTAGTTCTTTTCCTCCTTTATTCAATAACCCGTACGTTGCTTTCTTCCTTCGGGCGTGGATTTTTACGCATTACTGCCTTGCTCTCCCTTTGCTTGTGTGGGTTTCCCTGTCCTAAAATTGGGCAGGGGTCCTCCAGCTGCCGCATGCTATCAGTGAGTGCACAGGCCTGGAGAGGAAGGGTGAGGACTGCAGGCTGGCTGGCTCCAGCCCCAAGAGAGACTGTGAGTAAAGTCAGAAGCCCCTTCCCCTTTGAGTGTAGATGGCTGGCAGGGAAGGAGGCTTGCTGGGCTGGAGCAGAGGAGACAGGGAGAGGCCAGAAATGGAGAAGAGAGATTTGAGGCCAGAAAACCAGATGGTACCCTAAGAGAGATGCCTGGCAAGGTTAGGATTTAGAGTAGAATCAAAGGGAAGACCCAGGGGCAGAAGTCCAGTAATGCCCAGGGGGTGGATGAATTAGCCGACGGCCAAAGACGCGAGGCTGGTTTGAGGTTGAAGGAGGCTTTCCAAAGGCTCGGTCGGCTCCATGGACAGTCAGGATGACCTTGTGTAGTAGTCACTCGAATGCAGAGGGAGATGCGAGGTTGGGTGCCTTTTGAATACGGGGCGATGACGTGTGTTTGTGCCTGCCTGCCACATTCTAGAATGTTCTTCCCTTGCTCAGGACCTACGCCCAAAGTAGGGCGGTGACAGCCCTTGCTTCCTGGGTGGTTTATCGTAGGATGTAATTCCTGCAGGTCACATCCCCCAGAGTGGTGTTTGGAGCCTTCTAGAAGCTGAATTCTTGCATCAGCCTGGGTCCTTGGGTCCTTCCCTTGGAAGATTTTGACCAGAGTTTGATTCACCCTGGCAAAAACGGAAAGAAAAAAAAAAGTAGAAAAATATCTGGCGTTCTTCCCCCTGGAATCCAGGGAAATGATTGTGTCTACACATAAATTCTCTTTTTTGGTCCATTCACTTGAAGTAAACATTGCTTTATTCCATCATGAGTTCCAGACCTAAAGTGTGAACCGTAAGAGGTTTCATACCTTTTTCACTGGTGATCCTGGTACCAGATCTCACCTTTGTTTTGAAGTTCCAGGCACCATGACGGTGGCAGGACGGTGGGTGAGGGCTGTAGCGCCTCTCCACAGCCTGGGTTGATGGGAGATGCTGGAGAGAGTTTTTCACGGTGGAAAACAGTGGGCTTTGGGCTAATTGGAGCTGGGGCGCTGGCGTTTGAGTACGGATGCTGCGCCCGCTTATCTAATCAGCAGTTAGAGGAAGTCGTTTTTATCTGTGCAGTGCATCTCCTCTGAACCGAGAAACCCCATTTGAGCTTGGGAGAACTATTATCTCACAGCATCTGAGCATTAGCTGCAGCTGGTCTCGAGCTTGTTGGGATGGGATGTGCGCTGTGAAACAGTCTCACAGAGAAACCCGTCCAGGGCTGAACTCCATCCAGGGCTCGGGTATCTTGGTTTCCCGGTTTCTTCTGAGGAACAGCTCAAAGCATGTCATTTAGATTCGTGTCCACGCCTCTGGTTTATTTAGTTCCTTACTCCTTTTCGTAGTTGACACATTGTGCAGTGCTTTTGATGGGGCACCTTTTAAAGATTCTGTCGTCTTCATCTTCCAATTTGCCGTCTCTGCCTGCGGTGCCTGGTGGAGACCACAGAGGTTACCATACATCACCAAACCAAGAGGAGGCCAGTTGGAAAGATTCTCATTTTCCTGAATTTCCCAAAACGTGAGACACAGCATCAAAAATATATATATATATATTTTGCCTACTGTCTAAGTCTTTCAAGTTTTGAAGAGGGACTATTATGTAGCAGGTTCATTGCTTCCCATTTAAAAGTAAATGTTAAGTTTTTTCTGCCCTCTGTTTTGTGGGGCAGTGCAAAACACTTGGAAATCATGATCTTTGTGGAACATCTTGACACGTTGGTACACAAAATTAAAATAAGTGATTGTGTGCTGCATGGGGTACCATCCTGTACTGGGTTGTGGTGTATAAAGTGAGACCAGGCAGCAGAGGCTTCTGTGTGTCGTGCCTGTGGGGCGTGTGTGTGTGTGTGGTGTGTGTGTGTGTGTGTGTGTTCTGTGTGGTAGTCAACAGGACACCACAGTGGGTCGCGTGGAGGAGCATCTCTGTGCCTCGGACCCAGCTGCAGTGATTCCGTCCTGCTAGCCCTGGCAGGTCGCCTCCCTGTGCGGTGAGGGTGTCACCTTGCCCATCGCTGTAACCAGGGGGCCGGCGGGGCTGCGAGGTAGGGCCATCCGTGCAGCGGCAGCCGTGGGTGTCATTATCATCCATCAGGCATGCTTGCTGTGAGATCTCTGCGGGATCTGGACACCAGATGAGCACGTGCTCAGGTCACCTCCTGGCAGGTGACTTGGAGGAGAAGCACCAAGGTGGTGACCTCACAAGACGCCGAAAATTCCCAAGAAAGAAGGCAAACGGGAAGCAGCATGTGATCGGTGTGGCAAGACCAGAGGGTCTCAGCAAACTCCGGGTCCTTCCCAGCGGCTGGAGAGAGCGGGATACAAGGCAAGGCCTGGCTGGAGGGTGGAGGGCTCATGAATGTCCCCCCACCAACCCCGCCGTGGTGAGGGCTGGCCCACCGGGAGGATGTGCTTGGGGACGAGGGACTCGCGGCACTGAACTGTCAGGTCATCTGAGGGCCAGTGTGTCCTGCTTGTACTCAGAGATCAGTGACCACACGGTTGGAGGCTGTCAAGGTGTGTGTGACCGAAAGCAGGGCCCCTGCTGGAGGCCAGGCTGCTCTGGGCCCCGCCCTCCTGTCACCTCCCCACTGGGTTCACTTTAGGATTTGGGACTGCACCGTTTAGGTTGGCTTTGTGCTTCGTTTGAACTTGTGTTTCTGTGACTCTTAGGACATGAGGCCCTTCCATTCAATACCAGTAATATTGACTGAGCCCTTCTCCCTGGCTGGCTGATGCAGCCGCTGCCTCGCAGACCTTAGCAGTTACAGCTTGCAGACTGATCGCCCAGTGCCGTAAGGCACGGCAGAGTGCTCACAGGGACATCAAGTATTCTCTAAAGAAAGTGGACAGAAGGGCTTGTTCCCAGCTGGGCTGGGGAGTGGGGCCATGGGGAGACTCAGGGAGCTGAAGTTCTCACAGAGGCGCGAAGGTGAGTCATGTCTGACCTTAGGAAACGCGTGGTAGTTGGGAGGGGCAGAAGTGGGTGGGCAACGTCACAGCCAGGGCCCCCGTGGCCAGCTCTGGGAGCGAGCTGTGGGGTTTGGAGGGGACCCCGCCAAATGTCTCCTCCAGACATGAGTGCTGGCAAGATCATCTGGGGACAGCAAACGGGGAGAGATGTCCTGTGCCTGAGCTGGGAGGGGCCGGGTGGGGAGGTGATTCCCAGCAGTGGGCACAGCGTGTTCCACGCGGTGTGGGCACGTGAGTGAAGGGACTGCAGCAATTCTCTTAACAGAACGGGAAATGGACCCAGAGTTGGGGTTGGCTGGAAGTCCGTTGACAAGTTTGTAGCCGAGGAACTGTCTGGAAGGCAGGGCATGGGAGGGGTGGACGGAGCTGGTCTGGCTGTGCCAGGAGGGGTGCTAAGCACCAGGGCCTCGGGAATACATGTGTGTGATTGTCGGGAAGAGAAAGCGAGGGAGGAAGCAGAGAATCAGTTGCTTGATTCGGGTACAATTTTCTGGAAAGAAGCATGGTGTAGAAGTTACCGGGATAGAGGTTTTAGGGAAGATGCGAAGCATGAAAGGGAGGACGGAGGGGCTGGGAAGGGGCCTTCGGGAGTTGGGTGGTAGCTTCCCAGAGGGCTCGGTAGGGGTGGAGGCCCAGATCGAAATGTAGCGGAACAGGAGGGGCCGGGGAGCTCAGGCGGCCGGCAGACAGTAGGGATGCGGGGACGGGCCAGGAGCAGGCTGTGAGGATGCAGCCAGGGAGGGTTCTCAGGGTGGCCTGTGTCAGAGGAGGATAGTTAGGTCTGTTAGAAGGCAGATGGGAAGGAGTGACTAGAGAGAAAGGCCTAATATACGACAGCCCAGTGGCGCCCCAGCGCAGGCAGGCCCGGCCACCCAGGGGCTGGGCTGGGGCGTGTCTGCCTTTCCTGCCCCCCACCAGGCCCTTGTGACCCTCTCCCCTCCTGCATTCAGTCTCCATTCGGAAATGCCCCGTCCAAGGGGCCCTCCCTGACCTAAAGTGGCAGCACCGACCTCTCGCTCTTCGCCTGTCCCCACGTGCAGGGAAAGCACGCCCCTGGGCTTTGCTCACTGCATCCCAGCATCCGGTGGGCGCCCAGGATGCGTGCACCGAATGCATGGGATGGCGGCCCAGCTCTCTCAGGCAGAGAGCTGGCAGGACAGCAGAGAGAGCTTTGAAGTTGACGGTTCATCACGTGGATTTTTTAGGCCCCTTTTCTCAGTGGGTACCATGGGTATTTGGGGCGGAGAGCCCTTCCTGGGCTCACTGTCCTTCCCCCCGCCAGGGGCTGTTTAGCCACCTGTGTCCCACCTCAACCCCCTCATCATCATGCCCAGGTGTCACCATGTTTCCCCACTGAGAACCATCTAACCTGAACACCGTCGTCCTCACATGGTTCCATGTGTCCACTCACGCGAGCTTCACACTGCAGACAGGCGTTTTGTGGCTGACTGTTGAAGATTTTTTAATACAGTCAGTAGTGTCCCAGAACCAGAAGTATGACGTTTTTTAAAAGGGCATAACCTATAGAAAAACGGGGCCCGGAGAGGTTGGAATACCCCAAGCCTGGCATTTCCAACCCACGCTTCCAGTTTTCTTTTTTTGTTTGTTTTTTGAATTTTATTTATTTATTTTTTATACAGCAAGTTCTTATTCGTTCTCTATTTTATACATATTAGTGTATACATGTCAATCCCAATCTCCCAGTTCATCTCACCACCACCCACACCCCACCCCTGCTTTCCCTCCTTGGTGTCCATACGTTTGTTCTCTACATCTGTGTCTTTCATTTCTGCGTTGCAAACTGGTTCATCTGTACCATTTTTCTAGATTCCACAGATATGCATTAATACACTGTAGTTTCATTTTGTGTCTCCAAAGGAGTGTGTGAACTTGGAAATGCTGGTTATTTTTACAAAGAGAAACCAATGATGGGCTTCTGTCCATCTTCTTCTGACAACCTAAATCCGGGATCACATTGTACCTAGTTGGTTTACTGAGGGGAATAAAGATAGATTCTTACCTATTAAAGTAGAGAGATAAGCAGTATGTTCTGTTTTAGGGTTTTGGTCCCCATTTTATTCTCTGCTTTGTTCCCTCTGTGTTGAAAGCATGCTTAGCTCTGGGGATAAAACAACCAACCGACATTTTGTTAACTTTCCTTCTACATGGGGTTTCAGAAAGAAATGGAAAAAAAAAAAAAAAAAGCTTTTGAGCTGTGGTTGCCAGTTGCCACCTGTCCTATCTGGTTAGGACATTTCTGATTTGGGAAGTGTAAATATAACCCAGAAAAAAAAAAGCTTCCCCTCCTTTTATGCAAAAGTAGAAGCCTAAGCAGAGCCGAGCCCTAACCATTGCCCTGTAAAGTTTCCACAGTACCAGTTCGATGAGATGAAAACACTTGCTCGGTTGAGCCAGGCCCCAGGAAGCCGCCTTCCTGGTCCCACAGCCGTGGGGTGGGGTTGAGGCCGAGCCCACTGTAGCCGCCAGATAAGCCCAGCACCCTGCAAGGTCTTAGCAGGAACTGCAGTTCACACGTTACCGCAGAGCCGCTCAGAATTGTAAACCCTTTGCCTGTTAGGACTTGGCGGGGGGACAGGAGCTTACGGGCAACTAGGAGACTGTCTTCAGGTTCTCAGGCTGGAATCAAAGCTTCCAGGCTCTCGTTATCTATTGGTGGTCGGTGGACTACCGTGATTGGAAGGATTTACACCGAAGAAATGGGCAAATGCTACAAATTAGGAATTTTTCTTCTTTTTTTTTTTTTTTTTGAGAGCTAGTTTACCCGCATACAGTGGCTTAGCTCTGGTTGTAATGTCTTGACAGCTCCAGTGGAAAGCAGGAATTATCTTACTGATGGCTGTGTGGGGTGGGTGTTTTTTGGAGGGGGTGTTAGGGAAGTCTCAGTCTGTTGGGGAGACCGGGGGCAGTGAGGGGTAGATGCAGCTTGTCCAACACGAGTAGATTCCAAGTGACGCTTTGCTGTTGATGTCACAAACTGGAAATGTCACAGCAGCTAGATTCTCTGTATTAATAAGTAGAATGCTGCTTTAGCAGTTTAGTTTTGCTGCTGGGGGAGTGCGATTAGAAAGGATTCTGTGTCTTATTTATGAGATAGTATTAGTATTGTTATTGCTGTTATTTCGGTTTAAAGAACTTTAAATGCAAAGCGAGACTTGTCTGCATTCCATCAATATGTTGCTAAATTACAGTGATTTTTCCAGGCAAGAATTGGGCTCACGCCGTTCTTCAAAACACATGGGATTGAACTTGGTCTTCTCAAAAAAGTTTCTGTATTGAGTTCCTTGGATGAAACACAACCCTGAGATGTGGGTACAGATCTGGGAGGTGACCTCTGTGATGGTCCCTAAGTATGTGGTGGCTTCACTGGGACATTTTCTCAGCGAGGGCCCAGCAATGCGTGAGCGGCCTGGGGAGCGGTTGGAAAGCTAATCGCCATTGGAGGACCAGAGAGGCTCTTTCCGACATTCGTGCTCGAAGCACCTGACCCTGGCAGCAGCTGGATTAACGGAAGAGTCTTCGTGCCCTACTTTGAGGAGTGAGTTTAGCTGCAAGGATCTTTCAGCAGGTCTAGGGCGTGTCTCGCGAGGCTGCCTGCCAGGAGAACACTTCCCCTGCAGGGGATGTGGCTGCAGGCTGTTGATTTCCACTGAAATCACCCGGGCCTGATTCCGGTGAAGCCCTGAACATCCGGTGTCTTCCCCGCAGGGTGGGGTGTGATGGACGGAAGGCCTGCAACCCCAGGGCCTCACTGTGCTGACAGAGCGCGTGGCAGAGACGGCCACTTTCCTTTTCAGAATGAAGGACTGCCACACTAGAGGTGAAATGCTGCTGAAATGAGAAAAGGACTTTTATGACAGCCCTGCAGGCAGCTCTGTGATTATTTTTATTGTTATTCTTGGAATCCGGCAGAATTTTGCTCCTGTCACAATATCTCTACTCTCTCCAGTCAGACGCGGTAACAATAAAAATATGACTTAGCCTGTACTCCCCCCAGCACTTCTGATGGCCTCTGTTTCCCCCCACCCCCCATAATGTTAAATGATGACGATTAACTATTATCGGGTATAGAGAGCACTTAGGTAATCTTAGCATTACGGTTCAAGCGGCCTTTGGCGAAATTCATGTTCAGTAGACAATGCTGTGGTTTTAAGTGAGAAGAGAAGGGAAGAGAAGGGAAGGGGAGGGGAGGGGAGGGGAGGGGAGGGGAGGGGAATTATTTTGTCATGATCAACACGACACTTACAATTTTAAAGAAGTGCTATTATAAATATGTGGACTCACTGCTGATTTTTATACTTGAAGCCAGAGCTATAGGTGTTAACAGTTAAGGGTTTGTATTTGTTCATTTGTTTGTTTTCCCATTTCAATAGCTTTTTTTTTTTTTTGACTGATGGAGTCTCTCCTAACAAGGCATCCTTAAAATCAGCCTGCCCTGTGTACGCACACACATGCACACTCTCTGCAGGGTAGGTGTGGGGTCCTTCCAGCCAGGTCCTCGCAGGCAGCTGGACTCCAAACCTTCTGAGACATGGTGACCTTGAACAGCCCTTGTTTGGGAAAAGGTTTCATGGATGAATGACAGCCAACATTTCTGGAACATATTTGTGAAATCTGGGAATCACCTATTCCAGGGTAGCACTGTCCATGGAATATAATAAGACTCACATAGATAATCTCAACTTTCTAGGAGTCACATTAAAAAAGAAAAACGGCACAGCTGGGACGAATTTTTATCTATATTTTATTTAACTCAGTATGCCCCAAATTTTATTATTTAAACGTGCTGTCAGTATAGACAATCATTAATGACCGTTTTACCCCTTTTTTCTACTGAGTCTTTGAAACCCAGTGTGTATTTGAGGTTTACAGGACATCTCAATTTGGATCGCCCATGTTTCAAGGCTCAGAAGCCTCCTGTGTCCAGCGGCTGCCTACTGGACGGAGCAGATCTGGGATTCTATGGAAGTATGTGTCATTACATCATAGAAAACCTTTTACAATTAATTCTTGCTGAAATTAGGCCCCAAACTAGTTAGTCTTCCACTTTCTGAAAGTAGTTTTTAAATCAGTTTTATCTTCAAACATTTTCTCAATTGTCATCACAAAGGAATTGGAAATTTTGCATTTTAGTTCTTCTGGTTTTGGCCACATTTGATTTAGAGAAAACCTAGGTCCGGTTCCATTTTTTTTACATCATTTGGATTTACTTAATGTAGCTCTGTTTCAGCCATAGGTTTTGTAGGCATTTGATTAAGTACAAAGTAACAGGAATAAAGCAAAATGTAAACATGTAAAATAAAATAGTTTTCCAAAGCATAGTAGCGGAATGAAATACAGAAATCTACTATTTTTTCTTGTTTTAGTTTTCATCCATTCATTTTATTCTCATGCACTCTCTATGGTCATTTTGGGTGGTGGGAAATCCTTTTGAATGTTTTGAAGCAAGGCAACTGTTTTATAGACGTAAAGCGCATTTCCATAAGAGTGCCGTTAGGACAGGCACCACACGAACTGAGCTCCAAAACCGGGCACCACCATATTGGTGAACTTGTTTGCAAAAATTGTGGAGAATGAAGCTTCTTGATAACGTCCCAAAAGATGCTGCTGCAACC
Source organism: Tursiops truncatus (assembly GCF_011762595.2). NCBI lineage: Eukaryota > Metazoa > Chordata > Mammalia > Artiodactyla > Delphinidae > Tursiops > Tursiops truncatus. The sequence continues at coordinate 2,388,027 of NC_047042.1, forward strand.
TGATGAAGCAATGGGGCAGAGGTGGTAAAGGAGAGGCTTCTTTCTTTTATTGTAATGTGGGAAAGGAAAGCAGCCGGTGCCTACACTGCACCCTGAGTAAACAAGCCTGGGGTTTCATCTCGGCACCAGGTCCTGCTGCCCGTGCATGGGGCACCCTGGCACCCAGCCAGGCTGAGCTGTGTGCAAGCCAGACCCCAGCCTTCCTGTGCAAGGACGCCTCATGCTGACTTACTGGCTCGCTTCTTGCATCTCAGGAGACAGCGTGTCCCTGTGTGGCTGCTAGGTTTCCTGAGCACAGCAGATCCAAAGAGCCGCAGAGGCAGCACTGCGGCTTTGATTGTGCTGTCGCTCTCTCAGGCTTTTTTTCTTTCTTTCCTCCTGTCTCTTTCCTTCTCTCTCTCTTTCTTTCTTTCTTTCCTTCTCTCTCCCTTCCTTCCTTCCTTTCCTTCCTTCCATCTTTTCTTTCTTTCCTTTTTTCCCTCCCTCCCTTCCTTCCTTTTCTCCCTCCCCTTCTTTCTTTCTTTTTTCCTTTCCTGCCAGTGTTTCTTCCTTCCCGTCTTTTTTTTAATATTGTTCTTGGAAACAGTTTCATCAAGGTTCTCTAACTTGGGTCCAAGGACCAATGATGGAAACCTTTAGCTCAGGAACAAACTATCTTAGGAGGCCTCAAGGAGAGGCTGCTCCAGTGCCCTCAGGTACCGCATACCTGGGCGATAAGTAACCTAATGTAGCAGTACAGTCGGCAGTGACGGGAAGACTCACAGCCTCCCAAGTTCAAGGTCACTGGCTCTTGCCTTTTGCTGCTTGTTAAATGGAATAGACAGGGATGACCTGGTTCATGATTTGTTGAGAAGAACCATGTCTTTGTACAAAAGGGCTGTACCAGGAAAAACCATCATGGGGAAGGGTTGCCTCTGGAGCTGAAGAGCACACCTTCCCCAGCTGAGCACACGTGGAGGAATGCCGTGCCGCCAGGCTGGGTTCCAGGCTGCTGCACCTGAGTGCATGTGCCCAGCACTTGTCCTCAGGGGCCCAGATTTTTCCATTGCTCACACTCACTTTGTAGCTTCCGCACCGTCATTCCCCGCTGAACCCCAAGCACCTGCTTTTGAATATTTGAGGCAAGCCTTTCTTTTTCTTTTAGGAATAGTTAAAAGTGCCTTTGGAACCTTAGACCTTTGCACGAAAGTGTTGACTTAGTCTGGGGAATGCTGTTGTTTGGTTCAAAAACACAGTTAAATTGTAAAGTAGTGAGAATCGTTTTCTGGGTTGACATAAGTTCACCCTAAAAAATCACCCCCGGAAGATGATGAGTCCACCTTGTTGTAGGATTGGAAGCGGAGCTCCCTGCATGCACTGCCTGCATCTGCAGGTACATTGAATGAATCAGACGTTTTCCCTAAGTGCATCCTGTGTAAGGTAGTATTTAAAACTGGCTTGGAAAGGATGACCATCTTGCTGTGTATTTGCCGTGCGCGTCTCCTCGTGCGTGGGGGATGGACAGGCCACGTCCTTTGCGACTCCAGATTCGTTTCTTTGTCCCTCCCGATGAGTCCTTGAAGAAGCCCTTCGGCGCCTGTCTCCCCCATTCTCTTTACAGGTTGGTACCATAAGGACCTGTCATCCACATCTCACCTCTGTACCCATTGTACTCTGGGAAATATATTTCACAACTTCCAAGCTGTGTACCTAAATTCACCTGAGCACACCTGGCCTTCCTGCACTCCATCAGTGCTGAAAATGCAAAACCAGCCTAAGATGCCGTGAGGCACGTGCGCCGCCTTTGGATGTGACCCGCCCTGAGGGCACCGGATGCCCGGTGCCCGTGCGTTGCGTCCAGCTAGATGTCAGGGTCCCTGCAGGCAGCACTTCTCCTGCTGCTTCTCCAGCCCGTAACACAACGAGGGGAAAAGCAGGACGTAGTGAACATCCTGACACTCAGAAATACCAGATCCAGTGTATTGTGAAAATCCTCTATTGTGTCTGTTCATGAGACTGGCTGTAGAAATAGAAAATCGTTTCAGTTGAAAGTCTGGAAACAATATTTTAACCATCGAAGGAAAATAGTTAACACAAATGGGAAGGAAGCAATACTTAACACAGTTGAGGGGAAAATAAAATGTCATCTAAAACTTTAAATCCATGTGTATGGGAAGTAAAAGGGAAATGAATATTTTCAGTTTTGCTGTATAATTAGGATTTGCTTTGCGGTCCAGAGTCTGTGAAGGGCCCCCCCCCTCTGGGCTTCTCCCAACCCTTAAGGGGACAAATAATCCGAATTCACAGCATCCTGGGATCTCAGAAATTATTAGCATGCCCTACATTGAAAATGTTTACAGGCGTAGACTCTGGGTTTGTTTGCTCCTCTTCAGTCTGGAAAATTGGAAAGAAATCCGATTGCTCCTTGACATGGTATTGAAGACTGTACTGTCTTCAAAGTGCTGTCACTGAATCCATCCCAAGCTGCTAGACCAACTGTCACGGGGAGTCAAAGCTGTGTGAGAACCGGCATCCACAGGGCTTAAATGGACAGAGGGACCTGAAGGATCCCTGGTAGGGTTGTGGCTAAATGGCTAGCCCAGGTTCTAAGCAGTGTCAGCGTTCCAGATTGCAGGGAGCAAGCTGGAGGTGGGGATTGAGCCAGCCTTGGAGGACTGATTAGTGAGAGAAATGTTTGTTAATTACCTGCTCCCTCCCAAGCACCCTGCTAGGCACAGGGGCAACTAAGAAAGGTGAGATTCCGGGGCTCAAAGAGTTTACCTGCTGGTGGAGAGAGGAAGGATGCAGCTGAGCAGAGAGAGAGAAATAGTAAGAAGGGAAAATATAGAAACAAAATATTTCTTCTTGTCCGGCAGACAGTTCTGCCTGGTTATAAACGTCTGCTTCATAGTAATGAAAACGTTTAGCTTGATGCTTTGAAGTTCATGCCCGCACTGACTGCAATATGACCGTACCCCTAGGGAAAAGGTGAATGGGCGCATCTGTCTGCACGTGCTTGAAACCAGGCCAATTTAGGAAAGCTTCTGAGGCTGACTGCTTCCGCCACCCCAGCACTCACGGAACCAGCCGTGTACACAGCTTGCTTGCTCTCTGCTCTGTGTCTGCGGTAGGGATGGATTCCCAGTCCCATGAAGCATTCCAGACCAAAGTCCCTGAGTGGTCCTGAGCCCAGGGCTCAGCATCCTTGATAGGGGATGGCCGGCCTGTGTGGGCACCTCGTGAGACAGCCTGCTTGAGGTTTCGAGAGACACTGAATGTTAGAAAAGCCTTGAAGGAATCTGCTTCTGTCCAGAGCCATCCCTGCTATAGCAACGCTTTCTCCGAAGTGTGGGAGCCCCACCAATCATTGGAGACAGTAGACCAGGCCCTCGAAGCACCTCCTTCTCCCAGCCAATGTGTTCCGGTTCCCTCCGAGTGTGATGAAATAAACAGGATCGTATGTTCGCTCCGCCTCTCCTCACTGTTCTCACGGTCCCTGGGTATTGCACGGTGTGCCCAAGTCTCCTGAAACCCGGCACCAAAGGGCCTCGCTGGCCGTGGCTGGGGGTGCAGGTGAGAGAGGAAGCCCAGTCTCTGCCCCGAAGATGAGCTCCCCTTGGTCCAGATCTACCTCTGTCCCCAGGGTGCGAGGGAAGACCGCATGTCAAAGCCAACTTTGTTACCGTGCAGGAGTCTCTGCTGTTAGTTTATAAACACGTGGGTACAGAACACATCTTCTGTCCTTTTGAACTTTAGTGTTCTAGTTCTGCAGAGCAGGGGCCACGTAGGAATAGAGCCTTCGTTGATTGGGTGCAGGTTTCTCCTAGGTGCACAGTCGGGTCAGATGTGTGTAGCCGAGAGTTGGGTTCCCCGCCAAATAAGAACTCATCGTCCGTTGCTCAGAACAGCTCTCAAGACTGTCTCCCTCCTCTCGCACCTGTGCCTTTGGTGTTTGGAGTGTCCCATGCTGTTGGGTACAGTGTGTTTCCTTTCAGCCTGTTAGGGTCCTTCTGGAAGGACTGTGGGTTCCTCGTGCAGGGACAGTGGTGAATAAGAGGGGGCCTCCCTTGACGTGTTGGTACCTCAGCAACTTTGCCTGATGAAAATGTAGCCTTTTTTAAAAACATTCAGATAATCTAGTTTTTTAAAGAAGATGAAATTAGCATACCTGTGCTGCTAATGACCCCACTCTGTCTGATCCCCAATTCCCTTAGGATCTTTGCCCTGCTATCAGGACCAGCAGATATAAAAAGGAAGCAGTTCACGGTAGTTTGTCAGCAAACCAGGCCTAAGGTCAAAGTCTTGCTTTTAAACCTAAGTTTTTAAAAGGTTCTTAAAAGGAGCAAAGCTCACACCGTGCATCAAAGCAAAAAGCAGAAAAATATACCATTGTTCCCACTGAAATTCTTCCTCCATCCTATTTTATTCCAGATGAAGCTAGTCTTGCAAACAGCTGTGTCTATGAGATCTTTCATCGAGTTTAAGTTTTACTTTTGTAAATAGAAACGTTATCTTTAAACAAATCGGTCCACTCCTTCAATCCAGAATTTCCACAGCTCAGTTGAAACGTCGGGTGTCGTGTCGCGTAATTTCGTGAACCATTCACATGCAGGTGGTACACCATAAAGACGGAAAGATTTCTTAGAAAGTTTTAAGTGAAAGGGAAATCAGGTAGAAAGTGTGCTTGAAAATATTAGGTACGTGGGTGGTCTTCTTTGTGATGCTTTGTGTAGTCATCACGGTTCTGCTGCTGTGACTGGATTCCCAACTCTTTGGGTCAGGAAGGCTCACATTCCAAGATGCACAGAGAAACAGGGGGAGCCTGGAGGGAAGGATGCTTTACTGTCATCGAAGGATGAAGTACGTCCTTTTCTTCATTTGGGAAGAATAAAGAAAATGCCAAGATTTCCCTATGAGATGCCCGAGGCATTTCCAGGAGAATTCCCCTTTCAGAGAGACACATCTGTAGATGCCCATCAGTCGGCCGTACCTTCCAAATAGTCAAACAGGGAAAGGAATTCAGTTTTTAAGTTTGTCAGAAAATTTTAATTATTTGAAATCTTCAGCTGCTGCCACTGGGAGTGACAGGCCCGACGTTTCGGAGTCCATGGAAAGAGCATGTGATTCCCACAGGAAACAAAACGAAGACGCAGCACGACTGATGAGTGATTTCAGGAGATGCCCCACAAACTGGCTGTTAGCAAACATTCTCACCTCAAGAAAAATAAAGAGTAGGGTATGTACATTGAGAAACAGTTATTTTGGGCACATTCTTTGAGGTCAGATACCACTGTGAGGTGCTGCTTCCTCGTTACTATGGCACAAAGGTCAGAACAAGAGTGCGGTGGTTCTGAAACGATGGGCGTCAATCAGAGCAGCTACGGAAGCTCCGCCCACTTGTGGAAGGAGGCCGGCCGCCATGTTGATTCAGGAATGAACAGATGGATCCCATGGCAGGTGTGATCAAAGCAGGCAGCTCTTCTGAAGGTAGGCAAGGGAAAAAGTAAAGAAAACACAACTTGAGATAGTACAAAACCATTATTATTTTATGCATAATAGTACCCACTCACTTAATAAAATGCCCCAGAATCATGCCCTACAGGTGCCGACACCCTGCCCTTAAATGACCTGCAGTCAGTTGGAGGGAGACAGAGTGTGGACAGGTGGGACAGGTGGGCATCACTCTCTCTGTTTTACAGATGAGAGCGTTCCCAGCATCTGCCCAGACCGTAACAAGGCCTAGAAGGGTAGCTGGGGCTTAGAGTCGCCCAGCCTCCTTGGGCAGGTGGTGGTTATACAGTTAATGAGGTTAATTAACTGATCTTCAAATCACACAACCTGTGTGAACCCAACTTTTCTGATCTTAAATCTTTCATTCTTTTGACTGTTAGTTTTACCATTTTTGTTTTAAGTGTGTGTGTTTACGATCTTTGTCACCGTTCAAAACACAAGTATTAGCTGAGCGACGTTGGACAGTACTGTCTTGTATTCTCAATGGGATTGGGAAAGTGGTGGGAGAATGTGGCCCCGATCGCTGCAGTCCAGCTGGCGTCACCGTGCGGTGTTCGCAGGGCACAGAGGGAAGGGTGAAGGGGATGAGGAAGGCAAGACCAGCCTTCCCGAGGGGACAGAATACACGAAACGCTGCCGGAGCCAGAAAACCCCACAGGACAGGCCAGGAGCGCAATCAGCTTTGATGAGAAGAGTGTAGGCTTTTCAGAAGACATGACATATGTCCTGTTCCCTCAGGAATGCGTGGGATTGTAAGAGCTTGATGGGAGAGGGGTCAGGTGGGGGGCATACCCGTGGGCCGAGGAAGCAGCACTGCAGCTTTGGTGTCTGCGTGGGCCGAGGCGGACCCTGGTCCGACCTCAGAGGAGGTGCTCCGGAGACGTATTCCCGGCCATGGGTGAGGGAGTTGGGGCGGGGAGTCGCTGGCTTCGCTTTCCCCGCAAATGATTGCAAGTTGAACCCTTTATTCCGTTGCCTTTCAACAAGAAATCCTGTTACCTGGATCCCCGTAATTGAAACCCTCTCCCATTCAGGGCATGCATTCTTCTAGGTGCAGTCGTGTTCTAGGAGCTGTGAGAAAGGAGTTCGGGGCAGATGGGAACCCTCTGTGCAAAGTTTGAGTCCAAGCTTTGGAAACCAGACAGCTTGTCTTATTTATTTTACAAATTCGTCCAGAAAGCTGTTGGAATTTTGGAAAATTCCAAAAGTAGGGATGAGAACCCACGTGAGGAGCAATTGAAATGATCCCCAAGTCAGACGGAGGTGTCGGAGCAGATCCTCCGCGGATGCAGTGGCCGTGAGGGGCGTGGCCCTGGGTGGGCCCTGCGGACATGCAGGCCTGGGTGTCACTCAACATCACGTCGTGACCACGTGGCTTTGAGGCGCCTCCCCCCACCCCTTCCTGAACACCCAGTGCAGCTGCCCTCAGCTCCAGAGGCCGTGGTGGGAAATCCTGGGACACGGAAGCCCCTTCAGGGGTCCCAGGGGTCACGGCCATGCTCCGTTTCTCAAGAAGGCAGTACAGACCTCCCCTCCTCCCCTCTGTTGCCACCTCCATGGGTTTTCCTGGTGCAGAGGCCATTTCAACTCTCAGGGCCTAGAGAATAGAGTGAATTGAGCAGGTGAGACAGGTCAAGTCTCTGAACCCATTGTAGCCCTGGCTGTGGTGCTTCCCATGACCTTGAGACAGCATGCAGGTGATTCTGCAGCTGGAGAGAGACCCCTCCAGGACTTGGAGACAGGTAGATGGGAAGATAATTCTGAGAGCGTGTCCCCCAGTAGACTCGGCCAGCGGCCCCACATCACGTACAGATAACCACCTCGGTCTGAGCCATTGCAAGTGTGTCTCTGAAGTGTAAAACTATTTATGCTGTTAGATTTCCCGTCATTTTCTGGTCTTTCATTTCCTCTCATTTGCATTGGTTACTCATAAATGTAGATCTTCAGTGCGACTTGTACAACCGCTCTGTGTGTCAGTCTGTGAAAAGAAATCTTGGGGCCAGCCGAGCTGCCGGGGTCGCTTGGTCCCCACATGCCGGGTGCCAGTGGTCAGCCTGAAGTGGGATCACCCTGGGCCCGGCCTGGGCTGCTGACCACCAGCAAACAGAGGACAGTGGGCTTCTGGTTCACTCACTCACTGTTGAAGAGCTGCTTTTGAACGTCCTAGCTGTGCTTTTTAGCAGAAAGGTCTGGTGTCTTCACACAATGACTCTAGTTGTTTAATTCAATTTGTGGACTACACCTCTGGGCAAAACGAACAGATTATAACCTTTATAAGTTCTGATTCGAGATCATTGAAATCCTCACCATATCACCATAGTCCATTAGATCCTTTCCTTTTTTATTGTCTATTAATAGAAAATACCCAAGCATCTAGCTCCTTGTAGTTTTATGATCTGGGAAGGAGTGGATTTAACCATTATACTAGTTTTTTTTAAGTTTAAAAAGTCATTTCTCCTGCAGAGAAATCGTATGCCTTAATAAACTTGATGAACTAAGATTTGCATGATTACACCTTAAGGTTGAAACACATTTCATTTCATCATTTCCCAGAAGGGGCACTGAATTCACCCATTTCCTGTTTTTAATCTCAGAATGTTCTGTCTTTCCTCCATATATCTGCTTTCCTGGCAGCAGGACCCTGGAAGCAATTGACAGCAAACTCTTTGACCTCAGATGTCTGCACTCGGCATGTAGTTGCCATCAGATCTACAAGATCTCTGCACAGAAAAGGAGGCATGAGGCAAATTCACTGTCCCTACTGTGCACAGAATCGTTCAGCCAGCTGGTCCGTGAGCCTGGTGCCAGGTCTCGTACCGGGCTGGGCCTGGTGCCAGGTCTCGTACCGGGTCTGACCTCATAGTCACAGTTCTCATCCACAGGCCACCTCATCCAACATCTCGGTCATGTAGCATTTGCGGGGCAGGGAGCATTTCTTCACAGCTAAGTGTTCTAAATTACTCAAGCCTACTCCATTTTACGTTCATTGTGTTTTAACCCTTCTGGATAAGGAATCTTTGCTAGAACCTGCTAGACCCCCCGAGATCCTTTTAAGAATATCTTGAATATGCTCTCACCTTTTCTTCTTGTAAACACTTAGACCCAGCATGTTGGAGAGAGCATTGCACGCACACGCTTGGCGAACTGTGAGCCCTGCCAGCAGGGAGGTTTGTATCATCAGGGCGTTCGCTTGCTCATCCATTTATTCATTCCTTCAGCAGACATTTCTCACACCTGCAACGTAACGTACAGATGACAACTGTGCAGTCTTCTTGTGGCCAGAAAACTTACCTGCACGTGTCCAACCCTTAGGTCCTGAGCGTGGCTTCGGAAATAGTCATTGTGGTGTGTGTGGAACTTATCACTCACTGTTGCCTAAATGACCCTGGCCTTGAATTCTCTCCTCTGTTTGGATAATATTTTCAGTCTCTTCCTTGACTTTCTAATTTGCAACTTTATCTGCTGAGTGTTAAGAAAGAACCACTTAATCGTTTCCACAGCTGCCCACGACGTGGAAGACAGATGCCCCCGCCGAGCGTGCAGGGACTCACCCATGAGTAAACAAGTGAATTTTGGCTGAAAGGTTTCCTACTTCTCTTTTATTGGTTGTCTCAGAGGTCAGTTTTACTTTTTTTCTCCTTCCGGACCTGTTGCTGTAGCTGTAGATCGTTGTCGTTGTAGATGGCCGCGTGGCTTCTGAGTAAGGGAAATGGCATGGGCATGAGATCAGTAGGTGATGCTCTTGAGTTCCTCAAGTTTATATTTCTAAGTTTTTCAATCTCTTTGATCTTTATTCAGATCCTTTCAATTTAAGTTTTCGTTGTGCTTCTTTCTGTCGCTTGAACCGGCAGCCTCCAAATCAAAATGAAAGGCTCATAGTGGGCAAATGAAAGGCTTTATCTAGTGGGCAAACAGATCTCCTTATTTCTTTATTAGAAATGTTATTTTACTTGGCTCTCAACCATGACATACCTTGGAATAACTGGCAAGCTGAATAGGAATATTTTGTCTTTGCAGGGGTAAAACTTTCTCTGAATTCCACGGGTGGTGTGTATCTTTCCATCTTACATACCGTTAGACTTTTTAAATACTTGGTTTTCTGAAAATAAAATAAAATTGCTTCTCAGCAAGGTTATGGCTTCCCGAATCTCCCTTCCCTGCTTCGATGGCAGAATCTCACCATAGAAGTCAAGCTGGAGAGCCGGGGTCTGGAGGGGCTGCGGGACTGGTTGGCGGCGATGCTTCCCCATGGGACATGCCGGGGGCCATCCTCTTCCCCGCCGTCCCACGGAAGTTGCAGCTCCACTTTTCCCAGACTTCCAGGGCACTTGACAGAGAGAGGAACCTGCTTTTCTGTACCCTCAGCCGTGCCGGCCACAGCTCTGGCCAGAACGTGCCGTCTTAGCCTTCAGACCCTTGACCACCACCGCCCCACCCCGGGGTGGGTGGGGCTCCTCATGTCGGCCACCACCCACCCACCGTGCATAAGTCTGCTGCTCTTTCCTTTTCCCTTGACCTGTGAACCCTGTGAAGCCTGCAGGGTTTTGCACTGATGCTTATGAGGGAGAAAAGGAGTTTGCCGTTCTCCCCCCCAGCCACAATGCTGGGGACTCTCTGATGTCACCAGATGCAGTGACTTACCGTCGAAGCCAGTCCTCTGGTGGGGACATGGGGTCTCCCTGGCCCCAGAGGCTTTGGGAGCTTCATTGCCAAGGACCCAGGGGCTGCATCTCTGCTCTACGAGATCCGCCAGTGAGTCTCTCAATCTGCTGGATTTATTGAAAAGTGTCCACGAGCCTTTGCCTGTTTCTCCTGGGACCTCTGTTACAAGGAGGGAGGCCCGTTCACGCCAGGGACCCAGCCCGTCCCAGAGCCAGGGTGCAGGAAGTGTATTAACACTCTGAATGACAAAGGGTCCAGGGAAGGCGGAATTCCCTCCGGAGCATCTGCAGCGGATGGCGCTGGTTGGCGGGTTCTACCCGCGTTTATCTGTAACTCAGGACTTAAAACCCCAGGGCTAGGGGCTTCCCTAGTGGCGCAGTGGTTGAGAGTCCACCTGCCGATGCAGGGGACACGGGTTCGTGCCCCGGTCCGGGAGGATCCCACATGCCGCGGAGCGGCTGGGCCCGTGAGCCATGGCCGCTGAGCCTGTGCGTCCGGAGCCTGTGCTCCGCAACGGGAGAGGCCGCAGCAGTGAGAGGCCCGCGTATCACAAAAAAACAAAACAAAACAAAACAAAACAAAAAAAAACCCAGGGCTGCCTTCTGTGCAGATGAGATTCTTCATTTTTTTTTTTTAATGTTGGGGGTAGGAGTTTATTAATTAATTAATTTATTTTTGCTGTGTTGGGTCTTCGTTTCTGTGCAAGGGCTTTCTCTAGTTGTGGCAAGCAGGGACCCCTCTTCATCGCGGTGCGCGGGCCTCTCACCATCGCGGCCTCTCTTGCTGCGAAGCACAGGCTCCGGACGCGCAGGCTCAGTAGTTATGGCTCACGGGCCCAGTTGCTCCGCGGCATGTGGGATCCTCCCAGACCAGGGCTCGAACCCGTGTCCCCTGCATCGGCAGGCGGACTCTCAACCACTGCGCCACCAGGGAATACCCCAGATGGGCTTCTTCTTGATCAACAACCCCCCACTTGGAAGAGCTCAGTGGTTCTCCCAGCCCGGGTTCCCTCCAGGGCAGCTGGACGTTGAGTGCTGTGAGCAGACAGTTAATTTCATTTAAAAGATGAGCCTGTGGGAGGGGGAGCAGAGGAAGGCACTGGGTGGAAAGCAGAAGGGAAAACCAGTGTGCAGGTGACCACCGTCTCTCCAGGGCGCTCTGAGCGCCAGGCTGGGTGCAGGAGGGGCATGCGTAGCCCCCTTCCCCACTGGCCGAGGGCTGCCCCACGGAGGGTGAGCTTCCACTTTCTGAGATGAGAAACCAACTTACCAAAACCCAAGGGAGAAAAAGGACTCAGACAGTTAGGGGTCACGGGCCTCTGGTGACCCTCTTGCATTGCCGCCCTTTGTCCCAAAATCGGAAGGAACAATGCAAAAAGTAAAACAGGTAAACAGTGCCCTTGGTGACAGGCTGTGGCCCCGGGGGTGGGTGTGGCATCCTCGGTGGTGCAGAGAGTTGGCGCCACAGGTCTTCAGCATGAGCTGGTTGAGGAAACTGAAGTTTGCCCAGGAAGGAAAACGCGCAGTCTCGGTTTGACGTGGATGCTTGGACCACGTCAGGATCACAGCATCACATGAGGGGTAGGAAGGATGGGTGATGCACCGTCATCTAGAACGTTCACCCAGGAGGCCCGGAGGTGGAGTCCTGGGATCTTGGGTGGAGATGGAGACAAGGGCCTTGACCCAGGGCAGCCCTCTCCAGGGCCGCTGCACCCCAGGTGGCGTGCACAGGGGTGAGGTGATACCCACAGGCTGAAGGTTGGCCACCGTCTCCTCGGGACACGGCCTCTCTCGGTTTATATTCGTGTGATTCAGCATGTGAGCCTGTGAAGAATAACCGGAAAGGACCACTCCTGGGAAGGGGCTCCTGAAATGTAGTCTCGAGAGATAATCAGTAGTTTTCTATAAGAACAATAGTAGTTCTTGGAAAATAAGGAAGGGGGAAGATAGTGCATTCATTTAAAAACCCGCGGCCCCGGGAGGGAACTTTCCATCTGAATTCAGAGACCTCAAAGGCAGGTTGGTGGGCCCCCGCCCCTCAGGCACACGCCATGGAAATGCTAGATAAGGCGTGTTTCTGAGCGCCCTCCAGGCTCCTCCGGTGGGAATGCCTAACACAGAGAACCGCTGCTGGTTATCTCCACGCGCAGAAAACGCTGCAAACGAGTTAATTCACGGTTTCTTTCTCATTTTTCCCTTGATTCCATGCTGTACTCTCGTGGCCTGTTCTCATTTTTAAAAACGGTGTTTGGACGTCCCAAAGAGGAGCTACCTGCATATACTTATGCTTTCTGTACCTTTAGTCCATTGTTTTGGTCTCGGCTCTCAAGTTGTGTGTTTGATGACACAAGGCAATGTTACCATGTTTTTAACTCTGGCTTTTTAAATACAAGAGAAAAATAACAGATTGGCCTCCGAGAATTATTGGGAATTTCTGAATCTAGTGTGGTTTAGTGCAGATGTGCAGGTGACCCTTGCACCATATCCCCCAGCCCACTGGACCACAGGGCAGATGTGTCCCTCTCCCCCCCGGGCTAAGAACTAGGAGATCATCCTCTTGTAGAAGTTTGACTGAGATGCAAGACAGGGTGTGTGAGTGTCAGTGTCTGTCTGGGGGTGTGTATGTATGTATGTGTGACTGTGTGTATGTTTGTGTGTATATGAGTTTCTGGGTATGTGGGTGTGTATGTGTGTCTCTGTGTACATGAGAATGTGTGTGTTTGAGTATATGTGTGTCTGTGTGCGTATGGGGGTATATCTGTGTGTATGTGTGTGTGTGTATGGGGGTGTGTATGTGAGTGTGTGTCTGTGTGTGTCTGTGTGTGTAGGTGTGTATGTGTCTGTGTGTATGGGGGTGTATCTGTATGTGTGTGAGAGTGTGTGCATATGTGTGTCTCTGGGTATGTGTGTGTGTATGGGTGTGTGTGTGTGAGTCTGTGTATCTGTGTGTGTATGTGAGAGTGTGTGTATATGTGTGTATCTGGGTATGTGAGTGTGTGTGACTGTGTGCATGGATGTGTGTGTGTGTCTGTGTCTATGTGTACCTGTGTGTGTATGTGGCAGTGTGTGTATGCGTGTGCCTGTCTGTAGGCATGTGAGTGTGTGTGTATGGGGGTGTGTATGTAGGGCCGTCTGTGTGTGACAGTGTGAATGTGTGTGCATGGATGTGTGTGCCTGTCCGTAGGCATGTGAGTGTGTGTGTATGGGGGGGTGTGTGTATGTAGGGCCGTCTGTGTGTGACAGTGTGAATGTGTGTGCATGGATGTGTGTACCTGTCCGTAGGCATGTGAGTGTGTGTGTATGGGGGTGTGTGTGTATGTAGGGCCGTCTGTGTGTGACAGTGTGAATGCGTGTGCATGGATGTGTGTGCCTGTCCGTAGGCATGTGAGTGTGTGTGTATGGGGGGGGTGTGTATGTAGGGCCGTCTGTGTGTGACAGTGTGAATGCGTGTGCATGGATGTGTGTGCCTGTCCGTAGGCATGTGAGTGTGTGTGTATGGGGGTGTGTGTGTATGTAGGGCCGTCTGTGTGTGACAGTGTGAATGCGTGTGCATGGATGTGTGTGCCTGTCCGTAGGCATGTGAGTGTGTGTGTATGGGGGTGTGTGTGTATGTAGGGCCGTCTGTGTGTGACAGTGTGAATGCGTGTGCATGGATGTGTGTGCCTGTCCGTAGGCATGTGAGTGTGTGTGTATGGGGGTGTGTATGTAGGGCCGTCTGTGTGTGACAGTGTGAATGCGTGTGCATGGATGCGTGTGCCTGTCCGTAGGCATGTGAGTGTGTGTGTATGGGGGTGTGTGTGTATGTAGGGCTGTCTGTGTGTGACAGTGTGAATGCGTGTGCATGGATGTGTGCACACACAGTCTGCTCAGCCGCCCCAAATGCAATTCCTGCACTGCTTCCCTTTCTGTCACTTCTCCATAATTCTCTGCATTTCGGTTGGGCTGCTGTCCTGGGCTTCCTCTTTCTCCGCATTCCTGTATTTCATTACTCGCCCTTGTTCCTCTTCTAGGGCTTGTACAACACAGCCAGGAGGATGTGGAAACGCAGTTACAATATGACACACGGGCTGCCGTGTCACAATCGCGCTCCTGGGCCTGTCTCCTGGAGGCTTCGGGATGAGGCGGGAGGAGGGAGGCACGGAGAGGGGAGAAGACAGAATGCAGAAGCGCCGGCGACGCCGGCGTGCTTCTCCTCTAAAGCCTGGAGTTTCCCGCTAGCGAGGCTGCGGAGGCCTACGGCTGCCATTTCTGCTCTGGGAGCCTGGGGCGCCCAGGAGCCCCTTCCCGAGTCGAAGCCTCCTTGCCCCAGGCCCCCGCGGGCTCCCAGCTTCCCTGTGTGACTGTCTCTCTGTCTGTCTGTGGGCTGTTAGTCTCCTCCACGTCCCCTCTGCCCAGCCCCCCCACTGCAGCCCCTCCATCCCGACGCCTAACCCAGGCCCCCCAGCGCGGCCCCCTGAGCCGGGACCTCGATGCTCCCTGTGGCCTGGGGGGCCTCATCTCAGCTTCCAGGAGCCTCCAGAACCCAGCCCTTCCCCACTGCACCCCGTCGTCTGGAGGACCTCCGCCACCTATGCGGCCGCCCTGTGTGTCCACTGGGGATGCCTTTTTCCCGCTTCTCATTCTACACGTGATCCTTCTGGGAGACCAGGCCCCGTATCTCTCTGCTGGTTCCAAGCAGGGGGACTCCCTGGTGCTGGGCCCCCTGAAGTGGGTGCCCTCTCTCCCCCTGCCCCTCTGAAACTTCGCCTTCCTGCCGTCAGAGACCCTACTGCCCTCCCTCGGGGCTTCGCACCGCACTCTGCAATGCTAGGTGCCCAGGCGCGCTCAGGGCCTTCCTCATAAACTCCTTCACTGCCGGCCCCGGGGGTCTTCAGAGGCCAGAGCAGCCCTGGTGGGCCCAGAGGAAGACGGTGAATTGTTTCCCGAGCGATGACCCCCTGATCTCAGGCACCAGGGTTCAGTCTGCTTTCCCGTCAGACGGGCGTGGACTCATCAGGTGAGCTGCAGGGAGCAGACAGGCATGGGCTCATCAGGTGAGCTGCAGGGAGCAGACAACCCTGGGGGTTGCGGGGAGAACTGGGTCCTGGTCCCCACCGGCAGCCCTGGGCAGGGCAGGCGGCCTGTCTGAGCCTATTTCTCCATTTGTAAAGTGGGGTCGTGGTTTCCTCATGGGGCAGCTTCAAAAAGGAAAGAAACGGGTGCCCAGAAAGCGTTTTGCACAGTAGCTGGTAGCACACCCAGACGGGAGGGGACAGGTTCAGGCCGGGCAGCCCTGCCCTGGATGCAGACGGGGGGGACGGGTTCAGGCCGGGCAGCCCTGCCCTGGATGAAGACGGGAGGGGACGGGTTCAGGCCGGGCAGCCCTGCCCTAGATGGTGCATGCTTGGTACAGCTTGAATGTTGAACGGGAAGAACACGTGACCTAAACTGGTCCTTTTCACACGTTTCTCAGTAAATGGTTTTGAATCACAGAGCTGGTGGGGGCGGGGGGCGGGGGGCGGGGGAAACGGAGGAGAAACCTTCCTCATTTCAAAGAAATGTTGCCCGAGGGAAGGACAGGACTTTTTGAGAGACCCTAGTCCTAAGAAACGGCTGAAACCTACTGGGAAGAGTGGGATGTTTCAGGTTCTTGCCGAGAGATGTGAAATGTTGGTTGAAGTGCTGGGATGCGGGGCTGCTGAGTAATGAGTGAGTCCCTTCACAGGGTGTGGGGTGTCTGTGCCCTGTGACTGCTGGGCCCTCGCCCTCCGAGGGTCTGCACCCCCGAGCCAGCCTTGTGTGCCGGTGTCACATCTGAGGGGACCCAGCCTGAGGCCGGGTGACGCTCTGGGTCCCGGAGCTTCTCGAAGGTGGAGGGAACACAGCAGGACTTCCTTCCCCAAATCCATCTCCAGCGCCCTCCCTGGATCACATCCCAGAGCTTTACAGGGAGGGTGGATATACTGACATCGCATTTGTTAGGCACGTAGAGAGTGAGGGGGTGAGAGAGGAGAGAGGAAGAGCGGGAAAGCTTCAGAGTTCCGTAGGAGAAGGACTGTAAAATGCAGAGTATTCAGACTTCTTTCATCCGGGTTCGCAGTAAGTCCACACTAGACACTGAAGAGCTTGTGGCGGCCGCACCTCTGGCCCATGTCCCCCCCTGTGTGAGTTTACTGTCAAGGTGGAGGGTTCCTCACCCGGGAACCTCTCCAGGATGGTTCCCAGCTAAGAACGGAGGGAGCAGGGACCTCACCATGGCTTCTGGGTACGGTGGAGATGCCTCTGACCACGGGGCTTGGTGGAAGTGGGATGGAGCGGGGCCCGTCTGTGCCCTGGGGACACTGTCCTTCGAGTGTGAGAGTCAGCATGACAGCCTGGCTGTCTGCCTTCGAGGCTGTTTCTCTGAGCTGCCTTTGTAAATACATGGGCAGGAAGAGCGGTCTTTGCCACTGACGCGCACACACACGTGCATAGACACGCACGTGCACACACGCACACACACGTGTGAGCCCGGTGCACAGGCCAGGGACGCCCACCCCACCGCATGTCAGTCCCGCCACTTGCCCAGCCTCGGCCCTGTCCCCCTGCAGATGCCCAGGTGCTCGCGGACCCGAGGTGCCTCCTACTTTCTGCCCTTCCCTCTTCCATCCTGGCCCCTCGCCTGGCCTCACCTCACCCCCAGCTGCTGCCCCACAGCATGCTTTTGGGCGGAGAACAAGAAGAGATGGGAAAGGCAGGGTGAGGGCTTGTCTCCGCCCTGGGCCGTAGGCCACAGGCATCCTGAGCAGCCTCTCCTTACAGATCAGCGCCCTTGAAGACAGGGCGCGTTGCTGCTCCCCCGGGCTCAGGACAGCGCGGCGGTGGGCAGAGCTGCCCTTCCAGACCCACCTCCCCCTGCTGAGTCACCTCTTGCTTGGAATTCTGGCAGGGACCCCCCTGAGCTTCTGGAAGGGAGGGACGGCAGGGGACCCGCCCTCCGTGTGTCCCGGGGGAGATTACTTTATCTGCGGCCTCCCCGAAGCATGGCCTGGGCTCCTGGGATCTGTGGGGCTTGACACCGTGCCAACTGCGAGGATGGGAGGGAATGGCCTGGAGTGTCTGCGGAGCCGGAGGGGGCCCTCCCTTCACCCCTCTGCCGACAGAGCAGCCCGTCCTGTACCTCCTCAGTGTGGCAGAGGTGCACACAGTAACCGTGCTTCAGGGGCCAGGCACATGTAACCGTCGAAACACCGCCTTCAGCCTTCACCGCTTCATTTCGCGCTGGCAGTGACATTCAGCCCGTTGCTTCAGTAAGAAGGTGCCCCGGGAAAACCACAACTGAAACACACACAGTGTTTACAGTCACATCAGCTAGAGCACCTGCGGGTACACCCAGCACACGCCCCAACGGCCGAGAGCTGTCCATCCCCATCCCTCCTGTCCGTGTGGCCAGGGGTCCAGTCACCCATCGCCTGGTCTCTTCCCCTCCCCACGGGGCCTTGACACTGAAAGGAGGCCCCATGCACCTGCGCTGGCCCCGCCCATTGGCACCGTCCACATGCCTGCGAGCGGTCTGAGCAAACTCTCCCTCCCTTACCATTTCGGCCTGTCTGATCCAGTATAAATTCCCCTCACCGAAACAAGATTTTGAATGGAAAAGAAAAACAAAATAAAATTCAAGGTTTCACCTACATCCAGGCCCTCACACTATTTCAACCTCCCCAGGTCCGTGGTGAGAATTTTATGGCTTCTTATTGCTTCTCCAGCCATCTGAATTTCCTTCAGCCCTTATTTATTGCCTGAAAATGTCCCTTTCCTTCTCTCATTTTAAAGCTTGAGCTAAGCTCTCTCGCTCTGTTTTTATTATGTTTCCATGTTCTCCTTTTCATGGTTTTCTTTCGATTATAGGCATTGGAGGCGAATTTTAGAAATTTCATCTTGGTATTTCTGTATACTTGCTATCTTTGAATAGGCAAATACTATTTTTACCAATAAAAAGGTATTTTTTCTTTTAAAAAAGAAAAAGAAAGAAGGACACAACATTCTGAGAATATTCCTAAATCTATTCTTTAACCTGTTGAATGTTTCACCATAAATTGCAGTAAACTCTATCCAAGAGGGTGAGTAGGGGGCGATTCCAAAGGACACCAAAGCAATGACTTCCAAGACAGTCCCATAAACAGAATCATCATTTTTGAACCTGTTTGCTCAGTTGTGCTCTTCAGAAGAAGAGTCTTTGCTTATCCACGTTTCCCTTTCTAAAGTATAGGTTTAGCGATCAGAGCTTTTCCAAGCTATTTAGTTCACTGTGAACACTTAAAATTGTACTAATGAAATATAAACAGAAATAGGGCTGGTCCCCAGCTGGTCTCCTCCATGGAGAGAATCAGAAGTTGGTTTGTCCCCGTCAGCCCATCAGGCTGTTGGTTAGTTCCGTGTGTTGTCTGCTCTGGACGGCAGACCCAACAGTGGTCGTGGGAAGGGACGCCAAGTGGGCTTTGACCATTTTGTCGCTTTCCACTTGAAACAACCAAAACTGTCCCACGACCTGGCCGTCAGCTGGAAACCCTGTAAGTGTGAGTGAAGGCCTTATAAGGTCGCCCCAGCCCCATTCCCAAGTGGAGGTGAGGACCTGCCGGGGTGTTTGGGGTGGGAGGGAAGCCTGCCAAGACTTGGGTTTCCAGGTGCCAAGGACATGGTCCCCGAGGGTGTCTGTCTTTCCTAGGCACCGTCATGGTCTTGCAAAGCTCCAGCCCTGTTGTCTTCCCCGTGTATTAAAAACTTGGTCAGTGCTAGTCAGCTGTAGCCAATCCTTTCAGCCTGAAGTCTTTGTTGACGAGAAGATAGGTGTTATCATAGGTCCTGGTTATCTGCCCAGGGCTCTCCACTGAGAAGAGGGCCGGCTGAAGAGCAGGGCCTTATAAGCGTTACAGTGCATCTGCACGTGGACCCGACAGAATAGACACGATGATTCCCGTTCTGTGGGTGAGGAAGCTGGGGCTCAGGGCAGCTGGTGCCTGACCGGGTCTGCATCACCTGGGGGGACAAAGCCAAGTGTCCAGCCCTGCAGCCCCTGCACCCCGCTCTCCGACAGCGCCCCTTCTTCCCAGAAGCTGACACAGCTCCAGGTTCGGGGACATCTGGGGCATGATGTGACACAGGCAGGAGTAGCCGGAGGACAGAAAGGCTGGGCCCACGTGCTCGGTTCTCTAAACTGAAGGCAAGTCCAGCACTTTCCCCGAGGCTCACTCGACCTAAGTGCACCCACTTCCTTGGGAGCGACACTCAGACCTAAGAAGTACAGTGCCTTCTGCCTCAGACTTTGCAGTTCCTCTTGGAATGAAATTCTGAAAACGTCCAGGTCGGATGGTTGTCTCCAAAAATAAGGAGTTTGTTGATTCAGTGACCCTGTGATGAGCCCCTCATGTTCTAGGTCTTGTGCAGGAGGAGAGGAAATGAGAGAAGGGAGCAAAGTCCCCGTAGCCTTTTATCTGATCACGGAATTGGGCTCCAGACACACCAGCTTCCAGAACTGGGCGCGAATCCCAAGGGCTCTGGAGTGGAGATGGTGCAGGCTGTCGTACCGAGAGAGAGGGTGGGTTCTGACCGGTTGTCGAAAGGGTGGGAGAGCAGAGGGGCCCCTCGGGGGGCGGAGACGCATTGCTAGCTGAGCAGGTCGGGGGGACGAGACTTGAGGCCGGTGACCCTGACATCTGCACAGGACACAGATCTGCTTGGACGAGGAGGACGTCTCTATACCGGCTGCAAGGCGTTGACAAATGAGTGCAGCCGGTGGTTTGGTTTTTCTTGCGTTTTTCCTGCAGGTTCATCCGTTTGGTTGTCTGAATAGCATTACCAGCTGGGAGGGTCATGGTCATTGCTGACCAGTCCTAGAGGATTTGGCCCAGGACTTGGGGGTATTGTCTCATCACAACAGTGCAGACCAGTGGAAACTCTGGACATAGGTGCCCTGATAAAGGCAGCCTGTGGGTGAGGATCTCAGGGCGATGGGCAGGGTGGATTGGAAGTGGAGCCTGAAAGCGGGGTCCCCGGGGTGAAGGTCATCCCCTTCCCTGTGCCGGGCAGTGGGCAGGAAGCCCTGGAAGGATGTGGGGCGGGGGTGGGGTGGGGGCCGTCCTGCGGGGCAAGGCAGTGGCTTCACGCATGTGCTGGCTGCGATGTGACTGGAAAAGAGTCAGAGAGACAGAACTCAGAGAGAAATTGGCCGTGGAAGGCCAGGGGTGGGAGTGAGGCCACGCGGCCAGATGAGAGGGCCACTGGCACATGGGACGGGGCGGAGAGCTGGGTCTGAAGAAAGACCTTGAGTCTGGATTAGGGACGGAGCCCAGGAGAACCCTGCAGTCGGGGCGCTGGCACGTCGCTGCTTCCTGTGTCCATGCAGGACACAGGGCTGAACAGACGCCGGGGCCCAGGCTACGGGAAGGACCTGGAGCGAGAAGCAGGGTGTAGCAACAGGAGCCGCTCGGGAGCGGCTCCGCTGACGTGTGAGGCCTCAGCCCCTGCTCGTGGGCTCGGTGTGCGGGCTCGGACTAGCTTCCTCTCCTGTCAGTCTGGAAGGACACCCCCTTCTGGGCGTGAGTGGTCAAGAAATGTCAGCATTCTCTTCCCCAGCAAGACACAGAGCCCCCTAACATAGAGGATGGTCCGAGGACAAATAGGCACCCCAGGAACGTCTGGGTGTGGCAGGATCGCAAGAGAATCTGGATCCGGTACCTATGCAGGATGTAACCAGCTCTCTAGCAGGAGCATGGCCTTGGGGTTTTGGCTCTGGGGGGGTCCCTGGTCCTCTCCTTTGCCCACTGGCCCACTCGGGGACCCTGTCGCTAGGGCAGTGACAGGGTGAGGATGCCCTTCCCTGAAATGCTAGATCTGCAGATATCGCAAAGGTCACTGCAAACCATGCTTACACAAGTTAATAAGAGACTGATGATCCGGCTGTGACCGACAGGCTAATATGATTTAAAGAATATGTAAAAAAGTCACATGACTGCACATTTCTAAATTCTCCTACCTACGAATCTGAATGTGTTTACACTGAAATCGTCAGAGTCTTTTTTTGACTTGGAAGTGGGCAGACTTCCTCTCTCCCAGTTTGAAAATCCCAAGTATGTTTTCATCTCTCCTGGAGGCTCCAGCAGTGTGAGAAGTATATAATTATATTCTTTATAGTTTGCACAACCAAAGGCAAACTGAAGAGTGTGGTTTTGGGGGCTTTCACCTTTGTCCCAGAACGGTCATCAATTGGCAATCTGAATAGGGTTCAGAACCTGAGGCACTCCCAGCGTTTTATACAAAAATGTTCGTGACAATTTGGGGAATAAAAATTCCTAGCAAATGAGCTCAATTTGCTCTTGGTTACAAGAATATATTTCTTGAAATTTAGGAAACTTAACAAGGTTCATTAAATCTGTTTGCGTCTGCACCTTTTTATGAAACAAGAGCCTGAAATGTGGGGTGAAATTTACTAGGGAAATGAAGACAAGGCTGAGAGTCAAGGAGGCATCACTTCTGCCCCCATGGTGACGCTTCTGGGACCAGCCAGGACTGTGATCAGAGACACATCAGGTCTGCACCTGTAACACAGCCTCCCAGGTGCCTGGGGAGAAAGGTGGAGTGGCTGATTTTCACACTCATCAGGCACGTGGACACCATCAGAGTGCAGGGTACTCGGGTCAGCAGTCCAAAGAGAGCAAGAGACCCTGACCACCATGCCCACCATGCATTCTCACTGCCCGTGGGCAAGGGGGCTGGGTGGCCGTGCAGAGAGCAGCAGGGGGAGGGGGGCACACTTTCCAGACCACTCACTGGTCATCATTTTGTTGTGTGGGCAATTCCTTTTTTTTTTAGTAAAGATATTTATTCTTTATTTTATAATTTTTAAGTGAAGTACAGTTGATTTACAATATTGTATTTGTTTCAGGTGTACTGCATAGAGATTCGGTATTTTTTACAGATTATACTCCATTAAAAGTTATGACAGGGCTTCCCTGGTGGCGCAGTGGTTGAGAGTCCGCCTGCCGATGCAGGGGACACGGGTTTGTGCCCCGGTCCGGGAAGATCCCACATGCCGCGGAGCGGCTGGGCCCGTGAGCCATGGCCGCTGAGCCTGCGCGTCCGGAGCCTGTGCTCCGCAACGGGAGAGGCCACAACAGTGAGAGGCCCATGTACTGCCAAAAAAAAAAAAAAAGTTATGACAAAATAATGGCTATAATTCCCCGTGCTACACAACATCTCCTTGTTGCTCATCTATTTTTTTTATTTTGACATGGGAGTAGAGGTAGTTTACAATGTTGTGATAGTTTCAGGTGTGCAGCAAAGTGAATCAGCTCTACAGATACATACACATCTATTCTTTTTCAGATTCTTTCCCCACGCGGGTCATTACAGAGCATAAGCAGAGTTCCCTGGGCTCTACAGTAGGTCCTCGTTGGTTACCTACTGTTTACACAGTGGTGTGTGTCTGCTAACCGTGCAGGGGATTCCGTAGGGAAATGCGCTGTAGCTCTCACGCGGGGTGAGTGTGCGTGCAGGTGCGGTAACGTTCTCGCGGTCCAGTGCCTCTCCAACATCGTAAAGGAGAGAGCACAGCTCCCAGAGGCCCTTCCAGCAGGGAGAGTGTGTGTCTGGAGTACTGACTCTATGTGTCAATTACATATGGTCTCAGATTCACCTGTTTCCCTGCTAACCACCAAGAGGATAAACTCCAGAGCTTCCTGGAAGACCCAGCCTCCTCCCTGTGACCTAATGATAGTTCCTGCCTTGGAGGGCCTCGTGAGGACTAAAGGCAGCTTGTGGAAAGAGCTTGTAAGTCCCTGGTGTTTACAGAGCTCCTGGTGAATGCCTTCCCCGAGGCACTGGACCGACCAGAGTAAAATGGGATGAGATGGGACGAGACGGGACGGGGCAGGATAGGGTGAGTTTTCACGGTTCCCTGCTGTGCATCATTTCCCCACAGGGAGTGAGAGCTCTCCTTTTCCTGAACTCAGAAGTAGGTAACTGCAGGAACGTGTATGGTACCCGAGCAAGGGTGAATTCTTATCAGTTCCGCTTTCCTCGGGAAAAGCACGACAACTTTATAGCTACAGCTGTTTTGTTTTTTAAATGTTTTGTAATTTGAAGGGAATCAAATCTTTAGGACAACAGCTTTCAAATTCATTTGAATTATACTAAGCAAAGCACTGACGCTCTTGAAAAATGATTAACATTCAGTGTCCGACGATGTGCTGTAATATTATTTATATTCAAAGGTAAAGCATTCTGACAGAATTCCATACCTTAAGGCTTACGCTCTGATCACCCAGGATCTGTGCAAGTGTACATCTTCTCCTGGCGAGGCAGCTTTTAGATGAATGCTGTTCATCATCACGCGTGGCCTATACTGAAGGGGTACCAGGAAGTTCACTTTCAAATCAAGTCACCCTCAAGCGCCCTGTCAGCAACCTCAGCCGTATCTCAGGGAATTGGGGCAGTGACGTCATTTAATCAGAGAACTTTATGTTATGTGATGTTCCTGATTGAAAAAGGTAATGCTTACCTTTCAAAACATCTTGACCTTTTCTCCCTTATCTGAGATGGTAGCACCCCCATGACACAGAGCGACTGAGGTACCAAAAGTCAATACAGAGGGTTAGAACTCAGTGAAGACGATAGAATTGCAAAGGTCACTGTGAAATCAGCATCCCGTGTTTGACTGTCTGCAGACCGTGGAGCACAGGTGCACCCAGGTGGACCACCTGATGACAGCTCTGCTGGGTGGGACACAGGTGGTGACTGTTAGATTCGGATGCTCAAGGAACAAAAGGAATAGAGGAAGACTAAGGGTTTGTTAGGAAATCATTAAGGTAGCGACTTCAAGGAGTAGCTTTGGAAGTGTCTACCAAACTGTTTCCCCATTATCCCAGTATTTTACTAAATTTTTCATGAGAAAAAAAAGGGAGGGTCTGTGGTCAGATAAGTTTGGAAAACACTGGTCTAAGCAAACTTCAGTAGGTCTGTTTCCTGCAGGAAACTCTGCTAATTCAGTAGTTCAGCAACACGTTTAATTTAGCAGCTACTCGGTATGCATAACTCAGACAGTTACGGGGGGTCACTCCAGCAGAGAAAACTGTGTGTGTGTGTGTGTGTGTGTGTGTGTGTGAGAGAGAGAGAGAGAGAGAGAGAGAGAGAGAGAGAGAGAGAGATGTGCTGTATCTATTAAGTTTCAAGATACAGGCACACACTGAAAAGCTATGACCTACAAAACCGAACAAACTTGGCGATTTGAGGTGGTGATAGTATTCATGAGAGCAGCTGATAAGGAATACCCACAGAAATTGGTAGCTCGTTTTGAGGTAGAAAACACGAATTTTTCCCCACTCAGTGTGTTGCATGAACATTTTCTAATTTTCTGGGAACACTTTCTAAGAAAAAGCTGAAGGAAGAACATTTGCAATGCAGTCAGCCCATTAAGAGTCACACTGCTTTTGTGAAGATAAGCGCTTTCCCAGGAGACACTTGGCTGTGATGCTGAGATCTTGGACCAGTTTATACCAACTCCCCTGAAGGGTTTCTCAGCAGAGAAAGTTCTAGAATGTTCTAGGTTGCAGCCCCTAAGATGTTCAACACACCAGACATTGCTCAGCAGTGCCTGTGTGTTTTAGTGCCCTGAGATCAGACCTCTGGGAAGTGGGGTCGTCTTTCTGCGTAAGCACTGTGTTATGGTTCCAGCCCTCTGTCTGAGGGCTAACAGTACCAGATTAGTAACTAAATAATGGTTTTGAGTAATATTACTTTCCTTTTAAAAAACAATGCTTTCTTTTAAACTCTTACTCTGTCTCTCAGATGGTGTTACAGCCCAGCTTTCTTTTTGCCTTCTCTATTGCAGTTGCTTATGGGGTTGACGGCTTTAGGGATTTTCATGCAATAATTCCCAATTCTTTCTCTCGTAAGTATACACTTTGCTTCTAGAAAATGATAACGTGTATTCATTTCATACTCAGTTCCCATAGTGTAAATGTTGTGAATGCATCTTTTTTCATCACCTTCCTTAAGATAAATTAAATACCTATCACGCTGTTTATTAAACATCTGTCATCGAGAACATCTCTTACACACTGAGGTATGTGTGCCTGGTTTTAGACTGTTGGATATACAATGGAGCATGCCTTTTGTGGTGGCCATGCAGTAATAGTAAGGGTAGAAGTAACAATAGTATCGACAGAATTGTTACCCTCCTAATGCTGTTAAACAGCCTTGTTACGAACGTTACGAGTATCTCCTCTTTGTTGAGTATGACGATAAAGGCCAGACTTTCTGTCACCGTTAAATAACCCAACATACTTTCAAGGTACTTTTTACAGTTTTGTAGGACGGAGAAGGATACATACTGTCCTTCTGTTGCTCTGAAGTATTAATTTCAGAACCGAGAGGAGAAAAATCGCGGGGCTTTGAAGCCGTTAGTCCGTGGTCCTCGCTTCCTGAGCAGCACACTGAGTGCTTTTGCGTGCGGGGCGCTCCTGATCTGAGCTGTCAGACCAAACACAGATGTTAATTTCATTTTTCTTTTTTATGAATTGAGAGATAAGTGTGTTTGGGCAGCATCTCTGAGGGAGTATGTTAAGGACTGGCAAGTGCTTTATAAAAATGTCCAGAGAGCTGAATATTCAAAGTGGTACAAGTTGGTTGCCCCCTTAGGACTTAAGTCTTCAGAGCCTGTATTAATAAATTATCTAATATTAAAGCAACATCAGAAGACAGGCCATGCTTGTTAATACTGTAACGCTTATTAACACAGGCTGTAGTCTAAAAGGTGTCAGTAGCTGTTAAAAATAGGTTTCTGACATCCCGGCTATCAAAAACTCTTTGGTACCTAAAGGGTTTAGCAGTATCAACCTAAGGATATCTCTTTTCTCATAACCTACATTGACTGCTTTTCCAGTATAGAGAACGGACTTGAGGACGCGGGGAGGGGGGAGGGTAAGCTGGGACGAAGTGAGAGAGTGGCATGGACATATAGACACCACCAAACGTAAAATCGATAGCTAGTGGGAAGCAGCCCATAGCACAGGGAGATCAGCTCGGTGCTCTGTGACCACCTTGGGGGTGGGATAGGGAGGGTGGAGGGAGACGCAAGAGGGAAGAGATATGGGGATGTATGTGTATGTACAGCTGGTTCACTTTGTTATACCGCAGAAACTAACACAACACTGTAAAGCAATTATACTCCTATAAAGATGTTAAAAAAAGTTATAGAGATCTTTCTCTTACTAATGTTCCTTTGAATTAACTTTAACAGCTTGAAATTTATTTCTGTGAGATCTATATGCACATATATATAAACATATATATGTGCATATATATGTATATGTGTGCTGCTATGATTATATAAAAGGTTATACTAGGACAGATAACTGATTTCGAGATGAGCAATCACATGGTTGAAATATTAAAAAGTCAAAAGCACTTAAGAGTAAGATAATGCATTCTCAGATGTGTTTTCATGAAATCTGAGGAAGGTTTAGGCTCGAGCATATTGTAATATTGGAGCAGATCCTTTGGTGAAGACTTCAGTATGTAAAAAATTGCTACCTCTACAATACTTGGAGATACTGTAAGATAGATGATACATGTTTCGATACACTTCCTGTCTATATATTTATACAGTTGGGTTCACAAGGTACTAGTATCTCTTTCTCTCCTCCTTCCCCACCCCCTCCCACGTACCCAAGTTGTAACTAAATGGCTGTTGACCTTGATGAAGTCTCCACCCAAAGAGCAACCCAACTGTTCTGGGCCAACATCACCACCTAGTGGTCATAGTGGAAAATTGTCCTCCTCACTCATCTCTCTTTTTTTCCTTCTTGAAAATTAAAAACATAAACTGTTCGACCCCCTGTACCTCAGTTTGTGTCCCTTGTTACCTGAGGAAAATGTAAATATGCTTGTAACTCATTCTTTTTTCCATAATCTTCCTCTTTTGTCTCTCCCTGATTTCATTCCATTTAAAACCTAAAACATAAAATAAGGATAAACGTATTCCTAACCATGCATCTTTGCAAGGGAAAAAAAAAAACCTGCATTTTAAATGATATAAGTTATAATAAATGGTTTCAGTGACCTTAAAAATGCTTGAAAGTTTTCATAAATCCTTTAGAGGCAGCACAAAAACTTCTACACGTTTTCTCTGCATCTAAAATGTTCGTTTAATTACCCTCATTCAAGATATCTCTTAAATATTTTTATTCAGTTTGATTTTTACTAGTCGTCAGTTGCAGGAATACTTCTGTCTCCTGTTTCTTCGTTTAAAATATTGAGCATTTTGAGCTTCCCTGGCTTAAACTCACAGGGACAGCTTGGGGATATCTTTTCAATGGAAAAATGCTGTCAGAGTACCATTTACCTCACCAGGAAATATAAAGACACATTCGAAAGGAAGAAGAAGACAAAAGGGAAACAGAATCCCTTTGTGAGGCGGGGCTGCCAGTGTGCATTATTCCTGTGCATTAAAATGATTTGATCATTCATGAGGCCGTACGATGCTTGGCAGGAGACTAAGGCCCCGATGACCCCGAGTTCCCTGGATTCTCTCATTGCTAAACTTGTCTAAGTGCTAAGGTTCAGGGGTCCAGGGTCAACCGGATCTGCCCTGTTACTAAACACATAGGAGGACTCTGAAATATATAACAACGAAACTTTCATTTTCCCGAATCTTCAATTGCATCGGGGAAGGAAAGTGGCTTTTGCCTCAGGATTTGAAGGCATCCACTCTTCATGCAGCCACATTTATTAAATAATGACATTGGGGTCCCGTCCATGAGCTCCTGGGCGTCAGTGGAAAGGCTGCAAGGCCAGGCCTGAGCCAGTGTGTTCTGGGGTCAAGAGACACAGAAGTCTTCATTTCATGTTCTAGCTTTAATCACTTCCATTCAGCACCTTACTGAGTTTGACATTTTTCTAAGTGGTGGGAGGATGGAGTCAGAAGCTATTTGTAAGTATAATCCCTGTATTCAAGGAGAGTCTAACATGTCACAGAAGCAATACTGCGGCTGAGCAGTTTGGGGTCCAAGGAAACGGAGCCAAAGAAGTGGTTTAGGAATTCCGAGGAGGGGAGGGACCTAGAGACAGCCTCCGTGGGGTGGACCCCAGTCCACTAAATGCAGGCCAGGGAGGATGGACCATTTCCTGGAATTGATGACGGGCGGGTCTGAAGAAAGAAAACGACGGGGCTGGTCCTGTGGCGTTCTCAAGAGACGATGCAGGAACCCTGCTTGTCCCTTTGGGTGGGCTCCAGGCTGTGTGCATGTGAACCTGCAGGAGATGGACAGCTTGCATACGCTCCCAGCACCTGTTCCCAGTCTCCTCCTTCACTGGTTGGAGCAAAGGCTGGTGCCGCTGACTCTCGGCGGGTGGAGTTCAGAATCACGGGCCCACCAGCACTCAGACCCCCGAGGGCCTTCCCGCACCAGCGCCCGCCCCTCTGGCGCCTTGCCTGGGAGCCTGGCAGCGAGAGCCACGGCTATTGCCTTCTGCCCTCGGGCTGCTCCGAGGCCTCCCAGGGTGGGTGCCCCCCGTGGAGGGACCTCCGATCCCCGCTTTGCCGCTCTTTCTGCTTCCCCTCGTTCAGGAGCTCAGGGTGGGTGGCGGCATCTCTGATCTCAGCCGGAGGCTTGTGTCTCTGAGCCGAGCATGTCCAGGCCCCGCGATGTCCCCTAGGAATGGGCTTCAGTGTCCCCCGACCTCCTTCCTTCTGACCCTCTCCGGGCTGCACTCCCCCATGTAAAGGAGGCGTCCGGCCTGACTGGCTCAGGGGACTCTAGATGTCAATAACCGCAGCCTCTGCTGTCCTTTGCTCAGGGCTCGTCACGAATCAAGCTCCTCATGACCTAAAAGCCCCGAAGCCATTTTCCCATTTCCCGAGGCGGCGAAGCCAAGACACCCCTGTCCGAGCTTGTGTTTCTAAAATGTGTATTCTACCTTGAGTGATGGATGTCTGTTAGACTTTGACCTTTGAGATCAGGTCTGTGTTTGCCATGTTTTAAGACAGTTCCGTGGCCTGATTTCCATCATCTACGAAAATAAGACGCATGTCGCCTGCATTCGCCTCCCGATCAGACGAGAGGCCCTGTTTTCACAGACGCAGGGGTGGGGGGCATCTCTGCCCCTCTTCCGTGCAACCAGCACCCGGCCTGCATTTGTCCACGAAGAGATGGGAACCTTCCCCCAACACTGAGAGAAAATGCACACGTGCTTGAACCTGCTGAGCCCCTGCTGACGTGTTGCCCTCTGGTTCTCACCTCCACTCCCAGCCCCCTCAGGCCCCCTTTCTCCCCTCTTACTTGCCACAGATCTTTCCTGTCCCAGTCTGGCCTCAAATTCACCCCCAGAGCTCTAGCACGCGTCCGGCTCTGCATCCCCGGCATCTGGCCTCCGGGACTCAGTGCCTCTACCCTTTGCTTACCTGGAGCGCTCTGTCCGGTTCCCATTATTTACGCTGCCTTGACCTTGCCACTGTGATGCAGGGACCCCCAGTCTGGGGGTCTGCCTACCTTTTTTCCGAAAACCAGAACATCACAGGATACTGGATTTTCTTCTTCGAGTTTGGTCTCTTCTGGCACCAAACACATCTACCTAAAGTCGTACGAGGGGACCCACAGTGATCGGAGGGTAATTTAAAATAAGCTCTCTTCAGCCTCTGGTTTTCGGCTCTGTGAACAGGGTCCTCAGAGAAGCTGCCACATGGCAGCTGGCCCGCCTTCACGAACTGCTGTCGGATGAGTGACTGGCGTCAAGGCTTCTGGCTTGAGGGCGTCTGCGATATTTAAGGTGACATCCGTCCCTCAATTTTCACTCCCGCTGTCCTCATCCCGTTCACTCCTGACGCGCTTTACCTGCTCTGCCAGCAGGCTGCCCGCGGGACCGGGACGTGTGTCCTGATGGCAGAAACCTCAGGTCACCCGAAGCTCCTGTTGCTCACCAGGAAAGGCCCGCACTTGGTCATCGACACAAGCCACAGGGCCACCAGACGGTCACACAAACACCTGTCTTCTTAATGCAGAACAGGTGGGAGTTTGGGGCAAGTGTTAATAAGTCCTATACTGAGGTGTGTTTTGGAGAAAGCAAGAGTCGGTCCCATTGAGCTGGTTGCCTCTAAACTTACGACCTGGAGCTGAGTGCAGGAAGATGGGCGAAGGGAATTATGCCAACGTTTGTTCATCTGCCTGGTTCCCCTCCTCCATCCACAGGGTCCTTGGCCTGCACCCTGGGTCCCACCTCCGGGCACTGGAGAACCTGCCACACCTACAGTCATTTGCCCCGCTGTGCTCTGAACTGGCCCCATCTCATTTTCAAAAGCCATGAGACAGATGATTAAAAATAACCCCGGTGAAGGAGTGCAGAGGGCCTTGAGCATTCCAGAGCAGAACCCAGTGGGCAGGGAGGCCCTAGTGAGTTAGCTTTGAGAACGTGATTCCAGAGGGCTCAGGGGTGAAGCTCCTTCACACGCTGGCACGGCTACCCTCCTTACCTGTCTCGTCTCCTGAGCTCGCCGTGTCGGAGGGCTTGGTTCCCTGTCTCCGGAGGCTGGGAGAGGTCAGCAGGAGGCCGCTGAGATGCAGGATGCTCCCAAGTCCCTGCTCTTCGGGATCTAGTAGGGGGGCTCACCTGGACACCCCCACTTACTGAGTCCTCGGGACAGTCTTCTGTGATGCCAGGATGTGATGGGAAGAGATATCCCCTCACTTCTGGGGTCTCCAAGTCCACAGTGGGGGTGTGGCCCGTGTCCCAGCTCATTCGTTCCATTTGCTTATTTGTCTGCAAGTCTTCTCTCCAAAGATCTGATGAGCAACCTGGGCAGTGTGGCGATTAGGAGCGTGGGCCCTGGGGCCAGGCTGCCTGCAGTATCTCCCAGCTGTGTGACGTCAGGCAAGTTGC
The DNA here is from genome assembly GCF_011762595.2 of Tursiops truncatus. Classification (NCBI taxonomy): domain Eukaryota; kingdom Metazoa; phylum Chordata; class Mammalia; order Artiodactyla; family Delphinidae; genus Tursiops; species Tursiops truncatus. Next base: position 2,419,064 of record NC_047042.1, read on the forward strand.
TCGACTTCTCTGTGCCTGGGCGTCTTCAACTGTAAAATAGGATAACAGCACCTCACTTATAGGGCCGTCGTGAGGGTTACCCATTACGGGGCAGTCAAAGTGCCTGGCACGCGGTCCGTGCCGTGAACATTCCTGGGGAGCCCCCTCAAGGGGACGGCTCTATGGGAACGTGCTTTCATTTGCCAGGCCAGTCACTGGCCTAAGTTCACTTTACATCTCTTTACCCACTAAATCCTCTCAAAGCCCCTGCTGGGCTAGTGTGGGTAGTTCCCGTTTTTACAGATGAAGATTGCCCAAGATCTCAGAGCTTATGAAGAGTGGAGCTGAGATTCCAAACCAGGACTTTTGATTTCAGAGTCTGGGCTCTGGGCTTCCAAATCACGAGAAATGTGTTGAGTCAAACAAACTTGGAGTGTTACTAGCACAGTTGTTCTCAGACTCGAGTGTACGTGGGAATCCCTTGGAGGCTCATGTGAAGAATGCCCAGGGCAGGGCCCACCCCCTAGACTTTCTAGTTCAGCGGGTTAGGGTGGACCCAAGAGTCTGCTCTTCCAACAAGTTCTCAGGAGATGCCAGTACTGCTGGTCCAGGGACCACACTTGGAGAACCACTGATTTACAGTGTTGATCAAAGATTTTGTAGCCGTGGTTACTGTCGATCTCATTGATTATTTTACTGGGCAGAATTTACCTACTTCCTCTTATTCATCTCTAGAGACTGTGATGAACATGAGGCCTTTCAGTGTAACTGCAGTTTCTCCCGGTCATTACAATATTGGATTCAGCCATCCATCGTCAGTTGGTGTTTCAGAAGAATGCAAACCAAAATGACTATTTTCTTTACCGAGAAAAATCCATGAATGACAGAAATAATGACTCTAAATGCAGAGTAGACAGTGGTTATTGTACTATTACCAGGAGCCCTTCACCCCCATGCACACACGAGTCTTACTTTCTGAAAAGCTAGTGCAGACCTGTTACGTTCACCATCATGCTGGTCAACCCTTCAGCAACTGGAAGAAACCTGAGAAATCGTGGCACTCCTTTAGGAAGCAGGTTTTATTTTCATCATGGAATAAAAAGGGTTTAGAGTGATCACGTGCCAAAGAAACAAACAAACAGAACTCTTTCAGGAATCTTTGGTCAGAAATCTGAGCGCGCGTTTGCTGAGTTTTGTCTCCATGTTTGTTCATACATGAATGAAGGAAAGGTAGTTTATGCTTTTCCTTATGCTTAAGGGGACTTTTGCAGGCTAGATAAGCGCTTCTTAGGGGATTTTGACAAACAAGGTCCCACACCGGGTGGGGGTGGGGGTGGGGGCTACGTGATCAACACTCACCTTCTGGCGTGAGGGGTCTTCTGGCTCCCAGGGTGTTGGACTTGGCCTCAGGTCCCTCCAGAGGGGCCCAGGCTGTCACAGTGGACCCAGTGACCTTACCCTGCATAGAGGTCCCCCCACACACACGCAGTCTAAAGCGAGAATTTATAAATTCCATGCATTTCCACCTTCTGCCCTTCGGACCTACAGAGAGGGCAGACGAGGGTCCCAAACCCGTGATGCTTGTTGCCATATATCACAGTCCCCTGTGGGCCAGTGGGTCCAGAGCCCGGGCCACTGTCCCCTGGTGTCAGCCGCCAGGAACCTGTGTTTAGAAGGTGTCGCTCCCTCCAGGTTGTCTGTGCTGCTGTGCTGTTCTGTTTTGTTTTTGCGATGACACTGAACGGCCCCCTGTGTTGTATTGTCTCTTTCAGCTGGTAATGTTAAAGTAGAGACTCAGAGTGATGAAGAGAATGGGCGTGCCTGTGAAGTGAATGGGGAAGAGTGTGCGGAGGACTTACGGATGCTCGATGCCTCCGGAGAGAAAATGAATGGCTCCCACGGTGTCCAAGGCAGCAGAGCTTTGTCAGGAGCTGGGGGCATTCGACTTCCTAACGGCAAACTAAAGTGTGATGTCTGTGGGATAATTTGCATCGGCCCCAATGTGCTCACGGTGCACAAAAGAAGCCACACTGGTAAGGCCTGGCGTGGTTCCTCCTTTGGCGGCCTGGAGGGGCCCACGGGGTGTTGCAGAGGACAAGGCCCTTCCCGGCTGAGTGTCCTGAGCGAGGCGTAGCCTCCCTATTCGGGAGCGATATTCAGAAAAGGACTTCTGAACATGCACCAATTCGATCCTATATGTTAAAGCCGTAAACAAAAAGGAAAAGGTAACCGGCGTGCGAGTTCTGACAAGGGCCTGAGAGCACATTCTCTAAATATTGGCGGCGGGGCTGTCAGGTGATTCACCCTTCAAAAAACAAGACAAAGCAAGATAAGAGGAGATTGATACACTGAAATCTACTCCTCCGATTTTCCACTAAGAAACCCATGAGTCAAATGTGCATGTTGGGGGAATCCAAACTGACAAGGCTTGATTTCTAGAAACATTCATTGAATGATTGACTAGTAGCAAAATTCAGTCTTTCAGAAAGAGTTCTGTTTTCAGATGGCTTATCCTCCAGCAGGTGACACTCCCACCAAGATGCTTTGGTTGCCACTAGTTTCTATCTCAAATTGGTAAAGAATTTAATACCCAAACCCCTGTCCTAGTGGACGGGGCAGTGGAGGCTTTGGCAGTAGAGAACAGTATTCTGTGTCCAGAAATGAAGGGATGCAGACAATCTTGTGTCTGACGGCTGCACCCAGGCTCCTGACATGTTCTCACATTGAGGGCCGGAGGAATAGGGTTTCCGTTCTGCACCGTCCACATCCCCCAGGGTGCACGGTCCTGGTGGGTGACCAGTCACGGGTGTCCCCACCAGGACTGTCACCACAAGTGGCACTAGACAGTCTTCAAAATAAAATGTTAACAGGTAACATCTTACCTAAGCTGCATGCATAAGGTGTCTTTTGAATTAAACAGAAACTTTACTCTTCTGCCTGAAAGGTGGAAACATCACAATAAATGTGCCAACTCCAGTGGTCACTGAAAGTTTGGACATAAAACATACCGTGAGCCGTTGCTGTCCCGGTGGGTGGCATCTTAGGTCATCATAAAGCCAGAGTCTGCCCCTGTTCTCCACAAGAGGAGAAAAACAAACCGATAAAAGCAGGCTGAAGAAGCAGGGTGGGTTTTGTCAGCTAGCTCAGGGAAGTAAGGAAGAGCATCACAGCCTCATGCGATTCTCCCCAGGGGCCAAACGCTTATCTGATTATCAAAACTGAAGCAGGAACTCAGAAAATTCATGGAGCAAAACAGCTGGGTTGTCAGGAAATGCGGACCTTTGTGGAGCTGTCATTTTTGTATTTGAATCAGGCAGTTCCCAAAATAATTTCTGTTTGTCATACATCTGGAAAACCGTAAAATATGTTTATTTTCAGTCAACATTCGTTTTCGGTAAAAACTTAACTTCTACAGTTTAGCAGACTTTGCTTTTCCTAATGTGCCTCTTAATCCTCCAATTATCCGGTGGAATGTCCACACCACATCCAGCCCCAAGGGAAGCTCGCAGGAGAGTAGACAGGCTCCCCGCTTTGTAACGAGGTGGAAATTAACGTGAAGGTAGGTTACAGTGATGATAGACCCTTCACAGGATACACCGGGACCCATAGCAATTCATTCCTGATGGAGAAATAGACCTTGCACATGAATTACTTTCCTGCTAATTCATGTAAAACCTGACTATACAGTGAAAGTTCTCTTCAATAAATATTTGATAACTGAATGAAATGCTGGCATCCTAAATGGCCAAAATATAATGACTGCCTGCCCTGATAAAAAGAATAATTGCATTTAATGAATAAACCCACCAAGCATAGACATGCAGAGTGGACCGGCTGTTTGCTGCCCACTTCTGCCCACAGATAGTGGCCACGGGCCAAGTAGGTGCCAACACGCAGAGTCTTTCGCTTACAGAACAAGTTCATTCCAGAAAGAGGGACATAGAGACCATCAGTTTTATGGTTCCTGCTTTGACTTTTATTTAAAAAAAAAAAAAACGAAACAAGGAACTCCTGATTTGTTTTCATAATGCTTTTCCACTTTGCATAAATATAGTCATAGGTCGATATAGAAATAGTTTGGCCAAACTAGGTTTGAATAAATAGACATGCTAGAAGGTTTCCACTTTCCTGGAATCGGAGTGGAATGTATCAGAAAGACATGCTTTGCTAATCACCGACCCCGTCCTGAATTCTCTAACACGTCAAGTCCCCATAAATCACTGGGGTGTCCTTTGAAAATGCAGACTCTGGTCCAGACCCAGAGGACACTGGGAACATCTGTAGGTGGTGGGACATGCAGTTGCCAGTGGACCGGAAACAGTGCCATTTCAGGGGGCCCTTCGTCAGGGAGCCTGGGCTCCACCTAATGTCCCCCCCAGAAGCCAGGACTTGCACCTGCCGTCACCGAGTCGGATGGGCGCACTGGGGTTTCCTTCTGGAGGACTGCAGCTGTCCGGGGCAATCTCCCACGTCACCGCCTCCGAGCGGGGCCAGGGCTGCCCTTGTGTGAGTCGTCCATTGATGACACCGTTTCACTTCCCCAGTTTTGCTGTTCAGTTTCATTTTTTTAAACTCAAGCGTCGTAGTAACACTTTCCCGCCAACCTCTGAGGGCTCACGGGGGAGTCAGAGGGAGGGTAGTGGGAGAGGAACGTGCAGTAATCTGATTCTGAATGATGGGATTTTTAACAGGAAGCATCAGGAAAAGTGTCTGAATTATGGTTATTCTGTCCGGCCCTGTGCCCACTGTGTTCCCGTCCATAAGGCGGAAAGGCAGAGTCTCCGTGCTCTGTAAACACGGCCTCGCACTGGGTGCTATTCCAAGGCACAGCTGCAATAAGCCCAAGCGAAGCCTTGTAGTTCAGTGTATTTTTTAATTTGCTTTCTTCAGATATAGGGTCAGAAATTTCATGATGTGGGCATCCGTGGAGACTTTCTTTTTTGCCCAATTAAGTTATAAAAGGAGCGCAGACATTTCTTACAGGGAGTCTCTGAAATGGCAGATTATAGAGTTCCTGGGATTAAAAACTAAATTTTGAATTAATGATATGAAAGCCCTCATCCCAATTAACTAAAAGGGAATACAGCCTTGGAGGAACTTGGTCTAACTTGGCTCCCATCAGCCGTATATGTGCGGGGGGCAAGCGGTCACCAGTAGCAGTACCCAGGTATCGTGGGCCGTGTTGTGTCGTCTAGCTCCGGGGCCCTGATCCCTTTCCTGCTCACACCTCCCAAGGGAAACCACCTCGAGTTGAGCTCCGTGTTGTCAGTTCAGGGAATGCTGTCTTCCGGTCCCCGGGCCCTGTGATACATCTTCATGCCAGCACAGCAAATCAGGAACAGATAGATTTCCGGGAAAGCTTACCAGCGGGATTAAGACACCAGGCCCAGCAGGACACACGAGAGCCGATGACTCAAATTGGAAGACAGATTGCACTCTCCAAGGCACGGCCCCTGTCTTTCCTGCCTGCCCTGTTCTGCAGAAGGGACGCGTGGCTGGAAGGATCTGTCCTTTCTCACTCTGCTGACCGGCTGTCCTGCACAGACGCTGGCTGGACCGCAGGGTCCAAGCCGGTGTTCCCTCCAGCCCGCCCGAGCTCGGGGGGAGCCCAGCAAGCACCCCGTCAGCACAGAGGGGACGCTTCACAATGGGTGGGGTCACACTGAGGCACGCTGGTCACCAAGAGTGGCCCACATCCTTGTCACATGCATTTGCGTGGCATGAGACGACCCAGCTTTCCAGAACAGCCAGCCCGAGGGTCCCCCTGCCAGAGCGAGTGGGTGGAGGCTTTTCCCCTGCGAGGTCGCTCTGGACTCTTCTTCCTTCTTTTGTCTGCTTAGAGTTAAGCATGGCAGCCACACGCATGTGTGTGTGTGTGTGTGTGTGTGTGTGTGTGTGTGTGTGTGTGTGTGTGTGTGAAGGCTCAGAAGTGTTTCTAGTAGGTAATTAACAATCTCTATTGGACGCTCCTCGGGGCTGCCTGACTATCAGCTATTTTAATCTCATCCAGTGTGGCCTCCTAACTCAGAGATTTAGGTAGTTACTTTTATAATCACCTTCCCACCTGCTGGACTTCCTCTGCTCAGCCAGGTCCAATCTAGATCTAGATTTGGGAGAATTCTGAATATATTCTGGTTCGTGTCAAGTTTCCAAATGGTCTATGATTGAATATCATTGTAAATTAGTTGCAGTTTTTCCAGTAGCACATCGGTCCTGCCCACTTAAAATTAAGAATGATGGTAATCATGAAATTCAGAGGCTGATATAGACTTTGAAATTTAATCTGGTGTCGATTTTAAGAGGACCAGATATGCTTCTACTTAATCGCTTTTGCTAAGTGCTGTCTTGTTCACCAAAATCACGTAAGCCGATTGGGAAGATCGACTGTACATTTTAACACATTCTTCTTTCTGAAGAAAAAATTGTTACTAGGAAGTGCATTCTCCTGGTATCTCAACACCAGATATTGTGGTCATACAGAGCTCTCCTTCTTAAAAAAAAAAAAAAGGAAAAAAAAAAAGCATCTGTTTTTAAAAGAGCTTTAATGCTTACTTAAACATGACAAATGTATCCCTCTTTTAATTGAGAGTTAAATAAAAATGTTCATCGATTTTAGATTCTGAGACCTATGACTTACTCAATAGCATATTTCTTGAGCACAGATGCCTGTTTCATCCTTTGTTGGATTCAGAGTTTGGGGACATGAGCTGACACACAGCAGAGGGTCCAGTGTTTTTTTGTTGTTTTTGTTTTTGTCACCACTCCAGTAGTGCCACCCCTGAAAGAATTCCTAATGACAACTAAATTGCACCTCTTAGAATATTGGTACTGAAAATATAACTGTCTTCTATGAATACGGATAGAACAATACTAGCTTCAAGGTTGTAGGATTGTGAGGAAAGCAAAAAGCCAGAAACCTCAGTGCAGGTCAGATTTTGAGGCAGCATCACGGGGAGATTCGGGACTTTTCTCTGGACGGTGCAGACCTTCCCTCCAGTTTCTCAACTTCTCATTTTATTCAATCTTTCTCTCTCTCTCCCACCCTCACACTCTGTCTGTCTCTTTCCTGATTTGCCTGCATAGGGACAGACAGGTAATGGAGAAGAAATTGAAAGGGAAAATACAGGGAAAATGTAAATGAAAAGAAGTTATTATAACTGTTATAATGAAGTACCTTTCATTTAAATATAAGAATGTAACGCTGAAATGAACTTGTGATCCTGAAATGCATTTTTAATGAGTTTCCTTTTTATTTTGCTGCTTCAGTGGCATATTTTAAAGACCCTTTGAAAAAAGCCACATTAAAAGCCCCACCAAATGCCACAACACGCAAAATTGGATATTGGTTTATTCCAAAACTGCTGATGAGGAAGAGTGGCTCTTCATCACAAAATGTTGCCGCCGCTTTATTTAAATGAGTTTGAATTTGCATTGTGATGTGCCGTTCTGATTTAGGGGAAAAAAATTAGATTTTCAGATCAAATTGACCCAACCAGTGAAGCGTTAAGGAACTGGCAGGTTTAGTCTGAAAGCCTCACGTTCCATCAAACCTGCAGCCGGTGGAAGTCACCGGGCCCTCGGGAAACAACTTTCTCGCCACGTCCTCCCCTCGTCCCAGCGCTGGGTCCCGCTCTCACCGGCTCCCTTCTCGTCCCCGCAGGAGAGCGGCCTTTCCAGTGCAACCAGTGCGGGGCCTCCTTCACGCAGAAGGGCAACCTGCTCCGGCACATCAAGCTTCACTCGGGCGAGAAGCCCTTCAAGTGCCACCTCTGCAACTACGCATGTCGCCGGCGGGACGCCCTCACCGGCCACCTGAGGACGCACTCCGGTAGGTCCTCTGGGCGCAGGCGGGGCTTGGCTTGGGGACTGCCTGGCATCCTCTCAGGGATGCCCTGCTCCCGGGACACCGCTCCTCCGGGCATTGGCTGCACCTGACGGAGACAGCAGTGCCCTCCCCTACGTGCTCGGATGGGTGGGGAACCTTAACGTACACACGCGTGCGCACGCACACACACGCACGCACACGTCTCATCTTAGGTAGAGTATTTCAAAAGAGGCCTCCTCGTCCCCTTGTGTCAGGTAAGTGGGTTTCTCTTTTAAAGGATTTGGCAGCTCGTACTTGTCTTGAGTGTGCCGCTGACACCCCAAAGTTTCCAAATACGTCTCTCAATGTTAACTGTTAAGCCTCCCACGCGACTGTTTCATGCCGAGCATTTCGGGAGTCATCGTGGGGCCAGTTTTCTTTGCAAAGGTGGTAGATAAGGTGATTCTGTCCTGATGGGTGTTGCCTGTTCCCTGAGGGTGCGCTCCCGACTGGGCCAAGTGCAACGGTCACGCCAGAGGCCAGCCGAGGCCTCCGTGGGAGAGGCCAGTTTGGGGCCGTTACGAGATTTTAGTAAATGCGTCCTGAGTAGTCAGGGTCTCAGCAAGGTCATGGTAAGCGAGAATGTCCGACGATATTCGAAGCGCTCTAGCCTGAGAGCACAGATCCACCTCTGAGTAGACTGGATCTTCTGTCCCCGGAGAAGCTTCCTTGGTGTTTCATGATCCAGTGGCCCCGTAACCTTCCAGGTCAGAGGACAGGGTAGGGAATGTGTGCTGTGCCAGCACGCCACCCGCAGGGGTGTTTGACATCACGCCCTTCCAGCCCCGAGAGCAGGAGGTGATGGGCCCTCGCCCCTGCCCTCAGGGAGCTCACTGATCAGACTGTCCAGACCTGCGGTGGGAGGGGAAGAGGCTGTAGCCCAGCTCCCCCCGACGCCCCCAGGACAGCAGCACAGGAGGCGGGGATGCGTGTCCTTGGGGAAGGTTGGCTTGCGCTCAGGCCCCGCTCCCCAGAGGTGACGGGTGTAGTTGATGCCAGGGTTGGGGCCACTTCCTCGTCACACATTTACTGAGCACCCTGGGGAGGAGACGGCAGAGCCCCAGCGTGTGCCGGGTACCGTGGTGCGAGCATCCGAGGGGCAGCAGGAGCGCAGGGAGGGGACAGTCAGTCTCGGGCGGGAGGTGTCCATCCGGGAGGAGGCAGGGCTTGGGTCCAGCCACAGGGAGAGTTTCTAGGCTCACCTTCGGAAAAGTTCCCAGTGAGCATGTGGTCCTGGAAAGGGAGGTGCTGGGCATTTACAAGTGTTGTGGGGAGGTGGTCCTCCTCTGGTGGGTGGTGCCTGCAGGGAGTCAGCGCAAGGCCACAGGGACAGTGGGGGGCGGGTCCCGGCAGCTCTGCTTCTCAGATGCTCGGTCCGGCCATCGCCCCTCGTTCCGGCCTCCTTCCTGACCGTCAGCGTGGCGGAGGCTCCCAAGTGCTCTTAGAACACTGGGATGGCGGGGGAGAGCTTCTCAGAATCTTCCGAGAAAGGAGCCACACGAAGCCGAGGAGTGGCTTCTCCACGAGGAGAGGTCGGCGGGGGTGCCTGTGGGGCTTGGGCCCTGCTGAGGGCTGGGGTGGACCTTGCTGCAGGGGACAGGAAGACAGGCGGCTCCCCCAAAGCGGGATGATGACGCCGCGACAGTGAGCATTCGCAGGTGCTTACACGTGTGGCTAATAAGGAGCGCATGTGTCGTCCCCCCAGAGGTGGAGGTTTGCAGGGTCTCTGTAGGCTTCCGATGTGACAGTGACACCGTCTGTGTACAGAGCCTACCAGGGGGTCTAGGGCAGAGAAACTTCACAGGTGGCCTTCATGTGGAGTCAGGTTGACATCATCACAGCAGTAACACTGCATTAGAGTTGTAGGATGCACAATATCCCCTTTGGTAGAAAACACAAAGACTCAGCCCTAGCTTGACACCAACCATACTGTCGTCATCCCTGGGTCACTCTGATTGGCAACAGAAATCTCTCCTGCGTATCAGTTCTATGGTGAAGTTAGAAATATCTCATGCAGTATTTTAACTTATTCTGGCTCCATGCCTGCTTATGTCATGTGAGGCATGATGGTATCCTGCTCAGTGTGGCTGATTATATATAACAGTGGTAGACTCTGGACACTTTATTTCTATTAGGGATCCACTGATGAGCGAGTAGACAAAACAGTAGTGAGAAAACCATCATTGATCCAGGGCTGCTGGTGATTCTGCCGTCGGAAAGTGCCACAGACACACAACTCCTGCAAAAAAAAAAAAAAGACAATGACTTAGGTTCTACAAGATGATTTCACTAGAATGAAGTGAGGACTTCAGCCTTTGTCTGCAAATTCAGATATGGTCACGTTCTAGTCCGTCGTGAAATGGCCACACCCCCATTCCACTAAAAACCACCATCCACCTGGTAGCTTTCCCTGGCAACAGGTGGTGGCCTGAGATTCCAGCTATAGGATTTGTCCCGTATTGATAAGAGGGGCTTGGGTAGTCTGGAAGGGTGAGGAAGGGTTCCCCTCCCTTCTTCTCTGCTTTCTTTGGAAATTGCAAGCTTGGCTAGAGACCTTCTTTCCTGCAGAACAGTGGACTACACTTCAAGATATACTTTCGTTCAGTTGCTTTCATGAACTTCTTATGTTCCAGAGTTAAAATCAATCATATACTCAGACAGAAATGGGTATTCAGACACCAGGCTATATGCATGGAAATTTGCTAAAGCTGCAGCTTTTCCAGGAAGAGACATTGAGTGGGTTATCTATATTCTATGAGTTTCTAAAGGCCATACTCAATAAAACGTGCGGTTTTAGCAACATTGTATACGTCAATGTTGTTTCTCTGATGTTAGGGCTACAACACTTTCTCCAGATAATAAAAGCTCCCTTTTCCCTCCAGTAGATGTTCCAGAAGTCAAATTTTGGTTTTCGTCTAGTCTTCTTAAACCATAGTTTCTGTTCACCTAAGGAAGAGATTTAACCAATACAAGATTGGGTTAAGCCGTTTCACCAAACAGTCCTATTTGGATGGCATCGATTTTGACATAATACTCTCAAATATGTGAAATCTAACAATATGAGAAGGAACTAAAAGGTTCTGGCTTTAGGATGGAAATTTGTATTGTATAAATAATAGAAGATCCTTTATCCATTTTATCTCCTAAAATGCTATTAAAATCTTTAAACTTAGGCATGATGTGAACTTGTGCTAGTCTTCTTTTCCTAAAATACCACTCAATAAAATTCAGGAAGAACTAAACTCTGTATAGAAGTGCACTGCTCAATACAGTAGCCATGAGCCACATGTGGTATATAAATTTTAGTTTTAATTAGTTAAACAAAATTCAAACTTCTGTTCTTAGTGGCGTGAGCCATACTTCGAATGCTCAGTGGACACGCGTGGCTGGTGGCTGCCATATTGGACAGAACAGGTGGAGAACATTTCCTTCTTCATAGTAAATTCTGTGGGACAGGGCTGATCTAGAAGCCATGCCATCCCTAAAGGTCTTTGGGGAGAAAACAGAGCTTTTCCAGGTTAGAACAAGAAAATACATTTTGGAAACAAAATGCTTATTTCATTAAAGTCTATTTATCCACTGTGGTGTCTTACAGACCTCAGGTATTTGTTTAGCACTAGTTTAGGAGTTGAATTCACTTTGGTTGCATCAGACCTGACGCCACTGTCACTCCAGACCTGGCCCACGGTGTGGCCATGGACAAGAGGCCAACTTTGGAGCTGAGTCTGTATCTTATCCAGCCAGCTCAGGCCTTCCTCACATCTCTGCCCTGTTGTCGGGCATCCCTGTTATAACACTGCAGTGGTTTGTTTCTTCCAGTTAAAGTTCAGACTTTGTGATTTAAGTAGAAGAGAATTTGTTAGGCAGTGAACAAGTTAAAATGATAAAAAGGTAACAGGAGTTCTTGGTACAATCAGGAAACCCCTGGGCATTCACATCTTTAAATTCAGTCAACTCGACGGAGCCCATAATGCTTTTAGCTCTCAAGAGCAGAGTTTTTTTTGCCTTTTTGGTAAAAAGTGTATTGCATGCCTTCCCATGACACGTACGGCCGCTATTTAATCGGGGTCTTGAACTCCATTGTGTCTCCTGCAGTTGGTAAGCCTCACAAATGTGGATATTGTGGCCGAAGCTATAAACAGCGAAGCTCTTTAGAGGAACACAAAGAGCGCTGCCACAACTACTTGCAAAGCATGGGCCTTCCAGGCACACTGTACCCAGGTAAGCGCCGAGGGCACAGGCTGCCTGGCCTTGGCTCCCCCTCCCTCCCCAGCTGGGGGGAAGGAGGGCCCCCTGCCCGCTGGGATGCAGCTGGACCAGAGCACAGGCCCGGGAGCCACCACGGCTGGGATGGAGGGATGTTTTTGGCCGCTGAACTCTCACTAGGAGTGCCCTGTGCTTCCCAGCTTTCCAAGACCTCCTCTTACCAGGGAGCACGTGACCTTGAAACCCCTTCCTCTCGAAGTCTGGGGAAGCTTCTAAGATTGTAGTGACCCTTGAAAGTCTGGGTTTTTTTCTTTTCTTTCTGGTTTTTGGTGTTTTTTTTTTTTTTTTTAACCTGGAGTATCAATTGCTTCTTTGTGCTTAGTCATCAAAATAAGATGTGAAATCTGGTTTTAAAAGTGATTTTTTCATGAAGTGGATCAAATAAGAGCTTTCAGGCCATGTTTTCATTCATCAGTGTTGGCACCTGCCTGGAACGTGGGATGATTGGAAGACCCTGACTGTCTGTAGTCTTGCAGCTGTCACAGGTTTCAAGGGAAGCTTGCTTTTTTTCCTCATGTGCTCTGATGCTTCGCTGTGTATTGCATCTCGAGATAACATTTGGCTCTGATCTGAGATAACGTAAAGTGAAAGACGTAAACAGAGAGAATGTGGATCCATTTAGTCCTAAGATGCAGATTGATTCCCTCTGGTGATCAGATAGTTTGGAATTCTTCATGATGGCTTTCTGTCCTGTACTCAGATGAGACGGCTTCTCCTGTGGAGTTAGTGCTGGTTGAGGGTCCATAAAAGCCAGTGGAATTTGTGCAAGGCTACACCGGGTCTCGGGCAGGCAGTGGGTGGGGGTCTCGCTGTGCTGGGCTGGTTGACCTGTGCCCTCTGTGCATTTCTCATGACCCATCCCTCCCGGGCCCCCCAGGACCAGCCCCCATGAGCACTCAGATGGGCCCTTAAGCGGGCTCACCCCCTCCATCCCCTTAGGTTGGCACCATTCTTTGGGCTTAGGTATCGACAGAGCCTAGCTTATGAGATGTAGTGAAGATTTAATTTTTCTGAATGTGATTTTATTTAGGAAAAGGCTTTTTGGTCATCTGTCATAATTTCCTAATGTCTTTGTGGAAAACATGAGGTTCCCTTGAGCCTTAGGTGCACAGATTGTGTTACAAGCTTAGAGAGAAATGAATCAAATGGCAGAAGAGTCAGTGGTCTGGGAGCCCTGGGCTCGTGGCCCCTCACTGTGCTGTCTCTGAGGGTCTCAGGAGGCCCCATGGCCTGGCAGAGAGGAAACCCAGCTCGAGGTGCTGTAGGCGCCCTGGACAGGCCACAGGCCCGGCTTTGCAGAGAAGGATGGATACACCGGGAAGCATATCAGCTTGATAGATCAAAAATACTACCAGTGCAATTGAATTCTACGGATTTTATGGGTACCCCTCATATAAATCAGGGTGTGGGCTGTTACGTTTGTCCATTTAATAAGAAACCCACATTTCCAAGGCTAAAAAATTAAATTTACCAGCGATAATAACCAATTTGAAATATGTTTTTTCAAAGTGGCGTTCATCGTGAAGCAACGAAGACATAAAATGCTTAGAAATAATCTTAGCAGGTCATGTGCAGTCCATGATGAAGAAAGCTAGCAAACAATACTGGGGCCAGAAAACATGGAGGAGTCACAGGGAGAGAGGCCTGGACACTGCACGTGTGTCCTCTGGGATCACAGCACGGTTTTAGCATGAAATTGGTTTGTCAATCTTATTGGAATGTTATAAAGTGTATCTGGAAAAGCAAATGAGGGAAATGGCATTTTTTTAAAAAGAAGAGTAATGTCTAATGCTGTATTCAAACGTAGCTGTCATCTGGACCTCTTTGAAGAATGGACAGACAAATCCATAATAGAAATGAGTAAAACTTCCAGAGACCCTGTGATCAATCAGCCCGTCCCATCTGAAAAAGGAAGAAGCACAGAGCAGTGGGATTTCAGTGGACTTTTCAGAATCGCTGTGGGAAGAATTGATTAGCCATTTGGAAGATAATCAGTTTGCATTTTTAGCTTCTTACAGCTTAGGAGAAATTGCAGGGGGATGAAAGAGCGATATTTCCAAAACTCCGACCATAAAAACTAGAACACGGGTGGTTATGCAGGATACAAAGCTGTGTCTTCAATTATGGAAAGAAAGGGATGACACAGAAAAGCACAGGTTGGCTAGAAACACTTCCTAGATCAACATTCACCTCCACAATTTCTAGATTTCTTACGGTGCATGTTTTTTTGATTTTCCGGTTTGCTGTGTTCAGGGTCCAGGAGCTCTGAGTTCATTCCCATGTTGCCAGGATTGGCTGCAGCATCTCTGTGGCCAGGTTTCTCCTGCACCTCTGTCCACTGTGGCAGAGTCCGAGTCTTAGATCATTTCTAGCTGAGAGTTCTTTGACTCTCAGGAGGGCTGCTGTCAGGATTGACTGAATTAGTGGATTGGGGTGTATTTGAAAAGTTAAGAGGACTTGTCAAAGGGACACAATTACTTAATCACAGTCCGGCTTCTAGGGACAGTGGTGGTGCTTATTCCCTTGTCTTGGGGGATAAGGCAGGTGTCATTAGCAGGTGGCTCTGGTCAGCCTCCATCTGGCTGGCAGGGTTGCTAGGAAGATTAGAAATAATCTCCGTGAAGATCCTGGCTCTTGTAGGCGCTTAACACATGTCATATTTAACACTGATGATGAGACTGAATCCTTTCACCGTAAGTGTTTCTAAACTGGTCTTTCTAACTGTCTTTGACTTTAGTCATTAAAGAAGAAACTAATCACAGTGAAATGGCAGAAGACCTGTGCAAGATGGGATCGGAGCGCTCGCTCGTGCTGGACAGACTAGCAAGTAACGTCGCCAAACGTAAGAGCTCTATGCCTCAGAAATTTGTTGGTAAGAGTTAAACGTTTCCTGTCTCTTAAAAGAACAACCACGCGGGTGCTTTAGATGGTGATTAGTTGAGGGTAGAAGAAAGGAAAACATATCTCATTTTTTAAAAAGCAAACATTGGCAAACTTAACATTTCTCAAATATCTCGGAATGGTTTTCCAATAGGCTTCTTAAAAATAACAGACCTTCTCCCAGGAGTTGTCCTTAGAGGTGGTTCTGCAGCTTCTGGGGCACTCAGTGAGATCTGCCCGTGGGCGCTCTGTGTCCTTTGGGGGTGGCCTGTCAGTGAGCACAGGGCAGCGGGGGCATGGCCTGAAGAGCAGCCTCTCTGAGCCTCAGGTGCTCATTTTTCAGAAGAAGCTCATAATACTCCCCACATGGGCTACTTTGAAGGCTAAAAGGGCAGAATTGCAGGGCAACTGGCCTGTGAGGTGCCCAGCAAGGAGATACCGCTGACTCTACCTGTGCCAGGTGCTTTCAGGGTGGGACAGCCCTTCCTCTAGGAGGTTATTGCCAATGTAGCCATCATCCAGCCCAGACCCTGGGAGTTCAAGAAGGATGACACCTGGGCAGGAGGGAGGGGCGAAGGGCTCTGGGCTGGGGACCCAGCCTGAGGGTGTGAGTTCACAGCCACACTGTCACCTTCGCAAAATTAGTCAAACTCTCCAGCCTTGGTTCCACTCTTTACGTATATCACGGGGTTTTATGAACCTAGATTAGCACCAAGGAAGTGACAACATTTAGAAGCCCTCAGTGTGAAGATAATATCATGAAGATAATGTAGAAGGAGGAACATAGAGGAGAGGGTCACGTCCAGGGAAGAGGACCGGGGTGGGGAGGGTCATGTCCAGGGAAGAGGATTGGGGGGGGAGGGTCACGTCCAGGGAGGACGACCGGGGGGAGGGTCATGTCCAGGGAGGAGGACCGGGGGGAGGGTCATGTCCAGGGAGGAGGACCGGGGGGAGGGTCATGTCCAAGGAGGAGGACCAGGGGGGAGGGTCATGTCCAAGGAGGAGGACTGGGGGGAGGGTCACGTCCAAGGAGGACTACCGGGGGGAGGGTCACGTCCAGGGAGGACGACCAGGGGGGAGGGTCACGTCCAGGGAAGAGGATCAGTAAAAGCTTGTGAAGCTGACAGTGACCTGTCACTGGGAGGGAGGAGGAGGATTTCAACACATTTTTGACAGTGGAAGAATGGAGGAGGGTTCTAGGCAGATGGATACAAATACAGAGAAACGATGATGCCGTTTGGGAGCTGGAGCGGGACGTGTGGACACGTCTGACAAGCAGGGCGCATCCCAGGGTGACCCACGGATCCTCAGGGAAGCCATAATAGTAAAGCCCGAGTCAGCTCTGGCCACAGGTGAATGGCCTTGGAATGCCAAGGTGAGAAAGGTAGCCTCAATGCAGTAGGCAGAAGAAAGCATTGGCATGTTTTTGATTGGAGCCACATCTTGGAAAATAGAGAGCTCGAGTGCCAAAGATTGACTGGAAATGCGAGGACGGTGGGGCTGTGGTGGAGGGAGGGAGGTATGGGGGCCGTGCCGGGACTGGGGGACGGAAGTTATGAGTCATGGGGACCCATGTGCCATTGACAGGTTCTGGGAAAAGATAGAGTCTGGGTCTGATCTGCTCGTTTTCAAGGGCTTTCTGAGTGACGCCCTGTGGGAGCCTGGGAAATGTGTGTTGGGAGAGGGCGTGGGTCCAGCACAGGGTTAGTGGTCAGTGAGGCCTGGGGCAGCTGCTTTCCTGCAGGAGGTGGGCAGGACCAACAGAAGGCCAAGTTCTTGGGCTCCATCCTGTCTCTGACACTTAAAACAGGCTTCATTTTGATCGGAGGCTGGGTGTTGGGAGGGGTGGGGGGAGGAAGGATTCAGTTAAAAAACACTTTTGCAAACCACCGGCTGGAGACGTGGTCTGGGGAGTCGCCCACACAAACCTGAGCCTTTAGACTGTTGGGCGGGGGGGAGGCCTCACGTTTCCTGTGCAGAGTGGGAGTGACGTGACGTGGAGGACCAAGTGCTGCGGGTGGGATTTCAGGTAGCACCGGGTGGAGGCGAGCCTGGGGCCCCTCAGCTCCTCCCTGGAGGCCTTGTGTGGAGGGGGCTTGGGGGCCGGTGACCAGGAGAGATAGAGCAGTACGTGTGCTCGAGGATTGTTGACAGTCACGGGCCCTGGGGAGCTGGGTACCACTTCCTCCTTCAGGTGAGGAAAGTGAGGGATACCAAGGGCTTTATAAATGGGCATTTCAGCCCCTGCAGCTTATGGAGACTTCAAATAACTATCTGTGAAACTCCGCAGTAGCCACTGCGGGTGAGACCACAATTTAGGTGTTGTATTGAGATTTAGATGCTATTTATAAATAAATAAATAAACAAACAAACAAACAAACAAAACCAGAACCCGTCTGTCTGGTCAAGCAAAGCTAAGGTAAAAAGGAGTCACTGGGGAGAGGTGGACAGCACAGGAGAAGTGGCAGGGTCCCGGGGGGAACGACAGTAGACAGTAGGACAAGGATGGCAGAGTGGAGATTGGAAAAAAGGGCTCAGAACTGGCTGTGTGTTCTGTTAGGTGTTTGCCCAAGAGTTTGGTGATTGGCAGTTTATTTCTAAACTAATGCCTCTTCTTGCCCCCAGATGACTACCTTACCCTCATGTCAACTTGATGGGGTTTTCATCAACCACTCCTAACCTGTGGTTTCTCCATCTCTAAAATTAAAAAGGAGATGGACCTCTAACCTCTAGAAGTGGTCTATCTTGTATACAAATTCAGAAAGAGTGTGTAGGAATGCAGCTGTAACCGTACAAGCTGGCAGGGTATTGGTGGGATTGAAAGAGCTCTGAGATTGAACTCAAGAGAGGCTCAGACCCAGCCCTTCTACTACTATTTCTAATTATTTAGAGTGATCTCTTAATTGATTGGACTTTACATGCCACTCTTTTCAAGAAGCTTCTGTAGGCGTTCTGTTTTCATAATTGCTTTGTGTTTGAGGAGGTCTGCCTGCTGCCTTTCTACCTGAAGAGCATTCTGACAAGTATGTGATGTTGTTCACTCTTTTTTTTCCCCTGGGAACTTTTTAGATCTTGCCATCATGACTGAAGGCAAGATTTTCATTTTCTCTCTGAATGCCTGAAGAGTTTTTTCTTTAACCTAAAAGTTAAATACCCTAACTGGGATGTGTCTTGGTGTTTTTGCATTCTGAATAAAAATTTCCTGACATTTTAATCTGGGGATTCCCTTCTTTTCTCTTTTATTTCTTGGAAATTCTCTTTTTTATAAATATATATTTTTGTTTCATCTGCTGTGATCTCTATTCAGAGATACCAGATATCCTTATGTTGGAGAGTTCGTCTTCCATATCTGTTAGCATTTCTCTAAGTTTATTTTTTTGGCTTTTTCACATTTATTCACTGTTATTATCTTGTGTTTTTCCTCTATGTTAGTAATTCCATTTTTAGGAGTTTATGTTCTATTACTTGATGTTTCTAATCCATGTGTTAATTCTGTAATAATACTGTTTGGACCTCATTTTGTTTCCTGAGATCGAAAATCTCTGTTTTCATCTTATTCTGTTGTTTTAGCCTGCCATGTTTCAGTATCTTTTTTAATTGAATCCGTGTCACAAAGCAATTATGAAACATTACTTCTCTTCCTTGAATTAAGCTTTTCCCTAGGATGGGCTTAGTGGTCTGTGTTTCACTTCCTTTCTTCCCTTGTCTTGCTAGAAAATATCTTCACAGCAACCATGACCTTTTCTTTTCATCTTGCTTATTCAGCTTGGGCTGATAGAGTTTGATTGACATGTCTACATTCTTCCTATTGTATCTGAGATTTTTTTTTTTCTTGTGAGAGCTATTGACTTTTCTCAATACTGAAAGAATGCCAAGGATGGGGTTGGGAGAGTTCAGGTGAGGCGAAGTGCAGCCTTTGTTAAAAGAGTTCCTCTCCACCCTCTGTCCCTCGTTCTGAGACCTGGTTAAATGCCCTAAACCAGTTATCACTGTACTGTACCTGGTTGGGGAGTATTTCCCACAGGGGCCTGCTCTGGTCCTTTGGGCTATTTCCTCCCAGTGTACAGCATTGAGGACTTAACTCCTATCTCCCATCCAGAGAACCAGTCTCACTGCTCACTTGGCCAGGGTCACCTGGTCTCATTAGCAGAGGTTTTAACTGCTTTTCGATCATAAGTGGAAAAAGACACCTATTTGAATTGATTCTCTATGGATATGAGGATATTAGGGAAAATGCTGAAGATTTTGTTGATTCATACTTAAGGTTTTTGTAAGTGAGATCAACGGCCAAGCTTTTCCATGTATCTCATGCCAGAATTTTCTTGCCTTGGTCCTTGATTTTTTATAAACATGTATTTCATTAGACTATGTACCTTTCTTTAGCATATTGCCAAAGTGAACGTTGTGGGATTTTCTCACTTTGTGGAATATTAGGGAAGAGAAATTCTGTGGGTGTTTTTAATATGCCACGTGAGTCTGAAATCTATGTTGTTGTTGTTTATTTCCTACCTCCTTTTGTTGTTGATTCCCAGTTTTAAAACCAACAGATTTCAGTGGTTGCTTAGGAAACCACAGAACCATGACTTTGGGAGAAACAGGATGATTAGGTGGGAAAGCACAATTTTGGTGGAGCTGTAAGCACTTCTATATGTATCAGAATTGTCTGTGAAGTCCACTCCCCTCCCCTCCCTGCTGGGGTTTGGTGGAGAGACAGACTGAGATACCAGCCAGAAGGGACTCCTTCTCCTCTGAGGTTAATGTAACCAGACACTTGACACCTCGACACAAAAACAGGAAAAAAAAAACCCACGTGGTTTCTGTAATGCTACTCAATTACTTCTAACCTTAAATGGGGAGAAACACCACTTCTGTGATCCCTGCCACCCAACTTACGTAGAAATTCCATTCTGTTGCAGTTCTGCAGAGGGTGTGGCAGTCCACTGACAAGTTTCTTTGTGTCATCCAAGGGTCACATTGTACTGTTGTCAGGGCGTGTGTCACTCCTGACCACCAGCAGATTTGAATGAATGAGAGCCAGGCCGCTGTATGATACATATCCCTAGCAAAGCAAGAAGTGGGACCTAATGATGCTTTCTCGTATGATGGGGCATACTCCTGGACAGTTATCAAAGGTTACGGACATTTTTGAGGATTATTAATAAGTCTACGATTTTTCCTTTCGTTGCTAAGAACTAGCAATTTTTCCTTTCGTTGCTAAGAACTAGCTGCAGACCGTGCTGTCAGGTTTCAGTGTGGGAGGTGTGGGGGTCCTTGCTGTCACCAGCCGCTCCAGCCACCATCAGCTGTAACCTGGACCCTTAGGCAGCCGGAAGGCATTCCTCACCTTTGCCTCCCGCCAGTGACCGAGAAGGGTGCTTCCTTCCTTCAGACCTTTCTGTCTTCCTTCAGACACAGTCTCTGCAGGGCTTACCCAGCCTACTGATCCGCCCAGGGCTCTGGCCACCTTCACCCATCCCTTCAAGGCTCCAGTCTCCCTCTCCTCTCCGTCCTCTTGCTTCTCCTGTGTGGGACACACTTCACGGTCTGCAGCCAGCTCTTAGCAACAGAAGGATAAACTGCTCCATACTTCCTAGACTTATTATTAATCCTTAAAAAAATCTGTGACCATTGATAAGTGCCAGGAATATGCCTCATACTAGAAAGCTTCATTAGGTCCCCGTAGCAAACCTTCCTTTCCTTTCATGCAACTTCTCAGACAGGGATGCACTGCATGTTATCATGTGTTAATGCCTGTCTCCCCTGTGGGCTGCTGAGAATGGGGACCACTGTTACGTGTTGGCCATCCCGTCCCTCCTGTCTGCTTCAGGGTGGACGCTTGGTGGAGATTTGGTGCGAGAAGGAAAGAAGCAGAGCGAGGGGTGAAACGTAAACAATTCAGACCTGCCTGTGGATGGCCTCTCGTCCTGTGACTTATTAACTAACCACCGCTGAAAGTCCAGTGAATCAATAGCCCTGACCATGAGGACAGACAGTTCATTAATGAATTTGCTAATGAAGCCATGGTTTCCTACTGAGCTTAGAACCAGTATATCGGGAAGGTGTATCTTCAAGTATATTCATTTTATTTCATTGTGAAAATTTACACTCGAAAGTTAATTACAAGAAGTCAAATCTTTTCTCAAATTTCCCCTTTCCAGGGGAAGCGAGCTCGCCGCCTTCTACAAACCGTGATATTAGACCTTAAGTTTCTTGAGGCTAAGGTTGCTGACAAGTCCTTGACAACAATTCTCGGCCATCGTTCATGTTCAGTAATTGTTTGAAAGGACAAGTAAACGTAACCCCTGGAGCCTCCTTGCTTTGCTCCCGGCTCTCCACCACGTGACTCTGCAGCACAGGCTCAGTGCTGCTAAGGGCTGGGAGGCGAGAGTGGAATTGGAGGCCAGGCAGGATGTGGAGGCCGGCGCGTCCGATGATGGTTTTCACTCTCACGCAAGTCAGAGCCAGCTTTGTGCTACTGACAAGACGGATACCATTTCACTATAAAGAATATACAGTTTTCGTATTTTTGATTAAGCCTTATTCTAGCGTATTAAAGATGGGAATTTAAAACATACGAGATAATATTATTTTAAATAAGTACGTCGCACATTGTTGAAATCATATAATTATGTTTTAATTAAATAAATTTGATAAATTAAGCAGCCATTGTAAATTTCTTACAAGAGTATATTGAAAATACATCATTTAAATATTAATGTTAAATATAAAAATGTTTATAACATCTGGAGTAAAAGACACAAGTATTGGTTTCATTCGTTTAAATATATGCTGTTTAAGTTGGCACACCATCCTTATTTCCCCGATTCATTTATTGATCTGTCCAGACAAATTGGTTTAAACGCCGACCCCGGGCACAGCCCCGTGCCAGGTGCCCGGCAGGCAGAGATGTGTCAGCTCTCCCCCATGTTGGAGGTGCTCCCGAGGTCGGTGCGCCGCAGGTGTAGTTGTCAGCTCTTGCCGCCGGGTGCAGAGGTAACCTGGGCCTCTCTGACTGTCCCCCGCTTCCCACAGGGGACAAGTGCCTGTCGGACCTGCCCTACGACGGCAGCGCCAGCTACGAGAAGGAGAACGAGATGATGCAGACGCACGTGATGGACCAGGCCATCAACAACGCCATCAGCTACCTGGGGGCCGAGTCCCTGCGCCCCCTGGTGCAGACGCCCCCGGGCAGCTCCGACGTGGTCCCGGTGCTCAGCCCCATGTACCACCTCCACAAGCCCCACGCCGAGGGCCCCGCGCGCTCCAACCACTCGGCCCAGGACGGCGCCGTGGAGAACCTGCTGCTGCTCTCCAAGGCCAAGTCCGCGTCCTCCGAGCGCGAGGCGTCGCCGAGCAACAGCTGCCAGGACTCCACGGACACCGAGAGCAACACGGAGGAGCAGCGGGGCGGCCTCATCTACCTGACCAACCACTTCACCCCTCACGCGCGCAACGGCCTGTCCATCAAGGAGGAGCACGTGGCCTACGACGTGCTGCGCGCCGCCTCCGAGGGCCCCGCGGATGCGCTGCGCGTGATCGGCACGAGCGGGGAGCCCCTCAAGGTGTACAGGTGCGAACACTGTCGCGTGCTCTTCCTGGACCACGTCATGTACACCATCCACATGGGCTGCCACGGCTTCCGAGATCCCTTCGAGTGCAACATGTGCGGCTACCACAGCCAGGACCGCTACGAGTTCTCGTCCCACATCACACGGGGGGAGCACCGCTTCCACATGAGCTAAAGCACCCCCCCACCCCCACCCGCGGACCGCGCCCCGCCCCCAGGAAGAGCATCCAGGACCCGCGCCAGCCCCTGCGCGGGCAGCCGGGATGGACCGACTGCTGTGCTTTGACCTCTAGGTCGTGTTTCGTTTTGTTCTGAGTTGGTTTGCTTTTGAAAACAAGAAGTTTTTCTTGTTAGATGCAGGGTTCCATTTGGAGCCCCCGAAATGCTCTCTTACTAGACAATTCTGTAGACCGCTGGCTGAAATCCCCTCCCCTGTTGCTCCCTAGAAATTGCTGTCCTCCAAATGACGGGTCATGTTCGGAGAGAATTTTATACAAACGGGCGGAAGCCCGGGAAGGAATGAGCCGGTTCCGTGCTAAGCATGGGATTCACGCCCCAGATGGGGTTTCCGAGGTCCCAGGAGCCGTGTGCGCAGCCCCTGAGCTGCGGTCGTGAGCCGACCCTGGGGGTGAGTGCCCCTACAGCAGGGCCGGAAGCTGCGTGTGCATCCAGGGAAGACAGGCCACAGGTTCTAAACAGAGAGATGATTCTAAGTCAAATTCTGCACGTTGTTGGGGACGAGTGACCATTGGGCAGAGGGAGCGAGGGGTTGCACAGCCTTTGGACTCATTCTCGATTTCCAGACCGTGAGGTTGCTCAGCCCACAGCTAAGCCCTCCCAGGCCTGTTGTCACGTGGGATGAACTCCTGTTCCCCTGGGGCACCTGGGACTACTGTCCTCTGCTCCGTCATATCAGTACTTTTAAGGGCCCCCCCCTCAAAACCTATCACTACATTTTTAACACCGGTCCTGAAATTAGAACCTTAATTCCTTTTGAAATTTTCAGATAATAAAATCCCCCAGAAACCAAAATTTTATTCTAAATTCCACACTCATTTCTTTGGTTCTGTCCTCCTTCCCTGCTGGGTTCTACCTATGACCAGAAGGCTATTTTCCCTGCAGAAGACCCATCCTAGACCTCAGTTAAGGTTTTGTTTGCAGCCCCAGGCCTGGATTTCTTACCGTCAGTACATTTCTTACCCTGCTCGCTGTGTATATTATTCTCATTTTTAAATCCGTAAAAGAAGGATTCAGAATGACCCTTCATTTTTAGGTCAAGGAAGTTTGACAGGTGAAGTCCGGGAGACGCTTCTTACACACAGCACCTATTTGTTTGAAACTAAACTTTCCAACCATCTGAAACTCTCTCCTGTAAGGACAGCACCCTGCATCCACGTAGGCAGGACGCACCCGTCTGACTCGGGACCATCTCGTGACCAGAACTCAAAGTCCAACAGGACAGAGGCAGGTGGCCCCAGAGGTGCTCTCTGAAGCTCCACGAAGGTGTCCGTGGGTTCTCATCCCAACCAGGAAGGTAATTCTGTCATTAAGGACATTCATCTCTACCATCTAGCAGGAAGGGCATACAGTTTCAAATGTTTCCAGTATTTGTCGTCACCAAAAATGTCCAAGGTGACCATGAAGAAACAGGAAAAATTGTGCACAAGCACCTCTGCATGTCATCTAAATCCAGAGTTCTTGGGCTCAGCTCTCTTGACATCTGGGGCTGGATACTCTGTTGCAGGGGATTCCCCTGGGCATCATAGGCTAACAGCATCCCTGGTCACTACCCGATAGATGCCAGTAAGACCCCGAGTTGGCTACCAAAAATGTTCCCTGGGAACAAGAGTTGCCCCTAGCGGAGAACACTGCTCTAAGCAAATTCGGAACCAGTCAAGGGTCTGGAGGCCTTCCAAAGGGTCTGGAAGGGTCTAGAAGCCCTGCAAGAATGTTTCCCATCAGCAGGCTGGAGCCTGACTCCTGTTCCTTTGGATTCATTATAAATTCCGTCAATGAAGTATCCCTCTTCAGTCTTCAGAAACATACCCTCTCAGGTGCATTTGAGTTTTCTGGAAAGGATGGCGTCCCAGCATCCTTGAGGCATGGGGTTCTTTGCTTACAGAACCGTTTGACATTTTGAACCTGGAAATAGACAAAGTTGTAATAATTTGGGCAGTGACACACTGATGCACTGGGTGAAGGGGCAGAGGGAGGCTCTGGGCTGTGGACAGTGTTAGTTCCATTTGCAGTTACAGAGAAAGACCCACCTCATCCCCAAGAACATATATATTCAAGGTGAGAGACTGCTTAGATTTCCAGTTTGGAGGCCAAGTTCACCT
This sequence comes from Tursiops truncatus, assembly GCF_011762595.2. NCBI lineage: Eukaryota > Metazoa > Chordata > Mammalia > Artiodactyla > Delphinidae > Tursiops > Tursiops truncatus. Next base: position 2,443,959 of record NC_047042.1, read on the forward strand.
GCCCTGTCCTTTCCCAGCCAGCTCCACAGGGTCCATTGGCCGAACGGAGTTATTTTTCCCTGTGACTTCAGACAGAGCTGGACCCACCACTGTAAATAGTGGCTACAGGAGTTCTTTTCTCCAGGGCTTTCCCCTCCCTGTCTCTGCCTTTTATAGCCAGTATAACTGTTTATTTACACACCTTTTGTTGTGGTTTTCTATTGTAACACCATTTTTCTTTCAAACTATTGTATTTAAAGAAAGTTTCATATAATGTCAACAAGTAATTAAATTATGTTTGAAAAGCGGCCATGTTCTGTACCGAAAGCTGTTAACGTTTTCCTCCTAGCTGGTAAAAGTAGGATTTTGCATGATCTCACTCCCTTTTGTTCTGTGGTTTGTTCTGCTGTTTGATGGTGTGAGTGTGTGTCTTGGGGACTGTCATGGATGCACTAGGTTTCATGCATTCTCGTTTTGTTGAAAATAAATATCAACCAAAGGAGGGGCGCCAGTAGCAGGTGGATTCATTGATCACAACGAGAAATCCCTGCTTGGCGTTCCTGCCACTCCGTGTCACCCAGCTTCCCTCCACGTGAAACACCTGGATGCCCGCTCCTTACCCAGGTCCTCCTGCATCGCGTCCCTTAAAGCATGGGCTTGTCCTAGTAGAAGAGTCACTAAAAGGAATTGTGTTACCGTTGCTTTATCGCCCGAGGGCATGTCCCAGCACCCAGCACTTCAGATACCCGCACGTTTCACTTCCAATTCAGAATCAACCGCAGAATGAAATCTTAGAATCTTCACTGAGAAAGACAGCTACCTGTTATGGAGATGTGAGTTCTTTTTCTTTCTTTTCTATTTTTGTGCTTTTTTCTTGTTTTGTTTTGATTGTGACTCTCCATGGTGTCATCTTCCTGCCGAAACAAAAGCGAGATGGAATGAACTGCTGTAGACAAGTCATGAAGCAAATGTATTTCTCTCTCTTGCACTTCTTAAGTTCCAGCAATAATGAAGGGTCACCACTACTCAAAACCCAGATCCCGCTCCTTCAGTCCAGTGTGTGTGTGTGTGTGTGTGTGTGTGTGTGTGTGTGTGTTTTACTTTAAAATGAACCAAAATTAGAGTTATTTAAGAGATACAGACGTCAGAAAAAAAAAAAAGCGCATAGGCTGTTGGCACCATAGCATTCACTGTGAACCCGTGTAACCAGGTATGAATATGCAATCTTGTTTCCAATCCTTTCTGATATACTTTTTTACAATGTTGTGTGTGATGACTGTTCAGGGTTCAACTTGTTTGTGTCTAATGCAGCTTTAGGTGTTCGGCTGCCTTTCTGGCAGTTACGTGTACAGGATTGTAAATGGGAAAATGCAGTTGTATTTCCAATCTGCCTCTATGACGATGTTAAATTATTTCTGTTTTGCTGTGAACAAGGGGTGTACCCCTGGAGGAATAGAGTATCCTTTTGTACACATTTTGAAAAGCTTCCTCTGTAGTGATAGAACAAATAAATGCAACCAGTACTCTGTCTGCCCTATCCTGTGAAGCCCACGCTAGTCTGAGAGAAGGTCCTGCAGAGCTGCCGCCTGCTACAGACCCCCTCCGGGTCGGAGGAGACAGAGGTGGGCTTGGGGGCGGGTACAGTACAAGTTGGAATCATATGTGATCGTCTGCGTACGACGTTCCTGCCAGTGCGTCAGTTCACTTCAGCAGACTGACACCCCGCCCCCACCCCGGGCCTAGCTGTGCTGGGCTTAGGGTACTTGTGGGTTTGAGGGTAGGTAGAAGTCGTGAGCAGCAAGACATACATCCCTGGCTCTTCATAGAGCAGTGCTTAATGCCGCAAGCAGCAGGCCCGTGGCCCGGGGAGCCCAGAGGCAGTGACCGACCGCAGTGACCGCCTGGTGGCACTCTCCCTGCAGAGCTCCACACTTAGGGCAGGGGCGCTTCAGCTCTGCTGCAGACCCGCACTGCTGCAGACACTCTCGGTGGTGAAAACCCTCTGGTCCTTTTGGACAACTAGCCAGACATCCTATGGGTTCAGGTCTGCTAAACAAGGTGAAGTGACTAAGTTTCCATGGTCCAACACTTGACCCAAATGGGGCGAAACTTTCATGAAATCCATAGACTGTACTGTTTCACATCAGGCTCTGGCACCAGGGGCTCTTCGTAAGTGGTGTTGGCAGCATCCTTCAAAGGAAGTTCTCACGGTGAATGCCTCCTTCGGTTACAGCACTGACAGTGCGCGTGAGTTCTGAAAGAGCGTGTGGCTTAGAGAGACGTGATGACACACCCATTGCCAGATCCATCCCACCGTTTCACAGCTGTGTCCTGTCGTTTCTCAGTGATCACAGGTCCAAAAAAGAAAGAAGGCTTGCATTAACTCAGAAATGACCTAGGCTCAATCTAAGGAGAAAAAGTGACTCAGAAGTGTGGGGTTAGACCGTGAGAGTGAGGACGTGACTGTGTTTGTGTACATCTTACAAAGCCTAACGAGTGTGTGTGGAAGGGGTATGAGGGGAGCAGCTGCCTGCCCTCCTCTCTCCAGCCTCCCTGGTACCCGTCGACCGAGCATGGTGGGTGGGGGCGGCGGCATCCGTCCTGGATCCCGGGACGTGGCGACGAGTGAGGGTGAGTTTTCAAACACCCACTTCGAGAGCCACTAGCAAGACGAGACTTCATTCCTTGGTTTTCATTACCTGTTATTCATTTGAGTCCTCCTAAGAATGATTATTCTCAGCATGTCTTTCTGATGCTGTAAACCATCGTTCCCATTAACCTTCCTCTGGGCCCCTGCGAACTTGTAGTGAGTCAGTGGTATACCCACTCCGTGCGCCCAACCCGGTGGGCCCCACTCTGGGGAGGCTGACCCGGAGGGTGTCACCTCTTGAGGTGACAGTGAGGACCAGAGCGTTTCACCTCCACACCTGGGAGGGAGTGGAGTCAGCATCGGTCTGCCTGATTGGCCCCAGGAGGACTACGCCTGCTTCCAGGTGGACGCAGCAAGGTTCGAAGAGCCGGTGGCCGGCACGGAGGGCCGGGAAGAGGCTGAGCGGAGGAAGCGAGGTATGGACGCAGCTCTCACACCTGACACTGTTCCCAGCGCACCTGGAACAGCCTGGTGCGTGCTGGACATCTCCCTCTCTGGTGGTGCCCCTGGGGCAGCCCTGGAAGTTTCCTGCATGCGGTTTGTCATCCCCCACCCACCCCCGGAAAATAGCTGCTCGTCTGCAGTCCAGTTCTATTCCTGATGAGTGCTGTGCTATACTTTAATTATTAGTGTGAAATCTGGGGAGCTAAACATCAGAATTCGGGGTTCAGATGCCAAAGGTTTCTGATCCCATTTCCATTGGTCATCTTTGCTATCAAAATAAGACGTCTTGGTGGTTCTGTGACTCCTTGGTGAGGTTGTGCATTCTCATTAAAAGCACGTGCATTCTCAAGGAACAGGATCCCTTGGACATTGCCAAAAGTCTTGTTTTTTTTTTTTGTATGGCCACCTCTCAACTCCAAACACAGAGTAGAGCTCAAAACAGACATCTAGGAGCTGGACAATCTGTTGAAGACTCGGAAGACGTTCTCAGACCACTGACATAGGAGTTCAATATTCCTCCAAAGCCCAGGGCATCGCTCTGAACCCCGCTGGCCTTTCTCTGCCACCAGAACCCAGAGCAGCAACCCTGGGTGGAGCCCGAGTACTGCCTACGTAGCATTGATCTTCTCTGCCTTTCCCCAGAGAACCCAGGAACGAGGGGGAAATGGATTCCCTTGGCTCCTGGAATAACAATTCTGCCTCACAGCCAGGCTGCTGTCCTCCCACTGGCCTCTCCCAACATTAACCCAAATTCCCAGTTCCTGGCTCAAGGCTGCTTCTGGACTCCCTAAACCACGCCACCTTCCCCAAGCCCCAGGGCTTCCAAAACTCCCCCATGACCCTGGTTCTCAAAGGCGACTCAGAATCACCTGGCTGATTCTTTAAAATGCAGTTTCCAGAGACCCACTCCTGACCATTCTGGAGCTGGAGGTCTGCATGGAGCCCCCCATACCAGGTGTGGGACCAGCTCCCCAAGTCCGGATAAGCTGACTCCCCCCAGCCCCCTCGCGTCAAGGCAGGTACAGCCTTCACCCTCTCCTCCAGCTCAATCAACCCCCTCTTTTTTGACAGAGGAAGAAAATTAATAATTATTAATAAAAATGAATAATTATTAAAAATTAATAATGTCTCTCTCTTCCCCCTCTTAAGTTTGAGACAACTCAGATATAGACAAGAGAATCAGAGAGTAGGAAGTCAAAATCCTATCCGTGCTACCCATAGAAACCTAGATTAGAGGACATGGCTTCAGTGCATGGACCACAGCGGGCTTGCAAACCTCAGGCAGACTTGCTCTGCTGGATGCAGACAGGACTTAAACTCAGGCACGCCCTGAAGAGGCTCAGCCCCTACCCTGCAAGAAAGGGGAGGGGGACCAAAGCACACATCCTGCAGGCAGCAGACCCCAGGAAAGCAGCAGAAAGCAAGCTCAGTTCCTGCAGCCAGACAAGTGTGGAAAGGTAGAGAACCAGGTGCAGGCGAGCCACTGGAGACAGAGAAGAGAGTGATGTAGTGGGAACCAGGGAGAGCGATGGGAGGGCCAGGCAGCAGTCCTGGCAGGAGAGACACGGCTGTAACCTGTACAGCAGCGGGGCTGGAGCAGAAGCAGAGAGGGGAGGACATGAATCTCTGCCACTGGAATGCAATCTCCAGGAACAGGGACAATTTTTTACTGTCATATCCTCAGTGTCAAGAAGAGTACCTGGCACATAGTAGGTGCTTGCTATTGTCTGAATGTTTGTGTCCCCCCAGAATTCAGATGCAGACATCCTATGCACCCGAAGGTGATGGTATTTGAATGTGGACCTTTGGCGGGTGATGAGGTCACATGGGTGATGCCCTTTTGATGGGATTAGCGCCCTTATAAAGAGCCTTCAAGGAGCTCCCTCACCCTTTCGAATGTGAGGACACAGTGAGAAGTCTGCCACCCGGGAGGGGGTCCTCACCCGACCCTGATCTCAGACGTCCAGCTTCCAGAACTGGGGGAAATAAATTGCTGTTGTTCATAAACCATTCAGTCTTTGGCATTTTGTTATAGCAGCTCACAGATGGAGACGGAGGTCAATAACCATGCATGCATAATCATCTACTGAAGATGATTAAAGTGATTGTACATGAAGGAATCATGAGGCGTTGACCCCAAGTCTCCGGTCCTATATGAGCAGTTAGTAGGGAGGCTGGGCAGTGGGATTGGCGAAGGAAGCTCGGTTTTGTTTAATTGAAGCCATTGGATGACAAGAGTAGGTCAGCTGTGAAGACAGGTCAGAGTTTGAGAGTCATGTGGACAACAGCGAGGAAAGCGGGATGGACACAGGAAGGTGCCCAAGGGGAGAGCCAGGTGGGAGGGTGGGAGACGCTTTGGAACTGCAGAGGGAAGAGGGCGATTGTTCCAGACAGGAGGAAAGCATGCTGAGTCCAGCACCTGGGTCTCCTCTATGAAGAAGAGGCCAAAAAGCAGGTGGTCAGGCAGGTGGGTTCAAGAGGCAATGATGGGCGGAGGATGGCTGGGACCCGAGACGCTGGCAGAGAAGAAATGGGGACTCCCTGAAGCACGGGCCTCAGGCCTCAGCTGGGACCTGATGCTTCAAAAATGCCAAGTACTGGGCTGAACTTTCCTAAGGAGGAAGGTGAAAACCTCAGTGTGAAGTCCCCTCACTTTTTCTGCTTTTTGGCAAAGCCAAGGACGGGAACAAGGCACCATCCCTGTGCGATGTCTCCTGTGGCCACCCTTTCCTGGGGCCCTGGGCACCCCTGGGGAGCCGGCCCCACATCCCTCCCCAACTCAAGCAGCCCGTGCCCCCCTTCCCTGGCAGCGGGGTGCCGCCCCGGCAGAGCAGATGGGCTGTGGCTGCCTGGGGGATCGCAGGGCCGGAAGCAGATGCGGCCACCGTGGTCCCCTGCGCACAACTGGGACCCAGCCGCCTGGGGAGGACATTTGCATAATAAGGATAATTTGGTACCAAAGCTGTCCCCTGAAGTGAACTGCCTGGATCTCGGTACAGTTAACAAATTTCACTTCTTCTTTCCCATGTTTTGTCAAGCCAACTAGATACGACATTGAGTGTGTGACTTGTCCAAAGATGTCTTCTTTCTCCCTGCGTGAGTCAGGCCTCCTCCCTCTCCCCCGATTTTACTCTCCCAGGGTCCCCTCCCCGGCTGGTCCACGGCCCCTGTGGGCAACCCAGCAGTGCCCCCTGCCCAGGCAGAACCCCGCTCCCTCTCAGAGGGACCCCGTGGCAGGGCCCCAGGCTCCTGGCAGCAGCTCCTCCCGGACACCTCACCCCATCCCCACACCTGCGGCTGCATCAGCCCTCCCGCTTCCTGTGGGCAAGGGCAGGCGAGGCCCCACAGCAAGGGGGCGTGCGGTTTCAGGCCCTCAGTTCGATTCCCCTTTCAGGGCCCTCCTCCCTTCTGGGCACTGCCCTCCACAAAACCCGCCGTGGCTCCCCCTGCCCACACCCGGACCCCACCCCTTAAGTCATCACAATTCCTTTGCGAAGTTGCCTTTGAACCATCTTACAAGAAAGCAATCATACGTGTATATCCACTGCTACAAAAATAAAATAGGCACGGGTATGAGCTCAGGGGTCTGTTGCCATCACCGAGGGCCTGGGGGTCAGGGAGACGGGTCTGGGGTTCAAGTCCACCCCCTCCAGAATGGCATCCAGCCTGATCAAGACCTGACCCCCGGCCTCTCTCCAGGCTGCTTCCAACCTTCAAGGCAGCCTGGTACCCAGGCTCCCTCTCACCACGAGCCTGCTGGCCCTGGGATGCCCCCCGAGCCTTGCCAGCTGCTGAACTAGGCGTGTGACAAGGCTGAACCCTTGTCCCTGGCTAATTTTTGGAGTTTTCTCAAGGCCAGTTCTCTGGGCTCCTGGAGCAGCATGTTTAAGTCTGTGTCAGGGCCCTCACGGTGCTGTGTTAAGTGCCAACCTCCCCTGTCGGACTATGAGTCAGGGGTCTTACCTCATCACCCCCAAACCTCCAATCCAAGCTGGGGTCATGCCCCTGTGGCCCCAGGAATGGCACGCGGCATGTAGGATGGACTCTCTTCCCCTGCGTCTGGAAGTCTGTGAGGTCTTATCTCACCCAGGATGATGGCCTGGACCCCAGCCCACGGCTCTTCCTTCTGAAGCCCCCTCGCATCTTTCCACTTGCTTCAGGGCCAGCGTCATCTCCCCAGAGAAAGGCAGGAGGCAATGGGACACAGGGCCCAAGCTCCCGGGGTCTCCAGGAGGGTCCTCTCTCGTGGGTCCTGGTGTTCAGGCCCTGGCAGGGGGGTCTCGTCCAGGGGACAGGCTGAGCAGCCCTGGGGGTGGGGTTGGGGGCTGCTGCTCAGACAGCAGCAAGGACTGAAGGCAGGGCAGCCAGGTTCCACTGACCAAGTGTGTCTCAGCTGAGTCAGGAGAGACAGAGGCAGAAACACTCGATTCAAACCAGGGAAGGCAGAAGGAGTGGAAGACAATTAAGTTTTACAAAAGAAGAGGAACAAGGGCCACAAACAGAACAGTAACAAATGTGGTGGCTACCGATCCAGCTGTATCGATCCTTAGTTTAAATGTCATTGATCTAGAAGCACCAATTAAAACACAGCGGCTGTCAGGGTGGATCCACAGACAAGACCCAACTACACATCGTCCATGAGAAGTTCACTTTAAACATAAGACGCATAGATTGAAGTGAAGGGATGAAGAAGGACACACCCTGCCAACACCAGTCGGAAGAAAGCAGGAGCGGAGCCTATACTGTGTTCAGACACAGCGGACTTCAGAGCCAGGGAAGTTACCAGGGGTAAAGAGGGGCCCTGTGTCACGATAAAGGGGTCAGTCCTCTGGGAGGACGTAACAATTCTTAACGTGTATGCACCTACAAACAGAGCATCCCAATATGCCGTAGGACAAATCCATTCACGGTTGGAGACGTCAACACCCTCCATCAGAAACAGACAGATCCAGCAGACAGAAAACCAGGAAGGACGGGGCTGATTGGAAAGACAGAAGGTGTTTGGGTGAAGAAAGGTGTGAAGGCACTTGGGGCAGAGGGACAGGTGAGCACGGGTCCGGAGGCCAGAACATGGCCATGTGTTTGGGGACGGCCATGCCATTGAGTTTGGCCAGAGGGACCCGGAAGGGCTTTTGGGGTCTGCAGCCTCCATGGTGCTGAGGGGCCAGCCCACTGGGGGTTCCAGCAGGAAGGGGGGCATCCACACTGAGCCTGAGAAGGGCCTTCTCAATGCTAAGCAGAGGCTTGGGGAAAGAGGCAGGAAACGAGCCCCCGTCCTGGTCCTGGAACTGCCCGGCTGTCAAGGGACCTTGGAGGAAGGGCGGGGAGGGGCGTTATCAGCAGCTTCAGGTAGTGAAACGAAGGCCAGGGAAGCAGAGACACTCTTCAAGGTGACAGAGAGTCACCCTTGAACCACACTTCCTGACGCCCCTTATGCCCAAGGTACACAGTCCCTGAATGAATATTTCCCTGGGTCAGACACATAGGAAAAAGAATACTACTGCACAGCAATGCAGATAGTAATCCTGAAACAAAGGTGTCGCTATCCCTGTGCCCTAGAGACGATGTGAAAGAGGCTGAGAGGGTCCCCACCTGGCCTGGGGTCCCCCAGCTGGGGGGAGCTGTCACCACACTACGAGGCCGTGGGGCAGCTCAGACTCCTGGTGACCTGGGCAGGAACTCGCGTGCAACAGGATCGTGTTAAACCACCAGAAAGGAAAACAGGTAACAGTGTCTTACCCTGAGGATTACCTAGTCACTGCCACACACTCTGGGTGCGCGCCCAGCCCCACGCAGGCTGTTCTGAGAGATTAAACACAGAGCAGCCGAAAAGGCGCACGGAAACAAAGGCGCGCAGAAACAAAGAGCAATTCTGCTTCTCGCCTGTTTGCTTCGAGAAACAGGGCATCCTTTTCCACACCTGCAGCTTGGAAATGCCGGAACAGAGTATTGAGATCCTTCCCCAAAGAGAGATCCTACACAGAACGATGCTGTCCCAAACGTTAACTGCCAGCCACCCCCGGCGATTTAAACTTAAAATCATCAGAACTATATAAATTATAACATTCAGCCTGTCTGTTGCAATAGCCTCATTCTAAGTGCTCCATAAGCCACGTGGGACTTCTGGCTGCCATGCTGGACAGAGCAGATAGAAAAGCTTTCCATCGCAGGGGCAGCTCTGTCCCAGGGTGCCAAGCGGCCCCTCAGCGTCCAGCGTCTGGAGGGGGACACCTTAACCCCCTCCCCCGAGAAGACCATGGGCTCGCAGCTTGTTCCTGAGGAAGCCTGCCCTGGGGTACCGAATCCTGAAGGCTGCCGCCAATATTCAAATTATGCAGCAACTTTCACTTCCCCTTGGGGAATCAGGCCTTCCACTCTGCCAGCAGGGACACCGCATTCGCCTGAGACCATGTCCCTTTAATAAAGCAGGCTCGCAGGCCCTTCAAGGTGTCTCTGGGGTAGGGCTGCTCTTCCCCGATGCCCCACGGGATCTCCCAGACTTTCACCCTGCTTCCCCTGGGTCTGTGCCCCGGCGGCTCCCCCTGTGACCTCCAGTTCCCTCCTGGCAGTGGCGACCTGCAGAGCAGCCGCGGGAGGGTGGGATTTCCAGCAAATAGGGAAGGACTCTGACGCCCTGCTGGTAGATTCTTGCAGGACCATTCTCCTCTCAGGAGAAAAAGAGGAAAAAAAGGCAAATCACTTTCCTCTTGCTTCTGCTTCTCCGCGATAAACTGCTTGTCTCATTTCCTTTGCAGTTAGAGAAATGTTCCTCGTGAAAGCGATTTCCACACATCCACATGCTGTGCCACCCAGGCCTCCAGGAGGGATTTGCATGGCAGTTTCCTCCCCGGGCCTGGCTCCCCCATCCCTGGACTTTGGCTAAAGTCCTTGCATCTCTGTCGGAAGACAAACAACAGCTCGAAGCATCCAGCTCTTCCTTTGATGGTGTGTGCTCATCTCCGCTGGACTCCAGGGTGGGACGGGATGCACCTCTGGGAGCTCTGGAAGGTTTCCCCCGAGAACTGGGGGCCTCCCAGGGTAGACGGCGACCTCGTCAGCCAGCAGCAGCCTCCCGAAGGCCCAGGCCTCTCCGCGGCCCTGCTGCAAATGGACAAAGTCCAGGCCTCTGTGTGTGCTGGGGGGCTGGGGGCCCCTCGGTTAGCAACTCACTCTAACCTGCCTCCTCTGTAACAAGCAAGGTTGAACATACTCGTCCTGAGAGCAGGGGGAGGGGTTCAGGAGACGCTAGACGTCAAGAGAGTACGTGTGCACTGCCCTCCCAGGGAGCCATTCCGTGTGTGTGTGTGTGTGTGTGTGTGTGTGTGTGTGTGTGTGTGTGTGTTCAGTGTCTGGGCTGAGGACCTGGGGACTCTCTGGCAGGCGACCGAGCTGGGAAAGCACAGAGGCTGGAAGGGTGGAAGGAACCGACTGCCCGCCTTCCCCCATCTCCACCAGTTCACATGTCTGCTTGGCCCAGGAAAGAACAGGTCCCTTGGAAGGGACTCGAGGCTCTTTCTGTGTACACAGAAGCCAGCATCAGTAAAGCAATCCAGCTGGAAAGCTCCCAGTAACACTATAGGCCAGAGCATTTTTAAAAGCCAATTCAGTAAGCACAATTTGTTTTTAGTTTAAATACAAAAGTGAAGAAACTCAATATTTGAGTTGTGTGGCAAACTAGCTGAACATTCTCTAACATCTGAGTTGGAATTCCTTAAAATAGTATCAAACTTCAAATGGAAAGACAAATACCATATGATATCGCCTATATGTGGAATCCAATTTAAAAAATGATACCAATGAACTTATTTACAAAACAGAAATGGACTCACAGATCTCAAAATCAAATTGATGGTTACCAAAAGGGAAACGTGGTGGGGGGGGGGGAGTGATAAATTAGGACATTGGGGTTGACACATACACGCACTGCTATGTATAAAATAGATACCTAATAAGGACCCGCTGTAGAGCTCGAGGAGCTCTGCTCAATACTCTGTAACAACTTATATGGGAAAAGAATCTGAAAAAGAATAGATACATTGTATACCTATAACTGAAGTACTATGCTATACACCTGAAACTAACACAACATTGTAAATCAACTATACTCCAATAAAAATTAAAAAGTAAAATAAAACAAAAAAGAGCTCACAAATGAAATTAAAAAAAAAAATGTCAAAGGGCTGGCTGGATACAGGCAACTCCAGAGCCCACCCAGAGCCCCAAGGAAAGTGGGAGACGCGCGCCCCCTAGTGGTGAAGGCAGAGAGTGCAGCCGCCAACCCCCTGCTTCCAGGACCGGGTCTCACAGCACCTACCAGGGGAGAGCGTTTCTGCACCCTGAGCCCAGCTCGCCACTGCGACAAGGACAAACGGAGCCCTGAGGCAGTGAAAACTGAACTGGTCACTTAGCATGTTAAGGCTGGAAATGTGTTCTCTCAGTATCATTAGCTTATAGTTTGATGTTCAATACCCTTAAAATCCGTTATTCAGCTGTTATGCCCCCTGAAAGCAGTTCTGGCATAAACTCTGTCAACACCAAGCGCAGGGACCTCCCCCACCCAGAGGGGGGTCCTCACTCTAGCCCAGAACCCTTCTAACTTGATGGGTGCTCCTCTCCGACCCCTACCTGGGATCCCACCTCGACCTCTGTGGAGCTTCCCCCTGGCCTGAGCAAGGGGTCTCGGGAGCTCACCTGCTCAGGAGCGATTCTTCTTTCCACTGGCCCTTAACCCGGGGCCTCCGGGTCCCTGGAACCAAGATGCCTGATGTCTGTAGGGAAGGAAATTGGCCTCTACCCAAGTAAGTTCAGTGGCTGAGTCTGCAAACTAAGCCAACAGTAGGTCAACAGGAGAAAAGGCACACAGTTTTATCTGGTGTTAAAAGTTGTACGTGGCACAAGGGACTTCATAGAAAGGAGAGAACCCCCCCCCCCCAAGAAACAGTGAGGCTTGGGGGCTGTTGAACCATCCAGACAAAGAAAGATCAATTGAATGAGAAGGGCCGAGACGGAGGAAAGGGACTCGATGTGCGGGGCTGGTAGCTTCTGGAAAGGCAACGGTACATAAGGGTTGGCTAGTAAGGTTGGTGCGGGCACTGTGATGTTGTGACTCATAAGAAACACATATATGCTTTTGCTCATTGACCTGAATCACCACGCACGTTTCTCCTATATGACTGGCCTTCACGCACCATCCCTGGCTCACAGATCCTGAAACACTTGGGCTGTCCTGAGTGATAAAAGCAATGGGATCAGCTCCAGAAAACCCTTCAGGGAAGGTGGCTTTTGGGGTCCCACCTAAGGATGGGGCTGGTTGCCAGGAGAACCAACCATGTTGGTTCCAACCAACCAGTTGGAACTTTCAGTCCTACCCCTCACCCCCCCCCCCAGTTTCCCAGGAGGAAAGAGGGGCTGGAGGTTGAATCTATCACAACAGCCAATGATTGACTCCATCCTGTCTGTGCCATGAAGCCTCCATAAAGTCCCAAGAAAACGGGGTTCAGAGAGCTTCTGGGTTGGTGACCACGCGGAGGCTGAGGGGATGGCAGCACCCAGAGAAAGCATGGGAGCCTCACAACCTCTCCCCCACCTTGTCTTGTGCATCTCCGCCATCTGGATGTCCATCTGTATCCCTTATATCCTTTTATAATAAGTCAGGAACTCAGTCAGTAACATGTCTCTGTGAGTTTTGTGAGCTCTTCTAACCAATGAATCGAACCCAAGGAGGGGTTGTGGGAACCTCTGATTTATAGCCAGTTGGTTAGAAGCACAGGTAGTAGTCTGCGTTTGGGACTGGCCCCTGAAGTGGAGGGTGGTCTTGTGGGACTGAGCCCTTCGCCTGTGGCATCTGATCCTGCCTCCAGGTAGAGTGTCAGAGCTGAGGTAAACTGTAGGACCCCCAGCTGCTGTCCGAGAAGTGCCTGGTGCTGTGGGAATTCCCCTGCCCCCAGCACGCTGGAGTTGGGTCCAGGGTCTTTACGGAGGCGCCCACGTGCTTAAGAAAGGGCAACCCCACCATGTGGGGGGGATGGGAGAAAGTGCTCGGGAGATCCCCGCCCTGGAGCTCTAGCCCTCATGCGTGAGGTCTGTTGGCCTCCAGACGGCGGGCTCCTTTAGGTCAGGCCTCACGTCCCGTTCATACTTGTAACCCCACTGTCACAGCAACTGTCCCTATGTGTTTATTGAATAGATGTCTGTGAAGAAGGGCTAAGGCCAGACAGGAGGCTGCAACAATGCACGGAAACCCGAGGGTGGGAGACAACCTGCCAACAGCAGGAGATCGATTGCTGAGGGTTGTGTCCGACTGCCTGGGAACTGACTGCATTCTGGTCCTTGGAGACTGGGGGATCCCCAGAGCCCTGGAAACCGGGAGGCTCCCTGACGTTTACGGATTCTTGGTCTACGCTAGGATGGACTATTTGGGAAAGTGTGAACGTCAGAGCAAACCAGCGACCTCTGATGCCTGGCGGGCAGCCGTGTCCTAGAGCAGATCGGACCCTTGACATTCACGAGCAAATTTGCCTCAGGAGACTCGTGGGTCCCCAGCTTCACAAGGTCCTCCCAACATGCGTGAGGAAAACTGACTAGCCCGTGGTGTCCTTCACCCCAGGCTCACCTTGGGGCCGGGAGACCGGCCTCCGTATACAACGCATCCATTAGGATCCAGTGCAGATAACATCACCGCCCGTCCTGGCATCTGGGACCCTTGCAAATTGTCAAGATCACAAATATTTAACCCCATATGTAGGATTTGCTGGAAACAGGGTCGCATTCCTTGTATTTAGTAGTCATTCTGAAGGTAAAAGGGAAATGACAGCCCTTCAACTTATTTAACTCATTCTGCCTCACTCTGTTAATGGCACAGGCAACAATAAATAATAAACCGCTATTGTGAGAAGTCTGAAAACTGAAGAATTGAAGGAAGATGTTGGCTCTAAATTCAGACTCACCTTGAAATGGGCTTGGATTCACTGGCTGAGTCGCTGGCGTGGTCACGGCAGCGAGGTGGCCTCATCTCGCTAAGTGTGCCCCCTCGTGTGTCAGGCAGTGACTATTCGGGAAAATGATCCAAAACGTGGGGAAAGCAAAGGACGGTGTGTCTTTTGAGGATCACACCGGGGCCCAGGCGCACAGATCCACCAAGGCTCACTTAATTCTCTAGGAGAGACTATTTGTGTTTAACTTATTATTTATGCTATTGCTGTGGATTCAGCCCAGGTTCTGGGAAGTTGTTTGTCCACTTGTGCATCTTGTCCAGCCCCCGATTGCTTTTGGTACCTTTGTACAGGGAGCAGAGCCCGAACCCCATAGCATCTCTGTGGGGATCTGTGCTCGTCAGCAAAGGTAGAGCAGCATCAACCTGGCCTACCTATTGCAGCCCTGATGAGCCCGCCCCACAGAAGGCGCTGGGCTCTCGGGAGAGCTCCCGAGAGGGGCCCAACAGCCCTAGGCTTCAGGGGAAAGCCACACCACCAAAATAACGGCAGCGGCAGCATGGTGATACACACCACAGATTCCAGGAGGAAGGGGGCGCCGCCATTTGGATTCAGGCAAGAGCAAGCATCACTTCAGTCCTGGCTCTGGGCACCTAAGTGTGAGACTTCACAAGACCCTTTCAGCTAAATGACAGACCTGTTCTTGAGTCACACCTCTCAGGATAGGCAAGGGCTCTTGTCAACAATGTCCAAGTTTAAAACCCTGTACGTGTTTCATTTAAGAGGAAGTGTGGAATCAACCTCACAGTGCAGTCCCCAGCAAAAACTCAGAACATTAATGTGGCAAAGCCATTAAATAAGTAGAGACCATTTAGGAAATGATCTGCTCAGGAGACACAGGGTAATAAACAGTTTTTCCAGTGGCATGTAGACCTGTGCTGTCTCAAACAGTAGTCACCATCCACATGTGGCTTTAACTTTAAATTAATTAAAATGAAATGAAATGAAACATTCAGGTCCTTAGTTACACTGGCCACATTTCAAGTGCTCAGTAGCACACGTGGCCAATGGATTTTGTCTGGGACAGTGTAGACACAGAACATTTCCAGCATCACAGAAAGATCTTTGGGACAGCTGGTCTAGACAATGCAAGGATCTGGAAGGAAAGAAAACATGGGATGTGAGACCAGATGTGACGTGGCATGTGAACGGCAGCATGGTCCTTTGATGCTGTTAAATGTCATAGGGTATTTAGATGGATGTTTCCAAATAACTCACCAAGTATCTGCAAAATTTTTGAGTAATGTTTCTTCCCCACTGATATTTCTAATTCCTCCTTTTCCAGGCTCAGGAGACTTTGGGCAAGTGGACGCTTGGCCATTCACCATGGGAACGCCTTTCTTCTTTGAAGAAAAGATGGACTTGGAAAGCTGCCCTAGGAAAGCACGGCCCTGCGAGCTTGGGTCCTTATCTTCACAAGAAGCACTCTCTGTATAGCAAGAATAGAACAGAATAGAAGAGAATGAAGATCAAATAAGGTAAAGCAAGATAAAATAAAAAGCACGAGATGGTCTTCACTTTTCCGTCCTGCTCTCTGAGGACAGAGTGTTTCTTCCTTCTCCTGCCCTGTGACGTCCCTCTGGGTGGAACCAGGAAGCCTGAGGACCCCCCCCCACTCCACCCCTGCCCATCCTGAGACCCTCCCCACGCCAGTGAATATTCTTCTACTCCATCATCTGTCTTGATGGCAAAGCGTTTCATTTCACCACAGCAAAATACTTTATAAACCTTTACAATCGTTTCCTTTCACCAGCCCATTACAAATATTACTTCATCAAGTTTAAACAATATGCTATTTCATATACCACATTATAATTTATATTAATAAGTGAAATTCAGTTATAGAATTTCTTCTAATGTTTCACATGTAACTGGTACTGTGTACTTTTAAACATGTCATTTCAGTTGTTTTTATCACAGTGCTACGAGTGAGGCACACACAGTAGGTACAATCAGACCCATTTTACAGATAAGGAGACTTGGTTCAGAGCAGTTAGGTCGCATCCAGAGTCATCACTGGGACTGAGTCGGGGTTAAAGCCCAAGACTCATTCCAAAGCCCCACTGAGATGCAAGTTGCCACTTTAAAACTTTATCTTTAAAAAGGCAAAATTTTAGTTCATTAAGATGCAGATCTTCCCCAAACAAAGTGCAACATTTTGCCACACAAAATGTGGTGGTGAAATTCGGTTGTGCAATTTCAGAACTTGCAATCCAGTGCAAAAACTCACTCCTAGGTCATTTCCCTCCGTGTGCATGAGCGCCAGAGTGATCTGAGAGCAGCAGGTCTAACCCTAAGTTTACAGGAAAGAGCTGTGATATAGCGAAACAAGAGAAAAGTCCATTAAAACACCGAAGTTTGGGCGGTCTGGTACATAAACAGATAGGAACCAAGACTAGAGAGGAAGAGGGCAAGGAGACCCATTTGCTGCGCATCTGGGAACAGGCTTTTCCTTGTAAGGTGGGCACGTAGGAGTCTCTCTCTGCGTCTCCCTCTGTCTCTGTCTCTCTGTCTCTGTCTCTCACCCCCTCCCCAGCTCTCTCTCCTGTCTCTGTCTCTCACCCCCTCCCCAGCTCTCTCATGTCTCCCTCTGTCTCTGTCTCTCTCCCCCTCCCCAGCTCTCTCCTGTCTCCTGTCTCTGTCTCTCTCCCCCTCCCCAGCTCTCTCCTGTCTCCTGTCTCTGTCTCTCTCCCCCTCCCCAGCTCTCTCCTGTCTCTCTGTCTCTCACCCCCTCCCCAGCTCTCTCCTGTCTCCCTCTGTCTCTGTCTCTCACCCCCTCCCCAGCTCTCTCTCCTGTCTCTCTGTCTCTCACCCCCTCCCCAGCTCTCTCATGTCTCCCTCTGTCTCTGTCTCTCTCCCCCTCCCCAGCTCTCTCCTGTCTCTCTGTCTCTGTCTCTCTGTCTCTCACCCCCTCCCCAGCTCTCTCTCCTGTCTCTCTCCCCCTCCCCAGCTCTCTCCTGTCTCCCTCTGTCTCTGTCTCTCACCCCCTCCCCAGCTCTCTCCTGTCTCTCTGTCCCTCCCCCCCTCCCCAGCTCTCTCTGCTGTCTGTCTCTGTCTCTCTCATTTAACCATGTAAAACCTTCACACAACTCTGCTCCCTGTACGAAAGCACCCAAAGCAATCAGGACGCCGAATGAGAGACACACTGAGTCTGGATCTACGGCTGGAAAGCCAAGGCTGACAGAGGACTGAAAGTCAATAAAATTGTGAAGAACCCGGGAACTCTGCTCTAGAGCCTCAGCATAAACACTGACCTGGAACAGCGAAGTCGTTCTCCCTTCAGCCTGGAAGGACACAGTGCCAGGAAGTGCTCCTTTCACTGGGCGCATAAACCAGAGACCCCAAGACGGAGAACCTGCTGGAAACACCATCCATGCCCGGTTTCCTCCAAGAAGCATCCTGCTTGTGAGGGTCACGGGGGTAGGGGAGACCCGAGAGCAGGTTGGAGGCTGAGGGTGGGCATATCTAGCACCACTGACCAGTGATGACCCGAGGCCTGGGAAGTAGCAGAATCATCTTCCTATCAGCTTGTACCCTGTGAAGTTCCATGGTTTAGGTGGTCCAATGTGGTCCAAAGAGTGGTCCAATGTGGGCAATTGTGTGGGATTCAGCCTAGTGTAAGGCCTGCACGGAGGTATTGGTTCCCATCAATCTTTGGAATAATTTCTGTTAAACAAGAGAAGAATGACGATCTGAAGCCACATTTAGGGGAAGGCTCCAGTGACAGAGACTTTCCATGGAGGGTGAACTCCTACTTATAAATCTGCCAAATAGACTTATTCTTCTATTCAAAAAATAGAGCAGATGATGTTTATGATGAATTACAGTTATGTATGATGTTATCACAGGGGAAACTGGGAGAGGGTACAAAACCTGTACTATTTTTGCAACTTCTTGTAAGTCTGAAATTTTTAAATAGGAAGTATTTTTAATGAATAAAATAGGAGATGTTTTAATCAGAACAAAAAAAAAAGTGGGTGAGCTAGCAAGTTTCAAATAAGGAGTGGGATCCCTGAGTTTTTAAATAAATAGTAGCTATGGGAAAGACACCACGGAATCTATGAAAGCAAATCATAAGTCTTCCTTTTACTGCAAGCGTTTTAGGGGTAAACATATATGGTTAGCAGTGAAATTATGCATACTATTATATGTTTGAATTTCAGGCCACAAACTCAAGTGTGCAAGAAATATCATTTTACAGGCCTTATTGGTTACCTATTGCTATACACACCTTATCCCAAAACTTAGCAGCTTCAAACGGGAAACATTTGTTCTCTAACAGTTTCTGGAGGTCAGGAATGCAGGTGCAGCTTAGCTGGGTTTTCTGGTTCAAGGCATCCAACAAGTCTGGAAACAAGGTTTGCCTGGGCTGAGGTCTTGTCTGAAGGTTCAAATGGGGGAGATTCACTCAAGTTCATTTATGGGATCGTCAAGATGCAATTCCTCTCGGGATGTTGGATGGAGAAACCCAGCTCCTTGCTGACCATGGGCTAAAGGTCTCTGTCCTTGCTGTGTAGGTCTCCACAGGGCAGCTCACACATGGCAGCCGTCCACCCACAGAGTGAGGCAGCAAGAGAGGAGTGAGCTAGAAACCGGCCCTTGAGAACTAATCATGGAGGTGACATCTGATCAATTTTGCTATGCAGTAAGTCCCCTACATGTGAACGAGTTCCATTCTGAGAGCCCATTCGTAAGTCCAATTTGTTCGTTAAGTCCAACAAAGTTAGCCTAGGTACCCAACTAACACAATTAGCCTAGGTACACACTAACAGTGCTATACAGTACCATACTGTAATAGGTTTATAATACTTTTCACACAAATAATATGTACATAAAAAAACAAACACAAAAAATAAACACTTTTAATCTTACAGCACAGTACCTTGAAAAGTACAGTAGTACAGTACAACAGCTGGCACACAGGGGCTGGCATCGAGTGAACAGGCAAGAAGACTTACTGACTGGTGGAGGGAGAGGAGGTGGGAGATGGTAGAGCTGAAAGGTCATCAGCAACAGGGGACGGAGGGCCAGCTGCAACTTCACTCATGCCTGACGTTGATGGAACGTATGTTTGCATCTTTGAAAGTTCGCAACTTGAAGGTTTGTATGTACTGGACTTACTGCATTGTATTCATGGTTTCCTGTAATCCCCCTCAAGGAGAGGGGAATTACAGGAAACCATGAACAAATGAAGTCAGGATCCTGGGAACTGCCTTGTAGTCCATCCACCAGAATCCACCCACTGGCCCCAGTGACTCTATCCTGACACCTGTAAGATACAGTCACCCCTTGAAAAGTCTCATCCCATTCAACTCAAAGTCCAAACTCTTATCACCTAAGTCAAGTCCAGGTCCAGATGTGGTCCCTGAGCAAGTTCCTGGGGTTCAAAATCTCTTGATCTGAGAGCCTGCAAATGAAAGAGACAAGCTGTCTACCCCACCACAACCTGAGTACAATGGTAGGAAAGCAGCTACCCACACCCTCACGCCAAATGGGGACCCGGGAGAGGCACTCAGGTGGGTGGCACTGACCCCGAGAGGTTCTGAAATTCCACCAGGCTAACGCCGGGAGGGGCGTCAGTTTCAAGGCCTGAGTACAAGATCCCGTGGCCCTGGCTCTGCCTTCCGAGTCTCGGGTTCTGCCCTCTGAGCCATCCTTCCTTTCTCATGGAAGGTACTGGCAGGTGAGCAGTTTCACCCGCCAGTTTTCTGCCGGAAGTGTTCGAGAGTCTGCCATCCACCTTCGTCTTTATTCGTTGTCCCTGTTAGTCTAAGCTGACAGTGTTTCCACCAAGACGGTTTTTCTCAGATACTGTATGAGCCTTCTGTGGATTTGGGTGGGTTGACCCCATCAGACATCTGAGGGATGTTGATGCCCTCAGACCATCCCTCCTGTTCCATGGCCCCTGAGCACGGCCAAGGGACAGAGGCCAGCCAGCTGAATGGGGAGGGTCTGTGGGGCACCAAAGTGTCTTTTGTGTGAGTGAGTATTCTGAACTTTTCATCCTTCTGAAGTGACACGCTCTGCTTTTCCTTGAGACATTTTCCTGACAATAAATCTCTTAATTTTAGCACCTTTGCCATCTGGAGAGGCTGAGGATTTTGAGAATCATCAAGCCCTGGTTCTGTTTTGTCTGATGGTTCTTCTATCGGTACCCAACTCTCCTCCTGTGTTTCACTATGAGCAGGAACCAGTTAGCACCTTCCACACTATGCTTGGAAGCCCCGTGTCTGGTCACAATGACGAGTTGGTCACTTACAAGTCCTGCTTTGGGGCTTCCCTGGTGGCACAGTGGTTGAGAATCTGCCCGCTAATTCAGGGGACACGGGTTCGAGCCCTGGTCTGGGAAGATCCCACATGCCGCGGAGCAACTAAGCCCGTGAGCCACAACTACTGAGCCTGCATGTCTGGAGCCTGTGCTCCGCAGCAAGAGAGGCCGCGATAGTGAGAGGCCCATGCACTGCAATGAAGAGGGGCCCCCACTTGCCACAACTAGAGAAAGCCCTCACACAGAAATGAAGACCCAACACAGCCCAAAATAAATTAATTAATTTAAAAAAAATTCAACACCCACTTATGATAAAAACTGTCCAGAAAGTGAGCATAGAGGGAACCTATCTCAACATAATAAAGGCCATATATGACAAACTCACAGCCAACATCACCCTCTATGGTGAAAAACTGAAAGTATTTCCTCTAAGATCAGGAACAAGACAAGGATGTCCACTCTCACCACTCTTATGCAACATAGTTTTAGACGTCCTAGCCACAGCAATCAGAAAAGAAAAAGAAATAAAAGGAATACAGATTGGAAAGGAAGAAGTATAACTGTCACTGTTTGCAGATGACATGATACTATACATAGATAATCCTAAAGATGCCACCAGAAAACTACTAGAACTAATCAATGAATCTGGTAAAGTTGCAGGATACAAAATTAATGCACAGAAATCTCTTGCATTTCTATACATAAAAACAAAAGATCAGAAAGAGAAATTAAGGAAACAATCCCATTCACCACTGCAACAAAAAGAATAAAATACCTAGGAATAAATCTACCTAAGGAGGTAAAAGACCTGTACTCAAAAAACTATAAGACACTGATGAAAGAAATCAAAGATGACACAAACAGGTGGAGAGATATACCATGTTCTTGGATTGGAAGAATCAATATTGTGACAATGACTGTACTACCCAAAGCAATCTACAGATTCAATGCAATCCCTATCAAATTACCAATGGCATTTTTTACAGAACTAGAAGAAAAAATATTAAAATTTGTATGGAGACACAAAAGATTCCCAACAGCCAAAGCAATCTTGAGGGAAAAAAACGGAGATGGAGGAATCAGACTCCCTGACTTCAGACTATACTACAAAGCTACAGTAATCAAGGCAATATGGTACTGGCACAAAAACAGAAATATAGATCAATGGAACAAGATAGAAAGCCCAGAGATAAACCCATGCACCTATGGTCAACTAATCTATGACAAAGGAGGCAATGATATACAATGGAGAAAAGACAGTCTCTTCAATAAGTGGTGCTGGGAAAACTGGACAGCTACATGTAAGAGAATGAAATTAGAACACTATCTAACACCATACACAAAAATAAACTCAAAATGGATTAAAGACCTAAATGTAAGGCCAGACACTATAAAACTCTTAGAGGAAAACATAGGCAGAACACTCTGTGACATAAATCACAGCAAGATCCTTTTTGACCCACCTCCTAGGGAAATGGAAATAAAAACAAAAATAAACAAATGGGACCTAATTAAACTTAAAAGCTTTGCACAGCAAAGGAAACCATAAACAAGATGAAAAGACAGTCCTCAGAATGGAAGAAAATATTTGCAAATGAAGCAAGTGACAAAGGATTGATCTCCAAAATATATAAACAGTTCATGCAGCTCAATATTAAAACAAAAAAAAAGAACCCAATCCAAAAATGGTTAGAAGACCTAAATAGACATTTCTCCAAAGAAGACATACAGATGGCCAAGAGGCACAGGAAAAGCTGCTCAACAACACTAATTATTAGAGAAATGCAAATCAAAACTACAATGAGGTATCACTTCACACCAGTTAGAATGGGCATCATCAGAAAATCTACGAACAACAAATGCTGGAGAGGGTGTGGAGAAAAGGGAACCCTCTTGCACTGTTGGTGGGAATGTAAATTGATACAGCCACTATGAAGAACAGTATGGAGCTTCCTTAAAAAACTAAAAATAGAATTACCATATGATCCAGCAATCCCACTACTGGGCATATACCCAGAGAAAACCATAATTCCAAAAGACACATGCACCCCGATGTTCATTGCAGCACTATTTACAATAGCCAGGTCATGGAAGCAACTTAAATGCCCATCGACAGACAAATGGATAAAGAAGATGTGGTACATATATACAATGGAATATTACTCAGCCATAAAAAGGAACGAAATTGGGTCATTTGTAGAGATGTGGATGAACCTAGAGACTGTCATACAGAGTGAAGTAAGTCAGAAAGAGAAAAACAAACATCGTATATTAATGCATATATGTCGAATCTAGAGAAATGGTACAGATGAACCAGTTTGCAAGGCATAAACAGAGACACAGATCTAGAGAACAAACGTATGGACACCAAGGGGGGAAAGCGGCGGGAGGTGGTGGTGGTGTGATGAACTGGGAGACTGCGATTGCCGTATATACACTAATATGTATAAAATAGATAATAAGAACCTGCTGTATAAAAATAAATAAGAATTTTTTTAAAAAGCTCCTTATGTATCCAAATACTAATCAGAAGGCTTAAATTAACACTTGAAGAAAAGATAAAGAATGGGGGAAAATGGAAGAAAGAAAAGAAAAAAATGTTTTAATGTCTATTGAGCATGTCTCTGATTATCCTTATGAAAAATAAAACATAAAACATCAAGAAGAGACAAGGAGAGCAAATATTCTTAAATCCCAGTAGCTAGAATTTTATATTCTTGATTTTTATGCTTGAACGACCCAATTTCAGTTGTTTCACTTTTTGACCCTGGACCTGTACATACTTTTATGGTTTCCTTAGAAAATGTGTTGGGCTTTTTTCTCAGGCAAAATTCAGCTTTGTCTTTTTAATATACTTTCTCCTGTTTCAAGTTGATAACTAAACTTAGAGGAGTTCATTTATCATAAGTGGATAACACTACTTATAGAATTTTATTAGGGAATTTGTTTCTTTGCCTTTAAAAAAAAGTCTTATTTTCTCTAGGACATGATAAAATGTGTACTATTTTTTACATAAATTAGCAAATTTAATATAATAAAGGAAAGATTATACTGAATTCCCCATTTCTTAGGATAAATATCTATGAATTGATTTCTCAACTTAGGTAGAATTTTAGGAGAGTTTGGAATCGTAAAAGTTTACTTAGACTTTTAGGTCCCCTTCTTAATCTATCTGTTGTGTTGGCTGCAAGAAAGACAGGCCTTGCTCATGACTTAATCACATTGCTCAATAAACCAAGAGTTACCGAATTGGAAGGTATCACAGCCTTTTGTGTTGGGCTCATCCCCATTTGCCCTTTTGTCTGGTACTGATGACAGGCAGCTCTTTCTGTCCAATTCACTCACCTAAATTTTGCTGAATGAAAATACCTTAGAGTCCAGAGAGACTCACTTGACCCGAAGGGCATTTGTGAACTTCTTTCAGTGGTGAGCCTAGGTAATGTGTGACACAAAAAGAGACATAATAGATCACGTAGTGGAGTTGCGTCAGAAAGAGCCTTTGAGATTAGTTATACAGTAGGATTAAGTGTCTCCAAAATACTAAAATGGTTTAGGGAAAACAAATTGTTTTCATTTCTGTGTACAATTGCAGGCTGGATATTGTGTGCATTTTCCACTCTAATTTAGGCCAGTGGAGAGGAATAAATAATGAAGTCCTGACATATTTATTTTGCATCTACTAAGCTTATCCACTAAAATAGATTTATCTGCACCATTTCCCTTAAATTGCAATTGTGCCCTAGTTTTATAGCAATTTCCTATATTTTGTGAAATTATGTCTCAAAAATTCATACATTCAGGCTGCCATGTCCCACAGGGTCAGAAGCATATTTATGGCCATGCCGTTTCTTCCAGATATGAGGCCCCAACATTATCTGCATCCCAAACTCTGATAAAATAGAATTTAACCATTTCTGTGGTCATTGTTGTGATGTTATGCATGTATGTTGCTTTCTCAAAGATTCCTTTGTATAATGGGTTTCTGAGCATTCAGTTTCTTAAAATGCAGATGAAATCTGTATTTGTCTCACAGCTACTTTTTAAAGCAATTTTGATGGTCCTGCTCAATTTGGAGTTGGATGAATGATATTTGCTACAAATTCTGATTCTGAGAGGTTTACTTCTAAATACAATTATATGTATGTGCAAAACGGGGAGCCTTCCACCCTGGTTTTTAAAGATTTATTTTCTGTTTGGTCATCATCTTTTCAGGCTCATTTTCCATATGAAATGCATAATATTTTCTAAAAGGAATTTATGATAGGGTTTTCAGTTCTCACCCCTTGCCTCTTCCTTACTAGCAAACTTCATGGCTCCTCTAATTAAAAAAAATTAAAACTTTCATTATTCAACAAAGCCATGTTCAACACCTTAAAAATACTATTTCACTGAGTTTTTAAAAATTACAAAAAGAGTACATTATTGTTGTCAGATATGGAAATTGGCCACCTCCTCCAACCTCACTCCAAGAGGTAAGCAGTCTTAATGGTCACTGCATACCTTCTGGAGCATTTTTGCATTCCCTTGCTTACACAGAGACACATGATTTACCGTGCAACTTGCTCGTTTCAATGAACAATGGAGCCTGGAGCTCTCTTCCCATCAGTGTATATGCAGACATCGACTTGATTCTTAAAAACCACTACTAAAACCCCGTGGACCAGATTAACGATTCTCCATTGATAGATGTCTGCACTAGTTTTCACAAATTAAAATGTTTCCATGAACGTATTTATGTAATACGTACCTAGCAGTGGAGGCATTTCTAGGCAGCTGTGACCAGACTGCCTTCCTGCAAGGCTGGACTCACCTCTCCTCTCCCCCAGCAGTGTGCGCAATGCCTGCTCTCCAAAGTTTTACCAGCGCGGAGCACCATGGATATTTCACATTGTTGCTGGCGCTTTCATCATTTGTAGTCGTTAATTGTTGATTTTGATGCTTTTGCCTCCACGTGTAAAGGTTCACGAATGGTGTGAAAGGTAGGAAACTTTTATCAACATGAAATATTTTTCCTCACCAAGTTTACTGCTTTTGACCCCGATTCCTCTCTCCTTGGGAGTAAGGGTGCCCCTCCCGCTGTTGTCAGCACTTTCCTGCTTGCATCTCTCTCCATCCCTTTATTGTCACCGTTCTTGTTTCACTTCATAAAGAAAATATCATTGAACTTTGCCTTTTTTACCTCATCTATGAGGCTTTGTTTATTAATCAAGTTCTTCCCATTTATTTTGAACCTGAAGTATTTAATCTTTTTTCTGACATCTTACTTAAAATGTTCTGTTATTAAGCTTTTGTTCTTTTTTTTCTTCATCCTTTTTTAAAAAGTCTTTTTTTCTCTTTCATTGGATTGATCAGGTTTCCCTTGCTTTTATTTTTCTCTGGTGATTTGGAGGTTTTATATCTCATTTCTTATCCTTGTCCTATTTCTCACTATCATTTTCACTTACATTTTAGACAGATGTATTTAAAATATATATACAAACATATACACACATATATCATATATATATATATTAGTTTTGTTTTTACCTTAATTTAGATGGGATATATATTTAAATATGCATATATATTCATATATTACATAGTTAGATGTTTAATCAGTGCTGATTGAATAATAATTTGCCATTTATTCTAAAGGAGTGATTTAATATGAAACATTCATCAATATTCAGTCATCTACCCCAAGTATTAAAGAGAACATAAGAACATGATACAAGAAGTTAAATGCAATATTAAATACACACTACTCTGTGAGTTCCGAACTTCAATATCAACAATTTTAGAGACATTTTTAAATGAAAATTTATGTCAATAAAAGCATTATTGTTTTTAAGCATTTCTATTTTTATATACCTTCTCTTTTTTATAGTAAGTACTTACCTCTGACAGTGATTTTGGATGACAGAATGAGCCTGGGCTACAACAAAATGCCTGACAATGAAGCCTGGGAGAGTTTAAAGATCATTGTCACATTTGCTGCAGTACTGAGGTAACATGATGAGGAACTGTTTGCCCAGAAGCCGACATTGTATGAAGTTCACCAATTCCTGAAGCCAGATTCTTAACGTTAGCTTTAATGGTATAGAAATTACTTCCTACAAGGCTGACTAACACAACAATGTAAAACAATTATACTCCAATAAAGATGTTAAAAAAAAAAAAAAGGCTGACTGCATATATACAACACAGAGTTTAAGAGAACTCCTTACCTTAATTACAAATATGGCGCTGAATATACCATCTTTGGACCTGCTTTGTCCAGTGTGGCGGCCACTGGTCACATGTGACCATCTAGTATTTGGATGTGGTCACTTAGATCGAGATGTGATGTGAATGAAAAATACTCACTGATTTCAAAGACTCAGTACAAGAAAAAGAAAGTAAAATATATCATGAATAATTCTTACATTGATTGCATGTTGGAATGACAATAATTAGATATTAATTTCACCTGGTTCTTTTTAACTGTTGTTACTGGAAAATTTTAAATTACATATGTGGTTCTCATTATATATATATATTGAACAGCCCTGTTCTAGATGTCCTGCACCCATTCAACAGATGAAAGGCTGGGAAAAGTGTGATTACAAAGGAAAAACTATTCCCATGAGCTGCTGACATAAGGATTGCAGGAAGAAAGGATTGCAGGAAGAGCATCAATTCTTGGTAGGGCCCCTGGCTCATTTACAGTAGGCGCTTTACAACCCCACGTGTTGCTTTACTGAATCATGTCTGCTCTGCCTGGAATTGGTGGGTTGGTTATCAGTTTATTAAAACACCAATAATTCTGCTTTGGCAACATCTGTGATTGTTTCAGGCCTGCTTAGTTTTACTTCCATCCCAAGGATTTCAGCAGGAACTTTAGCAGGGATTCTCTGAAAACACAGGAAACAGTTTCCTCTCTTTCATGAGACAAATGTCTACTGACACGATCTTCCTAGCAAAGGTGGAGCTGCCTTTATTCGGTCTATTAGCTTAGGTCCCAAATTCATCATGTGGCCCAGGAATGGGACCAGTGGCTGAACTTCTGACTCTGGATTCATTTCAGTTTTGCACTATGTTAATCCTATCTCTCTTTTTTTTTTGACTGAAGTATAGTTGATTTACAATGTTGTATATAGCACAGAGGTTCATAGATATATGAATGTCTTTTCCCTTATAGGTTATTACAAAATATTGAGTATAGTTTCCTCTGCTATACAGTAGGTCCTTGTTGTTTATCTGTTTTATATACAGTAGTATGTATCTGTTAATCCCATACTCTTAATGTATCCCTCCTCCCTCTTCCCCTTTGGTACCATAAGTTTGTTTTCTATGTCTGTGAGTCTGCTTCTCTTTTGTAAATAAGTTCATTTGCATCACTTATTTTAGATTCCACATATAAGTGATATCATGATATGTCTTTTTCTGACTTACTTTACTTAGTATGATAATCTCTAGTCCATCCATGTTGATGCAAATGGCATTATTTCATTCTTTTTTTTTTTTTTTTTTTTGCGGTACGCGGGCCTCACTGTTGTGGCCTCTCCCGTTGCGGAGCACAGGCTCCAGACACGCAGGCCCAGCGGCCATGGCTCACGGGCCCAGCTGCTCCGCAGCATATGGGATCCTCCCGGACCGGGGCACAAACCCGTGTCCCCTGCATCGGCAGGCGGACTCTCAACCTCATTCTCTTTTTATAGCTGAGTAATATTCCATTGTATACATGTAGCACATCTTCTTTATCCATTCCTCTCTTGATGGACATTAGGTTGCTTCCACGTCTTGGCTACTGTAAATAGTGCTGCTATGAACATAGGAGTGCATGTATCTCTTTCAAATTAGAGTTTTTGTCTTTTCTGGATATACGCCCTGGAGTGGGATTCCTGGATCATATGGTAGCTCTATTTTTAAAGAGACCGCCCTACTGTTCTCCATAGTGGCTGCACCAATTTACATTCCCACCAACAGTGTAGGAGGGTTCTTTTTTCTCCACACCTTCTCCAGCATTTATTTGTTGACTTTTGGATGATGGCCATTCTAACTGGTGTGATACCTCATTGCAGTTTTCATTTGCTTTTCTCTAATAATTAGCAATGTTGAGCATTTTTTCATGTGTCTGTCAGCCATGAGCTATATGAGCTGTTTGTGTATTTCAGAAGTTAAGCCCTTGTCAGTCACATCATTTGCAAGTATTTTCTCCCATTCTGTAGGTTGTCTTTTTGTTTTGTTTATGGTTTCCTTTGCTGTGCAAAAGCTTTTAAGTTTGATTAGGTCCCATTTGTTTATTTTTGTTTTTATTTCTATTGCCTTGGGAGACTGACCTAAGAAAACCATTGTATGACTTGTGTCAGAGGATGTTTTGCCTATGTTCTCTTCTAGTTTCATGGTGTCATGTCTTAATGTTTAAGTCTTTAATCATTTTGAGTTTATTTTTGTATATGGTATGAGGAAATGTTCTAATTTCATTCTTTTACATGTAGCTGGTCCAGTTTTCCCAGCACCACCTGCTGAAGAGACTATCTTTTTTCCATTGTATATCCTTGCCTCCTTTGTCAAAGATTAATTGACCATAGATGTGTGGGTTTCTTTCTGGGCTCTCTGTTCTGTTCCACTGATCTATGTGTCTATTTTTGTGCCAGTACCACGCTGGATTAAGGTAGAATTAAGAATAATAAGATGGAATAGACAATCACATGAAACAGTTGAAAAGAAAATGATTCTTCAAAGCAATGAAGGCAGAATCGAGCTGGATGGGCAGAGGAGGGTGCACAACTGTTGAGCAGTCAGACTTTTCAAACCTGTATTTTACTGTGTCATTCTCATTCTCTAACAAGATAGGTACAGACTACTCTAATTTCATAACTGAGACTGAACAAAGAGGTAGGCTACAGTCCCAACTAGTAAATGACAGAGTCTAACATGCCCATTTTGTGCCAAAGTCCACGCCCTTCACACAGATTCCACCCTAACAACTTGTCGACGCAGACGCAGACTTGGTATTTTGGAACTGAGAAAATGAATTAGAATTTCAAAAGAACGGCAAATACCGTAAATTGGAATCGAATTTCCCAAAGAATACACATCAAAAGAACCAGAAACTATAATTAGATGTATAACAAAAACATTTAAAAAGTCCTGACATTAAAAACTCAGATAAATTTCTGTATTCCTACCAACATTTTTAAGCATTAATATATAAACAAGTTACATGTGTTGGTAAAATGTGTGTATTTCTACAAAGGAAATGTATCTTTCAATGACATAAAAAAAAAAACAGGTAAATATTCCCTTCTCAAAAACAATGGCTAAAGACAGTGCAGCACAAAACACTTGGGAGGAAAGAATTCAACCCAAAATTATCATATTCAATCAAGAGAATATTCATAATGTAGAAATAGAAAGAAATCTCAAGTCTAAGTTTCAGGAAATTTCCTATCCAAATGCCTCAGAAACATACTGTAAATCACAAAACGCTGAGAGAAAGGATGCTTCTAATGTGGTATAACATAGAAGAAACGGCCAAGTGACTCCCTATCTCCTATTTTCTCTCCAGCTTTAAAATATCCTACTTGCTTATTCCTTTCAGGCTTAGAGTCTCACCTGAACAGAGAAGACCTTAATTCAGGAGGGGCCATTTCACAACCTAACAAGGACATGGCTCTGCCTAGTCCAAGATAAGCTGGGCCAATGAGATTTTTTTTTCTCTTGGTCAAAATCTAAAAGAAGTACAGCTGATTCACTCTGCCGTACAGTATAAACTGACACAATATTGTAAAGCAACTATACTCCAATAAAATTTTTTTTTAAAAAAAGAAAAAAGAAGTTCTACAGAGGGACATGGCCCCATGGTGGGTGATCAATGGAGCTGAAAGTCAGAACTGGCAGAAGTTGCTGTCGAGAAAAAACTGCTAATAAACATTAAGACCAAATTACAAAGTTAAATAAAACACTAACACCTCCTGGGCAATTGATGATAAATCTAAATAACTACAGTAATTGTAAGATCCAAGTGGGTGGAAGTGATCTGTAAAGAAGATAGCAATGAATATGGTGAAATGCTTTAAGATTTTAAAAGATACAATAAAAGATTAAGAGATTTAACATCCAAATTCTAATAAAAGATAATTTCATATTTCAAAGGGAAAAACTAAAAGTTGGAGAAATAAAGCTTTTAAAAGAGCATAAAAATAGCAGACAGACCAATAATAAAAATTAAAACAATATATAAATTGCTTAAATTCATCTACTAAAAGTTTCAAATTCCATTTCTTAAGGTGCATTGTTCTCAAAACATTAGAACTTGAACGTAATCTCCAAGAGACCAAGGACTTTTGTCTGTTGTTCACTGGTCTACTTTCAGCGCCTGGAACACTGCCTGGCACCTAATAAATAGTTTTTGAATGGATGGATGGATGCAAAACCTGTGTACTGTCCAATTGGCAGCTGGACAGTGTCCATGACCACCAGGTTCAGGTAAACAGGCACTTTGACTCAGTGCAGATAGGAATTCTACACAAGTACCACTGTTCCAGAAGACAATTTAGAACACATGTCAAAAGCATTAAAAATTGTTAATCCAAGAATTTTACTCAAGAAATGTATGTTTTTTAAAAAGATAACTAAGGCATTTAACATATTTTATTTACTATATACAAAAGGTGAACCTAAGGAACTGCCCTGAATGCTGACTAAATTATAGGCCCCCTCGTATCACGGAATCCCAGGCACTCACGTACGGGAAGATGCAGAAGTACGTCAATGTGGAAGATGATGATGAGGGACTTTAAAGAAAACAGCTGCAAAAGAAAAGGCGTAGCATAACCCCACTCCTGTATAAAACATCTGGAAGAAGTGATGCTGAAATGTTAACACTGTGTTCCTCAAAGTGGTAGGGTAACTGACTTTTATTTTCTTCCTTTTGTTCACCTCTATTTTCCAATGTTTCTACATAGAACATGCACTATTTGGAAAACAAAACAGTCCGTTTTTAAAACCTGAAAACATTTATTTTTGAAAGAGACCAACCCTACAGGTTGTAAAGTAGTGCCAAATAAAATACTACTTTCAAACATCACCCACCCCCTGGAGAAACACAACATTCTTCCCCTTTCAGTTCTGTGGACCTGTCTCTGATGGTAGATTACACTTTGCTATTTCTGAACATGTTCTGATTAATTAGTCTTGGGAAGGAAAGAAAACCATAAGCAGTTACAAGCCAGGACAAAGTAAAAACGGGCACTTTCACTTTAGCTTTGGTTGAGATTTTAAATCTATTAAACAACACTAAGCAACACTCGGTTTCAAATGCAAACCACTGTACTAGCCAATACTAAGAATTATGTGATCCTCAGAAGAAACTTTCTTCAATAAAAGATACATGTAAGTCAGATACATCCTCATATACAAATCAGATTTTCGGTTTCAATTTGAGTTCACTGTTCATCCTATACATCTTGAAAAGACCTCTTAGGAACAAAACAAAAAAAGTACATTCCCATTTCACGTGAATAGGCTTACGTATCAGGTGGTGATTGGAAGGAAAACTGAGCTTATATTAACATAGTCTAAGTCAATCAATTGTAAAGGTTGAGCTACTGTTATTCCATTTTATTTGAGGTACAGAATTCAGAATATACCTTTGATGTACACTTCATCGATTTCCTATGCTAAAAAAACGGAAGCCTGGGCTACAAAAATGCCGCCTTTTAATTTCAAGCGCCCCGTTTACTTTCCACAACCGAAAGTTCTGTTCCAGTTTTCATAAAGCTCCAAATCTTCTGGAGACACACTAGGTCGCACAGTTCTGAAGGCATCTTCAAAGTCACTGTAAGCTATTGGTCGAACTTGATCCGGCGTTACCGTGGCAATGTCGGCAGCCTGTAAACTGCGAATAGGACCCAGAGACGCCTCCCTGCAGAGCTGCGTCATGTCAGCCCCCGAGAACCCACCAGAGTGCCGCACCACCAGGTCGACCTCCTCCTCGCTGAGGCAGCAGTGCTCCTCTGACATCAGATTAATGACTATCTGTTTCCTGGCTGAAGCCTCTGGGAGGGGAATATACAGCCTTTTCACCAACCTTCTCCGGGCAGCCTCGTCAATCTCCTGTGGCCGATTGGTTGCTCCTACCACTAGAATACGATCTTCAGAAGATGTGGCTGCTCCATCCAGCTGAACTAGAAATTCAGTTTTTATCCTTCTAGAAGATTCATGCTCGCCATCTCCGCGCTGAGATAATAGGGAATCGATTTCATCAATAAATATCACAGCTGGTTGCTGGCATCGTGCAACAGCAAACAATGCACGGACCATCTTCTCTCCCTCGCCCACCCACTTAGAAGTCAAGGAGGAAGCAGAGATACTAAAGAATGTTGCCCCAGACTGACTAGCGATGCACTTGCCAATCAGAGTTTTACCAGTCCCAGGAGGACCAAAGAGCAGAATTCCTTTAGGGGGTCCTCGTAAGCCAGTGAAGATGTCTGGCCGCATCATGGGCCACACAACTATCTCCTTTATTGTGGTTTTGGCAAATTCCACTCCTGCAATATCTTCCCAATTTACTGGCGGTCCCTGGTCCATAATCTCATTCATAATAAGTTCAATCATTTTGGGCTCCAAGTTCTTCAGACGCTCATCCACGGGATGTGCTGGGTCTGCAGCTCCTGCGCCATGAGGCTTATACTGTGTCCCCCCGCCCTGACCTCCCCCATCTTGCTTAGGTACAGGGGGAACAAACTTTCCAAATATCCCTCGGGATCTACTAGCTCCCAGAGACTTTTTGACACTACCATGTGAAGACCCTGATGCACGCTGGGGCTGGTGGTACTTTTTCTGCTGATCTACCCATAGCTGTTCTTTTGCAGTTTTAAAAGTAGGCAGGCCGCTCTCCTCTCTTTGGCCATTATCTTCCGTTTTACTAAAAGCCTTATTCATTACTGGAGTGGAAAGTGCATCAATGGTGCCAGAACCATAAAAAGCTTTCATTTCCCGTGGATTTTCAAAGCCAGAAGGAAAACAAGACTGATTAGATGAGAACACACTTAGTCCTGTGTTGGCTTTCGGGAAGTTGTAATTTTCCTTTTTGACATTTCCAAACAATGGTGTGGCATGGAATTTTGCGGTGGCTGACTCACCGAAAGGTCCTGAGACCGTAGGACACGTCTTAGTGGTGTCAGTGACCAGAGGTGGCTGGGCATTCTGAAGGCACTTCAAAGGACTGCCCTCTGGGAAGTCTTTGGTCCTATCGGCACCATGGGCTGAGTTAGTTAATGGGTCACTCTCCCCAGAACCACCACAAACACTAAATTTAGGAAGATCAAAGACAGCGGCCGCTCTGTGGATGACTACTGACTCATCTGCAGGTGCCAACAGAGAGTCTCTGGATTTGCTGCCAGCGTGCATCATTTCCTGCACATTACTCATTTGGAACACGTTATTTATTGACAATCCAGACTTCCACTTGTCACTGTCAGTTTGCCGAGATCTTGCTAGAGTTAAAATGTTTTCTGCATAGTTATTCAAGCCAGTTTCAACACTGTCAGAATCAATAACTGCAGAATATTTCTCTGCATATATTCTGAACAGTCTGGCAGCACAGACCTGGGAGATCTCAGAGTTTGCCCATGCATACTGAATGCGGAGAATCTGTGCTCGGTACGCGTCTGCCTTCTCTCCTGATGGACACGTGCCAGACGTAATTGCAAAGTAATTCTTCTGCCATTCACTCAAGTGTACAGACCTGGAGCCAGAGACCTGCATTTTAGAGGTTCTATAACAGACGACAAAGATGAAAAAGATTCAGTATCCAGAAGGAAACAAAGACATAATACTTTAAACATACTTTTAAAATCTCTGCCTATCTGAAGGAAGGTACACTGGACTTTTCATTTATAAGGAAAGACCGTTTATAGGGGAACATCTAGTTAACCATAGCTTTCAGGCATTCAAGATATAAAAGATTAAAGACTTGACTTAATAATGCTCTAGGGACTTCCCTGGTGGTGCAGTGGTTAAGAATCTGCCTGCCAATGCAGGGGAAACGGGTTCAATCCCTGGTCCCGGAAGATCCCACATGCCATGGAGCAACTAAGCCCATGTGCCACAACTACTAAGCCTGTGCTCTAGAGCTGCAAGCCACAACTACTGAGCCCGCGTGCTGCAACTACTGAAGCCCGTGCACCTAGAGCCCATGCTCTGTAATAAGAGAAGCCACCACAATGAGAAGCCCGCGCCCCGCAACAAAGAGTAGCCCCTGCTCGCCGCAACTAGAGAAAGCCTGTGCACAGCAACGAAGACCCAATCCAGCCAAAATAATAATAATAATGCTCTATTATGCGTTAAACTGTTTTAGTTATATAATAATTTTCCCTGTGATTAGGGAAAGGTTTAAATGGAGAGGATTTAAAATTAATCAGCAAACGAAAGGCAACATGGAAGAACAAGGGATCTAGAGACAAAGCAAAGCAAAACAAACCAAGCCAAGCTCCGTCCCTAGGAAAATCAGACGAATGATCTCACGGAAGCCTCTTCACGTCGCTGGGCCTTCAGTTTTATCTGTAAAATGAGAGAAGTCATTATGAGAATCAAGTCAAACAATGAACACGAAAATACCTAAAAATTGCTAGTATAATCTCTACTGCACAAATGTAGAAACTGAGGCAGACAGCGTTCAAAAGCTTGGTTGAGGTCACACAGCCAGTGAGCAATGGTGCCAAAATTCGCACACGAGCAGTTTCACTGCATGTAGTGTGCACTTCACCACATAAATGCCCCTTCATACTGCCACCAAAGGTCACTGCAGGATGTATCACAAATACGAACAACAGTATTTAGTCATATACTAAATGTTTTCAAGGATTTGTAAATGAGCACTTAAAACAGGATGCCTCAGAATCTCTCACAATTTCCCAATTTCACAGGAAGCATTAAAAAGTGAAGCTGTCGTGATAAATGAAATGAGATCAAGTGTGTGATTGAAATGGTTTTAGATTTTTTTCCTCATGTTACTTTTATAAGCCTCCTTACATTAAGTTAACATGATTTTAACAGGACTGCAGATGGATGTATTCATGTTGACAGATGTGTAGAATTTACCTGCCAATCCAGAAGAAAAATTTGTAAGAAAACTATGAAGCTTCCTAAGGGTACTGAAGTCAAGTAAAAACCAAGAACTATGTTAAAATTTACCTTCCAAATTACCTATAAATATAGCTTAATAATCAGCAGCTCTTTTGGTGCAAGACCCATGCTTAATACAGCTTTGTTTCTCCCATAAACCCTACAAAGAATCTGTCACATTGTAGGTAGGTGTTCATAAATCTTTGTAATTATTTTTGAAAAAAATAAACTTAAGGCCTAGTGAGATCCTAATTTGCTTAAACCATAAAGTCAAAACTAGAACTGACATCTCCTGACAAACAATTCATCCCTCTTTCCACTATTCCATTTTACCCTATTTTAATCTTTTATGCAACAGCTGAAATGAGAAATTGCAAATGAGGTAACTTGGAAACCATTTATCACCAACTTTCCTGTTACTATGAACATCCTGTTCCTCTCCACGGCTTCATCCCATTTTATCATCCGCAAAACTGGGATTCCTACAAAGGCTCAGACAGAGTTCTAGTCACTGTTCCCTAAATACCCTGCTCTTTCCTTTCCACCCTCTCCTGTTTGCTCAACATTCCCCTCCCAAGTCTTACTTCGTCCTTTCAGCGCATTCACCCAAAAACTATGGACACAGGTAACCAAGGACGGCTTGGCCACGCCCGTCAACGGCACAGCCGGGTCCCGAGTACCACTTCCTACGTCTGTATCACTAAAGTTACTCGGCGGCAGCGATGCACGAGCTCCAATCCCATCTTCTGGGGTTTTCCCTGCCTGTTGTAGGACGTGGCGTTCGTCCAGACCGTACATGCTCCCCGCCATACTGACTGTCTCCCCGCACCCGGAGCGGGGCAGCCCCGGGGACAGCAGTCACCGCGCTGACAGGGCTGTGGACCCTGCGGCGCTCACGAGGCGGGACGGCCCACCGCCCGGGATCCCGGGTGCAGTCCCTCCCCTCCGGCCTGGCTCCCAGCCCAGGGCTCGCCCGAACGCCCCCCGCGGAGCCTCCGCGAGCGCGGCGCCCGCCCGCCGGGACGCCCCTCCCCACAGGCCGCCTCCGAACCCGACGCCGCCGGGAGCGCGCCCGCCGCGAGAACACATTCCCGGGCCGGTCTGCCCGTTCGCCCGCCAGCGAAGCCCCTCAGCCCTCCGGCCCCGCGCCCCTCCCGGGCCTCAGCCCCCGTCGCCGCACCCCTGCAAACACCCGCCCGGCGGCCCCCACAGCCCCCACAGCCTCCCCACATTGCCCGCCGACCTGCGGCTTCCGAAAAGCGCGCGGAGCGCGTGCGCCTGCGCGCTGCTGCCGGCTCGGCCCCCGCTGTGCGTGCGTGCGTGCATTCATACGTCTGTACGAGCGTGAGCGTGCGGCGGGGCGGAGGAGCGCGGCGGGGCGTGAGCGCACGGTGGGCGGGGCGCGAGCGCACGGTGGGCGGGGCTCAGGGGCGGGGCAGCGCTGCTCCCCCGGGAGGGGTCTGAGCCCCGCCCCCCCCAGGCTCGTCCCCCCCCCCCGACACGCCCCCAGGCACGCCCCAGGCACGCCCCCGAGGCTCCGCGGCCGAGCGCACCTACAGGCGCGTACGTAGGTGCGCGCTTGCCCCTCGGGAGGGGCTCCTCCCACACACACATTTTTAAACCATATCGGGGAATTGGAATCTGCATCTCGGTGCCGGAGCGTCCCTTTCCTCCCTGCTGCCCTGGGGACACGGTCCTGGAAGACCGGGAAGCGCGCCCTTCTTCCAGCGGACTGTGTCCTGGCGCAGGACGAGGAACGGAATAGCCCTCACAGCGGCCTACGGGTCGTTCGTGTCACCGCGTCACCTGGGAAATGTGGAGGTCTGATGGCGTGACCTGAGGGGGTCCCGAAGGACCGTCTTCCCACCTTGTCACCCTGCCGTCTTCCTCCCCGGCTGGTCGCCTCCGTGTCCCAAGGGCGCCCCCAACAACCCAGGGAACCAGCTCACACAACCCTGTTTAAAGCGAGAAGGAGAGGCCGGACTGGGGAAGAACCTTTCCCCTGGGAAAAGGAGGAGCCATTCCTCGGAAAGCCGCGGTGCCTTCTCCTCTCCTTGGCTCCCGGGTCCTGTGGGTACCCCTTCCCCGGAAAGCGAGTGGCACTGGGCATGGAGAAAATGACTGTCCAGGAGCAATTAACAGCACATGACATTGAAATGCAAGACCTAAGAAGTGTGAGGCAAAACATTTAAGACCTTTCTTTTAAGATTTTTTAAAATGGGCACAAACTAAACAAAAGGGAATGATTGGACAATACCTTTTTAAAAATAGACAAGGGAAAATGACAGCTTACAATTCATCTCTTGGCTTAGATAGTAATAAAAGACTTTTTTATTCTAATTCTTCATAATTTATTAACTAATTTGCTAATTATTATAATTACCCAGAATAAAAATAAAAGAAAATGAAAACGAAAACCATTATTATCTCAAGACCAGTTCAGTTGTATGCTTGCTAGCTATTTTTATTTATTTATTTTTTGTAGTACGCGGGCCTCTCACTGTTGTGGCCTCTCCCGTTGCGGAGCACAGGCTCCGGACGCGCAGGCTCAGCAGCCATGGCTCACGGGCCCAGCCGCTCCGCAGCATATGGGATCTTCCCGGACTGGGGCACGAACCCGTGTCCCCTGCATCGGCAGACGGACTCTCAACCACTGCGCCACCCGGGAAGCCCGCTAGCTATTTTTTTTTACTTGCATGTTTAGAAATCACCATATAAATAATCTTTGGGTAATTAGAAATTTTTGGTTTTTTTATCACCAAAATTTTAGTGATAGCATTTTGGAGAATTCATGTAGACCAGCGTCTTATCCTCCTAAGAGTACTGTTCACATACTGAAGTACATTTATTGTTGCCGGTATTAAAATTTTTCCAACAAGTGACACTAGCGTTGCCACTTTACTTTTGTGTATTTGATAGAAAAGCATTTCCCAATCCGGCAGTTTTTTCTTCCTGCGTAGCTGACAAAATCGAACTCAATTCCGTACCCTCTCTGAACGTCAACCTCCTCCTCATCTATAAAACAGGAATAAGCATCTCTAACTCAGGATGCTATCGTAAGAGTTATGATTAATATGAGATCTAATGATTAAATTATCAAAGCAGGAGCTGGCACATTGCAGACGTTCAACAGAAGCTGTGATGCTATATTTATTGCTACTATTAATGCTATTTGGGGGATCCAAACCCTTAAGCCATAGCAAGACTTTTTCTTCTTTTACAAACGGGATATTTTAGAATAATGTTATAACAGTTTAGCATAATTTGTAGGAGTTTAGCACTTGAGCTATGCAGGTCTTAAACTTCCCTTCTGAGACCATAGGTTGTTTTGTTTTGTTTTCTCCTGGGGAGAAATTTTTGAACCTGCAAGGAAAGAAGTTTACACTTACAGCAAACAGAGCGCCAGTTCTTGGTGCAAGGGATTCTGGGAGCTGGCTGCTCATTTCCATATTCATGAATATTATAAACATGGTCTCCAACAAACGCCAATGCACACTTCAGTGATCTCATTTGTTTTTGAGCGGAGGGAGACTATGGCCCTAAATAATGTGCATCCCCGTGTACAAGGAGAGTCACTTTAATTTTAAAAGAGGTGTGTTTGTAGGTCCAAGGAGGTGGATGGGGTAGAGGGGATGTGGAAGCAGACAGGACAAGAGTAAATTCCTTCTTGGTGGGACTCCTGAGTGTGGCTAGACTCTGACTGATGTCCAGCGTTAAGGAAGAAGGCAGAATGAGGATGGAGGACCGAGGGGATGGGTTCCTGCCTCCATCAGAGGAGTAAGGGGTGTGTGGACCTGGAGTGACTGAGATATGCAACGCCAGCAAAAGGTTTTCCCTGACTGCACTGAATGACCCGCGAGGGCTCTGATGGGCTCCCTGGCATCACCATCATAAACAGAGCTGGTGAGTGGGGAGATGGGCCTCCCCTGAAATGGGGAGGGCAGAGCCGGGAAGGAACCATCTGCTTCGGTTGTTTTCCTCCAGAGCGTCACTGCCAACCTGAGTTCGTACTTCTGGTGCTTCCGGTTTGATACCATATGTTGTGAGTTGAATCGTATCCCCCCAAAAGACATGTCCACGTCCTACCCTCCAGTACCTGTAAATGTCACCTTGCTTGGAAACAGGGTCTGTACAGATGTAATCGAGTTAACACGAGGTTATACGGGATTGAGATGAACTCTAATCCAGTGTGACTGATGTTTTTATAAAGAAGAAGAGTAGAGACACAGAGAGAAGACAACCAAGTGAAAACAGAGGCAGAGGTGGAAATTATGCAGCCACAAGTCAGGCAACATCTGGGGTGCCAGAGGCTGGAATAGGAAAAGAGGGATCCTCCCTGGAGGCTTTGGAGGGAGCATGGCCCGGCTGACACCTTCACTTCCGGATCCTGGCTTCCAGAACTCTGAGAGAGTAAATTTCTGTTCCTTTTAGCAGCCCTAGGAAACGAACACAATGTATTGCTATGGCAGAGGGGTGGTGGAGTCAGCTTTCCAGAGTTCAAATCCTGGCTCCACTACTCATGATCTAATTCCAAGGGCCGCTGGGAGGATAAATGGACTTGACATCTGAAGGGCATTCAGACCAGAGCCTGGCCCCCGGAAACACCACCCAAGTGTCAGGCGTTGTTATCGCAGGGCGAGCCCTTTGCTCAACACAGGTTGCCCAGATTACAGCTTGTCACTGAAAAATAACCCATGCTGATGGTGATGTTTCTGCTTTGTAATTTAGCCAGATTCTCTTATTTTCATAGACTGTTGGAATCTCAGATACAGAAGAGAGCTTAATGGTCATGTACTGTAGGTTTCAGTCCCTTGGAGATGTTTCCTGCACCATTTCTCAACCGTTGACTTTCCTGTCACCAATGAACACCCACAGTGGTGGAGAATTTACTGCCCTGTAAGAAAACACATTCTGTTTGACGACTGGCTGATTTTCACATTGGAAAAATCTGTCTCCCTCTGTACCACTTGCTCTTTGGAGGCACAAAGTCCCTTCAAGTCAGAGTGAGTGTAAAATTTGAAGACAGCTACCAAGTAAGGCCTCTCTGTGTCTTTCCCAGTAGACATCCTGCGTTTTAACCCTCCTCATGTGACTTGGTTCCTCTGTGACACCCGGGGATATGGCCATCACTTACCTGTGGCGGGGTCTGGACTTGACTTCAACCTTCTGGACGTTTTGGGATCCATCCAATTTGCATCTCTGCGTGTATCACACTCAACTTTCTCTGAAGTGGTAGTTCCAAATTTATCCAGTTTGTGCAAGCAAATTACTCTTACTGCTTTCTTATTAATTTTTTCTATTACTTATTACAAGTATAGGTGATGATACTGAAGAAATAGATTTCAATATCAAATTCAGTAAAAAAAAAAAAAAGCAAAAAAAGATTTGATATTTAGGGATTTACATGATTCAGAGAAGCAATAAAACAATCCTTAGCTCAAAAAGTCATCGGGCAATTTCCATTCCTTTCCTCAAAAACAGGCTTTCTGAAGAAAAGATCAGCAATATTTGTTGCTAATTTGCTGAGTCTGTTGGACTCCCAGGTTAAGGGGCACAGGTGTGAAGTCGATGGATGGTTGATACCCGCTTCCTCTGGGGTCTTCCTCTGTTTCCCCTGTGATGATCAGGGGGCCACCCAGTGACAAACTGCCTCTCCTTTTTAAAATTTATTATTTTTTAATTGAATTCTTATTTTATATTGGGGTATATGTTGATGTACAATGATGTACAATGATGTACAATGTTGTGTTACTTTCAGGTGTATAACACAGTGATTCAGTTATGTTAAGTTATATTCTTTTTCAGATTCTTTTCCCATATAGGTTATTACAGAGTATTGAATAGAGTTCCCTGTGCTATACCATTGGTGCTTGTTGGTTATCTACTTTATCTATAGCAGTGGGTGTGTGTTAATCCCAAACTCGTAATTTATCCTCCCCCCACCCCCACTTTTACCCTTTGTTAACCACAAGTTTGTTTTGGAAGTCTGTGAGTCTGTTTCTGTTTTGTAAATAAGTCCATTTGTATCATCTTTCTAGATTCCACATATAGATGATATCATATGATATTTGTCTTTCTCTGTCTGACTTACTTCACTCGGTATGGTGATCTCTAGGTCCATCCATGTTGCAGCAAATGGCATTATTTCATTCTTTTTTATGGCTGAGTAATATTCCTGCTTCTCCGTTTTATCTGGGCTTTTCTACAGATTCCTCTTGTGACTGGCGTGGAGTCAGCCGCCTGCCAGTCTCTGGTTTCAGGAAGTTTGGCTGTTTGCTGCACGTCAGGGAGGACGCATATGATTCCAGGAGATCCCTTAGGTCTGATACTATAAGAACTATGTATTTGGTCTGTGTCCCGGTTCCTGACACAGAGCTCCTAAATCCCTTGGGATCTGTGGGT
This sequence comes from Tursiops truncatus, assembly GCF_011762595.2. Classification (NCBI taxonomy): domain Eukaryota; kingdom Metazoa; phylum Chordata; class Mammalia; order Artiodactyla; family Delphinidae; genus Tursiops; species Tursiops truncatus. Next base: position 2,485,786 of record NC_047042.1, read on the forward strand.
AACAGGAACCTCTTTTGTTCTAAGGAGGCTACTCTTGGCAGGTCCCTAGAGAGGGTAAGGATGGAGGTGGTCACCATGGTGAGAGGGTTGGAACATTTAGCCCCATCCCAGCCCCAACCTTGGAGCAGGGGAGAGGGGCCAGAGACTGAGTGAATCACAATGGCCAATGATTTAATCAACCAGTGATTTACTGGAACCCCCATAAACATCCCTAATTGACAGGGTTTGGAGCACAGGTTGGTGAGCACATCAGGCTGCTTGGAGAGTGTGCCCTCTGGGAGGGCATGGGAGCTCCCCATCCCCTCCCAATGCCCTGCCCTATGCCTCTCTTCTTTCTGGCTGTTCCTGAGTTGTATCCTTCATAATAAACTGGTAAACGTAAGCAAAGTGACTTCCTGAGTTCTGTGATCTGTTCTGGCCAATTGTAGACCCTGATGAGGGCATGATGGGAACCCCCAGTCTATAGCGAGTCAGTCAGGAGTACAGGGGGTCCCGGGCTTGTGGTGAGGTGAGAGTGTCTTGTGGGACCAAGCCTTTAACGTGTGCAGTACGACACTCACTCCAGGCAGGTGCTGTCAGACAGATGGAGAAGTGATGTTAGAAAAGACTCCATGTCTTTGGTGCCAGGAGGGAAAACCCTTTCATTTGGTGTCAGAAGTGTCATAAGTAAAAACTGTTTTGTTGGTATCAAGAGGTTAGTTGTGTCCAGATTGATCTGGGATTTTCCCAGCACTAACTGGAGGTGCCCGTTATTGGGAGATGCTATCTGGTTCCAGTACCAGCGGTGGTCTGTGTGCTACATCGTGACACTAGATTGAATATAGGTTTAGATGAAGATGCTGTACAGATGGATTAGGCTGTGTAATTCAGACCCTCAAAAACTTCCCCCCATTGGGCTATTTGGGGATTGTCTGGTTAGGGTCAGGGTCCAGGACTCTACCCTGGGAGGCGAAGGCGGGCTTCTCCCAGAAGGAAGTGAATGTCCTCACTGCCAGTTATCCTGAGAAAAGGCTCATCCCAGGGAGCAGACAGCACACTTGACAGCAGAGGGGGATGGGGAAGGGTGCCGCATTCCAGTCCTCATGCGGACAAGTCACTAGGCCTCTTGATGTCTCAGTTTCCTCATCTATAAAATGGGAATAATAGTTGAGGGCCTTAAAATAAGTATTAAATAAGTTAATATTACAAATATTTACAACGGTGCCTGGCATAGAGCACATGGCAGGAGGATGTGTGTTAAATAAACTGGGGGGAAGTATGTCCTCCTGTTTCTAGTCTGAGTGGTTTGGGGTCTGATCGCTATGTTATGGAGATGCCTAGAGAGGTCTGGAGGTGGGGTGAATTGTCATGAGTTACCTAGAAATGAGCCAGAAGTCGGGCAAGCTTCTCTCCCTGCTGGGTCTACACCTGAGCGGATGTCTGAGAATCCCCGACAAAGTAATCCAGCCCGTTCAGAGGGGGGCGCTTCATCATTCAACTAACTTCCTGCCCCCTGTCTGTGCACATCTCCCAGCAGCAAACCTACTGTCGTCTGCCGCCTGGTCTCCTGCCTCGAACTAAATCTCAGTCCTCACAAAGTGCATGTGTGGATGGGCTGGGTGGAGCTGCTCCCAAAAGGCCGAGGGCTGCATGGGTGACTCTGTGGCCCCATCTGGGGGCCCTGTGGCGATCTCAACTCAAGAGCAGACTCAGGTGCAGACAACCTCACTGTAAAATGTAGGCACCTCAGCCCCGACACAGTGGCCTGATCACTCGGCCTCCCACAGCTCCTAATGCGGTGGCCCCAGTGGGTCCCAGTGGCCCGTCCCACATCCCTGCACCATGCTGGAGGTCAGGTCTGCTCCACTGATGGGTAGAGAACAAACCACCTGACCAAATGAGATGGGGACCACATGGCATCTGACATATTTCCAGATTTCCGAAAAACAGATCATTACATCACAGAGATAACAGAGGTCTTTGAAATTCACATATCCATATTAATAATCCAAGGACGCATTCTGAGAGTGTTTTTGATAATTCTGTAGTTTCCAAATGACAAGAACTAGTCTTGGGATTAAAATACACGTTTCTAAGAACAAAAATGATTTCACATAAAGATTGGTTATTTGGATAAAAACTGCATTTTCTTGGTATTTATGTGTAAAGAGCATCTTCAGGTGTTTATTAGTCATGATACCACAGGGCAGGTGGACTGATCAGATGAAGAAACCAAGGCTCCAGAAGGCTTTCCCATCACACCAGCAGAGCTTGGTCTCTGGCTGTGTCTCGGTTCTGAATTCATTTCTTTAGAAGTTGGAGTCATCTCCAAATAAAACTTGTGTATTGTTATTGCATCAGGAGGAGTGCCTGACATATACTAGGCACTCCATAAACATTTGCTGACTAAACGAATACCGTTTAAAAATATCCAAGAATGCCGCTCAATTTGCTACAGTGTAGAACAGGATGCTTACCAGACACAATTACCGTTACACTTCACGTTGTTTATTAAGCATTAAGTCACATGACAGAACAATTTAAAGACCATGGATATAATCTCAAGTCCCGTAATTATAGATCGCGCCGGAAAATATTTCAATAAGCCTTTACCACCACTGACAACTTCAGGGGCACAGAAACTGATGATTTTTTAATCAACAAAAGTCACAGCCAAATAATGAATAAAAGCTATATCCACTGGGGTTAACTTATAGCAAATATTTCTTCATTGATGAGAGGCTGAACAGGTGTAATCACGAGGTTCTTTCTGGATAACTTTGGAGAAGGAAGCATGGGCCACATTCAGACTTGGTTCCATGGAGCTGGGATGATACATCTTTTCCTCTCATTCCAGTATTCAGATCACTTCAGGTTTTGATCTCTACAGGGAAAAAAAAGAACATGAATATATGGCTGTATTCAAAAAAATGCAAAAATCATTTCTGCCACTGAGATCAGCAAACACTACAAATCAGGCTTTCTTCCCCCGGGAGAGGCTTTTACCAGTACAACACTGATTACATGCAATAAACATTTGGAAGACGTAGCACTGTACGTAACACAAAATAAAACGAAAATTAAGTTAAATACTTTTAATTGTTTACTGAGCTCTCAATATGTGCTTATGTCTCTTTTAGGCACTGTATAATGTACTGCTAGAAGAGGACAGGCTGCTAAATGAGAGAACAGCTTAGACTGTGTCCAGAGGACGTGGAGAGAAGGCGTTTGTCACTGCATTCATCAAAGCTGTAGCAGTGGTTACTGCGACCATCTCCATCTCCATCAGACTCTTATTCATCTTTATTTCCCCCAGATTTTGCACAGTTCCTGGCAGAATGGATGCCTGTTGGCTAAATGATTGAATAGATTAGTTTGATCATGCTGTAATAAAGTAATATATATATAATAGGTTATATATCACATTTAAAAAGTGATTTTTAAAGGATTCAACTGACTGGCTGATTGAGTCAGGCTACTGTGGGTAAACTTGGCCAAAATACTCATTATCATCTTTTTCGTTTTCTCCGAGCATGTACCTTTAACAATGAAGCAAATAACACCTAATTTTAAAATACTAAATAAAATAGTGTAATTGCACACACACACACACACACACACACACACACACAAAATGGAAAAATTAGAACTTTGTATACTCCTCATTTGAACACAGAGAAGGAGTATACTCTTTCTCCAACTGTACAATGGAAAAGAGTTTGAACTGGAAGAAATGAGTTTTTATTGCCAATCTGGCTTCTCTATGATAAATTTTATTAATGTCAACTAGAATCTTGGTCCAATTTCCTACCTTTTGTCAAATAGAAATAGTTCCTTCTTTCTCTCAGAACTGTGACCAGTGGATTTGACATAGCCTTACATATGCACCAGTAAAACCAAGGTGTTAAGATGTTCATCACTCTAATTAATCTGACCAAAACAACATACATGCATGGCGATTTACTATTGTATCCTACATTTTAAAAAAATTAAATCCTTTCATTTTTAGCTCTGCAATTCATAGCAAGTATAATGACTCCACAGTAATTGTGACTTCTGTTGGAAACGTGCCTCTGTTTCTGATCATTTTCTGAGCTACAGTCTCTTTCTGTGTTGTTTGGGGCATATGGGAATAAGATATGATGAGATACACAAACAGAGGGCTGCAGAAATGTTCCTCAGCAGCGTTTGCCTGATGCAATTCTGTTTTGAATATATCTTATTCCCCTCCCCCCCCACACACACCCACCACACACACTCATGCTTATTGCGGAGGAGTGGAATAATCTGGAACTATGGGCCTCTCCCCAACACCTTTCAGAGATGCTCAAGCTTGAACTGTGGCATTGCTCTGGGAAGGGTGGCCCCTCAGCTTACGAGCATCCGACCTTTAGGAAAGGGCTTTGCCGAGCCAGGAGGAGGACCTGGTGTTTCAGGACATGTCCTGACAGAGGAGGTGGGTCTCTGACCTCACAGGTCAGAAGCCTGGATGGACCTCTCACATAAACGTAACAGTATTTAGCTTTTGATTTTTTTGAGCACTGTAGTATCTCAGATATTCGCAGTTAAAATTAAGAGCCCAGAAGATCAAGTTGTATGCAGTCAGTAGACTAATCCCATTGCACACTGAAGTTCTGCATCCCCCGTGGGTGACGACAGATGGGCAGTGAGCAGGAAGAGAGAGAAAGAGAAGCAGAAGTTCCCACCACCTGCCTCCTCCAAGTGGGGCGAAAGGCAAAAAGACAGAAAGCAAGACGGTGGACAAACTCTAGTGGAACGATTCCTAAGATAGCTTAATGCCGAGGCTCTGAAGACTCTTATGGTTCAATAGACATCATTCCAACCTGTTGCCAACACTGCGTTTGTGCAGATATTTTCCTTAGAAGTCGCCTGCCCGCTGTCTTCAGGGTTCCTGTAACTGATGCCCAGTATTCTAGACATTTCCTTTCTCTGAACCATTATGAATTTGGTCCTAGCCAGCAGTCACGTCAAATTCCTTTTTGAATGTTTTCATTCATTTTCAGTTATCTACCGTTTGCCAGTTTAATGTATAAGCTTGTGATCGTAAGTTGCCTCAATGCAAACTGAAGAAAGCTGAGGGGAAATCATAGGCATATGTGATTGACGGTCTCGAATAAAAGAATACAAAGCAGAAATCTATCAGAGTTACTAAAGCTTCACTACAGGCTATGTTCCTTCCACTTCTCCGGACCAGACAGGGCCTGGTTGTTGTTTTTTCTTTTTTAATGCAGAGTATTTTATTTTATTTTATTTAGCTTTTGGCCGCACTGTGTGGCACGCGGGTTCCTAGTTCCCCAACCAGGGATCGAACCCGTGCCCACTGAATTGGAAGTGTGGAGTCCTAACTGCTGGAGCACCGGGGAAGTCCCGATAGGGCCTGGGTTTAGCCCCCTCTTTATATGGTGGAGGAAATCTGGCCCCCGCAGCACGGCTTACCGCCTTTTTCCTCCTTCTGTGCTCCCAGCAGGTCGGTCGCCAGCCCTCGGATGTGCTCCCAGGCCAGCTGCACGTGGGCTGACTCCACCGTGCGTGAGCAGATAGCAAAACGCAGCACGAACTGGTCTCTCAGGTGACAGGGAACCAAGTGGATTTTCCTGGCACTGTTTATTCTTTCCAGAAGAGCTTCGTTCAGTCTGTTGGAGCCCTGCAGGGATTGAAAGAGAGGGGTAGTGCTCAGATCTGTGGGGACCCAAACACTCACCACCAAGTGAGGCCCGGGTGGGTGACACAGCCCCAGATCAGTGAGGGAGTCACCTCACCACTGGCCTTTCCTCTGCAATGGTAGAAAATTCAACTAAGTAATCATGACATGGCCCTGAAAGACGGCAGCCCTCCCACAAGACAACTTCTTCATGTTCTAGTGTGCTGTCAAAAGATGAGCCTTCCGTGATCCAGGTTTTTAAAGAAAAATGAAGATTTCTAGACATGTTATCTACAAATTCATGAGCTTAAAGAGCAGAACTGTTTAACGGCACCAGTGAAGAGAAAGCTTCAGAGGAATTCTCAACAATACAGTAAGTCCCCTACATACGAACTTTCAAAGATGCAAACGTGCATGTCCAATCACGTAAGTTAGCTCACGTGTCTCGCGTACGTCGTCAAGTGCGTGCGTCCTCTACAAGTGGTTGTGCGTCTGTGTACTTTACTGTACAGTACTGTCCAGTGTACGGTAGTACAGTATCTTTATTTCAAGCCCAGGATGTCTGCAAGCAAGCCTAAGAGCAGTGGTATACAGCCAGCTGTGTTAGTCGGGTGCCTAGGCTAACTTCGTTGGACTTACGGTCAAATTGGACTTACGAATGTGCTCTCTGAACAGAACTTGTTCCTATGTAGGGGACTTACCTGTATAGAAAATGAAGCGTAATAGCCAACTGCTTGCTAGGATCTGGGAAAACTGTCCATGAACTATGGACCAAGGGACCACTGGTGGATCTCCCTCTGGAAAGGAGCAGCCCAGCAGCCTTGGGCAGGGAGACGGGGGGCCCACGCCTCACACTAACTGGACCAGATGGGAGGCGTGTGTCACACAGAACTGGGAGCCGTCCCTCTCCTGCCCGGTCAGCCCCGTTGCTCCTCATAGCTGCCCCAGCCCTCTCGGTCTCCATTCTGTTCCCAGGCAGTGACTCCACCCCCACACGCCTTATAGTTGCTGCAGAAGGGCCTGGAAGTGGGGCCGAGTCCTGGGTCATGTGACCCTCAGTGGGTTACACTATTCCTGTTCTTGCTTCATCTCAAGGGCAGGGAGGATTGTGGGAAGGGAAGCGTCCTGGTCGTCCGGATGCCAGACACCGGCCTCGTGTCCGTGCAGGGCCTCCAGGCCGCTGGATGATGGCCTGCACGGGACTCCAGCTGATGCCCCATGGACAGTGCATGAGCCAAAGGCCACTCAGAAACTGCTGACATGCACCAGGTCCAGACAGAGCCGGACCTGCTCGAGGATGAGGATGAGAAGGTGGTACAAAAGGATGGAATTTCACCAGGAAGTCTTCACAGGAGAGCAAACACCTGAAAATTACGTATGTAGGAAGTAAAAGCAAGTCACTTGAGAAAAATTTGCTTGCCATTTTCTAATGGATTGGACAAGATATATTTTCTACGAGCTAGAGGCAAAGAGCCCAGCAGAGAAATCCGTCTGAGATGTAACAACAGAAGTAACGGCAAAGACGGACTGAGCAGGTGCAGAGTGGGATCAGGGAGGCTGGCTGAGAGGAGGCGGGGGAAGGAAATTGATGCCATGGCAACAGCTTATCCACTTCAGGTCAGATAAAGACCACGCATACGTTGAGCCATGGATGATGGAGAGGACTTGACATCCAGAATGGGCAGCCACGGGGCAAAGAATAGAATAATGAGATAGCAGATGTGGGGGACAGAAAAGTGAGCCAGGACGCCTGGATAACTTCCTCCCTGAGAAGAAAACTGGATTCGTGGAATGGAAGTAACAAGTTTCACAAAAGACATATTTCGCTTTCTGAAAAGCCCCTGGGCGGGAGGGCACACCATGCTGCCCAGGAGAAGAGTGGGAAGGGCACACACAGGTGGCTTCGGTACCCTTGTAAATGAGCAGAAGAAAATAAAAGTCTTGACTTTGACAACATTTCGCTCAGTGAAATAAGCCATTCACAAAAGACAGCATATTGACGATCCCGTGGATATGACTGTCCAGAGCCAACAGATGCATAGGGACAGGAAACGGGTCCGTGGACCGAAGGATGGAGGCTGGGGTGGCTGCTGGTGGGTGTGGGCTCTCTTTGGGGGAAAATGAAGATGTTCTGAAGTTAGCTTGTTGTGAAGCCTGTGCAACCCCGTGGATAGTCTAAAAATCATTGAAATGTATACTTTGTATGGACAAAGTGTATGTCACGTGGATTGTATCTCAATAAAACGGCTAAAAATTAAAGAATTTAAATCCTACAGGAACACTGGCAGTAGAAGCAAAAACAACTGATTGATGGCTAGCAAGTCAAAGCACACTTGCCCCCAACGCCAGCGCGGACGGAACTGCCCCATCCGGTCACCCCGGGGACTCTGCGCCAGCCTCTGCACACCTGTGCTCAGGCGTCTCTGAGTGACGCGCTGCAGGGACCTCACGTCTCCCTGCCAGCTCTTGTGTCAGGACTCTGCTCTCTCTCTCCTGCTTCCAGGCTTTTCCATGGCTGGTTCCTGCCAGCATTCAAAGCCCCAAGAATCGCTGAGGGGAAAGGAAGGGGGAGCGAAGGGCCACGTTTGGATGGGCAGCACCTTGCCAAGGCGACTGAGCCCGTGGTTCCTTCTCCTGCTGCCCTCTGTGGACTCGGACAAGAAGGCCTGTGGGTGGCGTCAACTCTGCAAACAGAAAGCTAGCCGGAGAGCAGGGAGGGCGTTAGGCCCCAACCCGGCATCCTTCACACAGGGCAGGTTACTAAGGGGCCTGTGCGTGCAGCTCCTCTTGGGGTCTTCGGAGCAATGTGGTCATGATTCCCAGCAAAGGTGGCTGAGGCCCTCAGGCAGCAGAATTACAGAGCCCCAGGGACCAGCAGTCCTCCAGCCCCTGTATAAGCACCGGCAGCCTGAGGGCCATGTAGGGGTCAGCGGGTCCCGGGTGGGCCCGAGACTGGCTTCTCACAGGCTCCCAGGTGATGCCCATGCTTGTCTGGGGACCATGCTAGGACCAGTGAGCCCGTGGGTGGGTCAGTCCTTGGAGGGTTCCAGTGGCAGGGATGGATGGATAGAGAAGATGGCAAGCATCCTCGGGCCGGGTCTACACAGGCAAGAAGTCTGAACACCAGTGAGAAGAGTAGGTGTCCCGGCAGGGAGGTGGGAACAGCAGGCTGGAAAATTCGGGGGGAATCCACGGTCTCTGGGGAGCTCGGGCGGGTTTTGGAGCATGGACATAACGAATGAGAGTTTCCTCTCTGTCCTACTCAAAGAAAATTCAGACAACTAAGTCGACTTAGACGTACCTTTAGCCGGAAACAGACCAGCCCCAGAGTGACTTCCGCACAGATTTCAAAGCGGGGATCCTGGTGCACCAAAGCCTCGAATTCGTGGGACAGCTGGACGTGCTGCAAAGGGAAGGGACATCTGTCTGAGTTTCTCATCACCGCTTGGTTCAGAGCTTAGCCACCTAAAACACCATATCAGACCACACGTGGAACATGATTCGTTGATAAGCTGTGGCCATTTTCCACAGCACTGATGTCACCCACTCCCAGCTTTCCCCGTGCAGCTTGAGAAACTGGCTGCCAGGAGAAAAGGGCGGAAGTCTTCAGAGAAACACCCCTTGTCATCTTCTGCTCAGGGGAGCCTTTTCACCCCACCAAAGAATCTTTTGTAATTTTAGGATAAATGCTGTCAAGGGGGATTTAAACTTTCCAGAAGAGAAACAGCGGCCGACGTTGGCTGGCCAGCTGAGCACTTCACCGGCCAGCTGTCGAGCTGACCCGCGACACAGGGAGTGACACCGCAGTCTCGCCCATTCTGCAGACCAGCAGACCGAAGCTGATTCCGATACCAGAGCTCCAGGTCTGCCGCTGTCTGTTAGGCCGCAGCACCTGCCACCGGAGGTGAGAACCTCATCCGTCCAGGGCTGCCTGCTCTCCCTGAACCCACCCCCTTACTAAACGTCTCGATGTTTACAGAAACCAAAAGCTGCTTCACGCAGTATGTGATCTGAGAGCCAGCTGGCCCGGGTCTCGGCACACAGGGAGCACGTCCTAAACGCCGGTATCCAGCGCGGGGTCACTGGCAGGGGCCCCGGGAGCGTCTGAGCAGAGATCGTGCCGCTCCAAGTGTTGGGACAGACACACCGTTTGAATGAGTGGTCCCCGGGCCCGGGACGAACTAGAGGGCTCCAGAGACTGTGCTGGCAGGGGTGTCCTCGAGCTGGGTCCTGAGGAGCTGCCCACCTGCCGGGGTGTATCCGGCTCCGGCCACTCAGTCCCCTCCTGGGAAGGCAGGGCCGGTCCCTCTCAGGGAGGCTTGCAGGGTTTTTCAGGAAGCAGCGATGTGATCACACCCAGCTCCCCCTGAGCTTCCAGCTGGAATCAAACCACCTGTGCTTTGCCTCCTTTCCCCAGAGCAGCTGCATCCTCCTTTCCCCAGAGCAGCTGGGCGAGAACTCGTGAACTCACGCACACGTCCCTCCTCGTTCGCTTCCCCACGGAGAGCCTCCAGGAGCGTCATGGCCTCCAGAGCAGCCTTGTAAGACAGACGGATGCTCATGTGTACGGCGCCGCAGGGGCCCGGGGCCATGTGCCCTGTCACAGGGGAGGGCACACCCGAAGCTGCACTGTCACCAGAATGAGACACTGCAGGGTGCCCCATCCCCGTGATGTCTGAGGACCTCTGTCCTTCAAGGTGGGCCCACAGGTGAGGAAGGACAGCCAGATGGGAGCGCCCGGCTGGAAATCGGCAGGCCTTCTGCAGCCAGTTAAGGGAGGCCTCCTCTGGACTGTGTCCTCGATTGTTAAAAAAAAAAAAAAGCAGGGTATACACGCTACTCTATATAAAATAAACAAGAAGATCCTACTGTCTAGCACAGGGAACTCTACTCAATATCTTGTAATAACCTATAATGGAAGAGAATCTGAAAAAAGAATAGATATATATGTATAACTGAATCACTTTGCTGTGCACCTGAAACTAGCACAACATTGTAAACGAACTTTACTTCAATAAAATTTTAAAAACACAGGGCTTCCCTGGTGGCGCAGTGGTTGAGAGTCCACCTGCCGATGCAGGGGATGCGGGTTCGTGCCCCGGTCCGGAAAGATCCCACGTGCCGCGGAGCGGCTGGGCCCGTGAGCCATGGCCGCTGAGCCTGCGCGTCCGGAGCCTGTGCTCCGCAACGGGAGAGGTCACAGCAGGGGGACGCCCGCATACCACAAAAAAAAAAAAAAAAAAAAAAATTAAAAAAACAAAGCAGGGTCGTGGGGCTTAGAGTCGATCCATGGTTCTCACAGTTTAGTGTACATCACAGCCACCTGCTGGCTTGTTATATAGAGGTTACTGAAACCCACTCCAAGAGACCAAGGTCGTGCATGTGCTTCTGGTCGGGGCTGTGTCGGAGGACATGCAGCCCACGCAGCCCAATCTCTCCCATTCTGGCAGTCTTCTGGAGAAAAACCTACTGCATCCTCATTACTGCCATTGTGGACTGGGCCTCCCTGTGGGCCAGCGGTGGCTCCAGTGGCAGCTAAGAGTGTTTGTCACTTCGACAGTCTCCTGGAGTGATAGCCTTCAGTCCCCGTGAAAGTGTCTAAAAGACCCAGAATCGTGCATTGAGCATCTTATAAATGCCCCACTCTCAACAGCCCAAACTTCCCCTTAGAGTGGTTTATGAAGACATCTTACTTCCTTTCTAAAGTCTAAGACCTCCCTAATGTCACCCGGATAAATAGTGAAAACAAACTCACCTTGCGGATATAGGCCTGCAGTCCCTTGACTCCGTACATCCTAAAAACAAACCACATCTTCAAAGAGCGGAACCTCCGGCCCAGCGGCAGCTGCCAGTGCTGAAATAAGACACAACACGGCACATCCGTGAGGGCTATGCTACGGGATGCTTTCCTTTATGGCTCATGGCCTTGTCCTCCAGGGTCTTGAGGGCCCTGGAGGCCAAACCCTCCGGCTGCCATGCCCCATCCTGGATGGCAAAGCTGACAGCAGTGGAGTAAGCGGTCCGGCAGCCGGAGGCTGTCTTTACAAAGCTCCGAGATGCTCGTGCAGGGCACACGGGGGCCAGGCCGGTGCTAGGCTCGGGGGCCATCGTGAGCAGATGGGGGGAGGTGCGGGACTGCCCCACGGGGCGTGCGACCCTAAAATGTTTGTGTCACCCTAAAATGCTGTCACTACCTCGCTGGAGTGGGGTAGATTCCCCGGGGGCAGAGGTGCCCTGTGCACCCAGCCCTTTCCCCTCACCCCCGACCAGACATGAGTTCGGAGAAGAGGGGGCCCAGGCTTGTTTGCCATTTGATTCCCAGCCCATCTCCCGGCTCACCGCAGCTGCCAGAGCAGCGCACGGCTCCTGCCTGGGGAAGGAGGCTTGTCACCAGAGCAGCCAGTTAAGAGGCTGTCGTCTGAGCGCTTCTTACGCCCTCTGACCCTTTGCTCTCCCACTGTCCCGGGGATGCCAGCTCCTGGCACACAGCCTGAGCACACGATGGAGGGACCGCCCCACCTTACAGAGGAATCTTCCAGGGGTCACGGGCAGCTTCATTTCCTCTTAACCTGAGACCTGCCATCCGTGGGCTCAGCAGAGCTCGATCTCTAGTTAGGACCCAGTTAGAGGGTGTCCTCTTGTGGGACCCTGATCCTGAGAGGACCGGGAGACTGCAGGGGCTACAGCCCATGACAGTGCCCCGCACTGCATTCACATCTTGCATTACCACAGACCTGGACTCAGGGAGACAAATCTCCACTTACCCTGTAGTCAGTGATAAGCCCTGGAAAAGAGAAAGAAAAAGGAAACAAAAAGGAACCATTAGACACCTCAGTTGATTATGTCCAAGTCTTTTCCATCATCTCCTGAACCAGACATAAAACCCAGGGCAGGGCTGACTGCTCTTTGAGCCACTTCCCAAGGTAACAGATTCAAGAGCGGCGGGGATTCCAGAGAGCAAAGCGTAGAAGGACGTGCCGAATTACGCATGGATGGATGCCACAGCTGATCTGACCTGGGAAGCCGGGGACGCTCCAGCCACAGCGAGCCTCCTCTGGATGCCATTGGAGGATCAGGTGTCCAAAACGCATCTTTCTAATCCCCACCTGATTCTGTGCCCAAGAAACTTAGAAACGTAGAAACTTCTGTCTACGAAATTCTTTGTCCAGCGTTCTTTCCTCCGTACCATCCTTGGCTTTGCAGCCCTTGGCACAAGGGGAGACTAAAATGCAAACTAGTTCGTAACCCCTGTGAAGCCATTTGAATCCCAGATAATGAAACTGACTCGAAGAATACCCAGTGGGTATTTGCTCAGCGCCAGAACCCAGACTAAGATCTGAGAATACAGAGATGAACACCCATCAAAAGTTTGATTCTTTTTTACATTCTAATTGCTCTTTATACCACAAATTCACCTTCCCACGCATGAGTGAATGCGTGATGAGGGCTGTATATGATCTGATGCCAATTTACCACCGGGCACAAGGAGAAAGCTGAGACTTTCACGCTTATGTAAGTGCAGAAAGTGAACTCACATCGGGAGGCCTGGGAGGACCCCTGCGTGGGAGACTTTGGTCCTGGACCCCAGTGATGAGAGGGAGGCGTCCCAGTGACCCACAGGAGGGACTGGGCTGCAACCTGGGGAGCTGCGGGGTGTCGGGTGAGGGGCAGTCCACGTGGGCAGTCCTGAGTGGGTTTTTTAATAGCTAAATAATGAAGAGATTTCTTTTTTTTTTTTTTGCGGTACACGGGCCTCTCACTGTTGTGGCCTCTCCCGTTGCGGAGCACAGGCTCCGGACGCGCAGGCTCAGCGGCCATGGCTCACAGGCCCAGCCGCTCCGCGGCATGTGGGATCTTCCCGGACCGGGCCACGAACCCGTGTCCCCTGCATCGACAGGCGGACTCTCAACCACTGCACCACCAGGGAAGCCCAAGATTTCTTTATTGAAAAAAAAGGATCTTTTTAAAAAACACTCTAAACATATTCCATTTCAAATTACAGCAGGCTTAGCAGGAAAGTGAGATCCATCCAGATAAAATAGACGCTTATATCCAGTGGCCATAGAAGTTTAAAGTTGATTTTGGGTGATTTACTTGGTAAACACAAAATGGGTCATTGCTTTTGTTGATTCATAGATTATTTTAGGGAAAAATTACAAATAACTAAGATTGTTCATCTTTAACAGCCATAGCCAATATTTCTATCAGAAACTGCCTTTCTATAAAAGTGGAATAAAATTACACTTTTTAAAAATTCCTGGAGCAATGAACTTTACTGAGATGGCTTAAACTCATTCTAAGAATTCCTTCTTTTTTTTTTTTTTTTTTTTGCCCATGCCACATGGCTTGCGGGATCCTAGCTCCCCGGTCGTCGGGGATTGAATTGAATCCAGGCCCTGGTAGTGAAAGCGCTGAGTCCTAACCCCTGGACTGCCCGGGAAGTCCCGAGAATTCCTTCATTGTTTAAGAGCCGCATTTTGCTAACTGTCATGATGACTGTGGTTTTCATTATTCAAACATGAAATGCGTTTTTAAATGGAAGAGCTTTGGCAGCTGGTTCCTAATTTCTCATGGCTTTATGCCAACGCCATTTTTAAAAACTAGACTTTATTTTTTAGAGCAGTTTTAGGTTCTGAGCACAACTGAGCAGGGGCTGTTTGTATCCGATGTGCCCCACGGGACGGTGGGCAAGTTTAAGAGGGCAAAACCCAGGTCTGATCTTTCCGTGGAGACCACGCGGGCTGGGGTCCGCATAGGAGGGAAGGGGCTGTGCCTCGACTTATGTCACTACTGTTCAGCGCTCCTGCCACAGTCATCAAAACTGCCTCATCTTCCATCCAGCCCAGTTCCTGCTCAGTACGTGGAGGGTGGGGTCACGTGATCTCCGGTGTCCCTCCCATCACTAACATCCACTGTTGTCTAAGGAAACTCAACGAGACAGTGGCAGAAGTACCCAAAGACTTGGCCTGTCCTTCCCTCCCCGGGGTCCCCGGACCCCATGGTGGCCGGCATGGCACCTGCTGAAGAATGAGAGAATCCTCTCCCACCCGGAGGCTGAGTCCTATAGGGACAGACAAGCATGCAAATCACCGTCCCCAGCGCGTGGATGACAGCGGGTGGGCACAGAGGGACGGGGGAGAGTCTGTGCAGGTTGCCTCATGCATTGTATCTGATCAGGATCTCAAGTAGTCCGTGAGATTTGGGTTTTTTTACTAGGAGACTTAATTTTTAGAGATCCGCATTTGTGTGTGGTTCCTGTCTCAGCCTTGCCCAATTTTCTCTTCCCTCTCCAGGCCCCTGGCCCAGCTGTTTCTTCCCCGGGTGCTACTGGTCTAAGCGATACAAACTCTCTTTAGGGCAGTCATCATTTCAAAGGCTCAGTGCAGGAGGTGCCCATGCCCGTGTTGAGGGCCCTGTGGCCCCTCCGGCCCTATGGGTGCCTCCCCCAACCCTGCCGCAAACAGTGAGGAGAAGAGGCAGGACCACGTCGCCATCAGCGTCCCGCCTCAGGAAGCAGCTCGTCCTGGCTCTGCACCCGGCCCCCTAGGACCAGTCTGTAGGCATGACTCTTCACCTTGGCTCCTGGGTACCATGGATGCAGCTCTGATGGGAATGACTGGAGAAAGCAAGGCCAGTGGCTCACCTGAGTCCTGGTGGCTGTGCTTGAGGTACACGGGGTCCAATTTAAAGGCTCCGGTCAGGTCAGTTCTCTTTTTCACCCTGTTTTAGAGAACAAATCAAGGGGCTTAACGAGAAGGCGTCTCAGGTGGGCCTTCATGCCACCTGTTCCTTCTCCCGCCGGGTTCAGGCTCCCCTGCTCCCCAGTCCCCTCCCTGACACCCCACCCGGCACGCATGGCCCCCATCTGCACCCCCCATCCCCTGGCTCGGCTGTAGCACAGCATTAACCTCCAGAGCTCTGGGCCCCTGAGGTTGGGGGTATGGGGTATAATAAAAATAAGCCTTCGGTCTTTATTCCTGGTCCGACTAGAACTGTGCTGAGACCTGACACTGAGTCCGCATTTTCATTTAGTTAGGACTTCTGGAATGGCTTCCAAAAAACTGTACCCTTTTCTTCATACAAATCTACACAGGTTTTGCTATATTTATTCATAGTAACCTTACATCTTTTCTTGCTATTATAAAAGAATATTTCTTTTGAAAATTTTCCACGTGCTACTTATCATATATGCAAATAAATGCAACCTTTAAAGTGCTGTGTATCTAGAAATCTTGCTGTGTTCTCTTATTAATACTTTCTCGGAAGATTCTGTTCTCATTGAAGACACTCACACCATCTGAGAATCATGAGTTTTACGGCTTCCACTGTAATCCTTACTTTTACTTCTCTGTCATGTCTTACTGCACAGGTTAGGGAAGCACAAAGCTGAATAGGGTGTGTATTAAGGGAATTGTAAAGTTTTCTCCTGACGTTAAAGGCAGTTTTTCTAGTATTTCACCACTAAGAATAGGTTTGCTGTATTTTTTTGGACGATTTTTTTTTATCAGATTTGGGAAGTTCTCTTCTGTTCCTCTTTTACTAGAGCTTTTGTTTTGCTTGGGTTAGAACTTTATCTAATGCTTTTTCCGTATCTAATGAGATGATAACTTTTTTTTCTCCTTTACTATTAAACATGGTCATAACATTTTAAAATCTTTTAATATTTTTCAACCACCCTGGGATGTCTGGAATGAACACATTTTAGTCACGATATACCGTCTTTATTTTCCCCTTAAACATTATTGAATTTTATTTGCTAAAATATACTCGGAATTTCCACATGTAATTTTGTGAGCTTGTCCTGTAGCTTTCCTTTCTCAGCTTCTCATCTGGTGTTGGGATCAAAGTGACACTGACCTCATGATATATGTCCCCCTTGCTGGTCTCTGAACTACACTTATAATTAGACCTATAGATGCCTTGACAGTTGGTAGAACCTGCTGTTAGAAGAATTTGGATGTTTCTGTTGTGTGAAATGTAACTATTGGCACATAGTCTTTACAGCTATGAGACGTTTCAGGTTTTCTATTTATTCTTGAGTCAGTTCTGATGACATATTTTTTGTAGCTATTGAATATGTACATTTTTAGGCAATTCTGGAATGATGTAATTCATAGTACTCTCTGACTCGTTTTTCAAATGCCTGCTGTGTCTGTGGTTTTGTCTTTCTTATATTTCCAGTTCAGTGAACTGTGCCTTCTCCTCTATTTCTGGTCCTTCTTTCTAGAGATCATCTATTTTATTAGGCAGGTCAAGGACCAGCATGTGGCTCTCTTGATCTCTGCTCCTGTTTCCTTATTTCCTAATTCATGTCTGTCTCTTCATCGTCATTATTTCCCTCCTTCTAGTTCTGAGGGTTTATTCTGTCGCTGTTTTCTGGCTTCCTTTGGGCCCTTAGCTAATTATTTTCTGGCTTTCATGTTTTCTGTTTAAGTCTGTTCTCCAAGTCCTGCTTTATCGCATGCCCATGAATTCTGTCACATCTTCATATTCATTCAGGTCCTACGATTTCCAGTTTCCCTTCGTTCATTGATCCATGGCTCCAGTGGGTCTGTGGTGGTTTGCTCTTCAAAATTTAGGTACCAGCTTTGCTTTTCTGTGAATTTTAACGATATTACAGAGAAGAAAACTTTATTTAAACAAGCAAATGGACGTGTGCATGCACATACGCAGACACACACGCTTGCACAGAAACACCCTCTCTAGGCACCAACGTCATCTCACCCCTGATGGGCCTCACGGTGAGGAAATCCTCTCCCTGTCACCGGACACATCCCTGAGGGATGGTCCATGGAGGAGGGGGCAGGGGACGCCTGTCCTGTGCAGAAAGCATGGCTTCTTCAGTTGTCTTTTTAAGAATCTACAACACTGTGTGTGAAGGGCTCCCTGAATGACGGCCCCTGTTACCGCTTGAAACAGTATAAAGAATTATACTGAAACAGTATAAAGAAACAGAAACAGTATAAAGAATTCAAGATGCCAAAAGCATGAGGACCAAAGTGCAAAGAAACAAAGGAGATTCAGAGAAAACTGTGCTGTCATGCACAGGTTCTAGAATACGTCTTACCATAACCAGAGTGACTTAAAATCTTCCCAAGTAACTGAATTTTTCAAAAAAATCCAAAATAACGGGGGTGTACAAAAGGTATAAAACTAAAAAATTTAATTTTATTTGGAAAAAAATTAACCCTCTTTTTTAAAGGCAGAGTAAAACATGCCCTTGGTGGAATTTGAGGCTTTCTTTGGAGAAAATCTGATCATAAGGGACATTGCGGTCAGAGCAGAGTGGTTCATATTTACATATAAAAGATTCAAAATACCCAAATGAACAATAAAGAACTTATGAAGACAATAATGAAATCATTATAAAACGTATTTACTGGGCTTGTAATGAGGTCAAGTTTTTAAAACTTCTGTTATCTTGTCCATTTTAATATGTAGAGAATATAACCAACAAATTGAGTTTAAATTATGGACTAACCATTGATAAAATTTCATTAAACAAAAGACAGACCCTTATGATTTTGAGGAATACAAAAAAGCCAGTGAGAGCAAAAAAACACAAAAAACAAAATCCATTTATACGTTGTTTGTTGTATTAGCAAAACCTTTAAACACATCTATAAAAGATTCACAACCTAGGGCTTCCCTGGTGGCACAGTGGTTGAGAGTCTGCCTGCCGACGCAGGGGACGCGGGTTCGTGCCCTGGTCCGAGAAGATCCCACGTGCCGCGGAGCGGCTGGGCCTGCGCGTCCAGAGCCTGTGCTCCGCAACGGGAGAGGCCACGACAGTGAGAGGCCCGCGTACCGCAAAAAAAAAAAAAAAAAAAAATCACAACTTAGGACTGTTTGTGTTCTACTGTGTTAGGACACCTCATTTTTTGCTGCAGTAACCTCTTAGAATGGCAAAATATATGTATGTGATCCCCTGAATTTTCACAACAGGGCAGAAAAGCCTCTGAGCAGACTCTTAGCCATCCTTCTCTCCCTGCTCTCTGTCACCAGGCCGCAAGGCTCGCTCACCTCCTCTGCAAACACGCAGGGGCCCCCAACCTGGGCCCAGCTTGTTCAGTGGACCCACAGCTCGGGTAGGCAAAGGGGTAGCTGCCTGGAACCAGCAGAGGAATGCTGTGGTCCGTTCACTCTCCTTTGGACTTTAGGCTGCATGGGCCAGGGCTAAAATCCAGGATTATTTTCAGTATTCAGAGGGAAAGCGGAATCAGAGTCAGACTGAATGAAAGTGGACCTAGAATCAGGGCCCAGTTTTGCCTCACTCACACTAAAAACAGCTCTCGCTCTCCAGTTTCTCTGTATCCATCCGGGACAATTCCAGCGTGTTCTCTGTGCATCCTTCTGTCTACCTGTGTGTTTGTGAAATGGGTATTGCTTTGTGTGCTCGTCTTCATTTGCATCCCGGGAGATATCTAATTCTGTATCTGACTCTTTTTACTCAGTTACAGTTTTTGAACCTTCACCCCTATTGCATCAGACACTAGCATGGACGGCTGCATGCCATCAGCAAACCCAGGCACATCTCAGAACTCCAGCTGCCTCACCTGGATGAGGGACGATAATTCCTATACCAGCAGGACTGCGATAGGATCAGGGGAGGTGGTGAATGAGAAAGTAAAAGGCCACCTACTAGCAGGTAATAGCTTGAGCGTAACATTTGTACTCGAAGCATCAGTACTGCTGTAAACCGAAGAATCAGGCACCCCTGGATGAGGGTTTAGGTTCATTTGCTTTGCCCATTCCAGCCAGGGCAGGGGGAATTCTCTTCACACAGCCCAAGGACTTAGGTTTACATCTCACTTCTTCATAGAATCTGGTGCTGTGATTTAACTTGGTACATCATTGCTTCAAACCAGAAGTATCTGGAGAGCAACTATAATCTTTCACGTGTGCGTGCTCGAGGAGCCTGGTGCTCACAGGTGCACAGGGCCAGGCTGGCCACGGGGCTGTGCCAGGTGGGAAGGAGGCCCCAGGATCCCAGATGGGCAGAAATGATGCTTTAAAGGCGCTCAGTAATGGATGAGACATTGGAAAATTGCACATTTATGTAAAAACGCCAACTTTTAAATATGGGCAGCTTATTTAAAAGGAATTTAAACCTACATGGACCACAGGAAACCATCTTCAGTAGCTGTCACCTCTTCTGAGTTTGCTGTCGTGCACACGTGCGCCTCAGGGCCTTTGCACTGGCTGCTGCCCCACACCCCCACACCCGCATTGTCTGGACCCTCCTCACGTGCCCTCTGTCAGACGCCACTTCACCAGACAGGCTTCTGGGCAATGAACCAAGGGGCCGATCACGGGGTCTCGCCCGCACACCCCCCTCTACCCCCAGCTCCCCACGCTTCTCCCCTGAACCGCTCCCCTCTGTCTTCCCAAGCCCTTCCCTGCCCTGCATCTCCTCACCCCATGGATCTCGGTTTGCACTGGACTAGACTTGATTTCATTTAGGTTCTCAGTTTCCTTTGGTTGTATTTTATTTACTGAAAGCTCTATCCCATGGCTGAGACTCCTCGAGTCCAGGAATGATAGCGCTCTGGTTTCAGTCCACAGCGCTCAAAACAAAATGCTTTCCAACTAAATCCTGACCTTCCCTTCTCCTTGTAGGTCTTGGTTTGGACGGGGCTGCCCCCAGTTGCAGATGCTGCTTCACTAGCGTCACCCAGGGCAACCCCTGGGGTGGGGGTCTGGGCGGGTGTGTGAAGGACCTTGTGCTGAGCACCCCACAAGCTGGAAAGTGCTCAACGCGCCCCTGTGGGCAAGGAGAGAGAACTTCTTTGCAGGGAAGGGGTGCTTGGCGCAGTGGGGTCAAAGGAAAACCGGCGTTTGATAAGAATCAAAAACGCAGAAAGTAGTAGGTGGCATAATTAAGATTCTAGGGTTTAAAGTAAGCTGACCTGGGTTAATTCCCTAAATTTTAGCCTTCTGGCTTTAACTAGTAATTTCTTATGAGCACTGTTCTGGGCTGAAGTGTGTCACCATCCCCTAAATTTATACATTGAAATTCTAACCCCTGGTACCTTAGAAAGTGACTGCATTTGGAGACAGGGTCTTCAAAGAGGTAATTAAATTAAAATGTGGTCATACGTCTGGGCCCTGATCCCATATGACTGGTGTCTTTCTAAGAAGAGGAAATTTGGACACAGACATGCACAGAGGGACAACCATATGAAAACCCAGGGAGAAGAAGGCTGTCTACACGCTGAGGAGAGAGGCCTCAGGAGGAACCAGCCCTGCAGACACCTTGGTCTCGGGCTCCTAGCCTCCAGAATTAGATTTCAGTTTTTTAAGCCGCCCAGTATGTGGTACTCTGTGACAGCAGCCCTAGCAAGGTAATATAAACACAGCGCCCGAAATAGTACACATGGGTAATTTTTATGTTAAAACACGAATCCTTCAAGATCAAATTCCATCAATCAATATTCATATCATCATTACCATATCTCCCAGATGTGTGAAATCACCTCAAAACCCTTGACAACCGCTCTGGCCAGGACCTCAATAGCTCAGGAGAGAGAAGGCACATCCTCTATTATAATTAAAATTTTTACTCTCTTTATTTAGCCTTTCAAACCCACAGGCAGGTGGGAGGCCCCCACCCCTCAATTCCCCACTCCGAGGGGATAACTAATCACCCTTCTCTTTGGCAAAATTTCAAATACTGGAGGCTGCTCTTGTGTCTCGTGGCTCATGTGTAAGTTTCTCCTACAGGCTCGTAACGCTCAGGTCCGTTTTCCATCTCCAAACGACGTGGCCTCATCCCTACATTTCCCGTCTCCTGCCATACATCACCTCCCCTCTGCCATATCCCCCTCTACGGGCTGGTCCTGAACAGAAGATGCCAGAAGGGACCTGTCTGCGACAGATTAACACACACAGCCCGCAGCTCTGGCCGCATCTTCCAGCAGCCTCGGCCGTCACACCAGGCTCTGGGAAAGGCCACGGATAAAGCACGTTTTCTCTCATCCTTAACTTGCTCCCTGGCTTTCTGGATGCAAAGGCAGATGCTACATTTATTGTATTCATCCTTATCACATCTCAGCTTTTGGCTCATACATCAGTGGGCCCTGACAGCTGCAGTCTCCCTGTCTGGAAGAGGGGGCAGCCTCTTTGCAAGGCTGCCTGGGGGGGCAGTGACTTCGGTTGAATTGCGTGTGATGACGGCAGCCTGCACGGACGGGGGCTCCTTGCACATCCATTTTTGCTATTACTTTACCCAGGAAATGAATGGAACATCACGGCTTACCACAAGCCCCTCTGGGGTCACCTCGCTCCATCCCCCATCAGCCGTCAGCTGGTCTGTCCAGGCTGGCTCTGTGGCTTTTCTCTGCCAAATGCCTTAGCTAAGGGCCCCTTAGCTGCCAGTTAACTTGCTCTGAGGCCAGCACCCCCCCTCACAGAACAGAGGCCTCGGGGACCCCTGCCGGCCCCATGCCAGCTGGGTGCTCTGGACCCACAATCCACCCGTCAGCTCCCTCGGACAGTTTTTGCACCCGACCCAACACCCCAGCAAAACAGAATTACATCTCAACCCGAATTAAAGTTTGAAAAAAGGGAGTTTTGACACGCTGCATAAACTAGTCTTAAAGTGTTCCGATCCAGGTAAAATGGACAAACACAACCACAAGAATATTAACATTCATAAAAGCTGTATCTTTTATCAGTTCTTATTAACATTTCAGAAAAACTGTAGCCCAAATACGAATGGGTTTTAAAATCATGTATCAGAGTTTGGGTCAAAGACTGACAAAAAAGAGAATTTGATTTAAACAGAAGTGAAGCACTGAACATGTAGTTTATCTTTAGACAGAGTTCAAGGGAAACTGATTATTTGGTGAACTGACTTTAGCCGGATTACGTGAGAGCTGGTTTCCTCACCCTTCTAAGGTGGAAAACCATTCACTTAATTACACAGTGAACAATTTTGCACAAAATTCATGCAAGGCCTCCTGATCTCAAGATTCATTAACCACCTTCTTACTCTAAAAAACTCAGAAGAACTAGTTTCTAGTAAAATCCCTTTCCACTCCCAGTCATCATGATTTCTTTAAATATTATCAATGTAGTGAAATACCCGCCACTTGCATTTTGGAAGTTTGGAATCCTTTTTTCTTGCTCTAGAGATAACCAATGTGATGCCGGTACTGCCGGTAAGAATTTTCAGGGAACTGCTTAGAAAACAGAATTGCTTTTATTTTTCCTTAGCAAATGCTTTTAGGCATATGGACTTAGATTTATGAAATATTTACGAATAAAAACATAGAAGCAAATGATTTAGAAATATGTGCTAAGGTTACTAAGCACTGTTTTTTATTAATGCTAGATAGATTAGACCAGAGATTTTCTCTGTTATCCTCTTTTCTTGTGCCAATATGTTCTAGATAACAGCATACAACAGGGTAAGATTTAGCAAGCATTCCACCCATGGCTCAGAAATGCAGGCAAGCAGTAAGTGATGTATGTGCTTCGCCGGCCATCGCACCTCGCCTGCCGGGTTTCTTTCATATAAACTAGTCTGAGGAGCAGTGCAATTGCAGGGTAATTGACATCTGATGAACAGGGCAACTTACCACATGGCAGAGCAGTCAAAATTCACCAAAAGCCATTTGTGGGGATTAAAGTTAAATGACTCTGCATACTGCCAAGGAATAATAGCAACAAAAAGAAAACAGTTGTTAATGTTTAGCTATAAAACAAGACCTCGTACATAGTAAATAACAGTTTGCAGTCTCAAATGAAAACCAGCATGACCAGACAGAGGAGAAGGGAAGCAGCTGAACCGTGGGGTTTGGGGCTCGCGGGCACTCGGGAAGTTCTGGGCAGCCACCGCTCCTACCTGAGCCTCTTTTCTTTCATTTTCAAATCCTGTCTCGTGAAACGTGAAGCTAATGTAGATCTGATTCTGGGCTGAAGCGCAAGGGGAGGAAGAGAGCTTTGGAGCCAGAGAATCGGGGTTGGCTTCCGGGCACAACCGCCTGTCCATGTGGCCTGGATGGGAGTTCTGCTTCGTGGGGAAGGCGTGCAATCAGAGCCACAAACTCTTCAGTGCAGCTCCCGAGGGTGACGCAGAAACCGTCCAGTGCAAACACTGAGACTGTCGCTGCTCCGTGGTTGTAAAGCCAGCCAGGTCGCTGGCCCAGGGAACCACGTGATGAGAAAATGGCTACTGACCTCCTGCAGCTCTGGTTAAGCGGGGAG
Source organism: Tursiops truncatus (assembly GCF_011762595.2). Lineage (NCBI taxonomy): Eukaryota > Metazoa > Chordata > Mammalia > Artiodactyla > Delphinidae > Tursiops > Tursiops truncatus. The sequence goes on from NC_047042.1 coordinate 2,509,637, forward strand.
ACCTGGCAAGAGAACAGTCCCTGGGCCATATGAAAACGACCGCCAGGTAGCCCTCAAGCTGGCTCCCCGCTCAGAGGCGGAGGGAAGGGACTGGCTGAGCCGGGCTGGGATGTACCTCAGGGGAGGGTGTGCCCTGCAGAGAGACACCCACAGAACCAGAGCGACGCTGAGGTCCGCTGGGCGTGAAGGGTACCCGGTTGCCGACTGAAAAAAATGCACAACCTCAAAGTTGAGTTATGCTTTTTTTGGCGGACTTTCCGAGAACTTCAAGCCCAGAAGACAGCATCTCAGGTAGCTCTAAGGGACTGCTCTGAAGAGGCGAGGGGGGAGCCAGGATCTAGAGGGGTTTTTGCAACAAAGACCAGGTAGTGGGAACATCAAAAATTACTGTTAATTAAAGAAAACCAGACATCTCAAGTTAAGGAATTTAGCTCTTTTCTGTGCATCTATGGGAAGATGCAAGAGTCTGGACTCACTGAAATCATCCCTTTGACGGGCACCTCAGCTACCTGGGACCAGTGTCCTGTGCTTTCCCATCCTGAGTTCCCTCAGGGCTCACTTTCAGGGCGGCTGTCATGCGATGGCTTGATGGCTGCAACATCCTTTGTCTACTGATATGGCAGCAGCCTTTTCCACAGGAATTTATAAGTGAGGGATTGGAACGAGGTAGTATCTAGAGCCTTCTTATGATGTATGTGTTAATCCTAATTTGGTGTAGGGCTATCATTTGGATCAAGGGATGCATTTCGAGGACCCTGGATAATTGAAAATATGCAGAATTTCAAAGCATAATCGGAGCCCGACCCTGACAAAGGTCATGGGAAGTTTCCATCATCGTGAGGAGACCCACCCTGGCAGCAACACAGACACAGTTCATATCTGGGGGGGCTCGCCTGCTTTGAAACTGTGGGTCCCAATTCATTTTTAATTGGGGAGATTCACAGTTCTACTTTCCCACATAAAATGAGATGTAACTCACGGCTTATGTTGCATGCTTTCAAATTTGCAGTCTGAAGTCACATAAAATTTATCCACATTTCAAACTACTGGACAATTCGGAATGATCAAAATTTTAATTCACAGGTGCCATGTCAGGCAACTGGACCGATCTGGCCTGGGAAATACCTTATGCATAAGTTTCCTCAGCTTTATGAACTAGCAAAGTTCTCAGAATGTAGGTATCATGAGCAGCAATGGGAAAGTGAAAATTTCATGGCTAATCTTCAGTAATCAGGCTCAGCCCATTTTTTTCATTTAATGGGTTTGGTTCTTTTACCCACATTGATGTAACAGATCAACAACGGTTCCCGTTTATCTAAATGTTTTCTCCTTTATTTCTAAAGACACCATCCACATTCACCGTACTCATAACAGTAACAGGGTCCCTTCCTGGATGCCAGTGGTAACAACTGCCAACAGCTGGCTCTAGGTTCAAGTTCAAGTGTCATCCCATTTTCAAGTAGAAAAATGAGAGATTTCAACCACCGAGACTGGCCAAGGAGGGCAGTCTGCGTTTCCACTGAGCCATCACAAGTGGCGAGCTCTTAAGATTATCAGAGCGCCGGCTCTTGGCATATCCTCTGGCTGATGAACAGGACCTGGGTCCACCTGGAGGACTGATGAACAGGACCTGGGTCCACCTGGAGGCCACACGGCTGCATCTATAATTGAAGCAGAAGGATGGCAGCGGCCATGGCAAGGCCCCAGCTGGGAGGAACCTCGTAGTGGGGGAAGCTTCGAAGTCTCCCCAAGGCTGTGGGACACCTCTTCTCCATCCCAACGAGGGAAGGGAGAGGGGGTAGCCAGGAGGGGCCGACAGGGAGATGCGTGGTCACCAACGGCAACCTCACCTGTCTGCCCGCTCTGGGGGAGCAGATTCATTTCCCTCGAGGTTCCAATAAAAGCAATATTGAGAAAGAGACAGGAAATGACAAGTTTCATTTGTTGATAACGGGAAACAGAAGGTGAAAGAAGGGGCTTTGTTTGCTAGGCATTTTATTAGTTCCCTCCTGGGGGCTGATCTGTGTAAACGTCTTTCATTACCCACTGTGACATTTTCTTCCTGCTGATGGAGAGGAAGGTTCTTATCTGCAGGGAAGGACCGGACCAGACAGGATATTGCACCCCTTATCTGCGAGCTGACCAGCAGGCCCTCCCAGCCCAGGGACCAGTGGCCACAGGAGGACAGATGGCAATGACTCATTGTTGGGTATGAAATCCTGTCTGCTGCTGATAGGATCTCACTGCAGCCCCACCACGGGGGTGGTCTGACAATTGGACACCCCCATGAAAGTGAAACCTCGAGCTGTGGTTCATGGGGAAGAGAAGAGTGTAAGGGGGACAGACCGTGAGATTCCACATCTGATACTCAGAGTTAGAAAAGACCAGGCCTTGGGAGGGGCACATACATCGCACATGAATACTTTGCCCTTGGTCCCTGGAGACCATAGGGACAGACATTCCCAGTGATGTGTATCGTCACACACAAGACCACAGGACCACAACAAAAGGTATTTACATGGTACAGAGATTTATTCTTCACTTCCTAGCACCAAACACCCACCTAACTAGCTACTAGCCGTGAACTATAGAGGCCAGTGTGAGCTTCCCGTTACCAGAAGTTCTCACGTACTACACCCCTTCCCAATATTTCCAGAGGTCTCTGGAAGCTCTATTTACCCCCCGAGGGTTCATCTAAGCCCTCGCACACATTCAGTGATCAATAAGTAATTATTGAGTGAACGAGTGAATAAATGGATGGATGTGAGGGAGCTATAAACCAGAATGCACCTTCATTCATTAGTGATAAAGGCATTTTTCATCCCAAAGAGGGGAATTTTGTATTCTATGCCTCTGACACCCACTTTGCTGGTGTTATGGTGTTATGAGAATCCAAATTAGTCACTAGAAAATCGATCGGCGGCAGGCAAGAGAGCAGAGGGAGGTTTGGAGTGATGGTCTCTCCAGGCCGTGGTGAAAAATGATAGTGGTGTGGAATGCGTGCATAGCTTGCTGTATTCAGACGCTGCTTCTCAGCCCTTGAAATATGGTTAACTTCTCTGATCCTTAAAACAACCCCTCAAAGGAGGCATGATTACGAAATCCATCTTGTGAGGTGGGGAGAGGATACCAGGCTGCCCGAGGGGACATGGCTGGTCCTAGGGCAAAGCCAGGATGCAAACAGGCTGTCCAAGGCCCAAGACCATGCACCTCGTGAGGTCAAGGTCTCGAGAAAGCCCTGCCTCTGAGCATGAAGCCATTCCTGGCCTCCTCTGATTTATTATCCTCTTCCCCCGCTCACTGACAAAGTCTGCCACCCTGGACCCTTCATGGCATGTACATCTGAGTCCCTGGCAAGGAGGAACTTCCTGCCCCGTGAGCTGCCGACAGTGAAACCCGGCTCCAGCCTGAAACAACTCATCACTTAGTGTTAACTCTGCACCCTGCAGAAGCAGAGCATCTGTCAGTCGTTTTGGTGGCTGTTTTTTCCATCTCAGTGAAAGTGAACAGCATGCTCTGTTGCGTGATCAGAACATGACTATTGATCCAGATCACATGGAATTGCAGGTGGTTTTTTAAAAAATTATCCCTTGATCTGAAACTCATTCAGATTTTATTTTCTTCCTAAACAGTTTCCCACCGTTTGTAAGCTCAACTCTATCCTATCATGATAGCTCTGCCCAGGATTTGCAGACGGAGAGATAGTGTAAACGTCAGGTGTATTTTGAGAAGACAAGGCTGTATGATCGGGAAGGTTCTCACCCCTTGTCCCAGGGAAGTGTAACCTCCACTCATCACAGAAACTGGTTTGGAAGTCATTTGCTGAAACGAACCACAGTAGTAAAAATTATAAATGTCACATCCTTGTAAGGAGAAGTCACTGGTCACAGGATACCTTTCAAAAACACTCTTGTGGAAGAGCATACTCACCTCCACTCCATTCAGAAGATGCCGGAACTCGGGGCAGATGAAGGCGCTGCCCGCGTAAGCAGCGTCCACATGCAGCCACACGTCCTCCTCGCGACCTGAAGCCCAGAAGCGACCTGTGAGCGCTCGGAGGGCCGCCCTCATCCCGGGGTCAGAGCACCTGTCCCAGCCCAGCATCTTCTCAAATACAGTCTGTCAAGAGCATTTGTTGGCCTGATGTCTGCATCCCTGACAAGCAGTGATGCTGAGGCAGAGGCCATGTGCTACTGGCCCCGACGGTGCCTGGCACGGGGACCAGAGCTCAGAGAACGCGTGGAGGTGAGGGGAACCCCTGACCCTCGGTGTTGACCCTCACGCCTAGCAGAGCCCCAAGGAACCAGCCTACCCCACACCAGCAGCCCGTCCACCCACATCTACTCCAGGTAGGTGCCATGCTGTGCCCTCCCCACCTCACCCTCGGGGAACTTTCTCCTCGATTCTCTTGGGTCTGAAGTCCTTCCCACAAGCATCTTGTAAGGCTGGGACCACGCGGTCCACACTGGTCTCTCCACCCCCCCAGGAAGTTCAGTCACCAGCTTTACGCTTCCTGAGATCATTCTCAGCTCCCTTCATGAATGAGATTTTTGTGTTCCAGCCGCACTGGAAAAGTCTCGCGGGAAGGGCACTTGCCTGACTTTGAGCTGGGATAGAGTCCTGTCTAAATGTGGTCCCTCGGGACTTCCCTGGCTGTGCAGTGGTTAGGGCTCCGAGCTTCCACCGCAGGGGACATAGGTTCGATCCCTGGTCGGGGATCTAAGATCCCACATGCTACATGGTGCGGCCAAAAAAAAAGTAAAATAAAAAATAAATGTGCTCCCTCAATTCGAGCGTATCTGGGCTCCACTCCCGTCTCCAGCCACCCAGCCACCGTGTGGTCTTACTGCCCTCCTGCAAGCTCGCTCCCCTCTTAGCAAATGGAGATGAAACAGCATCCAGACCTTGAGGGACAAACGAGGTAACACTCATATGTGCCCATCACGACACTAGGACAGACCCGCTCCTAGCGGAGCGACGGGATCCCCGTAATTATTTCCTGCCTCCGTGCTGTAGACTGCCCACAGCCGTGAAATATGCAATCAGGAGAGGTTGCGGGTCTGCAGCAAGGGGTGGGCGTCCTTCCCTTCCAGGGGCGGAGCTGCCCCAGGAGCGCCAGATCAGGGCACCCTGGCAGGGGTCCGTCGGCACCTGCATTTGTGCTGGTGGATGGATTCACGGTTCACTTTTGCGTGCGTGAGGCTGATTGATCACACACGACGCTATGAGGAGTGAGGAGTGGTTCTGAGCTCTGCTGATAAAAGACAGAAGAGGCAATTCAAAGCCTCGATTCAGTTTGAGCTTCAGGATGGAAGGGATGAAGCCTTTGGTTGGATCAGGATCAAATGTGTCCGGGGGGTGGTGATATCACCACAGAGGATCACACTGAGTGAACCTAAAGCACGTCTTACGGGTTCATCGCTGCACTCAGACCAGCCTCCCCAGGCACCCGTGGAGCCCCCCATGGATGTGGCCATGAGCCAGGAAGGGAGAAGGGGGATCAGGAAAGGACAGGACGGCTGTCACTGCTGCAGCAATGCTGTCATCTGTTGCTGCTACAGCTCAGACCCGCTGAGGGGAGGGAGACGCTTCAGACGCACGTGCAGGATAGACACAAAATCTCAAGGCAGGTCTGTGCTCTCCTCGTGGCTGTGGGAGCTGCTAAGGGAAGCTGCATTTTCTGATGGAGGTGCTTGGGTGGAGTTTGACTGTGTCCGGCTCAGGACTGAGCAGCGAAGGGTCAGGCAGACAAGGCAGGAGGGACACAGCCGTGAGGGCTGGAGGAGGGGACGGAGTCTGGGAGCTGCAAACGGGCTCTCCTTCCCCCTCGGCCCTCACCCTGAGAGAGGGATGCTTGTAACACAGTAAAACCCACACCCCCTTACTTTAGCCGGACCTACCTCGGGACAGATGGAAGAGAGGAGATCTGACCCTGAACCCCCAGGACGGGGCTGTAACGATGCCAGCCCTCAAGGCTCTGTCACTCCAGAGGGTACGGGAGATCCAGGAGGGGCAGTGGGTGGGGAATGATGGGGGGCCGCTCAGGGTTTCGAAAGCGGGGCACCAGAAAGAAGGTGGCAGAGAGAACTAGCCTTACCCCAGAAGAGCTCTGGCCTTTGCCCTCGGCTCTAGGGAGGGGACCTCTAGCCCCTGGAAGGCCCGGCCTGAGAGGAGCTGCGGCCCCCAGACGGCCATTCCATGTCCGTCCTGAGTCCTGAAGGACTGGGAACGAAAGGTATGAGCTGGATGTCCGGGAGGGGCTGGGGAAGGAGGGCAGCTTCCCGGCCAGTGTGTGACACAGCCCAGTACACACCCTGACACCGAAGGCTCGGCAAGCTTCCCTGGCAGGGAGGGCCCGCTCTCTGGGCCTACTGTCACGCATCAGGGCTGGTGGGGGGGCCCCAGGGTGACTTCACAGGAGAGGGCGACCCGAAGCCCCAAGTTTGGACCCTTCCCCACTCTGCCCCAGGCACCTCCTCCTGCCATAAACCGTAACCACAAGTATGCGCTCAGGTGTGGAGCGTCAAACCAGAGGGAAGCTGTGGAAGCCCTGACCTTGGAGCTGGTGTCAGGACCAGGGACAGCCTGTGAGGGACTGGATTCCCTCTAGCCGTGTAGTTGGCCTAAAACCCCTGCAGGAGGACCTTCCAGACGCCCATGGGGAGTGGATTCCCAATGGGCTTCTCTTCTCTCCACGGGGAGGGGAACAGCCTCGAGCACCACCTCTGCATCCCAAGTCTTACGTGTGATCGGCTGACAGCACAACCTGCCTTCTGTGCCCACCGAATATGGTGGGCATCTGTAGGGGTCAGGGGTCACTGAGACACCAAGGCCAGAGCACAGGAGTCGCATGCCCCAGGACGAGGCCCACCCAGCACACAGGCAAGGTCGCCTCGACGGGGAGGTTTCTGATGCGTCCAAGAGGGAAGGGGCAGCCCCTGTGCCTGTCGGGCCCCCACTGCCTTGCCTGTTTCCTTTCGAGGCCCCCGTGGACAGGAGCAGACAGACCTCTGGCACCATCAGCTACAGACCCGCCAGGCACCCCTCCCCCTGCCACAGCCCTGGGACCCCCGCTTCCCACTTTCACACCGCCTGCCTGTATACCTGCAACTCTCTTTCTTTTCTTTTTTTTTTTTTTTTTTTTGCGGTACGCAGGCCTCTCACTGCCGAGGCCTCTCCCACTGTGGAGCACAGGCTCCGGATGCACAGGCTCAGCGGCCATGGCTCACGGGCCCAGCCGCTCCGCGGCATGTGGGATTTTCCCGGACCGGGGCACGAACCCGTGTCCCCTGCATCGGCAGGCGGACTCTCAACCACTGCGCCACCAGGGAAGCCCTGCAACTCTCTGCTTTCTGTTTCTCATCCTGTTCTCAATAAAATCTGCCAGGAAATTCCACTGACCGGTCCAAGAGGACCAACTGAAACAGTCTCTCTGGCAAATTGTTTGGAAAGGAGCTAAACAGAAAGTGTCTTTCCTAAAGCAGCAGTTGGGAGAAAACCGAGTTTTGACCTGCTCTCTTGGTCACGCAGTGGTGCGCAGATAAATAATCTGAATTATCTTAATGGTGTAGTCCAACCGCACGGGAGAACAAGGTGGGCCTGGTCCTGTCTGAAGTTACAGGATGCTAAATATTTGGCGACTCAAGTAAATGACGTCAGAGGAGGGGAAGCAGGCGAAAGGCGCTCATTCACCGTCAAGTCACCACGGACGATTAGTAAGAGCATGGCTGGTAATGAACAGAATTGCCCAAATCGGCTTCGTGGATAAACCTCGGCAGCGAGTGGAGCGCTGTGGCACTCGCCACACCTGCCCAGAACAGCCTCGGCTTCTGGCACCGTACGCATCCCCGATCCAGGTCTTCCCATGGCCCCCAGGCCCGAGCGCAGGGGGAGCCCCTGGACATCAGGACAGCCGGCGCTGGGGCGGCAGGACCCTGTGGGCTGTGCCCGGCAGGTGACCCGGCCCTCTAATCCCATGGCCCCGGAGTGACATCAGCCGGCCGCGGGCCAGGACGTCCAGCTCCCGACCTGACATCTGAGTCCAGGGGCTCAGCGCCTTGGCCTGGGACCAGGGTTTGCAGCTCGTGAGGCCACCGCTGCAGCCACGACTGGCTCGTCCCTCCTCCCGGCTCCCAGCCCCCGGCCCTGCGGCCCCACCTCCGGCCAGCTGCTCAGACAGACATCTGCCACGGTCACAGTGGCGGAGCCCATGGGAACGGGCCAGGCCACACCAGCAGCCACTCGACCAACCAGCCACCGGCTCCACGTCCCCTCAAAGCACGAAGGCTCCTCTCTCGCTCTTTTTTTTTTTTTTTTGCCGTACGCGGGCCTCTCACTGTTGTGGCCTCTCCCGTTGTGGAGCACTGGCTCTGGACGCGCAGGCTCAGCGGCCATGGCTCCCGGGCCCAGCCGCTCCGCGGCATGTGGGATCCTCCTGGACCGGGGCACGAACCCATGTCCCCTGCATCGGCAGGCGGACTCTCAACCACTGTGCCACCAGGGAAGCCCTCTTCTCTCGCTCTTGTCTCGCGCCCTCTCCGTGCATTAACTCATCCACTCAGAATCCCATCGCTTTACAATAAATGTTTCCATCTCTACTTCGCAGATGGAGACGCAGCTCAGAATTGAGGCACACGGCTTCAAGGGTGGCCCAGGCTGCACCACGGCTGCCTGTGACGCAGCCCTGCCCAGCACATTCCATCAGACTTCAGTCACACCGGGGGAGAGAGGGTCCACTCCCGCACCCCGTGAGTGTGGTCCACAGGCAGACCCAGGTGAGGAGAGGCAAGAGCCTGCTGGGGCTCCACAGACGGGCAGTGAGCCAGGTCCCAGTGGGACAAGCCGCAGCTCGGCCATGAAACCCCCAGACCCTTCCGATGACCCCTGCCACCCGGCCCTCCCCTTCCCGGGGCAGCAGCTCGGCCTGCAGTGGTGGGACAGGCCCTCCTGCCCCGAGGACAGAGGAGGGGAGGGTCACAAGCCAGGACCCCTGCCTGAGGAAAGGCTTTCTGGCCACAGAAAACCTCCTGGGCCTGCTGAGCTCCCAGGGCCTCCGCTTAAAGAAGCCTCTTATTCATGGCTCACCTTTGAATGCTCTGAATTCTTGTCTCTTGCAGAAAACCTCAGTGCTCCAGTGAGGGGGAGGTGAGGGGGCCCGGCAGACACACGAAGCACACACTCTTCTTGGGAGAAATCCAGTTTTTTGATATTGATTTGCTTAATCACTTTAATGTGCTCAATTATATTCAGGAATTCCAAAAAGGCAAAAAAAGATGCTGGAAGACCTACTCCAAGGACAGAAAATTCTCCTGCCATCACACACATGACCCTCTGAGAGTCTGAAGAGCTGATTCCCCTCAACCGGGGGCAACACAGCCTTTGTAATCTGTCATCACTGTTATAGTTTTCTTACCAATAGCGTGTTGGTACAGCTAAGCTTAGCTTTTGTCCAATTAGCCCAAATTCCGAGTTTATGGGGTTCAAGCTAAGGAGGTTTGTGTCACTGTAAACACGAGAAGAGTTTGGCAAACTATCCTGCAATAAGTTTAACGATGTTAATATTATATTAATATATTTTATTACTATATAATTATATTACATTTTATATACTACATTATGATATGAAGTTAATATTATGAAGGAGAGACCAAAGAGGCAGTCTACTGAAGTCCCCGGATACTGAGCCCATTTTCCAAAGGAAAATTTTAATCAGATACTTACAGATGGGACCCACTTCTAAGAGGTTGTCAAAAGAGCAGCAGGATGTGGTCCCCAGCGTGGCCACCACCTGGAGAGCAGGAAGCAGAGGTCCTTTCAGCCCTGCATCGTAGTCACTGCCGTACCCTACACACACACACAGCTACCACCCCTACCCAGATGGGGCCCACAGCCTGAATACACATGCTGGCTGAACGTGTGCTGGATGGAGAGGTGAGTCTGTGGATACGTATTTACTATTTGCATGGAAGCATCATAACAGGTTGAGAGAAACAGAGCTGGTAACAGAAAACTAGGCTGTGAGATTACAAAGGGCACTGGCACAGATTTCCCAGGATGCCGAGGGACGGGAAGGAAGGCCCAGACCGTGTGAACAGCGTTCCCTGTGATCCGCTTTATTGATACAAGTGTGTATATCGACTATAGGGATATCATTCCTTCCATGAAGTAGGGAGCCTGGATTTTCTTAGCTGAGTGTGTGCGTGTGTGTGTGTGTGTGTGTGTGTGTGTGCGCGCGCGCACGCAGGGCAAGCACACGGAATGATGCACACGGAATGATGCGCACGTCATCGGCCTGGCTGGGGCTGCTCCAGACCTCGTGCGATGCTGCTTCTGGACCAGCCTCCGCGTCAGCTCAGAGTTGGACCAACGGCATCACTCACTGGTGTTTACCTGCTGCCCTTCTCTCTGAATGAAACTGTTCCCAAAGATTAACTTCAACCCTCGAAAGATGAAGCTTTGCTCTCCTAAGGAAATTCACGAGAAAGCCCTCCCGACCCTCAAAATAATTCTTAAAGGGTGTCCCGAGAAAGCTTTGAGAACAGTTGGTCACCCAGCTGGGAGACGTGGCTGGGAATTCTCTGCCGTCTCACTTCTGCTCCCTGAGCGCCCTGCAGCTCTGTGATCACACCTGCGCGCCTGACTTGTAAATTCCCACTCACCAAGCTGTCTCTCCCTCCTGACCCATGAAATCTTGAAACCAGGGTCTACCTCTTATTTCTTTGTGTTGCTAGGAACTCACATTTTGCTAGCACAGAACAGGGGCTGAAACATTTGCTGCATGCAAACGCTCTCCAAATGATCAAAAAGCATCTTATGTTTCCAAACCAAAGAGCCTAATTGATTTACAGTGGCGGGCACAGTCTGGATAATGAAATTTCTCTTTCCATGTGATAAGGCTGTGAAATTTCATTCAATCTGTGTGGCCTTTATGGAGCCCCCAGCAATGCTCTGTGCCCTGAGAAGAGAGACACAGGGGTCGGAAACACACAAGCTAGGAAACCTGAGAACCCAGCTGGAGGCCTCTCTGGTGCATTTCGCCTGCGACCACCTGCATTTGACCTGAAAACCAAATGTGTCTTTCAAAGAGAGTCAAAGTGCTCTGGCCAGGGGGGCATGGGTTCCGCTCTGTGATGGCTCAGCTGATACAGTCACCTGGGCCGGAGAGAGTGTTACTTTGCTATTCAGGTGTGGCAAGACCAACAGGTTGGGAGGACATTGCCAGTAAAAAGATAGCTCGTTATACCCATGGGGAGAGGGGATGCCATGCCATGCAGAGCCACACAGGGAAGCATCAGGGTCAGTCAGGAGGCAGAGGGAAGGGAAAAGGTGGGCGGGAACTATGGGTTCCCTGCAGAAAGGAACAGGTGAGGCAGAGCAGGCAGGCTTAGGATTGACAAGTGTGAATTCTTTCAGATGATTTCAGCAGGCTGTGAGGCACAGGGACTGCCCTGGTTGTCTGGTCCTTGGCTCTGGGGGGATCGGGGAAGGAGAGGTGTGGCCTGGAGTGTGAGAGACTTGTAAAGGGGAGGTGGGCAGGGCTTGTGGGCTCCGGGTGGCTGGTTTGCTTAGGAAAGGCTCACTTGCCTTTCAGCTCTCCAGGAACTGGCTAGACCTCCAGGGTCAGCAAGGTCCTTACGACATCCAGGCATCACCAACACAGAAAATAAAAAGGCAAGATGAATACACAGACATTGAAGCTGAGCATTTGGGGCAAAAAGGCCGGGGCTGGAGGCCCAGTTCTGCATCACACTGGCACCTGCTGGGTTTTTGTTTTCTCATTTTCAACACAAATGCACTAGACCAGGACCTGCCCAGACCCTAAGGTCTGCGGGTGTAGACCTTCTAGCCTCAACGTTTCCCGTGGCTTCTCAGCCCCTTTCCTCCCTGCCTCTGTGCCCATCCCCTCCCTGGTCCAAGTGCCAAGCATTCTCCACATGTTTCATCTTGACAAGATAAATGACTTAGTGGGACTCCAAGTCAGTGAGCGATTTTTCTCTGGTGTTTGCAATATATAACTGAATACTAAAATGTTTTGTCTAAGGGGCCTAGTTTGGTAGGTAGAGCATGGAACTCTTGAAATGCTATGTCTATGTCATAAACCATGTAGCTTCAAAAAACCAAAGGATGATTAAACCTTCTTAATATCACTTGTCATTTATTTTCTCAATTTTAAGAGTCTCTTAGGAATGACGCTTCTGTAGTTCAGCAATTCCTTCAGTTTCATCTCATTTTCCTCAGCTAAATTCTAATGGAAATAAACATCATACCTTCTGTTTTTAAAATTACACCTAAACATTAAAAATTATTAAATTGTTGTTAAAATTATTTTCCGTTAATGTGTACACAGGAGTGTGTCTAGAACGATTCCACCAAATATTAGTACTGTTTGTCTCTTATGATGAGATTTGGCTAATATAAACCGTATATTCTTAGCTTTTCATGTAGTTATTGATGTTTTTGTTCTGAGCATGGAGCATTCTGTAAAAACAACAAGAAAATGATGCCCAGTCCTAGGAGTGGCCTCAGGAGAGAACACGTCTCAGCCAGGCCTGGGAGCTTTGCAGAGATTATATCCAGCCATCATGACCCTCCTGAGCTGGATGCCTTCAGGGACCCCTACTTTACAGTTGGTTTAAGTGAGCCTCCTGTGGCGGGGTCAGGGGTTGGTCCAGGGACACGCAGGCAGGAGCAGACCACAAGGTGAGCCCAGGGGCGTGAACTCTGGTCCTGCCGCCTAGAGAACGCAGCACGCTGGACCGTGCCCGAGGCCCTTCCAACCGACCCCAGCCTTTTGCGGCTCACCGGGCCGCACGTGGGCGGCACGGGGATCCAGGCTCTCGCGAGGCTGTTCCAGGCGGGCCGGAAGGGGACGGGGTTGGGGGGGAGAGGAGGGGGGAGGGGCGGGCCCTGCGTGCTTGGTGTTCTAGTGGCTGTGAGTCAGCTTGTCCTCACTCTCAGACACCGCTTTAAAGCCCAGCACCTGCTCCGCTCCGGGCTCTGATTACCCCAGCTCAGCTCAGTGATGCTAACCTGATTTCAGGCGCTCTGCAGGGGCCTAATCACATTTGTGCAGGGGGAGACAGGCGGGGCCTGTGTGGGCGCCCCATCTCTGAGAGCCCTGGGCGGTCCTGCTACTCCCCGCTGTCCCCTCCCCTCCTTCTCCGCCGCCGCCCTCACCATGGGCCCGCTCTGCTCTAATACAAGCCGTGCAGGCTCCGCCCTCCGCCTCGATCCTGACCTTAGCAAGTCAGGAAGGCAAACCATAGAGATGAGAAAGGGAACATTATTACAAGCCACAGAGAGTTTGTGGAGGGACAGTGATTCTGATTTCCAAGTTCAAATCTGCCCAACGTACCCCTGATCTGAGCGGCGGGTTTTGACTTTGAAGGGGCTGCAGCCTCTTTGCGAAATCATGAAGGAGGTGGTCAGAGCTTGTGGGCTCCGAGTGGCTGGTTTGCTTAGGAAAGCCTCACTTGCCTTTCAGACCTCCGGAAACTGGCTAGACCTCCAGGGTCAGCAAGCTCCCTAAGACATCGAGGCATCAGGGTCCACAACTCAGGGTCGGGCACTGAGTTACGCATGTGCAGAATGATGACCAGCACGCGTTCGTTTCAATGGGAGTAAGAGAGCCACATGGCAAAGCTCAAGCTACCCTCCTGCCCGACCCAGGCGGCCTTCTCTCTGCAGCTTCACAGACCCTTGCCTGCCCCTTTAAGATAACAACCAGCTGCATCTCCTCCTGCATCCTATGATGTTTCACATCTCTGTGCTTTACAGTACTGTTTTCTCTCACAAGACAGGCACGTGCCCGCACGTCCTCCAGGACACTGGCCTTATGTGTTACCTCTTAGCAAAGGCTTCACTGACACCCACTACATAACTCATTGTACCCTCTACCCCTTGTCCACATGCACAGAGTCCTCATCAGATAAGATCAAGGATACATCTGTCTCCCTCCAGGAACATTGCAGGAGGAAAGGGCCACGCCTCTCCACAGATGCCCAGGGCTGGTATAGGAAGTGCTCTAAGGAAACAGACACGTTACGCAGGTCAGACTGTGAGTTCTGATGAGCTGTGAAACCCTCTGCTCTGAATCACAGGACTTCGAACACAGCTCACATTTACCTTGGCGCAAACGACTGTTCCCTTAATGTCTCCACTTTAGCAAATAAGATCCTTGAGGCCCACCCCCCTTAATCTCAGCACCCACAGGCCCAGTACGTGGAGGGTGTTCATTTGTCACACAAGTGAATGACTTAGTGAATGAACATGGAATTGTTGCCTGTTCCATCACGAGAAGCTTTGAAATGCAGTCAGTGGAAGTATCTGGCACCTGCTGCTCCTAAGGCCATGCACTTGTCACCTTTTGCATGAGAGAGCCCACCATGGAGATCGTAAAATGTAGTCGATGGACGTGCAGATGCCTCTTAAAGGACACACACGGAATGTTCCAACAGAGGTCTTGGCCACCCTGAAGAGCTCACAAATGATGCTTATTTCAAAGTCCTCATAAACACAGAGGCACAGAGTAGCAGCCAGAGTGAAACAGGGCTCTACCTCTGAAGTCCCACCACAAGATGATGAGAGTGTGGACAAGAATGTCCCCTGCCACATCAGTAAACAAAGGATGTTGTGGCCATCACGCCCTCAGCACTGCAGCCTCCCGCAGCTGTGCACCCTAAAGGCATTCTGCAGCCTCCCGCAGCTGTGCACCCTAAAGGCATTCTGCAGCCTCCCGCAGCTGTGCACCCTAAAGGCATTCTGCAGCCTCCCGCAGCTGTGCACCCTAAAGGCATTCTGCAGCCTCCCGCAGCTGTGCACCCTAAAGGCATTCAGGATGGAGAAAAGCCTAGATAGTTAAGGTGCGTATTTCACTGAGCCCAGACCCTTGTATGCATCTTCCCATACATAGAAAAGCGCTAAATTCAAAACCAGATGTTTAAAGTACAGTCGATACAATCTCTTCTAGAAAAATAGAAGAGGAGGGAACCACTTCTCCAGTCTTTTCATGAAGCCAGTGTTACCCTAACATCAAAACCAGAACAAGACTATAAAAAAGGAAAGCTACAAACCAATATTACTCATGACCAGAGAAGCAAAAATCCTAAAAATATTAGTAACTGGAATCCAGCAATATATAAAAGGAATTACACGCTATGAACAAGTGAGATTTATTCCAAGAATGCAAGGCTGGTTTAATATTTGACATTCAATGTAACCCGCCTTGCTAACAGACTAAAGAAGAAAACCACATGACCATATCAATCAACGTAGAAAAATCATCTGACAAAATTCAACACGAATTTACGATAAAAATTCTCAGAACTCTAGGAATAGAGAAAACCTTTCTTAACCTGGCAATGAACACGTACCAAAACCTAAAGATAACATCTTACTTAATGGTGAAAAACTAAATACATTTCACTTAACATTGGGAACAAGGTAAGAATGCCCAGTCTCATCACTGCTATACAAATAGTACTGGAAGTTCTATCCAGTGCAAAAAGGCAAGAAGAAGAAATAAAAGGTATACAGGTCATAAAGGAAGAAGTAAAACTGTACCTATTTGCATATAGCATGATTATCTAGATAGAAAACCCCCAAGAAATCCATTAAAAAAAACCCTCT
Source organism: Tursiops truncatus (assembly GCF_011762595.2). Lineage (NCBI taxonomy): Eukaryota > Metazoa > Chordata > Mammalia > Artiodactyla > Delphinidae > Tursiops > Tursiops truncatus. The sequence continues at coordinate 2,525,264 of NC_047042.1, forward strand.
TAGTTTAGCAGGGTTACAGGATACAAGATCAACATACAAAAATTAATTCTATTTCTGTAAGCTACAACAAACACATGGACATCAAAATTAAACATTCAATACCATTTACAGTTGTTCAAAAATAATAATTCTGTAGGTATAAATCTAGCAGAACATGTACAGTCTTATATGATGAAAGAAATTAAAGGAGATTTAAATAAACGAAGAGATATATCATGTTCATGGCTTGAAAGACAACATAGTAAAGATTTTAATTACCATATAGGGCAAAGGGAAAGTCTCAAGAGAAATTTAAAAAATATTTTTAACTCAATGAAAATGAAAATACAACTTATCAAAATTTGTGGAATGCAGTGAAAATAATGCTTAGAGGGAAATTTATAGCATGAAATGCATACATATACTAGAGAAGAAAGGAAATTTTAAATCCATAATGTAAGCTTCCACCTTAGGAAACTAGAAAACAAAGAGCAATTTAAGTCCAAAGAAACTAAAAGAAAAGAAATAATAAGAATTAGAGCAGACATCAGTGAAATTAGGAACAGGAAATCAATAGAGAGAATCAACGAAACCAAATGCCGGTACTTTGAAAACATTGATAAAATTGATAAACATCTAACTAGGTTAACTAAGAAAAAAGAGAGGACACAAATTACTAACATTAGAAATAAAAGAAGGACCATCACTACTGATCCCATGGATGGTAAAAGGGTAGTACAAGAATATTCTGAGTAACTTCATGCCCACAAATTTGAAAACCTGAATGAAATGGATCAATTGCTTGAAAGATGTAATCTACAAAAACTCACATAAAGAAAAATAGATCCTCTCAATAGGCCTATACCATGGCTTGAACATTTCTGTTCCCCCCTCACCTCCGCAAAACCCTTGAAACCAGAGTTGTTTGTATTAGGAGGCTGGGCCTTTGGCAGGTGCTTAGGCCATGAGGGTGGGGCCCTTGAGAACAGGATTGGTGCTCCTGTAAAAGACACCACACAGAGCTCCCTGCCCCTTCTTCCATGTAAGGACATGGCAAGAAGTCAGCTGTCTGCACCCAGGAGAGGGTCCTCACCAGAGCCCACCCTGGCACCCTGATCTCAGACTTCCTTCCTCCAGAACTGTGGGAAATAAATTTCTGTTGTTCATAAGGCACCTAGTCTGTGGTACTTTATTATAGCAGCCTGAACAAACTAAGATGGCCTATATCTATTAAAGAAATAAAGTCAGTAAATTAATAGCCTTCCATAACAGAAAGCAGCAGGCCCAGTTTTGTTCACTGGTAAAATCTACCAAATATTTAAGAAAGGAATTAAACTAGATATAGAAAACAAACTAGGGCTTCCCTGGTGGAGCAGTGGTTAAGAATCCACTTGCCAATGCAGGGGACCTGGGTTCGAGCCCTGGTCCAGGAAGATCCCACATGCCGCGGAGCAACTAAGCCCGTGCGCCACAGCTACTGAGCCTGCACTCTAGAGCCCGCGAGCCACAACTACTGAGCCCGCGTGCCACAACTACTGAAGCCCGCACGCCTAGAGCCCGTGCTCCGCAACAAGAGAAGCTGCCGCAATGAGAAGCCCGTGGCACCGCAACAAAGAGTAGCCCCCACTAGCGGCAACTAGAGAAAGCCCGCATGCAGCAACGAAGATCCAATGCAGCCCAAAATAAATAAATTAATTAATTTTAAACAAGCTAGTGGTTACCAGTGGGGAGAGGGAAGGGGGAGGGGCAGGATAGGGGTACGGTATTAAGAGATAAAAACTACTGTGTATAAAATAGATAAGCGACAAGGATATATTGTACACAGGGAATTATACCCATTATATGGTAATAAATTTTAATGGAATATAACCCGTAAAAATGCTGAATCACTATGTTGTACAACTGAAACTAATATAATACTGTAACTCAGCTATATTTCAGTTAAAAAAAAAAGAAATTAAACAAATTCTCTACAATCTCTTCCAGAAAATTGAAGAAAAGGGGATGTTCCCTAACTCATTCTGTGAGGCCAGCCTTACTCTAGTTCCAAAATCAGATAAAGACATTACAATAAAGAACTGTAGACAAATATCTCATGGATATAGATGTGAAAATTCTCAACAAAATATTAGCAAATTGAATTCAATAATATATAAAAAATAATAACCAGGTGGGATTTATTCTAGGTATGCATGGCTGATTCAGCATTGAAAATCAATTAATATGACCTATCATATCAAAAGGCTAAACAAGAAAAAAATCACACAATCATATCAATAGATACAGAAAAATATTTAACAAAATCCAGCATCCATTTATAATAAAAAATTCTTAGCGAATTTAGGATTAGAGTGGAATTTCCTCAACTTGATAAAGAACATCTATTAAAAACCTGAGAGCACACTTAACAGTGAGAAACTACAGGATTTCCTGATAAGATCAGAAACTAGGCAAGGATATTTGCTTTCACCACTCCTATTCAATACGATGCTGGGAATTCTACCTATAACAATAAGACAAGAAAAGGGACTAAAAGATATACAGATTGGGAGGGAAAAATGAAACTACCTTGGTTTGAAGATGACATGATTGTCTATATAGACAATCACCCCCAAAAAAACCCCAAATCAAAATCAAACCCAAAACCTCCTGAAACTAATAAGCAATTATAAGAAGATACAGAATAAAGGATAATATACAAAAGTCAATTGCTTTCTTATATTCCAACAATGAAAAATTTGAGTTTGAAATTAGAAACACAATACCATATACATTAACACCAAACTAGAGATAGAGAGAGAGACAGAGAGAGAGAAATGCTTAGGTAAAAATCTAACAAAATATGTATAAGATCTATATGAGGAAAACTATAAAATTCTGAGGAGAGAAGTAAAAAACAATCTAAATAAATGGACAAATATTCTATGTACATGGATAGGAAGATTCAGTATTGTCAAGATTTTGGTACTTCCCAACTTGATCTATAAACTTCCATTCAAAATTCCAGCCAATCATGTTATGGCTATGGACAAACCAAGTCTAAAGTTTATAAAGAGAAGCAAAAGACCCAGAATATCCAACACAATATATATGTATATATTTTGCCACGCGGCTTGCGGGATCTTAGTTCCCCAACCAGGGATTGAACCGGGCCCTGGGCCCTGGCAGTGAAATTTCCGAGTTCTAACCACTGGACCACCAGGGAATTCCCTACCCAACGCAGCACTGAGGGAGAAGAACAAAGTCAGAGGACTGACACTACCCGACTTCAAGTCTTACTCTAGAGCTACTGCAATTCAAGGCAGTGTAAAATTGCGGAAAGAATAGACCAACAGATCAATGGAACAGAATAGAGAGCCCAGAAATAGACACACACAAATATGGTCACCTGATCTTTGACAAAGGAGCAAAGGCAATTTAATGGGGAGAGGATAGTCTTTTCAACAATGGTACTAGAACAACTGGACATCCACATGCAAAAAAAAATGGATTTGGACACAGACATTACACCTTTTACAGAAACCAGAGCAAAATGGATCAGAGACCTAAATGTAAAACTAGAAAACTCCTAGAAGATAACACTGGAGAAGATCTAGAACATCTTGGGTTTTGTGATGAGTTTTTAGGTACCAATGACATATTCCATGAAAATAAAATTGATGAGATGGACTTCATTAAAAATAAAAACTTATTCTTTGTGATAGATACTTCAGAGAATGAAAGGACAGGTCACTGACTTGGAAAAAAACATTTGCAAATCATACCTTTTGATAAAGCACTGGTGTCCAAAATATACAAAGAAATCTTAAAGCTCAACAATCTGAATCTTGTTGATGTCCCTACAATTACTTGTTTATGCTCCTGATTCCTCTGGGAAGTCCTCGAATCAGGATCAAATTGTGTATAAAATCATACCCTCTGTGCCTCTCCCAGCCTACATGTTAGATATTCAATAAAGGGCGCTAAATTTGAACCGCTCAAAACAATTTTTTGGATAAAAAAGCTTGTCTCAAAGATTAACTCTTAAAAAGTAGTGGAAGTTATTACTACATGGCCCCTAGAGTCTGTTGAACCTAGATTGCTCTACAACTAGGAAATACCCAGATACTGACAGGTGTGCCTCAGAGCATGGAATCCTGGGTACACAGGAGAATCTGGAAGTTGCTGCGAAGCGTCTCCAATGCCTGGTCCCATCCCCAGAGAGGCTGGAGCAGGGTCTGGGCATCAGCATTCTTTATAGCTCCCCAGATGACCCCAAAGTGCAGCCAGATGACCTCACGGGGTTAGTGCCACAATCACAGCCTTTCAGCTGCCATCACACCTGACGTCCCAGTCCAGACACCGGCTGATGCCAAGATCACACCAGGCCTGACAGCTCCCAGCCTCCAGTTGTAACAGCAACTGTTTCTTCCCCACTGGAAAAAGCCCATCCGTGCACAAGAAAACTAGCTGCTATTTGGCTAGTTAGATATTTTAATTATATCCTATTTATCTGTATTTTAATTAGTCACTGCTTGCTTGCAATACACCTCTCGCAAATGACGCCTCTTAGCATCTACTGAGGACACCAATCTAGGTGGAAAGTGTGTTTTATTTTTAATTTGGCTCACTCGGATGTCCGTCATGCATCCACCGTGTCAAGGGGCCACCCTATGGTGTCATTTTTAACAGGAAGCAGAAGCAAGGCTTCTCGGCTTCACAGCATCCTGCAGGCTGAGTTCTCTGGTATTACTCGTTTCTGAGATTCACACAAGTGGAAGGAAAAATAAATGGAGTTTTGCTCCAGCCACCCTCAAGGAGAGGCGGGCTGACCTGAGCACCACCTGGCGTGTGACCACCGCGGCAGCCTGGAAAGTGGCCCTGTCACCGCGGGCCCACCCCCTGCAGGGCCCAGACACCCCCGTGGAGCCACACAAACTTACGAAGAATGGAATCAGGCCCTCGGCCTTGTCTCTCTCCAGGGCCTCCTGCAGGGCAGAAGCTCGCATGGCAAACTTGCCATCGGAAGGGATCGCTTTTAATTTCACTCCACCAATCAAGCCGGCTCTTTCCACGGAGGAGTGTGCCTGCAAGAGAGCGCAGGGGTAGCGTCTGCAGCAGCTCACAGCCCTCCTGCCCCCACCTTCCGGCCTGGAGCTGTTTCAGGTCCTGAGGAATCTGCTTCCCAGTTTAATGATTCAGACGCTTAGAGCGAGAAGTGCTCGGCAGTACTGGGGGTGTTTTCATCCATTGGTTTGAATTCTAGTGAAGCAGGGAATGCCCATTTGAAAGCCTAGTTGGGATAATGACACGTGATGGTGTGTCCTTAATAAGGGCACTCAGTAAGCTCCGGTTCCTACTCTTTCCCTCCGAGGCTCTAAAATCGTCTGTGAAACGTAAGACAATTCTCGGAAGTAGCTCTCCTCGCGGTTTGTGTGTCCTCTCTAACCTCAGGTGAGGAGTGAGGTGATCAGGTTATTAATTTACAGCCAGCACCTTGACCCCATGCTCCCGGGGGCTAAGGCTCTCCTGAAGTGTAGATTCCATTCGGGAGGCGGTGACAGGCGGGGACTGTCTCAGAGGCCACATCCTTGCTTTTGCTCCGTCACTGCCCATTCTGCTTCCCTAACTCCTACAGGACTCCCCAGAAAGCACCACTGAATAAACAGTGAACCCCTAAAGGCTCGCATAAGGTCCCGCTCCTGGGGAACCTGCCTGAGAGCTGAGGAAGAATTGCGTCCTAGAGCCCATGGCCGTCCGGTAGATGTAAGGAACCCACCCGACTGCCATCACCTAGGATGGTACTAGCCGTGCACCATCCTTGGGAGAATCTAGAAGCATCACAAATCACTTCTGTAGGGCGAAATTCCCTCATGGAAACCCTATTGGGAAAGGCTACACCCTAACGTTCATAGCAACTTATCTCAGCCTAGATTCACTGAACACCTACACATGCATTTTCTTCAAGTCTCCTCGTGTCTTTCTGGAAAACCAGGGAGATAGAAATAGAAGTGAATAGTTTTCTTGATGTGCAGGGAGCTCTAGCGCCTAGAGTTAGGATACACACAGAGACAGTACTCCTGATTAAGCATCAAAATATAGGTGCTGTGTTGATTTCAGGCTACACGTACTTATTAACTAGAACAAAGTTGTCACAGTTGAAATGCCTGGCTTAAGAAATTCCTTACAAATATTATGTCAGCAGAGCTAAATCAGCTATTCCTTGTGGAACCAAATCCTTCAGTGGTACCACTTTTCAGTGCCCCCTTGCTACACTTTCACTCATGGAGCTACTGCTCAATGCTCTTGCCTCCTGTTCCTTCTCACACGATTCAGTTTTGTTTCTGTTTTTAACCGTTTTGAAGTGGGCTGGTCACTGGAATTGACCACATGCTAGATGCCCCTATTTGCAGAGTTCTCGAAACCTTACAAAGCACCGCTGTGTCCTTCATCTTAGTTTAGCCACCAGCTGGTAGAGCAGCATTATCAGGGGACAGGCCTTTTGGGCCCTGTTTGATAGTTAAAAATAATGGCTCAGAGAATTGGCGTGATGAGCCTGAGGTCACAGAATTTGAAACAGCAGAGCTGGGATGCGAGCCCAGGTCTCTGAGCCCACGTCCCACATGAGTCTCCACAGCCCCGCTCTGAAGGCACCAGGTGACCTCAACACGAGCAGGTGCAAGTGGGGTCACGGTGACCTCATGGTCCATTTATTTTCTTTTCAACTTGATCTACTAAGTTCCCACCTGCAGCCCACACCTTGTCTTCAGCATAGGTCTCCCTGGGGAGCTGTTCCTGGATTGGAAATGATGCTGCACAGCTTGGTTGGGTTTTGACTTGCTACCACACCAATCATTCTGCCTTGTGAGGCCCCATGGGGCTCCGGGCAGCCACACCCACCTGGTCAGATGCGTAGGCCACCAGCTTCTCCATGATGGTGGCCTGTGTCAGCCCCGGGGAGGCAGCCTGCAGGCGTCGTGTCACTTTGGTCCGAGCGGCCAGCAGGGCCACCAGGGTGGCTTCACTGGCACTTCCCTAAATCAAAGAAAAGGTCGAAATGGGCTTCCAAGTACAGCCAGGGAATCATCTTAAACTTGGGAGACGCAATTTGGGGTCCCCATATTTTCTTAAAAGATGCATCTCAAATTGCCAAGTTCACTCTCCTTTCAGCGGGAAAAGGCTGCACACCTGTGACTGCCACTGCAGCTCTTATTATCGATTCAACGTTGCTCTGTCTGTTTTTCATAAGATAACCTCCCACATGTCTGAGCACTCAGCGCGTACCAGGCATCACCGGGCCCACTTCACAGGCACTTTCCCACGGACGCCTCCTGGTCTACCCAGGAGGTGCTAGCCCATTTCCCGGGGAAGAGGAGAAGATGGGGCCCAGGGCACAGCTCTCAACCCAGCTCTGTGTGCACAGCAACGTGGACAGATAAATCTGTATGTTTCTATAAATGGGATTCCTCTTCTTTGAGACTCAAAAATTGCCTTGCAGGATTTTCCTCAGTCACTGATGGTACAGGTTGAAGTGTGTCCCCCAAAATTTCATACGTTGAAGCCCTAACTCCTAGTACCTCAGGACATGACCATATTTGGAGACAAGACCTGTAAAGGGGTCACTAAGTTAGAGGGTCCCTGATCCAGCCTGGCTGATGTCCTTGTAAGAAGAGGAGCTGAGGATGTGCACGCACACACACACACACACACACACACACACACGCACGCACGCAGGAGAGGCCACATGAGGACACAGGGTGGAGATGCCCGCCTGCCAGCCAAGGGCAGAGGCCTCCGGGAAATCAGCCCTGTTGCCACCTTGACCTCAGACGTCCAGCCTCCGGACTGTGAGACAATCAATGTCTGTTGTTTAAGCTGCCCCGTCTGTGGTTGTTTGTTGTGGTAGCCTTAGCAAGCTAACACAACGAATGTCGACAACTTATTTTGGCGAAGTAGTCAAGAAGGATGCAAAATTCACTCTTCTGAGGGTGGGGGGAGGTGAAAGAGAATATGGATTCAACACCCATCGTGTTAGCCCAGCTAATTTGCAAAATAATCCCACTTCTAAATTTTATCATCTTAGGGTGGGAAACTAAGCTCAGAGAGGGTAACTTGCCCCAGATCAGCAGCTGGGGAGTGGCGTGGTTAGGAGTGAGCCCACATCTGCCCGGTGGGAACCTCCCCACATTTATAATCAACTTTCCTGTTCCCCCTGCTCTTGATCACGGAATCTTAGTAAATCCTGGAAGAAACCAGGAGCTGAACAGTATTACCATTAGAAAGAAAAAATTTAAAAGGTAGAGTTTTGTTGACTATGAGAAGGTTTATAAGATTTTAGGGGAGGGGGGCGGAGACAAGATGGTGGTGTGGGAAGACGCAGAGTTCACGTCTCCCCACAACTAGGGTGGCTGCTGGATGCTGGTGGGGGACCCCGACGCCCATGGAGATGGGCAGAACCCCCAAGGGAACCAGTAGCACGTGGGGGGACTGAGGGGGGAGGAGAAGTGGAGGCTGGACAGGACCAGTGCCCCTGAGGGATGGCTGAGGGGGGGACGGGTTCCCATGCCCAGAGGGACCCTTGCGGGGGCTCAGGTCAGGGGGGAGTGCACCCAACTTTTTCCCTGCCCAATCGGTCGGGGAAGTCTGCCTGGCTCTCGGAGCAGGTCCTACGCCCTCAGAGGTCCCCTCCGGGCTGGGTTGGTCCTGGGGACGTAGGAGGGAGGCCAGAGAGAACAGGAGAGGCAGGCGGGAGGGGCCCACCAGGAGAGGAGCGGAGGGCGTTCGCCCCGCCCACTCGGACTCAGGGAGCCTGCTGAGCTCCCAGGCTGCTGCCCCGCCCTCCAAAGCCCCCTCCAGGCCATGTGGGTCCTGGAGGCATAGGAGGGAGGCCAGGAAGATCAGGAGAGGCAGGTGGGAGGGGCCCTCCAGGACCGGAGGAGCAGAAGAGGAGTGGAGGGTGATTGCCACGTCCACTCGAACCCAGGAAGCCTGCTGGGCTCCCAGGTGGGGTCCCCCGCCCTCTGAGGACAGAGGCTGGAGGCACGTCTGAGCCCCTTCTGTTCCGTTGAGCCTAAGCCCCCATCCCCCCGGCCTTTTCCAGCCCTGTGGGTCCTAAGCATAGGCCCCGCCCACTGCCCAAACCTCGCCCTTGCTTTGGCCCCGCCCTCCACAGCCAAGGCCTTTTCCACCTTTTATTCTCCTCTTTTTTACTATTGTGCTTCTGTTTTAGCTTCAGTTGTTTCATCTATATTTTTAATTTTTTCTAACATACCTGTTAGTTTCCTAGTCTAATTTTATTTTTTACTTTGTTATCGTTCTCCTCTCTCTCTCTTTTTTTTTTGGCCACCCTTACACAGCTTGTGGGACCTTGGTTCACAAGCCAGGGGTCGGGCTGAAGCTCCTGCGGTGGGAGCTCCGAGTCCAAGCCACTGGACTAAAAGGGAACGTCAGACCCCAGGAAATATTCATCAGAGTGAGGTCTCCAGGAGGTCCTCCTCTCAGCACCAAGACACAGCTCCACCCAACAGCCTACAAACTTCAGTGTTGGAAGCCTCAGGCCAAACAACCAGTAAGACAGGAACACATCCCCACTCATAAAAAAAAAAGGAAAAAAAAATGAGACAGCAAAAAAATATGTCACAGATGAAGGAGCAAGGTAAAAACCTACAAGACCAAAAAAATGAAGAGGAAATAGGCAATCCACCTGAAAAAGAATTCAGAGTAATGATAGTAAAGATGACCCATGGGCTTCCCTGGTGGCGCAGTGGTTGAGAGTCCGCCTGCCGATGCAGGGGACACGGGTTCGTGCCCCGGTCCAGGAGGATCCCACATGCCACGAAGCGGCTGGGCCCGTGAGCCGTGGTCGCTGGGCCTGCGTGTCCGGCGCCTGTGCTCCACAGTGGGAGAGGCCACAGCAGTGAGAGGCCCGCGTACCGCAAATAAATAAATTAAGAATTTTAAGAAAAGTAAAGAAAATGTGATTTTTTATATATATACATATATTAATATATATTTTTCAGCCTTAACAAAAAAAGGGGAAACCTTGTCATGGATAAACCTGGAACATGGATAAACCTAGAGGGCATTGTGCTAAGTGAAATAAGCTAGACAGAGCAAAACAAATACCACATGGTATCACATATATGTGGAATTAAAAAATATTAAAAAAAATATTAACAGGGATAGTTATAGCTGAAAGGGTCATTACACACTTCTAAAGGAAGTTTCACTAAATGTAGTCAGCATTCAGGAGATGTGTTGACAAGAAGAATTGAAAATAAAACTCGAAACAAACAAACAAAAAATTGCCCAGTGAAATAATCGTCAGCCCAGCATCCATAAGTGTCATGGCTTGGAGACCGGGACAGGAGAACGAGCCGGTCTCCAGGCCTCTGTGGGAAGCAGATCTGGGCCGAGGTAGGGGCAGGGGCAGTCTTGCTCGGAGGACAGTAATGATACCTTTGCTTTCCTGCCTCAGACAAAGGTTGCCATGGCAAAGCCGCTAGGAGGCAGAAAGAAACACGGTGAGCGCGGCCGCTCGGCTGTGAATGCTGGGAGCAGAAATGTCCTTTCATCTTCTGGGTTTTCAAGTGTCACCCCATACACGGCGGGAAATGGGCTTTTCTTCCAAGAGAGCTTTCAAACCCAATTAAGAGACCATTTTCATGGCCCCGTTTGTCCAGATCAAAGGATGATTTGCCGTTTGATGCAGACGCCCGTCACGGTGCCGACGCCCAGCAGCTGTGATTACGCCTCTGAGGGGCTCCCCCCGCATCCCCGCATCCGGGCCCCCCGTCTGTCAGCAGGCTCAGGCGCTCCAGGACCTCGCAAATTACAGACAATCAGCCTTGTCAGCGGGAAGGGCGGGATTCCTGCCTCATACTGGGTGGGTGGGCTCCAAGGGGGACTCAATTGAATCCTGGGCTGAGTGATGTCAGAATTATTCCTATAATCAAATGCCGGGGCTTCTGCTGTTTCTGGAAAACGGGATTGTCTTTCAAAGAAGAGATAATTTAAAGATGGAGCCCATGGCAGCATGCCCACCTCTGCACACTCACCCAAGCAAAGGGTCAGGGACAGGCTGGTGGAACACTCGTGGGTCCAGCTCACAGGTGCCCCAGCCTTGCCTCTAAATAGCTCCTGCCCTTGGGTCCCATGCGTGACGTTCCTGGGCCTCGGTTTCCTCATCTATGAAAAAGGTTGTTGATAATCCAATCAAGCCTGATAAATATTTGGAGGTTGAAAAATGAGCACATTAAACACAAGAAATAAAACTAAAACACAGGCTAGCTCAGAGTGGGTGTGCAATACCAAGTGGCTATTATTATAATACACACGCCTTGATTGACAGGGTAGTTGTTAAGAGTTTTGAGAAGTATCAAACTAGAGGAATCAGCTTGGGCTGCTGAAAAGAATTGAATGTGAAATTATTTTAGTTATAATCTCCAGTGACCCAGAAGAACTTTTTTGTTTGGTTTTGATTTTTGGTGGAGCATGTGTGGTGAATATGGACTCAACCAGGGGAGCCCCAGCAGAAAGCTGAGGATCTTCTTAGGAGATTGTTAACCTTCATCCTAAAGGGTATCCTTTGAAATATGATTTACAAGAGTGAAAGATGTGACACAATGTATATACTGCATCTCCTATTTATATAAATTGTGACACATCATAGCAAATCATGCAATAATAATATTCTCAGAGACTATTTAAACAATGGGAAATGCTCACAATAAAATAGTAAGGAAAACACCACACAGAAAATCTGTATGATGTGTTGCATTATCCCAGTTTTGTTTATATTATGTACACATATATGTACACACACACACACAAACACATCGGTATTAAAATGACACTAAATGTTTCCGCATCTCTTCCCTTTTTCTAATGGATGTCTAGTTTTCATAACTAGAAAGGGGATGATACTCTTAAGTGGAATAACGGAACCAAAATTGACATCGAAGGCAATCAATTGGCAGTGTGGAAAATGGAGATGATGATGTAGAAAAAACCATGGGAAAGTTCCCAAAAAACACATAAGAGAAAATGACAAAAAAAAAAAAAAAGAAAATGACAAAAGAAAGTTAGAAATTATGGAAGAGGTACCCAATCCGTGGAAAATGGAAGTGCCTGAAAAACAGAGTGAAGTGGCCCAGAGGCAACGACTAAAATGTCCCCAGGTGAGGGAAGAGCTGAGTCTCGGATTAATAGGGCTTCCCAGATGCTGGGGGTTGGGGTCAAGATGAACAGCACAGATGGAAAAAGTAGATCTTGGCAAAATGTGTGGAATTACAAAGAAAAAGTAAGTTTACTGCAAGGGTCCAGGTCGTCATGAACTATCAGATCACCCCCAGGCCCAGAACTGAGTCGAATAGAATTCAACACCAAGAACCCCATCGCAGCCCCTCTCTTGCTCTTACTATGGCCACTTTCTGTTCTGCCCACAGCCGGGCTCTGCTCTCCATTGGCAGTGGAGCCCCAGAACATCAGGACCCATGTGCTGGGGACTGGAACACCTCCCCACTGTAAGGTGAGATGCAGCTGGCTGATGGGGGGCGGGTGGGGGGTGGTGGAAGGGGGCCACGTACAGCAGTCCCCTCCCTAAAGCTGGAAGCAGCTGAGAACTCAAATCTTTGTGTGTGGTTTTTCCAAGGTTGCCCAGACTGCGTCACCTCTGACCAGCAGAAAACTGTCCAGGGTGGCTGAAATGTTTGCAGTTGTGAGAAAAATCATCGTTGCCGCTACGTCTAAGTCCCGTTCACAGCATCGCAGGGAAACTTTGCTTACCCATGGCTGATGCTTCATTCTCATCAGCCCCACTCAGAATCGCTGATGTAGGAGGGAAAGTGCTGTAACCAAAGAGGTGAGGTAGGAGGGGACAGAGAGAGTGGGGCTGATTCATATGAGGTGACACAGCAGTTATCCTCTTACCAGTCCTACTGATAAACGGGTCGGTGACGCTCTCAAGCGTAATCATTACGCAAGAGCATCTGTGCCTGATCTTCCCAGCACCACCTGGAGCCGGCAGAAACCACCGGGCCCCAGTCGATCTGACAGAGGGAGAATTCTTCTCCGGCTTCAGCGAGGACCATGCAGCAGGCCCATTTGCCCTGTTTTTCCTAGAGAATCTGCCAATATCATCGTCATAAACATCTTCGAAACCATCCTAATCCTGGGAGCATTCCATAATCCCTACATGCCAGAATGACACACAGCCACCTTCATCATCAAAACCCTCCTCCTGACCGTCGCTTTTATGAATCCGAGCATGCTAGCCAGGACTCCAACTGAACCAACCTATATCATATCCCTTATGAAGAGCCTGTCTACCACTAACACCTGCCCTGTGCTGACGTGTCTCACTACCCATCATCACCTCAGGCATCCCACCATAAACATAAGAAATCTGACAAAAGAGTTACTTTGAGAGAGCAAATAGGCCGTGGGTCAAAGAGAACTCAGCCATGGGTCACAGCCCAAGGCTTATTTATCAAAGTGCATGTCAGCATCTCTGCATCAGAATCACCTGACATGCAGGTTAGAATGCTAATTCCTGGGCCCACCTAAGACTTGTTGAATCTGAATCTGTGAGGGTAGAGGAAGACTCCCTCCCTGACCCTGAGCCGTACTGCCTGTGTTTGGGAGAATAAGGCCTCCCAAAGATGTCATGCTTTCATCCTGGAAGCTGTGACTCTCTACCTGACAAGGAAGAGGGACCTTGCCAATGTGATTAATTTAAGAACCTTGACAGGAGGGGAGGGGGGATTATTTTAGATCATCTGCATGGACCTGATCTAATCTCATGCATCCTGCAACATGAAGAACCTTTCTCATCTGTGGTCAGAGGGAGAGGTGGACATGAAAGAAGGGTCAGAGAGATGCAACACAGCCACCTTGAAGACGGAGGAGGCGCCATGGTCCAGGAATGCGGGAAACTTCTAGAAACTAGAAAAGACAAGGACAGAACCTCCAAGCTGTCAACCCTGATTGTAGCCCAGTAAGATCCACCTCAGACTCCCGACCTACAGAACTGTAAGATAATAGGTTTGTCAGAAAACAAACACATGGGAGTTTAAAAACCCTGGTCGGCTGAGCAGCCTCGGGCCTGGAGGCTGGGGCTCGCATCCTGTCACATTTGGCCACTCCGGCAGGTGACCTCACACTGAGGCATGCGGGCCTCAGTTCTCATCGTTGAGTGAACAGAATCACAACTGCCATGACAGATTCTTAGAGAGAAGACGGTGTCTGAAAAAGGAAATTCCCTCTTCTCCAAAGTAAAGGTTGCTTTCCCTGGGAGGGCGGTGGGTTTAGGGGCATCCCTCTTCCCTACTAGAAAAGAAGAAAGCCAAGAACTCCAAGTTTTCTTAGTGGCATTTGTGCCGCAGGTGTTCCACTGTGACTGTCATTGTGCGTGTCCTGTCCCCTGATGGGCCCTCTGGCACGTAGTTGCGCTCAAAGGTACATGTCAGGTGAAGAATGAATTAAATCAGCGCATAGAAAAGGCAGCATCTTTAGGTGAACGGTGGGTTCCCATAGGTGCAGCCGTTTCTAGTGGCCTCTGCCACTGAGGATGGCCCTGAGTGGCGGTCACACGGGTGTAGGCTCAAACCCTGGCTCTAGAACTTACCAGCTGGGAACCAATGGGCAAGTTCCCTGACTGCTCTGAGCCTCAGTTTCCTCACCTGTAAAATGGGAATCTTCAAATGGCCCCTAATCATAGCGTTGTGAGAACTGAGTCCAGGCCTGGGAAGTGCTCCAGCACATTGGCGGGCAATGGGGAACCACGCAAATCTCCACTGTTGTTTTTTGCTTGTTTGTTTGTTTGTTTTTTTGCGGTACGCAGGCCTCTCACTGCTGTGGCCTCTCGCGTTGCGGAGCACAGGCTCCGGACACGCAGGCCCAGCGACCACGGCTCACGGGCCCAGCCGCTTTGCGGCATGTGGGATCTTCCTGGACCGGGGCACGAACCCGTGTCCCCTGCATCGGCAGGCGGGCTCTCAACCACTGCGCCACCAGGGAAGCCCTCCACTGTTGTTTTTATTGCTATGCACCAGCCAGGCGATAGCCACCACTCTGCCCACCCTAAAGAGGGGCCTGGCTCGGGGATCCAGATCCAGAGCTTTCCTAAGGCTCAGCCCTGCTCATTCTCCAGAAGAAACATGAGGACACAGGAAGCTCAAGGGCCTCTAGCCCACCTGCTGCTGTCCGCCTTCCGGGAGCCCACGTACCCCAGAGGTGGGACCCCCGCCCTCTGTGCCTTACCTGGATCACTCCGCCCCCTTCTCCAGCTTCTCCAGCCAAGAACACCGCAGGCAGCTGCAGCATCTTCCCCAGCCAGTCCATCATCACTGTTTCCAGCTCTGTGCACGCTGGGCTGGCAGCCTGCGGTGGGAGGTGGGGGTGAGCCATAGGCTGGCCGCCCTCAGCTTCCCGCCAGCTTGGTGTCCAGTGGAGTGACAAACAGGGAGGCTTCCTTACTCCCCTCCTTTTGATGGGTCGATTTAGCAAAAAGTTCTCAACATTTTCAAAAGGCCTCTCCCTGGGTGGGAACCCCTTTGAAGGTGGGCTCTCCCATCACAGATTTCCCAGAGAAGCAGTGGCAGAGGCTGGACTCCTGCCCCACAGCAACCCCAAAGCATCACTGAGGATCACTGCGGGGGAACTTGGTGCTGAGAGCGGCACATGTGACCTTCTGCTCCGCCCCCCGACCCCGGCACCTGGAGGCATGGAAGGAGCCACCATCCCCGGGGCCCAGGGTGGCCGCTGGAAGTCCAAGGTCACTGCCTGCAGGGGTTTACATGTCTCTACATGCCTCACCCGTAGGCACGGGTCCCTGCTGACGTCACCTCTGACTCTGACGTCACCCCACGCTTCTCCAAGAGAAACCTCTAAGGGCTGGGGCCAGCAAGTGCCCAGGTCTTGCTGAAAATCTTCCACTGAATCCCACCCAGACTAAACTCTCCCAATCCAAGATGCTGTTCAAATGCCCCCAAAAGGTGTCAAACATGCTCTTTGACAGTGACTCGAGGAGAATGCCTGGGCAGGAAGGCAGTGACCGTCACGATGGCCTGCTCCCCAGCCGCACTGGGCCCACACAGGGAGCTCATTCAGCCACCTGTTTACAGAAGGAGCCAGAAAGCCTCCCTGGTGGACCCTGGTCTACAGTCGCAGTGGGAGGAGTGAGATGGGCTGAGCAGAGGATGTGCAGCCCTGGGAGCCCCCACAGGCCCCTGATCCTGCCTTCCGCGCTTGGGGTTGGGGGGGGGGCGGCTTGGCCCCAGACTCCGCCAGAGGGTGGACGGACCTCCCGTCCGTGTGGGTCTCACTGTGGTGGTTCGAGTGCTCTCCAGCTCCCCATGCACTGCTGGCCAGCCCCACACGGAGGGTCCCACTCCATCCTGGCCGAGCCCGGCTCCAGGCATGGGGACCTTCCTCACTGTGCAGAACCCGGGGCTCGGCCAGCACACCTTAGAGACAGCAAGGAAGCCCTCCAAGGCCCCAGACCATCAGACTGTCCTTGGGAAGGACAGACATAGTTGGAAAGATGCTATCATCCCCTTGGATGGCTCTGGAGTGGCAGAGCTGAGTGGAATCTGCTGCGGTGTCTAATGTAAGGAATGTCCTTGAGGGGAGGGTGTGCTCAGCCCGGACAGAGGAAGGTCCCCGAGGCCACACAGGGCGGCCCCAGGCTGCTCTCCGCCGAGAACTGCAGCGGGACCCGGGGGTGACCCTCCGACCCTGCTCCTTGGGGCGCCGAGGCCCACCCCCCCAGCAACTGCGGACCCCAGGCTAAAGAGGAGCAGTGGGGGGTGGAAGTGGGGAGCTGGGGGCAAGGGGGAGGTGGCAGGGGCAGCAGGCAGCTCTGCTCGTGCGTTCAGGAACCCACATCTCCTGCAGGCCTCAGGCAGGAGTCGTGAGTCCGCTTAGCTCCAAGGCACAAGCAAGTAGGCAGGCACTCTGGACCCAAAGGGCCAAGAGCAGACGCTGGCCTGGGGAGAAGTCCCAGCGTGCGGGCAGCCCTGGGGTCCTGGGCGCAGTCAGCAAGAAGCCCTCCTTCCGAGCGCTCTGCATTTGGGAAGGCAGGACTCTCTCCCGTTATGCTGGGCTGGGGTCTCTCTCGGGACGGCAGGCGTGGCCGAGAACAGAGGGGATGGGAGGAGGGCAGAAGTGTTTCTCAAACTGCAGATTGGACAGAGATCCCTGTTCTGCCTGGGAGACGTGCTGGGGCTGCAGAGGCTCCAGGGCCGTGGCTGCGGTTTGGATGCAAGCCAGGTACCCCTAAACACACCGCTGTGCAGAACCGGCTATTGCATGTGGACGTGACTCCCCCGCTCTTTCCCCAAATGCCCTCATGAGGCCCCCCCTCCAGGGCTGAGTCCACCTCCCTCCTGCGGGGGCACCGCCACCTGCTCACCGGCGGAGTCCTGGCTGCACGTCCCCGTGCAGGGCCCCCAGGGCGCCCCCGCCGACACTCACCCAGGAGAAGCCGATGCAGCCGATAGCCCCACACAGCATGTCCGCGAGCATGGCCGGGTACGAGCTGGCCGTGGGGAAGTAGGCGAAGAAGTACGGGCTGTGCCAGTGGGTCACCTGTACGGGACATGGCGGTCACTCGGGGCCAGGGAGGCCGGCCCCGGGGGCAGGGGACCCAGGGCGCTGGGTTTGCCATGGTCAACCAAGTCTCTCAGAACAACCCTGCTTTAAATCCTGGCCAGGAGCACGTGCCAGTGAGGGGTCTGCCCCTGAGGCCCCATCTCTTCCAGTTACGAGATTGTTTTTCCTGAAAGTACTCCAAAAACTAGTCTATATCAAAAAGAACAAAAGAGGTCTGATTTTTGAGGTTTCTTTAGCCGCCTTACTGCTGCCCCCTCACTCTCCCATACAATCGCTTCCTTGCTAATGGAGCAAAGCTTCCGGGTTCCACAGTCTCCCTGTGCCCCCATCACGGTCTGTAGTGTGTGTCCCCAAATTCCTGTGTTGAAGCCCTAACCCTGTGCGATGTGCCCAGGGCTGGGGCCTTTGAGAGGTGATGGGTAGGATGAGATGGTGAGGGTGGGCCCCCCTAACCTCACCCCCGCAGGGAGGAGAGGCCAGGATGAGGACCTCCCAGGAGGGGAATCTGCAGGAACCTTGACCTCGGACGCCCAGCCTCAGCCCCGTGAGAAGTGGATGCGCTGTCCAAGACGTTAGCGGTGGTGTTTGCAGCTGCAGAACAGCCAGGACAGCCCGGGGCCTGACATTTAACCACACTCCTGGGAGGGATTTGATGCTGCGCGGCTTCTCGTGTTTGCACAGACAACCTCCCGGCAGGTGAGAACTGGAATCCTGTGCTCCGCTCAAAGCACAAATGTCACGGGAACTCCAGGGAGGACGAGAGAGGGGAGCTGGGCTTGAGGGACTTATCAGGGAGCTGAGGCCGGAGGCCCAGTACCCCGTGGGCAGGGGCTCTGCACCCTGAGCCCCAGGTCCTGAGATCCCAGGCCCCGGGGTCCTGACTGCAGATGAGAGGGTAAGGCTGAGGGGCTGGCCCTCCTGCCACAGCAGTGAACATGCTTTTAGGCGAGTCCTGGGCAGGGAACATCTCACCACGCAAGCATGAAGCCACAGTGCAGTTTCTTTTGAACTGGAGCTGTCTGCTCCCTTCCAAGTGACTCTTGTGGACACAACTGTCCTGGGTCCTCCCCACTCCTGTCTGCGGCCCCTGGCGCACCCCACACCGAGGCACACTGGCCTCAAAGAGGACGCAGCACCACGCAGCCCATATTCTCACGTAAAATAAAGGAAACATTTCTTCCACACGTGTGATCTCCCCTCTGCTGAACACAAAATAGTAAGAGTGTGCTTTATTTGGAGCAATTAACTTACTTGAAACCAGCCTCCAGGGGTTCACTTCCTCAACAGTCATGTGACGACTCTCTCACCTACCAGGGTCTCAGGGTAGGGGTCTAACCTTGTAGGAGAGCAGGACCCCATGGGGCCTTCCCAGGACAGACCCCTCCCCCATGTCCTCTGCTGTGGCTCCTCTCTGAAGTACCCAGATAACAGAATCTGATGCACATATTTCCTGAGTTATTTTACCAATGCTAAAACCCTCACCAAATGGAAAAAATTAACTACCTGATGACCATGACCACATAGCCCCCAGACCTACTGGCGCCTGAGAATTCCCATTACCTCACCATCAACCAATCAGAGAACTGTGCACTAGCTGATGACTTAAACGGGGACTCCCCTCCCTCACCTGGCCTTAAAAATGCTCTGCTGAAACCCATCAGGGAGCTCAGGGTTTTTGAGCATTAGCTGTCCAGGACTCCTTGCTTGGCACCTGCAGTAAACACTGCACTTTCCTTCACCACAACCTGGTGTCAGTAGATTGGCTTTACTGCATGTGGGTGAGTGGACCCAAGTTGGTTCGGTGACAAATTGCAAGGCTGGGGGGAAAGCACAGTCACTGCCTTTGGAGCCCACACAATCTGGGTTGTAATCCTGGCTCTGTCACTTACTAGCTGTGTGACCTTAGGCTGATCACCCAACCTCTCTGGGCTTCAGTTGCCTCAGTTATAAAATAGAAATAAAAAAGTTTCTATCCAAGGAAATGGTTGTGAGGATTAGGTGAAATAATTCATACGAATTGCCTGACGCCCAGTCAGTATCAATATTAAGTTAGCACTAGCCCTCCTGTTTTCCGATCTTGGACACAGGCTTACCCCTGGCATGATGATCTTCTCGACGTCCTTAATGATGTCCTCAAATGTTTCTGGCTCCTGGGGGGCAGCAGTGGGGAGCAGGGGGCGCAGGTAGCCAGGCTCCACGTCGGGGTACACCTGGCGCCCCTCGACGCCCTCCAAGTAGTCAGCCACGTAATCCACCATCTCCTTCCCTCTCCTGCGGAACTCATGTGCATTCATGGTGACCGGGCTTCCTCAGAGGCAAAACCTGCACAAAGAGAAAAGAAACCAGTCTGCAAACATGATGAGGTCTCACTTGGAGCAGGGCAGTTCCAAGCAAGCTGACAGCTGGGGCTGCCTGGGTGGAGACCCAAACACCCTGGAGTCCACCAGACCCCAAGCCAGCAGCACTTTCCTTCCTTGTCTGGATGGGGTGGAAATGACCCTGGATTTGGAGATGGCAGCAAAAAACCTATTGTGCTATTCGCCAGCTACTCAGCTGAAGACAATGCCATGTCTCGTTTTTTTCTACCTGCATCCGTGAAATGGACCAGGGCACACATGAATGTCTATGGTCCCTCCCAGCTTTAATAACAAGCCTCGGTCCAAGTCCTACCTTGCTCTCTGCTAGCTGTGGGACAGAGACTCTCCGAGCCTCTCTCTTTATCTGAGAAGAGCACATGACAGTGTGTTGATCTCTCCAGAAGCTATGAAGGCAATCGCATGGCCTGAGTACAGCACTCAGACAAGGGCCCGAGCAGCACAACCCCCATCAGTGAGTCTGCTTTCGTTATCTTGACTCCATCACCAGATGGAGCCGCACCCCTGCATACAACCTGCTTTTCAAAACTCGCACTTTCTTGCTTCATCACATAACAATGTACAGATGATCCTGGTACCCTGTGGTAGTAACATTCTATAAAGTCTCCACAAATTAGCAAACACTGGCCCTTTCCCGGGGAAATGCAAGGTTACATTCCTGTGCGTTTCTGGTCACATTTTTTTTTTTTTTTTTTTTTGCGGTACGCGGGCCTCTCACCGCTGTGGCCTCTCCCGTTGTGGAGCACAGGCTCCGGACGCGCAGGCTCAGCGGCCATGGCTCACGGGCCCAGCCGCTCCGCGGCATGTGGGATCTTCCCGGACCGGGGCATGAACCCATGTCTCCTGCATCGGCAGGCGGGCTCTCAACCACTGCGCCACCAGGGAAGCCCTCTGGTCACATTTTTGTCAATCAATCAATACATAATCTTTTTTATGTGTTTCTTGTTAAAGACACTTTATTTAATATGCACTGACTCATGAACTTCGGACTCCTGGCCAACAGCTCTCTGACTCATGAATGAAGCTTATGAGACAAACGTGATTTCTCCCTAAGGCACATCGCAGCCTTCTTGCATGTAGGACCCCTAGAAGGCACTTCAGCACTATATTTGGGGGCCATTTAAAATAGTCAAATAACCAAGAATAACACAAAAATGTGGCACTAAATAGGCCCGCTTGTTGAAACAACCAGGCAGAGCATTGCCTTGTTAGATTCTGCTGGGAACAAGTGCGTTTGGGCAACTCAAATGTATCACCCATGAATGATCACGAAAGCACCACGACTACTGATGTGGGGATCATGAATGAATTGTAGCAAAGAGTGACACCTGCATACAGAAAATCTGTGAATGATAAGCATAGACTGTATTTTCAAAACAGGAAACTTGGACAACACACAGAAAAATATTCATCAAGAATTCCACCACTCGGGCTTCCCTGGTGGCGCAGTAGTTGGGGGTCCGCCTGCCAGTGCAGGGCACATGGGTTCGTGCCCCAGTCCGGGAGGATCCCACGTGCTGCGGAGCGGCTGGGCCCATGGGCCGTGGCCGCTGGGCCTGCGCGTCCGGAGCCTGTGCTCCGCAACAGCACGGGCCACAGCGGTGGGAGGCCCGCGTACTGCAAGGTAAAAAAAAAAAATTCTGGCACACACCCTTCTAGATTGTTTCTTATATTTAGGAGACAATTGTGTGCTGAGCCAGGGACGCATCTCTGAATTCCTCCCATAGCTCAAAACTTCGTAAGTCAAGAGTGATTTTCCTATGGGAGTAAGTGCTGGGGGGCGATTCTACCTCCACTGTCATTAGCATAGACCCTGATCTTGATATCATGTTCCCAATACTTCTTCCATGGCTTCCCACTGTCTGTACTACTTTGCTTTGCTTTGCTTTGCTTTGCTTTGCTTTGCTTTGCTTTGCTTTTTGACGCTTTTAATGTTAAACACTCCAAGACAGGTTTTATTCAAGATTATCGCAGTAGGGGAGGGAGACTGTCTCCCGATATCACAAGGGCCAGTGGGGATGTATAGCCGACAGGTAGGGTTAGGAAACAGATGGGACATTACTAAGAGCAGCTTGGCTGGGTGTCCAGGTGGAGGAAGGTGATCTGGACTGTATCCCAAGGGTAGAGGCTTCCTCGACAAACCAACTTCGCATGATTCTCTGTTACAGCTGGGCTCAACTCACTGAAGTGGGGACCTACTCAGGAAGAGGGTTCATTGGAGCCTGACTGGGTTTGACCAAGGAGGAAGTCTTCATCAAAGGGAATCAGCTTGACAGTATGTCTCCTCTCTCAGAATTCTCTCCACTGTTCTTTGTTCAGATGTTCTCCATGAACAGCATGGAAGCCATCCCACGGAAGGTTCCAGGTTTCCTCAAGGTCAGTGACTGGACCAAACCCCCATTTCCATATTATTGTTTGGGGGTAGTGAATGCCCCGGCGACAGGGACTGGATACAATTCAAAATCATAGCAACAGCAAATGCTAAAATAACAGCATGAGAAAAACCAAAGTGAGTCTTTGAGTTTCCATTGCACCTTTGTGTTTCATAAACTGCAGGCCAAGGAAGCTTATCATTCAAAACGTCACGCCCAGATTTTCCAAAGGCTCTTAATGCAAAGCTATGAAGCTTTATACATATAGCTTCAGGTTTATAATTCCGTGGGTCTGCAGGCTTCGAAATGAATTTTTCATTTGGAATGACTCTGATTATGTCAAACGTCGCACATAGAGTGCAACTGGGTCTTACCTCAAATTGAAGTATTTTTAGTTGACTTGATTCAAATTCAACCAAAATTGCATCAAATGGCAGATCTTTTTGCTAGCTTGTTTTTTTCACAAAGCAATTACGAGTACGTTTCCCACGTTGATAAACACTTTTCTATTGCATGATTTTTCCCGATTGCATGTTGTTTCACAGTGCGAATGTGCTATATTCAGGATGTGCATCACTACTGTTGAACATTTACATCATTTCCGGTTCTCACCTATGTTAGTGGGAAGAGTTGGTGTAGCCCAATGGCCAACCCTTCATGATCAAGAACTGAAAGGCTCTGCACAGCCTGACAGGGATGCCACTGCAGTAAAAACCTCATTTTCCTCAACTGAAAACAAACACCGTAATAAAGTTCTACCTCAAATAATTTTTTTGGTGATAATTAGGTAAGTACGTGGGAACGGCTAAGGAGTAGAGGCACAAAATAAACATTCAACACATGTTAGTTGTTAGATTTTCTATAAAGCACTGAAATATACAACCTCATACTTTTATTTTTGCACACTTTATTTTGTGTTAAAATTTTCTTTAAAAAGCATTTATCTTATAATTTCTTTAGAACAAATTATTATAGAGATATGTATTTTAGCGTGTTAAGATTATATGGCCAAACTTGTCCCCAGAACATATTTTTACCAAATTACTCTTCCACAGGGAGTGTGAGAGAACCCTAGTTTTATACTAGGGTTCGAGATACATATTAAGATTTGCCAGTCTGGCAGCCATTCATGATTTCATTTTACTTTGATTAATGAAGTTAAATAGTTTTCTCACACTTCTTTGTATTTCTTTTTTTATGAATTGCTTGTTAATTGCCTTCTTTTCTGCTAGGGTGTTAGATGTTTTCTTATTTAACTGAAAGAGCTCTAATATAATAAATACTTGCACCCTAAGTGTGTGATATATTTTGCAGACATTTTCCTTATCTTTATTTGACCTAGTTTTGCTTTTAATTTTATTTCGACCTATAAGAATTTTAATTTTCATGCAGTCACATCTCAGGATCTGTTTCTTTGTGATTTGTTCCTTGTGTATGACTATTTAAAATGCCTTTTAGAGCAAGTATTCGCGCGACCTCTGTTTGCCCTATTAAAGGGTAGCACCTGCACCGCACAGGCTGAAGCCTCAGGGGAGGAGCCGTGCAAAAATTAAGAAAGTTGCTTGGGTTCCTGGAGTATCAGCTGCTTCCTTCTAATGGGAATGCAAGAGTACGATGGCCAAAACGGGCTGCCTCGTGAAAAAAATAAACTGACAGACACACCAACTTGCCCCCCCAAAGAAATACTACCAAATTGTAAGATAAGACCTAATTATTATTTTCGAATCATTCTGTCATTTATTTGTCAGTTCTTTCCCACAAAGACCTTTCCAGAAGGCTTTTGGTGCAAAGCCACAGAGAATCTTGTGTTCATTTTGGAGCTGTCTGATATTTCATGCCTCCAGGCTGGGCAAATATTGGCTGAAAGATGTAGATGATGATAAAGGTTATGACTGATATCTTTCCAGGCCTTGAAACGGCGCCTGTTGACATAATCTGATCGTAGCCCCCGCCAGCAGCCACAGCCGCGGTACTTTACGTGCAGCCCCTGTGGGACACGCAAGCGCCTGGTGAACCCCACCTGCTCGGGGAGGTATGAACCCCACTGCAGGCCCTTGGACCTCCTGGCTGACCTGGGGGTCATTCATTTTTGTACTTTATCATTCCACTGACATCCTTTGCTAGGTGCTGGCTTCTCCAAGCAGAGTCCTCAACTCTTTATTTTGCTTTCTCGGGACCAATCAGACCCTGGGCCACAGTTAGCACTCTGAATGTTTGCTGAATGAGGAATGAATAGATGAATGAGCGCATGAACCAGAGAAGGAACGGAAAACCTTTTTGTCCTCGGAACGTTTTGTTTCTGACATATGGTATATTAGATCCTACTCTCTACCTTTAAGCCAACAGCCCATCACATACCTGCCACAAAAAAGCCACAGGGGACAATCACGGCTCAAGAACAATGGGCCCCTTCCTCAGGGAATCCTGACCCGGTCCCCGCCACCCTGGGCCTCTGGTGTTCAGTTCATGCTGAGCCTCTAACCCTGCAGGCTCAGAACTGACTCGGTTTCCCCAGTCTTGGCCCCGGAAGTTCATCTTGGATCTGGGCTTCCCTCTGCTCTGGCCCCAGCAGTCCCTGTGGTCCTGGATGGAAATATCCCCCTCTCTGGACCCCTGGAGCCCTACCTTTGACACAGGTGTTTGGCAAGAACCCAGCCCAGGCTCTAGCTGATGCTTCGCTGGCAGTGGAGGTGGTGGGACTGGGGCCCATGGCCTCAGTGCAGAGCTTGTGTGGTGACTGAACATCAGCACTGTCAGCACAGGGCCAGCCATGCCCCATGCATGAGGGTCTGAGCGAGGCCACCCCTCTGGGGGCAGAGGACCAGAATCAAGATGCTTTGTGCCTGCCCATGGTCCTGCCTATCGGTACAGACAAGCGCTGCTCCTGCTTCAAACCCTGGGACATTGGGCCCTTCACTCAACATTTCCTGCTTTTCCTTCTCTATCTGGATAAAAAGAAAAGTGTTTACATTTTCTTTTTACGCTATTCCAGGAAAAATAAACTGTAATTTACGTTTCAAAAAACACTTCTCGCTCTGGGACTGTGAGGCCTTGTCTCTTGTTTTTAACCTCAGGCACGTAAGTATCAATCCAGGCGCAAAACGAAATTGGCTGATTTTCCCCTGAATCGACTGGTTTCTTGATGAACATCTTCTCTGTGGGCACAAAGAGCATAAATAAACCCAACGGGAGAAACGTTTCTAACAGGGACGGTCAGGAAGGGTCTAACAATGAGAGCTTTCTAACAATAAGGATGGCAGTCTGGGGCTTCCCTGGTGGCGCAGTGGTTGGGAGTCGGCCTGCTGATGCAGGGGACACGGGTTCGTGCCCCAGTCCGGGAAGATCCCACATGCCGCGGAGCAGCTGGGCCCGTGAGCCATGGCCGCTGAGCCTGCGCGTCCGGAGCCTGTGCTCCGCAACGGGAGAGGCCACAACAGTGAGAGGCCCGCGTACCACAAAAAAACAAAACAAAACAAAACAAAAACAGTCTGTTAACTTGCCTCAAAACAAAAACAAACAAACAAACAAAACCCCACCCCTCTAAGACCTTTTGTCCCTCTTAAGACTCTAGTTAACAGCGATGTATTTAGGAGCCTTAGGGACAGGGGTACCCGGGTCATTTGTGCAAAGCTGCAACTTGGTCAGCCTTGCCCAGAAGGAGCTGGCACCGCAGAGGAGACAGCCAGCGTCACAAAGGAGGTGGATACCTCTGCCCCTCAACCTCCCACCAGAGCCTCCTGTTGGCAAAAGGCTACCAGGATCCAGGTGTCCTGGGAGCCGGGGAAACACAGCCTGTGGGGGTCTGAGGGTGGGGCAGGGAGAGATAGGAATAGAGACCCAAGCGGGGTACCCTAACTCACTGCATGCGTTATTACGTCTGTGCCGTTACTACCCTCATTTTACAGGAGGAAGAGGTGTTTAGGCTCTTCCCAGGTGCGAAGCCAGTGGTGGCAGAGCTGAGGCAGAGCTCATGTGTCCTGCCAAGCAGTCTGTTCCTTAAGCCAAAGTGCTGCCACTTGTCACTGCAATCGTTAGCCCGGTACCTTGTAGAACACATGTGCATGCACACGCACACGCACACTTACCACTTTCTTCCACTCATACAATTGCTTTACCTAAACTGGGGTGTTCTCGTTGAAATACAGGCTGTCTCACTGGTTTAAAAAATGGTCAGCATTACGAGTAATAAGTGCTGGAGAGGGTGTGGAGAAAAGGGAGCCCTCCTATACTGTTGGTGGGAATGTAAATTGCTGCAGCCACTATGGAGAACAATATGGAGGTTCCTCAGAAAACTAAAAATAGAACTTCCATATGATCCAGCAATTCCACTCCTGGACATATATCCAGACAAATCTCTAATTCAAAAAGATACATGCACCCCTATGTTCATAGCAGCACTATTTACAATAGCCAAGACATGGAAATAATGTAAGTGTCCGTCAACAGATGAAAGGATAAAGAAGATGTGGTACATAGATACAGTGGAATACTACTCAGCCATGAAAAAGAATGAAATAATGTCATTTGCAGCATCATGGGTGGACCTAGATATTATCATACTAAGTGAAGTAAGTCACACAGAGAAAGACAAATATCACATGATATTGTAACCGAAAGTGAGGTCCAGCTGCTCACCACTCAAAAGCCAATAAAGAGGCCAGGTTGGTGGAAAGCAAAGTTTGCTTTATTTTGCATGCCAGCAACCGGGGGGCTGGGGTGGGGGGAAAGTCAGCTGTCCAAAGGCTGACTCCCTCCCTCCTACAACCAGTGGGCAAGAGCTTTTATAGGTTGAGGGAGCGGGCTACGTGCAGAAAGAGCACAGGCAGCTCTGACAGGCATCTTGAAATTGGTCATCAGTGGTCTGACCAGCATCATCTTGACTGTTTTAGGTACAGTTAATCTTCATTTCCAGGGTCGGTTTGTTTTCATTTCTTTGAGACCAGTTCTCGGAATTGTGGCAGCTTATGTCATGGCTACAGCCTGGTCATCACGTAGTTAACTTCTTCCACCTGGTGGAGGTTTCAGTATCTATAAGACAGCTCGCAGGACATGGCTCAGAATTGTATATAGCCCTTTTAGCCCTTAAGGAGGAACCAAAAGTCCTTGACTATGCTTAATGACTAAACTATTATGATTTGGTCTCCTTTGTTTTCCTCTGTTTCTGCATTTTCTCACTTCTCTGATTAAACTTACTCTTTGGCTAAAGTTTCTCCCCAGATGAAAGTCAGGCTGAGGACATGGGGCAAGGACCGTAGGGTCCTGTCCCATTTCAATATCACTTGTATGTGGAACCTTAAAAAACGATACAAGTAAACTTATCGATGAAACAGAAACAGACTCACAGACATAGAGAGCAGACTTGTGGTTGCCAAGGGGGAGCGGGGTGGGAGGGGTGGATTGGGAGTTTGGGATTAGCAGATGCAAACTATTATATACAGAATGGATAAACACCAGGGCCTACTGTACGGCATAGGGAACTATATTCCATATCCTGTAATAAACCATAATGGAAAAGAATATTTTTTTAAAAGAATGTATATATGTGTATAACTGACTCACTTTGCTGTACAGCAGAAATTAATACAACATGGTAAGTCAACTGTAGCTCAATACAATTTTTTTAATGGTCAGCATTTATATTAGCTTACATGCACCAAGTGCTACGTCAACTCTTTGCATATGCTCTAATTAATCTTCATAACAACCTTCTTGGGACTATTATCACCCCCTGAACAAATGATAAAGGCTGGGGCTCAGAGAAGCAGGACCCAGCGCTCTGACCTCCGACCTGCCACGTCCTGAACGCACTGGACTCAAACACAGGCGCAGTGCATCTCCAACAGCTTTGGGGTTTCCTGAAAAAAAAGTACGACGAACCCTCCAGATGAGAAACTTGAAAAACAGGTTTCTCCCTGAGCTTCCAGGAATGATTGCCCGGATGCTCCCTAGAGGCCACCTCCACAGGCGAGGCAACGTCCACGGGCGCCTCCCTTGCTCCTGACAAATGGTAACTAGGAAGAAAAGGGGCTCGCAACATTTTGTGAGGTGTGTACCCGTGGCCGGGCCAGCTGACTTCCGAGCCTCCATCTTCTATTGGTAAAATGACCATAACACTAAGTACTACAGAGAATTCTACATAGGGTACAAAATCACTTATATGGTTGGCGGTCCATGCCATGGCAGCATCTCTAGGGAGTCTGCTGTCAGAGGGGAAATCTCACAGAAGCCTGAGCAGACAGGCAGTGGGTTTTCCCCGGTCAGGGCCGGAAGCACCTCCCCTCTGGCCAGCTGGGTCTGGATTACAGAGGTTCCCTGCTACACTGTCAAAACAAGATTCTTCCCCGCTGCAATCCTCAGCTAGTGATCTTCCTCCCAGCAGCCTAGAAAGAACAGCGGTTAAGGTCAGAGAGAACAGGCTCGAGCCCTGGCTCTGCTGCAAGAGGCTGGGCTGCTGTCGGCTGCCTCCGTGGCCTCTGGAGTCTCAGTTCAGCCCCTTGTAACGGGGCAGCGAGATGCTGCAGGCAGGAGCCACTCAGGACTGTAAAGCTGTCTGTGTCTGGCCTCTGCGGATCCTGATGTTAGGAAAGAAGCAGGTCGGATCATCATGAGGTCAGACAGAGCACCAGGGCAGCAGGAGAGAATCGGGGGATGGGGAGGGTGGAGGCCCACCCTGGACCCAGATCAGACTTCAAGGGGAAAGCCTTGCTCCTCTGATGTGCGAGGAACTTTGCGTCTGTTTCCGATCCGGTCCCTGATTAATAGACAGTCGCCATCTCAGTATTTTCCTGGCCAACAGCTCTCCGTGGGGTGGAGGCATGAAGAAATTTATACCATGATTTTCAATTTTACTCTCGTGGGAAGATACTACTATTTCCACTCACATCCCTGCAAACGGATTGTGATGGATTATAAAGCTGGCTGAAAATTTCACAACTTAAGCAATTTCAAAAGTTGATAAATAACAGTGACATTAAACTAGTTGATATCATTCCAATTTACCCCTGAGCTCAGACCATTCCAACAGCTGGCATCAGGCTATGTGTATCATCCGTTAGCCTCTTTTCACTTATTTTCCCCATAACCCTAATTACACTGTGCATAATTACGTTAATATCGTGCACATATGTACCCTTATCGATACCTGCCGGTTTCGCAGGGTCGCCTCCCGCGTGGATTGAGGGCCATTGGCTGTTGTGAACAGCACTGCCGAGGGGAACATGGCCGTGTGCTACCCGTCACGGCGCTTGTCACTTTATCCCCCTGTTGACTTCATCCCTCAAATATACTAAGTCCCCAGTGGAATCCAGAGGTGCGAGTTTCACGGTTCTTTTGCGTGTTGCCAAATTTCTTTCCAGAAAAACCAGAATGATACAGAAATGTCACCCACCTTCAGGCTGGGTAGGCATGACAAACACCCCCTCTCTGCTAGCTTTTATCGTTTGCTCACAGTTTCAATTTAAGCTTAAAATTTTATCACTTTTATCATTTTCACTCATGTTTGCTCTCCTACAACATTTACATAAGAATGATCAGTAATTTTAATTTTAACTTTCCTCCTCTGTTTCCATTTTAATTGGGTGTCAGACTAGACCTCCTCCCCCTTACTTTATTTCCTCTTTCTTTCCCTCAATCCTTTCCCCCCTTTCTCTCATTGAAGTCACATTAATCGTTGATAAAAGGTCACAACCCTCTGCCTTTTCTATAGACTTGAGACTATTAATTGATGTTCTAGTTGGTTGCTTCTTTCCACGACAGCCGGGATGCCCCGTGACTACGACACACACGACACAGCGAGAGTAAACACAGGACACCTGCCGCTGTGCATCTAGGCAACATCTCTAGCACATGCTTTGGGGAGTCTCCGCTTTTCTTCACCAGTCAGCTCAGCAGTAAACACTGACTCCTGGATTCACTGTGAACACGTACCCCTTGGGCATGGCTGCAGGCCTGTCACCCGCATGGCTAAGAAGCCTGCATCTGAGGCTTCCTCCAGGCCAAATCCTGAGAACACTTGGACCTTGGTGGCCACATCTGACGGTCCAAGAAACCAAATGAATCAGTGTCGCCTGACCTTCTGCTAAGCTTACCGTATGCCTTATGCCCTTAACACTCTCATCACCCCTGCCAGTATTATTACTGCTGTTTCACCAAGGCTCTGAGGGGCTGGTGCCCCGACGGAGGCCAGAGAACCAGTAATGCGAACAGTGGTGCTGGCATTTCTGACTCTGAAGCCAGCCTCCCCCTAACCCCCGTGGCCGAGCATCCGGGGCACACCCGGGATGCCTGCCACCTGTGCCCTCACACGGCCCAAGGGGTCAGAGCCCACAGACCCCAGGGCCCCCACTTGGGCTGGGGAGGCAGTGCCTGGCACCCAGAGTGTGGTCGGGGTCCCACCTGATCACCACACCCAGAAGAGGACGCTCCAGGTACGGGCACCAGGCCCCCGCCTGGGCTGGTCCCCACACAAACGGAAACCGGCAGAAGCTGAACAACCCAGGAGCAGCGCTGCTGCCCCGGTTCCTCCAAACCCTGACAAATGCCGGATGGTGACCGTCCACAGGGCCTGGTGGTAACCCTTCATCTCTGTTCTCTCTGTCTTCACAGCCGCTCTGCAGAGAAGCAAAATTATCCCCACCCTAGAGATGAGGAAACAGGCTCGGGGAAGCAGGGGCTGGACCAAGCCACACAGCTCAGGAACGGTTTCACACGTGGGTCTGTGCACTCAGAAGACCAGACCACTTCCCCTTGGCGTGGGGTCCCCCACGACTCTCGCTTACAGGGAGCCTAGCCACTCAGAGAATGCAGGGGGATTGGAGCTTTCCTCGGAGGCCGTGTGCCAATTCGCTGCCCCTGTCGGCCCCGAGCATCCTCCTGCAGAAATGCCGATGAGACCCAGAGAAACCTTGGGACCGCTCTTTTAAAATATCGAGAGCGTCTAATTTTCCTGGGGTCTCTCCCCAAACTTACCACCAGACTCAGATGGAGAGTTAACAGGGTAAAACCTTCAGAATAAACAACAGCCTGAAGAGGGGGAAATATGTAAATAACACCCCCCCCCCCAGCAATTTAGTTGAATCTGTGGAGGTTTAAATGGGTTTTCTCTTATTTTCATTATTTTAAGCAAACTGGCGTTGTGCGGCAGCCCACCTGCCATGGGCCCAGAGAGACAGAAAAGCCTGCTGTGAACGTCATGTTTTTTTCTTTCAGATACACCCAGATGCCCCTCATCTTGCCTGTGTGTTCACTGTTCCAGGGTGACCACTGCCCTGGCCACTTTTTATGCCGCAATTGTCCCCTTTGTTTTGGTTCTTCCTCAGAAGGAAAATACTGCTGATTTAAATGAGAAACCAACTGTAAAGACCCAAGTCTTGGAACCCTTCAGAGAAATACGATGAAGGGGAAAACCCAAGCCACCTGCTTGAATTTCCCTTGGAAACTGGAGGAGACAACATACTCGGGGCAGATGGACCCCTCTCCCACTTTCCCACCTGCAGTTTACTTGCTTATTAATAATGTAGGTCCCATTAGTGACCACCTACTGTGTGCTCAGCCTTCGTAAACATCAGACCCAATTGATTTTTACAAGCATCGTGCAGGAGGATGTCCTTCACGGCAGAGGACCAGAGGAGTCCATCTTCTCCCCCCACCCCCGTCATCTCCCGGCCTCTGTGGGCTCCAGATGCACCATGAACCAGCCTGGAAAAGAATTTCCACTCGCTCTGTTATGTTGCTATTATGGCTCAGAGATCATGGGCTAAAAAACCCTTGGAAGTTTCTGATTCTTTATCTGACTTGTCACTTGGACACGACACACACAAAAGCAGGTGATTTAGGTTGACACCTCTTGTCTCAGAAAGTCCCTCCAGTATGCCATACCTGCACAGCGCTGGACGCTCACCCCTCCCAGCTGGCCTGAGGAGACCCACCCGGCTGCAATCAACAGGTGGACCTCCTGTCCCCAAAGTCCCCACACCGGAGGGGCGCTGCCACCAGGAGCTGGCTTCCCCCACGAGTCTGGTCCCCCAGGCTCTGAGGACAAAGGAGCGGTACTCACAGGCAGCCCGAGGTGCTCGTTCTCTGTCTGTCTCTCTCTCTCCTCCTCGGTGACAGTTAAAAGGCACAGAGGCTGCAATTGCCATTTATGTAGACAGAGTGTCCGCCTCCCCGAAGCCAATCAGAGCGGCCTGCTCGGCTTATTTACCCGGCAGCACGTCCCACCCCCGCCCTCCTGCTTCCCATCCTCCACAGGACGTGAGGGTCGGGCCGGGCAGAGCAGGGCCCAGAGACGGTGGAGCCTGCAGGGGCTGCGGGCCTAGAAGACAAGGGAAAGGGGCTCTGTGTCCCAGTGCCCTGTGCCACACCCAGGCTGGGGCCAGTTCTCCTGGGGTCTCTCCAGGTAACCTCTGAGCAGCGGAAGGCTCCAGGCTCTTTCATGGGCTGAAGAAGGGCTGGCCTGGGCAAGGCAAGCGAGGAGACTCGCTCTGTGCCAGCGCTGGGCCACGAACGTTGTACCCATACCCGCTCGGGGCCACTGGGACCTGATGTGCCGTGCAGGAGGCTGACCTGACCGCAGGAGGCTCCGAGTGCCAAGCCCACGAGCCCAGGCAGAGAGAGAAGTAGAGGCGGGCAAGGATTTGAAACCAGGTTCACTGGATTCAGAGACCCCGTTCCCTGAAGCTGACCAGCATTCAAAACACAGACTTCCTCAAATCTGGACTTGGGCTTCCCTTCTCACCCACCTGGCCGGGCAGGCTGACCCGGGGCTCAGAGCCTGGAAAGGGGACCTGCAGGGAGCCCCCCCCAGGCCAGCAGGGCACGCAGATTCCCCTGCTTCCAACACTTACACTCACCCTGGACACACACACACACACACACACAACACAGGGCACATACACACATGCCATACGCACGTGCACACGCACACAGCCATGTGCACATGCACAGGTGCACACACCATCGTAAACGTACACGTACACACAAGGCACACACAGACACACAACACAGTTTCAGGGCCTGCGGCACAGCCACGAGCTGGGAACTTCCCACGGAAAGCCATTCCCCCCTGGCTTTAACGAAGCAGCATCTCTTCAAAGGAGCATCTGCCCTTTGAAGCATCTGTGGAGCTGGCAGGGGCTGAGGCCCCCGCGACGGGTGGGCGGGGCCGGTGGGGCGGGTGGGCGGGGTCTGCGGGGACCCAGGCGCGCCCCGCGCAGCTCTTCCCTCCCTCCACCCAGCGAGGACCGCAGGCTGGTGCGGGGATCAGGCCCTTCCGTGCGGGGCCGACCAAGCTCCGAACCACGTCGCCGGGGGCCGCAGAGGACCGCTCACCCCCCAGCACCGCTCTGCTGGACGAGAGGCCGGGGAGGGAGGGGGCGAGGTTGCAGGGATGGCCAGAGCTGGGCCGGGCGCTGTGCCTGTGCAGGGCTCCAGCGGGCTCTGGACGCGGTGCCCGAGGCGCGGGGCCCCTGACCCAGCACAGCGCCTGGCCCAGCGCAGACCCTAGGTGAACCCTGCATCTTTCGTGGAGGCTGTGCAGAGGGGGTAGAGGTGTGATGATGGAACTCTGAGAGAGGGGCTGTGAGAGAAGAACGGAACTTTCCGTTTTGTAAAGAGTGACAGTGATAATAATTAGCATGTATAAAGGTTCTTTTTCAGGCATTCCTACCACAGGATCACTCAGGCCCTCACAACTCTCATCACAAGGTAGATTATCATCATCTGCAGTTTACAGATGAGGAAACGCAAGCCCAGAGAGGTTTGCCCAAGGTCACACAGCTAGCACGTGGCTGAGCAGCGAGTCCCTCACCAGGCCAGCGGGCCCCCATGCCGGCACTGCCAGGTGAGCTTGCTGTGTGGCATCCAGGGTCGGAGGCAGATGGTGAAAGAATAAGCAGAGAGAAAGCCACAGTGGCCAGCTGTGACGAGGGCTGCAGAGCCAAGCCTGTGAAGAGGGAGCAGCCTAGAGGGGAGCCCGCAGCTCAGGGCCCGACTGCCCTTGGGGGGACATCCAGTCCTTGAAGGGTCTGGGGCAGAGCACTGAGGTGCCTGAGGGCTTAAAAGTCACGCCAGCTGTTGCTTGGAGAGCAAATTGCAGGGGAGAGAACAGATAGATTTGAGATTTATCTGGAAGTAGAAACAAGGAGATGTGAAGTGGTCTGAAGATGCGGCACAGGGCTGAGACATCAGCCTGCAGATTCCGGCTTGGACCTCCCTCCCGGACCTGCTGTGTGACTGTGGACAGCTGCTTCCCCATCCCAGGGACAGTGACAAGCTCTGACTTAGGAACAGGACACCAGGAGTGGACCTAACA
The DNA here is from genome assembly GCF_011762595.2 of Tursiops truncatus. NCBI lineage: Eukaryota > Metazoa > Chordata > Mammalia > Artiodactyla > Delphinidae > Tursiops > Tursiops truncatus. The sequence goes on from NC_047042.1 coordinate 2,559,892, forward strand.
AAACCTTACAAAAGGTCTGCAAGACTTGTATGAAGAGACTTATAAAAGCCCATGGGAGGACATTAAAGAAGAGCTGAATAAATGGAAATAAATGCCCAGTCATGGATAAAGAACCCAGTACCATAAACATTTCCATTTCCCTCAAACTGATGAACAGATTCAGTAGTATTTTAATCAAAATCCCACATGGATATTTGACTCTAAAATATGAACGGAGAAGCCAAAGCCTGAGAACGAACAGCATGCGCTTGAGAAAGAATATTGCAGTCTCGCTCTATACTTATGAGACAGATGAAGCTGTGAAAATGTAACCGTTTTGATGCAAGGATAGACATCTGGCCAATCCAACAGAACAGATAGCCTAGAAAAAAATCCCACAAAAGATTTGGAAAATGGACATATGTGGAATCACAGAGCCAGTGAGGAAGAATAAACTATTAAATGGTGCTAGAACAACTGGCTGGCTACTTGGAAAAAACATGATCTTGAATCTGTTTCTCACCCCATGTACAAAAATAAACTCCTGATAGATTAAATCCTTAACTGTGAAAGGCAAACTTCTTAGGACAACAGAGAAGTATATTTTTATTACTGTGGAGAGGAAGGATTTCTTAAATGATTCACTTAATCAGCTAACCGTAAGAGACTGACAAATCTGACTACATTATTGTTAAGAATATCTGTTCTTCCAACAGTGGAAACTAGAAAGACAACTTCCAGGGTAGAGGAAGGGATTTGAAATGCATATCGCTAATTATGAGTTAGGGTCTATAATATAAAAAGGACTTTTCAATAAGAAAAAGATAATTCAGTAGAAATACAAGCATTTATCAGAAATGGAAAGGAGTCTCATAAATACGTGAAAAAGTGATTTTTCTTGTTAGCAATCAAAGAAGATAACTGTTTATTGCTAACATATGAAATTGCAGTGGATTCTGTAGGTTTGATCTTTTTTTCTGGCCACCTAGTTACATTCTCTTAGAACTTTTAATAACTTATCTGTTAATTCAGGTGGGTTTCAACGTAAACAGTAGTATCCTTAGTGAACTGGGAAAATGTTGTTCTTTCTAGTCCCTTTACTTTATTTTTCTTGCCCTATTACACTGTCTAGGACTGTGCTGTCCAGCATCAGAGCCATGAACCACATCTGACTATTGAGCCCTTGAGATGCAGCCAGTGCTACTGAGGAAATGAATACGTCAGTTAATGTTATTTAATAATTTAAATTTAAATCTAAAAACTGAAGCAGTGTGGAAATTTTCCCCATTACATAATTTGAGTGCAGGACTACATTTTACTTTGTTGTATTACATAATATAGGCTATTGTAGTGCACATGTATTTTTGATTTTGTTAACGTGGCTGCTAGAAAACTTAGCATTTAAAATCCTGTACGTGCCCGGCACCGTTCTAGGGCCTCTGGGACAGTGGTGATGGAGGTAGTGAAAGTCTCAACTCATTGACTGTAGAAGGGATCTTCCAACACTCACTATTGACAACAGGGTTTTATTGGGTACTCTTTATTAAAAAGTTTCTTCTATTCCTATTTGTATAATAAATAGATGTTCAATTTTGTCGAAAGATTTTCTTCATCAAAGGAGAAAATCTTATGGTTTTCCTCCTCTGAACTGTTAATGTGATGAATCACATTAAATTTTCTAATTTTCAAGTATCCTTTCATTCTTGGAATAAAACTATGGTGTATTAACATTTTGAATAGAATTTTTTCTCTGGTTTTATTGTCAGATTCTATGGTATCGTAGACTGCTCTGAGGGTAATTGCTTCTTTTTTGATTCTCTGAAACAGTCATATAATTTTGAAATTTGGAATTGTCCGGTCACTAAAAGAGTATAAGAAATCATACATAAAATCATTTGTCCCTTCCTATCATTTTTGAGGGAATATTTGATACTAACAAATCCATTTTTTATTACTATAGGACTATTTAAGATTTCTATTTCTCCTGGAACCCAATTTGATATTATTTCATCAATTTTTTTAGATTTAATGACAAGAATGTTTTTTATGATATACTCATTACCTTTTTAGTTTGTTGGATCTATAATTATATCCCCTTTTATTATCATATTTTTTTACCTGTTCCGCTCTCTTTTTGCCTTTAGTTAATATTGCCAGAACTGTGTCTATTTTATTAGTCTTAAAAAAAAATAGCCCTTGGGCTTTGTTGATCCTCCCTCATCTACCTTTATTTTCTTTTTCCCTAATTTATCCTCTTTGTCTTTATTATTGACTGCATTCAGTGATCTTTATCCTGTTGTTCTTTTCCTAACATCTTTAGTTGAGTGATTGTCTCATTACTTTTTGGCCTTTTTTACTTTCTAATATAAGCATTTAAAACTATTTTCTTTCTTCTATATACTTCTTTCAATACATAGCTCAAGTTTTTAAATGAGCATATTTCATTATCATTTTTTCTAAGTATTATTTAACTTCTATCACATTTTTAAATTGATTCATGAGCTGTGTAGTACCTTTCCAAAAATTTCCAGACACATATAGCAATTTTTACTTATCTTTTTCTTGAATTATAATTTCATTAATTGAATTGACTTGTGGTCAGAGAGCAGCTAGTATTATAGCAGTTCTCTGATCGACATTGAGACTTGCATTACAGCCTGCTACATCCTGAATTTTTATAAACATTCCATGTGCTCTTGAGAAGGAAGTGTATTTTCTAATTACTAGGTGGAGCGTTCCATATACGTCCAATAAACCGAGATTGTCGCTTATTGAAATGCTTTAAATGCTTTAAGTCTTCACTACTGTTTCTGTTCGCTTGCTCTACCACCCATCTTGCTGCCATTGCTGGAGACGTGCTGAAGTCTCTTATTATGCTGGTGAATTTGGCAATTTCTCCCCATAGCCGTACCGAGGTTTGCTTTATACGTTTAAGGCTTTTCTGTTAGGTCTGTATGTGTTTAGAACTGCATTGCTTCTTGGTGGACTGAACCTTTTATCATTTTATAAAGTAATGTTACGTAACAGATTACTTGTTAGTTCCCTTGTTGCAGTGTGAATCACCCCTGTTCTCCCTCAGCTGTCGGAGGCTGGGGGCGCAGTGAAGCTCAGGGCTCTATTTCTTCGCACATTATTTGGGAATTTTTAAGTCTGGAAGTCATGATTTAAATTTTCAGCAGCACCAACATTTTCCTGGTTTCAAATGTCATAAATCCACGCTGAGGACACACGGAGTGACAGCTCTCTGGGGCATCTCTGTCCCACACCTTCATCCAAGGATGAACTCTTCCAGACCTGTCATCTGGCCCCATGACACTGTGTCGCTTGGCTGACCCGGAGCCATCCGAGGTCCTCAGGGCAGAAGGCCATCAGGGGCTTGCCTGCTCAGGCTTCCCTAGAAGACCACCCCCTCTGAGCCCTCACCCACTGCAGGAGCCCAGAGCCCCCTTCCCTGTGTGCAGCCCTGCACTTTCCACCTCCCACCCTCTCCATCCCCCCATCGAGCCCATCAGCTGCCCTGCATCTCCTGTCTGCTCCCTCCACAGCCTGCTCCCTGATCTCCAAGGGGCTCAGCTTAACCCTTCCTGTGGTGCTCACTACAGGGCGAGGGACAGGGTAGGTGCTTGAAATAGGCACCACTTTCCCAGAATGGCAGGGCGGAAAGCGCCAGGTGGTACAGCAGGAACGATCCAAGTTCTACCTCCGTGGTCACGAGCTGTGAGGTCTTGGACCACCTTCCTCACCTCCTCTGTCCCAGTTTTCTCCCTTGTGAGATGAGGATACAATAGAGGCCAAGCATGTGAATCCCAGCACATAGCAAACAACCACAAGTTATTGCTTTAACTCCAGCCTGATGGAGAAGCAAAGGTTCCTTCTCAAGAATTGTATCTTCTGATGGGATTGTAATGAGCCTGCTAGATTGGCGGGAGAGATCCTTTAATTCTCTCAAATCCCACTGCATGGGTAGACTCTGAATTTACCTGTGGGGAGACTACACGTGTCATGAAGGGAGAGCATTTGCAGAGTCACAGATGTTAAGAAGGTAAGGGAAGAGTTGATATTTATTCAGCGTCTCCCATGTGCCGGGTATTTTCCATATGTTATGAGAGTCGGGGCTCACCAGAACCTGACAAGGTGGGTACTATTAAAATCCCCATTTTAGAGAGGAAGAAACAGCGGCTCAGAGGCCCCCACCACGCGGGTGGCAAGCGGTAGAGAGCAGAGGAATCCACACGTGTGTCCTGTGTTTGCTGTGTTGGCGGTGGCCCCGAGATGGTCCCCCGCCCCCGCCTTATCACACATGGGTAAGTGTGAGCACCTGTGAGCGCCAGCATCCCTCCCCACAGCGTGGTGCCTGTAGCCCCACAGACAGCATGTAGATAGACCCTGTTTTCTCCAGCCTCCAAGCGAGTTGGCCTTCACGCCAACACCCGGCACTGGGGCAGCAGAGTCAAGGTCCAGACGGTGCCGTTTCCAACAATCATAATCGATTAAGTAGAAAGCCAGGACTTACCTGCTGGGAACTCGGGCCCCGCTGGGTCTCGGCTCCTTGCTGAGATTTGCCAGCTCTGGGGATTGAGGAGAATGTGAGAGAGCAGCTGAGGAGGTGGGCTTAGCCCTGCAGTCTTCTTGCCACTTCAGATCCACAAGGCCTAGCTTGTTCAGCCACATATGCTGGTTAAATATTAATTTCTAATGGTGATAAAGGTCGAGGATATCTTGAGAAACCTACAGAGAACAGATCGTCTCAGGGAATTTAGGAAACTATCCTCTACTCAAAATGTATACACATTTACTTCTATTTGCTTTTAGCGTTTTATACTTTGAGATGTTTACCTTTAGAGCTTTCCTCCATCTGAAATTTATTTTAGGGTAAAGTTCTAAGTTTTTCCCCATAGAGTAAGCTAATTCTTCCAATAGTATCTTTGAAAAATATTTCTGTTTCTTGAGCTTTTGTGGTCCTGTGGAATTGTTCTTTCATTTCTGTGCCAGGGCTACAGCATTTAAACTTTATCTCTTTCCTTTTTTTAAAAAAAATATTTTTGTTATTTTTTATTTTCTTATTGAAGTAAAATTGATTTACAGTGTTGTGTTAGTTGCAGGTGTACAGCAAACTGTAAACTTTGATCACTTTCTAATGCATTGGGGTGCTTGGAAGGGCAAGGGTTCCCTTATCAGTTTTCTTTTAATAAAAATCCTTGCTGCTTTCACGTTTCTCTTTCAAAAGCAACTTTAAAATCATTTGTTCCTACATTCAAAAATTCTGCTGAGGTCTGGGTTGCAAGCACACTGATGCGGAGGTAAGCTGTGGGGAGCTGACCTCTTAGGAAGTGAGTTTTCCCATCTACAACCCCACCATTTAACTCTGGTCATGTCCTCGTCTTAGTCTGGGTTCCCCCAGAGCTTCCCCTGAGACAAAGACTCACGTGACAGTTGCTTGTTTTGTTAGTTTTTTTTTTTTAATTAATTAATTTATTTATCTTTTATTTTTGGCTGTGTTGGGTCTTCGTTTCTGTGCGAGGGCTTTCTCTAGTTGCGGCAAGCGGGGGCCACTCTTCATCACGGTGCATGGGTCTCTCACTGTCATGGCCTCTCTTGTTGCGGAGCACAGGCTCCAGACACGCAGGCTCAGTAGTTGTGGCTCACGGGCCTAGTTGTTCCGCGGCATGTGGGATCTTCCCAGACCAGGGCTTGAACCTGTGTCCCCTGCATTAGCAGGCAGATTCTCAACCACTGTGCCACCAGGGAAGCCCTGTTAGTTGTTATTTTGTTAGGCAGTACCAGGCTTGCTTCCAAGCCAGTTACCCCCCTGGTGGCCTGGTGGGCAGGGACCCTGCGGCAGGACTTTGGGAGCTGGGATGGGTGGGGGGGTCCACCTGAGAGGGCTGGTAATTCCCCCTCACACCCCTCACTCGGACACAGCAAGCTCTGGTGCCCGGGGACGGCTGTGGGCAGAGTCACCAGACCTCGCGGCTGGTGCACAGAAGTGATGGTTCGTGGATGGCATTGGCCGAGGCCACTTAACCAAGTCCTGCGTCTGCAGGTCTGCGTTGGAGGCTTGTTGACGCAAGAGTGGAAGTTCTCGGTACTTTTCACTATACCATGTGGACTCGGGCTTTTCAACAGAACACATTTTCAACTGAATGCAGCTTGGAGTCAAAGAACCCCTTCTAGCGATGTCACAGGTGGACACCCAGGCGTCCCCGGGAGGAGAATCTGGGTCTGTCTGGTGGGCAGAGCCAGTGAAGCTGCCCCACCGCACGGGTCTTAGGAAGCCTCTTCCTCCACCAAGTGAGTTGTACGTCTCGGTTACACTGAGCAGCTCTCTACAGTGTCAAAGCCACATCATCTGGTCTGGAGGCAGGTGTAGGGACTTCAGTATTCCCACTTTGTGGAGACTGGAGCAAAGTGGGGCCCCGCAGACTCTGGTGAAGTCGGGGGTGAAAAGCCATGAGTCACACACCTGCTTAGGCCTGCCTTGTGACCGATCTGCAGAGGAGAAATGTCCTCGGAGTCAAATTTTCTTGGAAAAGCCGCTTTGCTTAGGAGCAGATGAGAATGTCAATTCCATACGACTTGCAGAGCAGTGTTTTGAAATTTTAATGAAGTCCAGCTTAGTTTTTCTTCTGTGGATTGTGCCTTTGGTGTTGTAGCTAAGAAGGCATCACCAAACCCTCTATTCATCTAGACTGTCTCCTGTGTCATATTCTGGGGGTTTTATAGTTTTGCATTCACGTTCAGGTCTGTGATCCATTTTGAGTTAGTTTTTGTGCAGGTGTGAGGTCTGTGTCTAGATTTGTCTTTTGCAAGGGGATGTCAGTTGTTCCAGCACCGTTTGTTGGAAAGACTGTCTCTGCTCCGTTGTCTTGCATTTGCTCCTTTGTCAGAGAGACTTGACTATTCGTGTGGGTCTGTTTCTGGCCTCTCCACTCTGTTCCGCGGATCCATTTCTCTCTGCTTTCATCAACGGCACTCGGCCTTGGCTACCGCAGCTTCAGAGGAGTTCTGAAATCGGGGGTGTCATACCTCCAACCCAGTTCTTCTCCAATTCATATGTTTTTCAAATCACTGGGATCAACCTGTCGCTGGGTCATGAAACCGGTTTAGAGATCTCGTGACCAGCATCTTTAAAAAGGAAAGCAAACAGAACAGAACAGAATAGACTAGGAAAGAGGGGCCATCGCACCTAACAAGAGAAATCGTGTTTCCTGAAATTTCTGTTTCGATGATGTATGGGCGTATGTGCGCTGGGCTGCAAGATGACAGCGTTTCTTACCGTAGGTTACGATCAAAGACGGCAGACGCCACTAAGGATCATACGCTCTCTCTAGAGACATAAAGGAGACGAGATTTGTAAAATACGTGCAGGTGAGGATTCAACAGTGGCCATACAAGCTGGAGGAAGCAGCTATTCCTGTAACTGTTCATTTCACTTAAAAATTGATGCTCTTATGTTCCTTAGCTATTTGCAGTCTTCTTCTGTGAACTCTGGGCTTCCGTTTACTGTATTATTTGTAGCTCGGGAGTGACCAGGACTGGGGCTGGGAGGGGGCCAGGGCTGGCGTGCCGGTGGGACCCTAGGGCCGTGGCGGAGCCCTCTGTGGGGGCCAGTCAGCTCGGCTGATCGGAGACAAAGCCACCAGTTCAGCTGCTCTAATTATAATTAAGCCAATGCGGTCCAGTGGGTTTCATCGCGTTGTCTTTTTTTTTTTTGGCTGAGCTGTGCGGCTTGCAGGATCTTAGTTCCCAGATCAGGGATCGAGCCTGGGCCCGGCAGTGACAGCGCTGAGTCCTAACCACTAGACCGCCAGGGAATTCCCTACTGCGTTTTGTTTTTTTTTTCATTTGTTATTTTGGGCTGTGTTGGATCTTTGTTACTGTGCGCGACCTTTCTCTAGTTGCGGCGAGCAGGGGCTACTCTTCGTTGCAGTGCACAGGCTTCTCGTTGTGGTGGCTTCTCTTGTTGCAGAGCACGGACTCTAGGCATGTGGGCTTCAGTAGTTGTGGCACGTGGGCTTCAGTAGTTGTGGCACGTGGGCTTCAGTAGCTGTGGCACGTGGGCTCTAGAGAGCAGGCTCAGTAGCTGCGGCACACGGGCTTAGTTGCTCTGCGGCATGTGGGATCTTCCCGGACCGGGGCTTGAACCCATGTCCCCTGCATCGGCAGGCGGATTCTTAACCACTCGCATTGTCTTTTTGAGCCTCACCTAGGAGGAGGGCAGACGTGGTGTTTGTGGACTGGTTTGGCAAAGGAGGAAAGGGGTGGGTAGAGGCCAGAAGAGGTTCCTGCTGGGTACACAGGTGGGCAGGTGGGAGAGAGCACAGTTCAGTCTTTCGAGAAGCCCTGTCTTTGCCCAGTTACCTGACCACAGACCCAGCCGTGGATTCCGTGCAATGTAATGAAGGCCACCGTCAGGCTCTGGAGTGACTCAATACAAAGAGAGTGGCCGGAGGGCGCCGGAGGAACCCCAGTCAGAGAATCAAGAGATGAGAGGCCAGGCCTGGCCGTGCGGGGACCGGCCGTGTACACCTGAACAAGCCCACCTGGGCGGCGATCGGGCTGGCATGTGGGGTGCAGGGAAAGGGCACAGTGGGGGCTGCATCACCTCCACCACGTGAGGCCAAACAGAGCCTGTCAGCAGGCAGTGAGGGGCCAGAGGCACCTGAGTCCTCCCAGGGCCAGAGTCCGCCACAACCTTCCCGGGTACGCTGGCCGTGTGCTCACTGGGTGCTCCACGGGACAGCTCAGGCCTTTTTGAATGTACTCCCCAGCCTTTCCTGCCACATTCTACCAAGACCACTACCTTAGAAGCTTAAAAGTCCCTGGTGGCTTGGGAGGGATGAAAACGCAGCAGGTGCACGGACCCTAAATTCCCGGGCTCATGGTAAGTTGGGGACTGTCTCGTCCACCTGTGCTGGTCTACAGGCAAATGTTTTTATTGCCAAGTCGGAGATTTTAATTCTGTAGGGTTACGAGGGGCCTGAAGATATGCAGGTTCAAAGCCCCACAGGGGACTCTGATGAATGGATGGGGTGAAATCCATGGCTCTGAGCCAGTAGTGTCCTTTCACAGGTGTGTTAAGTGATTCCCCAGGACACGTTGCTAAGAGCAGGCAGAAGGCACACCTGGTTCTCTGGGCAGCTTCTGGAATTCTCCTTCCTGGTGGGAGCTGCATCGAATCATGCTGGGCCTGGTACAGAGGCACGTTTCTGTCTCCTACTCAATCTTCCGAGTCAGGACCCCTGGGAGTAAGGCCAGGAGGACGCCTGCCCCGCATCATCTTGAAGGTGTACATTCTGGAGAGGAAGTGTCAGAAACACAGGTTTGGTACAGCCCGTGCGGTCCACCCTTACAGCAGGGCTCAGCTGTCAACTTGGCACTGCAGCAGAAAACTGTCAATGTTCCAAATGACCCTAGAAAATACCTCGATCATCCCAGAAAGTGCAGTGCAGTCCTATTTTGTGTCCAATAGAAATAGCGCAATAATAAAATATTAATATCATTTCACTTTTTGTACAACATAAAAAATAATGTAAGTCTCCTCCCCTCAATTAAAAACTACGCCAAGAATTGTGTATGTTTGGAGCTGGTTGGCTGGATGAACCCTGCACTGTGCCTTGGTGCACCCACAGAAACTCCAGCACTCTTCGTCCAGGTTGGCTGTGAATTCGGTCAGAGAGTCAAGAACCAGCCCTGTCTCCCGTGTAATTGCATCTGGACCAAAGTACCTCCCAAGACGTCCCACCCAGCTTGTTCCTGCTCTTGCAGAGACAGAGGTGACTGTTTCTTCAATGCATAGCAATACAGTCCTGCTTACATTTAGGGTCCGTGTGCGAACACACAGGCTTTAGACACTAAAACTACGTTCAGTCCGGGGAGATGCTCACAGTAATGGTGGCTAATCTGGGAAAGAGAGGAGGCGCATTTCCTACCTCTGGCTCACTCCAGGAAATCTGCTCATGGAATAGGTTGATATCAAATTGGGACGTGTGTTTGTTCCCAGGGGAGCTGTGTGGGGGAGGGCTAAGCCGACATCCTTGAGTCTTGTATACAGTGTATGCGTATGAGGTGAAACCACTGCCGTTCAGTTATAATCGGAAAGCACAGCGGACCCAAGCAAACTGGAGACAGCGGATGGTGTTGCCTTGTTGCAGCAAACGTGAGGTTAGTGTGTCTTACCTGTGGGGTGGGGCAGAGGCGTCCCTTACGGGAAGGTACCCTTAGCCTTGGACCTGGAGGCGCGCTTTGCTAATTCAGAACATCACCCAGGCACAGGGAGGCTGACTCGCAAGGCAACCCTCCTCCTTCCAGCTGTACGGTTCCCACTTCTGTAACTTAGCCTCTCATTACGGGTCACCCAGCCCAACCCTGTCCAGTAAGACTTCCTGTGATGGTGGGGATGTCCTATCACTGCACTGTCCAGTACAGTAGCCACTACCGCACGTGGCTATCGAGGACTTCAAACGTGGATAGTGCAACCAAGGAGCTGAATTGTTCATTTTATTTTTTATTACAACTTAAATAATAGTCACGTGTGCCTGGTGGTATCGTATTGGACACCACACACCTGGATAAGGGCATACTCTCTGTTCACCTGTGCTCAGACCCGCCTTCACCTTCATCCTTCACACACCTTCCAGACAAATCCCCAGCTGGGCTCAGTGCTTCCCTGGGAATCTTATGCTACAGCCCTCATAGACATCTATGCGTGCGTGCGTGTGTGTGCACGTGTGTGTGTGTGTGTGTGTGTGAGTGTAGAATTACAATGGAATTTTTTATGCTCTAAGAGACTTTGTCATGATTTTTATTTCAAATAACAAAACTCCATAGGTATAAAAATGACACTGCATAACTCGCCATAGAACAACTGAGGGAAAAAAGTTGTTCTACTGCAAATTAATACGCAATCGTTCGGGGAGACTTGTCTGGAAGGTGTGGGAGGATGAATGCGAACAGGAGCTGGTTGGAAGTTTTTGCGGTACGCGGGCCTCTCTCTGCTGTGACCTCTCCCGTTGCGGAGCACAGGCTCCGGACGCGCAGGCTCAGCGGCCATGGCTCACGGGCCCAGCCGCTCCGCAGCATGTGGGATCTTCCCGGACCAGGGCACGAACCCGTGTCCCCTAGCATCGGCAGGTGGACTCTCAACCACCGCGCCACCAGGGAAGCCCAATCTTGATGGCTTATGCGGTCAAGGTCTTGGAGTTCACATCCGTGACCCTTTGTGTTTATTTATAAATAAATAGCGTTTATTTATTTCTGTCCTGCTAGCATCAGACACGACCCCTGTCTTCTTTCCCACACTAGCTTCCTATAAATGACTCGGCCAAGAAGAACTCACCTTCCTCAAGGAACCAGCACTGATCTTCTGTGAAGCTGCCCGAGACAAAAGGAGAAAAGAGTAGGAAAAAAATGGTAAAGAGCGTTCAGTAGAAACATATTGCCATGGAATATGTTTGGAATGGCAACCAAACCTAGTATCATGAATTAAAAAACAACGATCAGTTCACCAAAGCTCAAAGCAGTGATACAGGAGATGAAGGAATACATGCAAGGAAAGCCAGCATGGCTCTGAAGAGAAATGGGAGAGAGAAAGAAACACCCTGGTAGTGGGTCCATGCTGGAAGCAGCTCAGGGAGGAACCCTCCTGCCTCGACACTGTGAGTGACCTGGACGACGGGACAGATGGACATGCACACCAAATGGAAATGACAAGTTTCTTTTTTAGAAGATGTTGGGGGTAGTTAATTAATTAATTTATTTATTTTTGCGTGTTGGGTCTTTGTTTCTGTGCGAGGGCTTTCTCTAGTTGTGGCAAGCGGGGGCCACTCTTCATCGCGGTGTGCGGGCCTCTCACTATCGCGGCCTCTCTTGTTGCGGAGCACAGGCTCAGTAGCTGTGGCTCACAGGCCCAGTTGCTCCGCGGCATGTGGGATCTTCCCAGACCAGGGCTTGAATCTGAGTCCCCTGCATTAGCAGGCAGATTCTCAACCACTGCGCCACCAGGGAAGCCGGAATTAGAAGTTTTGAGAAAAGGGAAAGCTTATGAAAGGCAGATGAGAGAGACCTAACACACATATAATTGCTGTCTTTAAAAAAAAGACCTGCAGTGATGTAACACAAATCTATTTAGATGTAATTCAAGAAACCTTTCAGAGATCAAACAGGACTTGGATCTTTTTATAGATTGAAAGTACACACAGCATCCCCGGGGTGGTGGAGGGGGGAATGTCACCAGTAACTCAGCATGGACCGCATGCCTGTCTCGCTGTTTCCCAAAAGGGTCTGTAGTGCCCCTTCCAGGTGTGTCTTTCCTCCTGGAGTGCCCCCTGCAGGCCTGGCTGGGCTCTGCAGTCACAGATTTTCCACCAGCATCTCCTGCCCTGGGTTGGCCTCAACCCGCCTTGGTGAGCAGCCCCTCTTCCATGTTCCCAGTTCTGCCAAGGATGGATTTCCCACTTGTTTCCTGTCCTTGTTAATGCTGTATAATTCCCAAGATGAGAAGGGTGGCTATGAGTTCACCGTCCTAAAACCCAAGGAGGTAGGATATTTTCCTGTTTACATTTCCCAAGTGAACGCTTTTATCATAAAAAATTCTTATAATTTTACAAATCACTCAAAATGGGTTCTAAAAAACCAATAAAAAATGTGATCAAGGCAGCGAGATCAAGTTTAAAGTCGTACCTTTGCTACGTTTTGGACCCTGGCCCAGCGTTTCCTCCCCGGGGAGGACGGAAACGGCGGGTTCTTCCTTGTCACTCATCTCTGTACACTGCACATCCCGCCCCCATGCACTCTCTCGCCACACAGACTCTCACAGGCCTCTGCACCTGCCCTGCCCACGTCCAGCCTTCCTCATGCCCCTTCACCTGCGCCCCACACGGCATGCTGGCTTCTCCTCTCCCACGCCGCGGACACACACAGCCCTTGCCACACACCCTACACACGTTCACACACCAGCCCCCCCCACCACCTCTCACGAGGAGGGAGTTACGAATTATTGTTCTCGCTCTAAGGGCAGCCTGCCCTAGAGGGATGAGCTCCCCGAAGCTGAGGACCCACATTCTGAAAACAAGTGATGGGAGAGTTCAAAATGCCATAGGCTGGCTCACAACAGGAGACTCTCTGCCTCGGGTGGGGTGCAATGAGGCGAGTCAGGCCCAAGGATGGCTTACGTGACGATGCCCTCGGACCCCCAGGTGAGGCCCTGTGGGAGCAGAGACGCAGGGCATCCACTCTCTTACTCTCTCTGCCCATTTCCTGTGTGACTGCAAAATCCAGGTTCTCGCACCGTCACTGTCTCGCTGCGGTGGGAAACGTGCCATTGGAGCAAACAAATGTAAGCTTTTACGAGTTTCTTGAGGCGTTTGCTACACCTGAATGGGGAGCTGATTCCTCCTGGAGCGTTCAGCGGGCTCTGTTCTTGCAGAGGGGATGCGAGGAGGGGCCCACCCAGCAGGGCCACGCCAGCCTGCACATCCCACCCGTTCCTCTGTAACTAGTTTTCCGCCAGGTTAGAGGCACGCTGTTAACATATCCTAAATCACCTCCCAAGATTTTCGTTGGCTGACCAGCCCGAGGGCTTTTAAGTACAGAAACAGACGTTACAAGCAATAGAAAATGAAGAACACTGTATTTATGTTTATTTCTAATGACAAGAAACAGAACATCAGTCCCTTATTTGTACAAAAATACCTGAACGTTTACCATTAGGTTCATGAGGCGAACAGCTATGTACAGAAAGGAGCAAAGCACATGGAATAAAGGTTTTGTCTCTTCAGTTCATCCCTTCTGCAATCCCTGAAAACGCCTACACGTCAGGCCATCCTACGGTCACTGCAGGTGGCACTGTGGCATCACAGCCCCCACGAGCCAGCCCCACGCCCTCAAAGGTGTGCCCATGGGTCAAACCCTCAGGTATTAAGTGCAGAGAAGAGAAGACAAAACATCTAGACTGAGGCACATACTTCTTCAAGGTTTAGCAGACGGAAGAACGTTCTGGAACTCTAACGCATAAGGTCACAGAGCTCTCCTACTTAGCGCGAATCCCCAAAGCATTTGGCGTTTTCCTTCTCCATTCAGACCAGGTTGCTACACGGAGTTTCCATTTAGAACAGAAAATCACAGGCAGAGATTAAAAAGTCAACAGGCTCCAAAACGACCCTGAGCTGTCCCGTTTACATTCATGTCATTTAAATACAAAAATAATAGTCGAATGTCCTTCAGCCCCTGGCTGGCTTGGCTGGACGCCTGCTTCTTGCAGGGGCTGCCTGTTTGCAGGTGGATCCCCGGCTGCCCGGTACCAGGGAGGTGGCTGGAGCCCCGGGAGGGTCACTCTCTGTGACAGTTCACCACGGCCAGGAAGTACACACAGAACTGTGCGTCAGAGTCAAGCTTTAGTTCTGCTTTTAAATAAAACGTATATTTATAAATATGCAATACTGCCGATACTAGCTGTCTATTGGAGGGGGGAGTGAGTCATCTCACTGGTGGAGACTGGTCTATGTAAACAGAAAAAAGAAATTGGAGAGGTGTTTTTTTTGTTTTTTTTTTCTTTGTGCTTGATTTTTGTTTTTTTAAAGGTTTTCCCTCCAACCGGTGAAGAGAAAAATGTCTAATGGTGTAACTGGAGCATCAGTCCCTCCAACGGAAGCAGGCTGCCAGGTATGACTTGGAGAATGACCTAACTGTCAACGGTTGGAAAGATTAACAGGCTACAGAAAAACCAAAAAAAGTGAAAAACCAAAAAAAACAACGCAACTGAGCATTCATGGTTAAAACATGTTTTACTAAAAATGCTTCATTTGTCTAAGTAGACACTTCATGGAAAACAAGTAGACAGAGTGTGGCTAGTGAACTAACATACAGTGTCTATACCACAGACTGAGGTACAGCGGGTATGTGTCACTGTGTCCTAAGCCATGTGTGTCCCTTGGGAAGTGCTGCACTGGGCGGGGTCCAGGGGATCCAGTGGCCAGCAGGCCAGAGGGGCCATGGAAGCGTGGCAACCGTGATCTGGGGAAAAGAAACCGTCCTTCACCAAGTAGTCTGCCTGCCTGTCAGGGGAGCCTTTCCTGCTCTGCAGAGACAAGGCTACCCTCACATCGGAAGACCCGGCTAAGGGGACAGGGCGGAGACGGGGACAACGCAAGCCACCGTCTGACTCAGCTCCTGGAGCGGGATGCAGAGTTGTCTTTGTAACCTGTCCTCAGCTGATACTGCTGTGAGGGATTCCTGACCTGGGCCAGCCGACGGGCCACCCACAGCCTTGCACGGGCTGGCTCGGGGCCGTCGGCAGGATGGAGGCCACCAAGCAAGACCTTCCCCTACTGGGCTGCGGGGCTGCCCTCTCCAATGTCTCCATCTCTGTCACCATGGAAACCCACTCGACACGGAAGCAGACCAATCAGGTGCCACTTCCTCTTAGGTCCTCTGATCCACTGGAGGAGGGAGGGCAGCCCTGCCAGGCCAGCACCACTGCAGAGGGGGTAAGGCAGTGATGGCCCTAGAACAGGCTGGAAGGGCTGCAGCTGGGCCAGGCGGCCTGGTGTCCACCATGGGTGGGTGGTGGGTACCCACTGTGTCTCAGGCGGGCGGGCCTGCGGCCAACTACAGGCAACCACTCAGCCCTGCGTGGTGTTTTCCAAGGAACAAGCCACCTGCAGTGTGCAGGGCACAGCACGTGGAGTCAGGTGACAGCACGAGAAGGGGCACGTGCTCAGCGCAGGGGCTGGCTGACCACGCCGCCTGCCTGGCCACAGAGCATGCCACGTGCCTACCACAGGAACACCTTTTGTATCAAAAAAGCTTCCAAGGAAACTGGGGAGGGCTAGGGTGCCGGTTGCCTGGGAGTGACCTGCAGAAGGTGGGCACCACCCTCTGCAAACAGCCTCTGGGGCTACCCCTTCGCAACTGTCTTTGCATCTTGCACAGACTGAAAAGCCACGGCCCCTCTTGCCATAAGCTGAATACAATATTGAAAACAAGGAGTGCAAAAAAGGGATCAATACAAAAAAGTAAACATATCAGTTTTAATTGTCAAGATTATTCCAGGGCGAGAGTTCATTTCCCATCACTTCTCTCCAGCTCGTGTGCCTCCACGGCCCAGCCAAGACCATCATTCCAGTTTATTCTCGAGTCTGCTGTCTTCCGACCTCCCCGACGAGGCCAGCGAGAGGGGCGCGGCCCTGCTGGATCTGCAGCAGCACATCATCGTCAAGTCCAACAAACCAGTCGATCGTGGTCGGTGAGCGCCGAACGCACCCAACTTGCTCCGAGCCCCGAGGTGCAGACAGACGTGTGTTCTGAATGATGCACAGACCTCTTCACTCCAGTGTCAGCGTCCTCCAGCCTGCAGCCAGGGTAGACCTGAGGTCATAAGGCCACGCGGATGCAGTGGTGCTTCAGTCTGCAAGGCAGGACCCCTTTGTTCAGCTGGTAAAAGTCAACAAGCTGGATCAGGTCAGAGAATTTGGTGTTCCCGTCGTCAAGGCTGAAGAAGGTCTGCCCGTCATCCTCGCACTAGAGAGACACAAGAAGACCTGCCAAGTCAGAGGCCACAGCTCTGGGACAGAACAGGCCCCAGAGTCAGGATCAGTGCTGTCCACCCGTAGTGAGGCTCTAAGGGACACACGTGGAGCTGGCGAGGTGAGCTAGAAGACGTCAGGGTGGGAGGTGAGGGGGCGAGGGGTTTGTGCTGGGTGCTGCCAGGTCCCTCAGCTGCCGGGCAGAGAAGGTCCCCTGCTCCTGAGCTGGTCATGGGCAAGAGCCCCAAGCTCCTCCTGGCTCATGTGCTCATGAGGGTGAGGTTGACCAGTTAGCCTGTGAGTGTCCATGCACTCAGCACACCCCACAGAGGAGGGTGAGGTTGACCAGTTAGCCTGTGAGTGTCCACGCACTCAGCACACCCCACAGAGGAGGGTGAGGTTGACCAGTTAACCTGTGAGTGTCCGTGCACTCGGCACATGCCACGGAGGAAGGTGAGGTTGGTCAGTTAACCTGTGAGTGTCCACGCACTCAGCACATCCCATGGAGGAGGAGGGTGAGGTTGACCAGTTAGCCTGTGAGTGTCCGTGCACTCAGCACAGCCCACGGAGGAGGGTGAGGTTGGTCAGTTAACCTGTGAGTGTCCACGCACTCAGCACACCCCACGGAGGAGGGTGAGGTTGGTCAGTTAACCTGTGAGTGTCCACGTACTCAGCACACCCCATGGAGGAGGAGGGTGAGGTTGACCAGTTAGCCTGTGAGTGTCCACGCACTCAGCACACCCCATGGAGGAGGAGGGTGAGGTTGACCAGTTAGCCTGTGAGTGTCCGTGCACTCAGCACAGCCCACGGAGGAGGGTGAGGTTGACCAGTTAACCTGTGAGTGTCCATGCACTCGGCACACCCCACGGAGGAGGGTGAGGTTGACCAGTTAACCTGTGAGTGTCCGTGCACTCAGCACAGCCCAAGGAGGAGGGTGAGGTTGACCAGTTAACCTGTGAGTGTCCACGCACTCAGCACACCCCATGGAGGAGGAGGGTGAGGTTGACCAGTTAACCTGTGAGTGTCCACGCACTCAGCACACCCCATGGAGGAGGAGGGTGAGGTTGACCAGTTAACCTGTGAGTGTCCGTGCACTCGGCACACCCCACGGAGGAGGGTGAGGTTGACCAGTTAACCTGTGAGTGTCCATGCACTCAGCACACCCCACGGAGGAGGGTGAGGTTGACCAGTTAACCTGTGAGTGTCCGTGCACTCAGCACAGCCCAAGGAGGAGGGTGAGGTTGACCAGTTAACCTGTGAGTATCCACGCATACAGCATGCTCGTGTAAGAGTACACAGCCCTGGGCTCTCACAGTAGGACCCCAGGCAACCTCCTTCACCCCTCTGACGTTCACTTTGCTCTATTACAAAGCAAATGTTGGATTACTCTAAGGGATTAATGAGATCATGTAGGAGAAGAACCTGGCCCAGGTCATGGAATATCTGGTAGCTATTTTTCTTAAAATGGAGGACATCTACAATATCTCCCAGAAATGAATTCACATCGATTTTAACTGAATGAATTTTGAGATCAATGACTGCAATACACTGCGGTCAGGAAAGTTGCCCTGCACTGTTCACACAGAGGAAGTTAGCCTTAAACCTGTGTCGACGCATAAACTAAGAACCACTTCTTAATCCACAAACTCTGGAGCCCCAAGCACACCCACAGCCTGTGTTTAAGCCCTGAGGTTGCATTCTCGTTGCTACACTTCTCAAGTTCCTGTCTGTCTGATAATTCTAGGATTTGGGGTTATTTGGGACAATGGTATTACATATTCTGCTGGCCAGTACTTTTTCATTTTATTTCATATTTGAGGCTAAGAGAATAACATCTGGTCAATAATATAACGCAGCAGGAAAACAAAAAGGACTGTGGATGGGGCACTCTCCCGTGAACAACAGTCCCCAGGTTTGCTTATTACCATGTTTTATGGAATCTGTGAAGCCTGGGCTGTAACCCACAGTCTGTCCCTCCCGGTGGTCCAGGACAGGCCACTGAGAGCTGGGAGGGTCTCATTTTCCTCGTTTATACAGTGAGGGCATCGGGCACAGCAGGGAGCGACTTCAACAGACAGTGCCAGGCAGGCTGCTTGCCCCCAGGTCACCAAAGCCAGCCCTGCCTGCCCTTCCCGCTCCCGTTCATGCCTCCTGTGCCTGCATGACTCTCCAGACAGGCGGTATGAAGTCCTGGGCTCAAGCACCCTTGAAAAACGCCAGGTCCCACTACGTGAAACGGATGCATTTGGTTCAAGCCTTCTCAGGGCTTCACTCTGTAAAGGACAGACTTATATCTGGCCACCCTCGTTCAGCAGCATATTTCCCAGGTCCGGGTTCCAGAGGAAACATTTCACGAGAGCTGTTATTACCTGCAGAATTGACCACTTCTCTACAACCACATCTATACGTACAGTGTACATAAGACACTTGGTATTCATTTTGTGTATCTCAGCCCCAACGGGACTACACATTCTCGGAGGTGCTGACAACTGTCTCCCACACAACACCCAAATCGTGAACTAGAATCTGAACTTGGGCACATGGAAGAGGTCAGCTACATTCGGCAAATCGAACCATCATTCTTAAAGAGAGTCGTGTTGACAAATACATCATATTCAATAATGAGGAGAATCTGTTTTCTGATCCAAGGACCCAGTGGAAGGATTAACACTTCTCTTTGGGGGCCACGGGTCAGTTTTCTACAGGCTTCCTGAGTCCCCCTGGTCCATACAGCACAAATCAGACAAATCCTGAGATTAAGTGGCCAACAGCACGCGCCTGCACAGCCACACGTGATCCTTCCCGCACCAGGTCCTGGACTAACAGCTCTGCTCTGTGTCTGCCCATCACCTGACCTTGCTCTTCCCATCGGGTGCTGTCTCGGGGGCACCTGTGAGCTACACAGGCGTGTCGGGGCCACAGTACAAAGCCACCACTTTCAGCGTTCTTCTAGGGAAACACCGTTCCCAAGTTCAAAGAACCAACCTTTCAAGAAACTCCTGAAAGGATCTCACCGGTGAGCTTGAAACAGTCTGATGTTTACTGTTTCATAGTCTGCTTAGTTGAGACCTTGAAAATTGCACTAAGAACAAAACCGGCACACAGAAGAATAAGAATTAGTGTGAAAAACATCAATACTTACAGGTAAGATCTGGAAATTTTTAATTTTCTGATGATGACACAACGTGAGGACAAACGCCTTTGGATTACTCTGGCTGTCACGGAGGAGAAAAAGCCTGGGAATGGAAAGAGTCAATTGACTGTTAATTCAGAAAGTCCAGACCGAATATATATATGAATCTGTATGTATATATGATGCTTCAGGAGGTTCGGGGAGCTGAGTGAGCTGTAGAGCTAGACCACCCTCCTCATCCAGACTGTGCTTTCTGTCACTCTCCACTGAAAGGAACCAGGGCTCCCTGGGGACATCGCACCTCTAGGGCTGAGGCAGGGAAGGTACAAGGTGACGCTGGTATACTTTGTGCCAGAAAATCAGGAAGCTGGCCCCAGAGGCAATGTGGCCAATCGGGGCGCCCAAGTACCTTAACAGAACGGATGGATTATAACCCACAGACCAAAACAAGAGTCCATGAGTCCGCACTGGCGTGATAAATGAATCACAGGGGAGGAACAAAAGCTCTTCCTAAGAGCAGAAAGCCAGCTAAATAAACAGAGGAGGATGATGAATTAGAAAACCACTATTTGGCCACTTGATTAAGGAGATCTTTAATAGATGCTGAAACCAGCATCTAAGTTTGATGAGAAACAGAGTATTTTCATAGTCTCAGCATCTACCGCCTAACGTTTATGACAGAGGGACACACAGTAACCTTCCAATAGAGAAACGTGGCGGATACCACCTTCAGGTATTCGAGTTACCACCACCAGGAATGAGACAATCCACCCCAGCACCTCCTGACGGGATGCAGTAAAGGTGACCCAGCGTCACCTCCAGGGAGTGAGCAGACGGCCAAACCTGGCACGTTCTGTCCTCACTGGCTCCTCCAAGTGTCAAGACACAAAGGAAGACAGGACACGTGCAGGTCCAGGGCGGTGCTGAGGCCAAGAAGTTCTTTTCCTTGGTGATGAAGGACGCAGCCAGGACCCCTGGTAAAATCTAAGTGGATGTCAGGTGACCGAACCGCATTCACGTTAATTTCCTACGTTTTATAATGATACTGTGGCTGCCTAAGAGAAGTCCTTGTTTTGAGAAATTTTATATTGAAATAATTACAACTGACTCCTAAACGGTTCTGATAAAAAAATGAGAGAGAGAACACGACAAAGCAAAGGTGCTACAAGGTTCACGACTCAGGTGCCCAGGTGACACGTACACAGGAGAATCCATTATATGATTCTTGCAAATTTTCTACATTTTGAAATTACATCAGGAAGTCTACAAATAACAAGTGATGGCCAGGCTGTGGAGAGAAGGGAAGCCTCCTGCACCGTTGGTGGGAATGTAAATTGGTGCAGCCACTGTGCAGAACAGGATGGAGGGTCCTTAAATACTAAAAATAGAGCTACCCTGTGCTCTAGCAATTCTACTCCTGGACACATATAAATGGAAAAATTGAAAACACTGATTTGAAAAGATACACGCACCCCAACGTTCACTGCAGCAGTATTTACAACAGCCAAGATATGGAAGCAGCCCAAGTACCCATCCACAGACGACGCTGTGGCACATACACACATATACAATGCAGTGTTACTCGGCCATGATAAAGGATGAAGTTCTGTCATTTGCAGAAACGTGGATGGACTACAGAGTATCATGCTCAGTGAAATACATCAGACAGAGAAAGACAAGCGCTGTATGGTATCACTTGTATGTGGAATCTAAAAACTAATCCAGATGAATACATATGCAAAGCAGAAACAGACTCAGAGACACAGAGGACAAAGTCGTGGTTACCAAAAGGGGAGAGGGAAGGAGGAGGGACAAATTAGGGGTATGGGATTAGCAGATACAAACTACTATGTATAAAACAGATAAGTGACAGGGATGCACTGTGGAACACAGGGAATTATACCCATTATCTTGTAACAGCCTACAATGGAGTACAATCTGCAAAAAGACTGAATTGCTATGCTGGACAGCTGAACCCGACACAATATTGTAAATCAATTATACTCTAACTAAAAAATTACTTTAAAACTTAGAATAGCACCAAGAAGCATAAGTCATTGCTTTTACAATGATTCCAGAACAAATCTGGAATCAGATGGGAAGACCAAGTTATTCTTTAGAAAGGAAGAGGCCCTGATCCCAGAGACAAAGTAGAAATGTCCTGAGAGGAAACCTACTTTAAAGGTATTAGACACCAAATGGTGGTAAACAGCTAAACCGTCAGTTTCTAGATTGTAATGTCAGAGGGAAGGCAGTTACATAAGCCTGGGAAATCCCATGTTATAAAAGGTAAAAACGGTTTATTTCACCACAGGACGTCTTGGAGGCGTTAGAATGTAGATATTCATCCCGACACCCTTAGGGCCCCAGCATGAGTTTTCCTATCTTCCCTGACTCTTTACAGCATCTTTTATTACATACCAGCCCCTCTTTGATAGCATTTTGCAGGACACACCTTGGAGGTGTGAACCGGGATGCAACTGCACCGTTGGGCCAGGCGGGCGGGAGACATGGGGCCTCGGAGCTGGAGCCGGGCCCCTGTGTGATCCGCTCAGCGTCGGCAGAGCCCGAGGGCAGGAAGACGAGAGGGCCAGCTCCTCTCCTGGGCAGGGCTGCGCGTCTGCGCCTCCCAGTCCGCGCCCTTTTCTCCGAGTGTTTCACTAGCAGAAACCTGGGGATGGGCAGGGCTCAATCTTCCCGGAGGAGAAGCTGGGGCTGTGCTTCCTCACCTGAGCCCTCAATGAATCCCCTGATGCTTCCTTCTGAGCCCCAAGGAGGACGCTGCCTGCCTGCCTTCCAGTTTGGGGTGTGACCCGGGAGATCCTGAGGCTGCCCCGCCAGCTTGGGGTTACAGGTCCTGCCTAACGGTCGTCCACACGGAGGAAAGGGGGTAGGGCCTAGGAGTCAGCGAGATTCCTGGATCTGACACTCGCGAGCTTCAGATCACAGGCTGCTGCCCTGCCGGCCTCTCCTGCAGGACCATCTACACGCTCAGGGCTGTTGTGTAGTCAGTGTGGACACTGGAGACATTGGTGATCGTCACCGGCAAACCACAGGCGCAGGGATTTCGGGGCAGGCCGGGGGATGGCTACTGCGGAGACCAGGCTGGGGGCTAACATGCCACGGATGCCTCTGCTTAGGTCATCAGAATGGAGCATGGAACGAAAGTGCTGAGGAATGTGAGGACTGGAGCCAAGGCTCACGTGTCCATTCACGAAAGCACAAAGGGGCTGAGGGAGATCAGAGCGATAGCACAGCTCAGGTGTGTGGCGGTCCTGGCACTGCACACACTGCCTCGCTCAGGACTCACAGTGGCCCTGTCACTGTCCCCATTTTACAGTGAGGGCAGCAGGGCCCCGAGAAGTCAGGCAACTTCTCCAAGGTCACACAGCCAGCAGAAACCAGGGAGGAGCGCCGGCACAGCAGGAGCAAGTGCGCAGGTGGTTCCTCCGTGGCCGGTGAGCACCCTACGCTCTTCTGAGCTGGCTGCGTTAGCCCTGGGGCGGCACCCCGCTCTGCCCCAGGGGAGGGAGAGCTGCAAAGAACTCAAGTCTTGACAAAGACGCTGCCTTCCACCCAGCGGAGGGGCCTCGGGCACGGACAGAGGGACCAGCTCATGACAGACAGGCACAGGGGACAAGAAGGGGGTGGCGGGGCTTGACCCTGAGTGTGAATGAGGCAGGGGCGGGACGGGGGGCACAGAGCCTTAAACGCCACAGGTCCCAACAGGAGCCCCGGGGGAAGATCCGCAGGGGGGCCCACAGCGCGGGACTGGCCCCTTGAAGAGCTCCTTCCGTCCCAGGCTCTGGGATGGGCTGTCAGCGGAAAGAGGGGAAGGAAGCGGGCAGCCAGCGAGTGCCAGCCCCGCGGCAGGCCCTGCAGGCCCGGGGGCGCGAGCGCAACACGCACACACGTACACGTGTGCACAGACCCGTGCTTGCACGCGTGCACAGGTCACCTGCGGGGGGCTGCCCGGACCCAGCGGACTTCAGAGCCGCCTCAC
Organism: Tursiops truncatus; assembly: GCF_011762595.2. Taxonomy (NCBI): domain Eukaryota; kingdom Metazoa; phylum Chordata; class Mammalia; order Artiodactyla; family Delphinidae; genus Tursiops; species Tursiops truncatus. Next base: position 2,583,530 of record NC_047042.1, read on the forward strand.
GGGTTGACTGCAGGCTCTGCTGTCTCCTTCCAGCCCCCCTCACCCCAACTCCATCAGTGATTTGAGGCTAAAGGTCTAGGAAGCGGGGTTTTGTAACGGTTGTCCTGGCCTGCCTTCCAGCGCTGTTTTCTGCTTGTTGTCTGACTCTCTACATTGGCTTCCCTCCATTACTCTGCAGGGAGGGGTAACGACTAGGAATTGATGATTTAATTCACCTTGTTTTCCCAGCACATTTCCGCCCTGCACAAGGGGATGAACGGACGACGTGGCATCACTGCAATGACACCTCAGGCCATGTCCCGTCACCCTGCCTTTTGGTTTGCTAGAGCGCCAGCAGCCGGATGTTGGGATTGAAAATGATAACCTTAGACGCAACTCAGACCCCAGGGAGGACAGAGAGAAACAAGGCGGGCGGGGGGAGGAAAGGTGGCAGGATGCCCGCACTTCTCACCAAGGCTGGACAGAGGCAACCTCACCAACTGGCGCTAGACTCCAGGAAAAGTTGAAAGACAAACACGGTTTGTCCGCCCCAGGCTCCCCTGCCCGAGGACAGCTCCTTTTAACGCAAAGTGGGCCGGCTGGGCCTGAGCTCACAACCACTGGGGAAGCTTCTTCAAAACACACTGGTCCCCCGCGTCCCCTTCCTGAGCCTGGATGTGTCAGCCCCTCAGGGATGTCGGTGCCACCGCCCTGGGCCCCAGGAGGGATGCTGTGGCCACGGCACCAAGTGACACGTCCTGTGGAACCTTCACTTCTCTGGCATTGTCAAAAGCAGCTCTTTTGCCCCTTTCCTGTTGGCCCATTTCTGTCCCCCTCTAATGTTAAAAGAACCTAATTATAGGAACGAATCACTAGGCAATTGAAACTAACTCCTGACCTATGCTCTCCTGAACGCACACCGTGCCTTGTCTAACCTGCTGATTCTTTTCCTGGATAAAAAGAGGTAAGAATGAAGAATGAAGCAGTTAAAAAATGACTGGCTCTCTACCCTCAACAGCCCCCTTAGCAATACTGCAGGCAGATCACTTGGCAAGATAACAGCTGAAGAATCAGTCAGTCTGCATGCAGTGGAGAAGGATGCAGAACCCAACCTCCTGCTTCGATGACTCACTGGGATTCTTCCTCTCCACCTGACACCGTTTTTCCCTTTAAAAACTGTCATGGCTGAGCAGAATCTTCAGAGTTGGTCTTAGGACATGAGTCCACCTTCTCCCCAGATTGCTGGCTTTTCTTCTGATTAAAGCACCTTTCCTTTCTACTCACGCTTGCCTCTTGAATTACTTACTGGCTTATGACTTACGTCACCTGGTAAGCAAACCCACTTGGCTTCCTTGGAACGAATCTCACAGGTGATACGGTAAATGGGACACCACGAGAACATCTGAGGGCTCACTTTGGATAGGATTTAGGGCTGTAATGGGTAAGCATCTTGTCCTTGAAGCCCTGGAGACACACACAAACCTACAGGCAAAGAACATCACTAAGAGAGGAATTTCGGAGGGTAGGCTTTTCTCTCTTAGGCAGAAAGTTCAGAGGGGAAGCATCTTGTTTGTAGTCAGGAGGGGTCATCTCTAAGGCTCTAAAAGGGACTGTTCTATGATCAAGTGACATTTCAAATAAGTCGTTTGGAACAACTGTACAGCCACATGGGAAAAAAAATCAGATCCGTCCTTAAACAGTGCACCGGGATAAATTCTGAACTGTACCTGGGATCTAAACGCACAAAAATGAACAAGCAAAAAAGGAGGAAGTAATCATGAAAAAAAAGGAAGGAAGGAAGGAAGGGAGCAGAGAAACAATACAAGCTCTAGAGGATAACATGAGCAAACTCCTTTGTGATCGAGAAGCAGGAAAAACTTATATGACTAAGACTCAAAAATCCAGAAAGATACAGGCTAAAGGACAGAAAAGATAAACTTGACCATACTTAGAAAAACTGTATAACCAAAACCCAAACCCCCATCAGCTAAGTCAAAAAGACAAAGGACAACCTGGGAAAAAAATGTTTGTAAAAAATGGATGTAGGGGCTTCCCTGGTGGCGCAGTGGTTAAGAATCCGCCTGCCAATGCAGGGGACACGGGTTCGATCCCTGGTCTGGGAAGATCCCACATGCCGCGGAGCAACTAAGCCCATGCGCCACAACTACTGAGCCTGCGTGCTAGAGCCCGCAAGCCACAACTACACCGCAATGAAGAGCAGCCCCCGCTCGCTGCAACTAGAGGAAGCCTGCGTGTAGCAACGAAGACCCAAAGCAGACAAAATTTAAAATAAATAAAATTAATTAAAAAAAACAGTATATACAAAAAAAATGGATGTAGAAAACTGGGCAAGTATGTACCAACAGTTCAGCAACACAAAAAGGATTGGAAATGAAACTGGCCCTTAATCATATGCTAGAGACCCAGCCTCCGTTCAACACTCCCACTTCTTCGAACTCACCGGCAAAGAGACACTAGCAAAAACACGAAGATGGGGCACAGTGTGTCATAACAGAAGCCTGGAAACAATGAGGCTCTATCGTGTGAAAGAGAACCCAGCAGGGGACAAGGAAGGGGGCAGCCCTCCTGGCCATCCCACCCCAGCACCCTCAGGCTGCAGCTACGCTCAGGGTTGGACCTCTGTGGCCAGTACACGCCCTCGCTAAGATGAGGCAGACTACAGAAACAAATGGGTTTTGCTTATATTCTTAAAAGGAAACAACAGAAGGATAAACAAACAAACACTGATGAAAATGTTTACCCATTGTCGAGTTGGGGGCAGAGGAGAGTCACCAGGCAAAGTACCTGGTTTTATAACTTTTGACTTTGGGACCAAGGCAATGTTTTACATAGTTTTAAAAGCAGCATGAAACGGAAGAGGAAATAAATCAGATCCGCTTAACAAAAATCAGAAACAGAGGAATGAACCTGAAGACGTGGCAGTTTGGTGGTGGAACCACGGAGAAGAAGTACCTTAAGGTTGGTACTTTAACATGACCTGCCTGGACTATTCCTTAAGGATTAAAAGGGCTGCAAAGAAGTGTAGTACTGAAGTAATATTATCAATATTTTCATGATGTGATATGGGGTACAGCAGACAAGTACAGAGTGAGGTAAAACAAGTAAGCGACTGTCATTAGTAAGATTTTTCAGAGGAAGAGAAGAGAGAGACAATACAATCAAAGGCGTACACACCCTGTAATTTTCCATTTGAATTGGCAATATCAATGTGAACCTGTAATCTGTTTTTCAGTTTAAAAAGCCTATGTCCTAGTTCTGTCCATGGAAAAGACCTACGATTTGGTTTCCAGACGCCATTTTCCACGACAAAGAATTAGGGCCCTTAAGAGAATGTGTCACAGCAGAAAGCAAACGCTATTAGTGTTGGGTCAAAAGAACTCAGGAACCAACTTGAAAGAGGCCTGCCCCGTGGGACAAAAAGAGGGCATAGGGAACATGAAGAACTTTAAGCTTGGACTGAAACAAATTAAACACATAGTATCTAAGTTCATCATGAGAGTTAAAAACCAAAACGGAACACCTCATTTGGAAGCACCGGAAGATGGCAGAATACCAAACCGTGATCCTGAAAACTGACAAAGAGGAAAACCAAGCACTTAGCTACCTTTCCCAGAAAAACAAACATGTGACAAGGAAAAGGATTTTAGCTAAGGAATGATGAAGGAATAATAGAATTAGAAAACAACGACTCTGTGACCTCTAATGAAACAATAAACCTGGGCGGGGTCAGTGGCTCAGACCCGTCGGTGTAGGGGGCTGGGAGCTGGACTGGGGGCCCGGCTGACAACGCCAGACCCCCGCCCAGCCCGGGATGAGGAAGTGGGCAGTATAGACATGCAGCCCCGAAGCTCTGCAGAAGCCTTCTCGGAAGAAGGCTCTGAGTCTAACCAAGCCTCTGCCCACACTTTACAGGAAACGAGGGAGACAGAGGAACACAGTCAAAGAAACCACAGGTACACAATTAGCAAATGACCTACTTCTTCCACAAAGGAAAGATATAAAAAAAAAAAAAAAGGAAAGAAAATGGAGTGGTGGGGAGACTACTATTATATTAAGGGAGACAGAGACACTTCAACCAGACGCACGGGGAGATCCTGCTTTAGACCAACTACATTTAAAGGACTTTCGTGTGTGTGAACGTGATGGGACTTCTGAGGACACTAAGCAACTCTTGTTTATTTTAGATGCAACGACGATAGTGCGGTTGTCTCAGAAGAAAAGGGTCCTTATTTTTCAGACACTCACTGAAATACAGTTACTGGTAAAAATTCCGAACGTCTGGGGTTTCCTTTAAAACAGCTCAGAAGAAGGAAAAAGTAGAGGAAGAAAAGTGGGAAAAGTTAGAAGGAAGGAGAGGAAGGCAAAGAGGAGAAGAGGAGAAAAAAATAATAAAAATGTAGGAAGGGGAAGAGACCAGCTCAGGTGAGCAAATTCTGAAGCTGGGCAAGAGGTAGACAGGGTTCCTCACCCTCTCCTCCCTCATGTGAAGTTTTAGAGTTCCATGATAAAACTTTTTAAAGATGAAGGATCTGAAGAACAAAAGGACTGCTGTGAGCTGAGCAGCTCCCGAGAGCCTGTCTTTTGAGTAGACCCAGGGAGAGGCAGCCACGACAAGGATGGACCAGGGCATCCAACTAACTCGTCTGGGCCTCTTTATGTGGGGGTGGGGGGTGGGGGTGGAGGCACGACTCGGGCTGAGCTCGGGAGGGACCATGCCGCGGTCACGGCCACTCACATGTCTGCAGCCACACCCGGGGCAGCTTCCTCTCATTCACAGTGATGCTGAGCCTGGCTGCCGGGTTTGCCTTGACCATGGGGGTGTCACCTTGAGAAGTGCTTGTGCACTGGGGTTGACCTCTTACCCTTGGGATCCCCGTGATGGCCACGATGGACCCAAGCTAACCTGCCAGAGGCCTGTGCCCAGGCACCTCGGCACCCAGCCACGGCCGGCACTGGCCACCAGGCACGTGAGTTCTGCTGGCCCGGGTGGGAAGAGCCACCCAAGCAGCCCTAACTGTGAGAAATGATACAGCTTTGCTGCTCTGCGTCACTAAGATCTGGGGTGGCTGGGGCAACGGCCAACGATATAAGGCATAAAGCAAAAGGTTTAGGCAAGAAGATACGGTTTTCCACTGGCCCACTGCCTTACTGATCAAAAAGAAGCAACATGCGTTCTTCATCTGTTCGAATTTCAGCAGGGAGGTAGAGAATGATTTTAGCGTGTGGACAGAAATGGACTGCAATCCCTCTCTCCACTCCGTAGCTGTGCAAACCCTGCAGCATCCTCGTTTCCCTGAGCACACTGCTCCTCCTTAGAACGAGGCTGCAACCGCTGCCCAGCCCCGCACCCCATGGCAGGATGCTCTGAGGAGCTGAGCCCAGCAGACCCTCAGCAGACGCCCACCCTGTCCGTCGCGTCCCTTACCCGTCCACGAGCCCCTGCTGCTTAATGATCCGGTGTGACTCCTCCCTGGAGATCCTGCCGTGAAACCAGTGCTGTGTCCTGTGAATCACTGCGGGAAACAGGGAAAGGTGGGTAGCCTGGGGCCCACGCACAGCGGCTGCCCTGCGAGCTCACTCAGGTCCACACGGGGCCCGGATTTCCGTGGCCGCAGCTTTCGTGCTGTGCTCTGGGCCTGGACAACGTTGGAAAGCTCGGGGAGGGTTGGGAGCTCTTTTATTTTATTTATGTACAAAAACATCAGGCCAAGATGCCAGCGTTTACCTGTACTTAGGGTGGAAGGGTGGAGGGGGCTCTGGCTCCCGAGGACATTCATCCGCGTGCTTCGCTTCTGCAAAAGAAATCCCCGCGTTAGCGCTGAGACAGCGGAGTGACACAAACAGCACGCCACCTGGGACACAGCTGGGGCGGGGAGCTGGCCAGGTGACAGGGCCCTCGACCACGGAATGACAGACACCTCAGTCCCATGTGACCACAAGGACAGACAGCTTACAGGTGGCAGTTGTTAAAAACAAAACCAGAAGCATCCCCATCCTAGTATATTTCTAAGGATTCCAGGATGGAAGCAGAGACGTGTTTGTCACACACAAGACATGGAGTGAAATTCCCAATACATCTTAGGAGAAAAGCACGAGATTTCCCAGGGAACTCAGGCAGGTCTGAACACTGGTCGTGGCTTTGGGTGCATTCTCCTTTTCTGCGCACTCTGAGGCTGAAGGAGGGGGAGGCTTTCGGAGCCAGAGCTGTGGGCTTGTGTTTTGTACACTGTCTTTAAAGCTCAGAAAAGCTTGGAAGTTGGGAGATATTCATCCATCTGGCGATTAGGAACTTGGGCCTCAGAGTAAAAAGACTGTCCAAGGCTGTGAAGCTAGTTAGAGGTCGAGCCACACTCGGAATACCTGGCCTCACGCTCTGTCCGCCCGGAAGACTCCAGCAGGAACGGGGCTGCGAGCCGGGGGAACCCAGGGCTCTGCTCCTTGCCCCTCCCCCCACGGGAGCCCAGGGACGAGGGTGGTGGGGTGGCAGGGTGCTGGGCACATGGAGGAGCCCAGGAGGGCCAAGGCTTCCTGCAGCTGAGAACTCACAGCCACCCACCCTCCCAGCCTCTCACCCCCTGACGCCAGCACACAGCCCTTCTTCGGGGGGCAGACCAGGCGTGGAGTGGCCACCGCGAGGGAGCCCGTCCTGGCGGGACAGGGCCATGGCCTTACCCTCCAGGCGTGGCCTTCTTCCAGGGCTGCACTCTGAGCCTCAGCTGGGTTCTCGATCACTCTTCCTGTTTGCCCAGAAAAATCCATGGCCACGAGGGAGTTCTCAGAGACACTGCGCTGGAAACGAGAGGCCGTGAGTTCTTAAGATGCAGGGAAACAGCCAGGGAGCAGGTGGGAACCTTGGCACAGAACGGCTGTGCCTGGGGAGGGGCAGGAGAGGACGGGCAAGTCCCCCCACCACCCCAACTCTCTAAGGATCAGATGGAACATTCAGTGCTGCAAGTGCCCTTGGACTAAAAATGGCTTGGGTTTTTCTCAAGAAGAACAAAGAAACGTTCCAGTCCTCTCGAGGTATTCGAAGGCCACTGGTGAGGCTGCTGGTACCCACAGGATCGGGACTGTGTGGTGTTTCACGGGGTCCCGAACGTGCACTAAAACTCATCCAAGAAATGGAAACGTCAAGTGCAAGCCAGCCCTCACCACAGCCGAGTCGGGTAAGTTAGTTCCGGGAAACCCAGGGACTCGTTCTGTGGGATAGTTTGACATCTAGGAATGGACATCGAGGGGCTGTTAAGATCATAGTTGGAGAGGATGAAGCATTTCTGCACCTCTGGGAACTAAAGTCCATCCTGAGAACACAAGATGACTCACTACAGTCTCAATTCTCACAGAGAAAGACTTAAGCGTCATGGTCAACAGCACCGCGGGTCCCACAGCTGAAATGGACAAAAGCGAAGGCGGGAAGGCGGCTCCTCAGCGGAGCTGAGAGTTGCTGTCGACATTTCTGAGCATGTGACTAGAAAGCCCTTAAACGGAGCCATCTACTGAGGCAACCCTGCGGGGAGACGCGGGGACAGGGTGAGGGTGGCAGAGGAATCTGCTCCCGGCAGGCACGCTGTTGGGACGACCAGGTCCACCTTCTGGGAAACGCAAGGTGGAGAGATATTCTGGCTTCTCTGAAACGCACAAGCTCGTTCTGCAGCTTCTCTGGTCAGCCTCGTCGGAAACGAGATGTCCACAGCGCACGCTGACGCAGCAGCTGAGAAGGAACTTGGTTTTGGGGCCGGCAGCTTTACTTACCACTGGAGTTGAGAAGGGGGACAGCATGGCCTTCCTCTGCTGAGGGATTCTGTAGTTCTGGTAAAGGAGCATTCCATACTGAAGGGGAAAGGAAGGCCAGAGTCAGCCACTGGGGGGGGGCCTCGGGAGCCCCCAAAGCCCCAGATGTGGCAAACCCACGGCCGCGGGGGGCAACAGTCATACAGAACAATGAGCAATCCTTGCCAACAGGCTGGTGAACTCAAGAACAAACACCCAACAGAGCACCGTCTCTGGGGCCTGCCACCGCCAACACTCCATAGACAGTTACCGCCGACTGTCTTGGGATCCTGGGTGGGCAGGAAGTAAGCAGGGCAGTAACAGCGTAATAACGATGAGAGAAGAACAACAACCTTACTGAATGTTGCTACAGGCAAAGCTCTCTTCTAAGTGCTTTATGCTGCTCTTTTATTTAATCTTCTCCATTTTACGAAATATGTACTCTATCCCCATTTTACAAATAACAGAACACAAAGAAGTGAAGCAAGTTGCTCAAGGTCATGGTAAAGTATGGATTCAGGATCTGAATGTACGAGCCTGTTCCCAAACCAGCGCTCTTCCTAACCACCAGGCTTCCTGCCCAAGCAGCTCGGTGGCTCATGCTTTATTTCCCCAGGAAATAAGCACTACGGGTCCTGCAAAGTCTCGTACACTCCCAACATCCCAACCTACGCTCCCCAATTACCCACTCAAACCACATAGAAAAGAAACAAGGTCAGGAAGAGAAAACTCAGGTATCAAGTGGGCTGCATCTTCCTCCTCACTGTCCTTTATGGATGTAAGCTCATTTCCAGCTTGAGGCCCTGCAGTACTCGTTTCTAAAGTTAACATATTTGGGACATGATGAAAAGGTCTAACACAGGTACAACTGCACTCCCATGAGAGGCGAAGAGAGAGAACGGCTTAGAAGAAATGTTTGAGATAAGGGCCAAGAATTTTCCAGAACTAAAAAAATCCCACCAAGCTACAGAATCTAGGAGTGGGATAAAAACGAAACAAAAACGAACAAACAAACAAACAAAACCACCCAGGAACATCATGGAAAACAGAGACAAAGAGAAAATGTTGAAAGCAACCGTAGGAAGACACACTTTACTTTCACAGAAGCTATGAGAGGAGGAACAGCTGACTTTTTAACTTGAATGATGGGAGTTAGAAGACAATGGGATGGGTGAAATGCAGGAGAAAATAACCTCTAACCAAGGATTCAACCATCAGTGAAAAGTTCCTTCAATAATGAAAATAAGATAAAAATATACCAAACAAAAACGGAGAGAGTTTTGTTGCCAACAGGCCCATACTCAAACAGCTGCTGAGTGGAATTCTGGTCCCGGAGACAAGAATATAGACTCAGTGAACAACAAACTGCAGGGGAGACCTTCAAGATGGCGGAGGAGTGAGATGTGGAGATCGCCCTCCTCCCCACAAATACATCAGAAATACATCTACATGTGGAACAACTCCTACAGAACACATACTGAACACTGGCAGAAGACCTCAGACCTCCCAAAAGGCAAGAAAGTCCACAAGTACCTGGGGAGGGAAAAAGAAAAAAGAATAAACAGAGACAAAAGAATAGGGACGGGACCTGCACCAGTGGGAGGGAGCTGTGAAGGAGGAAAGGTTTCCACACACTAGGAAGCCCCTTCACTGGCGGAGTCGGGGGGAAGCTTCAGAGTCATGGAGGAGAGCGCAGCCATAGAGGTGCGGAGGGCAAAGCGGAGAGATTCCCGCACAGAGGATCAGTGCCGACTGGCACTCACCAGCCCGAGAGGCTTGTCTGCTCACCCGCCGGGGCGGGCGGGGCTGGGAGCTGAGGCTCGGGTTTCGGTCGGAGCGCAGGGAGAGGACTGGGGTTGGTGGCGTGAACACAGCCTGAAGGGGCTAGTGCACCACGGCTACCCAGGAGAGGGTCTGGGAGAAGGTCTGGAGCTGCCTAAGAGTCAAGAGACCATTTTTTCAGGGTGCGCGAGGAGAGGGTATTAAAAGCGCTGCCTAAACAAGCTCCAGAGACGGGCACGAGCCACGGCTCCAGCGTGGACACGAGAGATGGTCATGAAACGCTAAGGCTGCTGATGCCGCCGCCAAGAAACCTGTGTGCAAGAACAGGTCACTATCCACACCTCCCCGCCCGGGAGCCTGTGCAGCCCGCTGCTGCCAGGGTCCCATGATCTGGGGACAACCTCCCCAGGAGAACGCACAGCGCGCTTCAGGCTGTGGCAACGTCACACCGGCCTCTGCCGCTGCAGGCTTGCCCTGCATTCCATACACTCCCTCCCACGCCCCCCACATGAGTGAGCCAGAGCTCCCTAATCAGCTGCTCCTTTAACCCCGTCCTGTCTGAGCGAAGAACAGATGCCCTCAGGTGACCTACACGCAGAGGCGGGACCAAATCCAAAGCTGAGCCCCAGGAGCTGTGCGTACAAAGAAGAGAAAGGGAAATCTCTCCCAGCAGCCTCAGAAGCAGCGGATTCAAGTTCCACAATCAACTTGACGTATCCTGCATCTGCGGAATACTCGAATAGACAACGAATTATCCCAAAATTGAGGCGGTGGACTTTGGGAGCAACGATATCTATCTATCTATCTATGTATCTATCTATCTAGATATAGATATATAGATATATCTATATCTATATCTATATTTTTTTCCTTTTTCTCTTTTTGTGAGTGTGTATGCATATGCTTCTTTGTGTGATTCTGTCTGTATAGCTTTGCCTTTACCATTTGTCCTAGGGTTCTCTCTTTTTTTTTTTCCTTAGTATAGTTTTTAGTGCTTGTTATCATTGGTGGATTTGCTTTTTGGTTTGGTTGCTCTCTTCTTTCTCCCTTTCTTTTTTTAATTACTTAAAAATTGTTTTGTTTTTAATAATTATTTTTTATTTTAATAACTTTCTTTTCTTTTCTTTCTTTCTTTCTTTTCTTCTCCCTTTTCTTCTGAGCTGTGTGGCTGACAGGGTCTTGGTGCTCTGGTCGGGTATCAGGCCTGTGCCTCTGAGGTGGGAGAGCTGAGTTCAGGACGTTGGTCCACCAGAGACCTCCTGGCTGCATGTAATACCAAACAGTGAAAGCTCTCCCAGAGATCTCCATCTCAGGGCTACGACCCAGATCCACTCAACGACCAGCAAGCTACAGTGCTGGACACCCTATGCCAAACAACTAGCAAGACAGGAACACAACCCCACCCATTAGCAGAGAGGCTGCCTAAAATCATAATAAGGTCACATACATCCCAAAACACAACACCGGACATGGTCCTGCCCACCAGAAAGACAAGATCCAGCCTCATCCACCAGAACACAGGCACTAGTCCCCTCACCAGGAAGCTGACACAACCCACTGAACCAACCTTAGCCACTGGGGGCAGACACTAAAAACAACAGGAACTACGAACCTGCAGCCTGCAAAAAGGAGACCCCAAACACAGTAAGTTAAGCAAAATGAGAAGACAGAGAAACGCACAGCAGATGAAGGAGCAAGGTAAAAACCCACCAGACCAAACAAATGAAGAGGAAATAGGCAGTCTACCTGAAAAAGAATTCAGAATAATGATAGTAAAGATGATCCAAAATCTTGGAAATAGAATGGAGAAAATGCAAGAAACATTTAACAAGGACCTAGAAGAACTATAGATGAAACAAACAATGATGAACAACACAATAAATGAAATTAAAAATACTCTAGATGGGATCAATAGCAGAATAACTGAGGCAGAAGGATGGATAAGTGACCTGGAAGATAAAATAGTGGAAATAACTACTGCAGAGCAGAATGAAGAAAAAAGAATGAAAAGAATTGAGGACAGTCTCAGAGACCTCTGGGACAACATTAAACGAACCAACATTTGAATTATAGGCGTCCCAGAAGAAGAAGAGAAAAAAAAGGGGGCTGAGAAAATATTTGAAGAGATTATAGTTGAAAACTTCCCTAATATGGTAAAGGAAATAGTTAATCAAGTCCAGGAAGTGCAGAGAGTCCCACATAGGATAAATCCAAGGAGAAGCACGAGAAGAAACATATTAATCAAACTATCAAAAATTAAATACACAGAAAAAATATTAAAAGCAGCAAAGTAAAAACAACAAATAACATAGAAGGGAATCCCCATAAGGTTAACAGCTGATCGTTCAGCAGAAACTCTGCAAGCCAGAAGGGACTGGCAGGACATATTTAAAGTGATAAAAGGGAAAAACCTACAACCAAGATTACTCTACCCAGCAAGGATCTCATTCAGATTCGATGGAGAAATCAAAACCTTTACAGACAAGCAAAAGCTAAGAGAATTCAGCATCACCAAACCAGCTTTACAGTAAATGCTAAAGGACTTTTCTAGGCAGGAAACACAAGAGAAGGAAAACAACTATAATAACTAACCCAAAACAATTAAGAAAATGGTAATAGGAACATATGTATCGATAATTACCTTAAATGTAAATGGATTAAATGCTCCAACCAAAAGACACAGACTGGCTGAATGGATACAAAAACAAGACCCCTATATATGCTGTTTACAAGAGACCCACTTCAGACCTAGGAACACATACAGACCAAAAGTGAGGGGATGGAAAAGATATTCCATGCAAATGGAAATCAAAAGAAAGCTGGAGTAGCAACTGTCATATCAGACAAAACAGACTTTAAAACAAAGACTGTTACAAGAGACAAAGAAGGACGCTACATAATGATCAAGGGATCAATCCAAGAAGAAGATATAACAATTGCAAATATTTATTCACCAAACATAGGAGCACCTAAATACATAAGGCAAATGCTAACAGCCATAAAAGGGGAAATCGACAGTAACATAATCATAGTAGGGGACTTTAACACCCCACTTTCACCAATGGACAAATGATCCAAAATGAAAAAAAATAAGGAAACACAAGCTTTAAATGATACATTAAACAAGATGGATTTAACTGATAATTATAGGACACTGCATACAAAAACAGCAGAATACACTTTCTTCTCAAGTGCTCATGGAACATTCTCCAGGAGAGATCATATCTTGGGTCACAAATCAAACTTTGGTAACTTTAAGAAAATTGAAATTGTATCAAGTATCTTTTCTGACCACAACATTGTGACACTAGATATCAATTACAGGGAAAAAATCTGTAAAAAATACAAATACATGGAGGCTACACAATACACTACTTAATAACAAAGAGATCACTGAAGAAATCAAAGAGGAAATAAAAAAATACATAGAAACACATGACAAGGAAAACATGATGACCCAAAACCTATGGCATGCAGCAAAGGCAGTTCTAAGAGGGAAGTTTATAGCAATACAATCCTACCTCAAGAAACAAGAAAAATCTCAAATAAACAACCTAACCTTACACCTAAAGCAATTAGAGAAAGAAGAACCCCAAAACCCCAAACTTAGCAGAAGGAAAGAAATAATAAAAATCAGATTAGAAATAAATGAAAAAGAAATGAAGGAAACAATAGCAAAGATCAATAAAGCTAAAAGCTGGTTCTTTCAGAAGATAAACAAAATTGATAAACCACTAGCCAGACTCATCAAGTAAAAAAGGGAGAAGACTCAAATCAATAGAATTATAAATGAAAAAGAAGAAGTAATAACTGACTCTTCAGAAATACAAAGGATCATGAGAGACTACTACAAGCAACTATATGTCAATAAAATGGACAACCTGGAAGAAATGGACAAATTCTTAGAAATGCACAACCTTCCGAGACTGAACCAGGAAGAAATAGAAAATATAAACAGACCAATCATAAGCACTGTAATTGAGACTGTGATTAAAAATCTTCCAACAAACAAAAGCCCAGGACCAGATGGCTTCACAGGCGAATTCTATCAAACATTTAGAGAAGAGCTAACACCTACCCTTCGCAAACTCTTCCAAAATATAGCAGAGGGAGAAACACTCCCAAGCTCATTCTACGAGGCCACCATCACCCTGACACCAAAACCAGACAAGGATGTCACAAAGAAAGAAATCTACAAGCCAGTATCACTGATGAACATAGTTGTAAAAATCCTCTACAAAATACTAGCAAACAGAATCCAACAGCACATTAAAAGGATCATACACCATGATCAAGTGAGGTTTATCCCAGGAACGCAAGGATTCTACAAAATATGCAAATCAATCAATGTGATACACCATTTTAACAAACTGAAGAGCAAAAACCATATGATCATCTCAATAGGTGCAGAAAAAGCTTTTGACAAAATTCAACACCCATTTATGATAATAACCCTCCGGAAAGTAGGCACAGAGGGAACTTACCTCAACATGATAAAGGCGATATATGACAAACCCACAGCCAACATTGTTCTCAATGGTGAAAAACTGAAAACATTTCCACTAAGATCAGGAACAAGACAAGGTTGCCCACTCTCACCACTATTATTCAACATAGTTTTGGAAGTTTCAGCCACAGCCATCAGAGAAGAAAAAGAAATAAAAGGAATCCAAATCGGAAAAGAAGAAGTAAAGCTGTCACTGTTTGTAGATGACATGATACTATACATAGAGAATCCTAAAGACGCTACCAGAAAACTACTAGAGCTAATCAATGAATTTGGTAAAGTAGCAGGATACAAAATTAATGCACAGAAATCTTTTGCATTCCTATACACTAATGATGAAAAATCTGAAAGAGAAATTAAGGAAACACTCCCATTTACCACTGCAACAAAAAGAATAAAATACCTAGGAATAAACCTACCTAAGGAGACAAAAGACCTGTATGCAGAAAACTGTAAGACACTGATGAAAGAAATTAAAGATGATACAAACAGATGGAGAGGTATACCATGTTCTTGGATTGGAAGAATCAACATTGTGAAAATGACTATACTACCCAAAGCAATCTACAGATTCAATGCAATCCCTATCAAACTACCAATGGCATTTTTCATAGAACTAGAACAAAAAATTTCACAATTTGCATGGAAACACAAAAGACTCTGAGGAGCCAAAGCAATCTTGAGAAAGAAAAAAGGAGCTGGAGGAACCAGGCTCCCTGAATTCAGACTATACTACAAAGCTACAGTAATCAAGACAGTATGGTACTGGCACAAAAACAGAAATACAGATCAATGGAACAGGATAGAAAGCCCAGAGATAAACCCACGCACATATGGTTACCTTATTTTTGATGAAGGAGGCAAGAATATACAATGGAGAAAAGACAGCCTCTTCAATAAGTGGTGTTGGGAAAATGGACAGCTACATGTTAAAGAATGAAATTAGAACACTCCCTAACACGATACACAAAAATAAACTCAAAATGTATTAAAGACCTAAATGTAAGGCCAGAAACTAGAAAACTCTTAGAGGAAAACATAGGCAGAACAGTCTATGACATAAATCACAGCAAGATCCTTTTTGACCCACCTCCTAGAGAAATGGAAATAAAAGCAAAAATAAACAAATTGGACCTAATGAAACTTAAAAGCTTTTGCACAGCAAAGGAAACCATAAACAAGATGAAAAGACAATCCTCTGAATGGGAGGAAGTATTTGCAAATGAAGCAACTGACAAAGGATTAATCTCCAAAATTTACAAGCAGCTCATGCAGCTCAATATCAAAAAAAACAAACAACCCAACCCAAAAATGGGCAGAAGACCTAAACAGACATTTCTCCAAAGAAGATATACAGACTGCCAACAAACACATGAAAGGATGCTCAACATCACTAATCATTAGAGAAATGCAAATCAAAACTACAATGAGGTATCACCTCACACCAGTCAGAATGGCCATCAAAAAGTGTACAAACAATAAAGGCTGGAGAGGGTGTGCAGAAAAGGGAACCCTCTTGCACTGTTGGTGGGAATGTAAATTGATACAGCCACTATGGAGAACAGTATGGAGGTTCCTTAAAAAGCTAAAAATAGAACTACCATACGACCCAGCAATCTCACTACTGGGCATATACCCTGAGGATACCATAATTCAAAAAGAGTCATGTACCACAATGTTCACTGCAGCTCTACTGACAGTAGCCAGGACATGGTAGCAACGTAAATGTCCATCGACAGATGAATGGATAAAAAAGATGTGGCACATATATACAGTAGAATATTACTCAGCCATAAAAAGAAAAAAAATTGAGTTGTTTTTAGTGAGGTGGATGGACCTACAGTCTCTCATACAGAGTGAAGTAAGTCAGAAAGAGGAAAAACAAATACCATATGCTAACACATACATATGGAACCTAAAAAAAAAAAAAAAGGTTATGAAGAACCTAGGGGCAGGATGGAATAAAGACGCAGACATAGAGAATGGACTTGAGGACGTGGGGAGGGGCAAGTGAAAGCTGGGACGAAGCGAGAGAGAGGCATGGACATATATACACTACCAAACGTAAAATAGATAGCTAGTGGGAAGCAGCTGCATAGCACAGGGACATCAGCTCGGTGCTTTGTGACCACCTAGAGGGGTGGGATAGGGAGGGTAGGAGGGAGACGCAAGAGGGAGACGCAAGAGGGAGGGGATATGGGAACATATGAATATGTAGAGCTGATTCACTTTGTTATACAGCAGAAACTAACACACCATTGTAAAGCAATTATACTCCAATAAAGATGTTAAAAAAAAAAGAACAAATTGCAGTGTCTACTTAAGATGCCACGTCTGACCAGGATTTCAAAGGACAGCACAGCCCTGAAGTGTGAAGGTGACCAAAACCTCAGCATACGGTGTAAGTCCTGGTTCTGTGACAGTTTACACAGCACTGAGCTTGAATATTCCTCAAAGCTTAGAGAAATTCATTTTTTAAAAAAATGTAGCTCAATTTCTCCTTCTGTGTTTTTCAGTCAATTTCAAGGTTTTTCTGTTTTTGCAAAGAATGTCCATTTCATCTTGATTTAAAATACAACAGTAGGTGGATATGCATAGCATGTCTTCAGTTTTCCCATTTTAAAAATGACTGGGTTTTACGTGCCTTCCTTCATTTCTACTCCCCACGTACTTCGATTCCCCCTTGTTTCTGTCTGTCTGTGTAGAAAAGACAGGTGTCTGTGCTTGCAGTTCAGACAGGGTGGCCGGGGGTTGCTCACACACCACGCGGCACAGCGTGTGGGTGGGAGACAGAAAGGGATGGGGCAGGCGGATCTCCAAAGGGCTTCAGGGTGAGATGCACTTCGGGGATGCTGAGAGCGGCCGCTGTTTCTGAACGAACATCGAAACTGCACCGTGTGCTAGTAACTGGCCTGCCTGCCAGGAGTTTCTGACTCTGCTTTTGAGTCAAACGGTGGGCTTACTCTCCCTGGGCCCTGCGGCTGGGGCAGACCAGGCGAGCAGTCTGGACCTGAGCCTGTGAGTGGGAGTGACATGTGTCACTTCTGTGGATGGGAGACCCCCTGGCTCTGCCTTCCCTTCCCCGGCTGAGGTCATGACGGGGCCACGCCACCTGCCATGTCTGAGCTGGATTCGTCTTTGCTGTTAGAACTGCTGAGATTGGATTTTTTTTTTGCCATTTACCAATAACCTGAGATGCCATGTAATTCAGTCTTTTTGTCTATTTCACATATTGAGGAATTATCCAAAATTTTGCCTGAAGGGGGAAAGGGTTTTGCTACATAAAAATAAAATCTGGGAACCACTAGACTTGAGAGATCACCTTGCAGGGAAGAGGATGAGAGAGAAGAGCTATATCAGGGCCTTTCATTCTTTCAGATTGTTTCATTTTGCTAGGCACTAGAGAAGATGTCTCCCCAACTTCTCAGTAGTCAGAGGACTGGCTTTTAGGGACCACGGGTCTGGACTCTGGGATCCAGAGAGGCCATGAGTTTGGCTGTGAGCGTGAAGGCAGGTGGCACCGTCAGACGGGAGGGCGGAACACACCTGAGCCATTTCCCAAGCTCTACCTGGGCTTCCTAAGAAGCCCCCCAGGGAGGGGCATGGAGTCTCAGCTGGCCCATCTCCAGGCGCTCTCTCCTCACCTGTACTGCGAGGGCCCCCCCCTTCCCCTAGGTTCTCATGATGATTAAACAGGGTGACGTGAAGCTCCCTCCGGCAGGCGCGAGCAGGCAGCAAACATCACGGTGTTATCACCAGAGCCCGGATGCTTTGCCTCTGCTCTGAACAGCTGGTCAGCACGCCCCTGCGCTACCCGGCGAACCGTTCCGTGTTTGCGCTGCTTCTGGGCGCTGGACGCCTCCTCTTGGCCCCAGACTCCACAACGCCTGTGTGCCAGGGCTGAGGCTCCCTGGCTGCTGTCATGCCCAACATCCACTGTAACTGTCTTCTCCATGTCAAGTAATTCAGTTCAGAATCCTGTGTGCTTTTTTTTTTTTAGCCTCTTTAAGAGGTTTAGACTTTTTAAAAAAATTTTATTTATTTTTTTGGGCTGCGCTTGGGTGGCTTGCAGGATCTTAGTTCCTCAACCAGGAATTGAACCAGGGCCCCGGCAGTGACAGCGCTGAGTTCTAACCACTGGACCACCAGGGAGTTCCCTACAGAAACCTGTATTGATGAAGCAAGACCTCGCTCTTGGGGAAGAATCTCTAGGGCAGCTTAAGAATCATCTAGAAGGTGGAGGGGGTGGGAAGGAGCCGGTAGGTAACTAACACCGTCTTCGTACTCCTTGTGCTGTCCCTGCAGTCTTTACGAAATCATTTAGGAAACAATGGAATAGCAGGCAGAGGAACAAAAGCGGGTGTTAGCCAGTTTTCTCCTCTGGAGGCTTGAGCTATCATTTTTTTTAAAGAAAGTATACCAGTGTTGGTACTTCAAGGCACAGGAAGGTCTAGGTTAATTCAAAAGCAGGCCTTCCTCTCAAAAAAGCCCTGGGATTTCAATACCGTCCAAATTGCCCAATATCAGCCACCACAGACCTGCTTCCTGGCCAGAGTTGGAGACACCGGGAGGGCAGAGCTTTACATTTCAGCTTCAGGCCCGAGGTCTCCGACGTGCGTTCTCCACACAGGGACGTGGCACATCCGACCCACTATTAGGGGGCAAGGGTGTTGGAGGGTTAAAGCTTGGGGAGGGACCTCTCAGCACTCACTACAGACCACGGAAAGAGGCAACCAACGTTTCCTTGGTCTGCGGCAGCAAGACCCCCCTCGGAGGCCGAAGAACCGGCCTCTGGAGATGGTGCAGGTCCCTAGTCCAAAGCCCCCCTCTGCGCCGTCTCGGGCTGACTCCGGCGCTGCCCATGACATCCGGCAGGCAAGGGGGAGAAACGGTTTCAAAAGAGGGGGGAGGGGCTTCCCTGGTGGCGCAGTGGTTGAGAGTCCGCCTGCCGATGCAGGGGACGCGGGTTCGTGCCCCGGTCCGGGAAGATCCCACATGCCGCAGAGCGGCTGGGCCCGTGAGCCATGGCCACTGAGCCTGCGCGTCCGGAGCCTGTGCTCCGCAACGGGAGAGGCCACAACAGTGAGAGGTCCGCGTACCGCCAAAAAAAAAAGAGTGGGGAGGCCAACGCAGATACGGGAGTTTGGGTCGGTTGCCACTTTCATTCAACTCAACTTTTCTGAGCGTCTCTTCTGTTCCGAGCGCTAGGCCGTCCCAGCTCTGGGGATCTGAGGTTGACGCCCAGGCACGAGAACACGTAGAGGGCAAGAACTGGGAGGTGCGGAGAGGCCGCCAGGTCCCTGCAGCCTGCAGACCGGTCTCTCCGTGGAGGAGAAGAGACAGGCTGCGGACTGAGCCAGCGCTCACAATCCAAGAAGCTCGCGACGCAGCAGAGCCAGGGAAACAGGAGGCTTTTGAGAAGGTTCCCCACCGCTTCAAAGGGCGTTAAGTCCCCGGAGCAAAGCACACGCCGTTCTGGAGGCAACGTGTGGGTGCAGGGCAGGGGCCATCACACAGAAGCTGGTCTTCTAACTACGCTTCCCCCCAGAGCAAGGTGACTGGAGCCAGGGGCGGCTGCGGGGGCAGGGAGGGAGGAGGCCTAGATGTTTGTAAGGGTTCCTCATTTCAGATGCTGGTGCTGGCCCCTTGGTAGAGGCAGGAGGCCCCAGGGCGTGGCCAGCCAGGCCCCGCCCTCACACAGTATGGCGCTGTGGGATGTGCAGTCAGCTGCTCGCTCAGGGACAACGGGGCCATGGCTGGAACTGGACGGATCTTCAGCTTTCCTGGAGGCTCTCGCGGGGGCAGCAAGCGTGCTGGTGAGCGATGGAGTTCTGGGGCCAAAACATCGGGGTCCTAGGGCTGACTCTGCCACACGCCAGTGGCCACGTGGAGCACAGCGCCATGGGCTGCAGGACTGTCACCTGTACCGGTCGTACGTGTATGTACAGAGCTGCCGTGAGTAGCAAATGAGGTCAGAGATGGGAGGCGCTGCCTGGTCCACAGCGGATGCTCCAAAACGGCCATCACATCGTGTCAACGTATACGGCGCTCGCGCCGTTAGCACTAACAACAGCCAGGCGGCGCTGCCACTGTGAGCGCGGCCCGGTCACCTCGTCACATCACGATGGCGCCAAAGAGGCCCCCGCCCTCCGCCCTTGTGAGCCGGCATCAGAGGTGCTGCCACATCGCCTCGTGTCACCCACGGAACACGACGCATTAGTACCAGTTCCTTTTTCATCTCCTTTTTGTTTTTTCCAAAATAGATAATGTTTTTGCTGAGCAACAGAAAAAACGAAAAGAAAGCACTCAAATATATAAAACCTTGAAGGTCTCCCTCCACGTCTGCCCCATCTACACCGCAGCCTCCAGGCTCCCGTGAGCGGCCTCTGTGTTCCCCTGCAGTATCGTGTTTGCATACGTGCCAGCGAAGCTAAACACGCATTTCCATTCTCGCCCCACCAATGCAGTGGCCTCTTTACACAACAATCTGCACTTTGCCTGTGAATTGTTAATAATACATCCTGGAAAATTTCCCACAACGAGACCCAGAGAGGAGCTGTTCCTTTCCAGCCGCAGGGGGCTCCTCTGTGTGCACGTCCCATAAGCCAGGGAACCAGCCCCCTGTTGAGGGGCACTTGGATTTAACACCAGCTTGTCAGGGCGCAGCCGACGACATACGGTATCTTAAAGCAACAGGGCATTTCTTCTTCTATTACAGAGCAGTAACATTTAAATGTACACCATTTTTAATTAATTAATTAGGCTGTGTTGGGTCTTCGTTGATTCGCGTGGGCTTTTCTCTAGTTGCGGCGAGTGTCGTTGCGGTGCGTGTGCTTCTCACTGGGGTGGCTTCTCTTGTTGCGGAGCACAGGCTCTAGGCACGCGGGCTTCCGTAGTTGTGGCTTGTGGGCTCAGCAGTTGTGGCTCACGGGCTCTAGAGCACAGGCTCAGTAGTTGTGGCGCACGGGCTTAGTTGCTCCACGGCATGTGGGATCTTCCGGGACCAGGGCTCGAACCCATGTCCCCTGCATGGGCAGGCGGATTCTTAACCACTGCACCACCAGGAGAGTCCCGTGTACACCTTCTTTTGTTTTACCAGTGACAAGACAAAAAAAACAAAGGAAGATTCTGGGAGAGAGGAACACGGGTTGCCTCTCCAGGGAGCCCGTGGCATCTCCAAGGAGTTTTCCGAGCTCAGCCTCCCACTGTCTCTTGATCTAAGTGACTCTGCCGAGAATCCTGGACCAGCTGGACCCTCAGTGAGGGTTGGGGACTTTTGTAAAGAGACACCCAGACCACTGCATGTGGTGGCCACAGCTGAGCAAACACACTTCCCCCACAGGCCCCTTGACTTTGGCCAAGTTCGTCTTGTCAACTAACCTGTAACCCACGAGGACTTTATGTACCTAAGGAATTCCAGACACGTGATGTGTGTACGTGCAAAGGAACATTTTGTGGGACATCCAAGTGAGCTGCGCCTGCTGTGCACTGAGCTTGTACTAAAGGGCGTGTGAAGTCATCTTGGCAATTTCTGTGAAATCACTGCTGGGTGCGATCCCACGTGAGGGTCCGTGCAAGACATTTCTTTTAGAATTATTGTCAGGAGACACCATTTCCCTTGAGACTCTACGGTGAGCCACTTGATTCGTTATGTTTCCCTCATGGCCTTGGCTTTCTGAGAATTCGGGAGTCTGACGCTCCGTCAGGAAAACCATTAACCTCCTGATGACCTACGTGCACCCTCCCTGACCCGACTCCCCGGTCTCGACCTTTTTCTTCCTATTGGTTCTCAACCCCCGCCCCACACCCAGGGTACACTTGGTAACATCTGGAGACATTTGGGGTTGTCTCAGCTGCTTGGGGTGCTACTGGCATCTCGGGGAGAGACCAGGGGGTTGCTAAGTGTCCTGCAAAGCACAGGACGGCCCATTGCCTGGCCCCAAATGCCAACAGTGCCGAGGCTGGGGACTGGCTCTGGTTCCTCTAACGTTAAGGCTCTGTGGGGAGCTTCTGAGACTCTGGAAAAATGTGTGAGGACCCTTGATTCCTGTAGCTGGTGACGGAACATGGGAGGGTGACAGGCACTGTCCATGGAGGGGGTGCGCTGATGCGGGCGGTGACCGCAGGGGACCCACCTTGAGGAGCCTGAAGGCCGTCATCCAGCACGTCCGGCTCTGCTCGTCCTCGGCACACAGCAACCGCAGCTCCTTGGCCTCGTTCCTGACTCTGTTTGGCTAAAGGAGATAAAGGAAGACCCCGTGAGCATCACAGGGAATCGGACACACACCTTCCGTCAGGCAGGGCTGAGCCCACACACGGCAGGACGTGCCGAGCATCACTCATGCTCTGCCGGGCACGGACCGGCCCCGGGCGGCTGCGGCCACTTAGTACTTAGCTGAGTGGTCAGCCGTCCTCCCACGGGAGGTCCTGGGGGAGACAAACAGGAAAGAAACCACAAGGTGGGGGCGGCTGACGGGGCATCTAGCTCCCTGCAGAGAATGCCGATTCCTGGGTCGGGGACCTGCTCTGGGGTCTCAGAAGGAGGCGTCTTCGCTTGCTTCTCAGGAAGACCGAGGACACAGCCGTGGGGAGGGCCTGCTGGGTGAGCCGCCGTGGGGAGAAGCCCCCGGGGCTCAGGGCTTCTGGGGCATCTGAGTGGCCCCAAGGACAGACCTGTGGAAAGGCCCAGGGGGTGAGACCAATGTCACCCCAGAGCAGGGAACCGGAGCAGGGCAAGCAGCGGAGGCAGGTGGTCCCACCCAGAGGCAGGGCCAGGCTGCGACGGAGGAAAGCCTGCAGGCATAAGCTTGGCGGGTGTCCACAGGAACCCTCTGACCGCAGGCCCGAGGGTCAGTGCTGGGGGGGACACCGGCCCAGCTCTCCACCTCGGGAATCTGGAGGGGGAGCAGGGCCGGAACGACAGCCCAAGTCCGCTGACGCTGCGGGCGAAGCAGAGGCCGCGACACCCAGCACGTGGGCCGGGGGAAGGAAGCACCGGCCGCCTGGGCCCCGACGGCTCCAGCCCCTCCCGAGGCCACTTCCCACCAGCCTCCCGTGCACCTGCGCCTTTAGCTGGTTTGAAGTCAGTTCGTATTACTTGTAACCAAAGAAGCTTCACCAAGTGAAGCAGAAGACGGCATTTTCGGATGGGACGGGCTCCTTGTGCCCTGTCTCCTCCGCAGGCTCAGGAGGCAGCCTGGCTGGGGGACTCGGGCTCGCTCACTGGCTACCCGATGTGGGCAACGGGGCCGGGTCAGTTCCCACCCTGTGAGCACCTGCGAAGACCCAGGAAGACGACGGAGGTAGAAGCCTCAGTAGAGGGTCTCGTGCACAGTGGGTATTCAGTAAATATCTACTAGTGCGATGACCAGCATCACCACAGCTTCGCCGAGGGGGGAGGAGCGGGCCCCCCCAAAGTGTGGAGAGAAGCCCCCTGTGTGTGCCCGTGCACGCACACACAGGCATGCACACGTATGTCTACATGTGTGCATGTGTTCGTTCACATAGGTGTGTGCAGGTGTGTACATGCACATGCACGAGTGCACATGGGAGCGTATGTGTGAGTTTGTGTCCTCATGCACGTGCACAGAGAGAGGGCAGAGCTGTGGTCACCCCTAGTCTAATGTCCTGGGGACAACAAGCCCACACAGAAGGTGTCAGCTCACTCAGTACGCTGGAGGCCACCCAGTGACAGGCTGGCGGTCCCTAAGCCACTGGGCCCGTCGACGGGCATTGTCCATCACGGACTCTGCTTCTCTCTGAGCATCTGAGCTACTCAAGGACGGACACGTCATAAGCACACAAGAAATATTTTTATATGAATGAATAAATCTAGTGTGAAACTACGTTTCTGTTAAAAACAAACAAACAAAAAAAAGCAGCACCCAAGAAAGGAGGTCCCTGGTTTAATTCCAAAGTGCCTAGTGGGATGCTGTCTGGGCATCTCGGAAGGGCTGCGGATGGGGTACCTTTATGCAGAAGCCATAGTCCGTGGGGGCACCGTACTGCTTCCTGCCAGCCATCAGGGAGAAGATGCGGCTGTCCTCCAGGTCGGCCAGCAGCTGCAAGTGTCTGGGCTCCTGCAGGAAGGTGGTCAGACTTAACAGGGGAGAACTTCTCAGCACAGCCAAGAGCCAGTGTTTCACGCCCCCGTCAACAGAGGGCAGTCTGTGCGTGCTCTCAACACCTCTCCCCTCTGAGAGTCTACAGATTATACCCATCGTGTAGAATAAGTGCTAAATTAAAACCACATCCCGCAGCCCCCGCCCAAAAACACCCACCCTCCCAGTTCCCAGACAGAAAACGGTTACAATGTTATTTGACACTGCCAAATCAAAGCCCCATAAAGTGAAAACCAGAAGATCTGGAAGCTAAGGTCAAGGTTCGGAGCACACACTCAAATGCAGGACCCACAGCACCTTTGCTATGCTGCGTGGTCAGAGTCCAGCTGCGTCCGCAACCGTCCCACCTCCTCCTGAACTCCCCATCCCGCATCTGTTGCCTGCTCTAGGCTACACGCATCCCTGGGCTCAGCACCGATGACGATGATGCATAAGCCACACATCAGAGCTGGGAAGTCAGGAAGTTACCCTCCCCACTGCATCTGATGAAGACCCCATCTGCAGAAGGAAGGGCGGCCGGCCACGCCCCTTCTCTCCTGCGGCCACGCCCCTCCCTGGTGACCACGCCCCTTCTCCCAGAGGCCACGCCCCCTCGCCGAAGGCTGCCCGCTGCTCTCCTGACCTCCCAGAGCAGTAGGACTGTGGCCTGATGCTGGGTCAGCACTTTCCCCTGGGGTCCCCAGCTCCTCCCCGCCTCTTTCCTTCGAGAACAGAAGAGACCGCAGCTCTCGGGTGTAAAAGCAAGGCCAAGGTCAGCTGGGTACGTTCCCACGGCAGGCGTCCTCAGACGTTACAGGAAAGAGTAGGTCAGAGATGCAAAGACACCAAAGGAGACCCTGGCAAGGCCAGCCCACAACACCCCAACTGTCCTCGGAGGCGGGCAGCCGTCTTCCGCCCCTCGCCTCCTCTTCCCACTGGGGGTGCGCACAAAACCCCAATTTATTCCACGCAATACCTACAATAACATGTATTAGATTGCCATTAGGGTGGCAATAATCAATCGTATATCCTGCGGCTAGCTTGGATGCCAACTTCCGAATTATAGAAACTAAGTTAGCATCTTTCAAGGGACTCAGGCAGGCAGGAGGTTCTGCTCCCAGCCCACAGAAGGGGCCCGGGCTGGCCAGCTTGGGGGTGGGGCAGTGACACAGCCCCGGGATCCCTAGGTCTGTGTCATCACCTGGTTTCCCAGGTGGGGCTGTGCATCAGGAAATCTGAGTTTAGCTGCTACACAATCAGCTTAATAAGTCACGAGCTGGGCGGAGCCCAGGGTGCAATTTAAAATGAAGCCCACGCTTACTCGGAACCCTCCCAGCCTGGTGCGACCGGTGGTCACGGCTTTAAGACTCACCTTTGAAGCTCCCTTTGTGGAGCAATAGAGGCCGGATCGCCGCAAACACACGTACAGCTTCTTCCACGACTTCCTTCCCAGCTCCTTCACGTGCAAAAAGCCTTGAATCTCAGGACAACTACTGGAGTTTAAAAAATTCTGTTGAAGAGCAAATTTTAAAAGTTAGATAATGCTGACATGAAAATATGGAAGCAGACATATTATCAGCATCGCCGACACTGGAACATTTTACGAATTAGTAAAATACTGTTTTGGGGTTAAACTGAGTGTTTTCAAGTGATATTTTTCCTTTCAAAAGTCTTAAAATTCCCATCTAAATTGGGGTTCTAAAACATAATTAAGTGTTTAAACATACACAAGCAAATGGACTTCTCTAACTCTGACAGAAAACACAAAGTCATAAATCTCCTAATGGACAGTGTGTTTAAGCATCCTGCCTTTTATTCTGGTTTCCCATAAAAATCCCAGTCTGGTCCTCAGAGCTGGGGCAACAGCAGTGCCAGGAGCACCGATTACGAGCAGGTGGGCTGGGAGCAAGCATCCGGCCGTCACTTTGACCGCGTGCCCTCCAGCGAAAGCTGTGTGTCCAGTGTCTGTCCAGCTCCTGGAACGAACACCCTGGCGACGGCCTGCTCCCCCGCTAAGTCCTCCCACCAGCCACACCTCTTTCTTTAGGGAAGGTAGGTGAGGAACCAGATCTGGGGTGACCCTCGTGGGTCCCCTACACTGACTGAGAGGGACACAGCTCCTCCTGCAGACGGTATGGGCCAACTGGGCAGGTCCCGGTGCCCCCGGGCAGTGCTTCCGGCACCTCAAGACATCACCGTGCACGTTCACCAAGCATCAAGCCGTCTCGGATCAGGCAACTAAAAAGCAGGAAACCACTTTACCCTCCTTGTGCACGGGCCACGATAACTTAGTATGACAACTCTCACCCAGGGCAGGCAGATGCCCTGTGTGGAGGGCCCAGGACACAGCACAGCGGCTTTCAGCTTCCAGAGGCAGAAACACAGCAGGAAAAGGAGGGCTCAGGGCAGACTTCTGCAGCAACTACATTCGAGTACTTTCTCTTACATTCAGTGCCACCTGGAGAGTGCTGGCTGCCTTAGGGAATGGTTTATTCCCTTACTACTTAACGTGCCGTTAAGAGACACGTCTTTAGGGGTGCAGAGGAATATCCTGACTTCCCGGGACAGCATGAGGCAGCAGTAAGCGTGGAGAGGCACCCGATGGCCTCTAGGTCAGTGTATCCTGTTTCTAAGCGCTTGTTTTGCTTTGAAGGAGCCTGGCTACATGCAGCTTTCCCAGGGAAACACTCATTTCTGGTGACTCTAAATTCCACGAGGGGCCAAGGCTCGTACATGAGTAACAACGCAACCGCTCCAGGCTCCTACCAGGCCCCCAGGACAGCCTGAGAGCTTCTACGCAGAGACTCCAGCAGAAGCCTCTTCTTGCCCAGTACCTGCAGAAGCTGGGTCTGACTGCCGTTTGACTGCTGGCACCAGGCAACCATCTGTTCTGGGAAGAAATTCTAGGCCATGGAAAAACAAAGATGTCAGAGGTTAGCTTAAGAGTGGGGAAAAGCATACTTACAGGTATGCCAGTACCGAAAACTTTCCTCCAGGTAAAATTATGTACAATTTGTATTTAAAATGACAGTGCTTTCTGTTCCTTTATCACACAATGGAAACACTGACTTCAACGGGCTGCATTTTCCCTTCAACGCTGCACCAAGTTTGGAGTGTCTGTGATGCCCACTATGATCCACGTCTGGCACTGCACCAAGGCAGAGGGCTGCCGCGTGTCCTAACTCAGGGACACAGATGCGTGGCATGAGATAAAGAACCCCTGAAACTAGGAGATGCGCACAGAGATGTGAAGAGGCCTTTTCTGGTGCATCGCCCAAAAGTAGCTACCAAATTTCTTCCTTTCAATGAAAAAGCAGCTAAACTATCAGAACCAGAAGTTGATGCTGGGACCCCCCCCCCCCCACCCAGTTGCTGCTGCTGTAACTCAGAATTAGGACTGGCGCTCACACCACGGCAGGTACGAGCTCCATCCTGATATCCCACAAGGCAAGGGCCCCACCCCGCAAAAAGCAGAAAAGAAAAGAAAAATCAAGGAGAGTAGCTCAACCCACCTGGATTTTGATTTCTCTACTGATTCTTCCCCCAATAATCCCGAAGTAATACTTGCTATTTGCAGAGAATAATGAGTTTTTATTTTGCTGAGTATTTGACTAAGTTACTCCTAGAGACTAAGCCCCTCTCCCACTCCAGCTATTGGGAGAAGGTGATGGTTAGCTCCGGCCAGAACAGAGGCACTTAGTTAAGCATCAGAGAGAGAGTTTCAAGCCAGGATTGCTTAGTTAACTAGCCACTCAGATTCTCAAACCCAACTGCCACCCGTTACATCTCAGTTATTTTGTGACCTGCTACTACGAAACTCAAGTATAAACTGCAAGATTTCAAGAGTGCCAAACCCCAGACTCAAAGAGAAAAGACTCACCGTGGGATTTTTGAAAAACTCGTATTTTGCATAATTCTTCCTGAATAAAAATTGACTTTCACTTGCCATGGTGCTCTCTACCTGGGCCACCAGCTCATGGTCTTCCAAGCACCTTTCTGCAGAGGAAAAGTACTGTGTGAGATAAACAGGCAGAACCTTCAAGGCAGCCTCACAACCAATTACAAAATCTGCTTGACTTTTCTGTTCCTCTTCAAACTTCGTCAGCAAAGACGAGGTCAAGAACCAAAAGTAAACCGAAACCTCTAATGTGTTATCTCAAATGCATAGGAGGTCTTAGGACACAGAGTATGAGGAACTCAGGTCAGTCTTAACTTTCATATACTTTTTCTCAATTTGGCATCAAAAAAAGACTCTGCGCAGGTGATTCTGCCTTTAAATTAAGAAATGTCAACTCTTGGAAAGAACAGGGACTCTAATGACTGGGAAAATGTCCCAAGACACAGGACAGTGGGAAGGCTCTGAGCAAGGAGGACGCACAGGCGGGTGGGTAGAGGTGGGGGGCAGAAGCAGGACGGCTTTGATTTCGTGAAACTCAGCTGCCTAGGAGGGTGTTAGGGCGTAACACGGGAGGGAGTGGGCTACCAGCAGGCAGCCCGTCCCCACGCCCGGCTGTCCGCTGGAGCCCACGCTAATCACGCACACCCCGGAGCTGTTCTCACGGCGGGACTGTGCCGCTGGGAAGGACACACACGTGGCACAGCACTCGGGGGAGCGTGCACGGACACACGCTTCGGTGCCTGACTCAGCAGCGGCATCACCTGGGGCGGCGTTTCCCTCACAGTCCGACACTCTGGCTCCACGTGGAACATGAGAGGCACGTGGCCTGACGCCCTCACGTGTCCCTGCACAGCCTGCTGACCGGGCGGCAGGGAACCAACCACGTTCAATAACGGGATACGCGACAGGAGCAAACGAGCCCAGGGCGGTTTCGACGTGTGAACTGAGGCCCAAACGGCGGAGCAGGAGATGCCACGAAACTGACACGAACGCTCCGTCGGCCCTTCCCAGCTCCCGCTTCCTTGCACACAGCCAGCGCGGAATCCCCAGGAAGGACGAGGTGCAGGGTGAAAGCGTTCCTGAGTCAAAGCCATCTGTGAACGTGGGAGAACTCCTGTCCACGAAGGACAGTCACCAGGCCAGGGGTCTGAGCCGGGCCCCGCGGGCACACAGGGCACACGAGGACGGGCTGTCCTCGGTAGAGACATAGTTAAAGCCTGAAGTTCCTCCCCACGATGAACAGAAAGCTCAGGCACCTCAGGAAGGGCCGGACCTGGCACCACCAGTGAGCCACAGACAGGCCCACTGGTCCCCGGATGAGGCGGGCACTGGCAAGCGATTCAGGAACCGCACACCCTGCCTGAGGACGCCCCCAGGACAGAGGGGAAGAACCAGGGGCAGCCTGAGCACGGTTACAACAGCTATGTCTGCTGCCAAGATAGGGGTTAGCACAATGTCATTCATTTAAGACAAACCCATGACTTTCCTTGAGATTTTTGTTCAGAGAAAACATTTCTGTGGTTATGGGGAAAAAACCAACTATGACCCAATAACCTGCTGATGGCTGGTTTATAGAATTAAAATTTTTTACCAGGTAAAATAAGGAGAAAGAAAAGAGCGGGGTGGACCTAAGGGAGGACAAGGCAGATGTCGAGTTTCAGGGGCACAGGGCCCTCCCAGCGGGAGCCACTGGCTCGATAGGGCCCCAGGATGCTGCAACCCAGGCAGGATCCTCTCTTCCCAGGCCTAGCTACCCTGGTACAGCCGCATACGGCAGCGTGAATAGACTGTCAGCAGTCCCGACAGGAGGTGCTTCTCTGCCCCAGGCCACTCCGCTGACCCCACGAGGCCTGGGAGACCTACAGGTGGAAACCAAGGCCGCTGCACCCTCTGCGGCCAGTGGTGGGACCAGGACTGAGCTCCTCAGAGATGCCAGAGCTGTCGGCCTGGCCTCCCACTGAAGGCCCAGGACCTGTGCTCACAGCTTTTGAAAGGCCACTGGGACAACCTCAGTTCAAAGCTCTTTTTGTCCAGGTCTGATTTTCTCTCTGATTCTAAAGACACATATTTTCAGATGACCTCAGGCAATAGTATTAAACGCTCACATCACCAGCTACAGATGTCATATGATCACAATGGCCTTAAGTAAAACTGCCATGTGACTTTTCATCCAAAAGGACTTTTTGTACAAATGGAAGAGGAAGACGTCCCTCAAAGGGTATCTGTAGTTTTCTGATTTCCGGAACTAAGGCCAGCATCTATGCCGCCACCATCCTCTACATGAAAGACATTTAAAACTCAGACAACTCAAAAAAAAAAGCATATTTTGTAGACTTCTCAATGATGGCCATCCGACTCCTGGGCATATACCTGTACAAAACTCTAATTCAAAAAGATACATGCACCCCTATGTTCACAGCAGCACTATTCACAACAGCCAAGACAGGGAAGCAACCGAAATGTCCATCAGCAGAGGAACGGATAAAGAAGACGTGGTACACAGATACGCATACAACGGAATATTACTCACCCATAAAAAGAATAAAATAATGAACATGGATGCAACCAGAGATTATCATACTGAGTGAAATACCATATGATATCGCTTATGTGTGGAATCTAAGGTATGGCACAGATGAACCTACCTATGAAACAGAAACAGACTCACAGAGATCAGACTTGTGGTGCCGAAGGGGGAGTGGGGGAGAGAGAGGGAAGGATCGGGAGTTTGGGGTCAGTAGATGCAAACTAGCATATACAGGATGGATGAGCAACAAGGTCCTACTGTAGAGCACAGGGAACTATACTCAACATCCCGTGATATAAACCATAATGGAAAAGAATATAAAAAATGATGTATATACGTGGATAACTGAGTCGCTGTGCTGTACAGCAGAAATGAACACAACACTGTACATCAACTACACTTCAACTAAAAAAAGCAGCGTATCTTACTTCTGGGGCCGTGCAGCAGACACAAGAGTCCTCGGCAGAAACCTGGGCGGTCCCGAGGGGTGAGGTGGGGCTGGCAGACCCAGCACCCAGCCGAGGGCACTGGGAGGCGTCAGCATCCCACCTCACTGCCCCCTGAAGCCCCTCACCGCCTGGCGCAGCCCACGTCACAGAGACGGGAGCGCTGAACAGCTGCCCCGGGCTTCCCGGGCTGTGCGGAGCTGTGTGCAGCAGAACACGCCCACAGCAAACATCCTG
Source organism: Tursiops truncatus (assembly GCF_011762595.2). NCBI lineage: Eukaryota > Metazoa > Chordata > Mammalia > Artiodactyla > Delphinidae > Tursiops > Tursiops truncatus. The sequence goes on from NC_047042.1 coordinate 2,614,797, forward strand.
ACGTCTGGATCTGCCCCGTAAGCAGCCTCCCCGCTAGGTGTGTATTTTAGTGGGGAAAGGGTGTCATTTGGTGCCTTTCAGAGGTAACAGACACAGAGACAGAGATAGAAAAGGATCAGCCTGCAGAGGCCGCTCTGAGCCCCAAGGCTGAAGGCAAGGCGGCCGCTCCTCCCCGGCCGGTCTGTGCAGATGTCAGCATCTGGAGGCACCGGTCACGCCACAGGGCGGCCGTCACGCCCTTCTCATCTGACCAGGGACAAACCCAGAGCAGCGAACAGCCCGAGGAAGGGTTCCTGCTTCTTCCTGAGGTGTTTCGTCCTGATTCACACGACAACAGAACCCCCCAAATCCTTGAGGTGCACAGGACCCGGCTGTGACCCTCCTCGGTGACGGTGCCCCAGGCTTAAAATTAAGTCCCAGCCTCTCCCGCTGACCCACTCTGACGCCCGTGGTCACTCAGGGCCCGCCTGTGGGAGCCGCTGCACTCCCAGGGGGATGGAGCTTACAGGTGGGCCCATCTTCAAGTTCACGGGGGGCACCAAGATGCTATTTTTCATGCCAAAGTTCCTGTTTTTCAAGATTCCTTTAAAATACAGTTTGTGTACTTGATACAGCTGCAGGCTGGCTGTGTAACATCCCTATGCCCTCTACCTATTAAGGTGTCCTGGCTGAAGTGAGCCTGGCTGCTCACCTGCAGACAGGAGGGCAACGGCCCCATCCCAGCCCCTGCTGGCTGGACTCGGGGGCTGTCCGGTGGCACTGGCTGGGGACAGTGGTTCCACGTCTGAGCTCTACCCAAAATACTGGAGCCGAAACATCCCATCCAGGCTGGACTTTTGGGGCCAGTAATGGTTGGAGAGATCAGGAAAGGTATGAGTTCCCGGGAAATCAGGAAACACAGGACACGGTCACCTAAGACCACTATGCACTCAGGGCTCTGCCCCAACTCTTCAAACCAGCAAGTGGTGCAGGAGCCCACACTGGGGACCAGGAAGGGCCCTTGGACCTGGCTCTGGCAACAAGCCCAGTTCAGAGAGATGGCAGAGAGGGTCCTTCCAGCAAGAGATGCTGCCCGCGCCGGCAGCTGCCGCGGTTCCTGCCCCTCCGTGAGCCTGATGCTCTGGCCCCGCGGGTACCCTCGGGGGCTGCGGACCTCACACACGCACGTGGTCTCCTGCTAGTGGAAAGGAAGCCGTCTCGAATGGCCATCCTGGAAACTGCCCCATGTCTCCTAAATCATCGCTCGTTTCTGAGCGCGAAAAGGTTGAATACTGTTAAGGATATGATATCTAGCTGCAAAGATCGGCATCGTAATTGTGCTTGGAAATCCTCAATTTCTAAGGCTATACATCAACTCAGTGCTGTAAGAGTGGGCTGCTCACCCCTCCATTACTGGGGACTGGTGGAACCACCGGCCTTAGGGATCTGCAAGCATCATCTCCCTTCGGCCTGAGCTGCCAGCCTCGTGTATGTGCAGGTCCCAGGAGCATCCCCGACGTACACCCCATGAGAAAGTGACCTTCTAAAGGGAGAATCAGTGACTGCGGAGGCAGGGCTGGTGGCTCTGCCCTGAGAATGGGGGCGGCGGACTCGTGTGCCAGGGGACCCAGGAACACGCCCAGGACGCTGTCAATCACAGAGAACGCTGCACACCCCACCCAAGGGGGTTTATGCTGAAACACCACAGGGAGCCGTGAAAGGCCCTCCCACAGCCCTGCCCCACGGGAGGCATCAAACAGGGAACTGGACCTTCCTCTTCCCACCACTGGGCATCTGACCATTACATGCTGGCGGATAATGGAAGGAAGAGGATTTTCACCTAAATAACAACTTAACGGATCAAAACCAATATTAAATCATAGGCTTGGATCACAAACAAGAACAGGCAGGGAAGACACAGGGCCGGGGATGCAATAAGCTCTGTGTGGAGAGTGGGAGGTTTCCCTGGGCCCTGCCCTTGCAGGAGGGCATGACTGACTTGGTGGAACTAACACCTGCAGAACCCAGGCATCAGGACAATGCGTCCCCTCGCTGCTCCTGAGAAAGGAGCTCGTGGGAGAAGGGGAGGAAGACTCCTCTAAGGGGGCTTCGTGCATCTGAAGGTCAGCTCACTGATTTCTTTTTGTCAACCAGGATCTAAAATTTGATCCACATGTTCTTTTTTATTTGTTTCATCATTTTACTTGCCCCTCTCCTTTTTTTCTTTTCTTCCCTTTTTACTTGGTTTTATAATAAACTATTGTCCCCTAAAGGGGAGTATGTCAATCCATCTGTGAATAAGAGAAAGAATACAGAATAAAACGTATGGACATCACATCCCTGAGAGTGGTGTGTGCATGTGCATTTCGTATTTTACTCCCTCAGAATAAATTTTCAACTGATTGATCATTTTCCAAGTTTATCGTCTACTATACGATGCTGCAGAAATCAAGTGCTACCACATAACAATGGAATCAGAATTTCTCAAGCAGTCCCTATGGGACAATGTTCTGTGTATCTGCATCCATTCCGTTATGTTCTCTAGGTGTGGACAGTGATATTCACGTATTATAATGTCTACAGAAGTTTTTTCATAGTTCTTTTCAAATTAAAAGCACAGTCAGACTTTTGAATGGTCTTTCAACAATATTCGTTACTTATATTTGGCTCCAACTATGCAGATGCATTTTTAAAATTACAGTAAGTCCCCTACATACGAATGAGTTCCGTTCCGAGAGTGCATTCGTAAGTCCAGTCTGTTCATAAGTCCAAAAAATTAGCCTAGGTACCCAACTAACAGAGTCGGCTGTATAGTACTGTACTGTGATAGGTTTACAATACTTTTCACACAAATAATACATAAAAACAAACACACACAAAAAATAAAGAAAACATTTTTAATCTTATAGCACAGTCCCTTGAAAAGTACAGTGGTACAGTACAACGGCTGGCACACAGGGGCTGGCATCGAGTGAACAGGAAGAAGAGTTACTGACTGGAGGAGGGAGAGGAGGTGGGAGATGGTAGAGCTGAAGGATCGACAGCAGTAGGAGAAGGAGGGCAAGCTGCAACTTCACTCACGCCTGATGTTGATGGAATGCACATTTGCATCTTTGAAAGTTCGCAACTTGAAGGTCTGTATGTAGGGGACTTACTGTAATTCTCTATGTGTGTGTGTATGCATGTATATGGGTATATATACACGTGTATGCATGCATGTGTATATGTATCTGTATATACATGTGTGTGCACGTGTGTCCATAAAAACTGCAGGGTTCCGACTACTGTTTAGTTTCCAAATTACTTGTGTGTCAACAGATGCTTTTGGTGACCCTATCAGACCACTCGGGACCATTTATGGATGTCCCAAACTGGAGCTTGCCAGCCGGTCGCTGTGCTGTGGCACCACTGAATGTACCTGTCAGGAGAAGCCTGCTGGGGACGAAGGACAAAGCATCTGATGACACACAAGTGCACTGCAGATCCGTAGTAACGGGAAAGAAACAAGGTGGAGTTCTTAGCGTTCACTTTACAACGCACACTGTTTGATGGCACAGGGGAGCCAGAACACGTGACTTCCAGCAACGCCAACTCAAATGTACCTCGTGTCATGTAACCTTAGACTGTACGACATGAGTTGCCCAAATGCCATTTAGTGAAAGAATATTCCAGACCTAGAGGCTTAATTTCAATTTCTTTGTCATTCTTAAAGGTCAAGAGAAAAATGTTAAACTATGGGAAGAAGTTTGCAAGCGGTGTAGTTTTTCTCTCCTTCGAGACACAGAAGAAAATAGAGCTGTTGATTCAGAAAAAATTCTAGTTTTAAATATGTGCCTATGATTTGGAAGCATCGTACGTTATCCAAAAAGAATTTCAACGGGAGTCTGAAAAGCTTCTTTACCTGAAAATAAGCCGCCTAAACCAAACAAACCAACCAATCAAAGACCTCAATGAGTTCTGTAAATAGCACCTATTTAAAAATAATCTCTTGCTCTCTCGAATCACTCAGAGACACTGTGTGAGACTCAAGCTTAGGTGACATTGCTTTATGGCAACCCTCGACTCCCGGGGGCCTCCCCGTGCCCTCCTACAGGCTGTCACCATGGCTCCCCGACCCCGTCAGGTAGAGAGCTGCTCTCTGCAGTGATGCCAGAATCTCCCCAGGGCGCCTCCGGCTGCACACCCAGACCACAGGTGTGCAGCGAGCCCCTGAGCCCCTCACAGCGACTCCTGCGGACAAGTCACAGGGACCCTTCCCTCCTCCTGTGGCTGAGCTCTTGGGAGTTACTGCTTCAAACTGTGCAAGAGCGAGATTCTGAAAGCACCAGGGGAGAGAGGCCTGGGAGGGAGGAAGGTGAGATTTTAGGAAAAAGAGGCAGGAGCATGGAGGACGACACACAGACCGCCTGCTACGCTGGCTGGCAGGGGACACTGCAGTGACAGTCCGGCATCTGGCGGCAGAGGTCTTCACCTGAAGGCCCACCGAGCACCCCACTGCTCCCCCCCACCTGGAGCTGCTGCCCCCCACCGGAGCTGCTCCCCCCCACCTGGAGCTGCTCCCCCACAACCGGAGCTGCTCCCCCCCACCCGGAGCTGCTGCCCCCCACCGGAGCTGCTCCCCCCCACCTGGAGCTGCTCCCCCCCCCCCGGAGCTGCTCACCCCCTACCCGGAGCTGCTCCCCCCCACCCGGAGCTGCTCCCTACCTAATCCCAGGTGCGGGTGGTGCTCCACCAGCGTCCAGCTGTTGTCGTCCACACAGTGACTTCTGTAAACCAGCAACTGGCACAGGTCCCTGGCTGTCGTGTCCGCCAGTATCTCCACCACTTTGCTCGTCCCGTCTTCGCTAAAGACTTTAACATCCTGCAACACAATGCGGTGACACTTACAGATGAACAACCTTGGGTTTTCAGAAATAAACACTGAAACAAAATAAACAGGAAATGTGTAGACAGCAGCGCTCCAACACATGTATAATTGTTCTTCCAGGCGGCAGGTGACCAGAGGCTGCGGGTCTGCAGGCCACGCCCATCGACACTCCCCTTCCCTTCTCCGCCCCCCCCCCCCCCCCCCCCCGCACCCGTGGATGCGCAGGGCACCGTGGGATCACAACACAGGCTCTTACAACACCCAAGACACCTCGGGGACACATGGCCAAACCAGAGTGTGTGAGCTACTTCTCTACCACCTGTCTTGGGAAGCAACAGAATTCCTTTAAAATACTGCTGGCGGTCTTGGAACTGGACATTTTACACTTGAACCAATTGTGAGAACAAACAAAGCAACAGAAGGCCCGCAGAAATCCTAACTTTCCGCAACTCCAGCTGTTCTCCGTTTCTAGGGTCCTCAGTGCAGCAGACAGCACCCAGTGCCTCCTCCTGTCACCGCCACTCACCTCGTGCTCATTGAGGTGTAGGGAGAAGATGAGAAGAAGTAATGTGAATATGCTGAAATTGAAAATACTAAAATGATGGGCATAGTAAGAGCAGTCACAAAACCCTCTGGCCCCACCCCCTACAAAATTACAAGCCACCTTAGTTTTCCCAGTGTTGTTCAAAGCCATGACCTACCAACAGCTCCCAGGCAAGGGGCTGGCCAAGCAGAAACCCAGAGGACCAAAAACCTACCCTGCGCCAGCTGCAGAGCTGACGGGGTGCCACCTTTAGGGGAACCGTGAGATGCTTCAAGAAATCTTACCTCAACGGCATGGAAAAAGCAGTCCGAGGAACGAGACGGCATTTTAAATCGAGACTGTCCCTGCAGGGGAGTGTGTCCCGGCCTTCTCCCACTGTCCCTGGCAGGCAGGGACCCCTCTCCGGGCACCAATGGTGGGGACGGAGCCCCAGCGGGCAGGCTGTCTCTGGGCAGCAGGGAAGCGGCTATGAGGCCGCCTCGGGCTCGGTCCTCTAGCTCGTGAATCAAGCCACGAGGGGCAGACCAATCAGGTCCCTGGCCGGGCCTGATGCAATCGCCCCCCACTCCCACTCCGGTGCCCCCGCCCGAGGCGGAGGTGATGACAACCCAACGACAACACAAGGCTCAGACCAACACTCCAGAAAAACCCCTGCTCATTCTTTCCCATGGCAGTGAACTAACAGGCAGGACACTCGGCCTGAGCACGTGTGTCCTCTGAACGCAGGCCTGTCTGCCAAATCGCTCAGCAACCTTGATCCCTGCAACCCATGCTGTCACTTGCGAGTCTGGAGCTGGAGCTCTCTGTGTCCTGAGTGTTAGCTGGTCTTAAAGAACTGGCCGCAGCTCTCTGTCTGTCTGTCTCTCTCTCCGTCCTTTTTCCCGTGTTTTTGATCAAGTGCAGACTTTGAACGTTTATTTCCACAGCACGGAGTCTGGCAGGGCAGTGAGTTGCTGGGATGACGTCCCACGGGGATGGCACGTTCCCACAAGGACCGTCCCAGCCGCCGTAGGGCTCACTCAGCCGGAGGGGAGGCAGGACCAGCCCGGGGGACAGAGCCCTTCAGCAGGGCAGGGTCCCTGCCCCCGCTGTTCCTGCCACCTCCCTGCCAGCCCCCCAACCCGGGCTGGGTCAGGACTGAGGGGTCTGCTTACAGCTCACATTTATCTTTAAAGAAATCCACCCCCTGTCTTTTCTGGAATTGATGTTTCACTCAATGACAGCTCTACTTCTCCAAAACCAATTAAATATGCAAACACAGCTGTCATGACTAAGTGTATAAAAATAAAATTTAATTTCAACAGAGAAGATGTCTCTGGTCTATAGGTAAACACTTTGTGAGAACAAATGCATTAACATAAAAGAAAAACAAATTTAAAAAAAGCAATGACTTCATACAATTCCTTATATATATGCTAATTATATATAATTACATACATACATAACGTATGCTACAGCAGTGCGCGCATACAACCACCCAATCAACTACCCCAATTCTTCTTTCCTAAGTTTCTAAGTGAGCTTATCTGTGACTACAGTGAACACTATTTTCCCTAGGAAACTTAAAGTAGGTTGAAGTGTGTTTCCCATCTCTCTCTCCAAGTCTTTTCCTGCCCAAATCATCCACAGCACCAGCTTTTAAACCTTCTTTTCAGCCCTGCTGCACTTTTCTTTAAACTCTCTCCCTCACTTCTCTGTGGCTCCGAGGCCATGCCCCCGAAGGTCTATATATAGTCCGAGTATTAAAATCTAAGATGTGCTTTGTCATATGGCCACGTCCCCGGCTTTCAGATCCCCAGAGCCGGCTGGGGGAGGGCCAGGAGGGGAAGCTGGGTCCGGGCTGCAGGCCTGCGACAGGGACAGACACAGAGGGACACAGGCTCCAGGACAGGACCTCGAATCCTGCACTGTCCATGCTGCTCCTGGTCGCGCTGTCCAGCTACCTCCCCCAACTCACCAGGGCCAGCTGACCACAGGCGAAACAGGCCCCAAGACAGACAGACAGACAAGCAAGCCACCACACACCCCTGCAATCTCACACTGGGAGCACGTCTGGAGCTCCAGGTGACAGTATCTGTAACGAATACACACGCACAAAGGAAGCTGTCCCCACTGCGCCTCTAGAGCCGGCAGCTCTGGAAGCAGCATTCTGCATTGTGCCCACTGGCCCTGCAGCCAGCTCCTGGGCGGTGCTGGGGCTCATTCTGGAAGCAAACGAGGGTTTCCATCTCAACCTTCAGCGCGACGGGCCTGGGCCGAAGGACGCCAGGGAGCAGGCTGAGGCCCGCAGGTCAGACGCTCGCCCATCCTGTGAGGGCGGGATGCGGAAGCGCCTCCCCTGCGAGCCGGCCGAGGCCTCCGCCCCACCGCTTCACAGTTCAGCCAGGAGATCAATACCAAGGGCACATATGCATCTGGGGTAAAACTTCCAGGGAACACACGGGTGGATCTGGGTCCTGCCAGGATCGGGGAGAACTCCGAGCGATCCACAGTGCCAGCCCGGCCCAGCCCCTCCCTGGCTGTGACCCCAGTGATGGAAGGTGAACCATCACTCATGGCCCCCTTGGCCCAGGCGGGGCTTCAGGGGAGATGTTCTAGGATCAGACCCGCTGCAGTCCGGCCTCGTCACTGACTAGCCGTGGGAACGTGGCTTACTGGCCCAGCCTGTCTGTGCCTCACCCTTCTCATCTGTAAAATGGGGACTCTGTCAGCAGCATCTGCCTTACAGGGTCAGCCTGCCTTGGGCCAACGGGAGCCTCTCCTGAAAAGCTCCCAGCCACCTGTGCCTGCCTCCGGGGTGCCCTCGGACGGACCAAGGACCTGGGGACAAGGCAGGTTCCCACCGAAGGCCTGAGACCCAGCAGCGGCGGGTGGGGATGGCGGGATCCTGACAGCCACGACTGACTCAGGTGTGCGGTTCTGAGAAAGCAAACCCATGACGGGTAAGATGCACCGGGAGCAACTCAATTGGAAAAACCAACCACTGAAACTTCAACTTCTGTTTCTGCACCACAAAGGAAATTAAGTAGCTAACTGCTTTTAAAAATAAAACAATAATTTATTAAGAGTAACCTATACGGGAAAAGAATCTGAAAAAGAATAGATGCGGTGAGTCCCCTACATACGAGAGTTCCGTTCCAAGAGCACGTTCGTAAGTCCAATTTGTTCGTAAGTCCAACAGATTAGCCTAGGTACCCAACTAACACAGTCAGCTGTATAGTACTGTACTGTGGGTTTACAATACTTTTCACACAAATAATATATTAAAAAACACACAAAAAATAAAGAAAACACTTTTAATCTTACAGTACAGTACCTTGAAAAGTACAGTGGTACAGTACAACGGCTGGCACACAGGGGCTGGCATCGAGTGAACAGGAAGAAGAGTTACCGACTGTAATCGTTAGAGAAATGCAAATCAAAACTACAGTGAGATATCATCTCACACCAGTCAGAATGGCCATCATCAAAAAATCTACAAACAATAAATGCTGGAGAGGGTGTGGAGAAAAGGGAACACTCTTGCACTGCTGGTGGGAATGTAAATTGGTACAGCCACTATGGAGAACAGTATGGAGGTTCCTTAAAAAACTACAAATAGAATTACCATATGACCCAGCAATCCCACTACTGGGCATATACCCTGAGAAAAACATAATTCAAAAAGAGTCATGTACCAAAATGTTCATTGCAGCTCTATTCACAATAGCCCAGAGATGGAAACAACCTAAGTGTCCATCATCGGATGAATGGATAAAGAAGATGTGGCACATATATACAATGGAATATTACTCAGCCATAAAAGGAAACAAAATTGAGTTATTTGTAATGAGGTGGATAGACCTAGAGTCTGTCATACAGAGTGAAGTAAGTCAGAAAGAGAAAAACAAATACCGTATGCTAACACATATATATGGAATTTAAGGGAAAAAAATGTCATGAAGAACCTAGGGGTAAGACAGGAATAAAGACACAGACCTACTAGAGAATGGACTTGAGGATATGGGGAGGGGGAAGGGTGAGCTGTGACAGGGCGAGAGAGAGGCATGGACATATACACACTAACAAACGTAAGGTAGATAGCTAGTGGGAAGCAGCCGCATAGCACAGGGAGATCAGCTCGGTGCTTTGTGACCACCTGGAGGGGTGGGATAGGGAGGGTGGGAGGGAGGGAGACGCAAGAGGGAAGAGATATGGGGACATATGTATATGTATAACTGATTCACTTTGTTATAAAGCAGAAACTAACACACCATTATAAAGCAATTATACCCCAATAAAGATGTTTAAAAAAAAAAGAAAAGAGTTACTGACTGGAGGAGGGAAAAGAGGTGGGAGATGGTAGAGCTGAAGGGTCGTCAGCAACAGGGGACGGAGGGCGAGCTGCAACTTCTCTCATGCCTGAGGTTCTGGTTCCTTGCTGGATTCAATCCCTCTTCAAAGAACGATCCAGTGGTATCTGGGTAGTAGCTCTGTTTTTCTCGTCATAGATGACACGGTAGCAATGGATTACATGCTGAACGGCTGCAACCTTTGCGTACTGTTCCACGTTTGGGTCCTGTGCCTCAAAAACTAACAGTGCCTCCTCAGATAAAGAAAATCCCCTGCCACTTCCTGCATCGTGAATCTCTTCGGTTCTGCAGTTACTTCTTCTTCCTCTTGTACCTCTTCGTCCTTTCTCTGGGCCTCCAATTCCATCAGGTCTTCATTAGTAACCTCCTCGTGTTGCACGGCAAGGAGTTCAATGAAGTCGTCCTCTTGCAGATCTAGCTTGAAATAAAGACACTGTACTACTGTACTCTGTTATACAGTACTACTGTACAGTAAGTACACGAAAGCACAACCCCCTGTGGAGGATGCATGCACGTGACAATGTATACCAGACACGTGAACTAACTTACATGACTGGATATGCAAATGCACATTCGCGTCTTTGAAAGCTCACAACCTGAAGGTTTGTATGTAGGGGACTTATGGTATATGTATGTGTATAACTGAATCACTTTGTTAGTACACCTGAAACTAACACAACATTGTAAATCAACTATACTCTAATATAAAATAAAAATTAAAAAAGAAACAGAGAAAAGAGCAAATCAATTTCAAGGCAACAGCCACTTCAATACTTATAAAATATGAGAACGTATGCCATCTGCATGGCGTAATTCTGATTCTGAAATTTGTAATAAATTCCTTGACCATACTGCTTTTGCGGTATAAATGATAAAAAGAAAGAAACTTTGAATTAAAAAAGGAAGTAATATTAAAGAGGGCATAATTATGCCACCAGCCTGAGATCCTTTCCTTTCAGGGTTAGCAGGGGGAGGCAGGCTACCTAGCCCTCTGACTGGCTTGGCACCAGGGCCCGTCTTAAAAGCCCCGAAGTGGTAATAGAAGGTTCTGTCCTTCCTGGAGCTCTGTTGATGCCTTTTATGCATTCATCGTATGGAGAGGGAAGTAAGAGCCTAAATCTTGGCAAACGTGCAGGAAGGAGTTTAGGAACAGTTAGGGTTGAAGGTACGTCGTATCCACGGTCGTGGTCTCCAGCAGGCAGAGAGAGGTTGGGGCCTCCTCCCTGCTGTCACCCGCACTCCTGCTTCGGGCCCGGGACACTCCCTGCTGGGCACGTGCAGGCTCAGGATCTTGTCTGAATTCCACAGACTCTTGACTTTGACTGAGATCAACCCGTGAAAACAGCAAATGGAGGATTCTCAGCCCTTTGCCCCAGACCTGTCCCAGGTGCAGGACGTCCCGGGGGGGACAACAGCCTCCAGGTGCCTGGGCTGAGCAGAGCAGAGGGCCCCCAACCCTGCAGAGAAACCCAGAGAGTCTGCAGGGTCTGAGCTGGGGCGTTCGAGCGGCTTTGTCTCAGTTCTTCATCTTCCAACTTACTTCTTAGTTCAAAAGCTCCCTGGGTCCTGTTTCAATGCATTTTTCTAAGTGAGGATGTAAGCTGGGCTTTTCAGTAACTCCCAAAGCCTCCTGTAAATGCTAGGGGTAAACACTTAGGAAGAAGCCAGGCTGTATCCAAGGGCCACGAGGGGGCGTCCACGGTGGGTCAATATTGAAAGGGAGGCACATGAAAAGATGTTCCACATGGCTAATTATTAGAGAAACACAAATCAAAACTACCATGAGGTACCACCTTATACCAGTCAGAATGGCCATCATCAAAAAGTCTACAAATCATAAATGCTAGAAAGGATGTGGAGAAAAGGAAACCCTCCTACACTGTTGGTGGGAATGTAAATTGGTACAGCCATTATGGAGAACAGTACAAAGGTTCCTTAAGAAACTAAAAACAGAACTACCACATGAACCTGCAATCCCATTCCCAGGCATATATCTGGAGAAAAATGTGGTCCGAAAGGATACATGCACCCCAATGTTCATAGCAGCACTATTTACAACAGTCAAGTCATGGAAGCAACCTAGATGTCCAACGACAGATGAATGGATGAAGAAGATGTGGTACATATATACCATGGAACATTACTCAGCTATAAAAAAGAATGAAATAATGCCATTTGCAGCAACATGGATGGACCTAGAGATTGTCATACTAAGTGAAGTAAGTCAGACAGAGAAATACAAACACCATGTGATATCACTTATATATATGTGGAATCTAAAATATGACACAAGTGAACTTCTCTACGAATCAGAAACAGACTCACAGACACAGAGAACTTATGGCTATCAAAGGGGAAAGGGAGGGGTGGATTAATTAGGAGTTTGGGATTAGCAGGTACAAAGTACTATATATAAAGTAAACAACAAGGTCCTATTATATAGCACAGGGAACTATATTCAATATGTTGTAATAAACCATAATGGAAAAGGATCTGAAAAAGGATACACACACACACACACACACACACACACACATGTAGAAGTGAATCAGTTCGGTGTATACCTGACACAACACAACACTGTGAATTAACTATACTTCAATAAAGAAAAAATATCAAAAGGGACTTGAGGACACAGTGGGAAAGGGGAAGCTGGGACGAAGTGAGAGAGTGGCATGGACATATATACACTACTAAATGTAAAATCGATAGCTAGTGGGAAGCAGCCGCATAGCACAGGGAGATCAGCTCGGTGCTTTGTGACCACCTAGAAGGGTGGGATAGGGAGGGTGGGAGGGAGATGCAAGAGGGAGGAGACATGGGGATATATGTATACGTATAACTGATTCACTTTGTTAGAAAACAGAAACTAACACACCATTGTAAAGCAATTATACTCCAATAAAGATGTAAATATATATACATATCGAGAGGGAGGCAAGGCTGTGGAAGACAGGACGTGGGAAGGGCTGAGGGGCTCCTGGTCCTGCTGGGGTCATGGGGAGGGAAAGCAGGAAAGCCAGCTGAGCCCAGGCACGTGGCGGGTACACCTCTGAGAGCCCAGTGGCCACACCAGGGCCCCAAGTTCACGCCCTCCAAGGCTGATGGAACCGTCTCCTGACCAGGCGCGGGGTGGAAGCCTCGGGACAGCAGAACAGCTCGCCCAGATGGAGGCGATGGGCCCACGGGGGCCCAGGTGTGAACCAGGGCATCTGCTGTTCGCCTTTCTGTCAGCAAGACGCTTCCCAGGAGCTACACGAGGCTGTTGGTTCTGGGGGCCCTGAAGCCCCCAGATGGGGCAGGCCGAGCGAGTATGCGTGAAATTAGATGCACTTCAGGCGAGGGCAGAACCAGGGCCGGGATGGGTTCATGGTAGTGAAAAGAAGGTAATTCTACCAATTTTTTTTCAGTTCTGGTCTAAATCAATGATGTTCTTTTGAGCCACAGGGAATGATAATTGAAGCGGCTACACGTAAGTACGTGGTTCTATTCACCTTGGCTAAGAATATCACTATCTTCCTGTTTCATTACAGGGACCCGAAGTGACTTAAAAGAAATAAGCATCTGAGTTATAATCGATTTATTTCATGTTTCAGAAAGAATTACTGATAACAATATTTTAAGTCCTTGCAATCCTTTCCAAAGGAGTTAAGGTTCTAGAAAGGACTCACAAAGTAGTTCTTTAAAGTCAACCGCAGATCCGGAGCCCCTCTGCGGACACCCTCACCGCCTGGCACTCACGGGCAAGATCCAGGGCACACAGCCCTAATCAAACCCGAGCTGCTCAAGGGTACACAGATATATTCGTTTTTTCTTACAGGTTTTCACTGTAACACATTTGGAAAATGCCTAAGGGACCGAGGAAAGCACTTGACAATCACTGACGACTCCCAGATTTGCTGTTACAGTCCTGGAGTGTGCCCTTCCAGCATTTTCTTGCACAGGTGTTTATAAATAGATGCACTGACATGACTGGGCTCAGACGGCAGACGCGGTTTTGCAATCGGGCCGTGCAGCTTCACGTTACACCATAAACATCCACCGGGTCTTTATGTCTCTTTGGTGCTTTAGTGCCTGCGAGGGATTTCTTCACATGTCATGTTGTATCAACATGAACGTCATGCTGCCCGTCCGGCGGCTTCTAGACTTTCATTCTCCTCAAGTGCTCCCTGGCACACCTTTGTACATGAGCCTTGGTGGCTCGTGTGTGGGTTGAATTATTTTCTCAGGATAAATGGCCGGATGTCAACTTTCTTAAAGTGCCACCTCTAATAAGGGAAACGTTTCCAAGAATGGGGATGCCGGGTGTTTGGCAGAATGCGTGCTATTCCTTAAAACAGGATTTAAGGGGCACGGTGGACCTGCGGGCATCCTCTGAGTATCCCCAAACCTCCAGCCTCCCACTTAGCAAGAACTCACCAAGCACACTCTCTGTGCTGGCCCCAATCTCCCGGATGTCCACGGGTCCCCCCGACCACTGTCCAAGTGCATCAATTACGGAGCCTGTGAACCTGCCAGCCCTGGGGTCAAGCTCCTGCTCGCCACTCGCTGCACGAGTTACCCGCTCTGACCTTGGACAACCCTCAATCCCCAGCCTATGTGACAGGGAGGGACTGTCACATAGGCTGACGGTGAGTGTCACTCAGAGAAACGCATGCAAGTCCCGTCCCACGGCAAACACTCCACAGATGATCATTCCAGACACACTCGTCTCCTCCTTCTGCGGGCATCACGTGCCTAAAAGAACCCCCTCCCCATGCACTGCAGGACCACGACCCCTGCGGCGTCACCCAGGAAGAGGGAGCATTTGGCAGGAAGCTTCTGCTCCAAGACTTCTACGGGGCTTTTAGCTGTTTCTGGTCTTAGCATGGAGTTGAAAAGCCAGGTATTAGGAGTCTGCTTTGTGTTTCAAGCAGCTGAAGCCCCCAACGAGAGGCAGTGCCGGTCCTCAGGAAAAGAGGCCCCATCACGGCCTGCCCATCCTGGTGGGGTGGGGGCCGTGGAGAGCTGTCCGCCCACAGCAGGGGTTGACCAGATGATCCCTAAGAGGCCTGATAACTTGGGTCCGTCTACGGCTCTGCCGGTGGCAGGTGGCAGCTTCTGGTGGGCAGGTACCCCTGCAACGTGAATTCAGGCTGAAGCCTGCAGGGCAGCCCGGGCTGGGTCTTTCCATCCAGATAGAGCCCTCAGTGGGAGCAAACTCCCAAAGCCAAGCCCTTCCTGGGTTAGGCTTTGTCTTTTGGGCAATGTCTTCCAGGGGAACTCATGGAACTAGGGCTGCAAACGTGCAGTGTAAATGCAATTCCTGTTTGAATATGGAATTTCTTTAATGAGATTAAGGAATTGGGGGTCTCAACGGTATTAATGGTCCTGTTAAAAAAAAAAGTCAATCTTTTACAGAAACATGCTAAAAAATTTATAGGTAAATGACATGATGGCTGGAATCTGCGTCAACAGAGTATATGGGGGGCGTGGCTTCACAGCTGTGGGGTCTGGCTGGGGGGCACGTGGTGTTCACCCCCCTATTCGACTTTTGTGCAGGCTCTAAATTCTTCATCAACAAAACCTAAACATGCCTTCAGACCCTTTAGCCTTGTGCTGCCAGAGGAAATAAAGCCTATTTGAAACCTTTTCCTACCTAATCGGTTTGAAGAATTGAGCCCAGTACCCCTGGGTAGAGAAAACAGCACCCCTTCACTCGCTCGGTGGTTCCTGATGGGGGGTTAGGGTAGGGGTGGATTTTGCCCCCCGAGGGACATTTGGCAACGCCAACTGGGGTGTGTGTGTGTGTGTGTGTGTGTGTGTGTGTGTGTGTCAGGGCACAAGACGGCTTCACATCAAAGGACTCCCCAGGCCCACACGTCAAACATGCTGAGTGCACAGCAAGGGGAATCTCGTGCTAGGAAGCGAGGTAGTACTTTGACGAGGATGTGTCACAAGGAAATAGGAACCAGCCCCACTGGGACACCGTGAGCGTCAAAGCGATGGCTGTAATAAGATAATAATGTGTCCTTACTGACAAATAAAGAAACACACAGGTAAATAGCTGGGAGAGAAGGGCTGCTCTTCCTCAGTGCCCAAGGCCAACTCACAAATGCAGAACGAGAGTCGGAATCGCCAGGCAGGATCACCCATAGGTGACAGAAGCAGCCAGTGGAGTCGGAGGGAGGAAGCGTATCAACCTGGTTTCAAGTCACCTTCCTTTACAGTACTTTTTAATTACCAAGGGAATAATGGCAACTTCACAATGGAGAAACTTAGCAGACGTGGGTAATAAACATCAACATCGGTGATAATGGAGAAACCAACATCACAGCATCCTGAACTCCTGCCCCGAGAAGGACGCAGCTGTCTGTGGCCTCTCTGCCACGTACAGCCTGATGGGGCCCCAAGGCAACTCCCCACCAACAAAGAGGGGGTTCCAGTAACCGCTTACGTGACAAAGGACGCGGAGCGGCCAGGAAGTGCCCCCGTGTGAAAGGGAATTAGAGACGTTAAAACCAGTGCAGAGGGT
Source organism: Tursiops truncatus (assembly GCF_011762595.2). Taxonomy (NCBI): domain Eukaryota; kingdom Metazoa; phylum Chordata; class Mammalia; order Artiodactyla; family Delphinidae; genus Tursiops; species Tursiops truncatus. The sequence continues at coordinate 2,631,053 of NC_047042.1, forward strand.
GGTCCTGTGTTGGCTCACGAGCCAGAAAAAAAGAAGCCATAAAACACATTAGCAGGACAACTAATGAACTGTGAATAAGGTCTGGATCCCTGCAGGTCCTGATTTCGGAAACGGCTGTGTGCTACGCTCCCTGTAATGCACTAGTTATATACATGTGCATACAGATGTGTGTGTACATACACACATATGGGACCAGGGAAAACGATTTAAAGTGGGGCAGCACGTTAGCCACTAGGGAATCCGAACAAAGGATCTATGACAGGTCTTTGTATTATTACTGCAACTGCTCTTATAGGTCCGAAGTTATTTCAACGTAAAAGTTTAAAGGACACATTGTGCAAAAATAATGGCACGTGGGTCCCCTCTGTCACTCGGCATCTCACCGGTGTCCTATCACCCACAGAGGCGAGGTCACAAAGATGACATGAGGGGACTCTTGCTTGGTTGCTCTCTTCATCAGGAGGCCCCTCCTCCTTCTCCATTAAGCCTCTGTCTTCACTGTGCAGGACTCCTAAGATCCCAAATCCGCAGGCACCAGGCAGTTCAATCACGGTCGGGGTCAGTAAAATGTCCGAAACGCAAAGATGGCGTTTGGGGAGGTCAGGCCCACACAGGTGTGCAGCTGCCCCTGCCCGGGGAGGGCCCACGTGCGCGCCTGCACGCTGCGAGGTGGCTGCATGACGGGACCACCAGACAGGGCTGTGACACGGCACCCGCCTGCCACTGCCTGTCCCTCTGTCGTGTAACGGCAGGACAGGCCACCCGTCAAAGCCCTTCCCCCAGACCGTCTGAACCCCATCGAGTATCATGGGTCTGCCCTCAGGCCAATGTACTATCTTTATCTCAAACTGCCTGATGTATTTACTGGCATCCAGTTTCAGCGAATGTCTGGCTTGAGAGACGGGGGCAGGGAAGGTCTTACGGTTCTTTGGGGGCAGAGGGGCCTCCAGCCAGTGCCCACCCAGCCAACACAGGTGTCCCACCTGCTAAAGCCCCACCATTGTGCTGACGCTGTCGGGAGGGGCGGGGGGGGGGGGGCACAGTGCTGGATGCCAAGAACACAGGAAACCTGGGAAGACTGGCAGATTTACTGGAAGTTTAGAAGACAGTGAAATTCCAGGAGCTGAGAGAGTCCTGAGTGGCTAGATTACAAAAGGACAAGAACCTCCAGAGCTTCCTTTGGTTCCGGACAACGCAGAGAGTGAGCGCCATCGTACAAATCTCAGACGGGGCTGCCACATCGGGTTACCTTTTATTCAATTACAAGAGTCAAGAACAGGTATCTGTAGATAAAGTCTTTCACTCTCAAAATCCCGATTTTCCAAGATACATCTGCTAGGAATGCAGTTTATACTAATAACCTTTGTACTACCCATAACACCTTCTTTTTGGGAAAGTAAGCTTATCTACCATTATGGTGAGACATTCAATATAATTACAAAAATACTGATCACGATCAAGAGTTAGTGACAGGAATTACTGAGAATTCTCTTAAAAAGCAGAACATGTTCACTGGTATCAGTGAGCATCTCCGTTTGGTACATTTTCAGAACTAAAATCTAGCAACGGAAGCAAAACCCCTTGCTGAGGGCGACAGCTGGACCCCGAGCCTGCAGCGCCGTCTGTCTGTCGGATAAGCAGGGCTTCTCAGTTTTGCTCACATTAGACCACGGATCCGGAGGGGAGAAATGTAGGCCAAACACCACAGGCAGGCACAACTCCTCAAAAACTAGGAAAGCACAAGGTTCTACTAAGTGCGAGCTCAGAAAGTCCAACACCAAAAAGAGTAAGTACCTGAACGTGACAGCGCGCACCTTACCCCGCCTTCCGGCCGCTGGAGTCTCCAACTCAGAGGTTTCCAGGGCGACTCGTGAGCAAACGCCCTCTGCAAACCTCCCTGCGCGTCTGACCCTCTGCTCCCAGACGGGCTCAGTAAATACCTTACAGAGTTTCTAGAAGCTGCAGATACAGCCAATGAAAATGAATCTGCTTCATCACTGGGGGAGTGACTTTGCTGGCACTCGGGGGCCAGGGGAATGAGACACAAGACACCCATCCCGGGTTGCTCTGTTCCTCAAACGGGGGGTCAGCCAGGCTCCAGTGCCTCTACACTGTACTATATGGGGTACACGGCCCTTTGATGACAGTTGTAAAAAGGAACTTCATACACACACATACACAGCCATAAACACACAAATCCTTTAACCAGCAATTACAATGCTGAGAATCTATCTATCTATCTATCTATCTATCTATCTGGTCTGTCTCTATCTACCTATCACCTATCTATCATCTATTATCTATTTATCTAGTCTATCTACCTATCACCTATCTATCTATCATCTATTATCAATCTATCTATCTAGTCTATCTACCTATCACCTATCTATCTATCATCTATCTATTATCTATCTATCTAGTCTGTCTCTATCTGCCTATCACCTATCTATCTATCTATCTATCACCTATGTATCTCTGCACCCAGCTCTCACCATTAAGTGACCAGAGACCTACGTACAAGAATGTCCATTTCAGCTTTGTTTACAATAAGAAAGAACTGCACACAATAACAGTCCGTGTCAAAAGACGGTTTGGCTAAACCAACTATGGTCCCCATGCGATGCAACACCATGAAGCTTTTGGGGAAAATGCGGTAACGCAGGTAAATTCTGGACAAGATAAGACGACGTCCGTCCACACTGCTCACGTCTATAGAATGAGACAAGAGTTGGGAACTGAGAGAAAGGGAACCTTACTTTTTATCATAAACTTTCTTGTACTATTTAAGTTTCACTTTTTGCTTTTACTACGAGCATGTATTACTTTTTTCTTTCATTTATTCCTTTTATAATTTAAAACTATTTACTTTTTGTTTGTTTGGTCCCTGGTTGGCCACAGATGATGTGGTAAGAAGTCACGTTACTGCAATCCCTACTCTTATTTCCGCTTTCAGTGCCTACACTTTGCCAACTGTCGGGTCTTCCTGGCCGGACCAGCTTCTCTGGAAGGATGGGGATGAGGGGGAGGGACCGCTCCGGCGTGAACGCCTGTAGGGGAGGGAAGCCAGCCTCCAGTCTCTCGCTTCGGTGCAGGCCTTATCCCCCACGGAGGCGGAGGGCTCTGGGATAAACCAGAATAAAGACCCAAAGTCCAATCCTGGGTCTCAAGCACAGGGAGCTGCCACCGGCAGCTGAATTTTTATTAACAGTTTACGCCACCTAGAATTTATTTCAGTCTACGTGTACACAAACGGGGTGGCTTAACCAACGGAAGTGCAATGTCCCGCGGTTCTGGATGTGTTCAGTTCTGGACACCGGACATCAGAGACGAGGTGTCTGTGATCCCAGGGCTAGTCCCTTTCGAGAGCTGTGAGGGGGACTCCATCCTACGCCTCTCTCCCAGCTCCTGGGGGTCTGCTGGCTGTTCCTGGTGTATAAACATCACCCTGATCGCTGCCTGCACCTCCAGGGTTTTCTCCCTGTGTGGGTCCGAATGTCCCCTCTTTATAAGGACACCAGTCCTACCAGGTTGGCCCACCTACTCCAGCATGACTGCATCTAAACTGAACAAATGACACCTGCAACTACTCCATTTCCAAACAGAGTCACAGTCTGAGGTCCTGGGGGCTTTGGGACTTCAACATCTGAATTGTAGAAGGGGGTACAATTCAACCCATAACAACATGCAATGAAGTGTAAGACCCTAAGTCAGCTCTTCCTCCAACTAGCTGGTACCTTGCAGCACAATGAATTAAATCATGATGTCCTGTTTATGACGCTCTGATGCTCGTAGGTGCTGGGGTCTCTCTCTGGGTACCTGATCCAGAGCACACAAGTCTCTGCTCTTAAATCAGCACCACGTGGCTTTCATGACAGCAGCTTTATAAGGTCAAAACCACCCTTTTGCAGGAGGAAGCCAGTCACACCCAGAGACCAAATCCAGAGGGCCTCTTCGAGGTTCACATAAAACTCAACCTCTCAGCAGCCTGGGACCCACGGACGGCCCCTGGCTGCCCAAGACCCCAGGCCCTCTGAGGCTGTCCTAGCTCTGACTGCTTCACCTCAGGGGTCCGCGTGAGTCACCCCTTAGAGGGCCCCTGCCTACTCTGGACTCCAAGGTAGGAGTTTGGATTTCCAATTTTGTGAATCTTACGTGCACTCCTAGTTGCAAATCGGGGTTCTGGCTGATTTGGTGGCTAAGACAATATAAAACTAAATTAAAACCAACGCTCCACCTATGAAAGTAGACTAGTATCTAGGACAGAGAAAACAAGAGCACACAGCTGGCTAGTTCTGTAGACCTCTTTTAGGTACCTGAGACCTGGCCCTCTGGGCAGCGGGTCCCCAGGATGCCACCAGGGCCTCGGTCACAGCAGGTGCGTAGCTGTTCTGGTCTCTGACAGAAACAGTCCACCTACGGTAACAACTTCAGCGTCTACAGAAGCCGTTTGCATTATTAGGGGAACACAGTTCAAGGATGGAAATCGGGAGATCACATCAATACCCTACCATGAGCTGATTCAGGATCCCATCTGGGCCCACAGGCCGCCCTCAGCTGCTGGGTCTCCTTGGTCTCCGGCAGCTAGACAGGTCCTCAGATTTGGCTGTCCCTGTGGTTCTGTACTCTGGGGTCTTCTATGACCTCCACGCCTTTGAGGAGTCCTGACATTTGGCGGAAGGTCCTCGGTCCTGCTGGCGCCACAGAAGTGGGTCGTGTCCTTCTCGGGATGCCCCATTCTGGTGACGTCATCTGGGGACCCTTGATTGGTAAGGTGACCCCTGCCGGTCTCTCCACAAGCCTGAGTTACTCCCTTGCCTTTGCTCTTCGAGCGGCTCCTGGGTCCTGGTGACAGGCCCCCTCCACACTTCAAGTATCTCCTAGGCGGCCCTGCCTCCTCTGAGTAGAGAATGGAATTCAGGCACTGAGACTCGAGGACAGGACTGAACATATTTTTAAACGAGGGAAGCAGAGCTTCAAGTTATCATAGGGACATGGAAGCTACAGGAGGGCAAGAAATCACCAAGTGCAGCTGATCTGCTCGAATCCATCCAGCACCCACAACCCAACCATCTCAGCTTCTGCTGTGTCCACATCCTACCTGGCTGTCCCCACGCCTGCCTGTCTAGCCCATAAAAATGCAACCTGTAGACTTTTTAAGGATGCCGGGGGTGGGGGGTGGTTGAGGGAGGGAAGGGCTGGGAGTTTGGGATGAGCAGATGCAAACTATTACATACAGGATGGATAAACAACAAGGTCCTACTGTACAGCACAGGGAACTCTATTCAATATCCTGTGATAAACCCTAATGGAAAAGAATATGAAAAAGAATATATATACGTATATAGCTGAATCACTTTGCTGTACACCAGTAATGAACACAAAATTCTAAATCAACTGTACTTCAATTAAAAAAAAAAAAAGCAAAGGTGCCTTGCCTTCCTGTAGCGACGCGTGGCACAGTTAGCTCTGCAGAGAGATGGGTCCTCGCCAGACCTCCAGGTCCTGACCCCGGGGTCCCCACTCCACCCCGTGTCCTTCCCGACGGCTTCCCTCCCTCTTTCTGGAACACTCTCTGCTTCCAACCCAACTAACAGCTCGTCATCCTCCAGTCCCGGCTGGTTGGCTGGCTGGTGCCTTTCTCGCAGCCGGAATGTCCCACGTCTGACCTGCTGGCGACTCCATGCCCCCGAGGACTGGCCGGCACTTGTCTCTCCCACCAGTTCCTGGGCCCCCGAGGGCAGTGTCCACATGGGGAAGCCGCTCAAATCGCACTGGGCAGCGGGCCCGTGAGATGGACACAGGCGGCGGAGGCTTGATTTCCTTGCTGGCCCCGTGCTGGGTACAGGGCGGGCGGTAGCCAGCCTCCAGGTGCGGGGTTTGGAGACGGGTTCTCGGGGCCCTGCCGGTCATTGTCACTCAGATGCTCCCTCCTGGGGCCATCCTCCCAGACTGGAGACCACGTGGGGGAGGTAAGGCGGGCTGTGCTGCAGGGCTGAGGAGACGGGGTACACCCGAGCCCAGGGGCCTGAGTCAGGACGGGATCACCTGACCCCGCTCTCCACACCTAGGTCCACGCAGTGATCCACCCCCACAGCACTGCATGGGGACCAGCACAGGGAGCCTTCCTCACAGCACATGGACCAGAAGCGCCTCCTCCCCACTTCTGTGGGTGCTGCAAGGCCACACACTGCGATCTATACTCCTGGGAAGTGCTGCGGAACAGCCAGAGACGGGCTAAGGCTGCCGCAGGGTCTGAAGGCCCAAGATGCGGCGTGTTCAACCACTGGGACAGGACAGGACGGACGGGACGGGACAGGACAGGATGGATAGGACAGGACAGACAGGACAGGACAGGACGGATAGGACAGGACAGGATAGGACAGGACGGACGGGGCAGGACAGGACGGATAGGACAGGACAGACAGGACAGGATAGGACAGGACGGACGGGACGGGACAGGACAGGACGGATAGGACAGGACAGACAGGACAGGATAGGACAGGACGGACGGGACAGGACAGGACAGGACCGATAGGACAGGACAGGAGAGGACGGACGGGACGGGACAGGACAGGACGGACAGAACAGGCGGTGCCTTCTTGTCCCTACCACAACCCCAGCCCCTGCGGTCCCTGCAGCCAGCAGCTGCCCACCTGCGTAGGGAGGGCCACCCCAGCTGGGGGACAGCAGGTTTCCAAAGCCAGGCTGTGCTGCCACGGGGGCCCCCAGGCCCCTCTCACAGAGAGAATGTGCGAGGCCGCCGGTGAGGGATCAGCGCTCAGGAGTTCTGAAACTCACGCGCCCTGAACCTGGTGATGAGAATAAAGTGGCCTTCGTGCACACACAGTGACACGCACGGGCTTTGGCTGGAAACCTGGCTTCCAGGAAAGCACTGAAAACGTGACAAGACCTACCTACCTCACAGTGGCTCCGGGAAGCGACACCCACAGCACAGCCAACTGGAACCACGCAGAGAGCCGGCCACGGCCAAGGGTCCGGGTGTGGCCCAAATACACACTCGTTAATAGTGTTTTCAGCAATTACGAGCGCTCTTTGCGAAGACCATGGAGAAGAGACACAGCAAACACTTGCAGGATATTCAACACATAAAAACATTTATATGGTTATGTCTGCTTTGATGTCAGCTTTTATGTACAGAATGGATAAATAAGAAGGTCCCACTGTAGAGCACAGGGAACTATAATCAATATCCTGTGATAAACCATAATGGAAAATAACATGAAAAAAAAAGAGGCAGGGACTGGAATGGAGATGGTACCGTCTGTCCCTGCCACTGACCGTGGTCTGCAGGAAGCCAGTGGCCCTAACATCCAAGGTCCCATCACAATAGCACTGCCGCCGCCTCGAAGTGGGGACATGCCCGCCGCGGGGCGGCTGCCACCCCCTGCCCTTCCCGTGGAGCTGCTACACGAGACACTTCCATCTGTGTCTGTGCAGGGTTTCCTGATACGAATGAACCCCAAGAACCCAGGATTCCAGAAAGAGGGCAGCGAGAAATACTGCTGCTTTGCGATTCACGCATCTCCGCTGTGGGATTACGACGAGGAAGCTATTCTGGGGTGAGGAAAAAATAAACTGCACGCGTCATTAGCACTGGGTTCTAAAACAAATTTACCAGCAGAGGTTGTTCACTCAGAACCTTTCTAAACGGGGTCACGTCTGTGTTCTCTTTTCCTAGAAATGCCGAGACTTGGCCGCACAGCAGTGAAAGGAGGGGGTGTGGGTGGATGTTAACTGAATTCTCTCTCTGAAGACACTCAAAACGCCTTCACTTGGTTTCCTCCAGTGTTTCTCCCAATTTTTCTTTAAACATTTTTTATTACTCAAACTGCTTTTCCATCATGCTTCCTAAGACAGCGAGGTGAGAGCCCAAGAAAAGAAAGATAGAAAAGCTATGGAGAGAAAGAGAAGGCCAGACTCCATGCAGGCACCAGGCCACACAGGGGCCGCCCCATCGGGCCAGGGCATGGGCAGGCCAGCCGGGAGCAGTGCAGAGACACAGAAAGGCCACAGCCAGCAGCGGGGACACACGTGTGGAAGGTTCTAGTTAGCGTCCAGTGATGCTGGACAGGTACGGACTCGGGGACACGCGTGTGGAAGGTTCTAGTTAGCGTCCAGTGATGTTGGACAGGCACAGACTCAGCTTGGACCCAGCAGGTGGCAGGGATTTCACCAAAGCATGGAACCCCTTCAACCAAGACCCAAAGGTCCGACAGATGCTTTTCAACCTTGTGATTTCATGAAACACTTTATCTTAAACTGACAAAAAGTGACACATTTGAGACCACAGAATGGAAGCAAAGGCCCTCTGGGACCGTCCACAGGCTTTTACGAAAGCAAAGGTGTCCACGCTCCAAGCACATGACACCTTCTGCACAGGATGAACTGTGGTCCGTCGGAAATGAAGGTGTTTAATCATGTGCATTTATGTCGGAACCGTCAGGGAGGGTAATCGGGCCAAAAGTTCATTTTCCAGTTCTTCACCTTTTCCTAAAGACATTTCAAGTCAAAGCAACAGCAGATCAGTTGGCCAAGGGAACTCATTTTTCTTGATCCAGCAAACTAGGCAGCCCTTTCTGAGACTGCGCACAGACCTCAATGGCCGTTTGCTCTGCCCGGCCCCTGATTCTGCAGCAGGACCTGATCACAGACGCCCACGCTGGTCAAGACACACACTTAGGTTTTTGGTAAAAGTATGGGGATTCTTCCCATGAAAGATATAGATAATCTTAAGTGCCCACTTTTCCAGTACTCCTGACAGCTACAGATACCAAGAGACACTCAATGCTGTCACAGAGGATCCCAAGTTTAAAGAATTTATATTTAAAAAGATATGGGGCTTCCCTGGTGGCGCAGTGGTTGAGAGTTTGCCTGCCGATGCAGGGGACGCGGGTTTGTGCCCCGGTCCGGGAGGATCCCACGTGCCGCGGAGCGGCTGGGCCCGTGAGCCATGGCCGCTGAGCCTGCACGTCTGGAGCCTGTGCTCCGCAACGGGAGAGGCCACAACAGTGAGAGGCCCGCGTACCGCACACACGGAAAAAGATATGAATAGTCCAGAGAAACACTAGTGGCTGGGATTTCACAGCAGGTTCCTGAGAGAATCTCCTGTTTCATTTTTAGCTAATCATGCAGCCTGCAGGTCACAGCTACCTACCTGGACTGCATCCCTTGTTCGGATAAAACAGATGCAGGAAGACAGTTACCTTGGAGCTTTGCAATTCGCAGAGGGCTCTTAAACACCTCAGTTTCAGCAGTACTCCCAGAGAAATCTGAGGGGATGGTCTTCACCATTTAAAAATGATCTAGGACGATTCAGCATCCTTCCCCAAAGTGGGTTCCGTGGGAAGCCTGCCATATTCAAAGTGGCTCTGCGATCATCAACATCTGATAAGCTCTAGGCTGACTCGAGTTGGCCTATGACATAGCTTTTCTTCCCTGTAGCGTTCCTCGAATCCTCCAAAACCCAATATGAAATGTGAAATTCCAAGAAAGTGACAAGGGATGCAAAAGTCCCCTAACTTCCTGCATGTTTCTTCTCACGACAAGTCAGGTGACCGGGATTCTAGAAAGTGCAAGGTGAGAAGCGCAGGCGCAGAGCTGTCAGCTGGGCAACGAGGCGGGAAGCAGGGAAGGCCAGCCACCGCTCAGAGGCAGAAGAACCAGGAGAGAGCCTAGCTGACCGGAAGGGACCCGGCACAGCGGCCATGCCGTTCAGACCTAGGCTGGTGCTCAAGGACACGGCCACGTGGCCACGGAGCTGGGCCACACTCGGGGCTCCTCAGAGGGTCTCGGTTCCATCTCCAAGGCCGAGCGAACCCACCGTGTTCGCTTGGCGGACTCCCAACCACTGCGCCACCAGGGAAGCCCGATGCTCTTTCTTTTTTTAACCAGGCCTCCCCTCCCTCTTTCTCTGCATCTCTGCACCTTTGCTTTCTCTGCTTCCTCCAGGTGTGCATCTGTGTGGGGGCGGGTGGGGGGGTGCTGGCTCAGGGACCAGCCTATGGGATGGCTGCCTGTGGATAAGCGCACAAGTTGGGCCTAGCCAGCTGTGGCTGTGGAAAGAGGATCAGGTCCCAGGACACAGAGGGAGGCTGCCCTCCCCGGGGTCTCTGTCCCTAGACTGTCCTTAGGCAAAATTCATTTCCTGGGCTTCCCTGGTGGCGCAGTGGTTGAGTCCGTCTGCCGATGCAGGGGACGCAGGTTCATGCCCCGGTCTGGGAAGATCCCACATGCCGCGGAGTGGCTGGGCCCGTGAGCCATGGCTGCTGAGCCTGCGCTCCGCAACGGGAGAGGCCGCAACGGTGAGAGGCCCGCGTAACGCCAAAAAAAAAAAAAAAAAATTCATTTCCTTACAATTAAAGTCAACTGGACCTTTTATTTCTTGCAGCCAAACGCATCCTGAAAGAGCCAGTGAAGCAGAAGTCCCTGATTTGCCCTGGGGTACCCCACGAATCCTGGCCACCCATCTGCCCTGGGGTACCCCACGAATCCTGGCTGCACATCTGCCCTGGGGTACCCCACGAATTCTGGCCCCCCACCTGCCCTGGGGTACCCCACGAACCCTGGCCCCCCATCTGCCCTGGGGTACCCCACGAATCCTGGCCCCCCACCTGCCCTGGGGTACCCCACGAACCCTGGCCCCCCATCTGCCCTGGGGGAGCCCACGAATCCTGGCCTCCCATCTGCCCTGGGGTACCCCACGAATCCTGGCCCCCCACCTTCCCTGGGGTACCCCACGAATCCTGGCCCCCCATCTGCCCTGGGGTACCCCACGAATCCTAACCCCCATCTGCCCTGGGGTACCCCACGAATCCTGGCCCCCCATTTTCCCTGGGGTACCCCACAAATCCTGGCGGCTGGTGGTGCTGTTTCCGAGGTGTCAGAGCTGCGGGGTGTGGCCGCCCTGTTCCTTCCCCATCGCTGGCTGGCGTTTCCAGAGGCCACAGAGCCAGCCCTCCTCGGCCCACCCAGTCCCGGGCAGTCCCAGGCACGGTGCTGCCTCCAGGCCGGCACACCGAGGAGGGACAGCAGCCTCCCACGGGACACCAGGGCCTCTCTGAGAGGCTGTCACCTCCCATGGCGGTCACCAACAAGGGGCTCCTGCTTGGTGGATTAAGAGCTTCCAGACCATCCGCCCTCCACAGGATAAAGGGCTACTCAGAACCACGTGTCGAGCTCCCGCCACTTCGCATACAAAAGCATCCTTCCCCACAGCAAACGCCAGTCTGCAGTGCGCCAGTCTGCACTGTGGAGAGCAGCTTCCGCCCTCGCAAGAGGCCCAGTAGTCTGGGGTCTCCTCCAAGCCCAGTGGGTGCAGCGCTGGGGCCCTGCAAGGGACAGGGAGGACCCCGGGGACTGTGGACTCATCCAGGCCAAGTTCATGTCCTGCCTCCGCACCTGCCAAAGTATTGCAGCTGCTGGGCCGTGGTTTCGCCCATGGAAACAGTCTCCTCCTTGCCGTGTGTAGAAATGCTGTGACACTGACCACCATGAGACAGATGCTAAACATCCCAGGACCTTCCCAATGGGCTCAGGAACTGCATGTGACCCCTCTCAACATCAGCCGGTTCACAGGCAGCCTCTGCTTGTCCGCGCTGTAAGGGAGGGAAGGGATTCCTCATGCTTTCTGGTGACCCCCTTCCAGACACACGAGTTGCCCCTCAGAGGATCTGACCCAGCCTCTGCCACGTCACAGGTTCCCTCCACAGTACACATTCATCCTGATTCATCACTTTTGCACATGTGTGTTTACACAAAGTGTTTCTCTGAAAGGTCACCTGCTGTCCCCACTCCGAGGGTGAGGGTGAAAGACAAGAGCTGGGGTCTGTCTCCAAGGCCGACGGGAGAGGCTGCACCCATACAGCCCGGAGGGGCGGGGTTGCCGGGGGACGCTCAGGTCCAAGGCTGCTGGGACTCCTACAGGGCCACCTGGGGCAGCCCACTCCCCACAGCGGCCTAGACGAGGCCGCGCACGTGGCTGATGGAGAGCCCTGTGATCCCCGTCCCTGGCCCATCCTCGTCCATCTTCCTCCACATCTAGTCCCTCCACTTGGGGTGGGGCGGCTCCTATGTTGCAGGTCCTCCTTGTCACAGGACAGCGGCCTCTGAGACACAGCATAGCAAAGCTGCTAACTCAGGAAACCTTCTGTTGCAACAGAGGTCAGACCTGCTTTTCTGCAAAGACCACCTTGAACTTTTGACTCAAAACCCATTTTATTTTATTTATTTATTTATTTTTTGCCGTACGCGGGCCCCTCACTGCTGTGCCCTCTGCCATCGCGGAGCACAGTCTCCGGACACGCAGGCTCAGCGGCCATGGCTCACGGGCCCAGCCACTCCGCGGCATGTGGGATCTTCCTGGACCGGGGCACGAACCCATGTCCCCTGCATCGGCAGGCGGACTCTCAACCACTGCGCTACCAGGGAAGCTCTCAAAACCCATTTTTTAATCAAAGCAGCCCTTCTCTCTCCACGAGCGGCCCCGGCACCGTCTTCCCAGCTGCATATGCACAGCATCGTTTTTTAAACCCTATTTAACATAATCCTTTCCAGACCTGGACTGACATTCCAGCTTGTGGAGCCCTTTCTGCACATCAGCTCCTGTAAGCCATCCCTGAGTGCCCCCCACGTGCCAGGCCTGGGGGTCCACCTGAGTCCAGGCAATGTGCCAGGTGGGCATTAAAGATCCCAGCGGATCCGACGCACGCTTAGCAACACACGAAGAAAGACTAAGGTCCTCTGGGTCCACCAAGAGCCACGGGACCCTCATCACAGAAGCCACCAGCACCACGGGGACTGTGGGATGAGGTTCGGGGAAGACGCTCCGTCCCACGGCTCAGAAATCTTTGCTGGAACCATCATCGCCGTCCACCTGACAGCCGGTCTTTTCCAAATGAGTCACAAAGGACTTAAAAATGCCTCGGTGATTTCTCCCACCAACACTCTCTTTCCTGATGCTAATTTAATTTCACTCCCCTCTAGAGGTAAGAAAGTTATCACTCAGAAAGAAGTAGTTAGGTGTCTGCATTTCTGGTAAATCAGTGATGCGATGTTATTAAACTAAATCACTAGATAAATGATACGCCATCACATAAATGATGGAATGATGCTTGTCAAAGACCTGGACCTGCAGATAAGACGCACTCATCTGTTTGTGATAACCCAGGAAGACTGGTAGGCTCCTGCAGACACTATGCAAAATTGTCCAGCCACTGTTCCCAGACTCTCATGGGCAAAGTGGGCGGTTTCTTCTGACACACCGCACACATCATTCCCGCCGTGAATGAACAGGTCCGTGCTCTCGCGCTTTACTGGCAAAGCCCCAGTGCAACCCAAGCTCCATGCGATCGACAGACTCTGGTTTAAAAATATTATCAAATGAACCAAATGTGGTTGTTTTAAAATTCATATAACACAATAAAAGAAACAGGAAACCCAAGAAGCCTGTGTCTAAGAGAGAGACCCTCGGACCTCACACAAGGCCAGTGACCACCCACCCCTCCAGGGGGACCCACGCAGGAGGAGGCATCACTGGGTTTGGGGCCCCAGTGACTTCCGAGGAGGGTCAGACCCGCCAGGCTATGACTGACAGGCCCGCGGGGGTCGGACATGTAAGCAGGGGCAGGGTGGGTGCCACAGGTGACAGCCGGGGCCCACACGGTGGCAGAGGCAGGACCCCAGCTCCAGGGGTGGGGGGATGCAGAGTGCAGGAGGCCTGAGAAGGTCAAGGGAAAGGTGGGCAAAGGTCACCACAGTGTCCCCCACGCTGGGTATAAGCTGGAGAACCAGGATGCTTGTACGAAACTCAGCTATTCCCACCCCCATGGCCCGGGCTCCCATAATATAAGAACTCAGGCTCGTGGCTCAAACAGACGCTTACTTCTCATGGTTCTGGAGGCCGGGAGTCCAGGGTCAAAGTCCCACAGGGTCAGGTTCTGGAGAGGACCCTTGCTGGCTTGTCTGCAGCCGTGTTCCTGCTGTGTCCTCATGGGTGTGGAGCAGCTTTGGTCTCTTCTGAGGGCACTAATCCCACCACGGGGGCCCCACCCCATCACCTCATTTAAACCCACCCACCTCCCTAGGCCCGAACCTAAGGCCATCAAAGTGGGGTCAGGGCTTGAACAGAGGGATTCTCCGGGGACACAGGCGTGCAGCCCACAGGTCACCCAGACCACACCGACTTGGTAGGCTCAGATGAGCGCAGGATGCCTCTCCCATAGCATTTGGCAAGGACATGGCCACAGGGTGGACACAAAGCCAGGGCAGACTTGGCATGGCCTGCCCAGAGGCACCTGCACCCTCTGGATGCCTCACGTGCAGGACGCGGGAAGCCGGATGGCTCCGTCACATCACATCACAGCGGCTGCAGACTCACACCTGCCCACCCCTGCTCACACCTGCCGACTCCTGCCCACCCCTGTTCACCCCTGCCCACACCTGCCCGTGCCTGACCACATCTGCCCACTGAGCAGCTATCAAATGGTCACAGAGAAAGAAAGCCAGAGCACAGTGGAGGAGGCCCTGACTCATCTGAGGGGTATCTAGACCACTTTGGGCAACAAGGGTTCTTCCTTTCGAGTGGCTGCTTGAATCTTTCACTCCTTCCACCGCCCCGACTAGTGAATACAGAGGCTTGCGATGCCCCCCTGTGCCCAGCTCCTTCCAGACGGCTTATGCTTTCCTCTTTCCCACTTGACCTGGTCCTTCCAGGGCACGAGGTGGTATTAGGTGGGCCCACGTGTCCAGCACACTGTGTCCATGTTTATCCCCTGTCAGAGCTCCTGACTGACACTGATCCCACTGCTTCCTCTGACTTTGCAGGAAGAGAAGGAGAGCAGGTTTTCCTGCCCTCAGGTAAGTGGCAAAGGAGGGGCCCCCGCCCCCATCACGGGCACTGAGCCCGGGCGGGCAGCTTGAGGCTGCCAGGCATCGCCACTGGCAGCACCAACAAAACACGCATTCAGGAGCTTGGAACCCAGTGTGGTCAAGAGACATCCCTTTGAGCCAGTTAGCAAACAACGAAAGCCACCACGTTTCTACGCGTAGGGCTAAGTGTGGAACATCTTTCCTGGTCGCTGGCCCCAGAGGGTGGAGGAATCTTGGTGACAGAAATTCAGGCACCAAATGCAACATTCTTTTGGGGGAACTGACTCTGATCCCAAGAAAAACAGCAGGCAAAATCCCTGGGTTTCCTGATTCTGCTTATAGAGTTGTACAGTCCACGGGGTGGAGGCCGGTTTTCTTGCCAGCCGCTGCGAGAGCCAGATAATATTTTCATGGTCTTATTTTAGGACGGGTAATGTTGTAAACAACCTCAGTGCCCAACCCACAGACAGCTTGTCTAGACCCTTATTTGAAGCAGAAGGTCACCAGGCAGGCAGACATCCCAGATGGACTTCAGGCATGTGATGAGGGCTGCAGCCCGGCAGGCACTGGCCGCGGAAAGGGACCCTGACATCACCTCTGAGTGCTGACACGGGGACGGCGCAGCCCGCTCGCGAGGCGTGAGGTCAGAAGGCAGCAGCTCTCGGGAGTGGGCAAGCCTCGGGAGAAACGACCCCCTCCTAAGAGTGCAGACCCCGCACGCTGCAGGGGACGGGTATGCAGAGAAAGAGGATGTGCTTGAGGACAAGGGTGGAAAAGTGCAGAGGAGACTGGCTCCACCAGAAAAGGCAAAGAGGCTCCTGAAACACACTCACTGAAGAGAGAACATCAAGGGCCCAGGAAGACCTAGCTTAGTGGCTAAGGCCAGCGGTGCCAGACCCTGGTGTCAGGTGCTGCCCAGCTCCACCGCCCCCACCAGCTCCACGGCCCACACCGGGGCCCCAGCAGCTCCACCGCCCACACCATGACCCCCACCAGCTCTACCGCTCACAGCTGGGCCTCAGTTTCCCAAATGCAGACTCGATGTACCATCTGCACCTAACTCTCAGGTTTGTTTTGAGAGTAAATGTTATTTATATACATAAACATATAAACCACACAGAATGTTGTTTTCTTCATCTTTGTTGTTATTATTCTTGTTGTTAGTGTTAGCGCTATACCCCACTGTGGAACATCACCGGGTCCCCCTCCCAAGCCTGCAGCCCACCCTGGGCCAGGCCCTGCCAGCCAGGAGGGACGGACCTGCCAGCCCACCCTTCCGACAAGGTGACGACTGGCGATGTGACCACGGATGACTTCCTGAAGCTCTGCCTGTCTCCTCCGCTGGGGACACCGTGTGTATCACAGGCACCTCACAGTCTTACTTTAAAGCAGAAACTGCTGGTTTAGTTGGCTGTCACCTTCTGGGTCAAGTCAAAATCCTGCCCTGAGCACATCCTATTCAAAGCCAGGAATGTTACACACTGTTCAATTACCCTCTAGTCCAGGTGCCCGGGAACGTCCAGGTTTAATGCCTCATTGATCCAGACGAAGATGATGGTGGTGACATTTTTTTCAGAGAACCTAAAATTCATCTTTCAGCATCAAATGATCAGTACTATTATTCTTTTACCATTTTTATAAGACTCTTTCTATAACATATAAACATCTCAAACATCCTAAATGTTGTTCCTAAATCATTCCTAAGTGGCACTTTGGCCAGTAAAGTAAAAAGCCTCGCCCGGCAACAAGGCTGGTAGCAACAGGAGAGGAGCAAAGAGAAAAGATCCCAGTTTCCCTCCCTTCTTCCCAGAGCCACGAGCCAGCTCGTCGGTCCTCACTCCGCACGCGAGCAGCCTGGCGTTCCAACCAGGGGTGGCTCACCTGCTTCGCAGCAGCTGGGCCGGGAGGTACGGAGCCCGGCGTGAGCGCAGGGGGGCTCCCGGGGCCGCAGAGCTCGGGGAAGGGGTTGGGGATGGCTGGCAGAGACGACGTCCTCAACTGCTGGTCCCCCTGGTGCAGGCGCCTGCAGGAGAGACAACGCCCGTCAGAAGCTGCCGTCCGCTCAGGACCCAGGGGTCCCACGACTGGGAACCTGCCTGGAACCCCGAGGGAGGGACTTGGACGAATGTTTGAACACCTGTGTCCACACCGCACTGCTCACAACTGTCAAAAGGTGGGAGCAACCAATGGCCCACTGTCCCAGGAACAATGACACCACGTGGTGTAAACGTGCAGCGGGGCATCACTCAGCCGGCACAGGGAAGGGGACTCTGACACGAGCTACCACACGGGTGAACCGTGAGGACGGCACTGCAGTGAGGCACCTGGAGCAGTCACACCCAGAGACAGAAACAGAGTGGAGGGCCAGGGGTCGGGGCCAGGGGGTCACTGTCCAGTGGGGACAGGGTTTCAGATGTGCAAGTCCTGCAGGTGTAAGACACAGAGGAAAGAGAGGAGGGCACTTCCTGTAACCGCTGGGCCACGTGCCCAGGAGCTTACTTGGACTGTTAACAGACCCCACTCCGCCATGATAGCCTCCTGGTGACAGAAAACCTGGGGGACGCAGGAGTCCTTTGTCACACAGAGCGAGAGGGGAGGAGGTGCAGCCATGCTCACCTTCAGGACCTCCCGGCCCCAAAGTACTGCTAAGCAGTGACTCACCGGAGACTGTTTACTTTCTTCTGAATTACCGCGCAAGAGGCTGACTTTCTGCTATCCTAGCTTCACAGAAGTTCACAAGCTTCTCTCTCTAGGAGGCAGTCTTGAGCATTTTAAGAGTCCTCTTTTTTAGGGCAGTGAAATGACTCCATACAATACTACGAGGCTGGACCCACGTCATCACACGTTTGTCCAAACCACAGAATACACACCATCACGAGCCAGCCCCCGTGTGAAGCAGGGGCTCTGGGCGCTAACGATGGTGCTAAGGGTCATCGGTTACAAGGGTGCCGCCCCGCTGGGGATGCTGAGGGAGGGGGCTGAGTGTATGCTGAGGGGAATGGGAAGCACGGGGGAAACCTCCGCAGCTGCCTCTCGATTTTGCTATAAAACCAAAACGGCTCTTAAAAATAAAATCTTAAAAAAAAAAAAAGGTGCTAATTGAAAGAGGCCAGACACAGAAGGTCACATATGGTATGATTCCATCTGTCAGAGATATCCAGACCAGATCAATCCACAGCACAGGACACAGATGGACGGCTGCCACGGGCTGTGGGGAGGGGAAAGCAGGGGGGCCCTGCTCAGTGGGTGCCAGGTTCCTCTGGCCGGAGATGGGGGTGCTCGGGAACTACACAGGGCGAGGGGGGCACTGCACAGCCCTGGGAGTGTCCTAACCGCCACCCAACACACACTGTGAAGTGATTCAGTCTACGCTTGTGCAAATTTCATTTCAATACGTTATTTTAAACACTGAAAAGCAAAGTGGTTTCAGCGGTTCACAGGTATCACCCAAAGCCAAACCGAGGTACATCAGACAACGCGGAAGAGTCCCAGGGGAGAGGCCCGTGGCCAAAGGGTACTTCCCTTCACAAGACACGGGAGGCGGGGTCAGGGACCGGGAGGGTGGGACCACACTCCTCCACCTGTCCAGGTGCGAGCACGCCCCCTTCACCTGTCACCCCTCTACTGCTCCAGTTTCTGCTCTGTACCTGCTCTCTTCAGACGTGTGACAATCTCTGAAGTCCTCGGCAGGGCAGACCTGCTCCTTGGGCCCCTCACCTGGGTCTGCATCTGGGGCCCCCACTCAGCAGGTATGGGCCAAGTCACCTCCCCCGGTGCCTGTTTCCTTACCTGGGAACTGAGGGTCACCACGCCAGCACCTAGTAAGGCTGCAGTGACCGTTCCATCAGCTACTATATGAGGACCCAACAGACTTATACACAGGAGGTGCTCAGCAAACACAGGAAATCCTCAGCAGACTCATTTACAAAATGAGTCTTTGGGGATCCTATATTGGTTGTCCCATTTTTTAAAATGCACCTGAAGATAAGAAACGATATGAGAACGTGAGAGAATGTCGCTGAGAAGAGGCTGGGCCCGGGACCGGTGTCCGCTCTCTGGAGGGAGTGAGCCTCCTGTCCTCTGTCCATCAAACCCTGGGATTCAGTACCTGCAGCCCCTGGGCAGAGGGACAAGTACGGCCAGGACTCCAGACTCAAGGGCCCTGGACAACTAACTGGCAGGGAACCAGGCCTTCCTGCACCCCTGTTCCCTGCCTGGTCCAGCCTCATGCACCGTCACTGCGGCTGCCACTCCATCCTCCCGGGGCCTCCCCGAGGCCACCACGGATGGGTGGCCAACACACTCCAGACCCAGAGAAGCCTGCAGGAGAAGAGAATGTCTCCCCCCAGACTGAACTCACCAGGAGCTCAGAACACAGGGGTGACGGTCTAGGGAGCAAAGTGGTACATACACTGGAGGATGGATGTGACAAAGGGCAGGATGCCGAGAAGCAGTGACCCCAGGCCACCCCGGCCGCTGCACCCCACCTGCAGACACTCGGTTCCCACCCCCCGAGACAGAGCTGGCAAGAGGGTCATCTGGCTGCAGAAAACATAGGATGCCGGGCTGGAAAGAAGGCTCACAGAAGTTTCCAGAAGCACAGCAAACACTCCATCCCCACAAGGAAAGGAGATTCCCAAGAAGACGCTCCAGCCTGACAGACGTCCCAGCCACAGCACACCGCACACCCTCCCCCGAGAAAGCCCAGGGAGCAGCAGGTGTCAGTCACCCCCTCAACCTCCCTTGCCTGAAAACCTGCCAGAGCTGCTGCGGGGCCGGGGTGGGGACCGCAGAGAGCTCGTCTGCTGCATTTCCCAAAGGCCTCCACCCAGAAGGTCTCCCATTGCCTCCATTCACATCCACTGCCCCGACTTCTCCCAGGCAGAGACAGAGCCCAGGTGCCCCCAACACTCTGTCCCCCACCCCCCAAATCCACGAGCTGCAAATCTCCTCCACCCCCCCATCCCAGGTCAGCACAGTGCCACTCTAGGCTGGTCCCCGAAACACCTTCCAAATCCCCCCCAGCCCTGACCCCAGGCTTCCAGAACTACCCACCGAAACCCAAATCCAAGCCTCCCTGACCTGCTCAAACCCTTCCCCCGTCCCTCCCCTGGGAGGGGCTCCCAAAGGCCTCTGGATCTGGCCCTACCTGTTGGGATCTCTTTTCTAACCCTCTCTGTGGAGGTCTGATAGACACACAGAGCCGTGCGTATTCAATGTCCACAACTGGACGAGCTTAGAGAGAAGAACACGCCGTGACCCGTCACCACAGTCTGGCCGTAAACATCCTCCAATGTTCACGCCCACCCTCCTCACTTGCTTATTATTGTGATTATTTTGTGTGCGTGTGTGTGATGAGAACACGCCACACGAGACCTGGCCCTGTGGCAAGCTCCTCAACACGCAGCGCCGGCAGGCCTCGCCCACCAGGTTAACCTGACCCTCTGGACCCTCCGACCGGCACCTCCCATCCGGCCCCCGGCAACCCTCTCCACTCCCCGCCTCCGCGCTCCTGACGCCTTCAGGTTCCTTGTGGGAGTGGAATCACGTAGTAACTGTCCTTCTCCGTGGGTCCTATTTACCCGGCACACTGTCCATGCTGTCCGGCAATGGGTGAACGGACGGAGAAAACGTGATACATACACACGCTCAGCCGTGAAAAAGGAAGGGGATCTGGCCACTTCCGACACCAGGGCCCAGCTCTCCTGCTCAGGAAATCTCTTCCTGCATCCTTCAGCTCCTCTCACCCTTAAACACCCAGCTCAGAGGTCTGCTTCCTCCAGGGAGCCCTCCTCCACCTGGCCCCCAGGGGAACGGGACAGGTGTCTGAGACTGCACGTTCCTGACCAGGCCCTGGTCCCCTCTGGGCAGTGAGGCCTGGGAACCTTCCGTGGGCTGCCTGGCCGTTCGCTCATTTATTCCAGGGCGGTCTCCTCTGACAGGGTTTCTGCACACCCCACCGACCTGGCACAGAGCAGGTGCTCATAACATACGAGTGCCCTGAACTGAACCAGGTACCAGCAGGTACTCCGGTGGCCCTGCTAGACAGAGGGAAGGAAGGGGCCCACCAAGTTGAGCCAGGCGCCATGACCCCAAGACCCACCCCTCGCTCCTGGTGGGGAGGCCAGGGCCCACCTGACGGCGAGGATGTGCATGGGCTGGGACCGCTGCAGCCTCTGCCGCGGGGCCACCTGCCCCTGCAGGGGCCTTGCTCCGGGGGGCCGGCCGCGGGGATGCTGGCCATTGCGCAGGAGGGGCGCCGTCTCCGCGGCCGCGCACAGGCTCTCCAGGGACGCATCCATGTTGTTCACCAGCGTCTCCAGGTCCACGTCGTCCTCTGTGCGTCGAAAGGGAGAGAAAGACAAACGTCAGCGGCAGCGAGGGGCCACGGCCAGGTTCCAAGATTCACACCGTCTTAAAATACGACGTGAGGGTGGAGGACGGTAACTGAAACAAGCCCACATTTCTATGAGGAACCATCTGTGTCCTATGCATTGATATCTGTCGATACTCCAGAAGCAATCCAGAAATCACAGCCCATCTGCCTTTCCCATCTGTACAGGAGACCCTCTGGGGGCATCTGCTGGAGTGCAGGGGGCCACGCACAGCCTGAGCCCCGACCTCAGCTGGCTAATCGCAGGGGCACAAGGAGCCCTAAGGAGGCCAGTCAGGGCTTCTCCCTTCCCCGAAATTCCAGAAGAGAAGCAGAGAGACAGGAACGGGGCAGCACCTGACCCTGATCCCAGCCTCGTCTGTGAAGGCCACCAGAAGGGCCGCAGCCGCGGCAGACGGGCCCCGAGGGCTGCTGCCTGTGAGACCCGCACCTGCAGGCCTCTGGGTGCCCGACAGCCAGAGGGAGGCTGCTTTCACACAAGCAGGCCCGAGGCCGACGCAGAGAGAGGACGACAGGAAACGCCAGAAAGAGAGATGGGTGCTTTTATGTGTTGGTGTGGCCGAAGCCGGTCAACCATCATTCTAGATGTTTCCGTGAAGCTATTCTCAGACGAGACTCTAAGAGAGACGAGAACGAGGGCCCCGGGAAGAGGGGCGGCGGCTCTTCCCAGGTCTGCAGCCTGCGGCCCCCGCAGACGTGAATGTGGACTCACGGCTGTGCGAGTCGACTCCTCACAGGAACCAACCCCAAACACAGGCACACGCACATCCTGTGGGCTCAGTTCTGGAGATCCGCCCCTTTCTGACAACAGGGCCCAGGCCACTGAGGCTGCCTCTCACGAAGAGGTCACAGGTCAGCAATTCACAGTCTATCTGGCTTCCCCGGAGCCCAGGGAACAAACCAGAGCCAGGGCCCAAGACAGCCAGGCCTCGGCCCACCCGAGCAGCCCCCGAGGGGCAGGACAGTCCTGCTGCCCCACCCCTGCCCCTGTCCTGCGCCTGCCGGTTCGGGCCCCAAGCCCCAGTCCCGGGTCTCCATCCCTCCGGGTCTGCAGCTCTCACTGGAGCTCACAGTGGTACCAGGCCAGCAGGTGGGCGTGAGGAATCAGTGAGTCCTCACCTGCTCTGTAACAGAGCCTGGCCCAGGGTAAACACTTGGTCGGTGTTATTTATTTGCTCTATTTCATTTATTCCTCACAAAACAATGCAGAGTGGTGCCTATTAACCTGGTTTAACAGCCAAGGAAGTCGGTCCAGGGTAGTCAAGTAACCTGCCCCAGGTCACACCAGCAGTCAGCAGGGAACCTGGAATCTGAAAACAAGTTTTGCAGCTGCCAACGTGAGCTCACCAGGTGCGCACTCCATCCGTGAGCTCACGGAACTTTCTGGAACACTGACCTCCCTGCCCCTCCCGCTCCCCCCACAAATGTCTCCGATGTTCAGCCTCCCTGTCTTACGAGGCAGAAGGGCAAGAGGAGACAGAAGGAAACAAAACAGAAAACCAACAAAAGCCAGCCTAGAAGGCACAGAAGCCGCAGGGTGCAGGGGGTGGGGTCGGCGGGGGTGTTCAGGATCAGGGAGTCTCTGGTCGGGTGCGGGGGGTGGAGTGCTGGTACGGAGAGATCCAGGAAGAGGCAGGAAGACCACAGAACACCCCTCCCCCGAGGCCCCTTTACCCTTCAGGCAGTGGTGCCCGCAAGAGAGGTCTGGGGAGCGTCCGGAACAGACGAGCAGGCAGGCCCTGAGAAGGACGGACAGACAGACAGACAGACACACGGATGGCCCGGGGTGGGGGGGGCGGAGAAGGATGGGCGGCTGCTGAAATCGCAGCGATGAGAGTGCAGTCCCACTGGAGCCAAGGACAGAAGCCCAGGCAAGGTGGGTAGGGCAGAACCCGGGAAGAAGCGGGGTGTCTGGGGGGGGGGGGTTGTGCAGAGACCCCGGCACCCGGGGGAGGGCTGACGGGGGAGAGGGCAGAGCCCCGCACCTCCAGGCCCTGGTGGGGGAAGGAGTCGAAAGATGCTGCTACAGCCCAGGTTATGCGTTGTCTAGTATTAAGTAAACTTGATTAACTCGATTAACATTAACATTTGCAAAACGCAAAGGCCACTGTCTTCCTGGCTTTCACCCGGCTTTAGAAATCAAACAGGAATAGCGTTCTCGCTCTCTGACAGATTTCAGCCAAGAAAATAAAAGGTCCTATCCCCTCAGGTGCATCTTCCTTCCAGTCATTTCTTCCCTATGCATTTCTGAAAGCCTCTGGCTGTGCCCACGGGGGCAGGCCTCTGCGTCTCCTGTCCTTTTCTTTCTGTTCCTTCTCCCACCAGCCAGGTCCTTCCTGGGCCACCCCGCGCTGCACTCAGGTCACTGTGCTTTCAGGAACACAGAGTGATTCTGACATCATTCAAAGTAAACATAAAGGCAAATTGGACGTAAGCTGGTAAATATAAAGGTAAAAGGTGTAGGTGCAATGCACGCCCTGAAGCGCTTTAACTCTCCTCTGAGGTGGGTTATTGATAAAAGCACTTTCTACGCTAATACATTTAATGGTGAACCTGTTAGAGCCAGGTTAGTCATTTAACAGTCACTTCGTAGGTCAGACTTTTCACAGATCAACTCCAACCACTATACTGGCATGTTTCAAACTTGCCTATTTTCCACAGCCCTTAGAGCAAAGAATAGAGACTAAGACATCCTAATCCAGAACAAACGTTAAACACTTCCTGTGGGGTCAGTTAGCATTTCGTCTGTTTGGATAGTAACATCACTCAGCGTCGTCTGATTTTACTTAAACTTTGTTAAATTCTAATAAAGACTGATAATTAAATCTTCCTAACAAGGGTTTTAAAGGGTTTGATTCTGAAGAGGACGCTTCTCCACATGCGACGGCACTTAAAAAAAAATTACTACACTGAGATTTTGCTGGAATGACATTCAATTCTTTTGAATGTTCCACGAGCCAGTCCATCGTGGAGCAAGGCTGCCCCGTGTCCCTCCTACACGTGTGGCCGTCTGCACGAATCCACGTGCATCGGTGCTCACCCACGTGAGGGAGCCTTCCTGCAGCGTCGTGCAAGTGGCAGAATCAAACACCAGGGCATTAACAAAGCAGAGGCTTCTGGAAAGGACCGTTAAGATTAAGTGTCTATAGCTGCTACCTTGAGGCCAAAGTATCTGCTGTGAGCCGGTACCTCTGAAAGGAGTCCTGCAACGGAGAAGGGAAACAATTCGATACGCGACGTTCCACTCCATACGAATTTGGGAGGGTATATTTACTGGCCAAATGTAGGTCAAACAACATGGCTGTAAATCAAGTTATTAATAGTTATTTTCCTTCCTTAAATAACCCAGTCCTAAGCTGGTCAGAGACTTTTGTCCCAAACGTCGGAGTCGTTCATCGGATCCCCAAATCACAGGTGCATCTGGTCTCGCTGTCATCTTTAGCAAAGGAGGCTCGCTGAGGTCTAAAATGAGTACGAATTCAGTGAAACACGTTCAAGTTTGGATTACTCCGGGAGAATGTCTTCCAGAAGCCAAGCCAGGAACAGGGCAGGCTGCAGGCGGAGGAGAGCGTGAGTCACAGGAGGACCTGACCGGCACCGCCTCCTGCCACCCCCCGGACCCCACTCGCTCCACTGCCCCCTGCCCGGTTCACGGCGCCCTCTAGTGGCTTCTTTAATTAGATAGTAAAGATGACACCGGATCCGCTTTATGCAACTATTTGGGCACCTTAAAGAAATGCTTCTTGCACCACGTGTGCGCCAGATGCATCCTTCCTGTCCTTTCTTGACGGACCCACGGAAGCCTCTCCCCCATCTGCCCCCATTTTCACGTATGAGGCGCGCGCTGAAGTAACAGAGAGCTGGCAGGGCAGGGCGCCGACTTCCTTACAAGTCGGTGATAAAGAGGGTGATAAAGTCTTAAGTAAGAGGAGGTTCGTCCCTGAAGAAAATAATAGACGGCATTTGTAAGGCTGTGGTAAGAGAAGAAGTATGTATTTTCATCTTCCTCCATGGTTCCTGGCACACGGCTCCTAAAATCCTTGTAATTTCCTAACTGATACGAGGTTAAGGGGAGTACCTTCGTTATAATATCTGGCCCTTTTCTGTTGTTCCTGAAATAGCTCCCGAGCCACTAGTAAAGGTGACAGAAGTGTGTTTTGTTAATCATAACAAGCCCCTTTCGACTAGGTCTGAATTTATGGGAATGAGGTGATTTCTGGAAAGCCCCCAGACAAGCACTTGATAAAGACTGGCTCCCAGGGGAACCAGCTGTGTGATGAGAGGCTGGGACTTTTAGCCCCACCCCCGAGCTCCAGGGAGGCCAATTGCAAATGGCCAATGATTTCATCAATCATGCCTGTATGATGAAGCCTCTATAGAAACCCTAAAAGCCTGGGCCTTGAGAGCTTCCAGGTCGGTGAGCAGGTGCGGGCGCTGGGAGGGTGACCCCGAGGGCAGGAAGCCCCACCCCGCCTCCCCGGGTACCTTGCCCTCTGCATCTCTTCACCTGGCTGTTCCTGAGTTGTACCCTTGACAACAAACTGGTAATCTAGTGAGTAAACCGTCTTGCTGAGTTCTGTGGGCTGCTCCAATAAATGATCAAACCAGGTACGTAGCATCAGAATTGAACTGAATTGTAGGACAGCCAGCTGGGGTGGGAGAATTACTTGGAGTAATTCTAAGAACAAAAGTATTCAGGGAGTTTTCTTGACAGCACAAGACCTGAAAATTCCCCAGCACGTGTGCAAAGGCCAAAGTTCTCACACATTTCTACCTGCACAGAAACTAAAGGCCCAGCCTGCAAAAGCACTTTCAACCTAAACCATGTTCCCTGGGCAAGCTTTTCTCGTTGACCTCTACCTTGTACAAATATAACTCAACATGCTACTGAAATACCTTTTTGCAGCACACCAATCATCTTCAATCCTCGTGTATTCTAGTCACGTGTATTTAATTTTTAGTATGTAGAGGTGCTTGGACGTAAGTAAGCAGAATAAGAAAATGAAGTATTACACCATTAGAGGAGTCTTTTCTGTTCTGATTCATGATATTTAAAGATACTCAGACAATATAAAAGCAAATCACCTAGCCCCAACTCCAAATAAAAATACAAATGCAACCCCCAAGTCCTGTCATTAAACAAACAAACAAAACCAATGCTTTATTTCGGTGGATACTTGGGCAGGCAGGACATAAAACCCCTCAGAATTAGTCTGTCTGGCATATGTACAGAAATACATACACAGCACTGCAGAGATTCACAACTCCTGATGTCTTCCATGTTTACAAGAGAAACGTTTTCCCAACATGCGGGAAAGCTGGCGTCCTTTCCCGTCTACCACCACAGACAACGGTAATTGCCAAGTTCAATGTCTATTAAATTGAGAAATACAGGTCAACAAAATGATGAATTAAACAACCTGTAAGAATTTGCGTGTTTTTTGTTTTTTTTTTTTATTAGGACCATATATACATTTGAAAAAGTGCTGCCTACACTTTTTGGGCAGCTGTGGCGCTCAGAGGACCCCCCCCCCCCCCCGCCGTCTCCCAGGACCCAAAGGCCATGTGGGTGGAACCACTGCCCAGAGCACAGTCAGGGTCAGCTGGTGACATGAAACTAGACAAATACACACACACACCCTGGGACCAATCCAGTTAGACAAAGCGAACATTAAAACAACCCTCCCAATCTGCTGATTCTGGGCAATCTGTGCCTTGCTTTGTGTCAATAGCTGGTAGCCTGATTATTTTTCTTGGAATGCCTTTCCTTCTGCTAATTCAGATGCAGGACTGTGCACTCAGAAAAGGGACGTGCATATTTAGTTAGTCGTGTGTCCAGTTCCTGGAGAGCCCTGGCACTTCCTTCTGTTCTTCAGGAACTGCATCCAGCACCCCTCCCTAGAGCATCCCTCAGCAAGTGACAAAGCCAGCATCCTACCAGGCAGCCCTGTCGATAACACAGAGCACGCAGACCGCTGACGTTCTGCCTCCACGACATCTGCAACCTGTTTTCCTCAAAGCCACGTTTAGGTCTACATGTTCTGTCTGAAGAAGCACCACCCCTTACGACTGCCTAAGGCTCTACAGCTGTGACTTAGCACAATCAGGACGGGATTTAGACACAAACCCTTGTCTACAACCACACAGATGAGAAAGGCTGTGGGCACTGCTTGGAGGTTTGTGCATGTTATGTTAGGTATGTTGTACCACAATTAAAAAAATAATAATAGTGAAAGCACCTTTTAAATTGGAATGCTTAATATTCTTAAATACATTCACTTAAGGTCTTCTCCTGGCTGAACTACTTGGGTGCCTTTAAGAAGCCCTCAACCCTAAACCTGCCTGCCTGCAACCAATGCCACGCGCTTGGACCTCACGGGCAGGGCGTCCTGGGCTGCCCCACCCTCCCCGGAGCCCACTCCAGGGGACGCCCTGCCCACCCGCTGGCCTCAAGCCCCATCCCTCTGACGGACAGGTGCCCCCCCCCCGACTCTGCACACCTGTGGTCCTCACTCGTCCCCAGCATGAGCACCACCACCACCCCCCCCCCCACTGCTCTCTGCCTGCACACGTGTGGCTTCCTCCACCAGCAGAAAGAAACAGTATGGACGCCACTCCTGTCAGTCATCACAGGGGCTGGGCTCCTGGGGTCAGTGCAGGTGGCCCAGGGTGACAAGTGGGGACAGGACTTCAGTGTGGAAAAGAGTCAAGGGTCCTTCCCAGAAAAGAAATATTTCATTGAGGCGATGGATGCAAGAACCTAGGCAAGAGATAAACAAGATTCAGGAGGTGCCCAGGCCACGGAGGCTGAGGGCCACGGGGGCACCGCTGGGGCTGGCTTCTTGGGTGACCGGCCAAGGACGCCCGGGCGGACTGGCTCGTGAAGGCCCAGGACCACCACACTCGTTTCCCGAGTTACACGAAACATGAATTCCCCTTCCCAACGAACATTAACTTTTAGTACACACGTGTATGCTTCTCCGCCAACGCCACGGAATGCAACAGGTAGGTATTCAACCATACCTGTGTGCATCCTCCCATAAGGGGTTCATGTTGCGATGGCTTGTGCAGGGCCTGGCCAGAAACACAGCCCGTCGGCATCCTCTCACAGCCCTGCCGACTGCTCTTCACCCGTCTCCCCCGAGCAGCTGGAAGGGCCCGGACGCTTACTACCGTGACCCTCGGGGAGGAAGCTGGGCTACGTCTCACCACGGGGTCTGTGACAGCCCAGGAGGCTGCAACACACTGGGGGGCAGGACGAGGCACTACCTCCGGGGCAGATCAGAGTCAAATGCAGACATCCGAGCAGCCTGACCAGCCAGCTCCACCACCATAGCAGACGAGCAAAAAAGTGATTAATGATGAATCACTCTGGACTCTGATTCCCGTGAGATGTACTTGTTCAATCTACGTCTTAAGAGAGAGCTGGAGAATGTTCTACCCAGAAAACAACTAAGAAAATGAGGAAAGCTACACATTCCACTCAGTGATCCCATTCACTGAAATTCAAGAACTGGCGTAAGAGAAAAGAGCATAAGTTTCCCCCTTTCTTGGATTTTTATCCTGTCACACTGTTGCCAGGAAAGACCTGGATATCATACAAGTTTCTTTCAGGTCTTTAAGATTGTTTGTTTTCTGCACCTGGGAGCACAATTTTCCACGACCAAAAAGTTGAAAACTGCCAAGCAAGGACCAAGGACCCGAGCTACAAATGGCAGAAAAAACTACAGACTCTGTTGTGTAATCTCTATCTGCACTATTAGAGGGCAATTTGGAGGAGTGGGGAGAACAGAAACATACTCACAAAATATCGCTCAAAAGGGGCAAAAGATTAATTGCAGCTTTCTCAAGTCATCCTTAGCAATTTAATCTTTTTCTCCTCAACCTTCTGATTTTGATTCCCAATTCTTCTATTACATCATAAGTCAGGGCAGAAACCTGGGTGCAAGAAACTATGCAAATAACTTGTCATTCGGGAAGGTTCCCATTTTCCATTAATCTTAAAAATATTAATCCAAGAACACTGCAGTTGAACAGGGAAAATCCAGGGCACGGGCCAAAAGCCTGTCACTCACTGGCACTGTGATTGCAAACAGGCAATTTTTTTAAAGGTAAATTATCTTCACTACCCCATTCAACATTAACTCTCTCTGATTCTGTGTATTTACCTCCATAAATGTAAAATTCCTCATGTAACCCATGTTTTTCTTCATTCAACAGATACTGACCGAGCACCAACTACATCTCTGACATTGGTCCAGCTACTGGAAATACAGACATTAACAAAAGAGAAAAGAATCCTACCACCTAAACGTAATGAAGTCCTAGGCATCACACTCTGGAAAAGGATTATGGTGCTAAATGCAAAGTTGCAAGGAAGGACGTGAAACTTCTTCCACCACCTCTGGAAAAATAATTCCCTCTGTGAAGAAGCTAAAACCCACTCTGGTGTACGAGAGGAGGAGACGGAGATATTCCAAACAGAGACTGGACTCCTTGTGTTAAGGGGGGACCTCAACCCCAACGGAGCGTCTTACAAGAGAGGTTAGGAGCATGCGGGCAGCAGAAGTGGCACAGCGGACACTTTGTGTCCTCAGATGGAAACAGCCTTGGTAGAGTTAATGAACTGCCCAAACCAGAAAAGTATCCTCGAGGACAGACACTCTCCCAGGACGGCTGTGCTCACTACCTGGCAGAAGACGAGGACTTTACAACGAGATCTCTGTTATGTAAGGCAAGACGATCAAGCAGAGGGCACTCAGCTCTACGAAGAGCCCAATTTCTCAGGCATCAGGATGGGGAAACTCCTTCCCGGAGAACGTACCAGGCAGTTCCAAGAAATGGCACGTCTCCCGGAACTGCAATGCCCAGGAGAGAGGAGCTGTCTTTGCAGGATGTGATGGAAATGGGGCTTAAGTGGAAAGAGGCAACATTCAGGAGGGGGCCGGTGGGGCTGGGATGATGGAGATCCATTCCCTCGGGAATCTGTCTGATGAGCAGGACCCCCTGGGAGGCTCGCTTGTGAAAACAGGTTCCTGGGACTCACTTGGATTCATTCTGAATCCGAATCTCTGGAGTCGGGTCAAGGAATGACCAGAGTTCCTAAGCAAGGGCTTATGATTCTTATGAAAATGATGTGTCAACCAAGAGCAATAACAGCACACGTATAAGCGGCACCTTCTGAATAACACCCCAGCAGAAGGAAAACTCATGACAGTCTTTCTCAGAATTTGGGCCTCGATGGACACGAGTTCTGAAGGAGCAAGCCCAGAGGGAGAGGCTGCACGTGCTGGATCCGTGAGAGAGGGTTTTGATTTCCACTCTCTCTCTACATATGTAACGCTGCATTTATTAATGATGAAGACACACAGTAGCAACCGTTGCTGGCACCAGGTCTCATGCCAGGCATATCTTGTAGGTCAAGCAGTTTCTAATGTTCCTACCAAACCAGCCAAGTAGGCATTTTTAAGATTTCAGATAAAAAAGCCAAGACACAGGGTGACTCAGCTCTCCCAAGATGAAGATGGAGGTCAAAGCCAACTCCAAGCGTGGACATCCTGCTTCCCTGGTACATTATAATTTTAACTTTCCTCAGTTTTTCTCACTAAACTTTAGTTTTAGTTTAATTCCCTATGTACACATCATTCTTTGTCACTAACCTTGAGTTTCCAGAGGCTGGACCTGCACGTCCTTGTGCCTCTTCCTCCCTACCTAACTTCATAGCTGGCACACAGTAGGTGGTCAGTAAATGTCAGCTGAGTATGTGGAAAACAGAGCCACCAGCTGTAGAATTTTCCAGAAGGTCAGACAGCCAGGCAGAGTTCCCAAACTCTCTTGGGGTTGCTGAGTCCCCTGTCTGTTAGTTCCCTGGAAAAAGGCCCACCGGGCAGGGTCACACCCAGGCCACCAAGCGAATAAATGCCAGAGGTTCTCATTCCAGCAGGGATGGAGGACTGTCTGAGGCCCAGGGGTCTCCTGCAGGAAGCATCACCTGGCAGGCCAGGCCTCCGCCTGTCCCTGTGAGCCCCCCTGACTACGTCAGGCCCACCTGGCCATCCCCAAGGTCGCAGGGACCACAGAAGGATTCTGTCTCCATTCAGGACGCGCAGGCACCGGCAACCACACAGTGCAGAGCCAGAGGGGACGATCAGTGAGAAAACACGGAAACTGGTGTCACTGAGAGTTAGTCCATTGCTGCAAGGCAGGTAGGAACCATCCCCCTACGATGCAGACCTCTAGCTGGCCTCGTGTCGGCGGCCCCTGGGGCTCACTACACTGAGCCCCCCAAGCAGGAAGCATTCGTGATGCAAAGGTGCTTTTAGCCATCTGACACACAAGTAGATGGAGTCCACCGGGATTATTTTTCAAAATATATCTCAAATGTACCCTTGGAGGTGGAAGGATTAACAACCTGTCCCCCATCTCCTCTAGTCCCTGCCCCCCACTCCTGAAAAGGTCAGGACTGTTATTAAAGTCTCTCTCAGTCAGAACGAGGCCCAGGGTTGAGCAAGTGTTGGCTCCCCGCCCCTGGCAGGGGCCCAGTTCTAAGGGAGCAGCAAAGGGCGGTGGGAACCACCAGGCAGGCTCCTGGCTCCGGGGCCGGCGCCTGGTTACTTAATTCTGCGGAAACACCTGCTCCTCCCAAGATCTCCGAAAGGGTCAACTAGTCATGTACCTGCAGGGCCTGCCCCCAGGTAAGGAGCTGAGATCTCTGAGGGCCTTCCTGGAGACAGATTAACGCACGGTGGGGGTACAGAATATTAGCTAATATTAGACATGTGAACAAGGGATGCTGTAACCTTGCCGAAGTACTTCTAAAGGCAGCAGTACACTGTGTCCTGAAGATCGGAGGGTTACTTTTCCTTACGAAAAATCTCTAGCTTGAGATCTCCCTTTGGGGATAGACCTTAAAATTATAAAAGAAAAATAACTCATTCCAAAAAAAATGTTTTTTTACCTGAAATGGCTGGTTAATTGCAGTTAAAAAAATAAAGTAATTTAGATAAAGTGTAATATAAAGGAAGACATATATTGTTAGATTTCAGGAGCTAGGATATTCTAGTTTCCTACCTAAGAGCAATCTAAAGATATTCATTCATCACGGATATATCTAAGCTGTGCCCCAACACTTCTGAAAGGGACTTATACTTCCTTGGGCGAAAAGGCCCATGCGTTATGTGACCAATAAATTAAAAAGGACCCACTGCTTCCTGTTGCATCCCTAGGGCCTGGGCCCCATGCCTGGTGTGGGCTGGACAAACAACAGATATTTGTTGAATGAATGAAATAAATGAAAGAAACAGGACAACTACAGCGAAGAGCATGAAAAGCAAAGGCCCCAGAACAGAAGGCACTGCGGGGATAAAGCCTCTAGTGGAGGGCGGGCATCCTGACAGCCAGAGAAAACAAGAAACGGGAGTGGAGTCCAAGTATCCGCTCAAAGGAAACAGGCAAGAGTGATGTGAGCTGTCAGAGCATCAGGGAAGCGGAGGCCCAGAACAGCCGAGACTTGAGAAATTACACAGGACGACGGCGGGGGTTTCAATTCTGCTCCAAGTGAGAACCGGGAAGGGCGAGGTCTGCCGCCTGCCTGACCCTGGGACGACAGAGTGAGAGCCGGCACCTCGATGCCTTTCTGTTACCTCTTCCTTATGGAGACAGATGATTGTCCCAGTGGAAGGCTGGGAGAAGTGTAACAGAAAGGAGACCACCATCCAGGATGGGGGGTGGTGACCGTGGGATCCTACCCACTTGGCTGCTTTCAAGAACAAGGGAAATCCAGTCGCTACAGCCAAGAAAATCTCAGTTTGAGGACCTAGAAAATGTGAGTAGTCAAAAAGAAAGGAAGACATGCATGGACTCTAATAAGGATGGAGGAGGAGCCCTGAGGCAGAGCAGCAAGGTGGTGAGAAGCGCAGATGCCAGAGCCCCCCCGCCCCGCCCAGCTGGGTTCGGGCCCAGCTCCGCCACTCCTTTGGGGTGTGATCTGGGTGACTTTATGACTAATGCCTGTGCCTCAATTTCCTTCCCTGTAAATATGGGGTAATAACAGTGCCCGCCCCAGGACAATTAAGTGCATTTGGTGAGTTAAAACATGAAACACAAGTTCTTAACAGGTGAAGAACCTATTTTTATAACAGGGAAGTCAGGTAAACATGGAAGAAACAGAGGACACGACACCTTTTGGACGGGCTATAATATCACTACTTGAAAGGATGCTGCAGAAGCATCCTTAAGGGCTTTTCTGCATCTTAACCCAGTCAAAGGTGTTTAGGCACAGGGAAGGGGTAAAAGAAATCCAAACTACCTCAGCTCTGGAATCAACATCCAACCAGAGGCTGACATTCATTACGATTCAGGATTTTATCGAGCATTTCTTTCTGAACATTATCTTTGGAAGACAGGCTAGTTTCACTATAAGGAAATGATAGTAAGAAAATAAAAGTTACGTGTGTGTGTGTGTGTGTGTGTGTGTGTGTGTATGGTGAGTAAAGCACTGGAGATGTTCTCCATCATACAGTAAAGGGTGAACTGGATGAAATGGTATCCATGAACCAGGACGCAAGCTCGGTTCAAAAGCAACCTCATCTTACATGAACACAACACTGTAAATCAACTATGCCTCAATTAAAGAATACAGGGCTTCCCTGGGGGCGCAGTGGTTGGGGGTCCACCTGCCGATTCAGGGACGCGGGTTCGTGCCCCGGTCCGGGAAGGTCCCACATGCCGCGGAGCGGCTGGGCCACTGGGCCTGCGCATCCGGAGCCTGTGCTCCGCGACGGGAGAGGCCACAGCAGTGAGAGGCCCGCGTACCGCAAAAATAATAATAATAATAATACATTTTATTTTACTCTGGCTATTAAAAATTTTTTTTAATAATTTTAATGAAAGCAACCTCATCTTCTTGGCTGACTTACACCCCCTCATCCCAATGTTCCTGACACCTCATCAGTGGCACCACGAGAAGGGAAGGGCTCTGCTAACTGGTCTTGTCTTTGCTCGCCTGGAATCATCCGAACCCATGGAAGGTACAGGCAGGATCTCAGGCCCTTTCTGGAACCCACAGGTATATATATGGCATGCGAGTTCAGAAATCCGTTAAACAAATATCTATAAAACCCAACTATGGACAAGGCACTACAGCAGAACCTTCGAGATGAGGAAGACATGGTTCCTGCCCTCAAGACATGCATCATCTCAGGAGAAAGGGGAAAAATACAAAACATAAAGGAACACGTAGAAGGTAGCTTTTATGTATAGGCTCCTAGGGGCAAAAAAGAGCTCCACCAAATACAGTTGTGCACATTAAAACTGCACCCTAATAACCAAAACTTTTGGTCTAAAGAAAACCAAGTGAAGCAACCAAAGCAGAAAAGACCTGTGACGGGGTGACAGGACGACGGGAGGCCGGAGCCCGGAAGGCATCCCTCAGTTCAGGGAGCCGAGGTGCTGGACTTCCGAGTCTCCTTCTGAACTGGGGACTGACTCCGTTTCTGGGCTTCACAACCCCAGGGATCGTGGGCGATGCTTTGATCACATCTCAGGAGGCTTGGCTGTGTGCACACATGGCCCCGCCTCCAAAGGGAACAGAGTCCCAACTCATGTGCAGTGACTCTCCTGCGTGGATTTCAAACCTCTCCGCTACTCGGGGCATCTCTGCTCAGCTGTGGTCTGCTGAGTGGAGCAGGACAGGGCTGGACCACTCAGCTTCAGAGCTGGGCAAGAATAACAATCAGACCAAGTTGTTTAAAATGAGAAGAGGCCGAACTTCCAAAACCCGCAATTCTCTGAAACCTCACATCTCAAAAAATATTGTCAAGAAAAAGCTAAACATAGGATTCCCATACTATTAAGCAATTCCACTCCTAAATATATGCCCAGAGGAACTGAAAGCAGAGAGTCAAACAGATATTTGCACACCCGTGTTCACTGCAGCATTAGTCACAACAGCCAAAAGGTGAAGGGAGACCTAGGGTAGACCGACAGATGAAGTGATAAACAAACGTAGTCTACAGACAACAAAATACAATTCAGCTATCGAAAGAATGAAACTCTCATACATGCTACAACCAAGATGAACCTTCAAAACACTATACTAAGTAAACCAAGCCAGGCACGAAAGGACAAACATTGTATGAGTCCACGCACACGAGGTACCTAGAAAAGGCAAACTCACAGAGACAGAAGAGAGTAGAAGAAAGGTTACCAGGAGCTGGGGGAATTCTTGCTTAATGGGTACAGAGTTTCTGTTTGGGATGATAAAACATTTTTCAAATAGATAGTGGTAAGAATTGCACAACACTGTGAATGTACTGAATGCTATTGAAACACACTTAAAAATGGTGAAAATGGTAAATTTTAGGGTATCTATGTTTTACCCTCGTAAAAAAATATATTTTTAAAATACTATCAAGTCATTAATTCCAGCTATTGCAAAACCTCCCACTTTCCAAAGAAGACACATCCCTTTCACAGATTGCTGCTAGGAAATGTCTGAAGCATTTTCAACAACCGTCACACAAAAATAAGCTGCTTATGTTAGGAATGAGCTAACAGAAACCAGGGCATTAAATCCTCTTTGCCAGACAGAAGGAACAGGTCAAGAAAGTCATGGCAGATCTTTTATTCTGAACATCAGGTCCCTCGCAAAGGACCAGATCAAACACCTCCCAGACACCTAAGGCCTAGAGCTGGAGCCCCTGGATGCCTTGCAGATTAAGGAAGCAAAGAAAGAACAGCGTTCTGTCCCTGTCAAGCGCTGCCCCGTATCCCAAGCTGTCTCGTTAGGAAGAACTTCCGGCGCAGAGGTGGTAAGGAGAGGAGGGATGGCTCAGGGCTGCAGGAGGGCCCCCTCCACCCCGGACGGGACAGGCTGCAGGCTCCTGCAGGCTGTGCAGACCCCGGCTTGGGAGGGGGCAGAGCCACCGCACCAGGAGGGCACCGGCCTCTGTGCGGCACAGCTGGACACTGCAAAGCCCAGCCCACGCACACAAACAGGCACAGGGACACGCGGGGCCGCAGGAGTGCCCAAGGAAGGCTGAGCACGCGGCACCTGGATGCACTTGAAAGAGAGAGAGAGACCTGCGCTTTTCCGCCCCACGTCACAGACCTGGGAGCACAGGCTCCCTCCAGCCCCAGACCAGCCACTTCCACGCTTCCATGTGAAATGACCGTGCAGCATCACATACAAACACAGCATGCTTGCCTCTTTTGCAAACTGCCTGCTCCTGCTTTTCGCCAGTTTTTCTATGCGATTGTTTCTCTCACGTATAGGATTTTTTACAGTAAACTGAGGATACTAATACTTTGCCCGTTATACACACTGCAAATATTTTTCCCGGGCCAAAGTGTGCCTTTCAGTGTTTTAGATGCTGTCAGGTTTGTACAGCAATTTGTGTGTTATGGACTCAAACATCTTTCCTTTATGGTTGTGCTAAGTCTTACTTAGGAAGTCTTTTCTCAGCCTGAGTGTATGAAGATGCTCATTACTCATTCTTTTTTTTTTTAATTTTTATTGGAGTATAGTTGATTTACAATGTTGTGTTAGTTTCTGGTGTACAGTACAGTGATTCAGTTATACACATACATATTTCCATTCTTCTTTAGATTCTTTTCCCATATAGGTTATTAGAGAATACTGAGTAGAGTTCCCTGTGCTATACAGTAGCTCCTTATTAGTTATCTATTTTATATATAGTAGTGTGCATATGTCAACCCCAATCTCCTACTTTATCCCTTCCCCTCACGTTTCTCCTTTGGTAACCATAAGTTTGATTTCAAGATCTGTGTAAATGTCCATCGACAGATGAATGGATAAAGAAGATGTGGTACAGATATACAATAGAATATTACTCAGCCATGGAAAAGGATGAAATCATGCCATTTGCAGCAACATGGATGGACCTAGAGATGATCATACTAAGTGAAGCAAGTCAGACAGAGAAAGACAAATGTCACATATGATATCACTTATATGTGGAATCTAATAAAAAATGATACAAGTGAGCTTATTCACAAAACAAAAACAGATTCACAGATCTTGAAATCACTAATTCTTATTATTAGACAAAATAAAAAAAATTTTGTTTTCCACTTTTAGTCAGTCACTCACCTGAAATTGATGGTTGCGGATCACATATGGTAGGGACCCAGTTTGCCCCCCATCCCCCATGCCCACCACCCCTGGAGAAGTCACAGGCCCCCTGTCCTCAGGGCTCTACCACAACTTCTCTGTGCTGTACTGAGTTTCCATAACTGTGTGGGTCTCTATGGGATGTCTATTTGTCCGTCCTTGAATCAATAACGTGCTTTCCTAACTGTGATGCCTCATAAGCAGCCTTGCTCCCTGATGGTGCAAATCACCCCTTCCTGCCGACGTATGCTTTGCTCATCTTCAAATTTCTCTTTGCTGTTACGGAGTTTTCACATGTCCGTATTAGAGGTAGGAACCATCTCTCAGGTCACACCAAACGTTTCGAAACTTGCTTGCAACTGTATTCAATTTAAAGATAAACTTGGGAAGACGTAACATCTTCACTATTTAAGTCTTCTCATTTGTGATCATGGGATAACTCTCCACTTACATAGGTCTTTCTTATGTCCCTTAAAGACATCTTAGAACATCAAGCAATCTAGTTGAATTTATTTCTAGATACCTTATCATTTTTGTAATTATGTAAGTGGGATTTCTATTTGCATTACCCTTCCTGATTGTTTTCTACCGTTGCACAAGGTATTTTTACATTTTATCTGTTGATCTCACCTATCTACCATCTTGCAGAACTCATTTATTTTAAATGAATTTTCTATTTGGATAATATTGGGTTGGCCAGAAAGTTCGTTTGGGTTCTTCTGTAAGATAATATCATTTGCAAAGAGGCACCAATTCCATTTCTTCCTTTTGGTGTTTGCATTTCTGGTTCTGTGTTTGTTTTATGACACTGGTGAAGACCTCTTGTGACAGCAGGCCTTTCTGCGTCATTCCTGACTTTCACGGATGTGACTCTATTTCTCCACCATGGATGCTGGATGCTGTATATCTTCAACAAACAGACTTTAAACAGGTTACAGAGGTTTCTTTTTACTACAGACAGTCCCTGACTTAATGGTACTTCAACTTAGGATTTTTTTACTTTAACATGGTGAGAACGTGATTCACATTCAGTAGAAATCGTACTTCGAATTTTGCATTTTAATCATTTCCTGGGTTAGCGACATGCTATCCGACCCTCTCTCGTGACGCTGGGCAGGGAGCCTCAGGGCCCAAGCAGCCTAGCTCACGAGGGCAAACCACTGATACACTTGCAACCAGTCTGGACCCAGACAACCATTCTGCCTGCCACTTCAGTACAGCATTCAGTAAATTACGTGAGATAGTCGACATTTTATTGTAAAATAGGTTTGTGTTAGATTTTGCCCAACTGTAGGCTAATGAAACTGTTCCGAAAACATTTAAGGTGGGCAAGGCCAAGCTATAGTGAGTTAGGTGTATTAAATGCATTTTTGACTTAACGATATTATCAAATTGCAATCAGTTTATAGGGATGTAAGTCAAGGAAGACTGTACTGGTTTAGTAAGAGTTTGGTTGTTACTGTTTGTTTTGTATTATATGAGTGGAGAACTGTATTAAATAACTCTGTCTCCGGTACAATGACCATTTTCTTTCCTTTAATCTTTTCACGTGCTAAATGTGTTCACAGTCTAACGATGGGAAAGCATCCTTGCATTATTATAATAAATCCAATTTGGTCATAACATTTGTTCGTCCTGTGTTTTATTCAAGATAAACTGTTAAACGTGATTCCTCAATGCTTTCCACAGACTTTTTGGTTGTACGTTAAAATGTGAAATAGGCCCGTACTGGGATTTCTTGGACCGTCTCTTACAAAACTACAGAACGTTATAAAATGAGTGGGAGAGCTCTTCTCCTCTCTCTCTCCAGCCACTGGCATAAAAAGAGAAATTATTTGTTTTTTGAAGGCTCCATGACACTCATTTGCAGAATTCCCTGAGCATCTCTGAGGAGGTGGTATTATTTTCTGACTCCACTCTGCCAGAGTTCTTTATTGAAATTTGATATTTCTCCAAGTGTCAACTATGTTTTGTCTCTCCCTTTCAACTATTCTTCTTTATTCCTTCAGGATTCTCCACCTAAAACTTTTGAGTGCTGTCTGTACTCACAGAGCTATATTTTCCATCAGGTCACATAATGTTTAATTCACATGGCACAGAAGAAACATTCTTGCTTTTCTTAGGTAATCTCTAAGCGATTTCCTCTTTCAGATGCAATCAGGTTTTTGTTTATGTTTTTTTTTTAAGCCTTCTTTTTAGAGCAGTTTTAGGTATACAACAAAATTGAGAGGGGGATGCAGAGTTTCCCATTTATCCTGTACTCCCTACATATGCATAGCTGCCCCAAAAGCACCATCACTCACTAGAATGGTACATTTTTTTTGTACCAAGGATAAACCAACACTGACACATCAAAATCACACAAAGTCCACAGCGCACTTTAGGGTCCACCTTTGGTGAACCCTGGTACATTCCATGGGTTTGGACAAATGTATCCACAGTGATGTCGAGCATTCTAACATCACACATAGTATTTTCACTGCCCCAAAATCCTCTGTTCTGCCTGTTCAGCTTTCCCCACTGTTGCCTCTGTCTCCATAGGTTTCCCTTTTCCAGAATGTCATATAGTTGGAATCATACAGTATGTAGCCTTTCAAACTGGTTCTTTTACTTAGTAATATGCATTTAAGATTTTCTGTGTCTTGTCATGGCTTGATAGCTCATTCCTCTCTAACACTGAATAATATTGCACCACAGTTTATTTACCCATCACCTACTGAAGGACATCTTGGTCCCTTCCACCTTTTGGCAATTATGACTGAAGCTACTATAAATATCTGTGTGCAAGTTTTCAGGTGGACATAAATTTTCAACTCATTTGAGCAAATACCAAGGAACATGAATGGCTGTCTCATATGGTAAGAGGATGGCTAGTTTTGCAAGAAACTATCAAAACGTTCTTCCAAAGTGGCTGCACCGTTTTGTATCGCCACCAGCAATGATTAGACTTCCTGTTGCTCCACAGTCTCTCCAGCACTTGGTGTTGCAATTTTGTCTGTATATTTTTGCAATACGTTAATTATCCATTTCCCTCATACATTCACATTTATTGGCAGAAAGCTGTTCATGGTTTTCTCGTTTGACGATACTTTTTATCTCTGACATGCCTTCATATGATTTTCTTGCACGTCCTTCTTCCTCCTGAGCGTCTGTGATTTTGGTAGATTTTAGGAAACACTGGCTTTAGTTCTGTTTCTGTCTATTGATATTTTCTTCATCATTTCAATGATTTCTGAACTTTTTTTTTTTTTTCTGCGGTACGCGGGCCTCTCACTGGTGCGGACTCTCCCGTTGCAGAGCACAGGCTCCGGACGCGCACGCTCAGCGGCCATGGGTCACGGGCCCAGCCGCTCCGCGGCACGTGGGATCCCCCCGGACCGGGGCACGAACCCGCGCCCCCTGCATCGGGAGGCGGACTCTCAACCACTGCGCCACCAGGGAAGCCCGTACATGCCTTTTTCATTGAGTTCTAAACGACTGATATTTTCATTGTGATCTCCTAACCATGAGTGAAGTAAGGAGGTATTGTAATGTTTCCACAATATGTTTACATGTTTTGTTTTGAACTTTTTCTGTTGACTTCTGATTTAATCACACTGGGCCAAAGACCGTGGCATGCATGAAACAGAATGCTTACAATTCAGTTCAACTTTCCATATATGGTCAACTTTTTAAAAAGTTATACAGATTTTAGAGAAGAATCAAGTGTCTTGTCTGTTGGTGCAGGGTTCTACGTATTTCTACTAATTTGAACCTGTTAATACTATTAGAGATATCCTAACAGTATTATATATAAATAATACAATAACACTACTATAATTATATATAAATAATACTATAATTTATACTATAATTGTATATAAATAATAATCGTCGTATTTTATATTTTCTGTCTGACATCCTTTTTTGTTCACATCTGGTTTTTCGCCCTTTTCTGCTTGATGTTGGTTGTTTTTATAAACTGTAGATTCCCTTATATTTTTTTCTGCTAGGTTAGAAGCTACAGATTATACAACATATTCTTTGAGTAATTACAGTCAATATTTTAGTTGCATCTAATATTTTAAAATACGTTAACTATCTTTTTTTTCTAATGTAGTCTCAAGACATTTTACCTTCCTTTTATCCTAACTAGGGTCTTATTTTGACTCCATCACACATTTAACACTCATTCCCAATGGCTAATTAACCAAAGTTTTAGTTTAACCTGGTTTTAATAATTCACATAGAATTCAGCTTATGACACAGCATTTCCTTCTCAGCCCGTTACTCTTTTCACGCTCCGGGCCTTCCTCACCACCCACATTTCTTCTTCTGGAAGTACAACTTTTAATCATTCTTTTAGTGAGGACTGCCAGTAATAAACTGTCTCAACCTTCATCTGAAAGCTTTGTTTTGCTTTCACAAGCTGTTGGGATAAAATTTTAGACGGACAGTTCTTTTT
The DNA here is from genome assembly GCF_011762595.2 of Tursiops truncatus. Taxonomy (NCBI): domain Eukaryota; kingdom Metazoa; phylum Chordata; class Mammalia; order Artiodactyla; family Delphinidae; genus Tursiops; species Tursiops truncatus. The sequence goes on from NC_047042.1 coordinate 2,672,909, forward strand.
CCCTCAACACCTTAAACATCTCCCACATTGTCTTCTGGCTCCTCCTGGGCCCAGGTCGGCCATCCATCCAATGGCCATTCCTGGGTTGTGACATCTGTTTCCTTTTGGATTTTCTCTTGTCTTCCATTTTCTGGAATAACGCTAAATGCTTTTAGATGCGGAAGAACCGTCATCTTTCCTCTTAGTTCTCTGAGTGCGGTGGGGAGGCTCTGTCTCCTCATTTCTGGCCCGTTCTTGGCCAGCATCTCTTCAAACCCCACCCCCATCCCCTCTACTCTCCTGTCCCTGTGCGCGTCTACATGACCGTGTCCAATGACCCGTCCACGTTTTCCCGTGACTCTCTGGGCTAGAGGGAGGTGACTCCGGCTCATCCATTCTCTTTAGATCAAATCCAGCATTTTGGAAATGCCAATGGCTAGTCATCTCATTTCCAAAGCTTCTCAGGGACTCTCTCTCACAGCCCCCGTTCTTGCTTCATTTCTTCCCATTGTGTTTCACAGTTTCTTGTTCTCTCTGGTGGATGTTATTCTTGCTTTCATCTCCAGGGCATTACAAACACACTTATCTGCACGTTTAAGAGGCAATCTCTCGATCCTGGGAGCTGCGCTGCCTAGTAGCAGACTGCTGCCCGTGCTGGGAACACCGGCGTGCAGTGGTACCTGGGCTGGGCTGTGCTTCTGCGTCCCCTGCCCACCCTCCCGTGTGCTGGGGTACTGGGATGCTCAGGGACCTCCTCAGGGGAGGCTGCAGTGCTGTGGGGCCGTGCCAGCTGCCTGGCCGTAGGTCCACATGCACTGTTTTCCAGGGTCTTTCAGGAGGGGGGTGTGCCCCACCCCAGCTCCCAGAGAGCTGCAGGAGCTTGGCCCCTACTAGTCCCTGGGACCTGAACCGCTGCCGTCAGTGGTGGCTTTGGGACCTGCAGCCTGGTGGGCACGGGTGTCAGCACTGCTCACTGCTCTGGGGGCATCTCCGTCCTGTGTCTGAGCCAGGCTGAGTCCTTTTGATTTTCCTGTTTTATGTGCCGTGTGTGCAGAATTACTGAAGACTGGAGGGAAAGGTGGTCAATGTCATGATGGCTTAAAAGCCTGCACTGTCTGGGGAGCTGAGTTCAGCCTGGAGTCACGTCCACTCACTCCCCCAGGCCCAGCCGCAGCTGCTGAGACACACAGACACCAGGTCACTCACTGTAAGCAGTGAGATGTAATAAGTTAAGATTTCCCTGAGTTTCATAGCCAATGTGATCAAACCGGTACTCCTCTTGCATCACTTCGTGTGAGAGTTTTCTAAAAGGGCACCCTAAAATTACGCTTGACACAGGAAATCCCGACAGCTTTTACAAATCTTCTGATGCTTGAGAAAACATCCTTTTGACTTCATGGCTAGCTCCCAGACTCTATTTTTGCTAAATTTCATCCTCTTTCTCCTTAGGCAATTAAGAAAATCTGATTATTCTAATTCCTACCAGTTCTAAACCCTACAATTTCTGATACTTAAACTCTCTAATAATCTCAACCACCAGCCATGTGTGCTCTTCCTGTCCCATCTCATGATCAGACCAATTATCTTCCTAAGTCTTGTCCTACGTGAAAGCTTGGGTTTATTAGACCTAAGTTACCAGACCTTGTAACCATTTAACCAGAAGAAACAGAAGGAATCCTAGGAAAGTAGAGAACTGCCAAGAGTACATACACGCAAAACCAGCTTAAGTGCAAATAAAAATGCCAAAATCAAGAGGGTCCCACCATGGAGGGGCCTCTAAGGTCGCCTTGAAGTTGAATCCTGGGAAAATCCACATGAAATCTATTTGGAAGTTTTGCTCACTGAAGTTGGTTCACTGAAAGAAACTATAGGAAGATGTCATAATCAAGTATTTCTCTCTTTTATAGACTTTATTTTCCTTAAAGGGGAAGAGAAGAGCTAAGGTCAGCATCTTCTTATATCAGAGCCAGGAACAGTTTCTTAGAATACAAAGCCTAGCATCGCTGCAACGCTGTAGTGAGAGTCAGGGCATCTGCGTCAGGGCGCTTTCGTGACTCCGTCCTTACCTTGGTGATTCGCCAGCCGGTCAGGCGGCGCTGGGAAGCCGGGTCCTGCCAGATTTCCAGGACGGCGAGGAGATGTCTGTTCCACCTGGTCCTGGAGAGACAGGTGGGGAAAGGCTCTGGTCAAAAGAAGCACTTCACAGGGGTCACATCCACCACCCCCAGCATTTCTTTTCTTTCTTCCCCCATTTCTTACTTTTTCGATTTATTTACTTTTTTAGTTTTGAACGACAGTTGTTTGAAATATGCAGTAAAAGGAAAGTTAATCATAAAAAGGGATAGCCTACTGGCTAGGGAGTTGGAAGAAAAAGTTACTCCTTGTTTTTGGCTTACATTGCTTTCCCTGAATAGCAATTCAAAAAGAATTCCTGTCAACTGCAGGGTTTAAGCCCTGAATGTAAAGAATTAGCATTCCTTGGGGCACAGGTATCTTCTGTAACAACTCCTGGTGATCGAGCCCTAGGCGGTCTGTTACCTGGGAAGGAAATGCCCAGCGACTGTTTTATAATTGGACCCTCCACAGAGCACCCAGAGCTCAGTGGCACTGCAAAAAGAAATTTCCTTAATAGTATAGATGTATTCACATTCAATGTTTTTCCTACATCAGTTTTAATAAGTCATATTTTTATAGATGCTTGTCTAATCTAAACTTCCAAATTTACTGGCATATTATTCATAACATCCTCTGATTTTATTTTACTATCTGAAGAGATGTCACTATAATTTTCCTGTTGCTGGTTGTTGGTGGGATCTTTCTTGATTTGGTTCACTGATTAGTGGGAAATACATTTTATTGATATTTTCCAAGAATAATCTTTTAGCTTTTTTGACCCTCTCTATTGTATTTTGTTTCTATTTCAGTACTTTTTCTCTTTTTTTTTTCTAATTTTATTGGAGTCTAGTTGATTTGCAATATTGTGTTAGTTTCAGGTGTACATCACAGTGATTCAGTTACATATATACACACATTCATTATTTTTCAGATTCTTTCCCCTTGTAGGTTATTACAGAATACTGAGTAAGGCTCCCTGTGCTATACTTAGGTCTTTGTTGGTTATCTAGTTTATACATAGTAGTGTGTACATTCAGTGGCATTTTTTAGACCTCAGGTGAAGAGAAAAATTTTCAGCAAAAGTTAAAACAGCAACATTAAAATCAAGCCCACAACTCCAGGGCTTCCCTGGTGGCGCAGTGGTTGAGAGTCCGCCTGCCGATGCAGGGGACACGGGTTCGTGCCCCGGTCCGGGGAGATCCCACATGCCGCGGAGCGGCTGGGCCCGTGAGCCATGGCCGCGGAGCCTGCGTGTCCGGAGCCTGTGCTCCGCAACGGGAGAGACCACAACAGTGAGAGGCCTGCGTACCGCAATAAAAAAAAAAAAAAAAAAGCCCACAACTCCAGAAAAACATCTTCATGGGATTATAATCAAGCCAATGAAAGATACATTAAAACATGGACAAAGAAAATGGGCCTGTAACATATTTCCATGCTTAAAATAAAGTATTAGCAGGGATTAACTTGGGGTGGAGAGATGACAGACTTCTCTGGTAGATTTAAGAAGCTTTCGTAATTTTGTATAAATGCACAGATATTGCCTCTGTAATTGGAAAGCTTTTAGAACTGTGTCAGAAAGTATAAGGTCTGCATGGAATCTATTAATATTAATAAAAACTGACACAGTACAAGTAGCTACCTTCAGCATCCTGGTACCACAAAGCTCCGCACATGGAAAGTCCCCCTCCCCCACCCCTGGGTGCCGGCATGGCATGCAGCTTATGCTGCCAGCCGAACTCCCATTTCATAGATGAGGAAGCTGAGGCACGGAAGGAGCGTCCACCCGCTATCACCCCATGGTTAGGGGCAGCCCTGGGACTGGACCCCAGGCAGCTGGGCCCCAGAACCCAAGTGCCTTCCAGCCCAAGCTGCTCACACAAGAAACTCCAAAAAAGCACATTATTCTGACAAGACACTTCACGGCCTGAATGCTCCCCCCACCCCCTGGCCAGTGGCTTCTGCATCCAGAGCCCTGGCCTGCCCGGGGGTAGGAGAGGATGGGTGATAACCCCACTGTGTGTCCACAGGTGAGGGTCTGGTCCACACTCTACTGGGGCCACTCCCAAGAGAGGGAGGGCAGAGTGGGGAGCAGCACGGAGAGAGTCCAGAAGGGAGAGAAGATGCTTGCTACCCGGGGAGCACACAGCCGCCTTCACACCTTCCTCCAGAAAACCTGGGAAAACTGAACAAAGACCTCTGGTAAGGGAGAGATTTTCACACGCTTCTCTCTCTCTGCTCTCCCCCTTCAAAAGGAACAGCTTTCTTTTGGCTTTTTTAACCACAGACATAATGCTTGCTAGTTAGGAAAATCTAGATGCTAAAGAAAAGTATAAAGACAAAAGTGAACATGAACCTCTCTTCTCTCACCCAAGGATGTTATCCTATCAGCAGTTTCTGGGCTGTTATTTCAGAGAAAAAAAAAAAAATGCACACACAGAGAGTGTGTACAGATGCAACGTTTGAATTGCTTATGGATAGCGTATATGTTATATTTGAATCACATGGGGGTTACAAATGATTCTGATAAAAAATGGAATCACAGTCATGACACCTACTGCTATATTTTAACGTAGCTTTCTGAAATTTTCCATGGCAACAAACATTCCCCATCAGCCCTTTCATAATTCTAGCATACCCCATTAAGTAGCTGTGTAACACGATTTCTTTCATTAATACCCAACTGGCGAACGTAGAGTTTGTTAAGAAAGTAAGGTTTTGATTGGGAGAGAGGAGAGGGATTAGTTTGGAGAACATGGTGTCTGGGAGGCAAGAGTGATGCCACTAAGACTGCCCCCCTCCCCCGCCCACAAGGTGCTGAAGGTGGAGCTGGGCTGTCAAGGTTAGAGTACAGGGTGGTCCCCCCAGCCTAAGAGATTCAGCAGTCTCCCTGTCCGGGGTCACCCCACCTATTTTCAGCACCTCCACAGCCCAGTGTCTCTCCATCCAATCGGCTCTTTACCACCTGAGAGAAATATTTTTTTCCTTCTTTTCCAAATCTTAAAACCACCCCTATAAATTTTTGCAAATACAAAGCAGACACAAAAATTAGCCTAAATCCCATGACAGTGGGGTAAGGTAGCATTCTCCTGGACTTTGCACCTTTACTATGCATAGCTGGACACTGCGGAAATCACATGGTATAAACAATTTTGTGTTTTTTCCCCAACTTATATCACAAGAGGTTATTTTAAAACCTTGGTAAATATCATTTTTTCAGATTCTAAACTACTCTCAGAAACACTTTCAGCCATTTGCAAATTTCAGATAACATAAATACAATCAAGCAAATACCTTTGTGCATACAACCTTGTCCACATTTCTGATTATTCGCTTAGGATCCCCAGAGGTAGAAGGCCTAGGTCGAAAGTTAGGTGCTTTTTTTTGAGTCTAGACACACACTGTCAAGCTCTTGTTCACTCAGCTTACCCCTCCACCTGAAACAGAGACCTGCCCACGTCCCAACATCCCAGGCAGCTAACACTGCGATGGTGACTGTTTTGGAATTTTTATCTTGCCAGTCAGTCCCAGAGGCAGGCAGTGGCCTAATCCTGTGGTTTTCACAAGCAGGTCTTAAATCCTGAAGTTGGACATTTTTTTCATATGCTTATCAGGCCTTTGTGTTTCTCCTTTTGGACTACCCTTTTTTTGACAGGCCAGCTGGACCAGTGCAAGGGCTCCCAATCGAGCCTCCGTGAAGGAACCTCAACCCCCATCACCCAGCTGAGGGTTTGGGACCAGCGTCTGGACTCGCCGAGTCAGTTGGCAAAATCTGTCAAATGGGCCCCACACCGCCTGCAGGACGGCTGGGAGGGCACCAGCCCTGAGGCCCTGGACTCCCCAGATATGTCGGTCTGTCTCTTAATCTCCCAGGACGAGCTCTTTATGTGCTAAGAAACAAAGTCTGGCCCTCTTTGTAGCAAATACTCTTCCCACCTTGTCTGAGATTTAATTACATTTTTTGATTCTCAGAGTTTAAGTCAGTGCAGTCAAGTTTATTGACCTTTTCTTTGGGGCTCATTATTTACGCTTGAAGCATCCGTTTACGTGTTGTCCTGGTTTCCTCCCCGACTGGGCGCGTTCTCTTTCATCCCTCTGCCATCTATTTTGGAGGGCAGGAAGAGGTGAGGCCAAAAGCTGACCAGTCCACGCAGGCCCATTTATCACCCAATCTTCCCTGGTGCCTGGTCTGGAAGGTCACTTTCACATCCCACGTTACAATCCACGCACACAGGGGTCTGTGGTCCTCGTTGGTGCCACAGACCTGCTCCTTCCTGGGCTAGCTCCCAGGTTCCCATGCTCACTGCTGCTGGACACGTTTATCATCAGCACATGTTTCCCCCTTTGCTGCTTTTACATGAGTTCCTCAGCCACTTTCTTCTAAACAAGCAGTGTCCAAGTGTCACAGGGAAGAACAAATCTGACTCCATACTGGATCTGTTTCTTTTACTTTAACCTTTGTCCTCTATTGCTTTTGCTTCGAGTTAAATATACAGGAGAGCCCATTCTCAAGGCTCTGACCCTTAAGGATATAACACTTTTCCATTCATATAGAAATAAAAAGTTGCAGAACAGAGAGTAACATTCCTCTTGCTGAAGGTTTACAGGAACATTGTGAACTGACATCCGTGGACAGCTGCAAGAACAAAGGATTGTGACACCAAGACGCCTGCAGCAACCAACCATGCCCCTCCCTCACCTGGCCTTTACAAATGCTTTGCTGAAACCCTTCAGGGTAGTTCGGGGTTTTCTGGGGCATGAGCCACCCACCTCCTTGCATGGCCCTGCAATAAACCTTTCTCTGCTCCAAACTCCAATATATCAGTATAGTTTGGCCTCACTGTGCATCAGGAACGGGGACTTGCGTTTGGTAACAAAAGTCTGCTTAGATTATTTCAACTTCTCATCTGGAATATTTCCTTATATTTAAGGAATTACTACCTATTACTAACACGAATGTTGGGAGTGGACCGTCTGACTGAAATCAGACCACACAAGCATCGAAAGTATAAACCAAGAAGCTGTGATACTCCACGTATTTCAAAGGGTTTGGGGGTCCAGCTGACCCGAGGCCCTGCTCAAGGCGTTTCTGGGGCTGGGCGTGGCCTGACAGGTAAACAAACACCTCGGTGTTTCCTGTGCACCTGCCATTCTGAGAGCCAGTCACCCAGCAACACGCTGCCCTCCTGAGAACGCCTCTTTTCAGCGATGTGCACGGCAGACCCCACCGAGACCTCTGTTCAGAAAACAAGTAACCTTCTAACCTAATTTAAGGCAACCTTGTCTAAATAGCGTGACCAGATTTAGCAACTAAAAATACAGAACGTTCGGTGAAACTTGAATTTCAGACAAACAACTAATAGTTTTTCTGGTGTATGTCCCAAATGTTGCATGGGGCTTATCCTAAAAAAATGTTGTGGTTTATCTGAATTTAACTTGGCAGGCTCTAGTTTATCTGGCAATTCTACACCTAAAGTACCATTTGAAATCTGACAGGCTTGCCTGGCAAATTACAGCAGTAAGAACAAAATCTCGACAATTGCATTTGTTCATATATAAAACTCCCAGATCGAAAGAGCAGAAGTCAGCATATAGAAGATTCAGACAAGAATTCTATTATCTTGCAAAGCCAAGAGAAATGAAATAGTATGGAAACTGATGGTGTTTGTAAACTACAGCCGGAGCACGAAGGCCCACCGTGGCACAGAACAGAAACTCCCCACAGTGCTGGAAGGCCAAGTGCAGAGGAAGTGCACAATAATACAAACTGGGACCAGGGTAAAGTCTTCTCGCTGGGCTGGCCTGGTCTCCTCCAGGGCTAGTTTGGTCCGTCTGGGGGGGTTCTCCCGTCCCAGGTTGGTGGGCCTCCCTCTTGGTGAGGGGGTCAGAGTGGCCAGGCCGGGGCCCAGGGCCAGCACTACACAGCCTCCTTGTCTGCACGAGGCCCATGGCCTGCAGGGGGAGGCGCGGGTTCTTCTCTGAAGGTGGCCACTAGCCGACGATGCTTCTCTGAAGCACAGTCCTTGGTCACAGTGCTGTTTACCCCTCGGAGAGGCGGGCGGCTGGGAGCCCCTTCGTTAAAGCTGCACGGGTCACTTCACCATTTAGTGCTGGATCCCAAACCCAGGTGCTTTAGAAACATTTTCCAAAGTCGGAAGCAGGCAAGGCCTAGACAACTTCCTCCTGCAGGGTGACCTCGTGCTAAGTGATCTCGTCCAAGCCTCGCTGAGCCCTGGGAGCTGGTGGGGGGTGAGCCACAGGGTGCGAAGGGGCAGGCAGGAGAGGCCAGACGTGGACTGATTCTCCAGCACGGCTGTGTGATTCCTCTAGAAAGTTCCTTAGTGAGCCCCACTTCTGGGGTCGCATGAACGCCCCCAGGCTTGCTCCTTCGGGCCTCTTGCTGGCTCCAGGCTGGGGCACCAACCTGGCCAGCTCCTCTGGACCCTCCAGTCCCACCCTGGACCTGTCCTCCTCACCCCCCGGGAGCACCCACTGCCCACTGCTGAGGCCTCTGCCCATGGAGGGGCTGCGGGGGGGGAACCTGCAGGTTCAAAGATTACACCTAAAAAGTGCCTCAAGCTGGGGTCAGGACTCCACAGGGCCTGGCGACAGGGCTTGGGCCCCTCCCTGTCATTCCCAGAGCATCACGCTAGTCTCACCTGGAGAAACAAGGGAGAAATGCAGACTCCAGGGCCCTGTTCAGTCCTGAGTCTGAGCTGGAGTCTGAGCTCCTTACCTTAGGTGATTCACTCACTGGAACATTCCAGGGGCCACAGTCATGTGCCTCCCCCTCCTGCTCTTTGTGGAGTCCCCACTGTCTGGAATATTCTCTGCCCTCCATACACACCATCTGCTCAACCTCCAGGTCCAGCCCAAAAGGCACCCCCTTCTGGAGCTTTCTGTGACAGCCCACAGGACCATGGTCACTTACCCCTCACCCCGCTGCCCTGCTTCAATTAAAGTGAGAAGTAAGGAGGGTGCACCCCTCCTCCCCTAGAGCACCGACCACTCTGTCCCCTCCTCCCACCCCCAGCCCGACCCCAGCCTCACCGCTGACTGCTTCTCAGGGAGGCGGTGAAGGTGGAGGCCCCAGGATGGAAGCAAGGCCTCGGAACGCTGTCCTGGGACACACAACCCCCTGCTGGAGGCCAGCAGAACGACCTGTGTTTCAGCAAAAACCTTGACAATGCAGCCTGGGTGCAGAACAGGCAAGAGGCCAACTGTCAGCTGGCACTCACGTCTAATAAACCCTGGCCTAAGCTGCTGTGGAACAGTACAAGATGCTCAAGAAGAACACTGCTCCAGGGACCAGAAAACGTTCACTGGGCAGGTGAGCAGTTCTGGGGTCACATATGCTTCGGAGAGCAGCTAGGAGAATTTGATGAGACCGGAGTGTAACAGTCAGGACAGCATCTGCCGGGTAACAAATGAGAATGAACAGGTAAGGCCAGACTCTGGGATCAAATCCCAGTTTCCAACCTGCTGGTTAGTCCTGTGACATTGGGCAACTTCCTGCATCTCTGTGCTTCCTTGGGGAAGAATGGGGACCTCACAGGTCGGTTGGGATGATTAAATTAAAATGATGTAAACAAAGGGTCTGTCGAGTGACTAAAGCTACCAGGTGTTCAGTGATGGTCAGTAAGCAACAGGGACAAGAAGTCCGTAAACAAGATCTCTCTCTAGTGGGCGTCCCAGGGATTTGTCCTCACACCTGCCTGTATACAATCTCTCAGGGACCTGAATAAAGACACAGTAGGTGCCCTTAGTTACCCTGCTAAGTTGAACAAAGATCAACACCACAGAAAACAGAACGAGAGGAACTGAAATGTACTCGACAAGCGAGAATGCTCAATCAGAATCTACAAGCAGAAATCTAACGTGAATAAACGTAAACACTAGAGGACTCAAAACCAACCAGCCAACCGGCCAACAGTGCACGAGAATGGTGTAGGGGAACGGGCAGTCCCAGGACAGCAGCCCGAGGCGGCGGCTAAGACAAAGCCAGAGTGGCTCCCAGCCACCCACAGCCCTACCGCCAGCTGGCCCTCTGCTGAGCAGGGAAAAGACATAATGACAAGGGATCCCCGCTCCAGCTCCCGGCAGCTCTTGGGCCTCCCCCAGGCCTTTCCCACCAGGTAGCCCTCCTGCCCCCCGACCTTGCTGCCTGGAGAAACTGCTGACCCCCAGCTAAGGCACAGCAGGCCAACGCTTCTGAAAATCAACATGGGAAATGCACGTGTCATGGCGTCTGTCATTTCACACAAGGTGCAGTTAAAGCTGTGAAACAAATCAAAATGGAAATCCACTAAGCTGTGAGACGGCTGTCCTCGTGAAGAACAGGCAACTAAACGGCCCAAGCCCGCTTCTGTCCACGGCATATATGTCTTACTGTAGAACTTTCAAACATATACAGGTGGGGAGGTGTGATCCAGATTTCATAGTTACCCTCCCCTGAGCCACAGACAATCACTAATTTTTATTAAAAATGGGTGTGAAGATTCCAGTTCAAGATGGTGACATAGGAAGATCCTGAACTCACCTGTTCCTACGGACACACTGACCTTACAGCTACACAGGGAACAACCTGCTCCTAAAAAGCCTACGGCTGGCTGAGTGATGCCCGCACGTCAGGCAAACAAGAAGGAAACCATATCAAGGCAGGAGGGAGGGGCTGGGACACGACCTGGCCATAAACCCCACCCCTGGCTCAGTGACCCACACCCGGGAGAAAACTCGAAATCTGGAGCTTCTCCCGAGGAGCAAAGGTTCAAACCCCACATCAGTACCTCAATGTGTAGGGTCTGCACCTGAGAGGCAAGCCTGAAAAAACATCTATTGAAAACCAAAGGGGCTCATGTCCCAAGATGCACAGGACTGCAGTGATCTGGAAGGGCCCACGTGCTTGGACTCACCCGCCCAAGAGCCCAGCTCAGAGGTCGGTGCCATCTTCACAACCTCTCTCTGCTGCACTCTAGAGCACCAGCATCTCCTGGAGGGGAGCTTTACATACTGCAGGTACCCTTATTTCCAGGTCAGGTGCCCTGGTTTCAGCAGTTGCTACCCAGGGGATGCTACCTGGTCACCTGGCTCTGGAGGCCAGAGGGTCTGCATTCCTGGGATTCACAAGACTCTGGCGATCAGAGAGATGGTTCGTGCAAAGATGCACCCTACGGCACTGCACAGAGAGCAGATGGAGCCCCAATATTTGTGACGGCCACCCAGGGGACACCACGAGATAGTCTGTCCAACGGGGCTTACTTTTGGGGCCCCACACGACTGTATATATTTATACACTTTTGAAAGCTAATGCCTGAGGGTCTGGCTTCCAAGCAGCCTGTACTGAGGTGCTGAGATCCTCCCCTTAAACACACTGACAGGTTGTGGTACATCATCAATGACTGGGCGACATCAAAAATACAATGGGCTTCCGAGAGAAGCACGAAGGTTTGACTGATAACCAAGAGCTGGGGTAGGGTTGACAAGAAAACGTATGAAATAATAATAAATCTCACTGAAAGGTAATTATATAGTATAGATATAAATTAGGCACTTATAAATAATTAGTTAAGGGATAACAAGATAAAAAGATGTAAAATATGACATCATAAAACATAAAACGTGGTGGAGTGGGAGAGTAAAAATGCTGAGTTTATTTAGAATGGGATCAAACTGAAGTTCTTATCAACTTAAAATAGACTGTTACAGATGTAACTTATTAAGCCTCACAGTAACCACAAAGCAAAAACCTATATAGAAAATATACAAAAGAAAAAGAGAAAGGAATACAAGCATTATATAAGCACTAAAGAAAGTCATAAATCATAAAGGAGGAGAACAGAAGAACAGAGAGGAACTAGAGAAACAGCCCGGAAAAAGAAAATGGCGGTAAATTCATACCTATCAATAATTAATTTAAATATAAATGAACTAAACTCTTCCATCAGAAGACATGGGGTGACTGAATGGATAAAAATATAAGACCAGGGCTTCCCTGGTGGCGCAGTGGTTGGGGGTCCGCCTGCCGATGCAGGGGCGTGGGTTCGTGCCCCGGTTCAGAAGGATCCCACGTGCCGCAGAGCGGCTGGGCCCGTGAGCCATGGCCGCTGGGCCTGCCCGTCCGAAGCCTGTGCTCTGCAACAGGAGAGGCCACAGCGGCGAGAGGCCCGTGTACCGCCAAAAAAAAAAAAAAAAAAAAAAAAAAAAAAAAAAATATATATATATATATATAAAACCAATCTATAGGCTGCCTACAAGAGACTTAATTCACATATAAGACCACACACTGACTGAAAGTGAAGGGATGGAAAAAGACATTTCCTACAAATGGAAACCAAAAGAAAGCTGGAGTAACTATACTTATATCAGACAAAAGACCTGGAAACAAAGACTGCAATAAGAGACAAAGAAAGGCATCACATAATGATAAAGAGGTCGACCCAACAAGAGGATATAACGTTTGTAAATATCTATGCACTCAACACAGGAGTGCCTAACTATATAAAGCAAATATTACCAGAACTAGAAGGAGAAATAGATAGCAATACAGTAATAGTAGGGACTTTAATACCCCACTTACATCAATGGCTAGATCATCCAGACAGAAAATCAATAAGGAAACATTAGCCTTAAAAGATACACCAGAATACATGGCTTGTACAGATATATACAGAACATTACACCTGAAGGCAGCAGAATACAGTCTTCTCAAGTACCCATGGAACATTTCCCAAGCTAGATCTTATGTTAGTCCATAACACAAGTCTTAATAAATTTACAACAGAAATCAGATCAAGCGCTATTTTCTGATCACGATAATATGAAACTAGAAATTAATTACATGAAGAAAACTGTAAAATTAGCAAATAAGTGGAGATTAAACAATATGCTACTGAACAGCCAATGGTTCAAAGAAAAAATAAAAAAATAAAAAATACCTCGAGACAAATGAAAATGGAGTTATAGCAAACCAAAATTTGTGCGATACAGCAAAAGCAGTTCTAAGAGGAAAGCTCACAGTGACACAGGCCTACTTCAAGAAACAAGAAAAGTCTCAAATAAACAACCTAACTTTACAACTCAAGGAACTAGATAAAGAAGAACAAACAAAGCCCAAAGATAGGAGAAGTGAGGAAATAAAATTTAAAACAGAAATAAATGAAATGGAGACTAAAAAGGCGATAGAGAAGATCAATGAAACTAAGATCCCGGTCTTCGAAAAAAATAAACAACATTGACAAACCGTTAGCTAGACTCGGCAGGACAAAAAGAGGACACAAATAAATAAAATCAGAAATGAAAAAGGAGACTTTGTAACTGATATCACAATTTACAAAGAAACATAAGAACCTACCACAAACAATTACACACCAACAAACTGGACATCCTAGAAGAAATGGATAAATATCTAGAAACATACAACCTACTAAGATTGAATGATGATGAAACAGAAAACCTGAACAAACTTATTACTAGTAAGGATATTTAATCAGTAATAAAAATCCTCCCAACAAATGAAAGTCCAGGATCAGATGGCTTCACTGGTGGATGCTACCAAACTTTCCAAGAAGAATCAATACCAATCCTTCTCAAATTCCTCCAGAAAACAGAAGAGGAGGGAACGCTTCCAAACTCATTTTATAAGGACAGCATTACCCTAATACCAAACAAAGATGCCACAAGAAAAGAAAATTATAAGCTAATATCCCTAATGAACATAGATGTAAAAATCCTCAACAAAATATTAGCAAAGCAAATTCAACAATACATTAAAATGATCATATACCATGATCAAGTGGGATTTATTCCAGGGATGCAAGGATGATTCAACATATGCAGATCAGTCAATATGATACACCAAATTAACAAAATGAAGGCTAAAAAAATCATAATCTCAACAGATGCAGAAAAAGCATTTAACAAAATTCAGTATCATTTTTGATAAAAACTTTCAACAAAGTGGGTATAGAGGGACTATACCTCAATATAATAAAGGTCATATATGATATGCCCACAGCTAACATCATACTCAGTGGTGAAAAGCTGAAAGCATTTCCTCTAAGATCAGGAACAAGACAAGGATGCCTACTCCTGCCACTCTTATTTGACATAGTATTGGAAGCAGTAGCCAGAGCAAGTAGGCAAGAAAAAGAAGTAAAATTTATCCAAATTGGAAAGCAAAAAGTGAAACTCACTGTTTGGAGATGCCATGAAATTGTATATAGAAAACCCTACAGGCTCCATCAAAAAACTGTTAGAGATAATAACAAATGAACTCAGTAAAGTTTCAGGATACAAAATCAATTGCACCTATATATACTAACAATGAGAAATAAAGAAAATAATCTTATTTACAATTACATCAAAAAGAATAAAGTACCTAAGAATAGATCTAACCAAGGAGATGAAAGGCCTGTACACTGAAAACAATAAGACATTAATGGAAGAAACTGAAGATGCACATGAATGGAAGATAGTCCATGCTCATGGATTAGAGGAACCAATATTGTTAAACTGTTTGTATTATCCAAAGCAATCTACAGATTCAATGCAATCCCTATCAAAATTTTTCATTTTTCAAAGAAATAGTACAAATAGTCTTAAAATTTGTATGGAACCACGAAAACCCCGAATAGCCAAAGCAGTCTTGGGAAAGAACAGCAAAGTTGGAGGCTTCAAGTTCCCTGATTTCAAACCACAGTTGGCTCTCCATATCCATGGGTCCTACATGTGAGGATTCAACCAACTGCGGATTGAAAATATTTGAAAAAAAAATTCCAGGAAAGTCCAAACAGCACACTTGAATTGCTGCACACCAGCAATGCAATACATTTATGGTATATTTCCAATGCTTTAGATAGTGTTTACATGGTACTGGGTATTATAAGTGATTGAGAGATCATTTAAAGTATATGGAAGGATGTGCACAGGTTATACACAAATACTACACCATTTTATACAAGGGACTTAAGCATCTGCAGATTTTGGTATCTGAGAGGGGTCCTGGAACCAATTCTCCGTGGATACCAAGGGACAACTGTATATTACAAAGCTACAGTAATTAAAACAATATGATAATGGCACAAAAACAGACACACAGATCAAAGGAACAGAACAGAGAGCCCAGAAATAAACCCATACATATATGGGCAATTATTTATGACAAAGGAGCCAAGAATATACCATGGGGAAAGACACTCTCTTCAATAAATGATGTTGGGAAAACTGGACAGCTACATGCAAAAGAATGAAAGAATGCAAAAGAATGAAATGCAAAAGAATGCAAAAGAATGAAACTCAACCACTATCTTATACCATACCAAAAAATTAACTCAAAATGGATTAAAGACTTGAACTTAAGACTTTGAAATCATAAAACTCCTAGAAGAAAACATAGGTGGTGAGCCCCTTGACTTATGTTAAGGATGTCTTGGTGATGATTTTTTCAATCTGACACCAAAGCAAACGACACAAAAGCAAAAGTAAAAAGTAGGACTATATCATATTAAAAAGCTTTTGCACAGCAAAGGAAACCATCAACAAAGTAAGAAGGCACCCTAGTGAATGGGAGAAAATATTTGCAAATTGTATATATGATAAGGGGCTAACACCCAAAATGTATAAAGAACTTATATAACTCAACACTAAAAAAAAAAAAAACAAAAACACCAAACAATCCTATTAAAAAATGGGCAGAAAACCTGAATAGACATTTTCCCAAAGAAGATACACAGACGGCCAACAGGCACATGAAAAGATGCTCAAAATCACTAATCATCAGGGAAATGCAAATCAAAACAATGAGATATCACTGTACACCTGTCAGGATGTATTATCAAAAAGACAAGAAATGAGAGGGTTGGAGAGGATGTGGTGAAAGGAAACTATGCATTGACAGAAATGTAAAATGGTGTAGCTACTATGGAAAACAGGATGGAGGTTCCTCAGAATAGGAAAAACAGAGCCACCATGTGATCCAGCAATTCTATTTCTGGATATCTAAAGAAAACGAAAACACTAATTCGAAATGATACATGTACCCCCATGTTCACTGCAGCATTATTTACAATAACCAAGATACGCAAGCAACCTACATGTCCACTGATGGATGAATGGATAAAGAAGATATGGCATATAAACAGAACATGATCCAGACATAAAAAGGAATAAAATCTTGCCATTTGTGACAACAAGGGTAGACCTTGAGGGCATTATGCTAAGTGAAATAGGTCGGACAGAGAAAGATAAATACTATATGATCTCTTGGTCTCTCGTGTAAGTGGAATCTAAAAAATTAAAAAAAGAAAGATTGGGAGTTTGAGATTAGCAGATGTAAACTATTATATACAGGATGGGTAAACATACTAGAGCACAGGGAACTACGTTCAACATCCTGTGATAAACCATAATGGAAAAGAATATAAAAAAAAGAGTATGTATATGTATAACTGAATCACTTTGCTGTACAGCAGAAATTAACACAACACTCTAAATCAACTATACTTCGATAAAATAAAAAGAATTTTAAAATAAAGCTCACAGGTACAAAGAACAGATTGCTGGTTGCCAGAGACGGGGGTGAGGGCTGGGAAAAATGGGTGAAGGGGGTCAACAAAGGGTTAAAAAAATGCAGAAACAGGTGGTTTCTATTACAATCCTGGGGACCAGGCATGGTGCTAGACAATTACATGAATTCTCATTTCCATCCTTTCTTTCACAGGTACTGTTTTACCCCCATTCTTACAGACGAGGAGGAAGGAGACCGGCCCCCAGCACCATGGCTAGATACTGTGTGACCCGTAGGAGAATGCATTCTCACCAGTACTGAGCTACGGGTGCTACACAAGCTGTTGCGCTACTAACCAACCATGCAAAGTCCTGAAACGTCAGAGAACTTGACAAAACCTGCAGTATCAGCACGCCACATTTTGCCAGGCGCAAGGTCTGCAAAATGAGCCCCTGCCCCCAATGGAAATAACGCTCATAATAAATGACCTAGAGCCACTTTTTGCCCCAGGTGGCACTCGGCCTGTTTATTCTATGTAAGAGCACAGACAACAAGAGGTATTCATCAAACGAACCCTAAAACCAAATCACACACGTGGCTTCACCTGGGTCCCAGAAGCTGTGATGAGCGTATCCACACACAAAATTAATCCACAGTCGATCTAAGAAAGAAATGGAAAATTTTATCTGAGCCAACCTGAGGATTATAACCCGGGAGACGGTCCTTCAGTAAAGCCCTGAGGACTGTTCCTCCTGTTAGAGGTCAAAGCAAGGTTACATAAGTTTTTGGACAAAGGGTTACCCATCAAATGGTGTGTTACTGACAGCGTACACGACCCAGATCTACACGCACAAAGTGAGTAGTGGGTCAGGGGTCTTCGTGGCCCCTCGCAAGATGAAGAAAGAAGGTCATCTCCTAAGGAGTAGTGACCCTTGATGAGATGAAGGAGTGTTATCTCCTAAGGAGGTCTGGTTACTGCAGATGCCCAACCCACACTAAACGTGGGGGACGAGGACCAAACGGGCAAAGGAAGTTTTATGTTTAAATTTTTCTTCCCTTGCCATAAGATATGAATTTTACTTCATCAAGAGAAAGGAAAACTTACCACGCCAGCCTTCCCGAATCAAGGAGTGAGGATAAGAATACATTCTAGTTATGCTGTATGAATACAGGCTATTGACTCTGACTTGCAAATACATGGACCATCTCTAAGTACAAAAAACTTTTCTCCAAAAGAGGAAGATGCCCCCCATGAACCCCTTCCTCACATCAGTCACAGTGGGTCTCTGCCCACCTGACTACACCCTGATCCAGGACCCCGCCCATCTCCTCTCCAGCCCTCAAAGGAAAAAGCAACTCTTACAGTATTTGAGGGCTTCTAACTATACCTTAGTCCTTAAGTATGGATATAAGTTAAGCTGTAAATTAACACATGGGGAGGTAACACACTGCGTAAAACTCAGAACGAGGGCTGGGTGACTAACATCAACGACGAGGTTTTGCTTCACAGAAGGGGCAGCTGTCACTCGGAGATGGGACAGGGAGGTCGGTGGTTGGCAAACACCAACAGTCTCACGACCGTACACTTTTACAAGGGGTCTGTGTCTTAGGAGCTAGGGAAAGGTGGGGAATTCCTGCCAAAACCATTATTGTGGCTCAGAGAAGCAGCCAAACATCTCAAGCCAGTGAAATAGTAACTAACCAGAAACATGACGTCACAAACAGCCCGCTTAGTAATGACAGCACAGGGGTCCCTGTGCCACTCACTCTACTTCCATTCTTGCTTTCCTGTGAGGTTGAAGGTTTTCCCAAGTTACTAACTTACTGATTTTAAGCAAAACTGGTGGGTCCTGTCAAAAACCCTGCCACGGGTGTCCTGGCTGCCCACGGGGGCCCCCAGAACTCTCTCGATGCAGACTAGAAGCCAGAGGCCATGTGAGATACCTCATGGCCTTCTCTCCCGGAAGAGAACCCTCGGCCGGGTCACTGGTTCTCAGCAACACCCGGCCATCTGCACCCTGTCCTCCTCTATCCCCCCTCGGGAGGGACCAATGAGTCAGAGCGAGGCAGCACTTTCCTGATGACCTGGTCGCTCAGCCCACGTGACAGGAGAGCAGGGGTTCACTCCGGACGGAGCACGGCTGTGGACGTGACCCGACCCATCAAGTACCGAAGGCCCCGCCCCCCGGCTGGGCATCTACTGCGGCCGATCCCGCCGGGGCAGGCATGACATTGCATCGCGGCCCCTCTACCAGACGGCCGGGGAGGGGATGCTGGTAGCGTAACAAACGCGTGAGCAGCAGACGTAGGACAGGACAGGAGGGCCCGCTCGTCCTACCACCCGCTTGGTTTGTTCCCTGGGACCCTCCTCCCTCGAGAAAAGGAAAATGAATACAGACCAAACACCCACTAATACAACTAGTGGACTAATACAATGTCCACTTGTCAGCTGGGCCAGCACACAGCGCCCGGGTCAGCTTCAGGCTCTAGAGGGACCTGTCTGGGAAGCGAGAGGACGTCCGCCGTCTAAAGCACCCTGGACAAAATGCAGCACAGGGTGTCAGAGCAATCTGAGAAACAAACAGCACACTTCCAAACGGAATCGAATGTGTTCTGACTGTCCCCGGGGCACTCTGGCCAACCAGGACTCCACATGCTGGAAGCGAATCTTGGTCCCCCCTCCCTGGACCCTCCCCCATCACAGAAGGTGACTGCCCACACTGAGTCTCAGGGAGCCTCCAGGACCAGGCCCAACGCCAGCCACGGGCTGAATCCCTCCAGGAGACGCAGGGAGTCCAGTCACCCAGCTACACAAGGACCTCAAATGGAAAGGGCCGAGTAATGAAGCTGGCTGACAAGGCAGAGGCACCAGCTGATGAGAGCCCAGCGTGGAAGTCGGGGAGATGGGTTCAACATCCAGGCGCACTGGCCGGGCGACAACCCCTTACACCCCAAGCCTCAGCTTCCTCGTCTAGAGTGGGGAGCCAGTCCTGAGATACCGCCCCCGGTGGGGCACACAGGGCACCGCGGTTAGGAGAGCCAGGGTCTGTCAGCACAAAGCTCCCCGCTTGCTCCCGCGGCCCCCCAGCCCTACCCCCGCGTCTACCAGCCCCGCAGGCATGCACCGGGCACCGGGTGCTTCAGGGATCAGCTGCGGCGGGGCCACCCTCCCAGCAGAGCGCCGGCCCCGTACTCCCTGCCCCCAGTCAGCAGGGTGAGGACAGGCGTCGCTTCCCTGGACTTTCTCAACAGCCATCTCAGAACTTGGAAAGGGTTCTCACTGCCCTGGTGGACTAGGAAGAGGCCCCAGGGTTTAATATGATGTAACCCTGGGGTGGCTCTTCCTTGTTTCCACGTCCCTCTGGCGAGCAGAGGGCACGAGGCCAGGGGTGACTGGCAGCCCCCGGCCGAGACTCTGGAGTCAGAACGAGGAAAGCTGGGTCCCCAGCGCATCCCACCTGGGTTCCCACACAGCACCTGGCTCCTCAGAGGGCAGGTATGAGGCGGGGCGGGGCAGGGCAGAGCTTCCAGAAGCATGGTGAAGGGCCCCCCCACCCCCGCTGACAGGTCAGGTGATATTCCCTTGAGGCTATCTTCCTCGGAGCTTTGTGCAAAGCAAGTGGCCAGGACAAAGCAACAAGGACCTACTGTAGAGCACGGGGAACTCTACTCAGTATCTTGTAATAATCTATAGTGGAAAAGAATCCGAAAAAGAATACACACACACACACACACACACACACATATAAAAGCAACAAGGACCTACTGTAGAGCACGGGGAACTATACTCAACGTCTTGTAATAATCTATAGTGGAAAAGAATCCGAAAAAGAATATATATATATACACACACACACACACACATATATATATAAAAGCATGTGTAACTAGACCACTTTGCTGTACAACTGAAACGAACACAATATCGTAAATCAACTACACTGTAGTTTTTTAAAAAAGGGGCGTGGGAAGCACAGCACCTCAGATCCCAGGGCACAGCACACTCGGTTCTCCGTCGAAGGTCTGCTTGCCCCTGGGGGACTTCGGGGTCCCAACCTCAGCACGGGCTCCAAGAAGCTGTGCATGATGTCCTTCGTGTATGAAAAACCTTATTGTGACACGAGCCAAACACATAAATCGCCACTGCGACAAACTCTCTGATCCTGAGCAAATAACTGCACTCACTGTGCCTGTTTCCTCATCTATGATGTGAGGTCTTTGCACCACATGACCTCTGTACTTCTTTTCAGCCCCAAAGCCGATTCTATATATTACATACAAATGTTCTGCGGCTAATTTATTCCTAGAACCATGGTTGAAATAATATTATGGGGACTTCTGTGCTTCCAGCCAAGATAGAATACCAGGGATTGCACGTACCCTCTCCTCTTAAATTACCAAAAATTGAAGTGGTTTTCATACACTGGACACCAGGCAGCACAGGACAGCACTCGAGAGAGAGGGGAAGCAGATGTGGGGAGATCTCCCAGGGCAACCCCCCCTCGAGGGCTCCAGAGAGTTTCCAATCGGCAGTACAAGGAAGGGGTCTCAGGCAGTGTCTGGGGGTCCTTGTAAGGAGGTGGAGTTCAAAGTTCAGGGAGGCCGGGGCAGAGAGGAGGTTGAGGCATGGAGGAGGGCCTTAGAGACATGCAGGGGGTGCCCTCGAGGCAGGGTGCAGGCACCCTGTGCAGGCACTCGAGGAAGCTACCAAGGCCAGGAAAGAACCACGAGAAAGAAGCAGGCAGCACCATCCCCAGAGCTCGCACAGGGCAGGATGACGTCTGCATTCACAGCAGCCACGCGGGGAACCTCCTTACACACGAGACGCTGAATCGAGTCCTCAGGAGGGTCTTGCCTTAATAGTGAGAGCAAATCAGGCCTAGACCTAAAGTTACTCTAGGCCCAGCTCACGAAGTTTAAACGCAGGCTTCAGAAGGAGCAAACTGTTTCCAAGAAGCCTAACTGTTCCTGTAACAAATCTCCCAAATATTTAAAGGAACACCCACAAAAAAAAAAAAAAAAAAGCCAGCACTCAAGCATGTAAAATGCACGTCTGGTATCCAATCAAAAACTGCCAGGCATGAAACGAAAATCAGACCCATATTGATAAGAGAAATCAACCAAGAGAAACAGACCTAGAAATGTCAAAGACAATAAAACGAGAAGACAGGTGTGTTAAAACAACTGGGATAAATATATTCCATGTGGGCTTCCCTGGTGGCTCAGTGGTTAAAAATCTACCTGTCAATGCAGGCAACACAGGGTCGAGCCCTGGCCCTGGAAGATCCCACATGCCGCAGAGCAACTAAGCCCGCGCCCACGTGCCACAACTACTGAGCCCGCACGCCACAACTACTGAAGCCAGTGCACCTAGAGCCCGTGCTCCACAACAAGAGAAGCCACCGCAACGAGAAGCCCGCACTGCAACGAAGAGTAGCCCCCGCTCGCTGCAACTAGAGAAAGCCTGTGCACAGCAACAAAGACCCAATGCAGCCAAAAAATAAATAAATTTATTTAAAAATATATATATATATATATATATATTCCACGTGTTCAGGAAGGGAAAGGAAAGCATGACCTGATAAGTAAAAAAAAAAAGAACGATAAACAATGACCAAATTCAACCTCTGGAGAGGAAAAATACACCAATGGAATCAACAGCAGATCAGGTGCTGCACCCCTTCCCCGCCCTCCCTCCATCCCGATGTCTGATCTCCAAGGACACACTGGGAAACTCCCTCCCACCAAGGGCTGGGGTGGTCTGGGGTAGCAGAGCCCCCATGAAGATTCAGCAATGGAAACCCAGAGATACTTCAGTGAAGGCCACTCAGCCACCCTTCAGCTCGGTGCCTACGCCAGACACAAGAAGAAGCCTCAAACCCTTCCTAATCCACACTCTAACCAGCCCCCAGCCCGGAGACCAGCCTCCTAACCCCACGTCCCCCCACACTCTCTGTGTGGCCACAGCAGCATGTGAACCCAGGCCGTGCCACAGCTCACCCTGAACCGCTGGCTTGGGGAGAAGCCAAGACGTGAGTCCTGCACATATCACACCCCAGGATGGGAGACAGAGGACAAGCCCAGGGACCCCGAGCCTGCACCCTCA
The DNA here is from genome assembly GCF_011762595.2 of Tursiops truncatus. Taxonomy (NCBI): domain Eukaryota; kingdom Metazoa; phylum Chordata; class Mammalia; order Artiodactyla; family Delphinidae; genus Tursiops; species Tursiops truncatus. The sequence goes on from NC_047042.1 coordinate 2,695,609, forward strand.
ATCCTCGCACTGTGGCCCTAGTTCAGTCCGAGAACTTGCTCCTTAAGAAGCAGGTTTCGTAGGGCTTCCCTGGTAGCGCAGTGGTTGAGAATCTGCCTGCCGATGCAGGGGACACAGGTTCGTGGCCCGGTCCGGGAAGACCCCACATGCCACGGAGCGGCTGGGCCCGTGAGCCATGGCCGCTGAGCCTGCGCATCCGGAGGCTGTGCTCCGCAACGGGAGGGGCCACAACAGTGAGAGGCCCGCGTACCGCAAAAAAAAAAAAAAAAAAAAAGAAGCAGGTTTCGTAAATGCATCAACCCCCACTTCACTGGGACCCCGAAACATAACACACCGACCCTGACGATCAGCCCTGGAAACCCTGAAAGCAGAAACTGCCTTTCACGGCTCTCGGTACAAGAGATCTTTGCCAAACCAAAGAAAAGAAGCCTACAGTTAGCGATCAATGGCTTTAAGCTCATGGGGGACGAGAGAATCCTCCCCAGGGTGACACAGTGACCAGGCCAGCAATCGCAGTGCTTCAGAGGTGAGGGTGCCCCACCACTGGGTCACCTACGGATCAGAGAAATATAGCTGATCTTCAAAGAGACTCACCCATTCAACACAAACACACCAAGCTTCTAGTATAAGGCGGGCACGTTAGTGCTTACAGCAAAGATCCTGTCCTTTTGTCTGGAGAAAACAGATAGTAAGCACTAAACATACTATGCAATTTATTTATTTATAATTTAAGAGGGCGGGGCCATGGGATAATAAAAGGATAGCTTGCAGCAGGGTAAGCAGGAAAGGAAACTGCGATTTAAATAAAACTCGATGGAGGACCTCACTCTCTGAAAAGGGGCCTCGAGCAAAGACTGGAGGGCGGAAGGCCCAGGTGTCAAGGGCGATACGGACCAAGGACCTCTGCCCAGGTACTGGTGGCAGCCTGGGCAAAGTGCGTTCAATATCTTCATCTTGATCGTGACCATCCTTAACAACCACAGTAGATGCCGCTTTCCCTGTGAAATAAATGTCAGATGCAGCCTCTTACGTTTCCGTCATACTTTGGAAGTTTCTACCAATAATGACGTGTTTTTCCTATGAGCTTATGCTCCTTTTACGATTTTTTTAAATTTATTATTTAAGCCCAGTCCCTTTCTCCTGAGCGGGCTCCGCGGCACCTGGAAGCAGCTGTCGGAGACAGCCTTCCCCTCCCCATCTCCAGCAGCCGGGGCGGGACTGAAAACCTTCACAGAACTTCCTACATCTCAGCAAGCCCAGGAGAACTCCCCAAAGGCTGAAGGCCAGAAAAAGAAATGTCAGATTTCCACCAGCTTTCCAGAAAAACTAAAGCACAGTGACAGAAATTTCAGTAAGATCTTTCCTTAAAGATTAATTAGAGGACAATCTCATAGATGTTGATAATAATGGTAGCCTTCAATTATAGGAACTTCAAACACTTTTCTTTTGACTTCTGCCTAGTTAATAAAAAAAAATAATAATAATTTTTAAAGGACCAGTGGCCACATTCTCATGGTCTCCCTCGAACATGCATAAATATTTAGTGTGTTCTGGGGAAAATGCCAAAGTGAGTGTTTACTGTATAAGAAGATCGTTGCTGGGTTAATAACTGCAGGGGAGGCCCAGGGAGCAGAGGACACTTTGCCCAAAGAGGAAAAAGTAGCCAGGAACAATACAAGGACCCAGGCAGGCCACTGTGAGACGCAGTATGAGCTAAATACGGCACTGAATATTATGGAAACCTAGCTGCTACTATAAAGACCACACGCTTAAATAGGAAATTAGAGTCAAGAAGCTCGTGTTGAAATTACTCCATATGCTTTAATACAAGGAGTAATTTTCAGGTTCCTCCTTCTCCAAAAATGTACCATTTTTGAAAAACAGTTGCAACTGCAAAGTTTCCGTCCATCGAAACATTTTCTGCGTGATCACGACCTGCCCCTGTCCTCCAGCTGCCCGTCCAATGCACCTGCAGAAAGGATCCAGCTTATTCATCCCTTTGCAGCCGAGTGAAAAGGAAGTTCTCCAGCGCCCAGACCAGCCAAGAAAGTGCCACACCACCCCATCACCTCCAAGACACATCCTGCTTCATCTCCAAATCTAACCAGTCGTTAAGAGGACCACCGTGTGCACGACGGGCCGTAATCAGATATTACAACATGGTGACAGGGCCCCGCCCGTGACCCCGTCTTCAGAGAGCACAGGGCTCACCCCAGAGGCTCTGCGCCTGCAGCCTTGGCCCCCCACACAAGCCGCCATCCACCAAACAGGCCCACAGACAGGAGACAAGCACGGCCTCTGATCTGCGGCCCCGGGAAGGATACCCCTGGGGAGACAGGGGGAGCAGGCTCTCCCCGCAACGGCCAGAGCGCACTTTCAAACCCAGAGCCGAAGGCACGGGCAAGCCCTGGGCTCCCCAGCTTCCAACAGGGCCATCCTGCTTCTGGGAAACGGGGCAGAGCCTCCACGTGGGCTGGGCACAGGTGAGACACAACTCAGGGTTGAGCGTGGAGGTCGCGTGGGCAGAAGGGGGCAGTGTGAGTGAGGACAGCACAGCAGGTGGCGTTCAGGTCTGTGACGGGCACACCACGACCCCCGTCCACCTCCCTTAGAAGGTCCAGCCACCTTTCCTGCAAAGAGGGAGCATTAACCTGAGACCCGGGGGCCCGCCTGGACATGTGCAGAAGGTAGGGTGCACAGGGGCCCCGATGGCCAGCGGCCAGACCAAGCAGGCCCGCCCAGGCCCCAAGGGATGACGCAGATGACAGCCAGAAGTCAGCTGACACCAGAAAGGGCAAGTGCAGGTCCGCAGGCCCTGTCACATGACAGCAATAAACACGAGTCAGGGGAGTGGCTGTCAACAGAAGCCAGGCTGTCAACAGAAGCCAGGACGCTAAGCAGCCCACCAGGAACCCAGGGCCCGAGTCACCATTCCACAAGCGGATCCTGCCCTCTCCCTGCCCCCGCTCTCACTCCGCTGGCCCCAAGCCCTGCCCCCGCTGCAGCAATGAAACCTTACTAGACAGAGCATTAATTAAGTCCGGCCCCTCCATCGACTGACCGGCCTGCCGGCCGGCATCACACACCTGCCCAGCCATGCACAGGAGAAGCCAAGAGACAGGATGGGGAGACGCGGCCCACGGGCCCCAGCCCGAGCTACCGGGTACCAGCCGCGTGACCTGGGAGTTACCAGCACCTGCAAGCCTTGGTCCCCCTAAAAGAACAGATGCCTAACCTACGCACGGGGCTTGCCCTGGTATCAGATGCAGAACAGAACACATAGAAGGTACTCAATAAATACAGCTCTGTGATACTTCAGAAGAAATCCAAGACCTCAAGCCCACACTCTTCCAGAAGTATTTAGTCAATACAAACAAAAGCATTCAGGATAGAGCAAGTCTGTCCCTCTCTCATAAGAAATGTATACTCTTAAAATCTTCATTTTTCACGGATTCTAAGACACTCCCCCATTTTAACAATTTTGAAATTTAAACACTTTCCAACCTATCCACATTTAAGGATTATACGTGATAATCTTTATTTTGAATGAAAAGTTGTCATTAAAATTGACCCTTTATCCCATGGCACTTTAGGATCAAGGAAATTCAGTGAGTGCAGAATCCCAGGACACAAACACAACGCTTCATCGCAGGCTCTGAGGAGAGTGGGACCCGTGTGGTCCCGACAACGTGAACACTCACATCCTCCGCAGGTACAAACGTTAAGAAAAGCACACCTGCTACCCGGTAGGGGAAATGGCCTTGGTCTGCCTTGCTATTCTCATCTGAAAAGGGGAGAACATGAGGGGTGGTGGGAAGATTCCCACTTAGGAAAATCCAAGTGAAGTCCTCGGCATGCCAACCAGCACACAGTCAGCGGCTTGGTTTTCTCACCTGTAAAATGGGTATCACAGAGGTACGAAGGTCCCACCTCTGAGGGCTGGTGGAGGGTAAAATCAGAGAACCCAAGTCGAGGATCCAGAAGTGCTGAATCTTCTCCCCAATAGCCGACCTCCACTGAGTGGTGAGCGACGGGTTCCATCAGGAAACGACGCAGGGTCCCCGCGGTTCCCCCCCCCCCCGCCCCCCGCACCAAGCACATGGCTGACACTGATGGTCTGTGTTTCCTCTGCTTGTCTGTCCCACCAGGGCTGGGAGTCTCCCAGGGCAGGGCTCCCTCCTCCTGCATCTTGATCCTAACGTGCAGCCATGGTCGGCTCATCATTCCCAGAACACGAAGGGAATGAACAAATCTGCCACGTGACTCCCAGTGTTGAAAGAAAAGGGCGTTCAACTGATTCCACAAGTGACAGAAAATGTAAACTCGTGTGCTGTTTCCTAACATGTCACTGACCATCCAGGATTCCAATAAATAAAACCAAATGACTAGAGTTTGTCACATCAGGGAGAAAATGTTTACCCAAACCAAGTCTCATCTATTTTTTTGTAATTTTAATTTTAATTATTTAGTTTTGGCTGCTCTGGCTCTTCGTTGCTGCGCGTGGGCTTTCTCTCGTTGCGGTGAGCAGGGGCTACTCTTCGTTGCGGTGCACGGGCTTCTCACTGCGGTGGCTTCCCTTGTTGTGGAGCGTGGGCCCTAGGCACGTGGGCTTCAGCAGTTGTGGCACACAGGCTCAGTAGTTGTGGCTCGCAGGCTCTAGAGTGCAGGCTCAGTAGTTGTGGCGCACGGGCTTCGTTGCTCCGCGGAACATGGGATCCTCCCAAACCAGGGTTCAAACCTGTGCCCCCTGCATTGGCAGGTGGATTCTTAACCCCTGTGCCACCAGGGAAGCCCTCCTTTTGAAGTGAATTTTCTACAGTGATTTCAAAAACTTGAAAAGATTATAACCTTGAAGTGACAGAGGCATCACAAAAAAAACACTTACAAATTCTACTGCTAAATAAGAATCTAGACTCTGGGCTTCCCTGGTGGCGCAGTGGTTGAGAGTCCGCCTGCCGATGCAGGGGACATGGGTTCGTGCCCCGGTCTGGGGAGATCCCACATGCCGCGGAGCGTCTGGGCCCGTGAGCCATGGCCGCTGAGCCTGCGCGTCCGAAGCCTGTGTTCCGCAACGGGAGAGGCCACAACAGTGAGAGGCCCGCGTACCGCAAAAAAACAAAACAGAACAAAAAAAGAATCTACACTCTAACAAATCAGCAGCTCACGTCGTGTATCAAAATAACAGTTCCCATTTAATGAGGTTTGTTTATCCGCCAAGACAAGGCCAGGGGCTCTACATAAGTGACTTTCATTCTCACAGTGACACTGTGAGCAAGGCACGTACAGAGAACCTAAAAGGCGTCCAGTCACGAAGAGCGTATTGTCAACGCATTCATCAGCTACCAGCTTCACTGTGCAAAACATCTCTATTAAATAGTGGCTGTTACTAAGTTCAGAAATCATCTTGAACGATTTGCGAAACTGCTTTAGGTGAAGATCCTATCCACTGGAAGAGTCTCATAGAAGTAAGTGATGCCTCATGGTGAACAGACTTGTGGTTGCCAAGGGGAAGGGGGTGGGGGAGGGATGGATTGGGAGTTCGGGGTTAGCAAATGCAAACTGTTACATACAGAATGGATAAACACCAAGGTCCTACTGTACAGCACAGGGAACTCTATTCAATATCCTGTGATAAACCATCATGGGAAAGAATATAAAAAAGAAGAATGCCTATATATGTATAACTGAGTCACTTTGCTGTACAGCAGAGATTAACTCAACTTTGGAAGTCAACTACACTTCAATGAAAAAAATAAATAAATAAGTGATGTCTCAACTGCTCTTGGCATCCGTCTCCTCCTACCATGACAACTGGGAGGAACTGTCCACAAATTTCTTGAAGAAAACGAAGTCCAATGAAAATGCCTCTTTGCCGAAGTATGGGTGAAGAAGATGAGAAATGGAGAAGCCATGGGACGACTCTTTGGCTAAAAAATAAATGAGAGTGACCAACTCTGGGAATGGAATTCGATTCCAGAGAATGATCCCAAGTCCAGACCATAAGGGATGAGAGCATCCAGCTCCTTCAGACGCTGCTGAAAGATGGAGGAGCCAGATGTGAACCCACCCGAAGACCCAAAGCTGTGTGTGATTGCCAATCAAGGTCTCACGGGTGAGCTGAGCCTTGTCCCTGCTGTCCCCACGATGAGGGAGGAGAGAGGCGGACACAAGGAGGCCCACTTGGGCCTCTGTCCACCCAGAAGACTCACTGCACTAACAGATGTCCTAAAGCAGGAGGTGGTCTGCAGAGGGCCAGCCGCTGCTCAACTCTGCTGGTGAGGCCCCAAAGCAGCCGCAGACGGGATGTTAACTGAAGGAACATGGCTGTGTTCCAATAAAACTTTATTTACAAAAGCAGGCAGAGGCCGGATTTGGCCCACAGGCTGTAGCTTGCCAACCCCTGCCATGCAAAGGGAGGCTCCTGGCCTGAGGGCTCAGGAATGCACAACTGAAATGGGGCCAAGGAAGCAACCTGCAGAGACGTGGGACTGAGACAGAATTTATGAAATTATCGATGGGGATGCAGGGGAAGAGGGGCTATCGCAGGAAGGCTGCTGTTTCACCCTGTATTGGCAAATGGAGTTGCAGAAGGGCCGGATCACGAGGACAGTTTCCACGACGTTTGACTTCTAATTCAAGCGGATGCGTTTTCAAATCAGAAATCAGGAAAAAAATTATAAAAGTAGAAATAAATATTTGGATTAAATATCTGAAGATGCGCCAGTGATCTTTTTTTTCCCCTCTATCAAATGTGGTTTTTATTCAACTGACAGGCACTTTTCTATAGCTGCACTTGTGGAACTTCACATGGCAAAAACAGGAGTTTTTGTCTGTAGACTTTTTTTTACCTTATTAAAAATGAGACTGGTCCTAAAAATATAGGTAGAAACAAATTTAAATTCACAAAAAACTGCATTCATGAGTCTGAAGATGAGGATGGGCCTGAGGCTGTTCTGAACCTTGACCCTTGACAGGAGATTCCAGGTGCCTAGATGGCATAGACCCAGGCTTAGTTTTCCGAGGTTGGCCTCGGGCCTGGGGAAGACAAGTGGCAAAGGCGCTGGAGCCAGCTAACTCACCCTTCAGAGGGAAGGAGGCTGGGCTGGGTGTTGCCACTTTCAAGGAATCCGTTTCCCGCGTTATCACATCCTCAGGAACTAAGCTCCCCTTGGTTCCTTCCACAAAGATACCCGTCAAATAGCGTGACACCCAGGATCGGCACCTGCAGCAGTCCTAACCCAGGGAGACCGCCCGAAGCATCTGGGACGAGCGAAGCCGCTTCGCGTGAGAGAAGAGCTGACGCTCGCTGAGTTTTCCTTTCTGGCGCTCCAGCTCCGGGATGCTAGAAGCTGTGATATCAACCTCTCCATCACTTCGACCCCTGAGGCCACGGACGGCAGCTGCAGTCTCCTCCTCCTTTTCCTCCTCTTCCACACCACTGGTCTCCTCCAGGATCTGAGGAAGGCCACGCCTCCGCCCCCGGCCTTCCTCTGGCCCCGGAGCTCTACCTCAGGTCGCCCGGTTCGCTTGGTCAGAGCAGTTTTCAGTCTCCGGTGCGGGCCTTCAACAATCCACGTGTTTTTCCTGTAGCGGGACATACTGGCCAGACTCTTGTCAATCTCACCGATGCCGAGGGCGGAGCCACTGCACAAGGAAGGCCAGGACAGCAGCCTTCTCTTGGGGTGGCTAGGCCTGAAAAGGCTGGGTGCGCAGGCTGTCACCGAGGGCCGTCTCCTCTCCATAGGCCATGAGGGGCCGCGCAGGATCTCAGACCCGCTGTCTCTTGTCAGTGGGATCTCGGACACCTTCTCCCCCAAGATCTTTAAGGACTGACAGGAACCTTAACAACCTATCTCAAGTTTCAAACCTACAGGTTTGAATCTCAAACCTACATTCAAGCATCTCGTTTCTACATCACAGTTCAACACTTTACTCAAATGCCTGTACCTGAACTCATTTTTATTTTCTGTGTGTGTGTGTGTGTTTCTGAAGGATAGCGAATGCTATTTTATGTATAAAAGAGAAACAAAATGTACCTCATAATAGGTACATAACCAGAACCCTGGAGGATATGGCTAGGAAATAAAAATTTTCTGGACTTGAGAAAGATGACCCAGGGTCCAGGGCGGCCCGGTCACCGAGCCCACCCCCCCGTGTACTTGAGGGACCCAGTTCCGACAGGTCGAGTCAGATTCTGCAAGATGTGAGCCATGAAGAAACTTCTTGGTTCATAGCTTTGGGGATTTTAGAACTGCAGACAGTGGGCTGTAGGCCTCTATTTATAAATCCCCAAAGACCTCTCCTTCCTAAGTGACTGAAATCCAGACCCCTCCCTGGCTCTTTAGGCCAGGTGTGCCGGCCTCTGGCCCCTGAAAAGGCTCTGCCCCAGCCCGGCCCGGGTGCTGCCCCCCAGCTCTGGGCACTCCCTCCAGGGGGTTCTCCCTGACTTCCTGGCCTCTCTCTCTCCCACTGTCAGATTTTCTTTGCTTGAGAATCATGATCATTACTCACAATTATCTCATTTGCCAGTTTCCCCATGACCCTCTCCCCGACTAGGAGTCAGGAGCCCCAGGAAAGCAGCTTCTGCAGAAGAGCTGCCACCCAGCGCTCACACTGCAGGTGGCACCCGGCTGGTGTTCAATCAGCATCCAAGGAATTCAGGAGGAACTCCCTGGCGGTCCAGTGGTTAGGACTCCGCACTTTCACTGCTGAGGGCCCGGGTTCGATCCCTGGTCGGAGAACTAAGATCCCACAAGCTGCACCGCACAGCCAAAAAGAAAAAAAGCAAAACAAAACAAACAAACAACAAAAAAAACCCCAGGAATTACAGGGAACGACTCTCGGTGGGCGATTGAGACCAGGCTGGCCCGGTGCCGGGTAACTTCCACACCCCTCTCCCAATCCCCGCGGCACCCTGACAACACCATGCACCCTTGTTCACCAGCAGGGGCACTGAGGCATCTCATGGTTTCCCCCAAGGCCAGAGAACCGTGACAATATCACAGTTTAAAGGAACAGCCTAAGTCAAACAGTGAAGTAGTCCACCCCCCCTCCACCAGCCCCCCATCCCATGCCCCCCACCAACCTGCTGCCTCTGTCCCTGAAGCAGGAAGCAGGGTGATTAAATGCACAAAATCCTTCTGGTGCTTCTATGTCCAGAACAAACTCGACTGAGCAGCAACTCATTGACTGAACCCTAATCCAAGCCACAGCGATGAGTGAGCAGCTAGAATGAGAACATTATTTGTACGCTGACGATCTTACAAAGAAATTCTTCTCGCTAAAAACTTGGAGATGTATCTATTTGCTGTAACTGCAGATTACTCAAGACCGAACGCATTGTAAATCATCCCATGTTCTGAGAAATTCTGGAACTGTCGGCTGATTTTTCCAGGAACAGAGGGTGAGAGCTGCCAAGCCCGCCTGCTGGACTCTCGCAGGAGCGCAACAGTGCCTGCAGAGGCCGCGGCACGGCACGACGGAGCCCTTCCTCCCGGGGTGACAGGCTCCGCTGGCAGGGCCCACCGTGTGTCCGCGGCCTCCTGGCTCCTGGGAAGAGCCTTGGGCAACTGGGACGGCGACTACAAACACCTAACACGTCCGCGAAGCCAGGCACTGGCTACAGCTGGCACTCCTGCCATCCCTGCCCGGACCAGGGGAAATCTGAGATGCCAGTGGGTTGAGCTAAGAGGGCTTTGGGGTGGAACCTTCCCTACGTCCTATCTGGCCCTTACGGTTCACTCTGTGACCAGCAAAGAGGACGTTGCTCGGCTAACTTGCAGACACACTTCCCCGGGGAAGGTTTTCCCTGCAGTTCACTGATGCCATTTCCCTGGGAGCGCTGGTGCCAAGTGTGAGGCTGGCAGGCTGGGGTGACAGCCAGCCAAAGTTAAACGGTCAAGTGAGAGCTGAACCCATGACCACAGCGGCATCACGGCGTTTCAACCGACAGGGCGAGGCAACCACGGCCTCTTTAAGACCAGGGAATGATCACCCAGGAGGCAGAGGGCAGGATCCGGAGAACGCTCACCCACTGAACAGGCTGGGGGTCCCCAGCAAACTTCATGGCTCTGCGAAGGTTTCAGCCCCCTTGTCTCGCTTGAAACTGACTGTGGCTTTGTCTCAAATCCAGAAATCACAGTGAATGCTACGCCTAATCTCCAGTCTTTCTTCCAAGACCTCTTGCTCTCTGACACCAAAAAAATTAAAAAGATACCTCTCTGCAGCCCCTATGCTATGGGCAAATTATCATCACTGCAGCTAAGCACAGACTTCACAGACGAAGGGAGAGAAAAGCAAGCTCAGAGGAGTGCAAATATCACATCAAGGGACTTCAAAACGTACGACTCCTGCTGGAAAAACAGAGGCCGGGAGAAAGGTGGCACAAGTGCTTCACAGGCTGCAGGGCTGAGAAGGAGAAACCAAGATTCACTTGTCAAATCCAAAGACCTAAGGATCAAACGTATCTGTCTACACCATAAAGCAAAAGTTCAAACGAAAACCTGCCACAGGAGATAAAGGACACTTACAGATGAAACTCGTCCAGCAGCCCATGCAGAAGGGCTGGAGGTGAACCTGCGGTCCCACAAAGCCTGCCTGATGCTATCGGGGTGGGAAGGGCTCCACCTGTGACAGGCAGGTCACTGCTGGGCCGAGGATCTTCTCCTTCCTACTTCCTCGTCCCAGAAGCTCATGCCTCTGCTTGAAATCCCAACATTCGCCACCCTTCCCACTCACCATCTGGAGTTTCAGGGCCCTGCAGGAGACAACACAGGGCCCGCTTCATTGCAGGGAAGTGTGCACTACAATGCAAGTCTTGTAGAAAAGGATGCTGCGGTCACAGTGATGATGAGCTCTTCCAAGCAAAGCAAGGAAGGCCATGTGAAAGTGCCTGGTCTTTGCGCTAAAGGGCGCGTCCACAGCCCCACTCAGCACTTCCTCCTTGACCTGCTAGTGATGGGTGGTCAGGTTATGAGCTACATTTGTGCCCCGGCCCTGGGCCAGACCACTGCCAGAATCCGCTGCCACACTCACTCATACCTGGTAGTATGGATGGTGCAGAAAGGAGTCTGGGCCGCCCGCTAAAGCCATCGGTTCCTTCCTGCCGTCTTCAAATCGCGTGGACTGGGCCGCGGCACCTGGAACGAAGACAGACCGTGAGAAGCCCGGCCAGAGGGAAAGCCCGCCGCTCACCGGCGGCTCAGGGGCAACGCGCCTGCACAGGTGACGCCGGACGCCACTCGGATCTTGGGGGCGCCAGGGGGCTGGCACCAACTCCAGAAGCTCGAGCAGCCACCTGTGGTCACAGGGCCCGTGGGGCAGAGGCACTCAGAGGGGTGAGGGGGCGGCCATCCACAGTTATTAACACCCTGAAGACTTTCTGGGACTTTGGGCAACACAGACCGCCTGAGTCCAGAGAAGCACTGTGGGGTGGTGGGGCGTTGCCGGCGTCCTCTGAGCACCACCCGTGTAAATGCTGCCTCCACCAGCCACAGCCTAGAAGGAACCACTGTCAGTGGACGTTGAGCCGCCACCTACAGAGTCCAGGCACTCCCTGCAGGCGCCATGCTGGGAACAACACTCATGGGCGGGGCCTCTGGAATGGACCTTAAGACCCGCCCCCGACTCCCGGGAGGGCTGGAGCGACATCAGCTCCGTGAAGACGCACACTGGGCTCCTGCAAGGAGCCCCCGACGGGCAGGGAAGGGAGGTCCTGTCTTCCTCCTGAATCTCCTGGGGTACAACCACACACCTGATCTGTACGAGGCAGTCAGTGAGAGTTTCGGAGCCGACCCCAACAAACCCCACCTCCCGCAAAATGCAGAGGACTGGGGCGGGGGTGGGCGGCACAGCACCCTGGTCCGGACTGGACACAAAAAACGCCACGCCTGAACAATTCATGACTCCTGACCATGCAAGGCTTTCTCCAGCCTCTGCACCCATAGGCTTTGTTCTCAACTCCAACAGCAGCTAAGTCCTGCTACCCTGTAGGAATGAGCTCAGGGATCACCTCCTCCAGGAAGCCCCCCTGAATTGCCCCTCACCAATCACCACCACCCACGATAGCTCAGTCAGTGTCCACTCTGGGCTCACACCCGTCCTTCCATCTGCCACACTGAGCTGCAGATGCCCCTTCTTGGTCTCACTCCCCACAGATGAACCCTGTGCTCCCTGGTAACAGAACTCTCTCCGTGGCAGCCCCCAGCCTCACTCTCAGGAAGCACCGGCGGAGAGACACTGCCTGGCTCTTCAGGGCCTGTGTCCACGCAGGCAGGGTTCACAAAGGGGGCTCAGGGGGCCCTCAGCATCACCCTGTCAGAGGGGAGAAAACCAGACAGCAACAAGGGCCACCTGCCACGTCCAGGGCTACCTGGAGGGACACCCTCCGCCCCTACGGGGGCAGGTGGGCGTCCAGTGTCCCCTCCAAGGGGACAGCTCACCCCTGAGGCTGCGTTTCAGTGAACAGTAACCAGAGCCTCGATGATGCGTGAACCGGGAAACAGAGCTGAGAAGGTGTTTCCCAATCTTACCCTCCAGGGCCTGTAAAGGCTTATTTCCCTGAAGTAGCTTTACTATGAGAAAAATAAGAGAAATTGAGAAAACGGTTCACTTCTCTCAATGAAAGAACAGAAAACCCAGGAAAAATGGGACTGGAAGAAACACTACAGACAAGGACCTGCTCAGGACAAGACGAACCGATGCTGGTTCCAGCTGAACCAACACTGCAGGGAACTAAATCCACGGGAGAGAAATTCCAGAAGCACCACAAACAGCCCACAGAGAGGATGAGCTAAAGCACAATGGCACAATGTGACATGCAGGACGCAGAGGACAGACCGGGAAAGACCAGAAATCGTCACGGGACAGGGCTCCTCACATGTCAGATTTCTCCCTCAACTCACATCACAGGCTCAGTTTTCTAGAACTCAGAAATAAAAGACTCACAGAAGCTTCTCAGAGGAAAACTGGAAGACTTAGGTAGGGCATAAAATTGGGGATACTAATTCCACCAAACATGATTGCAAAAATAATCAAGGTCAGATCCAGTTATGGGCTGAACTGTGTCCCCTTCACCCCGCCCCAAACTCATATGTTGAAGCCCTAACCTCCAGGACCTCAGAATGTGGCCATATTTGAAGGTAGGGTCTTCAAAGCAGTAATCAAGGCAAAATGAGACATTACCATGGGTCCTGATCGAACGTAAGAGATGAGGACACAGACACACACAGAGGGACGACCACGTGAGGACCCGGGGAGAAGACGGCCATCCACACGCCCAGGAGAGAGGCCTCAGGAGGGACCAGCCCTGCCCACACCTTGACCTCAGACTTCTGGCCTCCAGAGCTATGGGAAAATAAATTTCTGTTGTTTAAGCCACCCAGTCTATGATATTTTATTATGGGGGTCCTAGAAAACTAATACAGATCCCAAATTATTAAAACACTACCAAACTGTCCTCACAGCTAAAAGGAGCAGAAGCATTTACTGTCACCCAGTTATGTCTTCTGCGAGGTCTCTGGGACTCTTTAAGTCACCGCACAGAAACACAAGGACGGCCCGTGAGAGGCCGCTGGGCTGCAGAGACCTGGCAATGGTAACAAGATGGCGGAGGTGCTTTGTCCCCACGGCAGGACGGGTGAGGCTGGTGGCCTCCCTGCAGCCTCCGCAGGACCGGCAGCCCCCAGGCCTTCAGGCTCCTCTAGCCCTGAGGCCACTCGCCCCCGCGGCAGTTTAGCCTCCTGTGTCCGTCTGTCCACACTCTACCACCCAGCCCTTTAACCAGACACCAGTGGGGGGTTGCTCCGAAGGCATTCTGTAGAAGTGGAAACATCTGCAGACACGGGACTTAAAATGAGTCCCCTCCACGGTGGGGGTGGGCCTCGTGCCACCAGCTGGAGGCCTTAAGAGCAAAGATGGAGGTTTCCTGGAGAAGAAGGAATCTGGCCTCAAGGCTGTAGCAAACTCCTGCCCCACGGATCCCAGACTTGCCGGCCTCACCCTCACTGGAGCTGATTCCTTAAAATAAATCTCCGAATACACACACACATTAACACCCCAACCACTAGCTGTAAGAGCCCAGGATCACGCCACGATGCCCCGTAGGCCTCCCCACCGCAAACACACGGCCGCGTGGGTCTGACGACTCTATGGGCCACTGCCCGGCACCCGCCACGTCCTCGCCACCCCCCAGCCCTTTCAACAAACACGCCTCCTGCCTTCCACCCTCACTGTGGCCGCGCTTTCCTGGGGGTGCTGTTTTTCTCCCCTTCACCTCACTCCCAATGGCCTGGGGGAGGGGTCAGTGTGCTCCGGGCCCCTCCTTTCTGCACAGAGGACAGCCCCCCTGGCCCCTCAGGATCCTCTCTGTGCCCCTCCCATCAGGCTGTCCCACGTCCCCACCTCCCCTGCTGTCACTGCCCTGTCCCCCGCTCACCCGTGCAGCCTGCTTGCCCTATCTTGCACACCCTCAGGAACTCCTGGATGTAGGCGACGTATGGAGACGTACTGTTTATTTTCCCCTGGAAGCTGCAAATTTAATGGAGGTTAAGAGTGCCGAAAATATTTAAATGTGCCAGCTTTACCACCTAAATATCACCTTTGAAAGTACTGAGTCGGCCAATAAGTTCGTTCGGGTTTTTCTGCGGCTACGGAAAAACCCGAACGAACTTTTTGGCCTACCCAATATTTGCCAGATGTGGTTGCTTCCCAGCCAGAAAAATACATATCCCATAAGCCCTGTTGAGCAGGTTCTCTGGGAAAAGAAAACTACCGTTAGACACAGCAAAAGGTTTGGATTAATTGGCCTCTAATAAGATAGATCAAACCCAAAGCTAACATCACATTCAATGATGAGAGATGGAAAGCTTTTCCCTCCAAGATCACAAGCAAGGAAGGTGAGGATGATCCTTTTGCCACTTCTACTGAACAAAGTGTAGGAAGTTCTGGCCAGAGGAGTCAAGCAAGAAAAAGAAATAAACTACATCCACATGGGAAAAGAAGAACTAAAGTTATCTCTGTTCACAGATGACATGGTCTTATCTGTAGAAAACCCTAAAATTTACAAACACACACACACACACACACACACACACACACACACACACACACCCTAGAGCTTAATAAATAAATTCATCAAATCTATAGGATACAAAAGTCAACATGCAAAAATCAGGTGTGTTTCCAAATACTAACAATGAAAAATCTGAAAAGGAAATTAAGAAAACAACTCCATTCAAAATAGCATCAAAAATAATAATTAAGAATAAATTTAACCAAGGCAGCAAAAGACTTGTGCACCAATTACCAAATGTTGCTATAAGAACATAAATAAGCTATAAGGCAAATATTATGTATTCATGGGTTGAAATATTTAATATTGTTAAGATGATTAATACTATCCAAAGCATTTTATAGATTCCATGTAATCCCTATCAAAGACCCACTGGCATTTTTTGCAGAAATCGATATAATGTTTCTAAAATTCATAAGGATTCTCATGGGACCCCAAATAGCCAAACACATCTTGAAAAAGAAAAGCAAAGTTGGAGGACTCACATTTCTTGACTTCAGAACTTACTACAAGACTATGGTAATCAAGACAGTGTGATACTGGCATAAGGACAGACATAGACTAATGGAACAGAACAGAGAGCCCAGAAATAAACCCTCACACATGGTGGACTGATTTTTAACAAAGGTCCCGAGACCATTCACTGGGCAGCAGGACAGTCTTTTCGACAAGTGGTTCTGGGAAACTGGATATCCACATGCAAAAGAATAAAGCTGGACTCTTACTTTACCCTACAAACAAAAAGTAACTAAAAATGGATTAAAGACCTAAATGTAGAGTTAAAACTATAAAACATACGGAAAATTTTTCATGATACTGGATTTGACAATGATTTCGAGGATACGACACCAAAAACACAGGCAACAAAAGAGAAAAACATATAAACTGAACTTCATCCAACTTAAAAAATGTGTGCATCAAAGGACACTCTGAAGAGAGTGAAAAGACCCACAGAAAGGGACAAAATAGTTACAAATCATATATCTGATAAGGGCTTAATAGCCAGAATAAATAAAGAACTCCTGCAACTCAACAACAAAAAAGCCAAAAACCAAATTCAGAAATGGGCAAAGGACTTGACACTTCTCCAAAGAAGATACCCAGATGATCCACAAGCATGAAGAGACTCTCAATATCACTAGTCATTAGGGAAATGCAGATCGAATCACAATGAGACACCAGGAAAATAATAAGTACGGTGAGGATGCAGAGAAATTGGAACCCTTCTGCATTGCTGGTGAGGATGTAAGGTGCAGCCTCTGTAAAAACTGGCATGACAATTCCTCAAAGAATTAAACACAGAATTAACGCAAGTTCCAGCAATTCTATTTCTAGATATACACCCAAAAGAATCGGAAGCAAGAACTCAAACAAGTACCTGTACACGCATGTTCATAGCAGCACTGTTTACAACAGCCGAAAGGTGGAACTAAACCCAGTGTCCGTCGCCAGATGAATGCGTAAGCAACATGTACTATAAACAAACAATGGACTATTATTCAGCCTTGAAAAGAAATGGAATTTGGATACACGCCACCACATGGATGGACCTTAAAGACGAACAATGCTAAGTGAAATAAACCAATCACAAAAGGACAAATACTGTATGATCTTACTTGTATGAGGTACCTAGTTTAGAGACAAAAAGTAGAATAAAGGTTACCAGGGTCTGGGAGGTGGGGGGTTTGTTTAATGGGCACAGAATTTCCGTTTGGGATGATGAAGCAGTTCTGGAAATAAACAGCAGTGATGTTTACACAGCTTTATGAACATAATTCCACTGAGCTGCACACTCAAAATGGTTAAAATGGCAAATTTTATGTTTTGTATATTTTATCCCCATGTTTAAAAAAATTATTGATAAGTTGGCTATTCAGTGAGCTTCCTTTAATAAAATTGACAACTTTCACTAATTTTTATAACACAACCATGAGAGCAGGCAGAATTTCTTAGGATGCTAACACTCAGAGATGTATAAAGAAGTGATTCCAAATACAGCTTTTGTTTATTCAAGCTTTTCCATTTTGATGTATCTTGACCCCTTCTCAGTTCTGTGACTCTGTGTAACCCACTTGTCTAGGAGGCGAAATTGAACCCATCCATCAAGTCCTGCATAAAAATTATCTCATAATTTGTCACCCACACCTGACAAAGACTAAAAGCTCTATCATTATCCTGTTCTCATGGAGACTAAAAAACCTGTACCCACTCTGGACAGAAAACCTCACTTCTTTTTTTTAGCTGAAATATAGCTGATTTACAATCTTGTGTTAATCTCTGCTGTACAGCAAAGTGACACAGTTATACACATATATACATTCTTTTTCATATTCTTTTCCATTAGGGTTTATCACAGGATATGGAATATACTTGCCTGTGCTGTACAGTAGGACCTTGTTGTTTATCTGTGTAACAGTTGGCATCTGCTAACCCCAAACTCCCAACCCATTCCCTCTCCCAGCCCCCTCCCCTGTAGCAACCACCAGTCTGTTCTCTATGTCTGTGAGTCCGAGGAAACCTTACTTCTAAATGCCCTACAACAGTACAGAGGTAATGATACACTGTGCTACTTTAACGAGGTTAAATTGTTAGTCATCCGTGGATTTAACAAAAATGGTGTGCTCCATACAGGTACTGAGGAACAGTTTCCAAAGCAGGTCAACATTGCAACTTTCTATCTACGGTGATAAAAGGGATTCTCACTAACACGCGTAGAATGACGAAGAAATTGTACCCATCACTACTGTCTCTTTCATTCCTTTGATTCAAGGGGCTCATCGCTAAGTTCCGCTTGCTGTCTTATTTCCATACGTCCCTTTACTTCTGAAAGTTCAGTCCTCCTGCGCGTGAATTCCAATCTAAATAATGTATGTCCCATTTCAACTGAGTTTTGAACTTGTGATAAAAATTTAAATAATCTTCTTCATAAAGTTTGCCCTGTTCCCCTTATTGGACTGTAGTTCAGAAACACAGTTCAGGCAAAGTCAAAAGTTTGCTGATTCTAGAGTCAACATTTTTCTTAACACTGTCAATATTTACACTTCTGGACCCAGCAGCTGAACTTGAACATGCCTTTGTTCTTTTCATGTTTATGTGGTTTTCTTTTTTTTCCACTTTAAGGGCAATGTGTACTAAATTAAAATGGTACAATTGTCATAAACGTGAAAAGTGCTGCACTCAACAACCCTTTTTCTGAAAAGTACGTGGGGCGTTCCTCCCTGGAACCCTGCAGACTCAGGCTGACGCAGATGACGTGCTTATCCGTGCCTTTCACATCACGACCAGCTACAGATGACACTCACGGTGGATTTCAGCCGTTCAGCACCCCGCCTGCCGTGAGCGTGACTCTGATGAGAAGGCTGACTGTGGTGGACACAGCGGGTGCCCGGGTGGATCCTGCAGCCTCCCCGTGACCCCGGCTCAGCGAGTGCGAAGACTACACGCAGCCTGCCCCAATCCATCCCCTTCTGCTCTGTTCTCCTCGTTAAAGGTGTTTTCGTGACCTACGGACTTGATTTCCAGGAACAACAATGGGTTGCGACCCACAGTGTGAAAACAGGGTCAGGCTGGGGCCTGCGGTCCGCGCCCACCTCCAGGTTTATGGGCTGTCCTCCTGCAGCCTGGAGGCTGCTGCCCACTGGCCTGTCCATCCCCACACTGCCCCCTGCTTTCCAGGCACCTGCTCCAGACTGGTCCCTGTGCCCACCTCCATCTCTGACCCACTCTAGAAAAACACGATGCCTCTGCTTAAGGCAACCAGCCATGCCCAGGACCCCCTGAATCCCAGACTGTGTGAATGGGCCCTTTCTGTTTTCAGGTAACCACATATCCAGAATGAGCATTTAATACTGCTGAGAAGCTCCGCTCCACTTCCTCAGGAAATGTTCTTTGTGCTCCCCAGAGCGTCTGTTTCATTCTTTCTCTTCTCTCCCCGCAAATGCCGCCCACCTTTTGATGCCTGCCACACCCAGACAGCACGTAGTAGGGCCTCAAGAAGCATCTGCCAACTAATAAGGCTAAACGGTATCACAGTATAATAAACAATGTGCAATAAATAATGTATAACATATAACGTATAATAGCATAAAACTAAATAGTACAATTGTCGGTGGACAGGTTAAATAATAAAATTTAGTTTAAAAATTAAATACTGTGGTCATTTCATAATAAACTTAAATAATTACACTGTACAACTTAAACTTATACAGTTTTGTATGCCAATTATATCTCAATAAAACTGGAAAAAATTAACAAACAATTTTTAAAAGAAAAAACAAAAAAATTAAAAGAGAAGTTTCAAATCTTAAAATGAATCCCTGTAGGATTTGTTAAAAAGAAATCTGTGCCTTTCATAAAAGGCAGAGATCCTGCCCCTTACTAGGGAAAATATAACTGCAATGTTCACGATATTTTAAGATAATCACTTGCAGAACTGAAAGCAGAATCCTTGTCTTTTCAATCATAATAAGAGGATAAAAATAAACTAGTAATACTTGAAACATCAAAGGGAAAATAGAAAACAGGCAGATGAAGAAGCATTCAAAGCAGAAAAAACTGGTTCAGAAGATGGATGACATATGGAGCAATAAATGTCAACTGTCTAATTCCCTTCTTCTGAAAATGATATTCAAAAATATGCCGATGGGCTTCCCTGGTGGCGCAAGTGGTTGAGAGTCCGACTGCCGATGCAGGGGACACGGGTTCGTGCCCTGG
This sequence comes from Tursiops truncatus, assembly GCF_011762595.2. Classification (NCBI taxonomy): domain Eukaryota; kingdom Metazoa; phylum Chordata; class Mammalia; order Artiodactyla; family Delphinidae; genus Tursiops; species Tursiops truncatus. Next base: position 2,715,392 of record NC_047042.1, read on the forward strand.
TCCGGGAAGATCCCACATGCCGCGGAGCGGCTGGGCCTGTGAGCCATGGCCACTGAGCCTGCGCATCCGGAGCCTGTGCTCCGCAACGGGAGAGGCCGCAACAGTGAGAGGCCCGCGTACCGCAAAAAAAAAAAAAAAATGCCGATGTAAAACAAAATACCCAAAGCAAAGTGAAATAGAAAAGCTTTAAAAAGAGAGCTAGAAAAGGGAGAGACAGAGACAGAACAGGCAAAGATACAAGAACACACACTCAAAGACAACAATAACAGTGGCGGCAATGATAGAAAAGTATCTTTAAAACAAAGAAACACTAATCCACACAGATAGAAGTGTAATTAGTAATGAGCAAAAGCAGTATTAGGTCTTCACCCTCCAGATAACAAATCAACACTATAAACGAACCTTCAATTATAAAAGTGGATGCTGTGCTTCCGTAAAAAGTTTACACTAACAGCAAACCAACCAACCAAAACCCTAAGACCTCCAAGGAGGAAGTGAGAAAAAGCGTTTGTTGCTGGACACTTGTGCTCATCACTGAGGGCAAAGGAAGGAATCAAAGTGGGATCAAAAGAATGCACAACACCCTGCAATGGTGAGACAGAATTAATGATTAGGCATGAAAAGTGCACACGTGCAAATATTTACAAACACCTGTGAAATGATTTTAAAAAATACTAAGCCACAAAGAGTATCAGCGCCTCTTGCTAACACATAAAGATCTCTGAGCTAAGAAACACCTGTGCTGAGCCCCTCCCCCTGTGACGTGAAGGCACAGACCCGATTCCACGGGTGCCAGGGTGGACACAGGGACAGCCGGCCACTGTGCCAACCCGCCCTGAGCCACAGCCAAACACAACACAGCTAGAAATTAAAAACATCTGTGTAAAAAGCAACAAGTCAGCCACTTGAAAATCAAAAACAAGCACTGGCCTAAATAGCTGGTCCAAGGAGAAAATTAATACAGTAACCGTCTCTGGACAGTTAGGTCAATGAGCACCGTCCCTCGTGGAGAGAGGTAACACAAAGCAAGAGACATGACAGGAGAACACATAAGGCCATGACTCCTGCACCGTCTACAAAGGGAAAAAGAAATTATATAAACAATGTGAATCCAGCCTTGAACCAGAAGGAAGGAAATCTGGTCAAAAACAAACCAGAAAGCAAAACATAACAAAGTTTATGAAAATCCAAGAAAGATAATAAAAGACAAAATTCTTAAAAATACACTTTAAAAACCCACCAATACACGAAATTTTAATTAAGAAAAGGAATATAATGATTTTTTTTCATCATATGGTAATTTTAAGGGCATTAGTAAAGAAAGAAATCTGGTAATTTCAATGAAATTATAACTTTCATTAGAAATATATACCAAAATCAGAATAAACTAAAAAATAAATCTTACGATCAAATTGAGTAAAGCCCACCCTCCTGGGCTTCCCTGGTGGTGCAGTGGTTGAGAGTCCGCCTGCCGATGCAGGGGACACAGGTTCGTGTCCCGGTCCGGGAAGATCCCACACGCCGCGGAGCAGCTGGGCCCGTGAGCCGTGGCCGCTGAGCCTGCGCGTCCGGACCCTATGCTCCGCAATGGGAGAGGCCACAACAGTGAGAGGCCCGCATACCGCAAAAAAAAAAAAAAAAAAAAAAAACCAACCCACCCTCCTTCCACCTATATATTTCCAGTATAAAGAAAACCATGTACTTGTTTAGACCAGGCCTGGGCTGTGTCTATGGATTTGTGTGTGTATGATTCCCACTGTTTACAAGAGGAAATGAGCAGAACGGTCAAGGTCCCAGGGCTAGTGATGGGAAGGACTGAGGAAGGTAGGAGAGCTCAGTCCAGAAGTCCACTCCCTTAACCAGAACCCAACAGTCCTATGGTTTTCAGATTATGAACAGACAGCACAGGTATCACCTGGGAACTTGTTAAAATACAAATTTCAGCCCAGACCTGGGCCTACTAAATCAGAGACTTTGGGGATGAGGGCTGCAAAGCAACATGTTTTTCAGGACTGTCAGGCGATACACTCGGGCCGACCCGGCGCCCACCACTGGGCTGCGCAGCAAATCCATTCCGGGAGTTTTTAAAACTCCAATTACCTGGGCTGGACCCCAGACCAGTGAAAACAAGATCTCGAATTGGGAGAAGGGGCGTTGTTTTAAGCTCCTCGGGCGCTTCTGATGTTGAGAACCACCGCTCTCATCTTTTTCTTTTACAATTATTATTCCTTTTTTTTATGATGTTGGCAAGAGGAAAAAATGGAAGAAAAGTGCAACAAAGCTTTGAAGAATCACGCCTCTCCTTCTGGGGGGTGGGTTGGGGGGCCCTACAACTACAAAGCTGTTTGAAGTGAAAAATACACTCAGCTTTCAAAATGGCCATAACTGAACGCTAAGGGCTAGACTCCCAACTGGAAGCTTGTGCCCCGTCTGTTTTTGCCTTTGAAAAATCTATTATTTTTTCCTATGCAAATATAAAGAATCCCTTTTAGAAGGCCGGTTTTCGCCTTTCTCCATCAGGCATTGGTGGAAGGGCAGGGGGAGGGGTGCAGGTTAAACAGCCACCAGAACTACCTGCAGCAAAGAATGACCCCATCATTGCAAACCTTGTGTCCTTAGGGACCAGGGTCTAACTCTGACCACGTGTGCGAGCAGGACCTAGGACTGCACATCTCAGCGCTTGGAAAGACTCGTTTGAAATATGCTGTTTGAACTGTATGATCTCACTTACACCTAGACTCTAAAAAACACAACAAGCTAGTGACTATAACAAAACAGAAGCAGACTCACAGATTCAGGGAACAAACTAGTGGTTACCAGTGGGGTCAGGGGGCAAGGTAGGGGTAGGGGATTAAGAGACACAACCTACTGAGTATAAAATAACTAAGCTACAAGGATGCATTGTACCACATGGGGAATAAAGCCAATACAGACCCTCAACCAGGGCACTGGACTTCTGAGACACGTCCCCACCTCTGAAGCAGGGGCGTGCGGGCACGGAGGTTGTGCGTCGGGCACAAGACGGGATTGCTAAGCCCATGCTCAGACGAGGTGGCACCACTGGATGACGTCAGGAGACAAGGGAGGGAGGACAGCCACAGAGGATGGGCAGGCTGCACAGGGCAGAAGACCTGGGGACAGCACTGGACACAGAATCACAGGGACCACACCCTGTCCTGCTCACGCCCGCGTCTGCAGAGACAAGGAGGACACCTGCCTGCCTTGGGTAAATGTGTGCCCTGGACAAGGTGAAACCCACACGGGCGCAGTGAAACCTAGACCACTCTGACACCTGTGAGCGTGGCCATCCCTGTGTCGCAGATGAGGGCACAGGCTCTGAGATGCTGGGTGACCTGCCCAGGGCCACACAGTGACACAGGACCTCACGGACGGGGAACCACTGAGGGCCTGAGAGTCAGAGCAAAGGACGGATGGGGTGCCCCCCAACATTATGGGATCCTGCCTGTGCACGACCAGGGGACCTTGGAGGAGGGAGGATGGGGCAAGAAGAAAAGCCATTATAATTTAAAATGTGGATTACTCCCTAACTATCTCTGTCTGACTTACTTCACTCAGTATGGCAATCTCTAGGTCCATCCATGTTGCTGCAAATGGCATCATTTCATTGTTTTTAATGGCTGAGTAATACTCCATTGTATACTATATTATATATACATATATATATATATATATATATATATATATATATATATATATGTACCACATCTTCTTTATCCATTCCTCTGTTGATGGACACTTAGGTTGCTTCCACGTCCTGGCTATTGTAAATAGTGCTGCAGTGAACACTGGGGTGCATCCTTTTGGACCATGTTTTTCTCCAGATAGTTTGGGAATGACATGTACCCACTGCTATATTTAAAATGAATAACCAACAAGGACCTACTGTATAGCACAGGGAGCTCTGCTCAGTATTATGTAACAACCTAAATGGGAAAATAATCTGAAAAAGAATAGATACGTGTGTGTATAAGTGAATCACTTTGCTGTACACCTGAAACTACCACAACATTGTTAATCAACTATACTCCAATATAAAATAAAAAGTTTAAAATTTTTTTTTTAATTTTTAAAAATGTAGATAACTTACATACAGATCTAAAATGGGGGTCCTTTGAAAAGAACTTATCTTCTCTTATATATATATATATTTTTTTTTTAATTCATTAATGTTTTGTTTTCACTATTGACATCATCACTTATAATCCCTGATTCTTGAGGTTCATGAATCACTATAAATTACTGACTGCCTCTGGGTAACTTCCAAGGGACAGATCTTTGCATATTAAAATTATAAAACAAGAAACAGAAATTAAGAGACTAAATCAATTAAGTCAAAAAGGGGAAGGACTTCCCCGGCAGTCCAGTGGTTAGGACTCAGCGCTTTTCACTGCCGTGGCCCCAGGTTCAATCCCTGGTCGGGGAACTAAGATCCTACAAGCCTCGCAGCGTAGCCAAAAAAAAAAGAGGAGTGGGGACGAGCAAGATGCCACCCACATTGCCAGCCACACCACCCACCGTCCCAGAAGCACAATCTTCACGTGGGAATAAGTGACGTTAACACCAGTGGGAAACAGAACACTCAGATGTGTCCTTGCTGCCTACAAATCTGATTGCATAATTCTTGAGAAAGTGGTTCAAACTTCATCAGAAAAACCCAGGATGCTCTATAAAACAGCCCTTGGTTTTAAATACTTTACAAAATATATATACTCCAAAATCCTTCCAATCAACACCTAAGAGGAAAGCACTGTCACTACAATAAAACACAGACCACTGACTAGAGACTTCTTTTCTCCTAAAGAAAACTTGAAAAAAAGCCCCAAGAGGTTATATCTAAATCACACTTCCCAGATTCTGGACTGAGGTCTCTCGTTAAATTACAAAATACTGAAGATGGTGGCATCAGATCTTCTTAATTTCATTCTTTCAGTGAATCTCATAAAAGGCCTGAGCTTCCTCTCTTCCCAGCCAGCCCCGAGCCCAGTGCTGGAGCTGGGAGAGCGTCAGGTGCCTTGAGGACGGACGTGGGCACCTGCACCCACACGCCCAATGGGAGCAAACGAGCGGCTGCACCGTAAAGCTGACCATGATGGCAAAATGCTGGAAACAACCTCGCAGCCTAAAAACACCAAGCTGCTTGGATTACAAATACTGATGTGGCAACAAAAAACAAGGTGCAGTAAAATGCTCTGCACTTAAAAGCTTTTGCACAGCAAAGGAAACTATAAACAAGACGAAAAGACAGCCTACGGACTGGGAGAAAACATCTGTCAAAGATGAGACTTACAAGGGATTAATCTCCAAAATATACAAACAAGTCATACAGCTCAATACCAAAAAAAAACAACCCAATCAAAAAATGGGCAGAAGATCTAAAGAGACATTTTTCCAAAGAAGACATACAGATGGCCAAAGGTTCATGAAAAGATGTTCAACATCACTCATTATTAGAGAAATGCAAATCAAAGCTACAATGAGGTATCACCTCATACAGGTCAGAATGGCCATTATCAAAAAATCTACAAATGATAAATGCTGGAGAGGGTGTGGAGAAAAGGGAACCCTCCTACACTGTTGATGGGAATGTGAACTGATACAGCCACTATGGAGAACAGAATGGAGGTTCCTCAAAAAACTAAAAATAAAGCTACCATATGATCCAGCAATACTACTTCTGGGCATCTATCTGGTGAAAACCGTACTTCGGAAAGATACGTGCACTCCTCTGTTCATAGCAGCACTATTCACAGTAGCCGAAACATGGAAGCAACCTAAATGTCCACTGACAGATGAATGGATAAAGAAGATGTGTTACCTATAAATAATGGAATATTAGCCATTAAAAAGAATGAAATAATGCCCTTTGCAGCAACATGGATGGATCTAGAGATTGTCATACTGAGTTAAGTGAGTCAGACAGAGAAAGACAAACATCATATGATATTGCTTATATGTGGAATATGAAAAAAGGTACAAATGAACTTATTTACAAAACAGGAAGAGACTCACAGACATAGAAAACAAACTTACGGTTACCAATGGGGAAGAGAGGCGGGGAGGGATAAATTAGGAGTTTGGGATTAACAGATACATACTACTATATATAAAAGATAAACAACAAGGACCTACTGCATAGCACAGGGAACTATATTCAATATCTTATAATTAACTATAATGAAAAAGAATCTGAAAAAGAATATATATATATAACTGAATTACTCTGCTATACACCTGAAACTAACACAAGATTGTAAATCAACTATACTGCAATTAAAAATAAACAAACAAATAAACAAGATGGTTCCCTAGGCAGGTGCCCCAAGGTATCGGGGGCGACGCGGAGCAGAGAAGAGAAAACAGAGGGTCAGCACTCCTGCCACTGGGGTAGCAGAGACCTCTCAGGAGAGTACTGACAGCCAGCAGCAGGGCAGCCCTTGGGGGCAGGGGCTTACTTTCCCCCGCAAGACCCTTTGGACCCGTAAAATGTTGCACTAGGTCCCTGAATCACCTACCCCCCAAAAAAGTGAGCTCGATAGCTGTATTTTAATTCTTAGAAGAACTGATGCAGCCCGAGCTTCTGAAACTTTGCCATGATTGTTAGTGAATCCAGCAAAGTATATCATTTTTTCTTTTTTTTGACTGTCATAGCATCAGATTCATATAAACTATGGGTCAGAAGAGCAAGCCTTGCTTCTCAGAAAGGAGCAGAGTTCAGGATCTGAAGTGCATTTCAGAGAGGGGCCTGGAATCCGGTCACAGCACACAAGGCCACCCCGAGTGACACTGGGGACAACAGCTGTAACGCTGCCAACTGGCAGCGTGTCCTGTGTTGGGATGTTTCCGCCAGTTCTGACCAGCACAGACGCTGGACTTACTCTTAGATTTCACGGCCCTTTCAATACATCAATCTAACCCTAACCCCCAAGCCCTGCCTTGTCCACCACCTTGACAACCTGGGGGCAAACAAATAATCTTATTTTTAAGTCTTAATTCAGTGTTTCATCAATTCACACTTAGCAAAAAGCCCTGACATGTGAAGCCCTTCTAAGCTCTTGCCGGGGAGATGTCGTCTTGGCCTAGAAACGTCTCGGGGGAGCTCTCAGTCACAGCTCAGCCTGGAGACCCTAAGTGATCCTCCCGTGGAATATCTATTTCTGAGCTGTATTCCCCCCTTCCAGAGTCCCCCACACGCCGATCCACCAAACCCAGGATTCACACATCCTAAGTCACTCTCCAGGGTGGAGTTATGAGGTGTCCACTCTCGTTCCCATGGGAGATGACATGGGTTCACCTAACAGTGACCATCAGGCCACGGGGGCTGGAAAAGAGGAGATGGTCCAGGAGGCCACTGTGCATCCCTCCCCTGGGACCAGGGCTGGAGCTTCAGGTAATCTTCCGCCCACAGCGCCTGTGATGAACACACAGTCAGGGCTGCAAACCTGCTCACGTTACTCTTGGCCAGTAGCACAAGGGAAAGGTGACCAGGCTACACGACCACACAACTGAACAGTGACCGCCATCGAGGCTAACCTAATGTCACGCTGCTAGGAGACCCTCTAATTCCAGGGCTCTGACTGCCTAAGGCTGGATTTGGTAACAGCAGCCTTGGAATTTTAAGCTTCTTGAAGATGTGCTCCTTTTTGTTGCCTTAAGGGCCCCGGGGCAGGGGATAAGATTGGGTTTATTATATCTAGTTTAGTTACAGGAAGTGTCCATAGCTTCAAACTAACCCAAATAAAGTCACTTTAAATACATCAGTTTTAATTAAAAAATAAAGTCTTCAGGGGCTTTCCTGGTGGCACAGTGGTTAAGAATCCGCCTGCCAATGCAGGGGACACAGGTTCGAGCCCTGGTCCGGGAAGATCCCACATGCCGCGGACCAACTAAGCCCGTGCGCCACAGCTACTGAGCCTGTGCTCTAGAGCCCATGAGCCACAGCTACTGAGCCCACGAGCCACAACCACTGAAGCCCGCACACCTACAGCCCATGATCCGCAACAAGAGAAGCCACCAAAATGAGAAGCCCGCGCACCGCAATGAAGAGTAGCCCCCGCTCGCCGCAACTAGAGAGCCCGTGTGCAGCAATGAAGACCCAACACAACCAAAAATAAACAAATAAATAAATAAATTTATTTATTTATTTTTTAAATCTCAAAAATAAGAAGAAACTCTTCCTGCCAATCACAGGTGCTTCTGTGGGCTCTCCAGCCCCTGACACCATCCTACACGAGTCGCGTTTTCCGAGTGATGCCACTGCACCCTGCCAACCACTCCCAGCTTTTAGCTCCGCAGGGACGTGGCTTAAGTGTCCTCTCCCCGCCCTGCCCTCTGGGGAGCACCTGCCGCAGCTCCCACGGCCCGGAACCGTCCCCATACGGGTCCCGACTCGCCAACAGCTGAGTGACGCCCCAGTACACCTGCCCCTCCTGCAGGGTCCCACCCTGGTTGATGAGTCATTAAGTGCCCCCTTCCCCCTCCTCCACTCAACGTACCTCTGCAGAGTCTGGCCCCTCCCTCCTCCGCCCCGCTGGCCATTCTCAGTACCCCGGGATCACCCCGCAGGACCCTGATTCTTAACTCTGGTCTCACACTAGCATCCCGGGAGACCTTTCCAAATCCTGCTCCAAGCCCCACACCCCAGTCCCTGTAACTTGCCTGCAGCCAGACCTGGGCACAGGTACTTTACTTAAAGAACTGTCCAGGTGACCCGTGAGGTGTGGTCAGAGTGAAAGGTGGTGGATTCGGCTGCAAACTCCCCGCAGCCCGGAGCTCTCCGGGTACCTGCCCTCAAGCTGCATTGGAGTGTTCTTAATCCAACGACCTTAACTGGGAACACAGGTACTTTTCTATTCCAATACGGTTGGAAACAACCTAAATGCCTGGCTCTAGGGACATGTGCGCAGGTCAGTATGTGTGCGTGTAAGTACACGGACCCCACATACGTGCGCACATGCCATTGGGGTACCCGAGGGAATTGATGTACACAGGGTGGTGGCCACGAACAGGATGCTGCTTGGAAGTTTCTACTCTGTGGGAAAATCCCTAGCCCCCAGGGTTATCCTTTCTATCCTGCAAGCCAGTTCTCCTCCTTGCTCTCCCAAATCCACCTGCCAGGCCTCTGCTCCTGAACGGGCTCTGCCCGGGCCAGGGAAACAGGTCAGCCCCCGGTCCCACCCACATCACCGACCCCCTGCCTCCTGGGACCCAGGAGGCCACGTCCACTGCTGCCCTCCGCCCCCACCGGCCCCCCGCCCCCAGTCTCCTTAGCGGGTGACTTCCCAACTCCAAGTCCTCTAAGTAGCGGGGGTCCCAGCACCCACGGCTCAGACCTCCTCCCTCCCTCCCTCCCTGGGCTCACCCATCTTCACCACCGTAAATCCACGGGAAGCCACGGGCGCTCTCGCCAGGCCTTCACTGCCAACTCGCCCTGAATGCTACGGCCACACACACAGCTGCCCTGCCCCCCGCCACTCAGCTGTGCCCCGGCCTCTCAAACCCAAGTGTCCAAAGTCAAAGTCCCGGCCCTCCTGCAGTCACCACTTCTGCATCCCAGCAGAAACGCCTCCGTCTGCTTGCTCGGCCAGACTGGGATGCCACCCTGGTTCCACCTTCTCCCACAAACCCCTGCAACGGATCCAGACTCCAACCACTTCCCCCGACTGCGTGGGGTCCAAGCACACCACCCTGCCGCCGGGTTTCTCGGCACGCTTCCAGGGGCCCGCATCCCTCTCCGAGTTAGAGTAATGTCCTCAAATTAGGCTCTGCATCCCCACCAGCCTCTGCTGGGATGACGTGGGAGGGGACGAGGGGAAGACTAGGAGGAAGGGGAGAAGCTCTGACCCGAGGACCACAGAGGAGGTCAGGCCACGTCTGAAAAGTATGCCATCCCACTTCTACTCAAGAGAACAGCTCTGCTGGATCAAAGCCTCAGAGAAGTACAGGAGGAAAAGAAAACCACTTGGCTTCACACAAAACCCACTGATTCCACTGTGAGGTCTTTTCACAGTAAAGGGACATGGGCAGCGGGCGTGCTGCCCCGTGAAGAGCAAAGACAACTGGGCAGAGTTAAGGCCAGGGCAGACTCGTGCCCACCGCCCGTGACCCGGAGGAGATTCCGGCCCCGCTCACCGTGGTGCCGCCCCGAGTGACTGACTGCTGACACGGGGCGGGGTCGTCACCACCACTGCCCTGCGCTTCAAATCCACGTGAAAGACCGCTCACTCACTGCTTCCTTAAACCATTTCCAGCTATTTTAAAACGCAGCCTATATTTACGCCAGGTAAAGGCTTCCCAGTTTAGATACAGACTAGCCCTAAATGTTAGAGGAAAATTTATCCGAAGGGTTTAATCTGCAAGAGATGAGCTAAATGCATGTACCCAACTTACAGAAAACAGGACCCGGGAGAGGTCCTCTGGCCTCTGTGGGCAGATGTGAATAACCTGCTACCTGGGGGGGGGCAGGGCAGAAGCAGACCCCCATTAATAACAAACACATCGCCCTCACCATCCTTGGAGGTCCCGGGGAGCTGGGTAATTAGTGAAGTCCCGGGTAGGCAGGTGGGCGGGTGGCAGGTGGGGCTGCCTAGAGTAGCACAGAGTCTGGGGGACGGGGGGATGCACAACCAGGAGGGGACACCCGAGGGGTCCAGGAAGCCTGCCCAGACCCCTGCCCAGACTCACTCGGCAGGATTGACACCCGGGCACAGGCGTGGCCTCACAGGGAGGTGGGGACACACCTGACATCACACGCTTCCCGGCACCTGAGCCCTGCGCGCCCCGGGCAGCGGTGCGACACTGGACAGTACACACCGACCTGTACATCATCCCACAAGGTCGCGATGGACACGAATAAGGACTGCGGTGTGCAGGGAAGGCTGCCTGGTGGGTGTGCGGGTTGAGCTTGGGAAAGCGGAAGCAACTGGGGAGAGGTAGACACAGGCAGCGGACAGAGCACCGACGGCTGAGGCCGGTTCAGGGAAAACACAACGGCATCCATTCCAGCCACAGCTCTGAGGTCAAACAATTCTGCTTTCATGCACAAGGCAAAAGGGGAAAAGCTACCGTGGCATTTCTTTCAAAAACATCCTGCATAATCACAACCCCCGCTTTAGGAAGTAGTGCTAAATTAAAATACATATTTGAAAAACCTCTTGTTTTCTCCCTCAAAATAGGTTGAATGGGTTCACACTCCACAAATCTAGATGAAGCCAAAAACTCTTCAAACTCCAAAGTTCTAGATATTTACAAACACATTAAAATCTATTTTGTATGAAATTTGGCTTTGGATTACAAAATCCTTTATTGTATAATGACGAAATGGAATTTTAAATTGTTTTGTTTCAAAACAGAAAAAGATTTGTATCTACTCTGGCCATGCCACGCCCACATTATCAGTCACTAAAAATAGGCACAAGGAGTTTTTCTTCTGGAGTTTGCATAATTCGCAGGATCTGTCATTTTCAAGGCAATATTTTCCTCCACTGGTTCTAAGAACTGCAATAGCTAAGAAAGTAATTCTCTCGTGGTGAAGTCACCCGAATCCATCGTGTACCCTCTGGGCCTCACACACCAACTCGCGTGTCTGGGGAGTAATTCGTCCAAATAACCCTCAACGGTGCAAAGAAACAGCACCTTTGGAAGGTTCCCTCTTCCCTGCTCCATCCCGTCTTCGGACCACAGTGCTGTTACTTCTGAAAGCATGAAATGCCTTTAAATGGAGCTCTTTTATCAGTTTGTACTTATCATAAACCTCATTGCATGTTATTACATTCCTCCATCTTCCTGTAATTGAGACTCTAACTTGAAATAAACCAATCCTCCTTTCAACTAAGAATGGACTCTAAAGGCCTGTGGGTCCCGGGACTTGTGACTAATATTGCCACCCGGCTGCCCCCACTCGCAGGAAGAAAAAAAGGAAAATCTGTTTCTGGAAAACAGCTGGACTGTCTGGCCTGCAGACTACCCGGGAGCCCGGTGGCAGCTCTCCATGAGGAAGCTCCCTAGAAGGAGCCCCCTCTGCTACCCAGAGAGCCAAGCTCCCCCAGGAGGTACCACAGCAGAAAGCCCGCTGCAAAACTTCAAAGGTGACCATGAACAACATCTTGGGAAATGTGGCTCTGACCATTCACATGTCAAACTATTTGGAAAGCTGAATGCACTACCATCACTGGATAAGGACCAAAGATCAAACACAGGAGGTTTCCTTACTGCATCTCTCCTCGTTTCTACCTGAGCAGGTGCACACATGAAGGTTCCCATTGCCATTCTCCTTCAAGCCTCCACTGCCGGGCAGTCCTGTTCAGCAGAAGCTTCCAAGGTTACAAACAGGTTGAGACACTGAGACATCGAGCAGGGCTAGGGTATGCTAGCCTTAATTCCAAATAACCAGCCACAGGCAGAAACACACAGGTAGTTCTCAGGCTTAGGGTCTGTCTACTCCTCAACATGTAGAGCCAAGTCAAGCCCACTGCCAAGGCCAGAAGGGCTAAGTTTTTTGTTGTTTTTTTGCGGTACGCGGGCCTCTCACTGTTGTGGCCTCTCCCGTCACAGAGCGCAGGCTCCGGACGCGCAGGCTCCGCGGCCATGGCTCACGGGCCCAGCCGCTCCGCGGCATGTGGGATCTTCCCGGACCGGGGCACGAACCCATGTCCCCTGCATCGGCAGGCTCTCAACCACTGCGCCACCAAGGAAGCCCTGGGCTAAGTTTTTATACCACAGAGACCCACGAGTCCCCAGTCTCACGTTGCTGGCCGCTTTCCTAGGAGGACAAAGACAGCAGAAACCCGAGATGACGGATCTCTCCAGGCCGCAGATTCTGCCTGCACGGACCTACGCATCCCGTCCCGTGATAACTTGCTGCTGAGATGGGGACGGGGCCTCCCAGACTGCCGTCTGGGCTGTCTGAGAAGAAAGCTAAAATAAGTTCTCTATGCTCCCAGGAATCACCTCTAACCATCTGAAACATGAGTGAAGTCAACAAAGTAAGGGTGGCTTCAGGGCATCCACAGCGCTTTGACCCCTAACACTACAGTCAGACTCGGCAAGAATTAGAGAGGTGGAGGCCCACACACGTCTAGCGCTGTGAGGTGGGGGACCTCTCTGTCTTGGTGCCTCGCCACTGCCTCAGCTGGCCTGGGACGTCATCTTCCTGACCAGTCCTACCCCTGCTCTCTCCCAGACCAGAACGCAGATGACCTAGCCGGCAGACCCACAGCCATGCCCCAAACCGGACACCCCGGACTTCGGCAGGAGGATGGAAGGAGGGCAGGGCATTCCTACGAGCCTAGAAAGAAGGACCCACGCAGTAAAGAATGCAGCTGCATCGAAACTGCAAAACACCTGGAAACAGTGCAGATGTCTACTGATAGGTGGATGGATAAACCCACTGTGATGGAGTCACACGAAGGAACACTACTCAGCAATAAAAGGGAACGAGTTCTTGCTACAACACAGACGCATCTCAAAATAACGATGCTGAGTCAGAGAGGCCAGACAAAATAAATCGGTCGCCTTTATGTAACATTCTAGAAAAGGCAAACTCATCTATTGTATCCGTTTTGGGTTACAAATAAATTTTAGCAATATGAGATCAGTGAATAGTGGGGATGGGCTGTATCTAGTTTACTGGTGCCTTGGTGTCCTCCTCTATAAAATGGGTCGAGCTTATACCCACTTCAAAGGCCGTTGTGAAGATGCCACGAGTTAATCTACAGAACCGCCAGCAAGAGCCCCTGACACACATGTGCACAGTGTACTTTATTACTGTCGCTGTCCTTTGTGTCACCGTCATCTGGTCTCTGCACCTCCTCTGTCCACAGAGCATATGCTCTGCATGGCTATCTACTGCCTGCAGCTCCCACTATCTGTGGACAGTGCAAGGACCAGGCCAGGCACGACTCCACCACGTCCTGTGACATCAGGGGCGTCCTAGAGAGATTGAACCTGAGCTGAGAACACTGGGTTTAGATCCCTATTACTTATCTCAAATAACACACCAACTGCTTTTTGCCTGTAGTGCACTTTGTCCAAATTTAACTTCGACATTGATTGCCACTGCTTAAAAGCACGAAGCTTCAAGAAATAATGCCTGTTACCTTACACTTCAATACTCAAAGAGCCAGCATTCTCAGGAATTTATCAATACTTAATATTTTAGAGGACAAGTTGAGTTGTCTTGAGAAGCTCTTGCCTTGTACCTATACTGGTCGTCACCAAAATAAGGGCACCAAGATTTCCTGAGTGGCCATCAGATCTTCTCCCAACTCTAATGAACGGAAACAATGGCAAGAAATAGCTTCTGGTTTTGAGTCGGGGAACGATGGCAGAGATGAACTTGCAACTCGAAAACGAATGGGAGCCTGATTAGTTACCAGCTGTTAAATGACTGTTGAGTCATAATCCTTCCAGTTTGAGTCCTGAAGATGAGAAACTGCCCACCTTACAAACACTGGGCTTCCAACAGGTATCGGCAGAATTCTGACATTCAGTTTCGTCTTTCGGCTGAACCTCCCAAGGAGCCGCCGATTCACCTCTGACCCTCCTCCTGAAACTCAACTACTGTGTGGGGATAAGAGATACTGAAGAGGAAACCCTGAAAGCCAAAGTCGGGAGATCCAGTCCCAGAAAGGACGGACACAGCACTTCTACCAGCAGAGGAAGTCTGCAAGGGGCGGAGAGAACGGCAGCCTGGGGGCCTCAGGACACGAGGAAGAGCCCAGCGGTAAGGGCCTGGGCTTCTTTATCACCCCCAGGACAGCACGTGGCAGGAGCCTCCAGCCAGGAACCACTCACAGGCTCAGTCAACAACAGCGCCAAGACAAAACTCTAATTCAAAAAGATACATGCACCCCTATGCTCACAGCAGCACTATTTACAATAGCCAAGACGTGGAAGCCACCTAAATGTCCATCAACAGGTGAATGGATAAAGAAGATGTGGCACATACAGACAATGGAATATTACTCAGCCATAAAATAGAATGAAATAATGCCATTTGCAGCAACATGGATGGACCTAGAGATTGTCATACTAAGTGAAGTACGTCAGAAAAACACAAATATCATAAGATATCGCTTATATGTGGAATCGAAAATATGATACAAATGAACTTATCCATGAAACAGAAACAGACCCCACAGACACAGAGAACAGACTTGTGGTTGCCAAGAGGGAGAGGGGGTGGGGGAAGGAAGGATTGGAAGCTTGGGATTAGCAGATGCAAACTATTACATATAGGATGCATAAACAACAAAGTCCTACTGTATAGTACAGGGAACTCTATTCAATATCCTGGAACAAACCATAATGGAGGGCTTCCCTCGTGGCACAGTGGTTAAGAATCCACCTGCCAATGCAGGAGACACAGGTTCGAGCCCTGGTCCTGGAAGAGCCCACAGGCCGCGGAGCAAGTAAGCCCGGGCGCCACAACTACGGAGCCCGCGCTCTAGAGCCCGTGAGTCACAACTACTGAGCCTGCGCGCCTAGAGCCATGCTCCACAACAAGAGAAGCCACGGCAATGAGAAGCCCCCACACCGCAAGGAAGAGCAGCCCCCACTCGCCGCAACTAGAGAAAGCCTGTGCACAGCAACGAAGACCCAACGCAGCGGAAAATAAATGAATAAATAAATAAATTTATTTTTAAAAAACCATAATGGAAAAGAATATGAAAAAGAATATATTTATATGTATATTTTTTAAAAAAGAAAAGCTCCAAGAAAGCCTGTTCCCACCACTAAAGAACCTAGAAAAGGATGCCCAACAGAACCAGAACCTTTTCTTTTTTTTTTTTTTTTTTTTTGCGGTACACGGGCCTCTCACTGCTGTGGTCTCTCCCGTTGCGGAGCACAGGCTCTGGACGCGCAGCCTCAGCAGGCCCAGCCGCTCCGCAGCATGTGGGATCTTCCCGGACCGGGGTACGAACCCGCGTCCCCTGCATCGGCAGGGGGACTCTCAACCACTGCGCCACCAGGGAAGCCCCAGACCAGAACCTTTTCAATGACACCCACACTACTCCAACCACAGGCCAGAGGAGAACTGCTCCCACCCACCCCCGTTTCAGCAGGAGGCAGGAGCCAACTGCCCTCCCCTCCCCGCCCTGGCTTGGAGGAAGCAGGCGGCCCTACTCAGATCCTCTGCCTGATGCCAGCTGGCCGGGTAGGGGTTGATCTTCTACCTCCCACCTGGAGGAAGCAGACACCCAGCTCCCCTGCAGGGGCAGTGCCAGCTTTGCCTCCAGCCCTGCCCGCGTCAGGAGGGGAACAGGAGGTGAGAGGAGGGGCCAACTGGCATTTCTTCCCCCTCCCCCATCTTCCGGGCCAGCAGGGTCCGGTGGGAACTGCGTTCCACCCCACAGTGAGAAGGCCGAGCACCTGCACCTGCTCTCGGGGGCCCAGGGGTGCAGTGCTCTGGGAAGGCGTCAGTGGGGCTAAGGAGCTGGACTCACACCCATGAGTGGTGAGGGGTGTGGTCACCAGGGGGCATCCAGGGCCCTGAGGCAGCAGACACCCACCCTGCAAGGCCCGTGTCTGCACATCACCAGGGAAGCTCCCCGCCAAGAAGGTTACACAGGATCCAGACACCCAGTGCAAACCCAGGATGCCCGGGACACGAGTGAAACCCACCTGTCGTACCAAGAACAAGGATAACTGCAGCTCATGAGAGAAGACAGTCGAGAGACGCAGCCCTGGGAGGGCCTCAGAGCAGCTGTCATAAACATGCTTCCACGAGAATCACAAACACTCTCGAAAAAAAAAAGCAAGCTGAAGAGCTACATCTCCCCGTGACTCCAAAGCAGGGAGAAACTGATTATTTCTCTTCCTTCAATCTTAGTGACTTTTAGATTCTTTCCATCAGAGAATAATGCGCTAAGATAAGACCCCAACATATCTGGACCCAACAGAGCGAATCAGACATTTATTGGGATCCTGCCACGGGTGAGGTCGCACTGGCTGAGCAGGGTCACGGCGACGCCTCACGAGCCTTGCTCTCTGGTTCAAACCAGCGATGGGGAGAGGCACAGGCAACATCACCAGCTCAGGGCCAGAGGGGTTAAATACCCAAAATGAGACAGAAATAAAACAATATGGGTGCTCCAAAGAACACGAGGGTGCCCTCAGTACGGTGTAGATAGCAGACACACAGTGAACAGGGGGAGATGAGGGAGGGGAAACAGAGAAGCAGAAATAGAAGTGTCAGGGGAGCGTGTTGATTCAGAAGCCAAAATACACGAGGATGCCGAGAAAGGAAGGAAAGAAAGCACAACGCCAAAGTGCATGAGAGTCTCTTAAAGATCTGTTCATGGTGAGCTGACGCAAGGACCGGAACAGCGGTGTGGCACACTGTGATTTTCTGTCCTTGAAAAGAGGACGGCAGAGGCCATTCCATATTTAGTTAGATTCTGAGAATGCTTTGGCTTAAACGATACTGTAAATGGGAAGGAATGACTGATCAATGCAACTGGGCAGAGAAATGGTTTCTACCCTTGGCCAAACCCTGTCTTGCTAAATCAGTTAAAGTAACTGCAACAGGGCTTCCCTGGTGGCGCAGTGGTTGAGAGTCCGCCTGCCGATGCAGGGGACACGGGTTTGTGCCCCGGTCCAGGAAGATCCCACATGCCGCGGAGCGGCTGGGCCCGTGAGCCATGGCCGCTGAGCCTGCACGTCCGGAGCCTGTGCTCCGCAGTGGGAGAGGCCACAATAGTGAGAGGCCCGCCTACCGCAAAAAAAATAAAAAAATAATAACTGCAACAATAACTAGCCCTCCTCTGACTGCATCTCAAGGGCAATAGGGCCACTGAGAGTGGCGGCCTCCTGTTGTCCACACTGCTGGGGGCAGGACCACCTCTGCTGGCCATGGCGGGAGGGCGCTCACCAGAGGCTGGGCCCTTGGCGGGGCCACTGCAGGGACGCCAAGCTTGGAGATGCAATGCTCTGACCCAAGAGTCAAACCCTAAAAGTTCTCCAGTGAGAACAAAACAAGCAACCAAAACATGGGGCCAGAGGACGGCGAAGCCGGGGTCCCAGGGGGCTGCAGCCCTGAGGGAAACACTCAGAAGCCTCTTTGGGACAAGGGGTGGGAAAACGGAAATCGGACCCCATGACCCCAAATCAAGCGGGCCTCTTGACATGCTGTGAACCCTGCTGCCGTCCGATCCCCATCCCCAATTCACCGCCCCTGGATCCGTGATTCCCATGGTGGGCTCACCTACGTCCAGGCGCTGGGCGCCCTGGCCGGACACTGTGTAACAAGCCTGTGGTGACAGTAACTACTTCTCTAATTAGCCTCCAAATGGTCCCTCTTGGACCCTCTTATTTTGTGATGCAGCATCTTTCTGACACTCCAGGGACCAGGTTCCACCCAACTCACAGATCCAACAGAACATGAGTTTTGTTTTGTTTTAACAAATTTATTTACTTTTATTTATTTTATTTTTGGCTGCGTTGGGTCTGCGTTGCTGCATGCGGCTTTCTCTAGTTGCAGAGAGCAGGGGCTACGCTTTGTTGCAGTGCATGGGCTTCTCACTGCGGTGGCTTCTCTTGTTGCAGAGCACGGGCTCTAGGCGCGCGGGCTTCAGTAGTTGTGGCTCGCAGGCTTCAGTAGTTGTGGCACGCAGGCTTAGTTGCTCCGTGGCATGTGGGATCTTCCCAGACCAGGGTTCGAACCTGTGTCCCCTGTATTGGCAGGTGGATTCTTAACCACTGCGCCACCAGGGAAGCCCCCAGAACATGAGTTCTTAATGGAGTCTTGCTACTAAGGTGTGTTCCGTGTCTGCAGACCAAGGTGGCCCCAGCGCCTAGTCAGACCTGGTACCAACCACATGGGTGCTAACGAGGAACTTACAGAATGAGTAGAAAAAAGTCAGGGAAGTGAGAACAAATCTACTAATGGTTTCAATCAAACACATTATTTAATGTGCTCAGGTAAGCAGAGTCTAACTTTGGTCCAATGTGTTCCCTTTACTGCAGGGGCTCATCAAGGGTGCAAAGGGGCTCCACCCTGCCCCCTAGAGGCTGGCACTGCCTTGGAGGAGATGCACATTTCAGATGGCCAATGGCAATGGCCTGAGCGTGGAGCCCACCCTGCCCCCCAACTCTGTCTGGCCAGGTCTAAGGGTGCAGTGTGCAGCCACAGAATAATACAAACTGGCTTAAAAAAGTTGAAGACTTCCTCATCCCTGAGGAAGCCCCATCACAAGAGGTGTCATGGTGACACAGGGAAGAAACAGGGGCACACTCATGTGGGGAGAGTCCAGGTCAAGGAAGGGTTCTGGGGCTGAAAACGTTCTGGAAATCCACTCCCCACCCCAGGGCAATCTTTGGGGCCACCCTTCAGTCACTACACCTGTTGATCCCTCTGGGGACCGGGGCAGCCACAGACGCAGCTCCCACCCTCGGAGGTCAGCGAGAGAAGCCCTGCGCAATGCCTTCCACACCAGCAGACCCCACTGCTTAAACTGCGTTGATAATTAGATTTCAAGCCCCAAACAGGATTAACTGTGAAACGAGGCTTCATTTCAATGTTGTGTCCATGCCGAGAGGTGCCTGGCCAGGCCGTCAGAACCCACAGGCTCACGTCTTTGCATCTGACTGATCTGACCAGAAGAAGGACAGGAGGTGTAGGCTGGTCAGGTGCTCCAAGAAGTGGGGTCTCAGGGTGCTCAGGGGTGCTTCTTGCCTTTTTCAGACGTGTCTCTCTGACACTGTGAAGGCTCGCCAGAAACAAACACAGTCCCCACCCTCCAGGCATCTGAGGGCCACTCAGAAGGGCTCAGGGTCACAGCTGAAGGGAAAGCAGCACACAGGAGCAGAGAGCCAGCATGACAGCATCACCCAGACCCACGCCGCAGGGGTCTTCCCTGCGCACCATGCCGTCCACGCAGAGACGAGACAAAGCCCCCGGTGGCCAGCACCTGCACTCCAGGCCTCGGACACCAAAGAGGTGGCGCTGTAATCAGCCACGAAGCGCGTGTGTTCACTATAATTCGTTCTCCTGGGAGACTGAGTGCTTCTGTGACCTCTGTTCACCTCTGCTGGGAGAAGAGGGTAAAGCCCCCCGTTTCACAAACAGCAGCCTGTCTGAAGGCACAAGCTGTTCACCACGAGGGCCATGAAAGTTCGAGAAAGTTCGAGAAGTCTCGCTGACTAAGAATGTCACACCCCAGGAAAAGATCAACTGTCCTGACCACCATCTGGAGAGAAACACGGAGAGTTCACATGTGCACTTTTTGAACTTGGAACAGGTTATGTACAATGTTATTCAGCCTCTAAGATAAGGCTGACTCTTCAGGAAGCATCTGCTGAATGAACCCAGTGAACACAAAGGATTAACAACCCTTCTTTTCTGCTCTGTGGACAGTAAAGGAAACCCCGAGGGGAGTAATAGGTCAGCAGGTAGGCAACAGAAAGGAAGAGGTGGAGAAATGAGATGCGAAAGGGAGAGGGAGGCAAGATGGACGTGGACAGAGCCACAGCCTTCACACCAGCACCGCGGGCCCCAATTCCCCAGCCCTGTCAGCCACTTGGTCTGTGGTTCCCCTCTGTTAGGGGGTAAATTCAAACAGCACCATGTTAAAGCCCTAACATCCGGGACCTCAGAATGCAATTGTGCTTGAAGACAGGATCTTTAAAGATGTAATTAAGGTAAAATGAGGTCTTCACAGGGGCCCTGATCCCATATATGACTGGCGTCCTTATAAGAAGACATAGAAACACATCATGTGAGGACACAGGGAGAAGATGGCCATCCACACACCCAGGATAGAGAATTCTTACCAGCCCTGCCCACACCTGGAGTTTGGACTTCCGGCCTCCAGGATTGTGAGCCAGAATGTGGTATTTGTTACGGCGGCCGAGCTGACTGATACACTCTCCAGTAGGAGCAAAGGCTCCCCCGCAGGCGCCTCTGCTGGAAGACTATTCCAGCCTCAGTTCTCTAACTGCCATCTCAGACCCACCAATAGCAACATAAGAATCCAGCCCCCGGCCGGCTGGGATGAGAGAGAAGGTCCATCCCCAGAGTGGCCACCTCAGGAAGCAGTGAGGCAGGAGGGGCCCGCACCTGCCCTAGACCTTCATGATGTATGTGCCCCCAGTTGCAGCGCTAAAAGTAGGAAGACCCCCAAACACAGGGTTGGAAAACAGCCTGAGTATGGCCCTCTACCCTGGTTCTGTTCTGGCCCAGCTCTAAAACTACCAGCTGCCAACTCTTGAGGGCCCATCTCAGAATAACCTGGGAGCAGACCACCACCCACTTTACAGAAAGCAAGGGGGCTGGAGTCAGTGAGCAGCACGGCAGGCGGCAAAGAGGGGGGTCTGCAGGGCCCGGACCCACCCTCTCGAGATCTCCCACTCACACCCACCTCAGCTCAAAGACGGGAAAGGGGGGAAGCCACCGAGCAGGTGGAGACTCCCTGCAGAAACCCTGAAAGGAAGCGCCTAGTGAGATGCCTCTGCCTGCATTTCTGATGCAATAAGATGCACTTACCGAGCTCCCCTTAATCAACAGTGAACAGACCTGTCCCCTGCAAAGAAACCAAACAGAGCTTACCTGTCGGGGGTTTTCTGGGGCTCTGGGTGTCTGGTGGCCGCCTGGCTGGACCGAGAGGACCCAAGTGAGAAGCGGCAGCCGGTCACGGTCACGGTCACGGGGTCGTCGCTCCCCGCAGCCCCCTCCTCGGGCTCAGCATAGTGCCCAACTCCAAAGCTGAAAGGCAAAGAGGCCGTCACTGAATGTGCTGAAGTTGCACAAGTGTGAACTGTATGCCCTGCGCCCAGGAATACTTTTTAAAAGGCCTCCAGAAGTTGTTTTTCTCAAGAAGACCGTCTAAAAGACAGACTCTTTTTGAAAGAAGTCCACAAGAGGCAGGTTTCTAGATGCCCCGTCAACTGACTGCAGGGACAAATGCCCACAGACGCCAGAAGAGCCACGCGAAGCCACTGGTCCCAGGTCACTGCCCTCGAGCTTCCCCTCCCACCCCCCCCTTACCCCCCGAAGCATGCGGGTAAGGAACGGGCAAGGCCTCCACCCACTTGCAAGGCCAAGTTTACCTGTCAGGCATGCTTGGGGCCCAGATCACAGCCCACCTTCTTCCCAGGTCCTCCCAGGCTGCAGCCCTCACACCACCCCACAGGGACTGTCCTCATCTCAGACCAGGTTCCGGCCCACGGTTCTGGAAGGCTCTGCATGTGGCCCCTGCATGTTCCAAGGGAGGGAGTTTGAATCCTGCCTATTTCCTTCGATCCAAGGATCCAACTGCTATTTCTGGGGGCCGAGGCAGTGTTCTAGGGGTGGAGGAGACGGTGGGGGACCAAGATGAAAGCTCGCCCTGCTGCAGGGGAGTGTCTGCTCACCTAGGCACCGCCACAGGGCAGAGGGGAGACAGCCCGCCACCCGGAGGATTTTAGCGCACAGCCCTGGAACACCGCCGAGCCTCCCCAAGTCCAAATGAAACGCGCTCACTCGAGGACTTAGCAGGGAAATCGGCACAGAGCAAATGCTCCGTGGACGGGAGTCCTGAGCACCGCTGTGCCTGTTTATCTGAGATGGTCACTGCTTGTGACACGGTGTCCTTGGGTGGAGAACACATCACTCAGGGAAGTTAAACTAACTTACCCTGATCATTCAACAAGTGGAAGCAAAACCTGCCCTGCCTCCGACCTGACATGGAAGACATCACGGGTCCAGAAAGTAGAAAACCACTGCGGAAGGTCCTGCTGGGCACACCGGCTAAGAATCAGGCGTGGGAGCCAGAGAGCCTGGGCCGCCTCCTGATCTCACCCCGTCTCAGCAGGTGACCTGTGGGTGGATCACCAACTCCCTAAGCCTCAGGGTCCCCGGCTGCAAAATCCACACCAAGATAGTATCTCCCTCCAGGGCTTTTATGAGGATGAGGGCATGCATGGAAAGACTTAGGATCCAACACACGGCAAATGTGAGACAAATGCTAGTTACTGTGACTAGGACATGTCACACAAGGCTCCCACTGTCAGGTGCTGAACACGTCAGCTACCTGCAAGCTGTAAAGGCTGCCGATGTTTAGAGGTGATGCTGACCTTTCAGGGTCAAAAGGGGAGACACCTGACACAAGATTATTTGACTGCGTACAAGCAAAGGCATTGAAGGAAAGGTCCTCCAAGAATTTGTAAGTCTGGAAAGTGTTATAATATTTATGTCGAGTGGAACATCTCTACATTCGAGTAGCTAAGTTGACCACGAGTTTTACAAAAAAAAAAAAAAAAAAGGCACATGGTCACAGAGGCGTGAGGGTCTTTGAAGGACAACGAGCTCGTGTGTCCGGCAAGGTCACCAGGTCACAAAACGACAGTCTATCATATATGCCTGTCATCTCATTCTGAGAGGTCTCCCTCGTCTCCAGAGAACCAGCCTTTGCCTGGAGGCCCATCCAAATACCCCAGGACCACCTCCAAATGCACCTTTCAGGCCTACACCTTCCAACTGACAACATACGTTCGCGAGATTTACTTGTTATAATGGGCAACATAAGTTAATCCACAATTAAAGAAAAATGACATATAGTTGCCTGTCAAACTGCTCACCACTTCAACCATTTTTGTCTATTTTTAAGAAAGTGGATGTCGCACTTCACAGCAGACAAAAACAAGACAACATGATTCTTGAACCCGATGAACCGAAAAGAGTTACTAAGACATAGCACCTCATCAGGAACAAACCTCTAGGGGCTGTTTCCATGGCCCCATCCGGCACCCACAGCTGGGACCTCCACCTCCCACACCCCCCGCCAAGCACAGCCCCAAAGGCGTCCTGCGGGGACCTGGCCGGCTGCACCCACGCCCACAGAAGTGATGGAACTCTCTGGGCGCTGATCGCTGCTCTGGCAAAACAGCGCTTCTCACGCAGTTTCACAGGCAGACACGACATAAACTTGAAATCTTAAAGAATATAGGAACTTGGGCAAAAAAGAATGTCTTAACTTACTTTGAAAATATTTCAGGAACAAAGGACCTCTTGATGTCTGCTGAGTGGCTCTGATATCTTCCAGAAATTCCTGAGTTAATATAAAGTTTTCCTTCGGTCTAGCTTTCTCACACTAAATATTTAGAGTCATAACAGGGACTATTTAGACACTCAACAAACCCCAAGTTTCATGATGAGGCTATTCGGCCTGTTTGGAATGAAGTCTGGGGCCTCTCAAAAGGGGACAGAACACCTTTCATCAAAAAACTTAATTTCAGTATTTTACTGATCTCACAGGCCACTCTGTTTTCACAGAGTAAGAAGGCGCTTATGAAGACAAACTGAGAAATACATGAATGAAAGGGAATCGAAGAAATGGCAAAGTTTTTTAAGTAATTATAAAGTTTCAGAATGCTGTTGCCAGACCCTGTGGTCAGCTTAAAGGATCTGCACTGAGGATCTGCACTGTTGCTCAGTGCTGTCAGGTGCACCTAGACGGGACCTGTGTCCCAGCGATGCCACAGCTGCTTCCCGGGCAGAGATGACAGAACGTTGAGGATGAAGGATGCTGGCAACACAAGGAAGTTAAAACAGAGGGACCTTCCCACCCAAATGCTGACATCATGCTTTCAAACCACAGACACACAGCAAAGGTCTGGCAACAACTCAGCAGTGACACCCTGGCCCCAGCCAGGAAGGCATCTCCCGCAGTAGCCTGTCCACCAGCAGACCCTCGGGGCTCCACAGGATGGAGAGCGTGGCCCAGGACGGAGCACTCAGGTCTCAGAAAGAGCTTCCCAACTGGACGCCACCACGAAAACCGACAAAACTTATCCAAAACATATGAATGGGCCCAGACCCCACCCGGTGCTCAAGTCTAGGGTCAAGCAGAAGCAAGGGGCCTACGAGTCCTCACCATGGGGCTTCCAGGGGACGCCAAGCAAGCCCAAAGACGGGTTATCCAGAGGAAGCCTGTCCAAGGCCACACAGGTCGGAAATGCAGCTGGATGAAGGGACTGCCTCCCTGGAAAAGGCAGGACACTTCTCCCCAAAACTAGCCCAGAGTCGCAGGGCAGTGAGGGGCAGGACACACACACACACACACACACACACTCACACACACACAAACTGACCAGATGACAGATGGAAAATCCCCACTCCCCACAGCTGACATGTATACATGCATGCATTAGTTTGGCCATTCGAACAGCCCTATAACATAAACTAAAGAATATCACCACCCCTCCGTGAGAGACATAAAAGGCCTGGGTGAATGGAAACATACTAAGTTCCTAAATGGGAAGATAAAAAGCATCACAAAGATTTTGATTCTCTTCCAAGTAATTAATTTAAAAATTAAAATTAATATTGTCAACGAAAGGCAGTATCCATCTGAAGTCATGAAAACTGACAAAATAAAATAAATGGTAAGACTGCCCATTACAGAGCATTAAGGGAGAATTCCTCCCATCCCAGAGAAAGACACTCTAAAGCACAAGTAATTAAAACAGTGTCGTGCTGGCATAGAAATCCGTGCTAGCATCCATCACAAAGGGCTGGGCTTGTGAGTATGAGTGTTACAATCTCATTACAGCAGCACGTGCTATCCTAACCGGAGACTGAGTCTGAACCACCAAGCTTCCACTCCTGGCACACACAGGACCCGTGGCACTGGAATCCCTGGGCTCCCCCTGACTCCTCTGACGAGGTCACCCAAGATGAAGGTTAACACCGTGATGACTGCAGAGATGGCCATGACCCTTGACCTACCACCTCATACACATCAGATACCTCACCAAATGCTCTACGACCTCCCACGTCAGAGGTTCCCAAAGATTAGGAGTAAATACATGCGGGACACATAATGAGACACACAGAAATGAGTGGCTCTTAACTAAGAGTAACTAAATATTGTCAATTCTTTAAGGCAAAATTATCACCCCATTTGACGGATGGAGAAACCAAGCCCAGGAGACAACGCAGTACCCACCTAGGTCACACGGAAGAGCCGAGATTTATATCCACAGATGTTTGAATCCACCCCACCTGCTTTATCTTGTGGATAAAATATCAGTTGTGTGATAAGAAAAGAGAATAGACACCTTTTGCACTTATTTGTAAGGCTGCTCTTCATTTTTGTGTCTTTCAATTCCATTGTTTGCAGCACAGTTGTTGTTTTTTCTCTTTTAGAGAAAAGAACAGCCAAAAGGAAGAGCCTGAAATTCAAAGCATAGAGGATAACTGGAGGGGGTGGGCGTAGGGGGTGGAGGGGATACCCTGCTTGCAGGTAACTGAGATTTCAGTGATGAGGCATAAAATAAGAAGCCCTTTTAACCTGATAACAGGCACCTCCTGCGGGCAGGTGGCTAACACGAGAAAGAGACACCAACACCCTCCACATTAACTTAGGGCAGGAAGCCCACGGTTACAGTATTAGCCACAACTTTTGGAGGTTCTAGACAATACAATGAGATAAGGAACAGAAATGTGGTGTAAACACTGACTAGAAAAAGAGAATAAGCCTGGCATTATTTACAGACAAAAGGTTGGACAATTGGCTGGAAAATGTTAGCGCTCACATGAGCATCTAATAAGGTGGCGATCCCAGAGCCCACACGTCCACGGCTCTTCTGGATGAGGCTCCAAGACGATGAGAACTTCTAATGGGAGAATAGTGTTATCCACAGACGCAGCAGAAGTCACCTACTTAAGAAATATGTACCATCTGGAGAAAGTCATGGTCCGAAAGGATACATGCACCCCAATGCTCACTGCAGTGCTGTTTACAATAGCCAAGACATGGAAGCAACCTAAAGGTCCGTCAACAGAGACATGGATAAAGAAGATGTAGTATACATATATACACAGTGCAATATTACTCATAAAAAATAATGAAATAATGCCATTTGCAGCCACATGGATGGACCCAGAGATTAGCCTACTAAGTGAAGTAAGTCAGACAGAGAAAGACAAAATCATATGATATCACTTACATGCAGAATCTTAAGAAAAATGATACAAATGAACTTACAAAACAGAAACAGAGAACGAACTCATGGTTATGGGGTCGGGGGTGGGGGAAGGATGGGGGGATATACTGGGAGTTTAGGACTGACGTGTGCACGCTGCTGTATTTAAAATGGATAACCAACAAAGCCCTACTGTAGAGCACAGGGAACTCTGCTCAGTACTCTGTAACAACCTAAATGGGAGAACAACTGGAAAAAGAATAGGTACATGTATATGTATAACTGAGTCACTTTGCTGTACACCTGAAACTAACACAACTAACACAACATCAACTAGACTCCAATATAAAATAAAAATTTTTTAAAAAAAAGGAAAGAAAAAATACATACCAGACCCTTGGAAACAAGCAAAAGGTTGAGTGAGGAACCTGAGAGACACCTGCAGGAGGACAGAACAGCACAGCAGGACCGCCTCCCCAACCTAATGAACACCCCAGTTGGCCGGGGGCCCCGCCCACTGACCCACAGGCAGCAGCAGACACAGGTCCAGAGCCCAGGAAGGAGTCTGGATGAGGCGAATGACGACATAAGATTGAGACCTAGCATCATTCACGCCCAACAAGCCCCAGCGGAGTCCTCACCTGCCGCCAGTCCTGATGGATCAATGGCAAGCACGATAAAACCGCCTAAGAGGAAATCTGGAAGAATAATGCTACAAAATCTGGGTGAGGAAGAGCTTTTTTTTTTTTTTTTTTTTTGGCGGTACGCAGGCCTCTCACTGTTGTGGCCTCTCCCGTTGCGGAGCACAGGCTCCGGACGCGCAGGCTCAGCGGCCACGGCTCACGGGCCCAGCCGCTCCGCGGCATGTGGGATCTTCCCGGACCGGGGCACGAACCCGTGTCCCCTGCATCGGCAGGTGGACTCTCAACCACTGTGCCACCAGGGAAGCCCGAGGAAGAGCTTTTAAGCCAGACTCTTCACCGGGAGGCCAGGAAGGAGAAGTCAGCTCCTTTACAGCAGAAGACCCTCTGTGCAAAGTCCAAAGACGCGCACAAAGCCTCAGGAGAAACTACCATCAACGCAGGCAGCAACCGGCACTCAGTAAATCTCTCGTTTATTAAAATAACACAGGATGAGCAGCCCAACGTAAGAGCAGGGAGAGGACAGAAACAAACAATTCGCCAATACACACGTGAAACACACTCAGCTTCACAAGTAACCATGGAAACATAAATTATAATAGCAACAAATGAGCCGCAAATTTTGATGCATCTGATTGCTGAAAAATTTAAAAACTGGGATGATCCCCGAGAGCTGGGGATGGCCCGGGAGCAGGGAGGCTCTCCTGAGTCGTAGGTGGGGTTCCCTGAACAGGCTCTGGGGGGACAACTGGGCAGCATCCCCTAAACTTCAGTCTTAGGAGCGGGAATCCCACTTCTCATAACTGATCCTCACCCGCACGTGTGCGACGGGAGAGCTGGAAACAACCCAGACACACCTGCTCGATACCACCCGCTGCAGCTCCCAGCATCGGCTCCCACCAGGCACGCATGCAGAACCCGGGGTGCCTCCGGCCTTCCTGCCTCTCACACCTCCTGCCCGTGCAGCCCACCAGGCCACTTAATTTTGTCAGAAGCATCTGAAATCCACCCACTGCCTTCCTACACCAGGCCACCACTCCCATCTCACCTGGACCCGGCTCCCAACACCCACTGTATCTTCACTCCCTCTCAAACCAGCAGTGGGCTTCAGACATACCCCACCACCCACCAACAGCCACCAGCCCAGACCCGGGGGCCCTGCGTCCCCTTCAGGCTCCCAGGGAGTGCTGACCCAAGATCCACCCTGCCCACCGGCCTCCCCCAAGTCCTGCCACTTCCCTCCTTGTGGCCCTTGCAGGTTCTGTGTCCTCTCTCAGGGGTGACCCCACCTTTCTTCCTCCTCCCCTTGAAACTGAGTCCCAATAAAACCAAATTCCCCTGCCAAGTTTTTGATTAACCTCTCTATCCAAAACGTTATTCCCTTTCTAGTTGTGCACCTGTTCCCCTCAAGATTGAAGAGTTAACAAAGAAAAGGGGGGACTGAAACCGAGCAGGACCCTTCGGGGACCTCCCGGGTACAAAAGCCCCTCTATGTCCCCGTTCCTTGTTTGTAGAAAAAGGCTTTAGTCTCCTAGGGCTTCCCTGAGTTCCAAAGAGCAGACTCAAGCAGTTACTAATTAGGGAAGGGAGGAGATAGAGAAACAAAGGAAAAGCAGTCCAGCGAGAAAAGTAATGAAAATAGTTTATCAATAAAACAGAGTCCTAGCTCCTTCTCAAGGGATAAACAAACGTAACAATCTGACGTATATCTTTGAGTTGCTCTGCAGAAACTAAGACCCTCCCTCACACCCCAGGTGGAGGACGGTGACTACATGCTGAGCAAAAGCGTAGACCCCAGACTGGCTGGAACCAGAAGGTTGGTGCTGAAGATTCCTGTCACCTCACCACCAATGAATCAGAAGCTGCAACCCTCACCCCAAATGTTGCCCTTGAAAACCCCTTCCCTGAAAGCCATCTGGGAGTTGGGGGTCTTTTGAGTGCGAGCTGCCCATTCTCCTTACATGGCGCCTGCAATATAAACGCTGTCCTTTCCTTCACCACAACCCACTGTCTGTTGATGGGTTTTGCAGCACTCAGGCGAGCGGGCCTGTGTTCAGTTTGGTAACACCCTCCCCACATCCTCTCCACCCTGTCCCGGCCCTGGGACCCTGCTGGTCCTGCAAACACATCCAGGGGTGCTGGAGCCGCTTTCCTGCTACTGACACTGTGTCTGTGTCCCCACCACGGAGCCACTCTGCAGCGGGGGACCACATCTGTCCTGGACACTGTAACGTCCTCAGCTCTCAGCAAAGGCCAAGGGTTCAAAGCTTTGTTGAGCACATGAAAACACATCCCAGTGGGAGCCTGGTGACAGTCTTCCAGGGCAGGGATTCTCTGGGCTGGTAGGCGAACCCCACAAAGCGAGGGCCTGGCTCAGCCCCGGGCGGGGAGCTGCCTGCCTCCTCCGAGGCCTCAACTTCTCAGCCCTGTGATGAGAATGAAAGAGTCCCAAGCTCACTCGAGGACTGAACGATGCAACTCCCACAAGTGCTCCTCACAAGGCAGAGGCAGCACTTGACAAAGGGTGACTAGCAGATGGATGAGGGAAAGGGCTAAGAGCTAAGGCAATGCTCGTGTCAAAAGGAGGAAAGTAACGTGCATGGGCCTGTCCAGGAATTTGACAGAAAAAGACCCAGAACAACTCTGACCGGCGGGAGGCCACCAGGATGAACAGAGAGCGAGAGAAACTCTACTCTGCAGACTTCTGGGTTGGAGTTTTCACAATGAGGAATGCGAATTCCTTATGCAGAATTAACATTTGTCTTTCTAGGAAGAACTGTAGTCAAGGTTCAGACCAGTGGTCCTGCCTGCTTCTCCTCGCTCCCTGCCCCGCACCCCGGCTCTCCTAGCGGTCTCCCTCCCTCTGCTGCAGCAGCAGCTTCTCCCGCCCATTCTAGGAATTCCAGAGGATTCCTGCCCTCTCCCTCCAACAATGAGGCCATTAAGTGCTTCCACGGGTCCTTTGGACATGCTGTTTCTAGAAATGCAAAGTATTTGCCTCTATTTTCTTTTCTTTATCTTTCTTTTGCACTTTCTTTCTTCCCTCGAGAGGTTAAAGAAAAAACAGGATAACAGGAAAGTAAGTGAACACGCTATAGCTCGTGGAGAAAGCACAGGACTTATCGTTCAGGCAAGCAATGGTTTCACATGAAGGAGGCTCGGCCAACAGCTGGTTAGGATTTCTCCCCTCCTCACTGAATAAATTGACAGGAAACAGTCAAACAGAGTCAATCTGGTTCCAAAGCTCTATCGCCACTCTGCCAACAGCCCGTTATCAACATTCGCCAAGTCACAGGGTGCACCCCGAAGTCCAGCCCCCAGCTCGAGACTTTCTACTTCAAAGAGAAACATCTTTCCTTCCTCTGGATCGTCCAGCACATGCAGTTAAGTCATGACTGTGGGTTCTAGGTTTCCAGGATAAGGTATTACAGGCTGGTCCCTCAGCTCAGAAGTCGAGATGTGAGGAAGGATCAGACACCTAGGATTTACCCAAAGCATTAAGGCTCGGGATAGGATGACCAGCGGCTCTGAAATGCACTATGACGCGTGGTGGGTGGATCTGGTGGGGCTGAACACTGACCCAGTTGTAGGCATATTCGAAACTACCACGTTTAACAATTTCATCTACTGCTATTACTTTTAGAAAATCTAACAGCATGGACCCTTAATGACTTCTCATTGTCTCTGTGTGATGAGTCCTCCTCCGTCTGTGCTCAGCCCTGTCAGCAGCTTCCCGCTGGCCAGTCAGCCCTCCCAGTGGCCAGAGAGCAGCGCAGCCCAGCCAGCTCCCAATGCCCCAGCCACAAGGACACCTGAATCCTGAAGGGATGGCACAGGCAGGAATGGGACCCCCGAAAGGCTGTCATTGGTTGCATCGCTGTGTGCCCCCAAATCCACACGTTGAACCCCGAGCCTCCAAGGTGATGGTGTTAGGAGGTGGGGCCTTTGGGAGTTCACTGGGTGAGATGAGGTCATGAGGGTGGGGTCTCCATAATGGGATTAGGCCCTTGGAGGAAGAGCCCAGATGTAACGTACAACATGGTTAACGTAATCAGCATTGCTCACGTTATGTACAAAGTTGACAGAGTAAACCCTAAGATTTCTCATGATAAGGGAAAAGTACTTTTTCTTCCCTTTTACTTTGTCTCTGTATGAGACGATCGGATGTTCACTAAACATACTGTGGTCATTTCACGATGGCCGTCGGCCAGATCATTACGCCCTACACCTTACGCGTCTAGGGTGCCGCATGTCAATTACATCTCAGTAAAACTGGAAGGAGGCAAAGAAGACACCAGAGAGCCAGCGTGTACTGTACGTCCACCACGGGAGGAGACGGCGTCCGCAAACCAGAAAGAGGCCCTCGCCAGACACTGAATCTGCCGGTGCCTTGATCTAGGCCGTCCAGCCTCCAACGCTGTGGGAGGGGAGTGTGTGTTGCCTAAGCCCCAGTTGTGCGACAGCAGCGCCCCCAGATCAGGCAGGGCACACACCCTGCCCACGTCCCCCAGCACAGCTGCTCAGGAGGGACAGGAAGGCTCATCTGCTGCTCCCCAACCCCACACCCTGGCCCAGGCTACCCCAGGCACCGCCCACGGGCGACAGGCTCTCCTCTCCCATGGGGCCCCTCACTCGGGACACTCGGGCCGCTCCCCGGCAAGCAGAATGTTCTGGTCGGGCACGTGAGCCGGCCTCTGGTCTCCTGGGTCCACGTCCACCGGTCCCATGGATGTCACGGCGTGGCAGCCACCATGAGCAGCCCCTCCCGCTGACCCCGCAGCCCTCGGCCACGCCGCAGGCATGGCTCAGGCCCCCAGGAACAGCTCACGCACGGTTCTATCAAAGTCATCTCCCAGATCCTACCTACCAGTGAGCTCACCCCGATGGGGCCTGACCACCCTGCTCCGGCCCGGTCATCAGCTCAAGTCATCAACCTGTTCACAACGTAGCCTGCGGCGGGGCTGGAGCCTGGACCAACAGGGGTGCCGGGCAGAGCAGACCCTCCTGGCCCTCACTGCACCTTTCCATCCTTGCCCATCCACCCACTGTGCCCTTGTCATGTACCAGTGACCCGGTTCCGAGTGCCTGGGACCGGGGAGACGGCCCCGTGAGCAGCAGAATCCCTGGGGCATTCTGAACCTCAGGCTCCCCCTCTGTGTGAGGAGGGCCTCAGACACGCATCTGCGGAGTGAGGGTTTACTTGGGTAAAAAAGTGCTGGGTTCTCCAAACTGCAGACACAGCGGCCACATCACACACACCCAGCCTGCATCCTCTCCTGGCCCGGCACTTGTTCCCCCCGACTTACGAATGGCTGTGCCAGGACAACGCAGACACGGGGTGAAGCTGGGGCCCTTCTCCTTCACGTAAGTGAAGGAGACGACCTGCAATAGTACAAACGGTCTGTAGTACGAAAAGCCAATGTGGGGGGCTAGGCAGTCAATTCTGTTTTTACCCGGCTGCAGTCATTTGTGTAGAAAGGGTGAAGACTCACACTGCTACCTCGACCCCCAAATAAATCTCAGTTTAGAATCGATTCCCCTGAAGGAAGAGCGTGTTCTTTCCATGCCAGTTCTGTCGCTGAAGACGGTGCACCACCCCGAGTCTTTCATCAACCCGGGAGTTCACAGCCGACCGCCGAATGCTTGGTGCCCCCTTCCTTAACCACCTTTTCACATGCTCACCTGGGCCCTGAAATTCGTGACTTTTCTCCCGAATTCTCCTGAATCCAACTCCCCCAACATGCATGGAGTGCGCACTGTGTTCTCAACCTTAGCACTTAGAGTTACAGCACCATCAGAACATGGTCCCTAACCTTGTTTTCAGGGCGATCCATGCAAGATACAGGCGTGTGGCCAAATCACTGTCAAGACCCTGGAACAATAATGTGGGAAGAGAAACAGCTTGCGGCACGCGTGCCCGATCGTTGCCTTTATCAGTTCTGCAAAAACAGCACTCACGGGCTGAAACACCTTCGAAATGAACTTGTTCTCAGGTATCCAGCAGGGGACCCTCAGCTGTTGATGATCCCCACGGGGACCAGCCCTAAACAAGCGCTAACTTCTTTAGGAATTCTAGCCATTCACACATCACTGACCAAAGATCAGGTCCCCCCTCCCGTCTGGGAAAGTTTGCCCCTCGGAACAGAGGCAAAGGAAAGGGAAAAGGGGGAGCTTATTCACCAGTGAGACGGCGACTGGGGGCCTGGCGTCACATCACTCTGAAGCCCACCTCTGCATTCAGGTGAGTGCACCTCAGAATGTTTACTGCTCCTCACGTGGACAGAGTCTGAGGGGCGAGGCTGCCTCTCCCACCGCAAAGCTAATTCAGACTTCAGTTCCGGCATCAAAATTCACACCTTGCATCTCATTCTCCTTCTCCCGGCAATGTGAACTATGAAAATAGTCACAACAGACTAACTTCAAATGGTCTCCTATAAAGATTACTAAATCTTCTTAGAATTCCATTGTCTGCCACGGCTGTGAGGCCCAATGCTCAGAAAAGGTCAGCCATCACTCCACACAGGGGGCTTCATGGGAGGAAAGACAGTATCAAGACTCAAGAAGGAATCTTCCATTGTGACCAAAACCACTTGCGTTAGCGACTGGAACAGGCTTCTGTGCAAATGTAGATCCCATGTTCCTCCCGGCCCTTGCCCTTCACGCTTCCCAAGCTCACCGGGTGTCGACACCCCAAGGATGTGCTCTGAGGCTCTCACACATTACCTGGATGCTAAAGGAATAAATGAGTATCTGGTCTCATCCCAGTTCCTGGGGCACAGCCCCTCAAACTCCGGAGATCCCCAGAGTGGTGTCTTTTGTACGCTGATGAGGTGACAGACAGCTGGGGGCCCCTAAACAGCTTCAGGATCGGATCGGGGCTGGTCACCAAAAGGCGGGGGCATAGTTAGAGGGTTGGAACTTGCAGCCTCATCCTATGGCCTCCAGTGGGGGAGAGGGGCTGGAGACTGAGCTCATCTCAGTCTCAATGAATTCAATTAATTCAACGGCCAATGAGTTAATCATACCTGCCGACTGGAACCTCCACAAAAACCGCTCAAGGACAGGGTTCAGGGAGATTCCCAGCTGGTGAACACTCTGGGGGGCTGGGAGGGGTGCACCCCACCCCCATACCTCACCTCATGCGTTGCTCCCGTTTGTCTGTTCCCGAGCTGTGCCCCTTACAATCCCTCGGGGTAGTTTCAAGCCCTTTAACCTATGAAATCCGATTCTCCCTCCAGGCAGACAGTGTCAGAGCTGAGCCGAGTTGTAGGACACCCAACTGGTGCCCGGACAGTCAGAGAACTGATGTCGGGAGGACAAAACCTGACATTTGGTGTCAGAAGTGTTGTGAGTAAAAACAGCTCAACCCAACAGAGGAAAAACAGGCCCCGTGGCCAAGACTGCCCGGCCCCCCACCCTGCAGGCGCTCAGGCCCTGGCCTGCGGCTCCCACCCTCACCCCGCGGGTTCTGAGGTCTCCAAGCAGCACACTGGGGCCCTTCGTGCCCCCCAGGCTGCGGGCATCCCGGGCCTTCCGATGCCCCAGCAGGAAGAGGGCAGAAGGAAGAGAACGCCGGTCCCTGTGCTTCATCACAGCTTGCGCTTTCCGCATCCGATAAAAAGCGCCACCTCCCTCTGCCTTCCTGGTCTCCGCTGGTGACATTTCCTTGGCTCCAAGGTGCTCCTGGAGGCACCTGAGACTCTTTAGACTCCCCGCCTGTAACCGTGACCTAGGACAGGGCAGCCCACACCGGGTGACACGCGGGCAGGACGCGCTCAGCAAACGCAGCTGGACCTGACATCGGAACCGCCCGCACTTCGCAGCCTGGACGGTCGTGCACAGCTTCCTGCCACCCCGTGGAGGCGGACACCCGCACCCACTCCCCAGACCCATCTGAGCAGCGCAGGTCACCTCAGCTGACACGTGGCTCCTGGCACCATCATTTCCACTTGGCTTCCATACTTCATTTAACCCCCCAAAGAGCCTGAGAATGCCAGGAGACTGAAGACCCAGGCTCCCCTTTATGTGGCCTCCATAACTCTGGACCTGGAGGCTTCAGGCCTCTCTGAGCTACAGGTGACACAACAGAAACAAGCAACCAATCAAAGGGACTGCTGGTGCCCCTGCCGGGCACTCCTCCAGCTTCCCCAGGGGGCAGGGACCCCAGCATCTTGAGCCCCTGTTCCAAAACCTCCTGCAAGACGGCACGATGTGACCTGTCCCTTCCCTCTTGGTCCCTCCCGACTGCATCCCAGAGCTTCCTGGAGGCCACATGACACGTGACTGAAGCAGAGCTGAGCCCAGGACCCCCTCCCTGCCAGACGGGAAAGGGATTTACAACATGTAAAATGCTGTCAGTCTCATTAAACTTCTGTTGTTTCGAAAAATAGTTATTTTTTCTTAAAAGATGTTGCTTAGGTTTACATATAGTGAGTTTATTATTCTTTTTACAGAACAGTATTTTTTAAATTTCTATCTTCATTTCTAAAATGATAAATAGCAATACACAGGGCCACGTGAACAGAAGCTCTTCGAGGTCTTCTGCCACCTGTAAGAGCGTCAAGCGTTCCTGAAAGCAGCCACGGCGCCCAGGCCAGGCCCTGCCCACAGGGGGACAGTCCCAGCCCCAATCCTGAGGCCCCCAGCTCTCCTGTCTCTCCTGGGACAAGACCCACAGAGACTTCTTCCTCCCTTCGCATTTTCTTCAAAATGAGACTGAACCCCAGACGTGGCCCTGTAAAGGGTCGCCAGCCAGAGCCCACGTGGAGGGTACTCTCCTCCAGGTGCACAGGGGGACCCGGCTCGTCCCCTCTGACGGTGGCTGGTCCCTTGCTGATTCTGGCAAGATGCAAGGCTCTGAGTCACTCAGCACCTTCTTCCCTCCCCCCTCGCCGCTCCCCCCCCCAAATAAGCCACCAAATGGGCTGCAGCAGAGGGAAATGTCACACGTCCAGTATTTCCAGTTTTCAAGCAGAGTTCTAGAACAGCCGCAGGCCGGGCAGGCCCCCCCCCACCCCGGGGAGCCGAGTGCAGACCCAGAGTGCAGGGCAGCTCCGAAGGCAACAGCGACAATACACCCCTGCCCCCAACAGCGCTGATCCAGGGGGCGCTTCCTTCCCGCGACCAGGGAACCCACGGCCCTGGGACCACGGTGTCTCCCCGCTCCGGGCTCCCGCGGGAGGATTACCAATCCCGGGGCTGCACCCCGCTTAAGAAGGGGAAAGAGGATCTATTGCTGACCTGAGAACATGAGATTGACTCTTCTAAATAGGGCAAGAGCCTCTGTAATACCTGTTATCTCCAGCCTCAGGAGTCCTACCCTGCACAGACCCAAGAGGACCAGTGCCTGCGTGCACGTCCTCACCTCGGGAAGGCCCCACGTGACCCTGCCAGGCTTTAAGAAGTCCAGTGAGGACTTCCCTGGTGGCGCGGTGGTTGAGAGTCCACCTGCCGATGCAGAGGACACGGGTTTGTGCCCCGGTCTGGGAAGATCCCACATGCCGCGGAGCGGCTGGGCCCGTGAGCCGTGGCCGCTGAGCCTGCGCGTCTGGCGCCTGTGCCGCAAAAAAAAAAGAAGTCCAGTGAACTCAAATGGCATCTGTGTGCCCTGAAAGCCGGCAGTAACGTACCGGAGCCTAAGTGAGATTGCCTCGGGGGATGGAGACCCATGCAGGAGGCCTCCTTCACCCTGGCAATCACCCCCAACGATCGCCAGTGTTGTGAGAAATAAAGAAAGGACAGAACTGTGAGCTTGGTGGGGCAAGAGGGGTTCCAGCCTCCATAAGGCCTCAAAACCCAAGGCCTTTGCTGCAACACGCAAAGCTACAAGGTGGCCACCTGGCCTGGAAACAAAGGTGAAATGACGTTACATCACGAAACAGGGCAAAACGCACCCCTGCCTCTAGATTTAATAGCTCCTAGACCATCCTGAACCCAAGAGTCCTAGGACTGTCAAGAACACAGAATCTTTCCTGAAAAATTCCCCCAGGGAAAGGGAAATGGATGAAGACCTGCTGTGTGCCAGGCACCGTGCAATGAATTTACTTACATTTTCCTTTAATGTTTACACATGCTGAGAGCAAAGAATACACATCTTGGACAAGGTCCTTCCTCTCACTGTTAATGCAAGTCTGTGTGCCCGACACACAGTGAGGCCAAACAACTGAAACGTCGGAGTCTGGAGCAGAGGAAGGTTTACTGCAGGGCCATGCAAGGAGGTGTGGTGGCTCACGCCCCGAAAGGCCTCGAGAGAAGAGTTGCGGCCAAGCGAGAGGGCGGGTCGTAGGGTATGTGATCAGCCTGCGCATAATTCTCTGATTGGCTGATGGTGAGGCTACAGGACGGTGTTATGGGAGTTCACCTTATCAGTCCTTAGGCTCCAGGAGACCTGCGGCTATGGGCTCGTGGTCATCAAGTAGTTCTTCCATTTGGTGGGGATAGTTTTCACATCTGCAAAACTCAGGAAATGTGCATCAAATACTATTATCTAGGTAATTCAGAGAGGAGCTAAAGCAGAGGATATGAGGAAGGCCTGTCCCGGGAAGGCCCCACGGGGTCCTGCTAGGTTACACGGCCACACACATCCTTATGCATTCGTTGGTGGAAACACACCACCTCCTCCTTCCGTGGTGGCATCCAGGGATACAGAGAATGATGGAGTTGGCGTCCAAAGACCTGAGAGGGCAATTCGAACTCTCCCACTAATGCCCACTTGACCCTGAACAAGGCATCTGACTGTAAGGGCTCCCATTTCCCCATCTGCAGAAGGAAGACTCTCTCTCTCTTGCAGTGTTGTCCAGAAGAACACATGCAACCCTGTAAACTCAGAGCTACGCAGAAGGAATCCACCCCCACCCAGTCCAGTTCTTGTTCTGTTCCTTCCCAAACAGCAGCACGGGATCTCGTCCCAGCAGTTCTGGAGTTCTGCAGACCCCTCTCCGTCACCCCAGCCCAGCGGCAGTGGGAGAGCAAGGGTCCCATAAAAACCAACTCAAGTTTGGGTGTTTTGTAAAACGTTCTCCTAAATGTAATTTACTCTGTGACTGTTCACACCTTAGCAGTCTTTCTTAAAACATAAGGATCATTCTAAGACGAAAGGATTCTAGAGAAATAAAGGACAGAAAGCTAGAAGAGATGCACAAACCAAAAAACAGAAAAATGGCAGATGTTCTTCCTTATCGGTAATTACTTTAAATGTAAATAGATTAAACCCTCCAGTCAAAAGGCAGATGTTGACAGAATGAAGAAAAAAAAAAAAAAAACACAACCCACATAATCCAACCATATGCTGAGACTCACTTTAGATCTAAAGACACAATCAGGTTGAAAGTAAAAAGATGGGAATGTTAATATTAAAAAAGAGAGAGAGAGAGAGAAACCTGGGGTCACTATACCGACATCAGACAAAACATAGTGTAAGTCAAAACTATTACAGAAGACAAAGAAGGACATGATGTATTGAGAAAAGAGCCTCAAAATATATGAAGTAAACACTGACACAACTGAAGGGAGAGACAGACTGATGGACGATACTACTAGGTGGAGACTGTGACACTCCACTCTCAGTAATGGAGGGAACAACCAGACAGAAGGTCACTAAGAAACAGAGAACCTGAAAAACTGCAAACCAACTGAACATCACAGATGCACACGGAACACTCCCCCGAACCACAGGAGAACACACATTTTTCCGAAGTGTGCGTGGAACCTCCTCAAGGATATGTTCAGCCACAGAAGAAGCTTTTCATATATGAAAACCCACAGCCAACACCATAACTCAGTGGTGAAAGAGTGCAAGTTTTCTTCTAAGATCAGGAACAAGACAAGGATGTCCACATTCAACACTTTATTTAACATAGTGTTAGAGGTTCTAGCTAGAGCAGGCAAGAAAAAGAAATAAAAGGTATCCAAAACGGAAAGGAAGAACTAAAATTATTTGTTTGCAGATGACATAATCTTATATGTCGAAAACCTTAAAAATTACACATACTCACAAGAAAGTATTAGAGTTAATAAATGTATCAGAGTTACAGAATAGAAAATCGACATGCAAAAATCAGTTGTGTTTCTATGTCCCAACAACGAGCAATCTGAAAAGGAAATTAAGAGAACAATTTCATTTACAATAGCAAGAATAATCAAATAATTAAGAGTAAATTTAAACCAAGAGGCAAAACACTTGTGCACTGAAAAACTATAAAACATTTCTATATGAATATAAAGAAGACATAAATAAGAAGAGACATCTCTAAATCATGGACTGGAAAACGTAATATCAAATATCAAATGTTAAAACAATCTACACACTCAATGCAATCCCTATCAAAATCCCGCTGGCATTTTTACAGAAATAGAAAAGGCCATCCTAAAATTTATACGGGTTCTCAAGGGACCCTGAATAGCCAAGACAATCTTGAAAAAGAAGAACAAAGTTGGAAAACTCACATTTCCTGATTTCAGAACTTACTACAAAGTAATCAAGACAGTGTAGTATTGGCATGAGAACAAACATAGACTAATGGAATAGAACAGAGAGCCCAGAAATAAACCCTCACACATATGGTGGGTAAATTTTCAACAAGATGCCAAAACCATTCAATGGGGAAAGGACAGTATTATCAACAAATGATTCTGGGGAAACTGGATATCCACATGCAAGAAAATGAAGTGAACCCTTACATTACCCATAAACAAAAACTAACTCAAAATGGATCAAAGACCTAAAGTTAAGAGCTAAAACTAGAACTCTTAGAACACAGAGGGGAATATCTTCGTGACACTGGATTTAGAAATGACTTCATGGATACGACACCAAAAGTAAAGGACACAACAGGAAGAACACTCTCTGACAGAAATCGCAGCAAGATCTTTTTTGATCCACCTCCTAGAGTAATGGAAATAAAAACAAAAATAAACAAACGGGACCTCATTAAATTTAAAAGCTTTTGCAAAGCAAAGGAAACCATAAACAAAATGAAAAGGCAACCCACAGAATGGGAGAAAAGATTTGCCAACGAATCAACCAACAAGGGATTAATCTCCATAACATACAAGCAGCTCATGCAGCTCAATATCAAAGAAACAAACAACCCAGTCAAAAAAATGGGCAGAAGATCTAGATAGACATCTCTCCAAAGACGACATACAGATGGCTAAAAAGCACATGAAGAGATGATTGTCACTAATTATTAGAGAAATGCAAATCAAAACTACAATAAGGGACTTCCCTGGTGGCACAGTGGTTAAGAATCCGCCTGCCAATGCAGGGGACACGGGTTCGTGCCCTGGTCTGGGGAGATCCCACATGCCGTGGAGCAGCTAAGCCCATGCTCCACAACTACACAACCTGCTCTCTAGAGCCAGTGGGCCACAACTACTGAAGCCCGCATGCCACAACTACTGAAGCCCGTGTGCCTAGAACCCATGCTCCGCAACAAGAGAAGCCACCGCAATGAGCAGCACACGCACCGCAACGAACTGTAGCCCCCGCTCGCAGCAACTAGAGAAAGCCCACGCGCAGCAATGAAGACCCAACACAGCCAAAAATAATAAAAAAAAATAAATGAATTAAAAAATAAAAAAACTACAATGAGGTATCACCTCACACCGGTCAGAATAGCCATCATCAAAAAAATCTACAAACAAATGCTGGAGAGGGTGTGGAGAAAAGGGAACCCTCCTACACTGTTGGTGGGAATGTAAACTGGTACAGCCACTATGGAGAACTGTATGGAGGTTCCTTAAAAAACTAAAAATAGAGGTACCATATGACCCCACTCCTGGGCATATATCCAGAGAAAATCATAATTCAAAAAGATACGTGTACTCCAACATTCACTGCAGCACTATTTACAATAGCCAGGACATGGAAGCAACCTAAATGTCCATCAGCAGATGAATGGATAAAGAAGATGTGGCACATATATATAATGGAATATTACTCAGCCATAGAAAAGAATGAAATAATGCCATTTGCAGTGACATGGACGGACCTAAAGATTGTCATACTGAGTGAAGTCAGTCAGACAAAGATAAATATCTTATGTCATCGCTTATATGTGGAATCTAAAAAAATGGTACAAATGAACCTATCTACAAAACAGAAACAGAGTCACAGATGTAGAAAACAAATGTATAGTTACCAAGGGGGGAGGGAGGGAGGAATAAATTGGGAGGTTGGGATTGACATACACACACATATATAAAATAGATAACTAATAAGAAGCTACTGTATAGCACAGGGAACTCTACTCAATACTCTGTAATGATCTATCTGAGAACAGAGTCTAAAAAAGAGTGGATATATGTATATGTATAAATGATTCACTTTGCTGTACAGCAGAAACTAACACAACACTGTAAATCAACTATACTCCAAAAATAATTTAAAAAAATAGATAAATTGAACTTCATCAAAATTACAAACTTTTATGTACTATTAGACAAGAGAGTGAAAAGATAACCCACAGAAAGGGACAAAATAGTTACAAGTCATATATCTGATAGGGGATTAATATCCAGGATAGATGGAGAGTGCCAACAACTGAAGAAGAAAATCTAGACCACAGTGAGATACCACTTCATACCTATTAGGACAGCTATTATAAGGAAGGAAGGAAGGAAAGAAGGATGGAAGGGAGGGAGGGAGGGAGGGAGGGAGGGAGGGAGGAAGGAAGAAAGGAAAAAGACAAAGAAAAATTGGACATTACCAAGTATTAGTGTAGATTTGGGAGAAATTGAAACACTTGTGCACAGCTGATGGGAATGCAGTATGGTGCAGCCCCTGCGGAAAAGAGTCTGCCTTGTGGCACGTGTTAACCTTCAAGAAACACTAAGTTGTTCAACATCACCACAGTGCTTGATAAAAGACGACAAAGGAGCGAAGTCCAAAGCCCCACGGGGTCCTTCAATGCACGTGTTGACCAACGAGGAGGCAAGAACACAAAAATTCCCAAGGGCTCGTTATCGAAGGAAGGATGTTGGTGGCAGAATTCTTCAAAAGGTAGAAGAAGAGGTGACACTGCAGAGTGGAGCCTGACCCAGAGGACACAGGCTCACAGATGCAAGTAAGACTAAAGCTGCCGTAAGGCCACCTCCCCTAATGGGAAAGACCACCTGGCCCCAGGATCCAGTAGAGGGCAAAGCTCAGGCTGACAGAAGACGGACAGGGAGTCTCCTAGGGACACAGAACTTGTCTCTCTCCACAACCTGAGGTCACCCGGGGTTTTCACCCGATGCTGAGACGTAA
Source organism: Tursiops truncatus (assembly GCF_011762595.2). Lineage (NCBI taxonomy): Eukaryota > Metazoa > Chordata > Mammalia > Artiodactyla > Delphinidae > Tursiops > Tursiops truncatus. Next base: position 2,758,202 of record NC_047042.1, read on the forward strand.
AGGTGCTAAGCAGGGCCTCAAGAGCAGTAAGGCCACAATGGGGCCACAAACCCTACGTTCCTAAAATGAAAGCAGGCAGGGCTTCTAGACCATGCAAAAGGCTGCAAACCTTTCTCAAAGTTCTCTCTCATCATAAACAGAAGAGAAACCACTGAATAAAACCCACGGCAACCCAAGTGAATGTCAAAGCAGGACTCTGTGCCCATATTCATAAATGGAATAAAGTATGGGCACATTTACAAATGCCACGTATAAGTGGAATACTACTCAGCCATAAAAAAGGATACAGTGGCATTTGCAGCAACATGGATGGACTTGGAGGGTATTATGCTAAGTGAAATGAGTCAGACAGAGAAAGACAAATACTGTTTGATATCACTTATCTGTGGAATCTAACAAATACAACAAACTAGTGAATATAACAAGAGAAGAAGACTCACAGATACAGAGAACAAACTAGTGGCTACCTGTGGGGGAAAGAAGGGCAATACAGGGGTGGGGAGAGGGGGAGGTACAACCTACTGGGTGTAAGATAGGCTTAAGGATGTATTGTACAGCATGGGGAACATAGCCAATACTTTGTAATAATTGTAAATGGAGTGTAACCTTTATAAATTATATTAAATTTTTTTAAATTAATCTTAAAAAGGGCACAAAATAAATAAAACAGAATGCCACATATAACAACGTAGGGCTAATCACTAAAAATTCTCAGACTAAAGTAATAGCATCAGTGATAACAGCTCTTCCAAGGAAGGTAAAGTGTCCTTTTCAGAGAATTTCTAGCGAAAAAGAACCTGAAGATAAAGGCAGAGGAAATGCATCGACTTTAGTACACAAAACGAGGCCCTGACCAGCAGCAGGTGTGTGGCCTGGGAACTGGACAGAGATGTGGGTGGTCAGGCCCCACCCATCTCACTGAACTAGAACCTGCATTTAACAGCATCCCTAGGAGATTCATGGGTATACCGAAGTTTAAGAAGTGCTGTTTTCAGACACTGTTCATATTTACCCTGTGTCCATACTGAAATTTGCCAGTGCCCTCCAGGAAAATAAGTGAAAAACACACATCACTTTTTTTTTTTTAATTGAGGTATACTTGATTTACCGTATTTTATTAGTTTCAGGTGTACAACGTGATCAACATTTTTATAGATTATTCTCCACTTATACTTACTATAAAATATTGGCTATATTCCCTGCACTGTACAATATATCCTTGAAGCTTATTTATATCACTTCTTTATTGCTGGGTGAACGCACACCATCCCTCTGCTGCGTTTCCCCTTCCTCCAAAGGAGGCCCCGCTTTCAGGCTAAGTGGGGCGGGCCCAGACGAAGGAGGCAGACAGGCTCCTCCAGCATCTGTCCAAGGACGGATGCAGCAGGCCCTCAGCCATCTGGAGCAGTCTTCAAAACCCTTCCCCGACTTGAGCACGGACCCTCCACTGGGCCTTCCATGGCCACAGGGGCCAAATGTGATTTACAAACAGACCAAGAGCCAAGGTGCCACCAGCACCGCACTCAGAAGCCAGCTCCCAGACGCAGCCAGGGAAATTCCATTCAGGAATTCCTCGAACCCCCAATGAAAATGAACAGATAGTGGAACCCGTTAATTCTATCGAGTGCATTTTTCAGCAGCGAGTACACATCCTGAGCAACCCTCCAGGGCAGTACCCGTGGTCCCTGCTTCACCCTGACGCCCGCTGCACCCCACAAGGAGACCATACCTCAGCGTACAGTACCCCAAATTTTAAGTAAGTGTTCTTCTGTGGGTCTTCGCCACCCGATGCTCCGGAGAGGAGAGCAAATTCCCCACGAGCCACCTGCATCCCCACCCAACACACGGAGCTCGTGGGTCCCAGCTAAAGAGGGGTCATGACCGGCTTCCACGGCACACAGGGACAGCCCCACTGAAGGCCCAGGAGCAGAGACATGCACCAGAGTCAAGGCAGTGGCCTGGTCCCCGGGGGGCCACGTCTAACTGCACCTGAAGCTCAGCACCTTGGGGCATCATCAAAACCCCTGATCGGTCGCCGGTGGCCTTTCATCCTTACAGAGACCAAAGAGCGAAGGCGCCCACTTCCTGCTCACTCACTGGGAGGGAGACCTCTGGCAGTACAGACAGCAGGACAATAGCTACCTGTGCGCTGTGCCTCCAGTGAGACCTCTATCAACACCCTGGCAGGGACTCCTGCCACCAACCGACAAGTGGCAGCTGATCAAAGGGACAAGCCACGTGTTAACAGGTGGTCGGATTGTTTTCTGAAGTGGGCGGGCAAGGAAGTCCCACCTGCGCTTGGGGCAATTAGTTGGACCCCATCAAGACGGTGAGATCTCCCCGACATCTGCCTCACTTGACCTTAATGGTCCAAGAGGTGTCCCCCAATGAGAGCGTAGGCTCACGAGCAAAGACGCAACATGACCAGATGTGTTTATCCGAGGCTTTGAGGCCAGATTACACATGCCATCGAGGTTACAGGAAGTCCAGCCAGGCATGGACATATATACACTACCAAATGTAGAATAGATCGCTAGTGGGAAGCAGCCACATAGCACAGGGAGATCAGCTCGGTGCTCTGTGACCACCTAGAGGGGTGGGATAGGGAGGGTGGGAGGGAGACGCAAGAGGGAGGGGACATGGGGATATATGTATATATATAGCTGACTCACTTTGTTATAAAGCAGAAACTAACACACGATTGTAAAGCAATTATACTTCAATAAAGATGTTAAAAAAAAAAAAAAAAGAAGTCCAGCCAGGTCTTGGCATTCCATTTTCAGCAGAGAAAAAAGTCCCGTTCTCCCAGAAGCCCCATCTGTTCGTTTCCCCAGCTGGTTCCCACACCCACTGCCCTCCACTCGGCTAAGAGATAGTGGACGCGCTTATCTGGGTGCAGTTACTACTTGTTACACATTAAACAATGAAGATTACAAATGGTTACATAACACCGTCCCCTGGCTAACGTCCACAGAGGCCGTGGGATCCTGGATTCCGGCGGCGGCACGGCCTGAGACCGGTCCAGGAGTCGCGCTTCCAAGAACGCGCGCCCCTCGGAGACCCTCCACCACCAAAAGGCGCAGCGAGGACGGTGCGCCGCTGACCGCCAGGGCCTGTGCAGGTGACCCCGGGCTGGCCCCTCCCGGCCGGGGCGTGGACCAGAACAGAGCCCACCGTGGGCTGGACTCCGGCGCATCCTGGTGCCAGCCCGCTACAGGTTGTGCCGGAGCCGCCGCACGGGGTCGCTGCACTCCCGCAGCCAGGGCTCGGGTACTAAGGAGTAGGGCGCAGTGCGCAGGGCAGGAGTGCGACCAGGGTCCGCGCGGCTCCGCCCCAGTCAGGAGCCTTCAGAATAGAAAAACGGATCCTGGGGTCCCGAGCACCCCTAGACACAGCCTAATGTGCTCTAACACGGAGAAGGGTGGAAGACAACCCCGCAAGAGTGGGTACCACCCTGCCTCCCAAACGTGCCCGATAGGACTCACCCCATCACGTGCACACAGGACCCTGCGGCGGAACCCCGGCCCCCCGTCCTAGGACCACACTCCTCCACTTCAAGGGGACGGCACTTTTAAGGAAAGGGCAGCGCACAGCCTGGTCGAGGCTCACTACAGGAATCCCAGGACCAAACTCCATGTGACAAGGTCATGCCCCAAGGCCCCGCATGCCCTGGATCCCCGGTTCTCAAGGCAATCCCAAAGAACCCCTTCCTCCCTCCGTTATCCCATCCACAACCCCCCGGGCTACCTGCACCCTGATGGACAAGGACACACTGGCCACTGTCAGATGCCAAAATCCTCCTGACCCGCCCGTGAAACCATGCAGAGCCCCGGGTGGGGGGAATCTCAGACCCAACATCAAGCAGACATGTGACTGGGTACCTCCACTCGCTCCCCTCACCTGGGGGAGGGGGGTCGTGTGCCCACCCAGGCCAGCCAGTTCTGGTTTTCCGGGGTCAGAATCCTCTCACAGCCCTCCCAGCGAGGAAGGGAAGGAAGGGAAAGGCTATTTCTTGAAGCCGCAAGTGCAAAGCTACTGGATGTCACGCAGAAAGCGGGGCTCCCTTTAAAACAATACGAAGGAAATAACAGTACTGCCTGTGGAGCAGGCACTGTGCTGGTCGCTTTAAATTCATCACACATACAACTCTGTATACACAAATGTGAACACAACCCTGAAGCAAACGAAGGAAAAAAGAAGGCTTGGAGTAAGTGACCTGCACAAGGCGACCGAGCTAGTAAGGACACCACAGTCCTCCCTCCTGAAGTGCATGGCGGGAAGGGCTGGGATGGCACTTAGAACAGTAAACTTGGATGCTTAACCACGTTCACAGGTACGGGGACTGGGGAGCGGGGAGCTGGTGGGGGGTGGGGGGGTGGGCAGTGGCATCGAGGTGCTGTGTTCAGACGCACAGAGAAGCCACCAATGTGCAGCTCCCAGGACAAAGTGGCCAGAAGAGGGGCTCCACGGTGAGCAGGGCCACGTTATTTTAATATTTTAAAGTCAATCAAATGAAAGCCGTGGAGGCCAGTTCTGAGAGCAGCTGAGAGCAGGGCATCCAACCCCAAGGGCAAGGCCCCAAGGGCAAGGCCTGGCCTCTCCGGGAGGTGGAAATGCTGCAGAGGGAACCGAGCCACGGGATGCAACCCTGAGAATCCAGAGGAAATCACAGCGCTCAGAGCTCAGCGATTAACTCTCCTACGGTCCCAGAGCCAGTCACTGGCAGGGGAGACCCAGCTCTCCTTCGGGATCCACACCTGAGGCCTGTCTGCTGCTCCTCGAGGTGGTGGCTTAGGTGTGCCGGCCTCCCCCACCCCGCTGCTCTCAACCTGGACGTGCGCTCCTCGGCCTGGTCACACGCACCCTGAAGCCTCTGGGCTGGGAACAGAGGGCCTCCAAAGGGAGTCTTTTAAAAGGCATAAAGGCTGGATGGCGTGTGCTGAACGCCAGGCCAGAAGAGGAGATGGGGCCCCACACAGCACAAGGCCCAAGTGTCAGGAGCAAGGAAGCAAGAGCGCTCAGAAAGTCCAGGGCTCGGCTGGACCCCTCGGTGCCCCGCTCGCACCACCAGCAGGTGGGTTTCTCTCCTGAAGCAGCGACAGGGCTGTGGCCTCCGGTACCACACTGAGCACAGGTGGTCAGTGCTGCTGACTCTGATGGGACGGCTGACGGCTCCAGGGCTCCCAGACCCACATCGCGGGGATGAAAAGAGGCTTCTTCAGACAGTCTGGCCCCTTCCGAGGAGAAAAGACCCAAGACTGGAGCACCGGGGGCTCCCCACACAACGGGGCAACCAGACAGCCGTACCCCGAGGCCCACCATCAGCCTCCCAGGGACGCCTTTGAACGTGGACGGCACAGCAGGGCCCCCAACATCTAAGCAAAGCCTAATGGGTCAGACACCACCCCATCAGCCTCGCCTGTCTGTGTCTCTGTCTGGCCGCTGCTGGGGCGACCACCGGGGCTCAGGCGCGACAAGTCCCAAGGCCTGGGACGGCCTGCCCACGTGGCCTGCACCCAGCACCTGCAGGCTCGCGCCCAGGGCTCCATGGAGGGAATGGGCACCGACTGGAAGCTCTTCCCCTCCCCCCTGCCGCCCCCAGGATCGTCTGGGGAATCACAATATGGACCACGGGCTCCCTCAATTGCCCAGGCAGCCGCCTGGGGACCAGCCCCAGGGCCCCCCCTTCCCTCACCGCTGCCTCCCTAGCCCTGCACGTCCAAATAAAACATAAAACACACCCACAAGTTCTTGCCTGCCATAGGCTCTGCTTTCTGGGTACGCCAGACCCAAACCTGCAGGAAAATAAATAATGCAAAAATTGGAGAGAAGAAACTATGTAAGAAAAAAAAAAGGTAACTAATATATCCAGAAAGAGGTTTAAAAAAATAATGCATCTATGAAATCAGAATATTGCACCATTAAAAGAAGAATAATTATTCAGGGTAACGATGCTGTGCTGTAGGCTCACTGACTGTACCAGACGTCCCACTGTGGTGGAGGATGTTGACAGTGGAGAGGCTTGAGGACAGGGGGGTAAATCTCTCCATTTTCTGCTCAGTTTTGCAGTGGATCTAAAACTGCTCCAAAAAATAAAGTCTAGGGCTTCCCCGGTGGCGCAGTGGTTGAGAGTCCGCCTGCCGACGCAGGGGACGCGGGTTCATGCCCCGGTCCGGGAAGATCCCACGTGCCACGGAGCGGCTGGGCCCGTGAGCCATGGCCGCTGAGCTTGCGCGCCCGGAGCCTGTGCTCCGCAACGGGGGAGGCCACAACAGTGAGAGGCCCGCGTACCACAATAAATAAATAAATAAATAAATAAATAAATAAAGTCTACATACAAATACTAATCAAAAAAGAAATAAAGAGGTCCTTAGAAATTAAAAATGAAAACAGAAATTTAAAATCCAGTAAAAAGGTTAAAAAGTCTAGATGATATACTCCACAACCTAGAAGAACTCAACAGATTCAAATAGGAGACAAGAGGTAATTAGAGAACCAGTCCGGTCAGCTAATACCCATATAAAAGCCACTGCAGACAAAAAGAAGAGGAAGATGGAAAAAGAAGAAATGAAAGAATTAATTCAAAACCAGGTCCCAGCGCCAAGGATCTGAGTTTCCAGCTTGAAGGGGCTCTTGATGTACCCTGCACGATAGACGCAGACACCCAACCAGGCACATCTACAAGGGATTTCTGAATAAAGGCACAAAGAGAAAATCCTACAAGCTTCCAGACATGAAAAAAAAAGGAAAAAGAAAAAACACTGAAGAGTGAAGAGTACAGTAAGGACATTTTCAGACACGCAAAAGGACTCCAAAAATGTGCATTCACCTCTTTTTTTGGAAGCTATTACGGAATGGTCTCCATCAAATCGTGGGAAGAAACCAGGAAAGAGGAATCATGAGAGCCAAGAAGAGAACAAAGGGCCTGCTCAGGATGATGGGGAAGGAAGAGGCCGGGATAAAGCTGAGCAGGGAGCCTGGAGGGCAGCCAGGCACCTGGGGACGAAAGGCACACAAGAGGCTGCTTCCCAAAGACACAACTGGCTGGATACCTACGGTGTCTGCGAGAATATTTGCACACCTGTGTCAGCCTGGAGTGGAGGTGGGGGTCAAGAGTGATAAGTACCTAAACTACTAAGCAAATGCAAATACAACTCCAGAAGAAAGCAAGGCATCCTGCAAGACAGAGAAAGTGATCACAGCACACTACCTGGCTCCACCAGCAGTGTTTAGGGCTGTTGCCATGGCGTCAGCACTGCCTGCCGGTCCAGCCAATCTCACCATAGAGACAATGGGAGACAGGAAGTATAGGTCAGGATGATCAGACAGAGGTCGGCCTCCTCAACTTCTAAGCAGGGAAGTCAAAGAATCCTACGGGAAGCCGGGGTCTGGGAGGGTGGAGAGGCAGCAAGGAAGGTAGCAAGGAACTACAATACATTATACAGACATCTGCTTAGAAACATGGAGGTGAATACAGAAAAGGTCGGCTGATAAGCCTGGTTACTTCTGGGGCATTGACTCTTTAAACTATATACATTTATCACTGATTAAAAAAACTAAATTTCCAAAGTCTGCCCTGGGTGTTGAGGGATTAGAAAGCCAGTGACCCTTCAAATGGACAGAACTTGCTTGGGAAGGCCAGAAAAGCAGAAGACGGGGCCCCACCTGGGGAGAGCAGGACACGACAGAGGCTGGCTGTGTCCACCGTGGCCCTGCAGGCCCCGCGGTGGCGAGAAGGGCCAGGACATGCCTGCAGTTAAGGAATGGCCCAACTAGGGAACAAGAAGCTGTCCTGCCTTACCCTTCCTCCACTAGGGAGACGCCATGAAGGTCTCATGCACTCCTTTATCTAGAAACACCCTGGAGCGGTCTCCAGGAGATCTACACAGTTATTCAGAGGAGCATAGCGGCATTCCAGAAAAAGCAACTTGGGTAGCACAGTCACAGACCGTGCCGGTCCATCCAGGACATCACCCAGCTCAACCTCCCAGCCCACGGGAGGACTCCTAAGCAGTGTCCTGCATCTGGGACACAGTCCTGCACACTGCCAGGGGAGACCTCCCACGTGCATGATGCTACCGTACAAACTCCTGAATTTAAACGTCCCTCAGTTCATAGTTGCTTTTTGGTCACGATGAGTTTCTTGGAGCAGGGAACCCTAAGATTACTATCAGATATGGGGCATAATAAAAGTCTTTAGATTAAAGGATGTTTGCAACTCATAAAAGGTTGGAAGAAGACACTCCCAGGGATGAAAGTTTCCAAAACAATAAGGAAATCAAAGGCCCAGCTGGCTGGAAAAGTGAGTACTCAGAGTCTCTCTCCTCTGAGAAGCATCTCAAGTGTGACCCAGGCTAGCTGAAGGCCCCTCCCTGTTGGCGCCCACCTGACAGGGGTCTTTAGGGTTCTCTCTTGCAGAGTGAGACACCAGAGAGCTCACAGACAGGGCCGGACAGGAGGCCACCGGGCAGTTCCAGGGGCAGCGCAAGGACAATGGAGGGTCCCAGCTGCCCACCTTGATTTCAGTTGTGGTGACAGTAACACAGTGAAGAAGGACAAAACACAGCAACCTCTTTCCGTGCCAAGTGCTTTGTGAGCCCACATTACTAGGCGAGATTGCAGCTGCTGGGGCCCGGGCCCATTGACCTGGCCCAAAAACCCAGCCGGACCTCAGGGAGAGGTAGGGCCGCCCAGCACACAGCCCTCGGACAGGGTGCAGAAGCTGCTCCCTGGGGCAAAGCCAGCCCGTCAGGACCGGCAGTCCACGTGCACTTCAGTCCCAGCTGGGCTAAGCGTCTCTGCAGACTCCAGACCCCGGGGTCCTGAAGACAGATGCCGTGTGTCCCCACGTGCCTGCACCTAGCGGTCTGCATGCAGACGCCCAGCACCACAGCCGGTCTGAGCCCGTGCCTGCACCTAGCGGTCTGCATGCAGACTCCCGGCGCCGCAGCCGGTCTGAGCCCGTGCCTGCACCTAGCGGTCTGCATGCAGACGCCCGGCGCCACAGCCGGTCTGAGCCCGTGCCTGCACCTAGCGGTCTGCATGCAGACGCCCGGCGCCGCAGCCGGTCTGAGCCCGTGCCTGCACCTAGCGGTCTGCATGCAGACGCCCGGCGCCGCAGCCAGTCTGAGCCCGTGCCTGCACCTAGCGGTCTGCATGCAGACTCCCGGCGCCGCAGCCGGTCTGAGCCCGTGCCTGCACCTAGCGGTCTGCATGCAGACGCCCGGCGCCACAGCCGGTCTGAGCCCGTGCATCTCAGCCGCTGCCCACCTCTCGCTCCTGGTCACAAAGAACCAGTTTTTGACGCCTGCTCTTCCCCGTGGTCTGGTTCAAGTGGTCTGCGGCCAGGCGAGGTCTCCATCCCACCTGTCCGCCTCTGCTCATAGCATCCTACCTGTGGGCAGTTCAAACTGTCGGGTACTCAGCGGCCAGGAGAGGCTTCTCGCTCCCAGTGACTGGCGCTCAAAGCCAGTTTCAGTCAGTGCCACAAGGTTTTGTACAGCTAACGGGTGCAGAGACAAAAATACAAAAAAAGCAGAGTCTCCCTTCCGATTACTAGAGAGACCTTGCACATCCATAGGAAACAGCATAACCAAGCCAACGGGCTGCTCTGAGACAGGCTCAGTGTCACAGAAGCAGCGTCTCTGAGCCCTCCCACGTGCCACATGCCAAGGTACACACGATCCCAAAGGCACCCCACCCTCCCTACAGGGCAGCACCCCTGTGACTCTCATTTTACCAATAAGCTTAGTTAACCCGCTCACGCAGCTAGTAAATGGAAGAACCAGGTGTCCACCCGGGCAAAGCAAAAGGGAACAAGATGTCTTTTTTTTTTTTTTTAAAAGACAATCAGCTTCAAGAATGTTTTCAGGCACTGCAATTTGTGACCATCAGAACAGTCTTCTAATCTCTCCCCCAATCCACATGTAAATTCAACGGTGGAGAAACAGGACCAATGTCCTAGTTTTCCCCGTGGCATCCAGTCATTACCCACCAACTTCATCCCATGCATTCCGGACAGGGATTCTCAAGCGAGACTACGACTTAAGGGGCAGAGAAGCTCTCTCCACCTCAACACCCATCCCTTTCACAGATGGACAAAGGAGCACTTGGGCAAGCAAGGCTTCTCTCATTCTCAAGCCCACCTCTCCCACTGCACGAACAGAAAGGGATAGCTTTTTGGCGTTGGTATATCCCCAAAGCGGAAAGTCACAAGCACTCACGTCTACCTCTGGGAGGATTTCTGATAACCCTGGGACATGGCTTTGCTTGTTGCCAGCTCAACAAACAGTCAGACCATGCCTTACATTATTAAAGAAAAGCCAGCAGCCTGGCGATTTTAAGCTTCACCTGCTTTCATCTCCTGACACTTAACAAGATCCACGGTCACCAGGAGCACGGACACTGGACGGAGACGGTGGGGGCACAGCCAGCTCCCCAGAAATGTGCCATAAAACACTAACACGAAGTAAACGCCAGCCAGCGCCTGGATGGGTGTGATCAGTTACAGACACTGAAGTTAGCACACAGGAGGAGGTTAGCACACAGGAGGAAGTTAGCCTTGGAGGAGGTTCCCAGATCCCCAAAGCACCAGTTTGACAAGCCTTGCCAACCAAGTCGCTTGATTGCCCTGACGTCTTCCATAATCTCCCATACATCCACAGTTAAGCAAAAAGTAAAGACAGGTGAAATACATTCTCAACCGGCAGGAGAAGTGTTAGTTAAATTCTGAACATATGACTGATTACTTAAAAGAAAGGCATAGCAAATGTTTTCTCCTTATGGGCCCACACGATTCCACCTTGGTTTAACGGCCTGAGAAACAGACACAGGGATCACACCCCGAGCTGCAAACGCACACGCTTCTCCCTATGAAGCAGGACAGAATTCCCTGCGGTCAGTCTCACAGTTCTGAGAGGCAGGCCAGCCAACCACTGTGCACGGTTCTCTTCCCTTGTGGTTAAGAGTTGGACAGAACTCCAAGGAAATAAGTTTCTTAAATTATGTCGCCTTGAAAGCATTAGGTTTTATCAAATATACCAACCTAGAATTTCTAAAGCTGTCAGATGAAGGTGAAGGCATGGCAGGTAATCTTTGTTCGAGCAGGAGTCTGGTTTCTACACGTTGTAACGTCTTAGACCAGCCTCATCATCTAAATCAAAAGTTCATGGAATAGCTCTTAGAGTCTGGCTTTGCTCCTCTCTCCCATTTGAGGGTCAGCGGCCACAGAGATGGTCACTGTAACTGGGCCAGGGCTGCCCCAGGTTCCGATCCTGGCAGCCACCACCCTACAAGCCCTGGACGAGTAGCTGGCATGAACATGCCCATGCCCAGCTCCGCGTTCCTGGACCACAATGAATGGCATTTTGCCCAGTCCAATGCTGCCCCCAAAGCAGTGCCGACCGTGGGCAATACGCAATACATGACTTCAGCGGGACACAGCTTTTATTAAAACATGATTTTAATTACAATAAACATAACTACTGTTTCAGACTCATTAGTTCATGGGTATCAAAGTTTCCTACCAAAATAAATGTGGATTTAAGCACAGAAAGTGAGTGGACAAAAGAAGGCATTGATGATAGCCTGGTGATAGGGCAAAAATCTGGAAGGCTGGGAGCCCCGGGAATGGTAACAGAGCCTCCTGGGTTCTCCGGGTGTGTGACCGGCAAGGAGACGGGCCGTTTCTCTTTTAGAGGCAGATGCACCTGTACAGAAGGATGAACCTAACAGAGCTTAAAAAAAAAAAAAAAAAAACCCAAAGCTTAGGCTCTGGTGATAACTCGGGCACTTGCTGGCCCCGTGACCCTGGGCATGCCAACTAATCTCATGAGCCTCAGTTTCCATGCCTGTAAAATGGGTAGCAGGAGGCTGTAGAGGATTAAAAGCAGTTAGGGTCTGAACGCGTCTCACAAAACGCGAAATGCTACAGAAGTATCCCTCGTTACAGTTCTCAATTACGCAAGCAGCTTGCTGGGTGTGTGACTCTCTCTGTCCTCAAATTCTCTTCCTGTAATCCTGGGGTTGGCCTGTGTGGTCCTTCTCTTTCAAGGGTCCTCAGTAAAACTCAAATATTATATGCAGTAATCCTAGAGTTCTGATTTTTAACCGAAAAACGCAGTCATCTACCATCATTCCTGGAAACACTTCGGTTTCAGAGCTTTTTCCCTAATAAAATACTACCGTAAAAGACACCACCATCGCCAGAAGTCAGCATTTCTTTTGCTACAGAAACCTAGATCCTATCCATTTTTCCTCCTGGAAAGAACGAAGGGAACTCTAGGTCAACTCTTGTGAAAACCGTCCAGCTTGGTGCTGTAAACCCCAGTCAACGCCTGTTGCCGTGCTAACAACATGTGTTCCTAGTAAAACTCAGCGAAACGTTAGAGAGAGCACCATTTCTGAAACTCGGGGGCTCCAAACGGCTGAATCAGCATTTTCAGAAACAAAGTGTCCTGGGCCTGGCCTCGCAAACAGCAGCAAAGAGAAAGTTGTGCAATAACGCGTGTTTACTCACGAGTGCTACTTGTTTGGGTCTTTTCTTCGCATCTCTTGAATGAAGCTGGGGACAACGTTTGCAAGAAAGCAGCCGAAAAGGTCCGGGCCCGAGCCAAGTCACCTGTGGCTCGCCTACGTGACCCACCGCCTCGTCAGTGCAAACGACAGAAAGTTGGCGTTTCTTCCAACCCCAAGACAAGACGAACACAATAAAAAGTGGAGAATACCCTCATTTCCATAACGCACATGCTCGAGGGCCGTCGCCAGGCAGGCGTGGGGAGAGGAGATCGCAGAGGCCGAGAGTTGCATCAGAAACTGCCTTCTGTGAACGGCACGGCTCTTATCACATTTCCCCGGCTGGCGGGCCGCTAACCCGCGCGCCCTCGACTTGGGGTTAGGCCCTGGCAGCGGGGTCACCGGCAGAACCAGAGGGAAAGATCCCAGGCCCGGGCGCGCTCCGGCTCGGGAGGGTCCGGCCCCACCGCCCAGGCGCGGGTGCACCGGGGGCTGCAGGGGCGCGCGGCGCCCACTCTCCGGGCGGCCCGGGAGCGCGGCCCTGACCGCCCGGCGACGCGGCCCCCAGCCCCGCCCCAGCCCCGGTCCGGCCCGCGAGACGCCGGCGTCGGACAGGAAGGCTCCAGCGGGCGTCGCCCGGGCTCCCCGGCTCCCAGGGGTCGCAGACGCCGCGCGCCGCGCCCGGTCCCCGCCCTCGCGCGCCGCAGACCCCGGCCCGAGGCGACGCCCTTCCGCCCGCCGCGCCCCCGCGGCGCCCGGCGTCCCCGGCCCGGGCGGCCCGCGCGCAGACAATGACGCCGGGACTGCCGCCCTCCCGCCGGCCGGCCACAAAGTAACTTGGCGCCGCGCTCGCCGCCCAACTCCGTACCTGCCGCGGCGCCGCTCCCGGCCGCCTCCGCCTGGCCGCCCGCGACCCTCGGCGCGGCCGGGGCGGCGCGGGTCCCGCGGGGCGAGGGCGGCGCGCAGGGCGGTCCCGGCCCCCGCGCGCCGCCGCCCGGGGACCGCGCGCAAACTTTGGGCTCCGCGCGGGGCTCCGCGGCCTCCGAGCGCCCAGCCCGCCGCGGCGCGCCGCTCGCGTCCCTCCCTGCCTCCTCCCGGCCTCCCCACCCCCTCGATGGGCTTTAAACCCGCCCGGCCCCGCCCGCCGCCGCCGCCGCCGCCGCCGCCGCCGCCTCCGCCTCCGCCTCCGCCTCCACCGCCTCCGCCTCCTCCCCCGGTCGCTTTTCCTGCTCCTCCTCCCGCCGCCGCCGCCGCCCGGACCGCTCGGGGGCGCCAGCGCGGGCGGGGCCGCGGCCTGGACGCAGGGCGGGGCGCGGGGGGCGCGGGGCCGGAGCTCCCGGAGGCCGCCGCTGCTGCCGAGGGCCGGCGCGGGGAGCTGGGGACCCGCAGCCGGGCGGGGGCGCCGGGACGCCTCGTCCCGCCCCCGGGACCCCCGGACGCGGGACCCCGACCACCCAGGCTGGGGCGTTCGCGAAACACACATCGGACCTGTCCTGGAAGGCAATTTGCAAGCGAATTCTTTGAAACTCAAGAAGGAACTGTGCGGCCTCGATCCTACGTCCCGGGCGTAGCGAGAGGACAGGACGGAGGAGAGGTGGCTGCACGGGCTGTGCCGTGGGCTGCGGTCCCTCCCGGGACCGGGAAACCTGGGGTCGAGTGTCCGCTCGCCGCCAGCCGGGTCTGGAGCCTAGACTCTCTCATAGCCACGGTTTCCCTATCTGAGTGCCAGCACCAGAGCGCGGGTGGAGTGGGAGGCCCTGCATATTTTCTTAATGCCACCGGGCCTCAAAGTCCTTATCTTTGAAATGGGCTAATAAGCCCGCCTCCGGAGTGATGTCCTGGGGGTTAAATGAGGTGTTACTTGCAACATAAAACAACTGGTAAGAAGGAACCCCTGAATTAGTGGAAACCATTGTCATTAATATGATTATTAATCTCTACTGAATCAAAATTATAATACAAATAGGATGATAATAATTATGTCTTTCTGGGGTTTGATGTTATAAAAGCAGCCGCAGTAACGGCTTACCTTTACTGAGCATGCGTTTTGTGCCCAACTTTCACTAATCCTCTTATTTAACCCTCTGAACTTGTTACTAGGAGATGCCCACTGCACAGACTAGGAAACCAAATCTCCCAGAGGTTAGATAACTTGCCGCCGGTCAAGTAACTGGTAAGAGCAGAATAAGGATTCTGCCAAAACCCTTTAGGGCACTTTTTATAGCTCTTGTTTTTCCCACCTTTGGCCTGATTTATCCATGAAAGTTCATCCTTTCTTGTAACTGAAATAAGCCTCCAGAAAATATCTCCCCATTGGTCCAAGTTCAGAAAACCCCAAGGATGAAAATCTAGAGGGAATAATGGGAAGGAGCTTAGTTTCTGGAAGAACCAAACTGAGCACAAAGACTCCTGTTGTAGACAAAGGATCCAGAGCAAATTAAAGAAGAGTAAGAAAGAGTTGGGCCACTTCTCGAAAGTTGTATGAGCTTTGACTCTTTACAGCTTTGCCAAAGGCTCCAATGAGCAAGGAGAGCCTGCACCAGCCGGAAAGGCTGATACTCAGCGGGCTTTAACAGATATTTGAAAAGCACTTTATGCATAGACATTTTTTCCTGAATCATTTGTAGGTAAGTTCCACACCCTATTATAACCCCTTACCCCTGTATATTTTGATATGTCTTTCCTACGAGTAGGGATGTTATCTTACATAATCACAGTACAGTTACCAAATTCGTAGCTTTATATTGATAAAATATGTGTATCTATTCTTGGTCCATATTCCAGTTTTGCCAGTTGGTCTGACCATGTCTTTTATAGTATTTCTTTCCCCTCCATCCCAAGATCCTCCACTGTAGGGTCAGGTATCGTATTTAGCTGTCTGAAAACGTATGGGTTTTCAAACATTACTCTTCACTGAGAAGGGATGAAAATAAATGTCCTCAAGTGTTTTCATGGTGACAGCAACCCCCAGAATTCCTAGGACAGGCCCTCATTCCCCACATTTCCCAGCTCCGCGTAGACCTTGCATGGTCCTTCTGGGCAGGGCCCACTCAGCGCCACTACGTGATCCAAGTTCATGAACTTGTCACTCTGGTTATGGCTGTAGAAGCTGCAGCTGTCCCCTGTGTGGCGACCCGGGCCAGCCGGTCCCGTGGGCAGACTGCAGCTTAGTGCCTTCTCCTGCTGCAAATTCTAAACGCCCCCGGGGCCGCGTGCTCCTGTTCGCTAGGATGGAAGCCGCCACCGTACGGTACAGCCACGTGGGATGCCCATTACCCTGGAGAACCAGCCACGCGGTGTGGCTTTGGGCTCAAGAGCTTCACTTGAGGGAAATGCACTGGTAGCAGTTAGGCGTCAGGACAGAAAACGGGATTTCGTGATCATGAGGAGTTCAATTATCCAAGGATGTGCTGGAGGCTCCTTCAGCTGGAAGTAGAGAATTTGATAGACTAATTATAATTAGGAAGGAATTGATTAATACCTTCTCCCCTGTTGGCTGTGGGCATGGGACAAGGATAACCAGGTGCCATCCCAGCAGGGGCAGTGCCTGGCGCTCAGTGGGCGCTCTGGGGGAATGTCATCCGTCGCTGGGAAGCCAAATCCTGCAGGGGAATGCATCAGCAGAGCAAATGAATGGAGGACACGAATGCTGCGCCCTGGGGCCCGGGCTCCGGCTCAAACATTGCCAACGGCCTTGATGAAGGAAAAGAGAATGAGGCGAATGGCACCCTGACAGTGAAATGCTCTGGCCAGAGTGGCCCGGCCTCACTCCCGCTCCTGTGGGGGGAGGCCAGGCCTATGGCCCCACTGGACACAGGTGGGTGCACCAGGCAGGGAGTGCTGGAAACCGGTGGTCAGCGGTAAGGACTGGTGGGGGCGGGACCCACCTGCAGTCAGAATAAGAAATACAGGCTGCCCCTGGCATACAGAGGTGGGGAGCCTGGCAGCATTCCAGGAAGACTTCCTAGAGGCAGCAGTGCCCCAGCGAGTCCCGGAGTATCCAAGATGGTCAGTTCCACAAAGAGGGACCCAAAGAAAAGGCCTCTCAGATGGAGGGAGACTTCCGGGCCCTACCAGAGCCAAGAAGGAACTTACCAAGTAGTTGCATTTCATCATAAAATACCAGGCCAGAGCAAACGAGGGCGTCAGGAGGCTTGACGAGACACCAGGATGCAAAGGTAAGAAGGGACTTCATCATGCTCTGGCGTTTCTGCTTTATCCCAAAGGTGGTGGGAGGGTCTGATCTGTCTGTTTGGGGTCCACCGGCACAGTTTCCCCCCATGTGGAACTGTCCATAGTCCCCCAATACCCACACCCTTCTTTGGCCCCTACACAGCAATTGATGACACTTGGCCCAAGGTGTGTGTTTGCTGGTGGGTGGAAGGACGGGCCAGCCAGATGTCTGCACCTAGGATCCGCAGGGGGTCTGGCCCCAGAGACCAGGTGAGGAACAACTGACTGCTCCAGGCTTAGTCTGTGAAGGGAGAGGCTGAAAGTCAGCCCCAGACAGACACCCTCTTTCTCCTGTCTCCCTGAGCCTGGGCTCCTGTACCTCTTGTGTCAAATTTCCATGAAACCCATTTTCCTTATGATGTCTTAATATAGAAAACTCTCCTTTTCCTGAGGAAGCTTGAATCAGATGACTTTACAACCAGGTAGTCACCTGAAGGATGTTTCTTAAGTCTGGTTTTTATTGAGATTCAATTTGCCTTCAGAAAAATTCGTATTTTGCAGCGTTTTGTAAAGGTATACGGTTGTGTTACCATGACATCGGTGAAGATGTAGAACAATTTCATCTCCCGCAAAGGTTCCCTCGTGCCCCTTCCCCACACCCAGAAGCCACTGAGCTGCTTTCTGTCCTAACGATTTGCCTTTTCAAGATGGTCACATGAATGGAATCACACAGTATGCAGCCTTTGGATTCATCCATGTCGATCCGTGAACCAACAGCTTGTTCCTTTTCAATGTTCCTCAATTTGTTCATCCATTCACTAGCTGATGGACATTTGGGCTAGTCCCAGTTTGGGACAATTATGAATAAAAAGGCTATGTGGGTTTTTCTGGGAACATAAGTAGGAGCGAGATCTCGGGGTCAAATGAAATGTGTTTAAGTTTGTAAGAAATTGACAGGCTGTTTTCAAAGTGACTGTGCCATTTGCATCTGCACCAAAAAACATGTGTTTCAGTTGTTCTGTGTCTTGATCAGCACTTGGTGTTGTCAGCCTTTTTAATTTTAGCCATCCTGACTGGTGTGTAATGATGTCTCATTCTGATTTTAATTCACGTTTTCCTCACGGCAGATAACATGGAGCACTTCTTCATGTGCTTACTTGCTATACATTTACATTCTTTTCTGAAGTACAGATCTCTGGCCCATTTTTTTTTTTACAGTTTGTTTTCTTATCATTGAGTTCTGAGCATTCTTTATATATTCTGCATACCTGGACTTTAGCAGATATGTGTTTTGCAAATATATTCTCCCAGACTTTTTCATTTTTTAACAGTATCTTTCAAAGAACAGAAGTTTTTCATTTTTTGGGTAAAAGTTATCAATTTATCCTTTTGCATTTTTTTTGTATCCCATCTAAGAAATTCTTCCCTAACCCAGGGTTGCAACAAGTTTCTCCTATGTTTTCTCCTAGAAGTTTTACAGTTTTTAAGCTTTAAGTTTTATGAGTTAGTTTTTATAGATGACGGGAGGTGCGGGTCAAGGTTTTGTTTTGTTTTGCATACAGATGTCTACCTGCTCCACTGGGTGACTTACAAGACTTGGAGGATCCCAGCTGTGTCCTGGCTCCACCTGGCTTCACTGTGGTGCCAGGAGACCTGCTGGGGGGCTTCTGCTGGTGGCCTGTGACGGAGAGGACAAGAGTTTCTCTTGGAGGCAGGCATTTGAAGGCCGTGGGTGGGGCTGGAGGTTCCTGGCAGAGCGGAAGAGGAGCTGGGGAGGGAGAGGAAGTGCAGGAAACTCCCGCAGGCAGCCGAGCACGAGCTGACTGTGGTCAATGCATTTTTGGTGGGCTTGGGAGAGGAGAGAAAGGGGGTGGTCTCTACTGTGCTTAAAATGTTTAGAATAGGGTTAAAAGTCTGAATCTTTTGCCTAAAATCACAGTCTTAGCGTGCCTTGAAAACTCAGCACAGACAGCAAAAGCGGTCCCCGTTCCCAAGTGGCAGCCATTTCCGGGGCCCCCGAGCCTGGCTGCGGGCCGTGTAGGTTCCCCCCCGGGCTGCTTTGCCGCTTTGCCAAGGCCATGGCCCTGCCGCGGGGGAGAGCGCAAAGCCGCGGGTCCACCGAGCTACCTGGGAATCCTGCTTCCATCGGTGTCTCGTGGCTGTGGAGAAAGCCGTAGATGCCCTCCCGTGAGCCACACATTTCCTCCAGGCTGAGTTTCTCAGGCAGCCCCTCTGGCGGCGGTGGAGACCACGGGCAGCAGTGAGCACGGTGCCCGGCTCGCAGAGAGGGCAGCTCTGCTGATCCATCAGCGTGGCCTGTGGCTGGCGTGGACAGGGAGCCTTTGCACCCCGCCTCCCGTGCTCATTCTGAGTCATCTCCATCTTAGCTGAAAGAATGCCGCGCCCCTCAGGATGCTCTGGGCTGCAGGGAACAGAGCAGGGCCTGCCACCGTCATCATCACCCGGGCCCTGGTCACCCTTGACGTAGAGGTCACGGTGCCTCTGGTGTAGAGGTCTAGCTCTGGACATTGCTGCTCCTTATAGCTGTGTTCACAAGCAGGACGGGGACACTTCTCCTCCCTTGCCTCCTTCCAGAAGGCTCCAGGAGGTTTCTTCTCATGTGGCCAGAATGTGGTCTCGGGCCCACGCCCTGGCAGCAAAAGGTAAAAAGGTGAGTGAGCATTGGGCACTTTTAACCTAACAAGAAAGAAGGTTCAGAAGGGTGGCTGGTAAATGGACAGCCAGCCACCTCTAGACAAAAGGACGTGGCCCTTGTGGCAGTGGAAAGCCAAGACCCCACCTCCTGTAGAAGAAGAGTCCTGGGAATTAGGATCTGGGGGATGACATACAGTTCTGAATCCCTAAGTAGGCTAGCTCATGCTTCTAAATCAGGAGCTCCTTTTCAACTACTTAAAACAAAAGTCAAGTCAGCCCCTTCACTGAATTAGAAGTTAATTAACCACTAATAGTGTACAAACTTTCCTTAATGAAATAGATTTTCAGCCCAGTACACTTTATGGTTTTAATAACCAACGTTCAAGAGCTAATAGGAGAATCTAAAATAAGAACAGAACTATTTAATTGGTGAAATTGATCTAGAGCGATGGAAGATTTTGTATTCGCAAGCGTAGCTGGTGTGGTGTGTGAGAAGGGTAGTGACTGTGATTTTAAGGCAGCATCTTTTTTTTTAATATATTTATTTTATTTATTTTATTTTTGGCTGCGTTGGGTCTTCATTGCTGTGCGCGGGCTTTCTCTAGTTGCGGCGAGCGGGGGCTACTCTTCATTGTGATGTGTGGGCTTCTCACTGCGGTGGCTTCTCTTGCTGCGGAGCACGGGCTGTAGGCGCGCGGGCTCAATAGTTGTGGCTCATGGGCTCAGTAGTTGTGGCTCGCGGGCTTAGTTACTCCGTGACATGTGGGATCTTCCCAGACCAGGGCTCGAGCCCGTGTCCCCTCCATTGGCAGGCGGATTCTTAACCACTGCACCACCAGGGAAGCCCTGAAGCAGCATCTTAATGTTTAAATTGCTAAAACCAGAAACCCCTTCAGTTAGTCATTCTTTAAGAGGATTAATCTGCCAGCAAGTGGTGTGAGACTCACAGAAAATAGAACAACTAATCCTGGAGATGTAGCTGATAAGCATCCCGCAACCAGCCCTCGCTGTTGAAGAAGAAACCCCACCCAGGCGGACAGGGATCAGGGGAGTGTGGGCGACCATCCTGGGGCCGGTGCTTCTGCTGGGCACGTGTGCAGGTGTCAGCTGCACAGAGGAGAATCGTGTTTTATGATAACGTGCAAAGTCTTTCTTCTTTGTGCAGAGGTGTCACCCAGGACCATTATTGTTTAGAACTCATAAGATTTAAAGATTGAGGGACTCTGTGATAGATTTTTCCAGGAGAAACTCAGTATTTCCTCTTCTTCTTCCCCTTACCTTTTATTTCATCTTCTCCTCCTTTTTCGTTGTCCTCAAAACAAGCCCTGTTTCTTAAGCAGCTGCCTCACCCCAGGCAGGCGAGAACTATGAGGCATACCTCACACTATACACCATACTTTATATGTATATATATACCTATTTCAGTTAATCCTAGCAATACATTTTGAGGTAAATATTATCCTTCCAATCTTTCTTTTCACATTTAATAAGTGTTTATTTAGTGGTTTACGGTGCTATTTTTTTCTATTGAAGTGTAGTTGATTTACAATGTTTCAGGTGTACAGCAAAATGATTTAGTTAAACATATATATATATATTCTTTTCCATTATGGTTTATTACAAGATATTGAATATAGTTCCCTTTGCTATACAGTAGGTCCTTGTTGTTTATCTATTTTATATAGTAGCTTGCATCTGTTAAACCCAAACTCCTAATTTATCCCTCCCCCACCCCCAACCTTTCCCCTTTGGTAACCATAAGTTTATTTTCTATGTCTGTGAGTCTGTTTCTGTTTTGTAAATAAGTTCACTTGTATTATGTTTTTAGATTCCACATATAAGTGATATCATATAGTATTTGTTTTTCTCTTTCTGACCTACTTCACTTAGTATAATAATCTCTTGTACATCCATGTTGCTGCGAGTGGCATTATTTCATTCTTTTTTATGGCTGAGTAATATTCCATGATATATATGTACCACATCTTTTTTTTTTTTTTTTTTTTTTGCCACATCTTCTTTATCCATTCACCTGTTGATGGACATTTAGGTTGCTTCCAGGTCATGGCTATTGTAGATAGTGCTGCTATGAACATTAGGGTGCATGTATCTTTTAGAATTAGAGTTTCTCTGGATATCTGCCCAGGAATGGGATTGCTGGATCATAAGATACCTCTATTTCTAGCTTTTTAAGGAACCTCCATACTGTTTTCCATAGTGGCCGTACCAATATACATTACCACCAACTATCCTCCCAACTTTATAGTTCAGAGAGCTGACTCAGGGAAGCTAGCTGACTTCTCAAGGTCACCTAGCCAGTAAATGACAGCTCTAGGGTTTAAAGCCACACTTTTCTCACCCAAGTCCCACCCCTGTCCACCTTTCCCAGCTGTGTCCACTGTCATTTCTCATCATTTTATTATTTTCCACATAATGGGTTATTTAAATGTGTGACCTAGTGAGATTTCTTTGGGTAAAATTCTGCAATTAGATTTCAATATAGTGAACTTCTCTCCCTTCAGGAAAAGGGCTGTCATCTGTGTTGGGGATTATAAAACGTGATCTCCTTTCTTTGTGGCCCTGAGTCCAGTGCGGAGGAAGATAGGACATCTTTTTTTTTCAAGTTCGGGATTTTGACCTGCAAAGCTCCCCCCGCACCAGCTTTTAGGGAGTTTGAGAACTTGGCCTGGATGCCAGCTTGAGAATTCTGACCATCTGAGACCAGAGGCACCCACAGGTGGGCAGACCCAGAAATAGGCCATGGGAGGAGCCATCCCTAGAGAAGACAGAAGGCGGCTGGAGCAAATGCAGCCAGGTAGCAAACCCGAAAGTCCACAGGAGGTAGGACCCTTGCAAGTGGGTGACCCTCCTGATGATGAGATGCCAGGTGGCATTTGAGCATCCATCGTAGGGCAAGGGGATGGAGGTGGCTGCCAGGTGCAGTCACTGGCAGAAGTCCATGGCAGGTCCTCAGTGCCCGGCCAAGCCTGGACAGGGGTTCGGTCCAGCAGGGAGTGAGTTGGGAAGTCAAGAGCTGTGGGTAAAATGCAGATGCCCCAAGGCCAGAAAACCTGGACACACATCTACGTGAGGTCTGTGTCCTGAGCTCCTCCATGGGGCCCCTTCAGGTGTCCCTTTGGACAAAACCACATGGGGTCCTTTCTCTGTGGGCCACGGGTTGTGAACAGGAAAGCAGGGTGTCCCCATCGCTCTGGCAGCCCTCCTGGCTCCAGGGGGCCGGCTGAGGAGGAAGCCCGCCCGTGGACCTCCCAGTGGAGCAGCGGAGGGAACGCAGCCGTGAAGTCCTCTTGGACCACCCAGCCCTGGGCTTCTGGTCCCAAGAGCCAGCGCATGTCCTCACCGTGGAGATTTCCAACTGCTGTTTTTCTTCACAGCTCCAAGCACCATGAGGGATAGAGATGCCCACTCAGAGGGCGCAGAGAAGACACCCACTAAAGAGAAGCAGCATCACAGCGGCACCTTTCTGCCCAGAAGCCTCTGCTCTTCTGTCCTGGCAGCAAAGCTACTCCAGACCTTCACGCATAAGGTAGGGCTCCAGGACCACATCATCTACGGAGCACACTCCCTGCCCAGGGATTGCGTGGGAAGCTGCACACGCCAGCCGGGCTGGAAAAGGACCAGCCCTCTCCTGAGACTCAGGGCTGTCACCTTATCCCCCAGATCCTGTGGGAAAACTCTGGCTGCAACAGAGCCGAGGTGCTTCCAGAAGATGCCCTTGGCATTCTGCTATGCTCTATTTGTATCGTCTTTGAAAAAGGTATAGAAGATGCACAATAACACTTTGCTTTGGGGAACTTTCTAGGGAATAAGGTCACCCACATCTGTTGCTGGCATCCGAATCACATGTCCCAGAGCATGCCAAATGCCCTCACTAACTGCAAAAGACACCTGTGCAGGGCCCCCACCCAACCCAAGAGTTGGCGCTCTCGCTGAACCCACGTTAGGGTCTTTCGAGGACGGTGTGCCCATTCCAACAACACAGAGGACAGCTCCTTCTTCCAGAAAAGCCGCTGAGAGCTGTTACGGTGACGAGCACAGATTTCACTTAATTGGGGCCTTGGGCAGCTCACCCAATCGCACTGAGTCTCGGTGTCCCAGACATAAGGCAGGATCGCTCACAGTGGGATGAAACTGATTAGATAAAGCACCTAGAGTCCCCAACCAGGTCCCGACCCAGGGCGTGTGCTGCATCAGTGCGTTTATTGGAACTGTTACCTGCGAGGCACCGCGGTGATGCTCAGATCAGCCACACCTGAAGCAGGTGCCGTCCTGCTCTGGTGCTTGCTGTGGCACTTCCTCGGCCCTCTTTCCCCACCTGGAACCCGGGGGAAGTAATAGCACACAGGTGGGGAGCCGTCAGTAAACGCTGGGGATCCACACAGCCCCCAAGAACATTACTCTTTGTGCTTCTCCTGCCAGAAGGATGGCCCGACCTGGTACAAGCCTTGCTGCCTTCCTTCTGGGGGAGGAAGAGACTTTGAACAACACTCATGAGTCAGACGACAGTGTTCGCAGGAAAGCACTTCTCTGCCTCCTGCCTGGGACAAGACGGCCTGTGGCATCCCTGCCCTCGTGTTCACAGGTCCTCCGAAGGGCCGGCAGGGCCGCATGTGAGCTGAGCCCTCTGACCCCTCCTCCCCTGAGGGGTGCTCACACAGCCCTGGAGACACCAGTCGTGGCAGACAGGGGAGGGAGTGGCTGGCAGAGATGCGCTGAGGAAAGGAAAAGAGAAAGCGGATGCTGGTCAGCACAGAGCGTCTCTTTTTATAGCCTACTGTGAAAGAAGAGCTTTCCTTTCATGTGAATTTCCCTGATATTCACAAGTTTACAGGAACAGTTGAAAATGTCAACTATTTATATAACCTTTTGCCTTTTCCCAAGCATCATGATGTGCGGGTCTCCATCTCCACGTGCTGGGAGGGAGTTTGCAGTTTTCTTCCAAGCTGCTTGCAGGCATCGCCCCTCCCCAGGCTCCTCTTGGGGTCGGGGGAGGGGGCATTTCAGCCCTTTCCGATTTTTTTTGCTGCTGTGAACAGCACTGCAATAAACACCTTTGGGCAAGCTGCCTTTTTTTTTTTTTTAATTCCTTTACATATCTCTTAGAATATTGCAGTCTTCCTTCCCTTCGCTCATCAGGAGGTTCACTTACGTCACCCAGGAGAGGCTGCTCTGGGGATGGGCCGGGAGTAGGAGGAAGGGGCAGCTCTGGACGCCCTGGCCTCTCCCTGCCCTCCCGCCTGCTGGCCAGCACCTGCCCCGCAGTGTCTGCTTCTCCTGACCGGGCCTCCTTCAGGTTGTCACGGCTCCGTCAGCGCTGGCCGATAAATCACCCTACAGCCCCTCTTCCATTGCCAGCAGCCCCTTCTGAGATGCCATGGTTCATACTCATAGGTGAGGAGTTGCATCATCTACATGAGGCTGCAGGTCCTGGGAGGGGGTGTGACGGGGCAGGCTGGCCGTAGAGAGCACCACATTTAGTTTGCTTTTGTCTCCAAAGGAATTTCACGGGCCACTCACGCAACTCAGCATCCAGAAACCATCAGCATCTTCTTGCCTCACGATTTTCTGGGCGCTGACTTGGACTGGGAGAGAGGTTTTCCCGTGGCCTCGCCTGGGGTCAGTCCTGCAGCTGTGGTCAGAGGGCAGGTTGGCTCCCAGCTGGAATATAAGGTGTGATTATGGAATAAGGAGAGTTTTTTACTTCCCCTCCACCTAAACAGAGCCCCTTGGCCCCATGTGTGCTGACCCTCAGAACACTCCTCTCCATCAGAGGCCTTTAGGACACGTTCTTAATTAAGGCCAGCCTCAGCCCTCTGCGGGGCACGCCTTGGCTTCGTTATGGCCTGCATCCTCGCTGCCACCGTCTCGTCCCTTGTTCTTCTAGGTTCTAGCACTGCCCCCTCCCCCAGAAACCAAGGCTGAGGACCTCAAGGGCGGGTGCTGGGCTGGCCCGGGACTAAGAGCCTCCAGGAAGGTCACCCACAGGCTAGACTAGGTGTGAGCTCAGGGTGGGCCTTATGAAGAGAACTTGAGCAAGTACATGGATGCCTGACCCGTCCACAGGCTAAGTGCTGTCAAAGCTCATGTGAACATGGTAAATGCAGACTAGGGAGGTAGACTGTCAAGGCGTGTGTCTGGGAGGGATAGACAGAGAGGGAGGGAGAGAGAAAGGAGGGAAAGGGAAGGGGAGTAGCCGGTAGTGGGGAGTGGCGGAAGGAGGGAGGGGAGAACAGGAGGATGAGGTTGTCTGGCTCTCCGGGCAGCCGTCCTCCTTTTCTTTTCTTCTTTTCTTTAAATTAATTTTTATTGGAGTATAGTTGCTTTACAATGTTGTGTTACTTTCTGCTCTACAGCAAAGTGAATCAGTTATACGTATACATAGATCTGCTCTTTTTTGGATTTCCTTCCCATCTAGGTCACCACAGAGCACTGAGTAGAGGTCCCTGTGCTCTACAGTAGGTTCTCATTAGTTATCTATTTTATACATAGTATCAATAGTATATATATATGTCAATCCCAATCTCCCAATTCATCCCACCCTCCTTCCCCCCTTGATAATCATAAGTTTGATCTCTACATCTGTGTCTGTATTTCTTTCTTGCGAATAAGTTCATCTGTACCATTTTTCTAGATTCCACATATAAGTGATATTATATGATATTTGTCTTTGTCTGACTTACTTCACTCTGTATGACAGTCTCTAGGTCCGTCCATGTCTCTGCAAATGACACTATTTTGTTCCTTTTTATGGCTGAGTAATATTCCACTGTATACAGGCACCACATCTTCTTTATCCATTCATCTGTTGATGGACATTTAGGTTGCTTCCTTGTCTTGACTATTGTAAATAGTACTGCTATGAACACTGGGGTGCATGTATCCTTTTGAATTAGAGTTTTCTTTGGTTTATGCCCAGGAGTGGGACTGCAGGATCATATGGTAACTCCATGTTTCGTTTTTTAAGGAACCTCCATATTGTTCACCATAGTGGCTGCACTAACTTACATTCCCACCAACAGTGTAGGAGGGTGCCCTTTTCTCCACGCCCTCTCCAGCATTTATTGTTTGTAGATTTTTTTGATGATGGCCATTCTGACTAGAGTGAAGTGATACCTCATTGTAGTTTTGGTTTGCATTTCTCTAATCATTAGCGAAGCAGAGCATCTTCTCTTGTGTTTGTTGGCTGTCTCCATCCTCCTTGTCTCAGCCTCCCATCCGCCTCCACGACTCCCCTTTTTCACCGACTGGCCGATGACTGCAGGGCAGCATGTCCTCAGCTGACTCACGTTCTCAACCCACAGACCTGTCTCGGCAGGTCCAGTACGGAACTTGCCATTACGAGTGGGGGGACCCGACCTGCTCCCCACTTTCTTCTCACGGGCTGGAGCGCCGTCCCTGCCTCCCCAGTTGCCTGGCAAGACACAGAGGGATCTTCCACAGCTATGTCGAGCAGAGCTCTAAGTGTAGTCCCCTGGCCAGCAGTGTCTGCACCTCCCGCAAGCCTGTTAGAAATGCAGATTCTGGGCCTCACCCGGGCCGACTGGATCAGACCCTGGGGGTGGGCAAGCCTGGCATGCCGGCCTTAGGGAACCACTGGCTTAGAGGCGGGAAGACTCCATACAGACACTCCGGATCTTGACTCCAAAGCTTTGTGCCCCCTTGTTTTTACTCTTACCAGTGGGTCCTTGCTTTCTGTCCATCAGACCACAGGGGCCCCTTGGTTCCTCTCACTGTTTATACCTGTGCTTTCTGTGTCCAGCGTGGAGTGGGGCTCACGTGCGTTTTGTTGAAACGAGCTGCTGTCGTGGCATTGATTCCATGAGCAGCCCAGTGTCAGAGATGTCCTGATGGATGAGAAGAATGGGACCAGTCTCCATGCCCCCCTTTGGTGGAGCTACTGCTGAAGGAAGGAGATGTCAGCTGGCTCCCTGCAGCCCCCACCTCCTGGGTGCTCAGTGCATTTCCTGCTACAGATTCTGTTGAGTAAAATCGCCTCTGACATTTATTTAAACCACATTTACACCCATTTAAAAACGTTAGGTGTGCTGTGCAGGCTGTCTCGGCCCCAGAGGACATGACTCCGGGCGACAGCACTCAGCCCGGGATGGTGGCCCCTCAGCCCCCCTACCTGGGCAGAGTCCCTGGGAGCCTCTCCCATGCCCAGCTCTGCGGAAACGGCCCAAGGCGCCGTGGCAAGCAGAAGATGGCTTAGCGGAAATCTGTGTGATTTAGCTGTAACCAGATACTCTTGGCATCTCTCGACGTTTTTCTTAGGTCACCATCATGCTAACTCATTTAGTGGACAGACATTGCTCACGCCGTGGGCTCTGATTCCTAAGATGAGGCCACGCCTCTCTCCCCTGCCCAGGGGTAGGGCCCCAGATGGTCACCTGACCCCCAGTAGCCAATCAGAGGCTAGTGGTGACTGATGAGGTAGCCTGGCACGACTGAGCGCCCACCTCCAGTTCCCGCCTGAGAGCATCTGTTTGGGAAATAAGGACACACTGACCCAGTTCACGGTGAGGTAGCAGCAAGACAAGGCCATGAGATCATACGTGAATCAGCAGTAGAAACAAAGTGATGGACAGCGGAAAATGGAGATTTGCTGGGAGGCCAAGGTACCCCAGGGAAAGGAGTCCCTGCTGACAGACGGAGGGGGGACGTGAAGCACAGAGGCTCTTGGCTCTGCAGCGTCCCAGTGTGGGGCAGTGCACTGACTGAGCCTCCGTTCTATAAAACCAGAGGAAGCGGGCTAACCCAGGATCCGGTACCTAGGCTTCACATCACAAGTTTTTTTTTTTTGTTTTTTTTTTGCGGTACGCGGGCCTCTCACTGCTGTGGCCTCTCCCGTTGCAGAGCACAGGCAACGGACGCGCAGGCTCAGCGGCCATGGCTCATGGGCCCAGCCGCTCCGCGGCATGTATCACAAGTATTTTTGAACACCAAGTACTTTCTCGTCATGTGTAGGAAAGGCAGTGCCACTGCCTGGGTTCAAATCTGACTTCTCCTTTCGAGCTGCTCAACCTTGGACAGGTGACTTCACTTCTCTGAACCAATGGTGACCAGTGCCTGGAGCAAAGATGTGCTCAGTTAAAATCTCTTCGAGGTCCTGGCCCTGTCAGCTGTGTCGCAATTCCCCAGTGTTACCCACAGGACTCCTGAAATCCAAGCAGCTTTGACTTAGCAATTCTTTAGTAGCTTGGGTTCAGTGAGGTAGAATGCATGAAAGGGCTTTGTAAACTGCGAAGTACTGCCTAAGTCGGTGTTTTCAAAGTGAGATTTCTCATCAGCAAGATCAGCATTGCTTGGGGGCCTGGGCCCTGCCCGGACCTCCTGACTGGGAACGGGGCAGTGATCTCTCTCTAAGGAGCCCTCCAGGAGTCTCATGGCGGCTCTTCCCAGACTTCAAAAGGAGCTGTAGGTTTTGTTTTGTGGGAATCAAATGTTCCGCAAAATATTTCACCAATTTCCTTGATAGTGAATGTGACCTGGGGCAGTAGTGAAAAATAGGTTCTTTTTTAAATGAAGCATATATTACTTACAATATTATGTTAGGTTCAGGTGTATGGCATAGTGATTCAGTATTTTTACAGATTATACTCCATTAAAGTTATTATAAGAGAATGGCTATAATTCCCTGTGTCATACAATAGATCCTTGTTGCTTATCTATTTTATACATAGTAGTGTATCTCTTTTTCTTGTTTGTTTGTTTTTTTGCGGTACGCGGGCCTCTCACTGTTGTGGCCTCTCCCGTTGCGGAGCACAGGCTCCGGACGCGCAGGCTCAGCGGCCATGGCTCACGGGCCCAGCCGCTCCGCGGCCTGTGGGATCTTCCCGGACCGGGGCACGAACCCGTGTCCCCTGCATCGGCAGGCGGACTCTCAACCACTGCGCCACCAGGGAAGCCCAGTAGTTTGTATCTCTTAATCCCACCCCTAACTTCCCCTCCTCCTTTCCTTCTCCCCACTGGTAACCACTGCCTTGTTTTCTATGTGAGTCTGTTTCTGTTTTGCTATACACATCTGTTTGTATTATTTTTTAGATTCTACATCTAAGTGCTGTCATACAGTATTTGCCTTTCTCTGTCAGACTTACTTCACTAAGTATAATATTCTCTAGGTCCATCCATGTTGTTGCAAATGGCATTACTTCATTCTTTTTTAGGGCTGAGTAATATTCCATTGTATATATGTACCACTCCTTCTTTATCCATTCATCTGTGGATGGGCACTTGGGTTGCTTCTGTGTCTTGGCTATTGTGAATAGTGTTGCTATGAACATTGGGGTGCATATATCTTTTCAAATTAGTATTTTCATTTTTTTCTGGACATATACCCAGGAATGGAATTCCTAGATCATATGGTAGTTCTAGTTTTATTTTTTTTGAGGAAACTCCATATTGTTTTCCATAGTGGCTACACAAATTTACATTCCCACCAGCAGTGTAGAAGTGTTTCTTTTTTTCTTTAAATTAATTTATTTATTTACATTTTATTTTTGTCTGCATTGGGTCTTTGTTGCAGCGAGTGGGGGCTACTCTTCGTTGCAGTGCACGGGCTTCTCATTGCGTTGGCTTCTCTTGTTGCAGAGCACGGGCTCTAGGTGTGTGGGCTTCAGCAGTTGTGGTGCGTGAGCTCAGTAGTTGTGGCTCGCGGGCTCTAGAGTGCAGGCTCAGTAGTTGTGGCGCACAGGCTTAGTTGCTCCACAGCATGTGGGATCTTCCCGAACTAGGGCTCGAACCCATGTCCCCTGCATTGGCAGGTGGATTCTTAACCACTGTGCCACCAGGGAAGTCCTGTAGGAGGGTTTCAATTTCTCCACATCCTCGCCAACATTTGTTATTTATCAACTTTTTGATGATAGCCATTCTGACAGGTGTGAGGTGATATTTCCTTGTTGTTTTGTTTGCATTTCTCTAATAATTACAGATGCTAAGCATCTTTCCATGTGCCTGTTGGCCATCCATATATCATCTTTAAAAAAGTGTCTAATCAGGTCTTCTGCCCATTTTTTGATTGGGTTGTTTGTTTTTTTGTTATTGAGCTGTATGAACTGTTTATATATTTTGGATATTAACTCTTTGTTTGTCATATCATTTGCAAATATTTTCCCTCATTCTGTAGGTTGTCTTTACATTTTGTCAATGGTTTCCTATGCTGTGCAAGAGCTTTTAAGTTTAATTAGGTCCCATTTGTTTATTTTTGCTTTTATTTCTTTTGCATTAGGAGACAGATCAAAAAAAATATTGCTACAATTTATGTCAAAGGATGTTCTACCTATGTTCTCTTCTAGGAGTTTTATGGTTTCAGGTCTTTAATCCATTTTGAGTTTATTTTTGTGTATGGTGTGAGGAAATTGTTCTAATTTCATTCCTTTACATGTAGCTGTACAGTTTTCCCAGCACCACTTATTGAAAAGACCATCTTTTCTCCATTGTATATCCTTGCCTCCTTCGTCGTAGATTAATTGACCATAGGTGCGTGGGTTTATTTCTGGGCTGTCTATCCTGTTCCATTGATCTGTGTGTCTGTTTTTGGGCCTACCATGCTGTGTTGATCACTGTGGCTTTGTAGGTAAAGTGTGGATTTTGGAGGGTGATACCTCCAGCTTTGTTCTTTTTTCTCAAGATTGCTTTGGCAATTCAGGGTCTTTTATGGTTCCATATGAATTTTAGGATTATATGTTCTAGTCCTGTGAAAAATGTCATGAGTAATTTGACAGGGATTGCATTAAACCTGTAGATGCCTTTGGGCAGTGTGGCCGTTTTAACAGTATTAATTGTTCCGGTCCAAGAGCATGGGACAGCTTTCAATTTCTTTGTATCATCTTCGGTTTCCTTCATCAGTGTTTTATAGTTTTCAGAGTATGGGTCTTGCACCTCCTTGGTCAAGTTTATTCCTGGGTATTTTATTCTTTTTGATGCAATTTTAAATGGGATTTTTAAAATTACTCTTTCTGATAACTCATTACTGGTGTATAGAAATGCAACAGGTTTCTCTCTGTGTTAATCTTGTATCCTGCAACCGTGCTGATTCATTTCTCAGTTCTAGTAGTTTTTTGGTGTAGGCTTTAGGGTTTTCTATAGATAGTATCACGTTGTCTGTAAATAATGACAGTTTTACTTCTTCCCTCCATTTTGGATGCCTTTTATTTATTTTTCTTGTCTGATGGCTGTGGGTAGGACTTCCAATACAATGTTAAATAGAAGTGGTGAAGTGGGCACCCTTGTCTTGTTTCTGAATTTTCCTGAGGGAAGGCTTTCAGCTCTTCACCATTGAGTATGATGTTAACTGTGGGTTTGTCATAAATGGCCTTTATTATGTTGAGATATGTTCCCTCTGCACCCACTTTGATGAGAGTTTTTATCATGAAGGAGATGTTGAATTTTGTCAAATGTTTTTTTCTGCTTCTATTGAGATGATTATGTGATTTTTATCTTTCCTTTTGTTAAGGTGGTGTATCACAATGATTGATATGCAAATATGGAACCATCAGTTCAGATCAGTTGGAATAAATCCAACTTGATCATGGTTTATGGTCCTTTTAAATATCATTGGATTTGGTTTGCTAATATTTTGTTGAGGATTTTTGTATCTGTATTCATCAAAAATATTGGCCTGTAATTTCATAATTTTGGTACCATCTTTGTCTGGTTTGGGTATCAGGGTAATGGTTGCCTTGTAGAATGAATTTGGAAGTGTTCTGAAGATGACACAAAGAAATTATTTTTCACAGCTTCATGTTTATCCCTTAACTGTTTATTGTAGTTATAATTGCTTTTATAATTTTTTGTCTTTAATCTTTGTGCTGGTTTCTCCGTTCTTCTTGGACCCCTAGCATGCAAATATTGGTATGCTTAATGTTTTCTCAGAGATCTCTTAAATTGCTTTCCATTTTTAAAATTTATCTTTCTGTCGGCTGTTCTGATTGGGTGATTTCCATTATTCTAGCTTCCAGATCACTCATGCATCCTTCTGTATCATTTATTCTGCTCTCATTCCTTCCAGTGTGTCTTTTTCTTCAGCTATTGAATTCTTCATTTCTTATGGAGTCTTTTTTATATTTCGAATTGGGTCTTTTTTATATTTTCTAGGTCCTTCCTAAAGTGTTCACTGTTTGCATCAATTTTTTTCCCTAATTCAGGTAACATTTTTATTAGCAAAGTTTTAAATTCTTTACCTTGTAAATTGTTTATTTCTGCTTCATTATTTATTTTTTCAGGGGTTATCTTTTGTCTTTCTCTTTCCCGTGAGACTATTTCCTCTGTCTCCTCATTTTGTTTGACTCTCTCTGCCTGTATGAATTTAGCTGAAACGGTTACCTACTGCGGTCTTGAAGGGGTGTTTTCACGGGGAAGCGTGCCTATACAGACTGCACGTGCCCAGTGCCTTTGGCGGGAGGGCTGGATTTCACCTGGACATCAGTCATGTTCTTCCTCGGGGTGTGCTGGCCACTCTCACCTTGGTAGGGGATGGGGCTGGGGATGAAGGGGCTAGAGCTAGAGCCAGGTGTGAGGTGGAACTTCCTCTCTGCTCAGTGGGTGTCACCGCCCTTTCAGGGGCAGGGTCTGATCCCAGGTTGCTGGAGCAGAAACCCTGAGGGTCAGGCACAGGCTGGCTCTGTTCCTTTTAAGTGTGCGTGTTCCCCCTCTTCCTGCACCAGGACCTTTGCCCCAGAGAAGAGGAGTGTTGAAGCAAGTGTGGCCCATGCACAGACGGAGGTCTGATGCACTCCCTGTGTAGGAGCCCAAGGCAACGCTCAGATGCAGCGTCGCGTGCAAGTCCCCTTTGTCCCTCACAGCTGGTCAGTGCCCCCAGCCTCTGCCACTTTCCCCCTGTTGTGGCGCCACACTCCCGGGCAGGTGGGACCTGCATGGACTCTCAGCGCGTATCTGTGTCAGGGCCACTGTCAGAGGTCTGGGCAGCTTCTGGGGCAGCGCCTGACAATGGCCACCAACACCCAGGCTCCATCCTGGGACTGGGTCACCTTGCGTCCCGCTGTTGAGTCTTTTCCCCAGTCCTGGCTGCCCCAGGTCCAGTGCCACGCTGCGACGGGGAATGAGGGAGGCCAGAGCATTTGCTTGGCTTGGACTGAGGCACACAGCGAGGTGGTCACAGAGGCAGCCACTAGAGCAGACCTAAACCCACTAACCCCAGCAGCCACTAGAGCGGACCTGTCTCCACCCTGCCTCTAGGGTCAGCCAGCGCGCTCGCTCCTCACAAGTGGAGTCCAGGCTCCCCACAGCCCTTCTATCTGTCCCCGTGGTCCTCCAGCCAGCCAAGGGGACTGTCTCCCCCATGTAGGACCACAGTCTGTGGCTTGAGCCATTCACTCCCCAGGGAGGATCTCCACCCACGTAATCTCCCTTTTCGTCTGGGTCCCCTCCCAGGGACACAGGTCTTGATGCTTTTCTTCCCTTCCTACCAGATTACAGGTGTACCTTTCCTACAGTCTAGCTTGTACAGGAGTCATCCTGCCAGTTTCCAGTTAGTTTTCAGTGAGAATTATTCCATGTGTAGATGTATTTTGGATGTGTTTGTGAGGGGAGGTGAGCTCCGTATCCTCTTACTCTGCCATTGTGATCCCTCCCCTAAAAATAGATTCTTGAACCCCACCCCAAACTGTGGAATTGGACCCCTCATTGTAGAGGCAAGGGACCCATAGCCAGTGGCTGAGAAGATGACAACACGAATAAATATCCAACTGCAAAGAGCTCACTTCCAACTGGCTACTGGAGCCAGATTGCCCGTCCACACGTCAAGGAGGATAAGGCAGTGGGAACCCCAGACCAGGTCCCCCCCCCCCACACACACACACATACTAAGAAACTCACAACCCTTGGCCCTGAGCCTAAGCCCTCAGGTGACCAGGGGCCACTTGTCCTTCTCTCAGGACGGGAAAGACAACAGGACTGCCCTCCGTCTTGTGCTACAGAAAGAAACAGAGATGCTTAAATACCCACCTGCAGCCTTGCAGCACCTCACTGCCAAGTTCCAGACCCTATGGGGCTGAACTCAGCGGCCCCAAACAAGAGAAGGACCTGGTACCTCCTGAGAAGAGAAGCTGGTGCCTCCCCTTTTGCTCCCCCCACACAGAGGAAGGCCCTGCCCTGATCCCCTGCCAGCAGGAAATGCACTCTCCCGCTGATGAGGAGGCAAACATTCCTATACATTTACAGAAGTTGCTGTCCACGGGTTTACAAGATGATAGGCAAAAAGCTGTCCACCAAAGAGCTTCGGACACGTATGAAGCCAAGCGTCCCTCAAAGCCTGGACCGGCATTCTGGTGTGACAGTGGGACCTGGCAGGACACTGTCCTGGGCCAGGGAGCAAGCCCTGCCTGATGCCCCTCACCGCTGGACACCAGCAGCACTTTCCTCTGCTGTAGCTGTGGTACGCACAACCGGCACTTCCCTCTCACCTACAGGGCCTGTTAGCAAAGTCTAAAAATGGCTCTGACATCATCGGTCGGTCTTGAAATCACGCTGGCCGTTAGTGCGGGATGCATGCCTGGGGGCCTGTGTTTTGGCAGCCGTATCACTGTCCAGGGAAGCAGTGTGTGCATGTGAAGAATGTGCTTCTGCTCTCCACCAGCTGGGTCCTCTCGCGTTGATTCTTTGCTGTGTATGAGTCATATGAGAAGCTTGCTAAAATGAAAATCCTGGTTCAGTAGGTTTGGGGTAGGACCCGAGATTCTGAATTTCTAAAATTCTTGTGAACCACATGAGTAGCAATGACAAAAATCTCTATCCCTTTTCGCTAGAAGAAAAAAAACGAGGTTCAGAAACATTAGTGGACCTTCCCATAGTCTCTCAAAGCTCAGAAGGAAACCAGGATTTCCAACTAGCTCCCCAAGTCCAAGTGCAGGAAGACGTGGGTATGAGGTGGTAGGGCACCTCTCATGTCACTCCACGAACCTGCCCCCAGGGCACTCCAGTTCCTCTCCTGGCCTCTGGGCATCATTGTCCTGCCTTCTACATCTACATGTGTTATAAACCCCACAAGACATCTGTATTTGGAGTGATTTAAACAGTCAATTATATTTTAGAGACTTTTTAAAAACCAGAAAAAGAGATCTTTTGTTTACCCACATATTTGCATCTGATATCCTTTATACCTATGTGTAGATTTCCATTTGGTGTCATTTTCCTTCTGCCTGAAGGAAGGACATTTTTTTGTACTGTGAATCTGCTCTTGGAAAAATGGTGCCCATAGACTTGCTCAATGCAGGGTTGCCACAAAGCTTTAATTTGTAAAAAACGCAATATTTGTGAAACACAGTAAAGTGAAGCACAACAAAACAAAGTCTGCCTGTGTTTGTCTTTCTCTGTCTGATTTACTTCTGCGCGTTTCTGGCAAGCAGTCTACGGTCCGCTTTGCTTCTCTGTATGTGATGTGTTCTTTCTTCTCTTGCTGCGTTTAAGATTCTTTATTATTGGTTTTAAGCAATTTGATTATGATGTGTGTTGACCTAAAACAAATAGACTACAGTTATTTCTACAACATAAATGGGTTTACTTGAGATGAACAAAGAGTTGCAATTTGGGGTCTGCAACCACAGCAAGCCACCCGAAAGGACTTTAGCCACTGAAAAGGCAGTAGCCTGTCTGCAAGGGAAAGCTTCAGTCCAGTGTGAAGACATACAGACCATGACTAAACGTATTTACATCCATGAGATGATGGAAGCTGGTGAAATCCATTTGCCAGACCTCAAATGGTCCATCAGGCAGTTTAAAATGTCCGGGAACAGTACAGGCTTCCCTGGCTTGTATTGTGGACAAGTGAGACCAGTGAGGTAGGCACATTTTGTAGCCTTGTTAATGTTTTTCGCCAGTATTGATTCGTGATGGCTATCATTTTGTCAGTAGACTGATGACAATGCAAAATACGGTGGTGAGGAATGGAAATTTTAGATACTCCTGTAGAAGTGTGTTGTTATTTGGTCTGAACCAGAGCTTTCTCTTTTTATTGTACCAACAATTGCTGAATTTCCAATCTTGTCTTCTCTTTCCTGAGGCCAGTTTTTGGGCTTCTCTAACCAGTTTTTCTAAGTTATCATTTGGGGAAATATCCCTTTGGACCATGATGGAGGTTTGGCTGCTCTTGGTCTCTTTAAGGGCAATATTCCTTTGCAGAAATATTAGCAAAGTAATTTCCCTTAGCTCTCAGAGAGTCAAGTTTAGAATGCCCTGGAATGTTAATAACAGCTAAAGTGGCAGGTAAGAGTATTACATCCAATTTCGGAACGTAGGGGCCATTTTAAATTTTATTTCCACTGGAAGTAAGGAAGCCACGTTGCTTACACAACATTCCAAAATCATGAGATACTCTGAAAGTGTGTCTACTATCAGTGTAAATATTAGCAGTTTTGTTGCTGGCTAAAGTACAAGCCCATCTAAGAGTGTAAACTCCAGCCCGATGGCTGAAGCAGCCATAGGTAGAAGTGCTACCTCAACAACATCAAAAGGAGTTGCAATAGCATACCCAGCACGGCATTTGCCATCGCCACCTGTTAGTGAACCATGAGAAGTCAGCATCACCCAGAGGAATTTCCTGCAGATCGTTATGAGGAGTCAGGAGGTAGTCCGTCAGTGCTAAGCCATGAGGGACTTCGTAAGTGATGGAGGGGAGAAGAGCAGCTGGGTTAGTGTTATTAGAACACAGTGTTATTATGTTATAATGTAAAAGAGTTATGTGAGGAGCAGTTGACAGAAAGATTTCATAGGAATTGAGGCAGATGACAGAGATGCTGAGTGTGATGAGAATTCAGGAGGGCTTCTATTGCATGCGGTACAAAGATCGCTAAGGGGGTCCCACAGTGGTTTTCTTGGTGGCCTTAACCAAAAAGGCAGTGGTCGTAATGGCTCTAAGGCAAGGGGTTATCCCCATGCCACAGGGTCCGTTTACCGGCTATTATACCCTATGGGTCGATGGTGGCCGGCCCCCCTGTTTTGGGTGAGGACTGAAGGGCATTCCCTTCCTTTTCATATACAAAAAGGAAAAAGGGAATATGATAATTGGGATACCCAAGGCAGGTGGGTTCATCAAACCCTTTAAGGCATTAAAATTAAATTTTTCCAACATCAGTTTGATATTTGTCCATAAGGAGGGTGGTAGCTGACTCAACAGGGACCGATGATAAAGTGCTTCCAGAATCAGCTCTAGTACTGTGAGAGACAGAGGAAATAAAAGATGTCAAAGGGTCATTTAATTCATGTGGTGGGTTACTTGGATGACTACTGTCAAATTCTAGAATCATTTCCCCCTTTGGGGAGAAATAAATTCTAGCATGATATTTCTCTAAGAAGTCTCAGCCTCATAAATGGGTAGGGGTGGAGGAACCAAGGAGAAAAGGATGTGTATCTCTCAAAGCGTCTAAACAAAAAGGAATAGATTCGGAGACAGGAACCTCTTGAGGTTCAATGGAGATTCCCCACTGCTTGCGCTGTTTTAGTCCTCTGACGCAGGGGCTGCTCTATAGTAGTGGGGCTGAGCACTGAGAGTGTGGCTCTGGGGTCAGTTAGGACTGGAAGAGATTCATCCCCCATCTGGAGGAGTGTTTCTCAAAAAAGAGGCAGGATTAGAAAGAGCTCCCATAGCTCTTCAGAGCCCCATCTTTGAAAACTGGGGGGACTTGGAAAGGCTGGTTAGAGGGCTGAAGGCACCTGAAGAGTTTATAGATTTGTAACAATCTCTTTTCCAATGTCCTGGCTCTTTACAATAATAGCAGAAACTAGGAGGGTTTTAGTTTTGTTTAGGAACCTTCCTTTGAGGGAGTTGAAGATTAGGAACTTTGGTGGTCTTCTTTCGAGATGACTCATCTGGAGTGAGAGAGCTGGTTTGCCAGAGTAACCAGACCTGGAGAGGACATGGTTTCCCTTTCCATCCTGGTCATTTTTATTAGAGTGAAAAGGTCTTGGTTCACCCCATTAATAAACACAGAGTTAAAAGCAACGCAGGTGAGATCAACATCTAAAGGAAGACCAGAATTTTCTTTTTCTTTTTTCTGGCCACACTGCATGCGGGATCTTAGTTCCCTGACCAGGGATCGAACCCGTGCCCCCTGCAGTGGAAGTGCAGAATCTTAACCCCTGGACCCCCAGGGAAGTCCCTAGAATTTTCTTTAAAAACAACCTGAAGTTGATTATAATAGTCTTGAACAGGTTGATCAGATTTTTGTACACAAGACTGAATTTTGTTCCAATCAAGAGGTTTTAGAAAAGCCCCAGGGATTGCTGAGTGAAGTCAGCGAGCAATTGCCTGAGCCTGATCGTATAATAAGTCAGTGGGCTGGTATCCCAGTTGTAATCCTAGAGACCTTTCAGGACTTTTCCAGTTAGTGGTTTTTATCCAATGCTGTGCCTGGCCTTCACTGACAAGCATGTAAACCAGCTGATATAAGTCATAGAAATCAAGTTGGTAAGTTTGAATGACTATATTAAATTCTTCAGCAAATCAGTGAGGATTTCTAGTTACTTTGGGAAAATCTCTGACTATGGCTCACAGTTCTGTTTTAGTCCAGGGAATGTAAGAAATTAAGGGTTTAGCCTCTGGGTCCTCAGAAGGCTTAATTTTAAAGGGACAGGTTCTGACAAGTTCAGAAGAAAAGGGGGTGAGGAGAGTTCCAGAGAAGAAAAGAAGTTCGGCAAAAGAATTAGTGTCAGGCAATTGAGAGTATAGTGTAGGTATAGGCGGTATAGAAGGGAAGGAGGAAGATGGTACTGGAGATGGAGTCTGAGGCAAAGGAGCCAGGCAAGAGGAACCTGAGGCTTCAGATGCCACCTTATCTTTCTTTAATCATTTGCTTGCCTCAGTTAATCCATATATATACATTTTCAGATTCTTTTTCATTACAGGTTATTACGTTGAATATAGTTCCCTGTGCTATACAGTAGGTCCTTGTTGTTTATCTATTTTATATATGGTAGTGTGTATCTGTTAATCCCAAATCCCTAATTTATTCCTTACCCCCCTGTCCCCTTTGGTAACCAAAATTTGTTTTTATGTCTGTGAGTCTATTTCTGTTTTGTAAATAAGTTCATTTGTATCATTATTTTAGATTTCACCTATAAGTGATATCATATGTATTTGTCTTTCTCTAACTGACTTACTTCACTTCGTATGATAATCTCTAGGTCCATCCTTGTTGCTTCAAATGGCATTATTTCATCCTTTTTTATGGCTGAGTAGTATTCCATTGTGTCTGTGTGTGTGTGTGTGTGTGTGTGTGTGTGTGTGTGTGTATACACACCACATCTTCTTCATCCTTTCATCTATTGATGGACATGTAGGTTGCTTCCATGT
This sequence comes from Tursiops truncatus, assembly GCF_011762595.2. Classification (NCBI taxonomy): domain Eukaryota; kingdom Metazoa; phylum Chordata; class Mammalia; order Artiodactyla; family Delphinidae; genus Tursiops; species Tursiops truncatus. The sequence goes on from NC_047042.1 coordinate 2,797,869, forward strand.
CTTAAAAGCTTTTGCACAGCAAAAGAAATGATAAACAAAATGAAAAGACAAACTATGGAATGGGAGAAAATATTTGCAAATAATGTTACTGACAAGGGATTAATTTCCAAAATATACAAACAGCTCATACAGCTTAATATAAAAAAAGAAAAAACAACCCAGTCAAAAAAATGGGCAGAAGACCTAAATAGACATTTCTCCAAAGAAGAATTATAGATGGTCAATAGGTCATGAGAAGATGCTCTATATCACTAATTATTAGAGAAACGCAAATTGAAACTATAATGAGGTATCACCTCATACCAGTAAGAATGACCATCATTAAAAGGTCTACAAACAATAAATGCTGGAGAGGGTGTGGAGAAAAGAGAACCCTACACTGTTGGTGGGAGTGTAAATTGGTGTAGCCACTATGGAGAACAGTATGGAGGTTCCTCAGAACACTAAACATAGAGTTACCATATGATCCAGCAATCCCACTCCTGGGCATATATCCAGAGAAAACTCTATTTCTAAAAGACACATGCACCCCAATGTTCATAGCAGCACTATTTACAGTAGCTAAGGCATGGAAGCAACCTAAATGCCTCAGTGAATCTTTAAATCTTGTTTTGCAGAGAGGCAATTTTAGGCTCCTGATAACATTTGGAAACCTCAAAATACCAATCAAAATAGATATTCCATTCAATTTTGGAAATTTTAGAGCTACGATTATCCAGTTTTAAGAGGTGTTTAGGGATTTCAAAAGTTCCCCATAATGGCTGTTGATGTTCTGAATTGTGTTTGGCTAAGTCAATATGTTTATTTACAAATGCATATGAGGAAGGACCACAGTTTTTAAACGTAAAATCAGTTGGAGTTCCTGTGTGTTTGTGTGTGCCCTTAAAATATTTAGATAACTGGGGTCCCATTTCTCAGGGTTTTTCTCTAGAATAAAAGAACAATTTCCAAAACAGTCTAACCAGCTGAAACAGCTTAAACAGCTCAAACAACCCTAGACCTAATACCAGTGAGTTCTAAGGGAAGAGTCTGCTCCCAAAAGAGCCAGGCTGAAGGATGCTCAGCTCGGCTCTAATGAGGTAGCCCAGTCCTGAAGGAGTCAGGCCAAAGGCTTATCTGTGCAGTTGCAATGAATCAGACCCTCTTCCCAAAGGAATGGTGTGAGGCTTGCCAGTTCCACTTGGAACAGCCTGTTTTCAGAGGAGTCAGGGCCAAGTGCCAACGAGTACACTTATACGGAACAAGGCCTTGATCTAGAAAGGAAAAACCTTTAAAAATAGATTCCAAATAAAACCTGGAGAGCTTCAAAATGCAAACAGGGCAGAAGCTCAGATTCAGGAGAAACACTTACCTTTAAACCCCCGGGTTGGTGAGAAAAGCAGGGAGCACCAATGGGCTCAAGGTGGGTAATGCACCTGTTCCCTCACCAGCCTCGGAAAGGTCAGCAGTCTTCTCTGGATCCCTGTAGGAGCCACAAAATGTCAATCTACAACTGATAGACTGCCAGTTATTTCTCCAGAAAAATGATTTTTGGGGGGATCAACAAAGAATTGCAATTTGAAATCTACAGCCGTCGTGAGACACATTCAAGTCCCCCCATAGCAAGGAGAAGAGAGCTCTTTTAAAGAAGGGAAGAGGGAGGTGGGAGGGCTGTGGTCAATAGAGTCCACTGGAGGAAGTGAGAGTTCCAAGTAGAGAGGCTTCTCATTGGCTGGGTTGTGACCGTCTCTTGTTGGCCATGCTCTTGCCAGGCAATAAGAGGAGTCTCTCTTCTTCCTGCTGGGCTCTGCTGTCATCATGGGGCATGAGAGCTTTCCCTTCTCACCCCCCCAACTCCATTTCAATTAATGTTTCTGTTTATTAATTTGTACATATGCCTTAGCATAATTTTCTTCATATTTCTTGTTTGGGGTTCTTTGAGGCTCTTGGGTCTATGGTTTTATATCAATAGTTTCCACCAGATTTGGAAGAATGTTCAGCCCTTTGTTCTTCAGTTATTTTTTCTCCCCTCGGCCCCCTCTCCACCCTTTCACTGACTTCAGTTATGCACACATTAGACTTGTGGAGTTGTCCTGCAGCTCATGGGTGCTCCTTCCCTGTTTTCTGCATCTCTGTGTTTCATTTTGGATAGGTCCCCTTACTGTGTTTTCAGATTCACGAGGCTTCTCTTCTGCAGTGTCTAATCCTCTCCAGAGTTTTCTCATCTCCAGAATTTGATTTGATTCTTTAAAATATCTTCTATGTCTCTCCTTAACATGCTCAACCTTGTTCTACTTTCTTGAACACATAGAATGAGTTTTAGTAACTGTTAACTCTTTTAATGGTTTTGTATACTCATTGCATTGTCTGTGTCATTACAGGTCTGTTTCTACTAATTGATTTTTATCATCATCTTGGGATGTATCTTTAGGATTCTTTGTGTGAGTAATAATTTTTGATTGGATGCAGATATTGTGAATTACATATTGGTTTTGTGTTCTCCATATTTTTTTTTATTCCTGTAAATGTTTTTGGTCTGTGTTCTGTCATGCCATTAAATTACTTGGAACCAGTTTGATACTTTTGAGACTTGCGTGAAAGCTTGGTTAGGTCCAAAGCAACCTTTTGTCTAGAGCTCATGCTGCTTTATTTTTGAGACATCTTCTGGGTACTCTACCCAAGAAGTGTCCCCCTCTGACTTGTGGGAGTAGGAACTATCCCTGCTTCTGTGTCAGTGGGAGGTGTTGTTTCCTCTGCAGCTTTGGGTGGTTCCAGCTTTGGTTCAGTTTCTATCCATGTGTTCTGATTGGTGTACAGGATCAGATTTTCAGAGCTTCCCTCCCTCTCTGCAGACTCTCCTCTCTGGTTCTGCATTCTGTGCACCGTAACCACCATGGTGTCCCTGCCCCTCCTCTCGGGGACTGTTGGGCTTGGCCTGAGGACTCCCTCCCTGCGCTGACCCCTGGAAGCTCTCCAAGGAGGGTCCTGCAGCCACCATGGAGCTCACCTCCTTCCTTCCCCACTTTGGGATTCCTGTCTTGTGCTGCCTGATGTCCAGTGTTGGAAAACCACTGTTTCATGTGTCTTGTCCATTTGCTTACTTGTTTCAGGTGGGAGGGCGAATCTGGCCCCTGCTATTCCATCTTAGCCTGAAGCTGAAATCCTTTCCTCAATTTCAAATGTCCATCAGCAGTGACCTTTTACATGACCCCATGCCCCTGCCAAGTTATTGACACTTGCAGCATTTCCCTCTCTCACTTGGGTACTCGGACACTGTGTGCACCAAATGAGCCACAGGCAGCTGGGAGAAGTGCCACGAGCTCACCTGTCCACACACCTGCTGCTGTTGTGGTTGTGGTGCCCACAGGCAGGCTCTCCTGCAGGCAGGAATGTATAGCCTTCCCTGGACAAACTCCCCAACTAGTGCATTTGCTCAGCCCTGCCAATAGCACCAGTGTTTGGGGTTCGAACATGCCTATTTGGGTGACAGTCATACCCACCGTGTCACCCTGGAGGTTCAGTCTAGAGAGAAATAAGGAAGAAGACTTGGTGCTGACTTAACCAGAGAACTTACAGTCCTGTACTAGACTAAGTACTTCTTTTGTGTGTGTGTGTGGGGGGGGTACGCAGGCCTCTCACTGCTGTGGCCTCTCCCGTTGCGGAGCACAGGCTCCGGACGTGCAGGCTCAGCAGCCATGGCTCACGGGCCCAGCCGCTCCGCGGCATGTGGGATCTTCCCGGACCGGGGCACGAACCCCTGTCCCCTGCATCGGCAGGCGGACTCTCAACCACTGTGCCACCAGGGAAGCCCCAGACTAAGTACTTCTGATATACCTGTTTCTCAGTCCCGTCCTTCTCTCCCCAGTGGGTAAGTTGTCGTAGGCAGAGGGCAGTCTTCTCTACCCACCCTCAGGAACCATGAACAGAGTCATCCAGACCTGGTTGCTGCTCTGTAAAGACATTTGCAAACTGTTCTTTCTTACTCCTCCTTCCCCTCCTCCTTCTCTATACCAATTCATACAATTTCATTAATTTCAACTTCGCATTTTGAAATAAACCCAGACTTACAATAAAGTTGCCAAAAATCATACCTAGAATTCCCATACGCTTTTCACTGAGCTTCCCTAAACCTTATATAACCACAGACCACTTATCAAAATCATGAAATTAACACTGATGCAACACGACTAATAATCTACAGCCTTATTTACATTTCAAAACCCCTCCCACTAATATCTTTTTTCAGGTCCAGGAAACAACCCATGGTGGCACGTTACAGTTATTTGCTATGTTTTGTCAGTGCCTGAGTCTTTCTTTGTCTCTCGTGACCTTGATCCTTTTGCAGAATGCTGGTCAGTTATTTCCTAGAATGTCCTTCATTTAGGGTTCGTCTGATGTCTCCTCCCGACTAGGGTTAGGTTGTACATTTTTGGCAAGAATACCCCAGAAATGTTTATTCTTCTCAGAGCATCCTGTCAGGAGTACCGTGATGTCGGACCACTTCATTAAGATGACCTCAACCATGTTTCCCACTGTAAAGTTATCATTTTCCCTCTGTAATCAACAAGTGTCCTGTGGGAGGAACCTTGGAGGATATATAAATATTATATTGATACTTTCTTGCTTGCTCGTGCCTGTGCTCTCTTCTGAGCTCTTGTGTTTTCCTTGTCTCAGCAGAGCCTGGCTTCCAAACGATAACCTATTTGCAAAAATAGTCTATCTCCTTAGGATGCAGTGGGGGTTGGCTTCATCACATGTGAGTTCCCCCCTAGTTCTGGGACAGCTTCTTTTCCCACCACACGCCCACCCCTCGGGATGCCGAGGCCCCTGTTCTCTGTTTGCTCCTGGGCTACTCAAGGGGAGAGGGTCCACATGAGGTTGTCGGGATGGGGCTGGACACGCCCGAAGGCCCAGGCAGGCATCCCTCGCTGGAAGACGGGGAGTGCGTGTCACCGACGGGTCTCAGAGCAGAGCCCAGGCCCTGCAGCCCTGCCGCTGCGCGGAGGCGGCCCTGGATGCTCTCTTGACCTGCAGTGAGTGACTTGTCCACGTCCCTCTGCCACGTGGGCACCAAGTGCCAGGCACAATGGATGCGTGGCCATTTCCTTTTGAGGACCCGAGTCCCCCTCTGCAGTCCTACAGGACCAGTGGCTCTCCTTCCCTGCCCCCACTCTCCTCCTTCTTACCTTTTCCCCGGGGTAGAGGCTGTGCCTGAGCAGGGGAGGCTGTTGAATTCTCTCTCCATCCTGGTTCCACTTTTCCTCTTTGGGGTGGTGGACAACCCCCGGAACACCTGTCCCGTGTGGGGGTAACTTTCCATGTTATGAGTCCCGCCCCCAGGACAGAAGCCAGGACTCACTTCCCCAACCTACAGCCGGGGTGTAGACCTGCAGGTTCAGGTAGACCTGGGCTCTGCCGATCCCATACACTTGCAGGAGACCGTAATGTGAAGGAGGAACGGTGTCAGGTCCTCTGCAGACCCCATGATCGGGTTGCTTCCCAGAGCGGCAAGCAGGGTACTGCCTTTTGAGGCTGGTGTGGCAGGAGGGGGCCATGCCCGCAGAGGAGCAGGAATGGCTGATGCTCCTGTGGCCGTTGCAGACCTGGCTCTTCTGCTTCCCAGAGAAGCCGTGAGCTGCCTAACGCCCAAGCCGGCCAGAGTGGCCTCTGCTGGCTGTTTACACCTTCCTCCTTACTCCCCTGAAGCCTTCCCTTTGCGTCTCAGACCCCTGTTAATAGTCAACACACACACGCAGATAAATGAATATTAGCTCTCTCTCTTTTCACCCTTCCTGCTTCCCTTCCTCTCTCCCCCCTCCATCCCTCGCTCCCTTCCTTCTTCTCTGGAACAGTTCTGTTCCTCCTGGAAGCCCTGTGGATGTTCCCAACCCACTGGAAGGAGGTCGCCTGCAGGGAAGTGGGAAGAGCAAAGCACAGAGATTAATATTTCAAGACTTATCTTACTCCACTATTGGTGGAAATTGTTATGATTTGTACACGGTCACGAAAAAAATGTAATAGTGGCTTACCTGTCATGATTCCCCTTCTTTCACGGTTCCAGCCTGTTTCTGAAATACTGAGGATTTGGTCTCCCTCATACCCTCATCCCACCTGTGTCACCTGGACACAGTTGGCTGAAGGTCCCATGAGGCATGAATGTGAGACTCTTAGAGAGAACAATCTACACCAAAGCATGTGAAAATCATAAAACCCACCAAAACGGAAGATACTATTTGGTACTTATGTCTGATTTGGGTGTCTAATATCCTTGTTACACTTTAGTATAATGTTTAATATAAATAAAATATTTATCACTTGAATATGAAGAAAACTCTGGATGAGAATTAGGAGGAGCTAGAGATGCCTAGAGTTTTTGCCAACAGACCTGCAGCCCGTTCAGGCCTTGGCACCCCTGCCCTTACACAAGATGCCTCCTTAAACAGCTCCTTCTTGACAGATGCAGTAAACCATCTCAAAAAATCCCAGTCTCAGACTTTGGGCCAGAGACGGGAAGTAAGATCGCCTTAGGTACAAATCAAGAGAGAAAAACTGGTGCCCTTGGAGAGGGATGCCGTGTGGTCTGCACGGTGCTCAAAAAAATGCCCCGGAAGAGCTTGCACTTTCGATGCAGGCAACTCGACTGCTCCCTTGCTTTCTACACAGCTACCACCTGGCTTCTGAGGACCTCTGTCCCCGGCCACCTAAGCAGAGGCTGCTTTGATGAGTGAGTCGCCAAAGGAAGAGCTTCACGCAAAGGGAGTCCGTTTGTTTTTGTAGTTAGGCAGAGGGAGGAAGGACTCCTGTCCCCATTTTTCTTCAAGGGCTGTGGTTTTTATCTTGCCACTTAGCAGTTTGGGGTTTGAGGCCTCCCCCCAGCTGTAGGTATGGTCACAAAGAGATATCTCTGACTGGTGTGCCCTCCTCCTGCCCTGACTGGCCGTCCTGCCACCCTGGAGCAGGTCCCTCCCTCTGGGATCCCACTGCTTCTTTGAGCACCACTTATTATTTAGGGTTTATGTATGTTTGGTGTCCTTATTTATTGTTTTATGGGTGGAGAGAAATGGATTAAAGTCATCCTCTGGGTGTGTTTCTGTTTGTTCTCATAGTAGCGTCTATGGTAGTTGCTTTATGAATTTTGGTGGTATGTTATCTGGTGCATACCTATTCAACACAGCTGTATCTTGTGTGTTTTGCCCTTTATATACTTATTATTTATTGAAAAGTGGCCTTCCTTGGCCCACTTAATATTTCTTTGCAACTTTTCTATATGTTGCAAAACTCTTCCAATAACAATAATTTTTGAACCTAGTTGAAGGATAATCAGATATTCACTGTCTAATTCTTTCAACATCTCTGTAGGCCTGAAAAATTTCAAATCAAAAAGCCAGGGTATGGGAGGATAGCATTGTGAGAGCTGCTCAGAATGCCTGTTCAACACAGGTGAGTCCTTGTGGTTTTGGGGGTGTGGTGGCTGGTGCCCTGTCACAGAAGACCTGGATTTGAACCCTGGGTCTACTACACACACACACACACACACACACCCAACTTCATTTCTATGATCCCCACGTCCTGCCTTGAAATGGGAGCAAGAAACTCAGTGGGTTTGTTGCAGTCATTGAGATAACATATGTGAAGGTGGCAGGTACATAATAATTGCTCAACTAATGTAGCTTTTGAGTCTTATGAGAGGCAATGTTATAATGAAAGTACTGTCAGGGTTTTTGACTCAAAAGACCTGAATTCAAATCCTACATCTTTCCACTTGCCCAGGCACCTGATGCAAAGCACCTGCTCTCTTTTAGGTCTGGTTCTACATCTGTAAAGTAAAACAACCCTTGTTGTGAGGGTTAAATGTGACCAAGTGCATGAAGACACTGGCTGACTGCAGGTGTTTATTAAACAAAAGCCATTATCGTTTTAAGATTCCAGCGTATTTATAAAACAGAAGGTAGTATTTACCGTATGCCCTACACTATTGTAAGTGCTTTGCAAATATGAACTCAATTAATTCTCATAACAATGCCAGTCAGAGTACTACAACAATCTCAGTTTTACTTATGAGGAAACAGGCACAAAGAGAAAATTACTTTCCCCCAAATCAGCCAGCAGGTAAGTGGGAGAAACTGGATCCAAATCCAGGTGGCCTGGCTCCAGAATCCTTGCTTTCATCTACTACGGCCCCCCAACATAAATATTAGAAAAGACATACCCTACTACCTGGGAAGTACTTTTGCTACACTGAATGCTTGAGTAATTGTTTGAGGTCATTTTGACAGGCCTATGTCTTAGGTTTTATAGAGTACAGTATTCCATCAACAACCTAACTTCTCTAGCAGTTCAGGCAACAAAGCAAAATAATATAAATAAACCCACCCCTCCCTTCCAAAAACCCCTCCAAAAGACGACCGCCACCACCATTGCCACCACCACCACAAGGTCTTCTTGATGAATGAAAACGTGACCCTGGGCAGCTGAAAAATCTTTTCCTAAGATCTCCATGAGGTGAAGATTTATGGTGGAACGTGGAAAGCAAACCTTCTGTAGAGATTCACCTGTTGACACATCAAAACAGCTCTCTTCAGGGCAGGATAACACCGAGTGGACTTTAAAGCATCTTCTCTGTGAGGCAAAGCAGAGCTTTCTCTTCTCGAAATCCAATACTTTGTTTTCAAAGAAAGATTGGAAACACCTGCCTTTTCCAACTAGCAGTCACAGTCGCGCTGCCCTAGATTGAGAGGCTTTCTGTTGTATGCTTACTCTGACACTTGAAGGTGAGAGATTGCCTTCATTAGGGACTGTTTCACGTTTTGATGACTTACTGTGAAAGACAGAACAGGGAATGCCACCTTAACGTTTCCAGAAATCTAGGCTAATAAAACAAGCAAAAGCAACAGCAAAAGATACACACACATCAATGGCAACTATGTGAGCAGATGTCTGTCAACTAACCTTATCGTGGTCTTCATTTCACAATATGAATGTATATCAAGTCATCCCGTGGTACACCTTAAGTTACACAATGTTATATGTTAATTACATCTCAGTAAACCTGGAAAGCAATTTTAAAATTCAAAGAAATAGTTACAATTTTTTAAAAATTTAAATTGTTTTCTCTGTGAGTCAGGCCCCTTTGGGCCCCAGTAAAACCACATGGTAAAGTCCAGCAATTGTGTGGCAAGCGGGCATCCCCATGTCGGTGCTCTGTGAAGGGTAGGCAGAACACAGCACACAACCAGGAGTGCTGGTGTCTACAAACTTACACACTGTACTACGTATTCCACCCGAGGGGAGCTGCGCGGGGCCTCATCGTGGGGAGAGGTCCTTTCAAGCTCTAGAGGAGGAGTCATCTGGCGACACGACCACCAGGTCACTTCCAGGTAGAGGAGACAGGCTCTTTGGCTGCCCCGGGGCACTCTGTAGTTTTAAACGGTGACAAACTATTCAACCAACAAACACCGAACGAGGATTTTCAGCTCATGGAAGGCTAGTAGGAGATCACGCCCTGGTAAAATTAAAAAAGGGCAACTAAGATTAAGCCTTGAGTGACGGGCACAGGAATGAGAGGTCACATGTCACCTTCCCTGGCTGGGCTGAGGTTGGCATTTAGAGCAGCTTTTGAAAAAACTGCGCTAAGCAGAAGATCCTTTGGTCAAAACGACTGAAAAAAAGACAAAAAGATTCAGAGTCTATAATTTCCACCCACATTGAGTTATTTGGATAAGACTCTGCTGTCATAACCAGACCGAATTCACTAAAAATAAAGCGTCCCTGAGAATACTTCACAGGTTTCACCAGTGGTTCGCTACGAAAAAGAGCCAGAATGTGTGTGTGGGTCTCTGCAGAGCACAGTCCAGGATCAGAAGCTGTTGGCTTTTGTTGAAATTTATGGCAGATTTATCGACTCATGAGATAAATATTGACCAAGCCAAAGTCAGGGCTACTACATCTTCAGGAATAATAAATCCTGGTGCTCTGAGGGACACAAAGTCAATATGTGCTTTGCTGCATAAATTCCAGACGAAGAGCTTTCCTGGAACATCTGTAAATCTCTCCATCGTGACCACGAGAGTAGCTTTTTAAAAATTACTATTGACAAGAGACGGAGATCGGGGTTCAGTAAGAACACATCCTGTTCACCACCGTGAAACTCACCAGGCAGCCCAGTTTCACTGTGATGGGATCCTTGATTTGTTCATTGGAAACAAAGCCCAAAGGACTGGTACGTGTCCTCTATTGTTTCTTATTCTAAGCATGAAGAATCAAGATCTTCTCACCCTAAACAAGTGGCAGAAGAAGCCGATATATTCCTGACAACTGCTCTATAATGGGACAAAAGATAGTTACTTTCTTGTATTTGCAATGAAGAAATTCTATCAAAGTTGAAGGAAAACAAACAAACACAGGGCCTTGGTGGCATGTGGCAGAGAAGCAGCAAGGGATCTGCTCCCTCTTCCGCCTTTTTGTTTTCAATCCATCAGTGAGCTTTCATCGGTCACTGACTAGGGAACGCGCACATAGTAGAGTGTGAACCAGAGTAAGCAGTAACGACAGCACACGCTCAACCCTCTGCAGAAACTGGTGGAGATGCAGAAAAGTGGAAACCATTGTATCTGCCCGCTGAAGGTAAAGACACATTTGGAAAATAAAAGAAGGATGGGAACATGTCAAAAGGGCATAGGAACCATCCTGAAAGAGTGCCCCATGGCCAAAGCCAGAACAATCCATGAGTCTGCGCTGATGCAAAAAATGAGTGAAAAAGTAAATAAATAAGGGAGAAGAGATGAGCCCTCCTTACTGAAGAACTACAAACAGTAGAGGGGGTGTCTGTGTAGATACTGCCCGCTCTAAGATGTAGGTGGAGCCTAATTCCCCTCCCCTTAAGTATGGGTGGACTTAGGGACTCACCTCCTCTGAGAAAGTATGGAAAGGGAAACATGGTAACTTTCCAGTGGACAAACCTGGCAGGCCCCACCCTAACCCAGGTCAAGGTCAACCTCAGCAGTGACACATCATGTTGATGTCAGGGACCCCTGACAGGACGAGTGAGAAGGACACTTCACTTCTGTGGGATTCATTCCAAAAAACACAGCCCCGGCCTAATCATGAAAAACATTAGACAAACTCAACTCGATGGCCATCATCCAAAATTCCTGACCAGCACTCTTCAAAAGTGTGATTGATGGTCTTAAAAAACAAGGAAAGGCTGAGAAACTCTCACAGATGGGAGGAACTAAGGAGACTGAAAGCCAGGTGGAATCCTGGGACAGAAAAAGGACACTGGTGGAAAAATTGATGAAATCCAAATGATGTCTGCAGTGTCATTAATAGGTTTGTCCCAATGCTAACTTCCTGGTTGTGACTAACATCCCATAGTTGTGAAAGAGTTTAACAACTTGGGGAAACTCAGTGAAGGGTGTATAGGAAGTCCCTGTGTTATCTTGGCAACTTCTCTGTAAATCTAAAATTAAAACACTTTTCCACATATTTGTGAATTTCTCAAATTCCCATCTGTTTCTCATTTCTAATTGCATTCTCTTTTGGTCAGAGAGTATACTTTGCACGACTTCAAGCCTTTAAATTCTATTTAGATTTATTTTGTAGCCTAACTTGTGGTCTGCCCTGGAGAATGTTCACAGGCACTTGAGAAGAACATGTCTGGGGTGGTTGTTGGGTAGAGGATTCATGAGATGTCTGTGAGGTCTGGTTGCTTTAGAGTGTAGTTTAATCTTCTTTTTCATTGTTTATCTTGTCAAGTTGTTTAATCCATTATTGAAAGTAGAGTATTGAAGTCCCCAGTTCTTATTGTTGAATTGTCTATTTCTCCCTTCAATTCTTTCAGTCTTTTCTTTATGTATTATAGGGTTCTTTGGTTAGGTTTATATGTGTTTATATTTACCTGTTATATATTTTTGGTGGATTGATCCTTTTGTTATTATAAAATATCCCTTTTGTGTTTAGTAGCAATTTTGGTCTTAAATTCTATTTTTCTGATACTAATATTATTGTTATTAGCTCTTCATGCTATTCTTGTCATATGTTTTACTTCTACATATGTTATAAACCCCTCACTACATTGTTATTATTTTAGCTTAAGTGGTCAATTATCTTTTAGAGATGTTTAAAAAAATTTTTTTAAATCATCTTTTAAAATTAATTAATTTATTTATTTTTGGCTGCATTGGGTCTTTATTGCTGTGTGCGGGCTTTCTCTAGTTGTGGCGAGTGGGGGCTACTCTTTGTTGCGGTGCGTGGGCTTCTCATTGCTGTGGCTTCTCTTGTTGTGGAGCACAAGCTGTAGGCACGAGGGCTTCAGTAGTTGTGGTGTGTGGGCACAGTAGTTGTGTCTCACGGGCTCTAGAGCACAGACTCAGTAGTTGTGGCACATGGGTTTAGTTGCTCCGCGGCATGTGGGATCTTCTCGAACCAGGGATCGAATCCATGTCCCCTGCACTGGCAGGTGGACTCTTAACCACTGCGCCACCAGGGAAGCCCAAAAGTCATTTTTAATTTACACACATATTTATGATTTCTGGTGAGGTTCATTATTATGTGTAGATATAGATTTCTATCTGGTATCATTTTTCTTTTGCAGGTCTCTATAACTGAAAAGTTATTTATTTTGTTTGCTTTTCAGTAATTATCTTTGTTAGGTATAGAAATCTAGATTGACAAGTTTTTTAAAAAATGTATACTTTAAAAATGTTACTCCACTCTCTAGTCGCTTACTCTTTTCTAACAAGAATTCTGCTGTCTTGCTTAACTTTGTTGCTCTTTATGCAATAGTTTTTCTCCCCCACTGACTGCTTTTAAGATTTTTTTCTATATCATTGGTTTTGAGTATTTTGAGTATGATGTACCTTGACTTAATTATTTTTCACGTTTTTTGGTACTTGAAGTTCATTGAGCTTCTTAGATCTATGACTTTATAAAGACAACGAATTAGGAAAACTTTCAGCTACTTTCTCCTCTGTCGTTTGAGGAATCCAAGGACATCTCTATTAGGCTGCTTGGGCTCGTGTCACAGTGCACTGAGCCTCCCTTCATCTCTTTATTATTATTCTTTTTTCTCTATATGTTTTATTTTGGAAAATTTCTATTTCTTCATCTTTAAGTTCACTCATCTTTTCTTCCACAATGCCTAGTATGCCATTAATTCCATGCGGTGCATCATCAGTCTCAGATGTTACAGTTTCCATCTCCAGTAATTCAGCTTGTGTCTTTGGAAATACCTGTCATATTTTGCTCTAAGTTTTTGAACATACAGAACACAATTATAATAGCTTTTAATATCTTTGTCTGATAATTCTTACGTGTGTGTCCTTTCTGGGTCCATTCTCACTGGTGGTGTTTCCTCCTTATTAGGTATTTTCTGACATCTCTGAATGCCTGGGAATCTTGTTCACAGTGCAGACATTGTGAATTTTACCTTGTTGAGGACTGGATATTTTTGTATTCTCATAAATATTCTGCAACTTTCTTCTAGGAAAAAGTTGAGCTGCTTGAAAACTAAAATTATTTAATTTTTTTTTTTTTAGGCAGGACCAAGGAAGGATGGCATGCTGCTGACCACCAGGGCCTGTGCATGTGACCCCAGGCTGCCCGCTCCCAGCCAGGGCATGGACCAGAGCAGAGCCCACATGTGCTGGATCCTGGCACATCCTTCTGAGTACTCTACCCCCGTGATACTTGAAGTTTCCCATCTGGTTGGTGTGTGAGTTCCAGTAGTGTTCCCCATGATCATTACCGGAATTACCGGGTTCTTAACCCTGGCCTCAGGTAATGTCTTCACATTAATTCAGAGATCAGTACTTGTGAATACTCCTCCAGTCAGGAGGATAAATACGACATCTGTTACCCCGTGTTGGCCAGAAGTAGAATCCCCAGCATCTTTTTAACATTTTTTTTATATATCACATTTTCATTCAAGATGTTGTTTGAATAGTGTGTTCTGGAAAACAAAGTTTGAATGCTTCCTTAATTAGATCCATAAACACAGGAAAGGAATAGTGTAGGAAAGGAGAGATCTAGGTTTTACTGTATATATTCCATACCAGAAAACTAGGGGGCACCTTATCTGCCTGTCAAACTCCTACTAATCCTCAACACTGTCTCTTTTAGAAACACTTCCTAGATGGAGTCTTCTGCAAATGCCTGCACAGCCCTCCAAGGAATCCTTCCATCTTTGTGTCATCATTTCATCCTATCTTAATGTCTCACACATATTTGTTATTGCCTGTACTAGAATTCTTTTAAAACCTTGTCTGTCTCTATGTGGCTGCAAGCCCCATGAGGCTAGGAGGATGTGTTATGTCTTTGTCTACAATGCCTGGTTCATATCTGTTGCACTAAACCAATTTCATCCATTTCCTTTCAATCCCAAGTCAAGTCCATTAGGGGAAAAAGCTGTTTTTCTTTCTCTTTTAGTAGGAAGGGAATAAAAAGCTCAAAAACAGAGAACACTTTGCCTCAGGTGAGGCAAATGATCAGGAAATTGCAGAGCTGGAATTGGAAGGTCATGTCTTTGTACTCCAGCATTTGCTTCTCCTGAGCAGTAAGTACTGCATGACAGAGCTGTCCTCAAGGACAAAAACACTCTACAGCTAAGCTCTGTGATGAGGCAGCCACCTGTGGCTGATGAGCACCTGACTGGTGTGACTGAGGAAGTCCATTCAATTTTAACTAATTGTAACTGAAAGAGCCACACGTGGCCATTGGCTGCCACCTTGGACAGCATGGTTCCAGGCACGGTGGACAGACCCAGCCCTTTCCTCTTTCAGCCTGAATTATGCTTAATAGATGAGCAGTTCTCAACCTGGGTTTTTAGTTGATTTCCAGAAAAAGAGAGAATTCCACCAACAGTTCCAACCAATAATTTTGCCAAAAAGAAAAGTGTCTCAAATAAAAATCCACTACTGAGCCTAAGAGAACAGTGGGTAAAAGGAATAATGCAAATGGTCAAAAGAAAAGTATTTCCTCAAAACAAAAAGCTTTCTTTGATTTTGAAGTTCTCTATTTCTATGTGACTTCTCTGGTAAATATACATACATATATTATATATAAATACACCATTTATTTATCACAGTTCTGGAGGATGGAAGTCCAAGATCATGACTCTTGCAGATTCAGTGTCTGGTGAGGATCTGCTTCCTGGTTCTTAGATGTCCATCTTCTCACTGTGTCTAGCTCTCTGGGGTCTCTTTTATAATGGCATTAACCCCATCACGAGGGCTTCATCCTCATGACCTAACCAACTGTCAAAGGCCCCATCTCCAAATACCATCACCTTAGAGTTAGAATTTCTATGTATGAATTTTAAGGGGAATCATTCAGTCTATACTTTATGTGTATATATATATATATTATATTACACATATATTATATATAATATATATATGGTAATTGAACACTTAAACTCAACCCTCTTGACCTGCCTATAGGGAAAATCTCCAATTCAGGGACCATCCGTGTTGAGGATAAGTTATGGCCTCAGTGGTAGTGCCCAAGTCATTCTCACCCCTTCCAAGTTGAGGGCAACAGAAAGATCGCCTTAACCCCGCCCAGCCTGGCTCTTTTTTTGTGAAGGGCCGTGTGTTGGTTTGCTAGGGCTGCCATAACAAATCTCCACAGACTGAGTGGCTTAGGCAACAGAAATGTGCTGTCTCAGTTCTGGAGGCCGGAAGTCTGGGATCAAGGTGCTGGCAGAGTTGCTTCCTTCCTTCTGTGATGAGGACCTGTCTCATGCCTGTCCCTTAGCTGCTGGCTGTTTGCTGGTGATCTCTGGCATCCCTCTGCTGACATCTGCCTTCACGCTCACGTGGTTTCTGCAAGTGCATGTCACTCTGTGCCCACATTTCCTCTTTGTGTGTGTGTGTGTGTGTGTGTGTGTGTGTGTGTGTGTGTGTGTGTGTGTGTGTAATAATGGGCTTAACGTTTATCTGGTGAGGCACCACAACGTTTTGCACGTTGACCATAAAAGGAAAGAACCATGTCTCCTCAACTCAATTAGTTTTGCATTCTCACCATTATTAATGACATTCATAATATATAGCTTATTCTGGAATTGTTTCCAGGGCTTTTTTCCTTTTTAGAATTTTAGTGGAACATGTCTGACAGCATAACCAAGCATAAATCATGCTTGGTTTGCACATTCCCTCTTTTTATAAGGATGTCAGTCATATTCCCAACTGGAAGACCTTATCTTAACTTGACCTTATCTGGAAAGACCTCATTTCCAAATGAGATACTGGGAGTTGGGACTCCAACATCTTTTGAGGGGATACAGTTCACCCCAAGCCAGACCACATGACTGATATGGAGAGCAGGTGGGAATAGATGTTCTCCCCTGTCAACCTGCCCATTATTTGCTCCAGAAGGTTTGGTACAAGGCAAGGATAGGAGGGGATGGATTGCCACCATCGTCTTGGGTGTCCATGCGGTCCACACCCTTTCCCCTGCAGGGACAGGGTCTCTGTATATCACATGCATCTATCTCCTGGGAGATCAGATTCCTGGCAGAAACTAGGTTCATGCTGGGAGATCAGAAGATGGGGAGGACCTGGTTGGTCTCTGCACGGAGGTCTGTGAACCTATGACCTCAGAGCTGGCCCTGTTTGGCCAGAGTGGGACCTGGGGTGAGGGTGGAGAGGGAAAGCCTGCCTGGAGTTCATTTCCTGCTATTTCCTGGTTCCACTTCCACGTGAAGCCTGCCAATGCGTCCTTTCTCTGGGTTTCCTGAGATAACCCAATATCCTACCAAAGTTCCATTTTTCTTGCTGAAAATCACGTAAGGTGAGTTTATCTCTTGCAACTGAAGTCTTGGTGGGACTCAGAGGGAGGGAGGGTGGGGTGTCAGGAACAGAGCTGGCTGATACATGCTGAGCGGGCAGGTGTCTGTCCCAGAGGAGAGAACTGCTCCTTCTCGCCAGCACCCAAACAAGAAGCAGGCATCTTTCCCGAGAACAGGCATTGCTCCCTGGAATCTACAGATCCGTGCCAGTGCGCAAGATGAGGCCATGTTTACCCTCACGTCCCCACCCAAGCCACGCTCAAATAAGCAGTGAAATCTCCAGACCTGAGTCATCTGTCGAGGCAAATTATAAACTTCTAAGCGTGTGGCTTCACAGAGATACCACAGTCCCCTCGTATAATGAGCCTGCAGTTTGTGGTGAAGAATGACCTAAGAACAAGTGAACTCACTGTCTAAAAGGAGAATTTTTATCACGATCAGTTGCTCTCTGACTGACAGGGCTGTCATTTCTTTCAGTACGAGAGAGAGCTAAAATACAGAGAGAAACCCTAGAAATAAACACGGGCGGCATAATGGCAAGGTTTTGTATTGCCAGAGTCAAAAGAGCAAGTTCCTGGGGAGGAAACCTCATCCACTTCTCCTGCCCCTTTTACAGTGACTTTGTTATCATCCAAGTCAATTCAAAACATAGAAGCTTGCGTCATGGCGGCAGGGGCTGGGCTGGACTGGGCTGGACAGTGACCGTAGAGGAAAGACTGTCCCTGCAACAGAGGAGCTCAGAGTTGAACTGGGAAGACGCTGATCTTAGGGTTAGGATTTCACATGACAAGTCCTCCTATAGAGGTGGACATATGTTGCTCCCTGCACACAAAGAGAAAACCAATTGATTCTGCCCTCAGGTGTCACAGAGGGGGTGACATTTGAGGTCAAACGTGTCCCATCAGAGACAACGTGGTATGGTGAGGTCAGTCAGTGATCAGTGACTTGGCCTGGGCAACATGAGGGTGTGGTTATGGAGGCTGGAAGGACAGCCAGGAGCTGGGTCACAGAGCTGGCAGTGCTGGGGAAAGGAAATACCATATAAAGTGTTTGAGTAGACAGCCAGGTCTAGGATTTAGAAAATCATTCTGGCAGCAATGTTGAAGATGCATTTGGGGGAACAGGGTGCCAAGAGATCCAGTCACAGGTTATTGCAGGAATCTGGGCAAGGGATACGGACATGAGTTTGAGGGATGGTCTGTACTTCTTTCTGGTTTCGTAGGAGGAAGTTCAGCACGTTTCCATTTTTAAATGTTTGCCCTACTGTTAATTTCACATTGTTACTAGTAAAATTCTTAGATGCAGCAGCAGAAGGCACATTGCAGATGGCAGAGATATTTTTCACAGCTTTTATGGTGGATAACAATATACTTGACATTTTTCTCATTAAATGTGAGCTTTGCTCTATGATTAAACATGCTCGGCATCTGTGGTCTAAAATTACAAATGTGAAAATCAACAGCGCAAATGTTTCAGTCAATAAATATACAGAGACAGTCAACATGAAACAACCCCTTCGTATGCTCTCTTCAAGGAAGGGATGCGTTGACATCGACAGCAGTTTTGGCAATGGCTTTGCCTTCATACTTCAGAGAGCAAGGGAGCTGTAGTCCCAGACTCCTAATTACCCCCTGGGAGTCCAGGAGAAGTGAGCGGTTTCCATTAGGAAATCTCAAGGCTGAGGGCCAGCAGAGCTGGGGAGGGAAGGGAGGTTTTTACTGTGGCAATTAGGGAATTTCCAAAGGGAGCGATCGAAGGGTAGAATTTCACTTGGCAATCCAGACGTAAGGGAGACGTGTGTAAGGTCAGTCAACAAGTCCAGGGACCAGCAAGCAGTAAATATGCCCGTCTTCCCGCTGGAGGCAAGGCTCATCTGCGTGTGTGTGCGTGTACGTGTCTGCAGTCTGCGTTCCTGCTAAAGGAGAAGATGAAACCCACGGGCAGCAACTGTCTTCTCACAGGCTGATCATCTTCTCTCTTCTTCACTGCTCTATCCATCGGCGTCGCCACCTAAAGACGCATGGAGAACAGTTTTCATGCCTGAATGAACTGAATGGCTGGGAGTGACCGATCACCTAGTAATGTCTGCTGTGGGTGCAGAATACAGGAGCGGCACAGCTTCTGCTCATGTGCCATTCTGACTGTGTGAACACAAACAGAAAACGTGGGAGTGCAGGTTCTAACAGATGGAAGAGGATCCAAACGTGAGTGCCAGGGAAGAGTGAAGGAACACGCCCCAGAGAAAGAGATTCTGCCAAAATCTTGGAATAAGGGCAGGCTTTTCACCGTGTTGCTGGGTCAGCATGTTGCAGGGAAGTCATGCCATGGCGTGTTTGATGTGCAGTGATGAGGGGGTGGAGGGGAACCCAACTAGAGTCCTGATGATGGAGGAGACGGGTGTGGCCTGGCAGAGGGTGAAGAAGCTGATGGAAGGAGGCAACAGATGTGGAGGTCACAGGACCAGAATTGCAGCAAGGGTGTTCGCAATCCTGTTCACAAACACAACTCTATTTCTGAGTCACGTTGATGCAAGGCTCCATCTCTTTTGGGGCATTAGAGCCATAATGCTGCTTAGAGACCCAAAGGAGCCAGTATCATTGTCAAGGCAGCTGTACTAGTCTGCTAGGGCTGCCATAAAAAAATATCTCAGATGGGGTGGCTTAAGCATCATTTATTCTCTCACAGTTCTGGAGACTGGAAGTCCGAGATTAAGGTGTCTGCAGGGCTGGTTCCTCCTGAGCCCTCCCTCCTTGGCTGGAATAGCTGTCCTCTCTCCGTGTCCTCACATGGTCTTTCCTCTGTGCCTGTCCGTGTCCTAGTGTCCTATTCAGTTGGGACCCACCCTAATAAACTCATTTTAATTTAACTACCTCTTTAAAGACTCTATTTCCAAATACAGTCACACTCTGAGTTACTGAGGGTTAGCATTTCAACAAATGAATTTTGGAGACCATTTAGATCCTAATAGTGACCTCAGCACCCCTGTGGGTGGCCTGATGTTCCATCTCCCAGAGCTCATTCAAGGTGCGTGAGTCATCACGGTCCTGAGTTATTCTCCCCTGTCTGGGAGTTCAGACCCTGGACCCTAGGTCTCTGGTCACATCTCTCTGTTGCTGGAAGAATGTGTCTGCCTGTCATTGGCCCTCACAGCCTCTGGGATCAGTCAACAGCTGAGGCACATCTTGTCCTGACCTTCAGTTAATGCTTCCTGTGGGGGACAGTGGGAATGGTAGAACCCCTCTTCTTCCTCACACGTTCACATGAAAGTTTGAGCACCTCAAAGACAAGGGGTGGGGTCTCCCAGACCGGATGGGCATTTAAGGCAACGCAAGTACGTCCCTCCAACCCAACCTCACTCATTCACCTCTGTCACCCCCACCTGCCCCAGGTAATCCAGCAAGAGGAAGGTCTAGCTCTTCCTCCTTAACCTTTACTCATTCTTCCTCAGTAGGGGGAGAATGGTGACAGCCTTCAGAGCACAGTTTTAATGGCTTCAAGTTTCAGCTTATGCGTGCTCCACCTTTATCTTACAGTTAGCTCCCTGAGGTAGGGCTTCATTTAGCCTGGGACCAAATGTGTAATCTTGGGTTTGTGAGCTCCTGAGGCCTCAGCTGGAGACTGAATTGTGAAGTCCACTGTTCCCTCTAATCTACCTCTCCAGGGAGCTACCTACTTTTCATAATCAATTTAATTATTTGCCACACTTTTTTTCAGATCAGTGAGACTCCGGGAGGGAGAAAGAGGTAAAGGTTGGAAATGGCTCACCAAAGTCCACCTTGAACCCCCAGCAATTCTGAATCTTACAGGTTGTTGTGATGTTTGATCAAATCACATATGTCAAGTGCCTAGAACTTGCCTAAGCTGCCATATGGTAGATGCTGCACCGTGAGCCCCTTCCCTCTGTCTATCCAGGAGGATTTCTCTTTGGTGTTCTATAGACCCTGCCCACAGTTTTGTTTTGGGACAGGTCTGCCTAGCATCTGGAGGTGCAAACTTAGAGGAAGAAAAGGGACTTGACTTTGAAATCCCGTGACCTGTGTTTGACAGGAGACACCACCTGGTGGTGGGACCCCAGACTGGGCTCCATTCCCAAGTTGTGTGTAGCAGAAAACATGGAGGAGGAGCCAGTGGGTTAGGGAGAATGAGTGCTCACCTACTTCCACGCCTGCTCTCCCTTCATCCACTCTCTACATGGCCCCAGAGTGGTCCTGCTGAAATGTGAGTTACAGCTTGTCTCCTCTCCATTAGAACTCTGATGGCATCCCTTCATACTGAGTTGATGCCAAAGTCTTTATGGTGGCCTGTGAGTCCCTCCCCATCTCATCCCCTTGACCTCTCTGACCGTATCTCTCCCCACTGCTATGCATGGGGTGTGCCGGGCAAGCTCCATCACTTACTTCTACTCTTGCTCTTCCCTCGTCTTCTGATTATCCCCCATAAATGATGACAAACTCACTCCCTTACTACCTCTGGGTCTTTACTCAAATGTCACCTTCTCTGTAAGTCCCCAGCCCTGTCCCCATTTCCTCATTTATATTCAACCACAGCACTTATCACCAGCTAACATATCTGGTATTTTATTTCTGTACCTTTTCACCTTGTTTTTTGTAACTTCTTCTGCCTTGAAAATAAACTCTTTAAAGGTAGAGATGTTTTACTTTCTTATCCATCTTTTGTTGCTGTATCCCCAGTATTCCTGGCACATAGAGCAACCAAAAGTATTAGAATGAAATGAATAAGTCAATGTTTTGGGAGGGAAGAGGATGGCAGTCCCAACCTGCCCTAGTCCGTCCAACTGTAGTCAAGCCTGTGATGTTTATCTGAGCCCCATACTTATGTTAAATTGTCTCTATTACAGCAAGAAGTTGTCCCCAGGCAAAAGTAACTGGAGCTATTTATTGGGAAACTATAGTGGTAATCATCATATTAATAATGTGTCAGGAAACTAACAATTCAATGTGTACTCATGGGCCAGGGTTAGGAATAAATGAAAGGAGTGCAAGATCTGTCAAGAGATCCCTGAGTACACATTTATGGAAAAGAAAACTTGCAAAATTAAAAGTGGTGATGTCACAGAAGCAAGACCCCAAAAGAAAAACCATAACATTACTGTTGGACAAGAAATTCTTGGACATCATTAAAAAGAACCATGAAAATGAAACTACCTGGTATGAATCCATTGGAACCTGAATGGAAGCAGGCAGTCCCTCTGAGTGGAGCACGTGCAGCACATGTGTGTGAGTGTGTATGAAGGAAATTTCACAATGACTTAACCAGTGCGTGGGAAAGAAGCCTGGGTCTGTTCCCATTATCAGCACAAATCCTGACATGTCATGTATAATTAATATTTATAGGTACATGTTAAAAATCAGACTTTACCATTTGGCTGAAAAACTCTCAGTAAACTGGGAATAAAGGGGAACCTCTTCAACTTGGTAAAGAATATCTACAAAAAACCTAAAGTTAACTTCATACTTAATGATGAGAAACTTGAAGTTTTGTCATTAAGATGAGGTACAAAACAAAGGTTTCCCCCTCTCAGCACTCCTTTTCAGTGTTGTACTGGAAGCCCTAGCTAATGCAATAAGATAAGAAAAGGAAATAAAACGTATATGGATTGGGAAGGAAGATATAAAACTTTGTTCACAGATGACATGATAGTCTATGTAAAAATCTGAAAGAATCAACAACAACAACAAAAATCCTAGAACTAATAAGTGGTTATAACCACTAATAGTGGTTATAGTGAGGTTGCAGGATACAAAGTTAATATGCAAAAGTCAATTGATTTTCTATATATCAGCAATGCACAAGTGGAATCGGAAATTTAAAATGTAATACCATTTAGATTAGCACCCTAAAAATGAAATACTTAGGTATAAATCTAACAAACTTTGTATAAGATCTATATGAGGAAAAGAATAAAATTCTGATGAACAAAGTCAAAGAATTAAATAAATGAAGAGATATTCATGTTCAAGGATAGGAAGACTCAATATTGTTAAGATGTCAGTTCTTCCCAACTTGGTCTGTAGATATAATGCAGCCCAAATCAAAATCCCAGAAAGTTATTTTGTGGATATCAACAAACTGATCCTAAAGTTGATATGGAGAGGTGTACCATATGGTGTACCTTATATAGTAGGGCTTGTGTGGAGAAGTAAAAGACCCAGAACTGCCAACACAATGTTGAATAAGAACAAAGTTAAAGACTCACACTCCCTGACGTCAAGACTTATCATAAAGCTACAGTAATCCAACAATGCTGTGTCGGTGAGAGAGCAGACAAAGAGATCAATAGAAGAGAGTAGAGAGCCTGGAAATAAAACCAAAGAAATATGGTCAACTGATCTGTGAAAGGGGGCAAACACCACACAATGGAGCAAAGATAGTCTCTTCAACAAATGATGCTGAAACAACTGGGCATCCCCATGTAAGAAAAAAAAAAAATCTAGATACCCTTCCACAAAAACTAACTCAAAATGGATCACAGACCTAAATGTAGAATGCAAAACCGTAAAACTCCTAGAAGCTAACATAGGAGAAAACCTGGGTATGGCAAGGACGTTTAGAGGCACAATTCACGAGAGAAATAATTGATAAACTAGACTTCATTAAGGTAAAAAATTTCTGTCCCGTGAAAGATAAGGTCAAGAGGAAGAGAAGACAACCCGCACACTGGGAAAAAAGTATTTGCAAATGGCACTGTCATCTGATAAAGAACTGTTAATCCAAAATATACAAAGAACTCTTAAAACTCAACAGTAAGGAAACAAACAACTCAATTAAAAATTGGCCAAAGACCTTAAACTTATCAAAAAAGATAATGTTATCAGAGAAGATATACAGGTGGCAAGAAAGTATGTGAAAAGATGTTCCATGTCATATGTCGTTAGGGAAAGTCAAAATCCGGAACACTGACAACACCAACACCAAATGCTGGTGAGGTGGTGGAGCAACAGGAATTCATTGCTGATGGGGATGAAAAAGTGGAGCAGCCACTTTGGAAGACAGTTTGACAGTTTCTTCCAAAGGTAAACATATTCTTACCATATGATCCAGCAACTGTGCTTCTTGGTATTTACCCAAATGAGGTGAAAACTTACATCCACACAAAAACCTGTATAGCGATGTGTATAGCAGCTTTATTCAGAATTACCAAAATTTGGAAGCAACCAAGATGCCCTCTTGTAGGTAAATTGATAAACAGTGTCTGGTATAGCCAGACAATGAAATATTATTCAGCTCTGAAAAAATAAGCTACCAAGGCCTGAAAAGACTTGGAGGAACTTGAATTGCATATTAAAAGTGAAAGAAACCAATCTGAAAAGGCTCTATGATTCCATCTATATTCTGAAAAAGACAAAACTATGGAGAAAGTAAAAAAAGATCAGATGTTGCCACAGGTTGGGTGTTGGGAGAAGGGATGAATAGGGGAAATACAGAGGATTTTTAGGGCTGTGAAAATGATGGATACGTGTCATTATACATTTGTCCAAACCCATAGACTGTACACCACCAAGAGTGAACCCTAATGTAAACTACGGACTTTTCTCAATGAGGTATCTATTCTTACTGTGCCCTTTAAAGAGGGTAAAGGAGGGGGATGTAATATGAATCCTTCGTCTCCTCCTTTCAAACCAAACAGGGAAGAAAGGCACAGGACTTCTCTTGCCAGGTGGAAGTTGGGAGTCATTCAGGGCTTGCCTTTCTCAGGAAGCGGGAAGAGGATATGACGTTCCTTCCAAAGTGACTGGGCGCTAAAGCAATGAGTCAAGACAGAAGCCATCAGAGAGAGCCAAGTTCAAAACGGGCCGGCAGGACCAGGTTAATGCTAAATCCCAAGGAGCCAGACACACACACGTAAGGGCTGGATGAGGGAGCTCAGAGTCAGGTAGAAATAAGGACAAAGAAAACAGGGTTTAGGAACAAAAAGGGGATGGGGGGGGGGGGAGTGGAGCAGGTCCTGAGGTTTTCCCTGGAATGCCATCTCCTACTGGCTCCTGAGCCCAAGTCAGAATCACTTGAAGACACGGATGAACCTGGAGGACCTTGTGCTGAGTCACATAAGCCAGACGCAGAAGGACAAATCCTGCAAGAGCCCAGTTATATGAGGAATCTAAAACAATCAAATGCACAGGGACAGAGGGGTGATTGCCAGAGGCCGGGGGTCGGGAAAATGGGGCAGGGCTGGTCTGAGTATCAGTTATTCAAGGTGGGAAGTCCTGGAGCCCGGCTGGACAACAGTGTGACTGTGGTCAACACTACTGTGTAGTGCACTTAAAGATGTGTTAGGAAGGTAGATCTCATGTTAAATGCTCTCAGCACTTAATAAAAGAAAAAAAAAAGAATCACTTAGACGATCAGGGGCAGGGCTCGCAAGTAGAGAAAATGGCAAAGCCCCCTAAGGAACTCTAGCGAGCTCAGATTTAAACAGCACAGCAATAGAAGATAGAAAAATGGCATCACATCCCACAGGGGCTATGAGAGAAGCCTGCGTTTATAAGAATAGCGTCAGGGAGGAAAGGGCTCAATGTGTGCTGGGGTGGGGCGGTGGTCACAGGAATCCCTAAAGCAACAAAAGAGCTCAGACCGAAGAACCGGGCTGAAGCAGGCCTGCGGCTTGTGGCATTATGATGGGTGGCAGACACTGACAGACAGACAGAAACCAAATGATGGCAACAATCGCAGTAAACTGGCTCTTTGTTCCTGCGTCAAGCAGCAGCCAGTACTAGCACCAGCATGAAGCCACGTGGGCGTGTGGGAGGGTCCAGATGCCTGCCTCCCAGGAGCCGCCGTCAGATGTTCCGCTGATGGTTTTTTTTTTGTCCTGCATGGAATCTCCTATTAAAAGTGGGAATCAAAAATCTTTAAATCTGCATATTTCTCCTTAAAACTCCTTGCAATTCTGGTGTCTATTGCAACATTTGAATATTTGGCCAGTGGACCCTTGTTCCTAGATGGTGAATTCTGAGCAGCCTGCTGACCTCAGATGGGTACCCCATCCCTCTGACCTTTGCTCTCTCCACCCCACCTGGCTCTTACAGACACTTGACTCTGTGACCCCTGACAGAGTGGCTCAAGTTCAGCTCACGCCTCCTGGATCCAGGGCCTGAGGACCTCCTAATGACAACACTGAACTTCTGTGGGGGAGCTGGGGGGAATCCTAGAACACCACATTGATGCTATGAGACTGGAAGTGAGCAGTATTATTGCAATACTGAAAAAAAGAGAGAGAAATTCTATGGACAAGCTAGAGAGATGCACTGGGAGGTAATACAATGAGTGTTTGTAACAAGCTTCAAAGGATGATTCCGGAGTATAGTGTCTAGGACCATGGCAAGGACGTTATCCTCAAACCTGACCTTCTTCTTACCTTTTTTCTCCATTATATGGGTAAAGATAAATAAGTTAAAATGATCAAAAAATGCATAAAACACCCCTATGTTCATAGCAGCATGATTTACAATAGCCAAGTCACAGAAAAAACCTAAATGTCCACTGTCAGATGAATGGATAAACAAGATGTGGTACACATATACAATGGAATACTACTCAGCCATAAAAAAGAATGAAATAATGCCATTTGCAGCAACATGGATGGACCTAGAGATTATCATACTAAGTCAGAAAGAGAAAGACAAATACCATATAATATCACTTATATATGCAATCTGAAATATGACACAAATGAACATATCTATGAAACAGAAACAGACACACAGACATAGAGAACAGGCTTGTGGTTGCCAAGGGTGAGGGGGTGGGGGAGGGAAGGACTGGGAGTTTGGGACTAGCAGATGCAAACTATTATATAGAAAATGGATGAGCACCAAGGTCCTACTGTACAGCACAGGAAACTCTACTCAACTCCTGTGATAAACCATAATGGAAAAGAATATGAAAAAGAATATATGTATGTATAACTGAACCACTTTGCTATATAGCAGAAATTAACACAACATTGTAAATCAACTATACTTCGATAAAAATTTTTAATAACACACAATGCTGGGGTGGAGAGTCAAGCCATTCAAAGTGGAATCCTCCAGGGACTGGAGTCCTAACCTCGCTGTCCCCTGGGGGCTGGGGTAGCTGGGCAGTGGAGCGGTACATGGGAAAGGAGAACACTAGGGTTTAGATCAGAGCAAGTAGTAAGCAGTACATGGGAAAGGAGAACGCTAGGGTTTAGATCAGAGCAAGCAGTAAGAAGTAATGACTCGGCTGCCAAAAATGCAAATCTGCTCTTTAGTAAAATCTAGACTGAGGAGAAGTCCCAGTCCACTGGGGACATAGTGCAGCCACCACCCAGCCACTCCTTTCAAACATTTTTATTCTGCTTTTCGTTCCAACTTTTTATTAGAAAATCTTCAAACAGAGAATTTGGAAGTGTACTATGATGAACTCATATATTCAACAATTTTTAAACATTTGCCACATTTGCTTTATCCATTCATGTATGTGTATGTGAGACTATATATATGTATATGTATGTGTGAGTGTGTATGTATATTGTGTACAAATATTTTCCAAACCACTTGAAAGTAGATTTTGCAGACATCAATGCATTTCATCCCTACACACCTCAGCCAGCATCTGCTAAGAACCAGGGCAATCTCCTATATGACCACTGTTCTGCCAACACACACAAGAAAATTGACAATAATTCTTCAATATAAGTTAACATCTAGTTCATAGGGAAACTTCCCCAACTGTCTCTAAAATGTCCTTCATAGCTATTTTGATCATTCTTCAACAAGTGAACTAAAGCTGCTTTCTGTTTGTTTTTTTTTTCTTCTTACTATCCACTCTGGCAATGAACTTGGTAGACCACAGCATAATTCACTAAGAATGGCAACATAGGAGGAAGAGCAAATTTTTTTTTTTTTTTTTTTTTTTTTTTTTTGCGGTACGCGGGCCTCTCACTGCTGTGGCCTCTCCCGTTGCGGAGCACAGGCTCCGGACGCGCAGGCTCAGCGGCCATGGCTCACGGGCCCAGCCGCTCCGTGGCACGTGGGATCTTCCCAGACCGGGGCACGAACCCGCGTCCCCTGCATCGGCAGGCGGACTCTCAACCACTGCGCCACCAGGGAAGCCCAAGGAAGAGCAAATTTCGAGGAGGAAAGTGAGGAGTTCTATTTTTTTAATGAAAACAACTTTTATTGAAGTATAGTTGATTTAGAATGATTCACAAGTACAGCAAAGTGATTCAGTTATACATATATATATTCTTTTTCAGATTCTTTTCCATTATAGGTTATTACAAGATATTGAATGTAGTCCCCTGTGCTATACGGTAGGTCCTTGTTGTTTATCCCTTTTATGTATAGCAGTGTAAACTTTGGATGCAGGTCTGGAGCTCAGAGGTGAGGTCTGTGCTAAACACGAATATTTGGGAGCTATCAAACCACAGGAGTGGCCAAGTGTTGGGAGGGCCTGAGCTCATCTGGGGACACTGCTTTGTCATCTTCTTCATCACCATTTATTTAGACACCACAATAGCTTGGCATTGTACTTTTTATCATTACTTCATTTTCTTACCACCGTCTTACGTGATGGGCAGCCTTATCTCCATTTTTCTGAGAAAGAGACAGTCTCAGCATTGCTTAGTAACTGGCTGAGTCATCCCTGCAAGGCCATGTGGGAGTGGAGATCTGAGCCCAGCTCTGTCTGGCTCTGAAAGGTCTGTTCGTGGCCACTGTGCCGACATCTGCCGGCAGAGAGGTGGGAAAGGAGGCTGTGGACAGAACCCTGAACAGACACTAGAGGATGCCCTGAAGGGACCTGGGGAGAAACAGCAGAGAAAATCCAGAAGGGAATAATATTAGAGAAACTGAGGGAGGAAAGGGTTTCAAGAACAAGGCCGTGGCACATGTGCGTTGATTCCTGCATTCATTCGATAGATGTTTCAGGCACTGTGAGTGGCCCCCAAATTGGACGGTGAATAAAGCAGACTGTCTCTGTTGTAGAAGGGGCAAACTGTCGATTAAAGCCCAGTGTGGGAGTTGGAGAAGGACAAGTTCTGAGCCGTGGTGGGTTTGGGTGTGGTGGCCCAGGTGATTTCTGACAGTGGTGTCAGAGCTGCAGGAGGCCATGACCCTGAGCCCAGGGGGCTTCTGAATGTGGTGGGGGGGAGTGAAGACAGTCCCAAATCCAGTTTTCTGGATGCTTGGTGGGAAGGGAAGGGGGCATACAGGGCAGATGGGGAAATTGGAGCCAGAAGATTGTTTGGGTTGTTTGTTAAAGAGCATGGGACAGACAGTAGGCAGGAGGAGGTTAAGGATGAAGGTGAAAAGCAAAGAAAAGGGGAAGGGAGCCAGGGTCTGCGAAGCAGGGTTGTGGGTCCCAACTGAACAGGGGGGACATCCTGTGTCTTTGAAATAGAAGGAGGGGAGGGTGGAGGGAGAGGGTGAGGGTCCAGGGCTTTGCAGGAGTGGCCTCTACTGTCTCGTTAAGTTGGAGCGGGGTCCTCGGCGGGGAGGGAAGAAGGTGGAGGAAGGGCACGTTTGAAAACTTTGGCCAAGTCTGGTAGATGCTGTCGTGGGAACTGAGAGGGGGCTGACCCCCACCCCGACAGTAAGAGACTGAGGTCCAGCACAGGGAGGGCTGAGAATCAACCAGAGTCCAGTGCGGGGGACGTGCTCACATGGGCGGGGACGCGGCTGAGGGCAGGGGTGGCACCCTTGTCCACACATCCGGAAGGGTGGGGCTTGGGTGTGTGTTTGAGGGAATCCAAGGTTCTGGAGAGGATGCAGGTCAAGACAGCAAACGATGGGAGAAGTGGAGCCCGGAGGATGGAGACATGGGGGAGAGATGGGGGTGAAGGGAGGTCCTCTGAGCTGGGCAGGAAGTAGTGAGAGGTGGGCAGCTTTGGGACTGGGTTTCCAAGGTGGAGGAACAGAGGTCATAGCAGGGTCCAAGGGCTGAGACGGGGGTGTGTTATTCAGCGGGCGGAGATGCAGCCCTGTGGGTGGACGCGGCCAAGCTCCGGGGAAGCCAGCCCCTTCCTCTTTCCCTACAGGGATTAATAAATCAGAGAACTATTAACAGGGAGCAGGTGAGGCGTTGCCTTTATGACCCGTCAGCAGGCTGGGAGAAAGCAGGGGTGACTCCCAGCTCCCTCTGTGGACCTTAGTCTTGGGAATGGCACAGCTGTGACCTGCCCACCCAGGTTCGGGCAGGAAGTGGGCTAGAAGGACACAGAACAGTGGCTGGGTGGGTGACTCTCCACTGAGCAGGGTGAGCCCCCCAGCCTGAGTGCAGGTAGCTCCAGAGGTTAAGGGAAAGGGGATGCTGCCTTCGGGTGGGAAGGAGGGAGGGAGAGAGCTTGCAGGCTGCAGGGGGACTGGGAGGGTCTGGGCAGGATGAGGTGAGTCGCCAGCACCTCGTGGGGTGCTGGAGAATCATTCTTGAAGAGGCAGCTTTCCCCAGGGGCTGGACTGGCCTGGCAGAGACTCTGAGTCATGCACAGGGACAAGCCCTCTGGGGTGCCCCCTGGCTGATGGGTGCTGAGCGCCCAGGAGGGTTCCAGGGGTCCCGTCTGGTGATGGAGGGGCAGGGGCTGGGGGTGTCAGGAGCCGCAGCGCGTGGGGATGGGCCAGAGAGGGGGTTACCTAGTGATCACCTTCATCGCTCCCTTTGTAGTAGAAATAGTCCTGTTCCTATGTAGCCTCCATTATTTCTCTTAAAAAATATTCCATTAAACACTATGTTTAAATTTGAAAGAAAAGTAAGGGAGCAGCCATAAAATAATCCCGCGGCCTTGACCGGTCTGGTGTATTTACTCTCAAGTTTTTTTTAAATCAAAGCTTCATCACATTCAACTTAATATTGGGTCACTTAAGAAGGATGGTCTCGGGCTTTCCTGGTGGTGCATTGGTTGGGAGTCTGCCTGCCGATGCAGGGGACCCGGGTTCGTGCCCCGGTCCGGGAAGATCCCACGTGCTGCGGAGCGGCTGGGCCCGTGAGCCATGGCCGCTGAGCCTGCGCGTCCGGAGCCTGTGCTCCGCAACGGGAGAGGCCACAACAGTGAGAGGCCCACATACCACAACAAAAAAAAAAAAAAAGAAGGATGGTCTCAGTTTCCGCATCCGAGGAACCGATGGACATTCTATGTGTTTTGCTTACAGAGAAGCCCCCAGCCACGCTCTCTGCTCCTTCACCCCATTCACGTACCTTCCTGGGTGTGTTTCACCAGTCGGCTGTCAACAAACATCAAAATGATGGACAGGACACGGCTCCTGTTCTGATGATGGCCGGGGACACGGGGATCCAGGCTGCACTGAAGCTCAAATGCAGAGTCACTGCCTGGCTTCTGCTACCTCCGCCCAGAAGTCACTTTGGCAGGGGAAGAAGTGGCCACAGGGTTCTCTGTCACTCACCTTTGCCCCAAGAGCAGTGGGTGCAGACAGGAGAGACTGTGTCTGGTGATCCATCTCCCTTATTTGGCACGGGCTCTTTAGGACAGAGGCTGCGCCGTATCCATCTCTGCGGTTCTGCAGCTCTATGTGCTCTCAGGAAGTTTGCCGGACGTCGGGGAAGATGTGAAAGTTGATGCTGTTTGGAGCAATGGGGTTTTTAAGGTTTAAAGGAGAAGACGTAGCCTAACCCCCCCCTCCCCGCACGGAGTGCCAGGTGCCTCTTGGGTACCTGCCCCCTCCCCCTGGCCTCCCCTCGAGTGACAGTCCCCACCTTCCCCGCTCCTTCAGGGCCGGCACTTTTAAGACTCTGTGTGTTCTGACTCTGAACTCTTGTTCTCCAGGGATCCAGACAACTTCCGGGAATAGACGGTGCTTGAACTGAGCCCTGTGGGGAGCATGTGGCCCAGGGAGGGTGTTCCCTGCTGCATGAGGCAGGGTGGGTTGGGGGACAGGAGATGCGGGGGTCTGGGGCTGGGGAGGCTGGCCAGCCAACAGTGCGACTGATGGGAGATGAGCAGCCTGTCTGCAGTGACCTTGAATTTCAATAAAGGGGTGTAGGCTTCCTCCTGCGGGTGTGCGGGTCACTGAAACCCTTGGGGAACCTGAGACGAAGGATGAGCTGAGCCTGGGGGGATGGTGGGAGGGTGTGCAATGGGGAGGGGTAGGTTGCAAGTGCCTGTTGGGAGGAGGCAGCTCCCTGTTGGTCTGCCTGCTGCTTTCAGGAACTCTCTTCTCTGCCCATACGCCTTTGAGGGATCAAAGGGTGGAGGTCTGCCCCTCTCATCCGCCTTTGCCCCCAGCCTGAGAGACAGGAACCGTCACCCCATTGCCCCACCCCCTCTGAGTCCCCACTCCCTCCGGGAGACCCGGGAGGAGCAGGGGGAAGCCAGCTAGACTCTGCCTCCCCTCCCCCGCCATCTCCGGGCCCCCCTAGGACAGGGGGCCTCACACCTATCTACCCCCAAGATGAACTTGAAAAACCGTGTCTCTTCCTCGTGCACTGTTAAGTTGACATCTGTCTGCAGGTTTTCATAAAAGTTTCAACAGTTGCCCAGGACGTTGCTGATATCAATATGCGAACACAGACATTTTAGACTAAAATTGTTTCATCACTTTAAAAAATGTAACCATGGACTATAAATACACAGATGATCTGATACTGACCGTTATCTGTGAAAAAGCCAACGGACACTGCAAGCTCTTCTTTAGCATTTGGAATGTCTATAATTGAAATGTAAACATTTTTGATAAACAAATGTTTAGAAAGAACATTTCT
Organism: Tursiops truncatus; assembly: GCF_011762595.2. Lineage (NCBI taxonomy): Eukaryota > Metazoa > Chordata > Mammalia > Artiodactyla > Delphinidae > Tursiops > Tursiops truncatus. The sequence goes on from NC_047042.1 coordinate 2,830,330, forward strand.
TCTGGCTTGAAGACATAAGCCTCGTAATGATCATTAGTGCACAGTTGATCAAGTCAACGTATATTTCAAATATTGATCAGGCGGTATTAAGTATAAAGGGTCAGAGACATGGCCACCTCCTACCCGGGAGGGACAATCAATGTGTCGCTGCAGTGAACGTGAGTCTGACCCCCGTCCCCGTGTCCCCACCGGCACCCCCGATACAAGACCTACAGAGCGTCTCTGTCTACAGTTCGACAGGACATCCTGTGCCCAGCGCCACAGGTGGAATTGTGTCCCCCTGACACATACGTTGAAGGCCTAACCCCAGCGTCTGAATGTGACCTTATTTGGAAAAGGATCTTTGCAGACATAATCAAGCTAAAAGGTCACCCTAGAGCAGGAGGGGCCTTAATCCAATGTGACAAGTGTCCTTGTAAGAAGAGAAGGGGCTCAGACACAGTCGGGGAGTGTGGGGAGATGCCACGTGAGGACAGTGGCAGAGGCCGCGGGGGTATGTAGCCACGCCTGGCAGCAGCAGGGTGGCAGGCAGCCGCCAGGAGCGGGGAGGGCGACTAGGAGCAGATTCTCCCCCAGACCTTCCCGAAAGAGTCAGCCTGTTGGTATCTGTGTTTCGGACTTTTCACCTCCAGATCGGAGAGTGAATAAAATTCTGTTGTTTGAAACCATCCCGTTTACTTGGTTAGGGAATCCCTGCAGGACAAATACACCAAGGCACCCATTTCATGGCAAAAGAAAGGCCACAGTTTGCAATAGCCACGATCCATGATCTTACCCTGGACCCTCCACCCAGAAGCGTCCAGCCGGATGGGACCGTGGAATGGCCTGTGACAAGTTCAGCTGAGGGGTAGGGCCCTGACTGAACGGGGTGCTTTCACACAAGACTGATGCGTGAAGCTTCTTTCATGCAACACTGATGCATCGATGTGTTCACCGATGGCTGGTCTATAGGGTGAGAATGTGCACATCTGGGAAGGAAGTGAGGGGGAGGCATGATTAACCCTTTCATGGTATCTTCCAGGCACCCCTGGGAGTCTGTGCTTCCTGCCCCTCTAGACGTCTGCCCGGTTGGAGATCCTGGTTCGAGTGTGGACATGCCTGGAGACAGGACACAGGAAGGAGCCCATGGCAATTGGAAAAGGGCCATTTTTGGCTTCAGTGGACTCACCAGGAAACACGAACTGACCATCTCTGTGGAGTCGCTTCCCAGGGTGACGGTTACAAACTCAGGCGGCTGCCAAACCCCAGCTCCGGGGAGGAAGGTGACTGGGATACTGACTCCCATCGGAAGAATGTTTGAGCCACTGGGGACGGGAGCTGGCAGCCAATTCTACCCCCCCAGATGGATGCTCCTGAGACCCGGTGCTCCCCGCTGCCACTCTGAGGACCGTCTGGACACCGAGTGAGCCATTGCCCTTGAGGCCAGGTCGTGGCCAGTCTGGGAATGCATCTCCTGTCTGTCCTCCGGCGCTGGCCTCCCCTAAGCACGATCTCAAACCCACAAGCATCTGCTTCCTCTGGGACTTAGGCAGGAGCATATAAAAGGGTGGAAGGCACATGCCTGCGTCGGGAGAGAGGCTGCACAGGAGAGGGACTCCACGCTCTGCAGGGTGAGTAAGTCAGAAATTTTATTTACATAAAGTCACATTTTCTTCACCTCCATACTAAACTGCTATTTCAGGAGGAACATTCTGAGGGGGCATCCCGTTACTGGCTCGTTCATCTCCCTCCCCACCAACCTCGGCCACTCCCTTCTCCCTGGTCCCCACCCAGGCTTCCAGGACACTGTTTCCAGCAGAAACGTTGGTGACACCAGTACCTTCCTCGTCTGGAAGTTGAGAAAATCCTCCCTTAAGCAGGTGTGAGGCAGGAATGCTGAGGGAAGAGGCTCTACCTCTGGGCCTCTGCGGAGGGCTATTGTCTAGCTCCAGAAGTGGGGGTGAGAAAGCTGGCTGGGGTCTCTCCACAGCCTGTCTGGGACCCATGGGGCAACTGGCAGCAGAAGTCGAGAAGGACCAGTGGTGGGGCTCCAGGCAGCTGGGTTTGCCTTCTGCCAAAGCCTAGGATATTGTGCATGGAGAGACTGGGTTTTTCTAACCCGATCCTTCTGGGTGAGAATCCAGCGTGTAACCCTTATGGGCCACATGACCCCCGGCAAGCGTCTTAGCCACTCTCATCTGGGCCATCTTCATGGATCTGAGGTGGGCACTAAGGAGACGGTGTGGGAAGGAGAGCCGAACATGCACCCCAAAATATTACGCCTCTTTGGTGTAAGGATTATCTTTAGAATATTATTTTTAGGAAACAGTGGACATAGGACAGTCTATGAAAACCAAGTAGAAGTTACCCTTCTAAAGGAGACTTTTACCTTTGTAAAGGAAATCTCCTCCTGTAAGGGTATCTCCCCTCTGGACCAGGAAGAAAAGGACGACAAAATCTCTCGAAACTCTCATCAGTAGAGAAGGCAAGTCTTAAACCTGCTGCATCGCATCCTCATCCTTGTTCACTGTGTTCTCCTGGTCACTTGTAACTGGCCACACCCCACCCCCAGTATCTTCTTTTGTCTTTAGCTGCAGATGGCATTTAAGGTGATGGTGTGGGACATTTCTGGGAGTTATTCAGTCTTCCTAGGTATCTTCTGTGTACAAAGGAGGTATACGTATTGGTAAACTTCTGTTCGTTTTCTCCAGTCACTCTGCCTTTTATGACAGGAGGCTCTCAGCTGAGAACCTAGAAGGGTAGAGGGGAAATTATTTTTCCTCCCCCACGGGTATGTAAAGCTCCTGGCGCACATACATGACTTAAAGAACTATTAACATCCTTCCTCAAATAGGAGTGGGGCCAAAATTGTCAAGGAGCAAGCCTTGATTGTAGGTAGAGAGTGTGGGCAGAAGAAGGGTGACTTCTCAGAGGTTACATCTTGCAGCATTATTGTAAAGATGAGCTGATTATAATCGCTTAGAGTCCATTTCCTGGGACATGTCAAGTAAATGCTCCTTTACTGTCAGCCCGAGATGAACCCTCTCAATGATCCTGCAGGAAAATGGCTCAGACAGAACAGGGCAGCTCTGTGGGCTGAGCTGGCTGAGCCCCCAGTGGGGCAGATTTCAATGCTTCTTTTCCATTTCGGAGACCACGAGGCATCACAAGGGACCGGGAAGACGCCCGGGGGAACCGCCTCGGCTTGCTCAGAGGCGCCCACCTGGGACGGTGGTGAGAGGCTGGGCGGGAGGACAGTGGGAGTCAGACAGTCGCGACGAGCTGGCTGCACTAACTCCCAGCTGTGTGGCTTCGGGTATGTTATTTAAGCCTTTTACTCTCATTTTCCTCCTCTGGAAGTAAGCACAATTCCTCCCTCCCGAGGGGCTGTGAGGGTCAGATGCCAGAGTACACAGAACGTTTCTAGCAGAGTGGAGGGCCCACGTGGCCTTCGACAAGGCGGATGGGTGGTGCTGATATGTCAGCGAAGAGGGGGAGTTAGTGGGGAGTGAGGCTTGGGAGTCTACTGCCAGGAGATGAAGCTCCCTCCCAAATCCCCTCAACATTTCCAGGGGTGATGCTTGGGGGGGTTAGCTTTCCAAGTTTACCCTTTAGTTCCTACCGAGCTTAGCTGAAAGAATACATTCTCTGGTCTCATATTTAGGACCTCACAGTGTCTGATGGGATCCGATATTTAGGACACTGTGTACGTGTGTGTCCTCCAAGGTGGCCAAAGGCTTTTGTGAGTTTTCCAACTTGCAGGTTTCCTGTGACTCAGGCGGGCAGGGGAGTAACCGTGACACGGTGCTGAGGGGCACCTGCCTCTGATAGTCATGATGTCTTTTTGTTTCCTGTATTTTTGATGCTTTGACATCTGGGGCCTTGCTGAACCTGGAGGCCCTGCCTCTCCCAGGGCAGCCAGTTCCTAGAGGTAGTGAAGGACTTGTCTCCAAACACATTTCCCATATGCCAGCCAACCCGTCCAGAACACCGTCTTTACCGGGCTCTCACACGCTGGGCTGGGCCTCTACGCACCTGCCCTATTCATCCCAGGCCCAAGGGCACGACAGTGAAATGATTCCAACTAGCTAGCTCTAAACCTGCTGGCCCTGTTTCGTCTGCTCCTTCACCATCAAGGCTCTCGCCCGTCTTCCTCCCCCACCCCCGCCACCTCCTGCCTAATCCTGGCGCTTCTCTGGACGCTCCTGCTTCTAGGGAACTGTGAGTACAGACTTCTTCCCGCGTGGCAGTCATTTCCATATCTGCGTGTCTTACAATGCTTGATTAAACAAATCCCAGATATCCTTTAAAGACCTTAATTAGATCCTCTGTGCTTTAGGGGTTGAAGGGTACATATATAATTAAAATGAAACTAAGAAAATGATCATGTGTGGCATGGCCAGACTTTCCAATCACATTCTGCTTCCAAGTACCAAACATCACAGCTGAGATGCTTGTCTCCAAAGACCCCTGCGTCCCGCGTCTTCATCCTTCATCACTTCTGCACCCACAGGTGTCAGTGGCATCCTTAGCAGGCTTTCCCACTGGCTATGAGCTGCTCGAGGACAGAGTTCCTAGGTTTATCCGACTTCTGTGTCCTAATGGCTTTCTCAATGGAGTATGTGTTTACGAAGTGAATGCTTGGGCGAGTATGGCTCCATTGCTCTGGTCACCCCCAGGGCCTGATGAAATATGCCACCGTGATTGTAGATAAGGTTTCCACCCCGGAGCTGTGACATGCTGGTGGGCTGTACCCCATCTGTGAGGGGTGTCAAAGTTTGCTACTGGTGATGTAACAAAGTCTGCAGGGGATGTACTAATATTTAGCCCTTTCACAGCATCCCGTCATGGACCTGCATCCTGTTACATGTTCTTGAGTTACAGCTGCCGTCTCTGGAATGCGGTTAATGTCATTTTGCCCAAGGGGCTGTGTCCCGTAAGGAAGCCCCATTAGTCACATGTGCCAAAGTGGATGAATGGTCAAGAACCATTGGTTTAGGGTCACGAGTGTTGTTTTCTTCGTGACTGAACAGGTGATCAGGGCACACGAACAAGGGTCTATTGTACTTTTATCCAGTAGGATACTTGGACAGTGTTGGTTTGGGGCAGAGCGTTTCTCACAATAATGCTAATTATCATGACTATTTTTGTCAATGTTCTGTTGGCTATGGGAATAACAGTGAAGCAACTTCTGAAATTCGACCTGAGATTGATAAAAGTGTGCACTTTGGCAGGTGCAGGAATGGGACTTTCCAAGGCTGTTTCTAGACGTATTTACTTGCCAAACCAGCCCTTTGAATAAGATGGATCCTGAGGAAATGTTTCCCACATCCAAGGAGAGTGGCCCCAGTGGATTCTAGTATATGAAAACTAGATGCTGTCCTTTAAAACAGTTGTTTTGAATTACAAATAGTCTAATACCTAACAAAATACTAATACCTTTGATTTCTCTGTATTTCTGTTACTATTTTATTCCCAGAAACGTATGTATGTATATGTATAACTGATTCACTTTGTTATAAAACAGAAACTAACACACCATTGTAAAATAATTATAGTCCAATAAAGATGTAAAAAACAAAAGAGTTATGAAGAAAGGAAATGGATTTTATTAAGGGAAAATGAAGTGATATTGTCCTGAAGCGTCTCGAAGAGAGAGACTTAATTATGCGTATTTGGTATATTTGGTATATTATATTACACAGGAAGCATTGTCAAATAAAAGGTAACATTAAAAAAAAAGATATACTCAAAAAAAAAAAGAAATGTCATTCAAATCTCACTTGTTCAGTAAGTAATTTACTGCTATCTACTGCTGTCGTGTGCAGGCCAATTTGCTTTTGGTTTAGGTTTTAATGTGACGCACTTTCTAGCTCTTAAGAGCATCGCTCTTATGGCTCAAAAACCTATAGCACAGAGGGCTTGGGTTCCCTTGGGAAACTTGGAATAGGAATCTTCACCTCTTAAAATCACACTGACCTCATGTGGATTGAATAAATAATGATTTATTCTCACATTCAATTAACATTTGTTTATTTATTCACTGCTGAAAGGGAATAGAGCAGGATAGAACAGTGAGTCTCCGTCTCTCTGTAGTGAAGATCAGTTTTCATTTTCTTTTTATTTTTGTGATCCATTGCAGGCCAACATTTTCATAAATACAATAGAAATGAATTTATGAAAAAAGAAAGAAAAAAGACATACAAACAATAAACCCCCAATTTTTATTATTAGATTCAATAGACATAAAGTTAGGTTTCAATGGTGATAATTAGAAGAGATATAACATCATTGCTCTGAAAGTTTCCGAACACTTTGAATATTCATCTCATAGGTCATGGGTCAGAGTTCTATTTTTATTTATGGTCCAGCCATTGTCCTTGGTGTGTTCAGACTCAGCAGGTATGAGGGTGGGAACAGATTCTGCCTTAAACCTCCCCCACCGCCAATTTTTGGGTTCCCTTTTAAATTATATCACATATGCCCCCATCAGTTGCATCGTATAACAAGAAAAGACAAATATCACCTCGGTTGCCATGGTTTCAGAAACGCTATAAACTCCAACCCGTGGGTTCTTCTCTTTCCCCTCTTGCTTCCTCATTTAAAATGGACCAGCGCGGAGTTCAGCACCAGTGACAGTGAGCGTGGTGACGTGGGTTCCAAGTCCCGGCTGGCCTGGCTTCTCCAACCCCGTTGGCAAGGTGTGGCTGTTGGGATGAAGAGTTTCTAGGATGACTGCTGTGTCTAAACGCGTGATTGAGGCTGAGGCTCCATGCTATTTGAGCATGTGTGCATGGCAGTGGTTCCCAGGTACCCCAGATGCGATGGGGACTGAGGCAGAGGGGCAGGTGCAGGTGCAGGTGACAGGTTGTGTGAGCTTGAGTTTGCAGTGCAGAAGCTCATGCATCCCGGGCCCCATGGGGCCAGACCTCCATCTCTCTAGTGCTGGTGTCTGACCTCGAAGACCCTGGGTTCCATGATGCATGGGTCTAAATCCACTTTCTCTTCCAACGTGGGACAAAATACCCCACATTGCCCGTCGGACCCACATAATTTGGAAATTAATAATAAATATGTTATGGAGTCACTGTGGGTATTTTGAACCTTTCTCCCACTCCCTACTAGTGGACAATACGTTCTTGCCAGAATCTACTGGGTCGGCCATTTCCCAGGGCCCTGAGGGAGGAGCCAGAGGTGAAGAGGGATGGCTAGTCTCTGCAGAGGGGACGGCAAAGGCACGTGGGCGTGAAGCAGCACTGCAGTGTCAGGGAACAGCAACACATTTGGTGTAACTGGGCTTAGAGTATGTGAGGAGAAGTGAATCTAATGGAGCCATCCAGAACGAGATACAAAATTGTGTTGTAAAAGACGTGAGTGAAAGATGTGAAATTGGCTGAAGCCACAGGTTATTCCAGAAGGGGCTTGTGCATTTGTGTGTCTCAAACAGTGACTTCACTGCCAGGTCCCTGGGGGGTTAGGGACATTTGCCAGGTGTCTGTGGTCCAGTGCTCCTGCACCCAGAAGGTGGAGTCCATTTGGAGGCCCCATCAGCCACCTTGTTGTTAATTGTTTCACCCTCCCCACACCCTGAGGATGGGCAGGAGGGACACTCCAGGTGGCAGGAGGAAGGGGTGGAAGCAGATGGGGCCAAAGACAAGCTTGCTTTCGTTTCTTTGTTTCTTTCTTTCTTTCTTTGTATCTTTCTTGCTTTCTGTGTTGCTTTCTTGGTTTGTTTGTTTCTTTCTTTTTTTAAAAATCTTTATTAAAGTATAATTGCTTTACATTGTTGTGTTAGTTGCTGATGTATAACAAAGTGAATCAGCTATACATTTACATACATCCCCATATCTCCTCCCTCTTGCATCTCCCTCCCTCCCACCCTCCCTATCCCACCCCTCTAGGTGGTCACAAAGCACCGAGCTGATTTCCCTGTGCTATGTGGCTGCTTCCCCCTGGCGATCTATTCTACATTTGGTAGTGTATATATGTCCATGCCACTCTCTCACTTCATCTCAGCTTAGCCTTCCCTCGCCCCATGTCCTCAAGTCAATTATCTATGACTGTGTCTTTATTCCTGTCCTGCTCCCAGGTTCTTCAGAACCATTTTTTTTTTTTAGATTCCATATATATGTGTTAGCATTCGGTATTTGTTTTTCTCTTTCTGACTTACTTCACTCTGTATGACAGTCACTAGATCCAACCACCTCACTAGAAATAACTGAATTTCATTTCTTTTTATGGCGAGTAATATTCCATTGTATACATGTGCCACATCTGCTTTATCCATTCATCCGTCGATGGACATTTAGGTTGATTCCATGTCCTGGCTATTGTAAATAAGAGCTGCAATGAACATTGTGGTACATGACTCTTTTTGAACTATGGTTTTCTCAGGGTATATGCCCAATAGTGGGATTGCTGGGTCATATGGTAGTTCTATTTTTAGCTTTTTAAGGAACCTCCATACTGTTCCCCATAGTGGCTGTATCAATTTACTTTCCCACTAACAGTGCAAGAGGGTTCCTTTTCTCCACACCCTCTCCAGCACTTATTGTTTGTAGATTTTTTGATGACGGCCATTCTGACCAGTGTGAGGAGATACCTCACTGTAGTTTTGATTTGCATTTCTCTAATGATTAGTGATGTTGAGCATCCTTTCATGTGTTTGTTGGCAATCTGTATATCTTCTTTGGAGAAATGTCTATTTAGGTCTTCTGCCCATTGTTGGATTGGGTTGTTTGTTTTTTTCATGTTGAGCTGCAGGAGCTGCTTGCATATTTTGAAGATTAATCCTTTGTCAGTTGCTTTGTTTGCAAATATTTTCTCTCGTTCTGAGGGTTGTCTTTTCATCTTGTTTATGGTTTCTTTTGCTGTGCAAAAGCTTTTAAGTTTCATTAGGACCCATTTGTTTATTTTTGTTTTTATTTCCATTTCTCTAGGAGGTGGGTCAAAAAGGATCTTGCTGTGATTTATGTCATAGAGTGTTCTGCCTATGTTTTCTTCTAAGAGTTTTATAGTGTCTGGCCTTACATTTACGTCTCTAATCCATTTTGAGTTTATTGCTCTGTATGGTGTTAGGGAGTGTTCTAATTTCATGCTTTTACATGTAGCTGTCCAGTTTCCTAGCACCATGTATTGAAGAGGCTGTCTTTTCTCCATTGCATATTCTTGCCTACTTTATCACAGATAAGGTGACCATAGGTTCATGGGTTTATCTCTGGGCTTTCTATCCTGTTCCATTGATCTATATTTCTGTTTTTGTCCCAGTACCATACTGTCTTGATTACTGTAGCTTTGTAGTATAGTCTGAAGTCAGGGAGCCTGATTCCTCCAGCTCCGTTTTTCTTTTTCAAGATTGCTTTGGCTATTCGGGGTCTTTTGTGTTTCCATACAAATTGTGAAATTTTTTGTTTTAGGTCTGTGAAAAATGTCATTGGTAGTTTAATAGGGATTGCATTGAATCTGTAGATTGCTTTGGGTAGTATAGTCATTTTCACAATGTTGATTCTTCCAATCTAAGAACATGGTATATCTCTCCATCTGTTTGCATCATCTTTAATTTCTTTCATCAGTGTCTTATAGTTTTCTGCATACAGGTCTTTTGTCTCCTTAGTTAGGTTTATTCCTAGATATTTTATTTTTTGTTGTTGCAGTGGTACATGGGAGTGTTTCCTTAATTTCTCTTTCAGATCTTTCATCATTAGTGTATAGGAATGCAAGAGATTTCTGTGCATTAATTTTTTATCCTGCTACTTTACCAAATTCACTGATTAGCTCTAGTAGTTTTCTGGTAGCATCTTTAGGTATCTTTATGTATAGTATCAGGTCATCTGCAAACAGTGACAGTTTTACATCCTTTCTGATGTGGATTCCTTTTACTTCTTTTTCGTCTCTGATTGCTGTGGCTAAAACTTCCAAAACTATGTTAAATAATAGTGGTGAGAGCGGGCAACCTTGTCTTGTTCTAGGTCTTAGTGGAAATGGTTTCAATTTTTCACCATTGAGAATGATGTTGGCTGTGAGTTTGTCATAGACGGCCATTATTATGTTGAGGTAAGTTCCCTCTATGCCTACTTTGTGGAAAGTTTTTATCATAAATCGGTGTTGAATTTTTTTGAACGCTTTTTCTGCATCTACTGAGATGATCATATGGTTTTTCTCCTTCAGTTGGTTAATATGGTGTATCACATTGATTGATTTGCATATATCAAAGAATCCTTGCATTCCTGGGATAAACCCCACTTGATCATGGTGTATGATCCTTTTAATGTGCTGCTGGATTCTGTTTGTTAGTATTTTGTTGAGGATTTTTGCATCTATGTTCATCAGTGATATTTGCCTGTAGTTTTCTTTCTTTGTGACATCTTTGTCTGGTTTTGGTATCAGGGTGATGGTGGCCTCGTAGAAAGTGTTTGGGAGTGTTCTTCCCTCTGGTATATTTTGAAAGAGTTTGAGAAGGGTAGGTGTTAGCTCTTCTCTAAATGTTTGATAGAATTTGCCTGTGAAGCCATCTGGTCCTGGGCTTTTGTTTGTTGGAACATTTTTTTTTTTTTTTTTTTTTGCGGTACGCGGGCCTCTCACTGTTGTGGCCTCTCCCGTTGCGGAGCACAGGCTCCTGACGCACAGGCTCAGCGGTCATGGCTTATGGACCCAGCTGCTCCACGGCATGTGGGATCTTCCCAGACCGGGGCACGAACCCGTGTCCCCTGCATCGGCGGGCAGACTCCCAACCACTGCACCACCAGGGAAGTCCCTGTTGGGACATTTTTAATCACAGTTTCAATTACAGTTCTTATGATTTGTCTGTTTATATTTTCTATTTCTTCCTGGTTCAGTCTCAGAAGGTTGTGCTTTCTAAGAATTTGTTCGTTTCTTCCAGATTGTCCATTTTATTCACATATAGTTGCTTGTAGTAATCTCTCATGATCCTTTGTATTTGTGCAGTGTCAGTTGTTACTTCTCCTCTTTCATTTCTAATTCTGTTGATTTGAGTCTTCTGTCTTTTTTTCTTGATGAGTCTGGCAAGTGGTTTATCATTTTTTTTATCTTCTCAAAGAACCAGATTTTTTGATCGTTGCTCTTCATTTCTTTTTCATTTATTTCTGATCTGATATTTATGATTTCTTTCCTTCTGCTAACTTTGGGATTTTTTTGTTTTTATTTCTCTAATTACTTTAGGTGTAAGGTTAGGTTGTTTATTTGAGATGTTTCTTGTTTCTTGAGGCAGGATTGTATTGCTATAAACTTCCCTCTTAGAACTGCTTTTGCTGAATCCCCTCGGTTTTGGGTCATCGTGATTCCATTGTCATTTGTTTCTAGATATTTTTAATATCCTCTTTGATTTCTTCAGTGATCTCTTGGTTATTTAATAGTGTATTGTTCAGCCTCCATGTGTTTGTATTTTTTACAGATTTTTTCTGTAATTTATATCTAGTCTCACAGTATTGTGGTCAGATAAGATACTTGATACAATTTTAATTTTCTTAAATTTACCAAGGTTTAATTTGTGACCCAAGATTTGGTCTATCCTGGAGAATGTTCCATGAGCACTTAAAAAGAAAGTGTATTCTATTGTTTTTTGGATGGGATGTCCTAAAATATCAATTAAGTCCATCTTGTTTAATGTATCATTTAATGCTTGTGTTTTCTTATTTATTTTCATATTGGTTGATCTGTCCATTGTTGAAAGTGGGGTGTTAAAGTCCCGTACTATGATTGTGTTACTGTCGATTTCCCCTTTTATGGCTGTTAGTATTTGCCTTATGTATTGAGATGCTCCTATGTTGGTTTCTGAAATATTTACAATTGTTATATCTTCTTCTTGGATTGATTCCTTGATCATTATGTAGTGTCCTTCTTTGTCTCTTGTAATAGTCTTTATTTTAGCCTATTTTGTCTGGTATAAGAATTGTTACTCCAGCTTTCTTTTGATTTCCATTTGCATGGAATATCTCTTTCCATCCCCTCACTTTCAGTCTGTATGTGTCCCTAGGTCAGAAGTGGGTCTCTTGTAGACAGCATATATATAGGTCTTGTTTTTGTGTCCATTCAGCCAGTCTATGTCTTTTAGTTGGAACATTTAATCCATTTACATTTAAGGTAATTATTGATATATATGTTCCTATTATCATTTTCTTAATTGTTTTGGGTTTGTTATTGTAGGTCTTTTCCTTCTCTTGTGTTTCCTGCCTAGAGAAGTTCCTTTAGCATTTGTTGTAAAGCTGGTTTGGTGGTGCTGAATTCTCTTAGCTTTTGCTTGTCTGTAAAGGTTTTAATTTTTCTGTCAAATCTGAATGAGATCCTTGCTGGGTAGAGTAATCTTGGTTGTAGGTTTTTCCCTTTCATCACTTTAAATATGTCCTGCCACTCCCTTCTGTCTTGCAGAGTTTCTGCGGAAAAATCAGCTGATAACCTTATGGGGATTCCCTTCTATGTTATTTGTTGTTTTTCCCTTGCTGCTTTTAATATCTTTTCTTTGTATTTAATTTTTGGTAGTTTGATTAACATATTTCTTGGCATTTTTCTCCTTGGATTTATCCTGCATGGGACTCTCTGTGCTTCCTGGACTTGACTATTTCCTTTTCCATATTAGGGAAGTTTTCAACTATAATCCCTTTAAATATTTTCTCAGTCTCCTTTTTTTTTTCTCTTCTTCTTCTGGGACCCCTATAATTCAAATGTTGGTGCATTTAATGTTGTCCCAGAGGTCTCTAAGACTATCCTCAATTGTTTTCATTCTTTTTTCTTTATTCTGCTCTGTGGTAGTTATTTCCATTCTTTTATCTTCCAAGTCACTTATCTGTTTTCCTACCTCAGTTATTCTGCTGTTGATTCCTTCTAGATAATTTTTAATTTCATTTATTGTGTTGTTCATCATTGTTTGTTTGGTCTTTACTTCTTCTAGGTCCTTGTTAAACATTTCTTGTGTTTTCTCTATTTTATGTCCAAGATTTTGGATCATCTTTACTATCATTACTCTGAATTCTTTTTCAGGTAGACTGCCTATTTCCTCTTCATTTGTTTGGTCTGGTGGGTTTTTACTTTTGTCCTTCATCTGATGCATATTCCTCTGTCTTCTGATTTTGCTTAACTTACTGTGTTTGGGGTCTTCTTTTTGCAGGCTGCAGGTACATAGTTCCCGTTGTTTTTGGTGTCTGCCCCCAGTGGGTGAGATTGGTTTAGTGGGTTGTGTAGGCTTCCTGGTGGAGAGGACTGCTGCCTGTGTTCTGGTGGATGAGACTGTATCTTGTGTTTCTGGTGGGGAGGACTGCATCCAGTGGTGTGTTTTGGGGTGTGTGTGAACTTAGTATGATTTTAGGCAGCCTCTCTGCTAATGGGTGGGTTTGTGTTCCTGTCTTGCTAGTTGTTTAGCCTGGGGTGTCCAGCACTGGAGCTTGCTGGTCATTGAGTGAAGCTGGGTCTTAGCATTGAGATGGAGACCTCTGGGAGAGCTCTCGCTGATTGATATTACATGGGGCCATGAGCTCTCTGGTGGTCCAGTGTCCTGAACTCGGCTCTCCCACCTCAGAGGCTCAGACCTGACACCCGGCCGGGGCACCAAGACCCTGTCAGCCACATAGCGCAGACAATTTTGGTAACGATCTGACTGCTATGTTGGATTTTTCTTTGCTGGGTGATTTATCTGAGCCAGGTTCCCTTTGTCAGAAACACAGCAAGCCAAAATGCTGAGGTATCCGAGGTTTACAGAAAAGACAGGGCTCATTCACAAGGTAGCCAAGGAGAAGACAGGAGAACAAATCACAAATCTGGCTCCAAAGATGAGCTTTCTCTCATTCAGCTCTGGTTCCTTCAGTGGAAATGGGGACTTCTATGCTAAGTCGGGTCAGCGGGAGACAGCTCTGCAGAATATGTAACCCATTAAAGAAACAAAACCCTTGTAAATACCCTTAAAGACAACCAAATTATGTTTCATTCAAATCACTTCTCTTTACCTAAAAGGGCTTTTAAAAAACTTAAAGGTGACACTTTAAAAATCCCAGATATGCATATCATTCGTGGAGAAATGTGACAGTACTTGGCTGACGGTCTACTTTCTGTACTTCAGCCTTTAATTAACGCAGTTTTGCTTAATCAGGATTGACAGCTAAGAGAAGGGAATTTAGAGTGACATGCACCTGGGACACATCCCCACATCTCCCTTCCATAGCTGGTCAAAGTCTCTTTCAGCCTCCAGTGTCCCCCTGTGTAAAACCAGGACATATAACAATAAGACTCATCCCGCTGGGCTCTTAGGAGGGTCATATGAGGTAATGCATGTTATGTGCATAACGCCCAAACTGTTTCAGCTATTATTATTATTATTAAGAACAAACCACAGAAATAGGGTTTACTCCATTTTTAAGCTTCTTTGCTGGCTTCCTAGCTCTGAGGTTGAGGTTTTCATTTCTGTGCTACTATTCCTTCTACCACTTAGAAAAGAGGTGTGTCTGATGCTGCCACATGGGTGTGAAAGTACGGCTCACGGTGGAGTCATGTGGGCAGCAGCCAGACACTGTGTCTTTGTTTGGTCATTTAGTGATGTCACCCTCGAAAAATTTTCTCTCAGATCATTCTGTTGGGAATGGTTTCCAAGCCATTAAAATGTTACTCTTCCCATCTTCCCGTGTTCTAATGGGGGATGGAGACAAAACGCAGTGTCATTCAGCCTTTGCCTAAAATGAAGCACACACTGTGAAGCTGATCACGAGTTTCCTGAGATCAGAGCCCGATTGCCTGGTGATACATATGACAAATGAAGGTCGAGAGCAACCTCGTCAGCGTGATTTTCATGGATTAGAATGGAGGGAGTTCCACCAGGAGCTCACAGCTATGGGGATTGTCAGAAGCCTTGGGCATAGGAAGGGGTTCCATGGACAGTCGCACAGAGAACCACCAGGGAAGCCGGAAGGGGGAGCAACGTGGTATTTTCTCTGTGAAAGAGGAAAGGACCTGAATTTGTCCCAAATAATTGAACCTGGTATGTCAGTCAGTGTCCCATCAGAGAGAGAGAACTAGGATAGTTAGCTAGCTAGCTAGCTAGCTAGCTAGACAGATAGATAGATGGATACAGATAGATTATAGGTTGAGAGATAGACATAGAGAGACAGAGATAGACATAGAGAGACAGGTATAGATGATAGAGAGATACAGATATAGACAGATAGATAGATAGATAGATGATAGATATAGATAGACAGATATAGATGATAGATAGATAGATATAGAGAGACAGATATAGATACATAGATACATAGATATATTGGAAGTCTTACTTGAGGGCTGACGCTGGCTAGGCAGGTCTGAAGTCTGTATGATGGACCTTCAGGAAAGGCAGACTGGAAAGTCCACAAGTGGGATTTCTTCTTCTTCTATAAGGAAACTTTATTTCTTCACTTTAAAGCCTTTCAACTGATTAGATAAGCCCCTGTCTCCCCCCAGGTTATCTAGGATAATCTTTAGACAGAGTCAGCTGATTATAGATACTAATCACATTTACTAAATACCTTCACTGATATGCCTAGATGAAGGCTTGATGGAATAACTGGGATCAGCACGTAGCCAAGTTGACGTACAGACATCACGTCTGGTTTAGCAAGAATGCTTATCAGCTCCTGTAAAATAACATTTTTACTGGGGTAAGAATGTTATATCAGTGGCTATACCAGTGTTTATATCAGTGGCTCCACCAGAATTCCTCTTTCTTGGATTAGTTTTTCTCTTCCTGGTTCCTCCACTGTAATTTTCAAGTAGTCAACAATTCCTGTGGATTTTCCTGAGATTTATCACTCATTCGAGCTTTCTCCAATCCCACACTCTCCAGCCTCATACAGACCCTCAAACCTTTATACCCCAATTTTGTCATGTTCTCTTAACTGGAACCTGTTCTGGTCTCATTAACTTTGCACCAAAATGTAATGAAACGCCCTCCCCCTTATTTCTCCTCTGTGTTGAAAAATCTGTCACATCTAAATTCCTCATCCCAGCATCTTAATTCCTCTGTCATTCTTCACCTGACAACTCCTCACCTGTGGTCCAGCACAGACTCATCTCACAGGCAGCACATCCTTCTGTCCTATGTGGGCACAGCACCCTCGCTTTCAGCCCTCTGTCTACACTCCTGGCCGTTCTTGCACCTGCTTCCTGTGACTCCCTGATCTGGTCTTGGTTCAGTACTCTTTTCTGTGCTGTGCTGTGCGCTGAGGAGTTATCAGCAAAGCAAACATTTCACAGCAAAGGACAAATGTTAGTGTCAATCAGATTGACTGACAACCCAACACGGGGTGTCTGATGGGAATTGGGGCAGGAATAACGGAAAATTTTCTGTCAGGTTCAACTTCACAAAATTGCTGTTTTTCTGGATAAAAAACAGTTGAATATTGGCAATTTCATGCAACACAGCTGAGTTTAGCAGAGGTCCATGGTGGGGTGTGAGTGGAGGGGATGGAGCAGGAGGAAGGGCAGTTCCCATGGGTTCATTTTCCCAGGACTGGGACAGAGGTCGCCTCCCCTGAAATGGTGAGCATGAATGTGGGGACGTGAGGGGTAGACTTGCTGGCAAGTTGGCAGGTGGGCATCTCTAAGCTGTGGTGTTGATGCAGGGACAGAAGAGTACCACCCAGGTCCTTGGAGGAACTCAGCTGGCAATGTGTCCCCCAAAAATCCCCAAACCTACAAGCACAGTGTGCATGGATATTGAATTATTTCCCCTTTTTGGAGGGAGGGGGTTTGGGATTGTTTTTACTACTTGCTTACTTCCTTGCTTATTGCTATCAGTAGCAATGTGTAATGAACGTGCTGTTCGCTAAGTCTTTGTTCACGTTCGTGATTATTTCTTTAAGACAAAAGCCTAGAGTGGAATTACTTGGTGCAGCTACATGCAACACGGCACAGCTTGTCAGCCATCCACCTGAGTGGCCTGGGCCGTCAGCTCTGCCACCACCCACTTGTGAGGGGGCCTGTTTTCCCACCTGCTGACAACAGTATTAGCATTTTGTCAGTGTGTTAAGCAAATAATAGCTTATTACTTTAAAAATAATTTTATTGAAGTATAATTGATTTACAATGTTGTGTTAATTTCTGCCGTACATCAAAGTGACTCAGTTATACATATATATATTCTTTTTCATATTCTTTTCCATTATGATTTATCACAGGAGATTGAATATGTTTCCTATATTCAAAGTTTATTACTTTTTAAATGACTTTTTAATCACTAATATTGCTAAACATTTATTTTGAACATCGGCATTTCCTTTGTAATTCTATTAATTTTTTTATGATAAAGACAATTTATTTAATGTAGAATATAGTTTCATCTTTACACTTTTTTGAGCCTCAAATTGACTAGATTAAGAAAATAAGATTTCTGTCATATGTACCCTGAGCTTGAATTCATATTTAATTTGATACGAGGTGATTTGTCAAGTTCTAGGTATTTCTCCCATCTCTTTGCATTTGTGTTTTTATTGTGGAGAAAGCTTATCAGGAAGTTAAGAGTCACCAGCTAATGTCTGAAAATACTTTACGATCCTTATAAAAATCCTCTACTTTACACAATTTTATCATATCATTTAGCTGATGTTAAAATGGTACATATTAAAGTACACAGAGGGTAAGAAAATGAGAGAGATTAGATAGACAAAGAAAGAGAGAGATATATACACACTGAGACAGAGAGACAGAGACAGAAAAACAGACAGACATAGATCGTAAGAAAAGACACAGAAAATCAAATCAATGTGCTAGGCCATGTAGAGGTGGTGCTTGTAGAATTGTATCCTTACCACCTAGATTCCTGGTTTGTTTTGCCAGGATGAATATTCACCATCCCATGAATTCTATCCACTGGCACTGGCTTTTAAAGTATATCAGGACTTCCCTGACAGTCCAGTGGTTAAGACTCTGAGCTTCCAATGCAGGGGGCATGGGTTTGATCCCTGGTCGGGTAATTAAGATCCCACATACCTCGGGGCATGGCCAAAAAAGAAAAAATGTATATCAAATGCATCTGTAATGGCCCACATGTGAAAGCAAAATTACAAGAGACACTATTGAGCACAATTTACTTTAAGCAATTTTTTCTCCCTCTAAGGATTTGGTTATGTGAATTCTAACTTTCAAAAAGAATATTCTGCCTGTTGATCCAAAGTCACAAACACAGAATATTGACACTGCAAACTGCAGATAAAGATGAGTAGAGTTGAAGGAACCTGAGTGACTCTTTTGCCAAATTATAAAAATATTTGCATAAAATCATCCAATTTCAACATTTCTCTCTAAAGAAAGAATGGATTTAGTGTGGATATTAGGCAAGAATAGAGTATGCAGAGCCTCGGGGACCACCTGCTTATATTCTGGAACCCATGGCGGCAAAAGTCTTATCATTTTGAAAGTCAAGGGAATGCTTGCTTCAGTTATTGAAATAAGACATTTTCTTAACTAGAAAGGGTCAGTGGTTGTGTTGGTTTAGTTAAAAACTGACTTATTTGTCCAAAGCTAGAACTTCTGAGGGTGATGGCTTTTACAAAGAACACAGAATCGCAGGGATGGGTGAAATAAAAGTAGGGATGTTACCTGACCTCCTCTCATCTTTCCAAGGACACGTATCTCTAACAATAGAGGATAAATAAAAGTGGTTGTAGAGTTCAGACAGCCTCTAGGTCCCTAAAAAATTGGGTTTATTCCTTGTCTGGTCTGAAGAACAGCCACTGGTGCCCTGGTGGCCTCAGAATGTAGGTCCTGTTATCACAGGAAATCACAGAAAATGGGATAAAGACCCCGTCTCTTGTCTAGAGCACTCAGGGAAGGGATGTGACCATTACACGGCCGGAACACCTGCCTAAATTGTAATCTCTCCACAATCCTCCCTAAACAATACAGATCAACAGGAACCAAAACCACATAACTTCCACACCTTGTACACTTTTATCAACAGAAATTACTACAAATTCATAAACAGAAGCACTGATTGACAGTGGAACTATTTTCTTGAGCTTTCATCCCAAGACTTTGCAGAGAACAAGGGTCTCAAAAGTCTGCACAGAGGCAAGAAGAGGGAAACCATGCCTGACCCAAAGCCATCTCCAAAGAGTCAACAATAAGTAAAAAATCCCCCCCCCCAAAAAAAAAACAAAAAGAAAAACCCCAAACCTGAAAAGGAGTACTGGTATTTCAGAGCAGTATGCTCAGGGAAGGGACCAGAGGGGCCTGGGAGATCTAAAGAGACATCTTGGAAAGGCAACACTTCTAGTGATGAGAGACTAAAAACTCTGGAAAACTCTGGAAGCTGAGTTTTGAAGGACAGAATAAGCAATAAGCAGAAAGTTTGGATCCTACAGGACAAAACAAACAAAAAGCAAAGCCAAAAAAAACTCCAGGGTCACGTAACCACTCCCATCATTGCTTCCTAAGAACAGTCACCCAGAAAAGAAATCACACATTGATACACCAAGAAAAGAAAATGTCTTGAACTAGGAATGTTCCAAGCACCCCAAACCACCAGCCCTGTTCATTGAGTGTAGAGGTGTAAGAGTTTTCATCTCTACAATGTCACTCTAAGAAGAAAATGGAGCAGGAAAATTAAATACTTAAGCTGATGAAAATGCACTCCTCTGCCTACATTAACCCTGAAGAAGAAGAAAGTATTTTAACACTCCAAACTGAATTAAATATCCCTAAAGAAGTATTTGGGTTGTGAAAAAAATCCACCTTGAATCAAAAATTTAAGTGCTAAGAACACAAATGGACAGAAAATTGGAAGAAATGAAATTTTCAGAAAAAGAAAAAAAGAAAAATATGACACACAACATATCAGAGACGAAGATGCAATTAAAGTTCCCAAGGAAGACGAGATTCAAGCAAAAAATTGAATAAGGACAAAGAAGAAAAGCAAGACAAAACCAAAGATAATGAAAATGAGATAAAGTAGAAAAAAAGGTCAGATAGAAAGTCATTGAAATGGCAGACAGCAAAGAAGATGCAACTTATACACAATTTGAATCCCAAAACAATGGAAAAGGATTAATAGTTAAACTCTAATCCAATAAAAGTTTCTAGAAATTAGAGCTGGATCTACATACTGAAAAGACCCAACAGGTAGTTGTGAAAGTTGATCCAAAACCATCAACTCTGAGACATACTCTAATAAAATTATTAGACTTAAAAAAAAATTAAAAATCCCAAAGCCTTCAGGCAAGAAGATTAAATAACTTCAAGACAACAAAATTGCAGTGGTATCATGCTGCTCAAAAAAAAAAAAAAATTTAAAGCAAAGCAATAATGGAGCAGCATTTTTAAGAAATCAAGGAAGGAAAATGCAAACCAAATATTTTATATTAAACCAAGTTATTTCTCAAGTAGAAAATTTGTAGAAAAAGCTTTTTGCGTGCAGGAATCAGGGAGTACTATACCCATGAGGCCTTCCTGACCAATTTATGACAAGATAAGCTTCATCCAGCCAGAAGGTAGCAACCAAGAAAGACTACCAAACTGTCAGGTGAGAGCATTTAATACATTCTTAACTGTAGACCTAAGCCTGAATCAAAGGCACTGACGAAGGGGGAGTGAAAGACGAAAGTACAATCGGCTCTTTAATTATTAAGTTCATGGGAGTCAAATGGGATGGTTAAAAACTGAATCAAGCAGTTAATAAAAGTTTAAGCACAAAAGTACAAATCTTCTTAAATAAAATCGTTTAAAAGTAAAGCTATGAAGAAAAATATATCATGTAAAGGAACAGCAAATATAAAACACAGTGTAATTATAACAAAAATAATTTGACAGAGTTGTGACCAAACATAATTGTCATATTAATAAATGTGAGTGGGTTTAATTGACTCTTTAAAAAATATTTTAAACATGGCTCACAAAACAAGATACAATTCTGGTCTACAAGAACCCCTCCCTTACCACCAAAATAGTGAGTGAGTCAGAAAGGCTAAAAATAAAGGGTTAGCAGACATTTGGTCTTGTCCAAAACATCCATAAGACATTTGGTCCATGCCAAAATGTCTTTGATATTTGGTCGTATTTGGTCTTGTCCAAACATCTATGGAGACATTTGGTCCATGCCAAAAGGTCCTTGATATTAGGTCCTGTCCAAAGCCATTTGGCATGGATCAAATATACTCATGGACATTTTGGAGTGGACCAAATTTCAAGGACCAAAAGTTCTTCAAGAAAAATAAAGGGATTTTTCTACCAGAAAAAAAACAGAAAAAAGGAGTACAGAGATTGCTATTGTACAGCACAGGGAATATAGTCAATATTTTATAGTAACTTTAAATAAGTATAATCTACAAAGAGTTTGAATCACTAAGTTGTACATCTGTAACTAATATAATATTGTGAATCAACTATACCACAATTTAAAAAATGTGCGGAGGTTGCAATCATGGTATCAGCAAAGTATAATTCAAGTCAAAAAGCATTAAACTTGACTAGGAAGGACACTTTTTAGTACTAAAGACACTTATCGAGAAAGGACACCACCACTCACAAAGAAGACATAGCAGTTATAAACTCTATGCACCAAGTAACATAGCAAACATCTTTATAAAATAGAAACTGCATGAAATGCAAGGAGACATAGAAACACCTTAATAATGGCAAAATTTAATACCCATTCTTAATAAAAGGCAGACCCAAGTAGAAACAATAAGTAAGAAAATAGAAGATCTGAATAACACAATCAGTAAGGTGGATCTTATGGTTTACATGTCATTTACAACCTTATAATATAGAATACATCTTTTATTAACCACACATGCAATATTGACCAAAAATGATCATATTAATATATTAGAAAACATCATAGATTTCTATAAAGTAGAATTATTACCACACTCTCTGATCACAAGGTAATAAAATTAGAAATATATCACAAAATAAAGACCCTTCTCCCATTCACCTGAAATTTAAAAAATAAAAACTCCTATTAAACAATTATTGGCCAAAAGAGGAAATACAAACAGAAACTACATAATTTCTAAAAGTTATTGATAATGGAAACACTATGTATTAGAATCTATAGGATACATTTAAGACAGTTATCCAAGGAAAATTCCTTAAAAACACATGAATAAAAAAGAAAGAATGAAAATGGACTAAACTTTCAACTCCAAAAGATAGAAAAACAATAATAAAGTCAACTAAATGCGGGGACAAAAGAAAGGAAAAATAAAGATAAAAGCATAAATTAATGAGGCAGAAAATAGAAAAACAGTAAATTCAATTAAAACATCAAAATCTTTATGTAAAAAATGAACAAATAGACAAAGCATTAGCTAGCTTAATCAAGGAAAGAGGGAGAGAGGATAAATGTACAAAATATGAAATTTCAGGAGGGAAAATAACATTGAAAAAGGAGAAATTTTTAAAACTCAAACTATTATTTTACAGACCTCCATGAAAAGAAAGTTTGAAACCTGGATGATATTGATAATTCTCTAGGAAAAAACTAGTTTATCAAAATTGTACCCATTGGAAATAGAAAGATTCACTCATCAGTTTTAAAGGTACTACCCAATAAAAAAGCAGCAGGCTTTTGCAGAGGTTTTTCATCCGAGTTCTACCAAATATAGGGACCGTGTACCATCTTACTCAGAATAAGAGAATTGTAGAGTAAAACAACACGGATATATCATTTCTCACTTATCAGGTTGACAGGAGTTAAAACTGAGGACAACACTTTCTGTGCATGAAGCTGTGGGGTACTTTCATTCATTGCTAGTGGGGATTTAATTGGTGCAATTATTCTGGAGGGAACTCTGGCAATATCTAAAAAAACTATATGACGCTTCTCTTTTAAACCAGCAATTCGAACTGTAAGAATTTACCTGGAAGATACATCTCCAACAATGCAAAAAATAAACATGCACAAGGTTATTTATGAAGCATTGTTTGCAATGGCAAAATATATGAAACCACATGCACAGGAGAGCTGTTGAGTAATCTATGGCCATTTACACAATGGAGTAATATGCAGCCATTAAAAAAAAAGAATGCAGAAGAGGTCTGTGAATGATTTGGAGTAAGTTCCTAGACAGTTTGTTAAATTTAAAAAACAAAGGGAGAAAGAATAGCTATGGTATGTTTCCTGCTCTGTAAAAATGAAGGTAAATAAGAGATATACATAAAGCAACTTATTTTTCATAAAGAAACATGGAAAGAAAAACTAGAAACTGTAATAGGGTAGTGACCCTTTTCTGAGTGCTATTTTTCCTGTAATTTGGACTTCTGGAACCATGTTAATGTTTCACATATGCAATACATTTAAAAAATCAACAAAGATGTTGAAAGAAAGCCTTCAAATGTATACAAAACAAATGAACTTATCTATATTTCAAAGGAATAATAGAACCACATCAAATGGAAAAAAATAAACTCAAGTAATTTTCAAATACTTTTTGACTGTGTATACTCAGGCTGAACACAAAAACTTGTATTTATTTACAATTTATTAAATTTTAGGTGGGAGGTTTGGTGTGACTTAGCAATTCTGAAAGTACTTTTTTACATTCTAGTATATTATAAGATTAAGTAATAAGTAAATATATGATGGAAAATGGGAACACGTTTACTCACTGTTAGAGAAGGTAATTGCAAGTGTGAGTATAGGGAAAGTTGGAATAAACTTTGTGTTATTGGAGCATAATTGGGTATTGGCATGTAATTGGAGGAGTCAGTAAGAACTCATGATATCTATCTATCTATCTATCTATCTATCTATCTATCCATTTTCTCTATTTTTCCTAGCTCTGCCCAAGAGCCGAAAGCAATTACACTGAGCAGCTATGAACACACATATTGCCAAGATCTTGATTTCTAAATATATTTTCCGTTAAAAAGAAAGAAGACTCCTTGGATAAGTAAGTTCATTCCAGATCTGGTACTGGAAAAACACAAGGCAAATCCAGAACATCTTACTATTTAAGAA
Organism: Tursiops truncatus; assembly: GCF_011762595.2. NCBI lineage: Eukaryota > Metazoa > Chordata > Mammalia > Artiodactyla > Delphinidae > Tursiops > Tursiops truncatus. The sequence continues at coordinate 2,854,244 of NC_047042.1, forward strand.
AGTAAGGAACTGCTAAAAGAATGATGGAAATATTTCAAAAGGATACAGAGCCAGGTGAAGGGACGCCATTGGCAAGGTCTAGAACAATTTGAGACTCAAAGTCCATGCTAGTAATGGATTTTAACCTATTGAAGAAAATCAGAATCCATAAGTTCATACCAACAGAAATGAATAAATGAATGGGAGAATGGAAAAATATTTCTTACAACAGAATACCAATCAATAAATGTAGAAGAAACAATTCCATTCCAAAGGAATAATTCTGTTATTCTTTTGAAAACTGTCATTGGGCAACAATTGTAGTAAAATTGATTCAGCCAAGATTCATCCGTGGCTAAATCTAGTGAGTAAAAGGTTTTTGAGAAACAGGATATTTACATAGTTTCAAACTATCTCCCCATCAAATAGTTACTAATTACAAAAAAAACCTGCAACTTTACAGTAGAGAAAACTGTCAGTACACTCCTTAGTCAGTGTGATCAAAGTTAACATCACTAGTTTGGGGACAATTTATCATGTACCTCGTGATATGATGCCATGAAAATAATACACTATCACTTCTGTGTTACTACAGCTGCAAAAGGATGATTTGAATCGAATTATAAAGGAACATCAGTTATATCCACTCAAGGGACAGTCTATCAAAAAAGCCAGTTTTAATTGCTTAAACATTTTTTACTGTCATGAAATATAAAGCATGAGGAATTAAAATTAAAGGAGACTAAAGACATGGTAATTAAATATAAGGCATGATGATCCTGAATCAGAACTAGGACCAGAAACGTATTTTCTCTTTTGCTATAAAGAACATTATTACAACAACTGGTGACATTTGAATAAGATGTGTAGATAACAGTACAGAATTCATGTAAACTTTCTGATCTTCAGTTGTACTATGGTTACATAAGAGAATGCCTTTGATTTTTAGGAAATACACATGAAGTATTTAGGGATAAAATAAATGCTCTCAAATGATTTGGAAAAAGAGAAAAGAATGAAAGAAAAAAATAGTTATATATCAACATATATGTAATCGGTAAAGGACATAAGAGAATTCTTTGGATCATTGCACCTTTTCTGTAAACCTGATATTATTTTGAATTTAAAAGTTTTGAAAAATGACCAGAAATGATTGAAAGGTCTTAAAACAACACAGAGGGAAAAGATATTTACTGTGCATATAACTGACAAAGAGCTTGTTTCCAGAATGTATAAAGAACTCTTTCAAATTAAAAAAAAAAGAAAAACAACATAATAGAAGGGCAAGAGACTTTGAGGCATTTCAAAGAAGAGGATACTCAAACGGCCATTAAAAATATGAAAAAGAACTCAACCTTACTAGTAATGAGAGAAATGAGATGAAAACCTTAGATAACTCTGCACAACCTCTAAAATGGCGGGCGTAACCAATCTCGGGGTAAATGTAGAGCGAGAGGACCTCTCAGATACTGCTGGTGGGTGGAAGTACTGGCAAAAACCACTTTTGAAAAACTGACATTATCTCCTAAATCTGATTATATGTGTACCCGATGACAGAGAAATTCTACTTTTAGTTACACACCCTATAGAAGTGCAATTGACTTTCACCAAAAATGTGTGCAATTCTCCAGCAGAAGACTGGGTAGTCTATGGGATATTCATACAATATAGTACTATGTAGAAACAAAAATAAACAAATACACAGCAATATGGATGCATCTCACAAACATATTTTTAAGTGGAAAAAAAAAGCCAGATGTAGAGGAACATATGGTATAAGATTGCACATATGGAAAATACAAACAGAGGCAAATTTAAACTACAGTGACGGAAGTAAGGGTTTGCAACACTTTGAGAGGAGGGAGGAGCCACACAGTGGTTTCTTGGGTGGGGATCGTCTATTTCTAGAACTGGGAGGTGGTTACATGATTATGCTCACTACGTGGTAATTAGTTGAGCTGAAATATTTATGTTCTGACTTCTCATTTTTATGCGTGATATTCAGTAAAAAATTAAGAAACAGGGAAACCAATAAGACACAACAACAACAACATCGGCAAAAATAATTTTTAAAAAGTGATTCTGCCACAGAGGCGGGAGAGTGCAGATTGTGTAGGTAAAAGGCAGTCACACTCGTATTTCTAATACAGCAACAATACCTAAACTCCCACTATATACTAAACAGGAATTCCACCATCCAGTTTTATATCTCATATCCAAAGCCTTCAATTAGTGTGGGAAAGAATTTAGGCATCAAAGAAAAGTATCACGTTAATAAGGACCTCTGACTCGGGTGGGTGGATTACACAGAGACCCCTCATCTAGATGGAAAAAAGCTGGAGGAGAGCCAAAATTTCATAGAATTCATAGGCTTGGCCATATTTGATTTCTCACATATCGAAATTTGTGGTGGGCAGGTGTTATTTTTGCCTTTTGTGACATGCATCAGTATAAATGTTTCCAGAGTCTAACATCATTCTGTGTTTGTCCTCCAGACCAGGAGACACACCCACCCCTGTTCATTGTGAAAACTTTTATTTTAAAACATAGAACAGTCATTTTTCACAGTCAATGTCTAATTAAATTGAATGACCTATTTCTATGCTTATGTTTCCTTATCCCAGTCTTTTCCTCTGAGTTTCCTTTTCTGTTACAGAGAACATTCTTAATTTGTATTTTTAGTGACCTGTAGTTGGTAAACTCTTTTAGTATCTGAAAATCAGAAAATGCCTTTATTTCTCACTCTCATTAGAAGAATGAGCATGTTCAAAGTTCAGAGTTGACCATTGTTTTTCCCTGTTACTTTGAAGATAATGCTTCATTATTGCTGATTAGGAGTCGGCTGGCAGCGTGTTCTAGCTCTGTGGTAATCTGTCTTTTTTCTGTGTTAGCTCGAAGATGCTCTCTTTATTCTTGATGTTCTGCCATTTCACAGCTGTGTGTGGGGGTGAGATTTTATTTTTATTTGCTCTGGTTAGAACTCAGAGTGAATTGCCTGAAAGATCGTGTCTTTCTACATTTCCAGAAAATTCTCAGTGATTATCCCATGAAATATTTATTTTCTGTTATTTCCTTTCTGCTCTTTTTATTAAATTCCTTAAAAATATATGTGGCCTCTAAATTTATTCTTTATATATCTTAACTGTTCTTTCATTAAACAAATCTTTGTTTCTCTAGTTTGAGTTTTGAATTAATTCTGTTTCAGCTCACAAATTCAGTTTTTGCATCTATTTTAGAATTCATTCAGTCTTTTGATTTATCAAATTTTAGTGTCTATATTTTTATTTCCAAGAAAAAATTTTCTAAGAAAATTTTTTTTCTAAGAAAAAAATATTCTAAGAATATTTCTATATTTTATTTCTAAGACTGGTTTTTTTTTTACACTTTTTTTTCCAGTTTACTTCTCATTTTTTTTTTGAGTTTTTGGTGATTGTAAAGTCTTGTAACCACCCTCACAAGCAAGATACCAAGCATTTCATTACCCCCAAAAGCTCCCTCTTGTACCTTTGCAGTTAATCCTCCCTAGGCTCCTAGCCTTGGGCAATAGCTCTTCTGCTTTTACCTTTTCTAGAACTTCAGATAGAAGGAATCCTACATTATGTAGTCTTTTGCTTTTAACTTCCTTCACTTAGTATAACATTTTAATGATTTATCCATGTTGTTGCATGTATTGATGGTTTATTTCTTTTAGCTGCTGAGTGGTATTCTATGGTAGAGATATCATTTGTTTATTCATTCATTCATTGATGGAATCATGGGATGTTCCCAACTTTTGGCTGTTATAAATAGTAGTATTGCTATGAACATTCACTTATATTTGGTGCAGACATGTTTTCATTTCTCTTGGGTGAATAGGAATGGAATAGTTGAATTATGCAGTAAATATATGTTTAACTTTATAAAACACTGCTAAACTGTTTTCCAAAGTTGCTGTATCATTTTACATTCTAAACAGGATATGAGACTTCCATTTGCTCCACATCCTTGTCAACATTCGATATTGTCAGTCTTTTAAATTTTAGCCACTCTAGTGCCTGTGTATCTCATTGTGGTTCTAATATATATTTTCCTGACAACTAACAATGTTGTACATGTATTAACATATTTATTGGTAATATATGTTCTGGATATAAATTTTTGTCAGGTATATGCTTTTCAAATGTTTTTCTCCACTCTGTGGCTTGTCTTTTCATTTTCTTAATGTTCTTTTAAAGAGCAAAATATGTAAGTTTGATGAAGTTCATTTTACCAATATTTTGCTCTGTGGTTTGACTTTTTGTATCCTGTAATCATCACTGCCTAACACAAAGTCACAATGATTTTCTCCAGTGTATTCTTCTGGAAGTTTTATAATTTATCTGTTACATTTAGGTCTATGATAAAATTAAGTTTATTTTTAGTGTTTTATGAAGTAAAGATTGAGGTTCATTTATTTTCATACAAATATCCAGTTGTACCAGGAGCAATATGGGTAAAGATTATCCTTTTTGGTCATGAATCACTTGGCCATATAAGCAAAGCTCTATTTCCAGACATTTTCCATTTTGTTCCATTGGTCCAGATGTATGTCAATATATCAGTTCCACATTGCCTTGAATTCTGTACTTAAGTTTTGAAATTACATAGTACAAGTCCTCCACATTTTTCTTCTTTTTAAAAATTAATAATCATATGAAAAGGGCTTAAAATCATATGTCATTAGGGGATTACAAATTAAAACACCAATGAGATACCACTATAGACCTATTTATATTGGCCAAAATCTGGAGCACTGACAACACAAAATGCTGGTGAGGATGTGGAGTGACAGGAACTCTCATTCATTGCTGACAGCAATACAGAATAGTACAGCCACCTTGGAAAAAACTTGGCAGTTTCTTACAAAACTACACATATTCATACCACATGATCCAGCAATTGTGCTCCTTGGTATTTACCCATAGGAGTTGAAAGCATACGTCCACACAAAAACCTACACATGGATGTTTACAGCAGATTTATTCATAATTTTCCAAACTTGGAAGCCACCAAGATGTCTTTTAATAGGTAAATAATTAAACTGTGGTCCATCCAGACAACAGATGGATAATAAATGGAATATTATTCAGTGCTGAAAAGAAATGAGCTATCATTCATGAACAGACAAGTAGGAATCTTAAGTGGATATTACCAAGTGAAAGAAGCCTATTAGAAAAGGCTGCATACTCTGTGATACCAACTCTATGACATTCTGGAAGAGGCAAAACTATGGAGACAGTAAAAGGATCAGGGGTTGGTGGGGAGGGATAAATAGGCAGAGCAGAGAGGATTTTTAAGGCAGTGAAACTATTCTGTATGATACTATATATAAGGATGAATACAAGTCATCATACATTTATCTAAACTTGTAGAAAGTACAACACCAAGAGTGAAACTTAAAGTATGGACTTTGGGTGAAATTGAAGTGTCAATGTAGGTTCACTGATTGTAACAAATGTACCCTCTGGTGGGGGATGTTGATAGTGGGGGGACTGTGTATGTGTGTGGCAGGGATGCTGTATAGGAACTCTGTACTTTCTGTTCAATTTTAGTGTGAACTTAAAACTTCTTTTTAAGAAATAAATAAAAAGGGAAAAATATAAAAAAATGTTTTGGCTATTCTAGGTACTTTGAATTTCCATATAAATTTTTAAATCAACTTGTCAATTTCTTCAGAAAAACTTGATAGAATTTTGACTGGGATTGCATTAAATCTATGTGTCAATTTGAAAAGAATTGATATTGCAACCATATTAAGTCTTCCAATTCATGAATATGGTATCTCCCTCCATTTATTCAGGACTTTTAAAATTTTTCTAAAGAATGAACTTTTTTCCCTCTATTGCTATTTTTCATTATCTTCTCTTGTTTTTGTTATTAATTGATCCATGCTCTTATTTTTTTTAAAATTTCTTTATTTCTACTTACTTTGACTTTAATTTCTCTTCTTTTTCCAACTTCTTAAGATGGAAGTTTAAATCATTGATTTTAGATCTTCCTATATAAGCACAATTTTCTTCTAAGCTTTTTTCTTAAAGATGTAGCACATAAACTTTGTGTGATATATTTCATTATTATTTAGTTAAAAATATTGTGTAATTCCCTTTATGTTTTCTATCTTGATCAATGGATTATTTAGAAGTATGTTGCTTAACTTCCAAATAGTTGGGATTTTCTCTATCTTATAGTTATTGGTTTTTAATTCTGTTGTGGAAAGAGAATATACCCTGTAAGATTTCAGTCTTTATGAATTTATTTAGACTTCTTTTATGGCCCACTCTGTTGAACTTAACCATGCACAATGAAAAATGTGCATTTTGCTGTTAGATGTGGTATTCTACAAACATTAGGAAGGCTAAAGTGCTGACAGTCTTGAGCAGTGCATTCAGGATATCCTTTTTTATGACATGCATAGTATAGAATTGTTCTCTGTGGGAAGACCAGCCTAGTTGAATCTCACTCATCTGATATCTGTTGATTGTCTTCTTTTCCTTTTAAAAAAATAATTCATCCTATATTCCTGATTCTTTGTTGGGTAATTTTGTTTTTTATCTTAAATATCATGACTGTTAAGCTGTGGAGAGTTGGAAATATGTTATTTTTCTCTGATAAGTGTAGTTTCTTTTGTTGTAGCCAGGAATTAACTTGGTCGCATTCTCTTTCTTGTGCGGTATTTTCATTCTGTTCCCTGTGTATGTCAGGGGTCAGAAAGAGATGTGGGCAGGAAGAAATGACAGATCTCCTTTCTGACAATTTTCCTTCCAGGCTTCCACGGTCTACCTCCCTCTTCCATCAGCCATGGATGTCCACACTCAGCTCTCTTGTTCACTGGGCTTCTCAGACTCTGGTTTTCCCCCTGCACTTCTGCCACCTTATGCCATCCTGCCTGTGAATGCAGGAGACACACAAGAGGGTGGGCTCCCCACTGGAATCCACCAGTTTCTGTTCCATCTCCAGGGCCTCCAGGTCCAGAGTAGACAATTGTCTTCTGGGAGAAAGTCGGTCCCTGGGATTTTCCTCAGTTATAATAGGTCTTGGAAGTGCTCTCTGTCTTTACTTCACAATTCACTGTTCACTTGATATTTGATGTTTGCTCTTCCTTCACTTAACTCGTGGAGCATCATATGCATATTCACAATATATTCTTTATTAAACCATTTAAAAATTTAAAAATTTTCCTCTTTTTTTTAGTATTACATTCCTTTATTTTGGTTTGGAGCCTCATTTGAGTAGGAGATATTTATTCCTTCCTTTTTCATGCTTACTTTCTTCTCAAAGATATTGTTGTTGATTTTATCTGTCACCCACATGTCCCTAGAAGAGACCAGCTCACATATAGGTTTGGAGCTGTGTCTCCATGATATGTGGGTAACACACACCAGCCAGCATGTTTGGGTTCTGATGTGCAGTGTGCGTGCTGTCCTGGGCAGTGAGTTCCAGTACTGAGCCTGACTCTGGTCTCTGTCCTCAGGGAGGAATTTTCTTCTTTAGTATCCAACAGGCACCAAACTTTCGGTCAGCATGGCCTGTCTGTAGGCTCACAACCCATCAGACTAATGGGCTGCATACTCTTTCCTGCATTACTACTGTTTCATTTCTGTTCCATAGGAAGGTTTATCGCATTTTTGAGCCCAGCTATGTTTTTTTAAATTGTCTCTTTCTATATGCTATTCATCATTTAAGAGTGGTACATTGACTGTTTAAATCTCTTGCATTATGGTGGTTGCCTGGGGTTTGGTAGAGGGAGGGAATGGGAATTTATTGTTTAATGGAGATGGAGCTTCAGGTTGGGAAAGGGGAAAATGTACTGGAGATGGTTGGCGGTGATGGACACACAACAACGTGAGTGTATTTTACGCCACAGAACTCTACAATTAAAAATGGTTAAAATGGTAAATGACATGTCATGCATATTTTACCACGATAAAAAAATGAAAAGAGTTGAATTTAATTATGACATGACCCTACAATGGTTAACAATGTTGTATTGAAAACTGAACACATTTTAAAAATTATGGAGTTTAATTAAGCAAGGAATTATATTCCTATTAAAAATGCTAGTAAACCTGAAACCATATTTACTGCATGATCTAGAGCAGAAATAATCTACATTTTTTCTCATCAGTGTGAAGGACAAAATGTCAAAAAAAAACCCAACTGGGACTGAACACAGGTCTCTGGAGACCTCACACGTGTTTACAGTCATCAGTTTTCACCCTCTGAGCGTGTATTTTCAAGCAGTTACTAATCCACATAACAGGGCCATCTCCAAGCCATTCATTCCAGTTGTGTCTATAGAGGTATGATGTACTTGTTCCAGGGTCTTCCTGAAATCCTGGTACACAGACCCGTTGACCATCCAGGGGGCAATATCCAAAAAGTCATCACTATTATTGAACCTAATGATTCTCGTTCCATTCTCTGTGCTCAGTTTTGGTCAGCACACTTTTACTAAGTGTCTCTGATGTGTAGGTCATTGCAGTGATTGCCAGGAAGACAAAATAATCCCTGCCTTCAAGGGGTTTGTAGTGTGTGTATTGAGCACATAAACTATACTTATGTGATTAATTTTGTAATCTTGGTAAGATGCACTTTAAGGTCACCAACTAATGTTTGGGACTTTCACAGGTCCCATATCCATGACATTTAAAAGTATCTGTCTTTTCATCTTCAGAAACAGGAGCCAAGCATCACCTCCTCATCAGGAAGAGGGCACTTCCAGACAAGAGAGGCCGCATCCCCAACCCCCTGACCTGCACCAAGACCTACACAACCATGTCGATGTTTCTATGCTTAATTCTGTTGTGAGTTAAATTCTCAGCTGATTCAGACAATTCCTTTGGTTTGTTATCTCCATTTCACCTGCAACAGGCATCCTTATAGAAATAATTCCACAGGTCTCCTACTGGCTTAATCTATCTAATAATTCCTATGCAAGTGTCACTCTATCCTGTTTCTAAAGATATGGCTTCTGTTTATTTTGCTTCTCTTTTGTTGTACAAGAATCTGTCCCTCACGGTAAAGGCAAGTTAGTGAAAACTTGATGAGGAGAGAATTTGCAACTGACATTCTTAAAAGCCAGAGAAAAAATAGAGTCCATAAATATTAACTATGTTCACTAAGAAAACAGAATGCGGAAAAGGATGACAAACGATAGTTCCCATTTTAAATGAGTAACAAGCAGTTTTGTAAAATTACTTTCTCACCAATCCTTACTTGCCAGCAATGCTGCAAACCCTGTCCCAGGGATTTCAATAAGATGTTTGTCTCTATTTTTGCTCTGATGCAGGTGATAATACATGGTTAGAGACAGTCTTGCTTATGTGTATGGTCTAGCAGCAAAACATCCAATATCTTTCTGGTGTTGTGAGTCAGAATTATTGAATCCTGGTCCTGGGGCCCTTCTGGAGGCCTGGTGTTTGCATATTTGATGTGGGAATGGCCTTGAGTGTTTCCCAATGCTCTCAGCCTTGCTTTGTGGGTGCTTCTTAATCTCCACGTCCTAGAGGTGACAACATGGTGTCCTGACAGCTGCACCCACCGCTGCACTTCCTTAGCCAAGGGCTTAATAGCCTTAGTTTCCTTTTTTTTTAAATTTTATTGAAGTATAGTTGCTTTACAATGTTGTATTAATGTCTTCTGTACAGCAAAGTGACTCAATTTATATATATATATATTCTTTTTCATATTCTTTTCCATTATGGTTTGTTACAGAATATTGAATGTAGTTCCCTGAGCTATACAGTAGGACCTTGTTGTTTTTCCATCCTATATATAATAGTTTGCCTCTGCTAATCCTAAACTCCCATTCCTATGGAAAATAGTATGGAGGTTCCTCAAAAAACTAAAATTAGAGCTACCATATGATCCAGCAATCCCACTCCTGGGGATATATCTGGAAAAAAACCACAGTTCAAAAAGTTACACCCACCCTTATGTTCATAGTAGTAGTATTCACAATAGCCAAGACATGGAAGCTAAATGTCTATTGACAGAGGAATGGATAAAGAAGATGTGGTACATATATACCATGGAATATTACTCAGCCATATAAATGCATGAAATAATGCCACTTGCAGCAACATGGATGGACCTAGAGATGATCACACTAAGCGAGGTAAGTCAGCCTTAGTGTTCTAACCAGTAAAGTGGAGGAAATGACAGGCTCCTTTTGGGTGATGAGCATGGTGTGCTCCCAGGGCTCCAGCCAGGCTCTAGTAATGATTCATCATGACGAGCAGCCTGGTGTAGCCTCAGTTCTGTGGGAAAACATCTCATGTAATCATCTCAGCTATTTTCCTCTGCTAGGAAAAAAAAGTGTAATCCAAGAGCTGCGCCTTCTTGCCTGCATTTTCATTGATCTCTTCTAAGCTCATTTCTAACGCCTCTTGCCTGGGGCTCCGCTGCTTTTGCCTCCCAACCCCAGTCCCCTTCCTAACTGCTCCTGGTAGCAGTGAGTCACACTGTGTATATTGGGGCTGAAATTCTTGGGCTTATGAAAAAGTGTTACAGAAGTAGGTCCCTGGGCACTGGCGTTTCTTGGAGAATTTCATGTTTGTGTTTATTTTTTCTGTCCTAAGTCAGGTAAGATTCTTTCAGCTCTGTGTAACAGAAAACCTCAACTGAACTTGCTTAAACAAAGGGGATTTATTATTTTATCTGACAAGAGAGGAGGGGGCAGGAGGGCCTCAGGGTTGACTAGTTCAGGGACTTAATAACTTCATCAAAGGACCTTGATACAATGCCACTCTTCCCCAGGTAAATGACCTCCTGGGCTTTTAAGCCATCTCTGATTCCATCCCCTGGGGAGCTTTATTTCCACGTGTCGTGCCTGGGACCGCAGTCTATCCATCTAGAGCTCTGTATTTGGATTATTCAATTGTTTATCTTGCTGGTTCAGTGGTGATCCTTATGAGGTCATAATCCATGTCCCATTCAGATGTAAAGTCACAAGTCCCCTGCAAAACACAAAGCACAGGCTGAGTGCCCCATAAATCCTTTCTTATGGGAAGCAAGGGAGAAAGGCAGGTGACAGAACTTCTGCTTAATATCTGGGATTGAGCGACTGGTCCCTTTGAGACATTAACGTGATTCGGAGCCCTGTGCAAACTGGAAACAGCTACACAAGAGACCCTCTGCCTCTGGTTTAGGACCTCACTCCTAGATACAGACTGAATGGCCGTGTCCCCCCCAAATTCGTGAGGTGAAACCTGGCCCCCAAGGCGATGGTCTTTGGAGGTGGGGCTTTAGGGAGCAGCTTAAGTCGTGAGGGTGGAGCCGTCCTGCTGGCATTACTGTCCTCATAAAAGAAACTCTAGAAGCCCTTCCCCCTCCCACCATGTGACAGCACAGTGAGAAGACAGCCGTCTGTGAACCAGGAAGGGGGCCTCACCAGACACCAGGTCTGCTGGGGTCTTGATCTTGGACTTCCAGCCTCCAGAGCTCTGAGACGAAAATGTCTGTTGTTTGTAAGCCCCGGTCCAGGGTACTCTGTTCTAGCAGCCTGGAAGGACTGCAGGACTCCCTGAACCCTGCCCCAGAATGACTCCTGTGCCGAGGCCCAGACGCCTAAGTCTAGGCTAGGTGTCGGGGGGTGGAAGGAACACGGTCCCCTCGTGCAGCTTCTCAGCAGAAGATGTGGCTCCAGGATTGTCCTTGGAGGGGCTGTGGGCACCAGCGGCCCCTCGGAGTACAGTCCCACCAGGACAAGGAGCCCGATTTCCTTAATACTTATCGTACAACGCTGTCTGTGACCGTACGCATTTCCATCCTTTCCCCTGTGGGAGGAAGGGGTAGGGCGGAAGGACCACGGAGGGTGAAGTCAGGCATATGTGATGGGAAATCCCATCTTGTGCGAGAAACTGGCAAGTCATGTCGTCTCTCTGAGCCTCAGGTTCCTCCTCTGTCCCAAGAGCGGCCACGCTGAGGTCGGGTCTGTGGTCACTGGGCTGCCGTGCTGGAGCCCCATGTGCTGTCTGTGAATCTCCGTCTCCCGCTTCCTAACAGTGAAAGGAGAGCTACCTTTTATTTAGGCCACACTTACTTCTCTCAAACCCATAAGCCTTGATCCCTGCTTTGACCCTTAGAATTCACAAATCTGGTACGAGTTTGTATAATTCACGTGGAAGGTGAGAATGAGGGGGAAAAAACACGGAAACTTTGTTGGCAACAAACCCATCAATTTCCATCCTGGTTTGTGTCTGTGGGGGAATGATGACAGTGGGAGAAAGGTCAAGGTCGCTGAGCAATGAGGGGAAGCTTTGCAGGACAATGGAGCAGAAAGGACCCTCCTCCTCTGCGGCTACAGGGGCCCCAGGCCCTTTCCCACAGAGAAGAGCTAGTCATAGAGCATTTTTGCAGGATGTGTTCTCAGAGGGGGTCCCTTTGGCCAAGTCACAAATCCAAGGCATGTTTGCACCATGTGGGGTGGAAAAGACCATCCAGGGTGATGGGGGTAACAGGAGACCTACGTGGTCTCCAGTGCTGTGTGTTCAGTGGGGCCTGGGGTGGGCAGAGGCTGGCTGAGCCCGGCACCAACACGGGAGGGCAGCAGGTGGGTCTCAGACATCGATATGGGGATCAGGTAGGACACGGGTGACACTCGAATGGCAGGGCTGGAGCCAGGCCTGTCTGACCGGTCAGCGTGGGAGGGAAAGCCTGTGTCCTTTTGTCCTTAGTGAAGTGTGGCCTAGAGTTTTCCAACGGTCTCTTCATCTGACTTTATTTGGAGTTGAAAGCAAACTGAGGTGTGGCTGAGGAGCCAGGCCTGTCCCCTGAGGCCCTGATGACATTGGGTTGCTGTCCTGGGAACTTGGGGACCCACAGAGAACCTGCACATGGCTGAATGGGCCCTGCTGGGGCCTCTCCGGGGCCTCGCCCCGCTATCCACAGCTGCACGAGCCTGCGGTCTCTGGCAGTGGCTTTGGTCACTAAGGAGATGCTGTCACCGCCTGGGGTGTGGTGACCTTCCCTACCTCCAGATTCCCAAAGCCAGGGGTGGTGTCAATGGTAACAATCACAGGTGGTGCTTCCCTGGCTTTTACAGCTGCTGGACACAGTGTCTAAGCTCTTGTCACCATCTCGCAGTCAGATAAGTGCTGTTATTACCCCACTTTGCAGTTGAGAAAGTTGAGGTTGCAGGAGGTCAGCCAATGGCCCGAGTTCCCACAGATGGTCCAACCGGCAAAGCCAGTCTGTCCCCTTCCGTAGCTTTAACCTTGGCCGCCCACTCGGATCACCTGAAGAGAGTAAGTCCTTCACCTGGTCCCCCTCTGGCTCCACAAACCTTGACCTGGGTGGGGGGTGCCCTAGCTCTGCCACGCAGCCTGGAGCAGCCCTGCCTGCCTGGTGCCCGGGCCCCTTCTGGGCTGGCTCTCACAGCGGTCAATGTCAAAGCCACAGGGCAGGGTCAGCACCCTTGGCTGCATTTTTCTTCAGTTAGAAGAGTTTTTTCTAGGCAATTGCAAGCATCAGGCAGGAAGAAAGGCAATCACTGTCTTTCTAAATCATTTTTCACATCCATTGCAAATGCTTTTCTGCTTTCTTCAGAAATGTCCTTTCATCTTCCCATTTTTTCCAAGGTTGTTGATCTTTTCTCCAATTCACTGGCGCTTCGTCCTTCATTCTACCTTCAGAGTTTATCTATTCAAGACTCGCAGACTGTTTCATGAAACAAACCATGTCTCATTTTCCATTAAATATTAATATCAGTATAATAGACCTGAGCCATAAGAGTTTTTAATCATCTCACTTTTGATCATTAAATCCCATTTCAGTCCATTTGTGATGTCAGTAATATGAATTGTAAAAGGTTCACTGCCCAGGCTTTAGCATCACAAGAAAATTACCTTCTGCCGTGATTTCATCTCCTGATTTCCCTATATGTTTACCCAGAGCATAGATAAATAGATCTGAGTCCAGATTTTTAGACAAGGTGCTATTATTAGGATGTATGAAAATCCATCTTTGCAGCCTCTAACTGGTTACAAAATGCAAGATGTGGGCTGAGGCTGACTATTGGAAACTAGAGATATTTCCGTCAAAGCAGGGTGATTTTCCCTCCATAGGAGAAAGGAGTTGAAAAATCCCGAAGTTTCCCTATCAGACAGCATGTGAAACAGAAAAGTGAAAACCAGGAGAGAATAAGAAGACAATTTTTGTGGTAAAAAGGTGGGAAGCCCTGAAAATAAGCTCTGGAAAGCCATTGTGGATTGATTCATGAGAAACCCACCTGGAGATTTAAGCAGTAATTTCAACCCAGTCTTTGATGTGGGGTTCACTTCACATAGCAAGGTGCCAGGTTTATTCAGGTGCTGTTCGTGTTATAAAGAGAACTCTGAGTGTTCAGGGGTCAAAACAAAGCTTCGAAACAACTGGTCTGTTCCTGAAATCATCCGATCGCAAGTAAACAGCAGTGTAAAGGTCTTACCGACAAATGACATCAAACTCCGACCGACTGAACGCTGCCATGGCAGCTGAGCTGGGAGATGGTGGTCTGTGCAGGGCAGTGTCAGAGTGTGACGACACATACTTTAAAATATGTCGGAACTGATGAGATCCAGTGGTGGTCATGGTGGCACAGCAGTGTGAACGTATTTAATGCCGCTGAACTGTACGCTGACAAATGATTAAGATGGTATATTTCACGTGTGTCTTTTAGAACAACAAAAATTTTGGAAAAAATACATGGAAAATAACAAAAAGGAAAACTGAAAGGCATAATATTTTGTAATGACAGGTGTGTGAGGTCTGGGACATAAAGGTTAAATCTATGAAAAGGCAAATATCATGAAGTAGAATGCAACATAGCATTGAATTTTTAAGATGAAAGTTCAAGACCATTTCAAGCTATGTCAACCCATGTGGGGTTTGATTTCAGTTTAGTTGAGTCTTGGGTACCCATTCATTTTCTGCTTTCTAAGTTTGTTTTTTTGTTTTTATCAAGACTGTGTATGCATATGGTTTAAACACTATGATCCTTCTACAAGACTTCCTATGCAAATTATGAGTATGTTCACTGTCTCTGCTGCCATCGTTTCTTCCTCCCTGCAGGAAATGACCTTTAAATTCTCCACCAATTTTTTAAATACATACATTCATGTCTGTAAATAACGGCACACATTGCTGCTTGCTGACTTCGGCCTTAGATGTCATCTACTAGTTTCCCACCACGGAAGATGAGGACTTAGCTTACTTCTCAGCCTAGAGCCCCATACGTGTAAGTTCCTATGCCTCTATCCACCCAACATCTACATCATCACTTTAGTTGGGTAAGTACTTAGTGGTCCCACTATCACGATTTTATAACTGTTATGGACAGCTGAGCTGTGTAGTACACACTAATCACTTTTCCTTTCCTTATTCTTGTTTACTGGAGTTACTGCTTTTCTTGTCTAGTTTGCCCCTGGACTGCTCCAATGTGCATTGATCAATGGCTACATTTATTACACAGACTCCATCTTGGGATTTCCCTTTCCCATATTCCGAGGATTCCCATTTTTTTCTCTCCTGTCCCTCATGCCCTTCTCTTTCTTGGTTGAGTCCAAAGCTCAGAAAACTATGGCCCCCAGACATAGTTTTTGGTTTTTTTTTTTTTCTTAATCAAGTTTTTCTGGGGCACAACCATGCCCATTTACCTGTGTGTTGTCCATGGCTGCTTTCAGGCTACAATGATAGCCGAGTGTGGAGACAGACAACACAGCCTCAAAGCCTAAGATATTTACTATCTGGTCCTTAACAAAAAGGTTTGCCAGACCTTCATTTACTCTATCCTTGTGTCAACGTACCTCATCTATTTCCAAAAGGTTACAGGGAAGAATATAAAGATGTTTGAGACTTTGTAGGCCTGAAATATCTTATTTTCTATTTTCAACGACAGTTGACCCTTGAACAACATGGATTTGAGCTGCCCAGGCCAACTTACATGCAGATTTGTTTTTCCATATATATAGTGCCTGTATTTTCATTGTACAGATCTTTAAACGAACTAAGCGTGGGGAATAGTTTGTGTTCCATGAGAGATCACAATACGTGGAATCAAAAGAACTAGCGTTTGAGTCCCGATTCCATCCAGACTGTATCAGCTTCCTGCCTTTAGATGAATCATTTATCAATTCCTCGGTTTTAGAGGCAGAGATAGCAGTTGCCAGATTCCTTGACTGTTTGGGGGTAGGTGGGAGCCCCTAACCCCTGCAGTGTTCAAGGGACAACTGTACAATTGCTGGGTTGGCTGGATAGAGAATTCTAGGTTAAAAAAAGTAATTTATCTCAGGAACCTTCAATAAACATTTTATTGAAGTAATTATACAGTAAAATATAACAAATATTTATAAAACATTCACACTTACGTAGCCATCATTCAAATCAAGATCTAGAATATTCCCAGGACCCAGGAGCCATCCTACAGTCCCCACCATGTCATTACCCTCCCCTCAAAGGTGACCTTTATTCTGACTTTGTCACTGTAATGTTGTTTTGCCTCTTATAGAAACTTGTATTAATGGAATCACACAGTATTTTGTGTCTGTCTTCATTTTCTGAATAAAACATTTGTTAGATTCATCCTCGTGGTTGTGCTGTGCTTGCTCTATGCTGTACAGCATTTCATTGTATGAATAAATCAGACTTTATTTTTCCTTTCTATTTTTGATGGACATCTGGGTTGTTTCCAGTTTGGGGCTATAATGAATAGAGCTGTTATAAGCATTCTTGGATGTGACTGAGTGAATTTTCAGGCATTTTTATTAGGTACCTAACAGGAATTTCTGAGGGACAGGGTCACACTTACACAGCTTAGTGGACGCTGCTAAATTGTCTTCCAAAGTGATAGTTGAAATTTATATGTCCATCAGCAACTTATGAGCCTTCCAGTTGATCTACATCCTCCCAACACTAGGTATGGTCTTTAAAAGATTTTATTCATTCTGATGGGTGTGTTTCGTATCTTGTTGGTTTTATTTTGCATTTTTCTGCTGGTCAGTAATGTTGAGTTCCTTAGCATATGCTATTGATCATTTGGATATCCTTTTTTGTGAAGGATCTAGACAGTATTTGCCCATTTTTAACTGAGTTACTTATCTTTTTTTGTTGATTTGGGGTGATGAATTGAAATGACATATTTGTTGGAAATTAGGTGGCCGTATTTATGTGTGGGTCTGTTCCACTGGTTTGGTTTTCTATCTTTGCATCAGTATCACAATATTTTAACCAATACAGCTTTAGACAAGTCTTTCTAGCTGGTGGTGTAAGTGCTCCAACGTCATCTTCTTCAGAACTATCTTTGTTATTTCCATTCCTTTGAATTTTAGAATAGCCTTATCAGTTTCCACCAAAAGTCCACTGGGATACCAGCTGAGATTTCACTGAATATATAGATCACTTCGAGGAGAATTGATTTCTGTTTTAGTCTCCCAGTCCTTATGATTTGTGAAATCTGTATTTCCAAATTATCCTGCTTGTTAAAATTTGTATCCCCAAATCGATACCTGTGGCATTTGGGGGTCGTTGTGGGTATGATTAGAGTGGTGACGATTTCAGGTTGCCTGGTGGACACGTTTGCAGCTGAGATAGAGCAAGGCGAGCCCCGCTTTCTTGTTTCAGCTCTCACACTAGTGGTAAACAAGCGTCCTTTTCACGGTTAACTTAGTGCCACAGTTTTCAAAGTTTTGTGCCTTTTGTTGGCGATTTTTCTGTTTAAAATGAGGTGATGCCTAGGGATGCTCAGCACAAGAAGGTTATGATGTGCCTTGTGGATAAAATACACGTGTTAGAGGAGCTGTGTTTAGTCATGGATTATAATGGTGTTGGTCGGGAGTTCGATGTTAATTAATCAATAGCATACATTAAATAAGGTGCTTGTCAAAATGTTGTGACCAGAGGTTTGCAGGAATCTAACCTCAGGTTTCCCCGGGGAGCAACGGTCAGTATTCACTGATCCAGTGTTTGCAGACATCATAGAACATAAGTACTGCGAACAACAAGAATCGGTTGTATTTCCCACTGTAAATTTGACTTTTTGACTTAAAAAAAAAAACTGAAGTATGGTCGATTTACCATAATATATTAGTTTCAGGCGTACAACATAGTGATTCAATATTTTTATAGATTATACTCCATTTAAAGTTATTAGAAAATAATGGGTATAATTCCCCGTGCTGTGCAATACATCCTTTTTGCTTACCTATTTTATACATAGTAGTTTATATCTCTTCATCCTCTATCCTCATCTTTCCCCTCCTCCCTTCCCTGTCCCTACTGGCAACCACTGGTTTGCTCTATGTATCTGAGGGTCTGTCTCTGTTTTGTTATATACATTCATTTGCTTTATTTTTTAGATTCCACATGTAAGTGATATCACAGAGTATTTGTCTTTCTCTGACTTATTTCTAAGCATAATACCCTATAGGTCCATCCATGTTGCTGAAAACGGCAGAATTTCTTTCTTTTTTAGAGCTGGGTAATATTCCATTGTATGTATGTACCACGTCTTCTTTATGCATTCCTCTGTTGATGGACACTTAGGTTGCTTCCATGTCCTGGATTATTTCCCCCTGTAAATCTGGATCTTTAGTTTTTCTTGGCAAACTTGAGTCTGTTTCTGTGTAGAGGTTTGCACATGTTTTGTTAATGTTTGAGTTTTTTGGATGCTATGTGAAATATAACTTTCTATTTGTTTGTGACTAGTATATAGAAAATAATTCACCTTTGTATAATGATACTGTATCCAGTGACCTTAATGAATTTGCTTATTAATTCTAATAGTTTGTAGATTATTTTCAATTTTTCCCCATATACCATTATATCATCGGTGAATAATTGCAGTTTTACTTCTCTTTTTTTCCCTCAATTTTCATCTTTTAATTTTTCTGGCCTTTATCACTCTGGCTATGACTGCCTATAAAGTATCAAATCTAAGTGGGGACAGTGGATGTGGTGGTTAGTTTTATATGTCAACTTGGCTGGGCCATGATACCCAGTTTTCGGTCAAATATCAGTCTAGATGTTACCGTGAAAGTAGTTTTTAGATGTGATTACCATTTAAATCAGCAGACTCTGAGTAAAGCAGATGACCCTCCACAATGTGGGTGAGCCTCATCCAATCAGTTAACAGGTAAAGGTCATAAGAGAAAAACAATGAGGTCCTCTAAGAAGCGGGGATCTGCCTGCAGCCTTCCCTCAGAGTAACATCAGTTCTCCCCTGCGTCTCCATCCTGGGGAGATGCTCTGCAGATTTCAGACTTGCAACCCCACAATCTTGTGGGCCAATTCCTTAAAATTCATCTCTCTTTCTACCAAAAATATTAATGTTTTGGTAGGTGCCATTAATCAGATTTAGGAAGTTCATTCTATTCCTAGTTTACTGATTTTTAAAAAATTATTAATAGGTATTAAATATTAGCAAAACCTATTGTTTACTATCAGTTGTGAAGCCTGTATGATTTTTTTCCTCTGTCCTGTTAATGTGGTAAATTACAATACTGATTTTCAAATGTGAAACCAAGTTTGCAGTCCTGGAAACTTATTCATGATCTTTTAAATGTATTGGCAGTTTTGATATTTTGCATCTCTGTTCACGAAAAGGATTGGCCATTTGTTGTAATGTCCTTGTCTGGATTTGTTATCAACATTATAGACTCAGAAAATGAGTTGTTAATTATTCACTCCTTTTCTATTCTCTGGAAGAGTCTGTGAAGATAGTTGTACATATTACTTCCTATTATTTTAATGCCTGTGGAATCTTTATTTCAGTGTCTCTTTTAAATAGGAATGTTGATAACTTGTATTTAATTTTTTCTCGACAAGTCTTGCTAAAGGATATCAATTACATTAGTCTTGTCTTAGATCATTCAGTCTGCTATAATACAATACCACAGACTGGGTGGCTTAGAAACAGGAGAAACTTATTTCTCACAGCTCTTGATGCTGGCAAGTCCAAGATCAATGTGCCAGCAGAGTTGGTGTCTGGTAGTTTCCTTGTTCATACGTCTGTCTTTTCACGGTGCCCTCACCTGTTGTAAGGGGTAAGCAAGATCTTTGAGTTTAATTTGAGGGAAGAGAGATGTTAGATCATTGATTTTCAGTCTGACTTCTTTTTAGCCCCCTCCTTTTTTATACCCTATTAAGATTATTGATTTCCCTTTAAAATTGCATTAGCAATATCCCACAAGTTTTGATACATTATAATTTTATTACTATCTAGTTCAATACATTTTCTAATTTTCATTTTGATTTCTTCTTTAATCCATGGGATATAAAGAAGTGTATTGCTTAATTGTGAAATCTTTGGGAATTTTTCTAGTTTTTTAAAAAATTTTTGATATCTAGCTTAATTCTACTGTGGTCAATCTATACGGTAGTCTTCTAAGGTTTGGTGTATCTGTTATATTAGTTAATGTTCTGTGTGTACTTGAAAAGAATGTGTATTTTGCAGTTTGAGGCTAGAGTGCTTCATGTATGTCAAATAGATCAAGATTGTCAAATGGATCAAGTATTAAGAGCTACTATGCCATATTGATTTTTGTGTTTGTTTTCTCTAAACTTTACTGAGAAGATGTGTTTGAAATCTCCAAAGGTGATTGTGAGTTCTTCTTTTAGTACTATTATTTTTTGATTTATATATTGTGATCCTATTAGGTACATACACATTTAGAATTGTTCTACATTTGTAAGCTTTTAAAAATTTCTTTAATACTTAGGTATAGAAGCCTGCATTGTGTGAAATTAGCATAGATATACCATCTTGCTTTACCTAGCATTTGTACAACATATCTTTTTCTTTCTTTTACTTTTAACCTTTCTTATAATTTAAGGTGTGTCTTCTGATACTATCATAGGTTTTTAAAAATCCAGTCTGACAATCTTATTATTTTATTTGTAGCAATTTTTCCACTTATATTTAATGTAATTCCTAATATATTTGGGTTTTAATCTAACATTTTATTAATCATTTCTGTTTTTTCTGTACAACCTCTTCTATTCTTCTCACTGCTGCTTCACATTAGCTATCAATTTTACACTTGGTAGTGTATGTGTGACCATGCTACTCTCTCACTTCGTCCCAGCTTACCCTTCCCCCTCCCTGTGTCCTCAAGTCTATTCTCTACATCAGCATCTTTATTCCTGTCCTGCCCCTAGGTTCTTCAGAACCATTTTGTTTGTTGTTTTAGATTCCATATATATGTGTTAGCATACGGTATTTGTTTTTCTCTTTCTGACTAGCTTCACTCTATATGATACTCTCTAGGTCCATCCACCTCACTACAAATAACTTAATTTTCTTTCTTTTTATGGCTGAGTAATATTCCATTGTATACATGTGCCACATCTGCTTTATCCATTCATCCGTCGATGGACACTTAGGTTGCTTCCACATTCTGGCTATTGTAAATAGAGCTGCAATGAGCATTGTGGTACATGACTCTTTGAATTATGGTTTTCTCAAGGTATATGCCCAGTAGTGGGATTGCTGGGTCATATGGCAGTTCTATGTTTAGTTTTTTAAGGAACCTCCATACTGTTCTCCATAGTGGCTGTATCAATTTACATTCCCACCAACAGTGCAAGAGGGTTCCCTTTTCTCCACACCTTCTCCAGCATTTATTGTTTGTAGATTTTTTGATGATGGCCATTCTGACCTGTGTGAGATGATATCTCAATGTAGTTTTGATTTGCATTTCTCTAATGATTAATGATGTTGAGAATTCTTTCATGTGTTTGTTGGCAATCTGTATATCTTCTTTGGGGAAATGTCTATTTAGGTCTTCTGCCCATTTTTGGATTGAGTTGTTTTCTTAGTTTCACATTGAGCTGCATGAGCTGCCTGTATATTTTGGAGATTAATCCTCTGTCAGTTTCTTTGTTTGCAAATATTTTCTCCCATTCTGAGGGATGTCTTTTCATCTTGTTTATGGTTCTCTTTGCTGTGCAAAAGCATTTAAGTTTCATTAGGTGCCATTTGTTTATTTTTGTTTTTTTTTTCCATTTCCCTAGGAGGTGGGTCAAAAAGGACCTTGCTGTTATGTATGTCATAGAGTGCTCTGCCTATGTTTTCGTCTAAGAGTTTTATAGCGTCTGGCCCTACATTTACGTCTCTAATCCATTTTGATTTTATTGCTGTGTATGGTGTTAGGGAGTGTTCTAATTTCATTCTTTTACATGTAGTTGTCCAGTTTCCTAGCACCACGTATTGAAGAGACTTTCTTTTCTCCATTGCATATTCTTGCCTCTTTTATCAAAGATAAGGTGACCATAGGTTCATGGGTTTAACTCTGGGCTTTCTATCCTCTTCCATTGATCTGTATTTCTGTTTTTGTGCCAGTACCATACTGTCTTGATTACTGTAGCTTTGTAGTATAGTCTGAAGTCAAGGAGACTGATTCCTCCAGCTCCATTTTTCTTTCTCAAGATTGCTTTGGCTATTTGGGGTCTTTTGTGTTTCCATACAAATTATGAAATTTTTTGTTCTAGTTCTGTGAAAAATGCCAGTGGTAGTTGGATAGGTATTGCAATGAATCTGTAGATTGCTTTAGGTAGTATAGTCATTTTCACAATGTTAATTCTTCCAATCCAAGAACATGGTATATCCTCCCATCTGTTTGTATCATCTTTAATTTCTTTCATCAATGTCTTACAGTTTTCTGCATACAGGTCTTTTGTCTCCTCAGGTAGGTTTATTCTTAGGTATTTTATTCTTTTTGTTGTAATGGTAAATGAGAGTGTTTCCTTAATTTCTTTTTCAGATTTTTCTATTTCTTTCTGGTTCAGTCTCAGGAAGTTGTGGTTTTCTAAGAATTTATCCATTTCTTCCAGGTTGTCCATTTTATTTGCATATAGTTGCTTGTAGTAATCTCTCATGATCCTTTGTGTTTCTGCACTGTCAGTTGTTACTTCTCCTCTTTCATTTCTAATTTTATTGATTTGAGTCTTCTCCCTTTTTCTCATGATGAGTCTGGCTAGTGGTTTATCAATTTTGTTTATCTTCTCAAAGAACCAGCTTTTAGTTTTATTGATCTTAGCTATTGTTTCCTTCATTTATTTCTGATCTGATCTTTATGATTTCTTTCCTTCTGCTAACTTTTGGGTTTTTGGGTTCTTTCTTTAATTGCTTTAGGTGCAAGGTTAGGTTGCTTATTTGAGATGTTTCTTGCTTCTTGAGGTAGGATTGTATTGCTATAAACTTCCCTCTTAGAAATGCTTTTGCTGCATTCCACAGGTTTGGGAGTGTCATCTTTTCATTTTCATTTGTTTCTAGGTATTTTTTTTTGACTTCTTCTTTGATTTCTTCAGCAATCTCTTCGTTATTTAGTAGTGTATTGTTTAGCCTCCATGTGTTTGTATTTCTTACAGATTTTTTTCCAGTAATTGATATCTAGTCTAATAGTGGTGTGGCTGGAAAAGATACTTGATATGATTTCAATTTTCTTAAATTTACCAAGGATTGATTTGTGACACAAGATATGATCTATCCTGGAGGATGTTCCATGAGCACTTGAGAAGAAAGTGTATTCTTTTGTTTTTGGATGGAATGTTCTATAAATATCAACTAAGCCCATCTTGTTTAATGTATCATTTAAAGCTTGTGTTTCCTTAATTATTTTCATTTTGGATAATCTGTCCATTGGTGAAAGTGGGGTGTTAAAGTCCCCTACTATGATTGTGTTACTGTCAATTTCCCCTTTCATAGCTGTTAGCATTTGCCTTATGTATTGAGGTGCTCCTATGTTGGGTGCATAAATATTTATAGTTGTTATATCTTCTTCTTGGATTGATCCCTTGATTGTTATGTAGTGTCCTTCTTTTTCTCTTGTAATAGTCTTTGTTTTAAAGTCTATTTTGTCTGATATGAGAATTGCTACTCCAACTTTCTTTTGATTTCCATTTGCATGGAATATCTTTTTACATCCCCTCACTTTCAGTCTGTATGTGTCCCTAGGTCTGAAGTGGGTCTCTTGTAGACAGCATATATACAGGTCTTGTTTTTGTATCCATTCAGCCAGTCTATGTCTTTTAGTTGGAGCATTTGATCCATTTACATTTAAGATAGTTATCAATATGTGTGTTCCTATTACCATTTTCTTAATTGTTTTGGGTTTTTTACTGTAGGTCTTTGCCTTCTCTTGTGTTTCCTGCCTAGAGAAGTTCCTTTAGCATTTGTTGTAAAGCTGGTTTGGTGGTGCTGAATTCTCTTAGCTTTGGTTTGTCTGTAAAGGTTTTAATTTCTCTGTCAAATCTGAATGAGATTCTTGCTGGGGAGAGTAATCTTGGTTGTAGGTTTTTCCCTTTCATCACTTTAAATATGTCCTGCCACTCCCTTCTTGCATGCAGAGTTTCTGCTGAAAGATCAGCTGCTAACCTCATGGGGATTCCCTTGTATATTATTTGTTGCTTTTCCATTGTTGCTTTTGATATTTTTTCTTTGTATTTAATTTTTGGTAGTTTGATTAATACGTGTCTTGGCATTTTTCTCCTTGGATTTATCCTGTATGGAACTCTATGCTCTTCCTGGATTTTACAGACTATTTCCTTTTCCCTATTAGGGAATTTTTCAACTATAATCTCTTCAAATATTTTCTCAGTCCCCTTCCCTTTTTTTTTCTTCTTCTGAGACCCATGTAATTCTAATGTTGGTGCATTTAATGTTGTCCCTGATGTCTCTGAGACTGTGCTCAATTCCTTTCATTCTTTTTTCTTTATTCTGCTTTGTAGTCGTTTTTTCCAGTATTTTATCTTCCAGGTCACTTATCCATTCTTCTGCCTCAGTTATTCTTCTATTGATTCCTTCTAGAGAATTTAAAATTTCATTTATTGTGTTGTTCATCATTGTTTGTTTGATCTTTAGTTCTTCTAGGTCCTTGTTAAACATTTCTTCTGTTTTCTCCATTTTATTTCTAAGATTTTGGATCATCTTTACTATCATTACTCTGAATTCTTTTTCAGGTAGCCTGCCTATTTCCTCTTCATTTATTTGGTCTGGTGGGTTTTTACCTTGCTCCTTCATCTGCTGTGTGTTACTCTATCTTCTCATTTTGCTTAACTTACTGTGGTTGGGGTCTCCTTTTCACAGACTGCATGTTCGTAGTTCCCATCGTTTTTTGGTGTCTGCCCCCAGTGGCTACAGTTGGTTCAGTGGGTTGTGTAGGCTTCCTCATGGAGGGGACTGGTGCCTGTGTTCTGGTGGATGAGGCTGGATCTTGTCTTTCTGGTGGGCAGGACCATGTTTGGTGGTGTGTTTTGGGGTGCCTGTGACCTTATTTTGATTTTAGGCAGCCTCTCTGCTAATGGGTGGTGTTGTGTCCTGTCTTGCTAGTTGTTTGGCATAGGGTGTCCAGCACTGTAGCTTGCTGGTCATTGAGTGGACCTGGGTCTTTTCATTGAGTCGGAGATCTCTGAGAGAGCTTCCGCTGTTTGATATTACATGGGGCCCAGAGGTCTCTGGTGGACCAATGTCCTGAACTCAGCTCTCCCACCTCAGAGGCTCAGGTCTGACACCTGGCTGAAGCAACAAGACCCTGTCAGCCAAATGGTCAGAAGAAAAGGGAGGAGAAGAAAGAAAGAAAGAATGAAAAAAACCAAATAAAATAAAATAAAACAATTAAAATAAAAAATATTTTTAAAAATAAAAACGTAATTAAAAAAAAAGAAAGAAGAGAGCAACCAAACCAAAAAGCAAATCCACCAATGATAACAAGTGCTAAAAACTATACTAACAAAAACAAACAAAAAGAAACGGACAGGGGCTTCCCTGGTGGTGCAGTGGTTGAGAGTCCGCCTGCCGATGCAGGGGACGTGGGTTCGTGCCCCGGTCCGGGAAGATCCCATGTGCCGCGGAGTGGCTGGGCCTGTGAGCCATGACCACTGAGCCTGCGCATCCAGCGCCTGTGCTCCGCAACAGGAGAGGCTGCAGTGGTGAGACGTCTGCATACTGGAAAAAAAAAAAAGAAAGAAATGGACCGACAGAACCCTAAGACAAATGGTAAAAACAAAGCATTACAGACAAAATCACACAAAGAAGCATACACATACACACTCAGAAAAGGAGAACAAGGAAAAAAATATATATATTAAAAAAAAAGCAAGAGAGCAACCAAATCAATAAACAAATCTATTAATGATAGTAAGCTCTAAGTATTAAACTAAGATAAACATAAAACCAGAAACAAATTAGATGCAGAAAGCAAACCCCAAGTTTACAGTTGCTCCCAAAGTCCACCACCTCAATTTGGGATGATTCATTGTCTATTCATGTATTCCACAGGTGCAGGTACATCAAGTTGATTGTGAAGCTTTAATCTGCTGCTGCTGAGGCTGCTGGGAGAGATTTCCCTTTCTCTTCTTTGTTCACACAGCTCCTGGGGTTCAGCTTTGGATTTGGCCCCACCTCTGCATGCAGGTCTCCTGAGGGTGTCTGTTCCCCTCCCAGACAGGACGGGGTTAAAGGAGCAGCTGATTAGGGGGCTCTGACTCACTCAGGCGGGGGAGAGGGAAGGGTATGGAATGCGGGGTGAACCTGGGGTGGCAGACACTGGAGTGACCTTGCAACACCTTGAGGCACAATGTGTGTTCTCCCCAGGAAGCTTTCCCTGGATCACGGGACCCTGGCAGTGGCGGGCTGCACAGGCTCCTGGGAGGGGAGGTGTGGATAGTGACCTGCGCTTGCACGCTTGCACCTGCGCTTGCACCTGTGCTTGATGGCTGCAGCAGCAGCCCTAGCATATCATGCCAGTCTCTTATTTCCACACTGATAGTCACGGCTTGCGCCCGTCTCTGGAGATCGTTTAGGCAGTGCTCTGAATCCCCTCCTCTCGTGCACCCTGAAACAATTGTGTCTTGCCTCTTAGGCAGGTCCAGACATTTTCCTGGACTCCCTACCAGCTAGCTATGGCACACTAGCCTCCTTCAGGCTGTGTTCACACAGCCAACCCCAGTCCTCTACCTGGGATCTGAACTCTGAAGCTCAAACCTCAGCTCCCAGCCCTGCCCGTCCCGGAGAGTGAGCAGACAAGCCTCTCAGGCTGGTGAGTGCTGGTCGGCACCTATCCTCTGTGTGGAAATCTCTCCACTTTGCCCTCTGCACCCCTGGTGCTGTGCTGTCCTCCATGGCTCCAAAGCTTCCCCCTGTCCACACCCCACCTCTGCCAGGGAAGGGGCCTCCTAGTTTGTGGAAACTTTTCCTCCTTGATAACTCCCTCCCAGAGGTGTGAGTCCCGTCCCTATTCTTTTATCTCTGTTTTTTCTTTTTTCTTTTGCCATACCCAGGTACATGGGGAGTTTCTTGCCTTTTGAGAAGTCTGAGGTTTTCTGCCAGCGTTCAGTAGGTTCTCTGTAAGAGCTGTTCCACATGTAGATGTATTTTTGATGTATTTGTGGGGAGGAAGGTGATCTCCACGTCTTACTCCTTGCCATCTTGAAGCTATTGGGATGTTTCCTTAATTTCTCTTTCTTCTCTTTCATTGTTAATGTATAGGCATGCAAGAGATTTCTGTGCATTAATTTTGTATCCTGCAACTTTACCAAATTCATTGATAGCTCTAGTAGTTTTCTGGTGGCATCTTTAGGATTCTCTATGTATAGTATCATGTCATCTGCAAGCAGTGACAGTTTTACTTCTTCCTTCCCCATTTGTATTCCTTTTAATTCTTTTCCTTCTCTGATTGCCATGGCTAGGACTTCCAAACTATGTGAATAAGAGTGGTGAGAGTGGACATCCTTGTCTTGTTCCTGATCTTAGAGGAAATGATTTCAGTTTTTCACCCTTGAGAATGATGTTTGCTGTGGGTTTTTTGTATATGGCCTTTATTATGTTGAGGGAAGTTCCCTCTATGCTCACTTTCTGGAGAGATTTTTTTTATCATAAATGGGTGTTGAATTCTGTCAAAAGTTTTTTCTGATTCTGTTGAGGTGATCATATGGTTTTTATTCTTCAATTTGTTAATATGGTGTATCACATTGATTGATTTGTGGATATTGAAGAATCCTTGTATACCTGGGATAAACCCCACTTGATCATGGTGTATGATCCTTTTAATGTGTTGTTGGATTCTGTTTGCTAGTATTTTGTTGAGGATTTTTGCATCTATATTCATCAGTGATATTGGCCTGTAGTTTTCTTTTTTTGTAGTATCTTTGTCTGGTTTTGGTGTCAGGGTTATGGGGCCTCCTAGTATGAGTTTGGAAGTGTTCTTTCCTCTGCAATTTTTTGGAAGAGTTTGAGAAGGATGGTCGTTAACTCTTCTGTAAATTCTTGATAGAATTCACCTGTGAAGCCATCTGGTCCTGGACTTTTGTTTGTTGGAAGATTTTTAATTGCAGTTTCAATTTCATTACTTTTGATTTGTCTGTTCATATTTTCTATTTCTTCATGGTTCAGCATTGGAAGGTTATAGCTTTCTAAGAATTTGTCCATTTCTTCCAGGTTGTCTATTTTATTGGCATAGAGTTGTTTTTAGTACTCTCTTATGATGCTTTGTATTTCTGTGATGTCTGTTGTAACTTCTCCTTTTTCATTTCTAACTTTATTGATTTGAGTCCTCTTCCTCTTTTTCTTGATGAGTCTGGCTAAAGGTTTATCAATTTTGTTTATCTTCTCAAAGAACCAGCTTTCAGTTTTATTGATCTTTGCTATTGTTTTCTTTGTTTCTATTTCACTTACTTATGCTCTGATCTTTATGATTTCTTTCCTTCTACTAACTTTGGGTTTTGTTAGTTCTTCTTTCTCTAGTTCCTTTAGGTGTAAGGTTAGATTGTTTATTTGAGATTTTTCTTGTTTCTTGAGGTAGGATTTTATTGCTATAAACTTCCCTCTTAGAACTTCTTTTGCTGCATTCCATAGATTTTGAATTGTCATGTTTTCATTGTCATTTGTCTGTAGGTATTTTTTGATTTCCTCTTTGATTTCTTCAGTGATCTCTTGGTTATTTAGTAAGACATTGTTTAGCCTCCATGTGTGAGTTTTTTATGATTTTTTCTCTGTAATTGATTTCTAATCTCATAGCATTGTGGTAGGAAAAGATGCTTGATACGATTTCAATTTTTCTTAAATTTACCGAGGCTTGTTTTGTGACCCAAAATGTGATCTATCCTGAAGAATATTACATGTGCACTTGAGAAGAAAGTGTAATCTGCTGTTTTCAGATGGAATATCCTATAAATGTCAATTAAATCTATGTGGTCTATTGTGTCATTTAAAGCTTGTGTTTCCTTATTAATCTTCTGTCTGGATGATCTGTCCATTGGTTTAAGGGAGGTGTTCAAGTCCCCCACTATTATTGTGTTACTGTTGATTTCCTCTTTTATAGCTGTTAGCATTTGCCTTATGTATTGAGGTGCTCCTATGTTGGGTGCATATATATTTATAATTGTTATATCTTCTTAGATTGATCCTTTATCATTATGTAGGGTCCTTCCTTGTCTCTTGTAACATTCTTTATTTTAAAGTTTATTTCATCTGATATGAGTATTGCTACTCCAGCTTTCTTTTGATTTCCGTTTGCATGGAATATCTTTTTCCATCCCCTCACTTTCAGTCTGTATGTGTCCCTAGGTCTGAAGTGTGTCTCTCTTTTTAAAAAACAATTAATTAATTAATTAATTTATTTATTTATTTTTGGCTGCGTTGGGTCTTTGCCGCTGTGCGCAGGCTTTCTCTAGTTGTGGCGAGGAGGGCTACTCTTTGTTGCTGTGTGTGGGCTTCTCTTTGTGGTGGCTTCTCTTTGTTATGGAGCACAGGCTCTAGACACGCAGGCTGCAGTAGTTGTGGCACACAGGTTCAGTAGTTGTGGCACACGGGTTTAGTTGCTCCTTGGTATGTGGGATCTTCCCGGACCAGGGCTCGAACATATGTCCCCTGCATTGGCAGGTGGATTCTTAACCACTGCACCACCAGGGCATTCCTTGAAGTGTGTCTCTCGAAGACAGCATATATATGGGTCTTGATTTTGTATCCATTCAGCAAACCTGTGTCTTTTGGTTGGGGCATTTAATCCATTTACATTTAAGGTAATTATCGTTATGTATGTTCCTATTACCATTTTCTTAATTGTTTTGGGTTTGCTTTTGTAGGTCCTTTTTTCTCTTGTTTTTCCCACTTAGAGAAGTTCACATATTAGTCCCCTAATATATGAACACGTCACCTTGAAATAGACTGGCCTGTTTCCCTACTGCCCTAACCGCTAGGGTGTAACTCTTCTTGAGTCTTATTTGAAACTCTAGAGTGCTTACCAGTGTTCTTTCTCCTTGGCAAGCCCTAAAATCCAATTTTTGTCTCCCTAGCACCATGAGACCTCCAAATTCTTTGATTTTGAAGCCACTGTCCTGGTTTTACCTGCTTTGTCCTACAATGCACAACTTAGGAGTTGGCAAATGCCTTTAGAGGAACTCACATGTGGAGTATCAAACTCATTTCTTTTTGATTCCCTTTTGTCTAGGAGCTCACCTCACTGAAACCTTGTCTCCTTGGTAGCCTTGGACCCCAGTTCTTGTGTCTCCCTGCCCAATGGTCTGCAGTAAGTTCTAGGACATCGTGTTTGGTTAAACTTTTTGCTGCTATTCCCCATCTGTGAGGGAATACTGTGGCAAATAAGGTCTCACCTCAATCTTTTCTTCCTTTTGTAAAGATCTCATGCTCTCAAATGCTGACTCCTTTTGTTATTCTCCAGTACTTTCAAAAGGTGGTTTTTTGTTTGTTCTAATCCAGTTATTTCATCACAGATAGAAGTTAATTCTAGTGAATTTTACAGAATTTGATCTTTTAGTCTCTGAGGTTGCTGTTTAGGAGTCAATGTCATTTTGATTCTTTACCTTTTGTAAAAGGCATGTTTAGTTTATAGTGTCTTTCACGTTTTCTATATTTTAATGATTTATGGCTACTTGTTCTACAAATTTTTGAGAGAAGATTGATGAAATCTCCAACTGTGATTGTGGATTTGTCTATTTTTACCTTTAGTTTGCTTTATATATTTTGAAACTCTGTTATCGGGTGCATATATATTTAAGATTTCTATGCCTTCTTGATAAATTTATCCCTTATTACTCTGTAATGTCATTGCTTGGCTTCTCATATTATTCCTAGTTCTAAAATCTACCTTGTTGAATATAAATATAGTTACTTCAGCTTCCTCATGATCAGTGCATGCATGGCATATCATTTTATATCCTTTTCACTTTTAATGTATCTGTGTCTTTGTATTTAAAATTGGTTTCTTGTGAATAACATAGTTAGATATTGATTTTTTAATGCAGTCTGACATCCTTGATTTGTTGGAAACAGAAATTATTGGGGTATACCCT
Source organism: Tursiops truncatus (assembly GCF_011762595.2). NCBI lineage: Eukaryota > Metazoa > Chordata > Mammalia > Artiodactyla > Delphinidae > Tursiops > Tursiops truncatus. The sequence continues at coordinate 2,885,522 of NC_047042.1, forward strand.
AGACCTACTAAACTAAAAACTTCACATAATTCTGGTTTATGCTAAAGATTGAGAGCCATATCTCTAGGTTTAACAATATACATGTATATCTTATCACAGTCAACTTTTAAATAATACTATATAATGTAAGTGTCTTATAGCAGTATAATCTTTTACTCTCCTCCTGTTTTTTATGCTAAATTATTAGACATTTTATTCTACATATGTTATAAATCCCAAGAGATATTGCTATAATTTTTCCTTTAAATGGTCAATTTACTTTTAAAAATTTTTAAATAAGAGAAAAATTGAAATGAAAAAATAAAATTTCTAACAGTTTCTTTCTTTGTGTAGATCTATATTTCCATCTAGTATCATTTTCATTTTGTCTGAAGAATGTCCTTTAAATTCTCTCAGATTTTATTTACCTGCAACAGTATTTCACTTTTAATTTAGAAATGTATTTTCACTGAGTATGGTATTCTAGAATGATGGATTGTTTTTCTTTTAAGCATTTTAAAGATGTCATTACATCATCTTCTGACTTGAATAGATTCTGATAGGAAATTTGTAATAATTCTTTTTTTTTTCTACATATATTTTTTTCTGGATGTGTTAAGATTTTTATGTCAATAATTTTATCAATTTAATTATGGTGTACTTGGTGTGTGTGTGTGTGTGTGTGTGTGTGTGTGTGTATTATGTATGTGTGTGTGTGTGTGTGTTTATCTGATTTGGGGTTGATTGAGCTTCTTGGATCTATGGAATATAGTTTTCATCAAAGTTGGAAAAGTTTTCAAATATTTTTTGTTCCTTTCTCTCTCTTCTTTCTTTCTGGAATGCCAGTGACACATATTTTACACCATTTGCTGTTGTTCCAAAGGTCACATAAGCTTTTTTCTCTTTCTTTCTCTTATCCTTTTCTGTCATCTTTTTTCCTTTGTTTTAGTTTCAGTAGTTTATTTTGCTATTTCAAGTTTATTGATCTTTATTTCTTCAGTGTTTAATTTGCTTTTAATCTCAGCTAGTGATTTTTTTAATTATATTTTTTGTTATAGATGTTCCATTTAGTTCTTTTGTATGTCATCTATTTTTCTTAATTGTGTTCATGTTTTTCTTTACATCTTTGAGCATATTTGAAAAATTTTCAATAGCTATTTTAGGGTTCTTGTCTGCTAATTTCAGGACTTTTTGGTCATTTCTGGTTCTGTTTCTATAGGCAGGTTATAGTTCATGGCTTTGTGCTTCTCTGTGTGCCTAGTCAGTTTTTATTAGATTCTGGACATGTGAAACTTTGTTCTATTTCTACATCATGAATCTTTCAGAGTCACTACTGAATGTTCCATGTATTCATCAAGGTCTCTGCTCTGGCTGATGGGAATTAAGCACAGTGTGGATTCTGAGAGTTGTTTGGTGTATAGCTACCCACTTCTTTCCCCAGTGGTGGTTCTTTGCCAGTCTTCTGAAGTTTATGCATACCTGAATTTGTATTATGACAAAGACTTAACTCCTTAACTCCACATTACTGGATTCTTTCTCTGTTTAACTCACCTCTTTTTTGAACTGTGCCCTGCAGATTGTAGCTGCTTTAGCCTCATTGAACTTTAATTTGTTTCATCTGCTCAGTGAGACTCCCAGGCACTGTTTAAGTTCTGTAGATTGTTTGCTACAATCTAATCATTCCCTCCACAGAGAAAAACAGGGTAATCATAGGCTCTGTCTTATTTCTCCCCTTCTCTCAGGGACCATAATTCTGTGCCACTTGTTGCCCAATGTCCAAAAAATTGCTTCATATATTTTGTCCAGTCTTCTAATTGTTTATAATAAAAGAGTAGTCAGGTACTTCTTCAGGTGATGAAGTAGAAACCATACTATGTTTTTGCCAGTGTTAATAAATGAATATTATTGGTTAACATGATTCAGACCTTTTTTTTAAGAAAATCTACCATCAGTGTATTCTCAACTGACAATTTAAGGGCCATATCCTTCTAGGTTAAAATTTGCTGTGAGTTGCAATGAATCTTTGACCCAAGATTTTCAGGAAATATTTCTGAGGTTCACTCTGACTGTTGGCTTAGATGGTGCACTTATCTCTAAAAGAATCACTGTGGCTACAGCACTGCAATGCTTTGCTTGACTTGGGGTTGGTTCCATGCTCCACTCCTCGTGGAGACTCAGAGCTTTTTCTAGAGCACAGGGCATATGTGCTAAGGAACCAAACAAAAAATATCCACTGCCAGTCGTGAAGGCACATCAGCAGCTCTTGTGCTGGGCCTTCCTACTTCTATCAAAAGCCCTCTCAACCATTAAAAAAAAAACAAAAACAGGACCACTTTCTCCCTGGTCACTGCTTTCCAATCATCATGTCCATCTTTGGGGCCCTAAGAGGCATAACAGCCTTGCACTCCAGGTTCTTGTGCATACGCCCCTATGTCCAGACACCCTTCCTTTACCTCTTTACCTGTTTCACTAAGGTCAGGTTTCAGATAAAGTGTCATTTGTTCAGGAACTCTTCCCTGAAAGCCGGTCCTGGTTATGGGATTCTCTTAAGGAGCTACAGTGGACTCCTACTGTATGTAATAATTTCCGTAGCTGTCAGGTTGAATGTTGGCACATTTGATAGACCTTAATCTCCATGACAGAAGGGATCTGTGTCTTTTGTTCACCACGGTGTAACCAGGACCTAGCAGAGTGCATTGTATAAGCTGGATGTTCCATAGATAACTCCTGAATGGATTCCTGAAGCAGTGACAAAGTGTATGCACAGCTGGTTCAAATTTTAGCATTGCTATTTAATAGCTGTGTGACTTGGATGAATTACTTAGCTCCCCTGTGCCTTTGTTTCCTCATCTGGTATAATAAGAGAACCTGCCCATAGCGTTGCTGTGGGTGTTAAGTCAGTGTCTAGGGGCTGAGAACACGCCTGTCTGCTGTGAACTGTTGTCAGGTGGTTCAGGCCACTAAAAAGGGTCACCGAACGTGGACAATGACAGCTGGATAAAACCCTGAGGGTCTCTAGTGTCTCATGGCTCTAGCTTTACATTTCATAAATCAGGGACTCTGCATGTTAATGATGACCCGTGACAGGTTCAGGGGTGACCCAAGTGGGTCTAGAACCTTAGACCTCTGACTTTCCTCTTACCCCGATGCTCATCCCTGAGCTGGGCCAACAGCCTGGAATGAGATGGTCTCACCCTCCAGGGTGAGGTGGAAGCCAGATGGGTAAGTGGACCTTTTCCTCTCTATCACTTGTACCTGAACTGAGCAGGTGAACATGTGTCCTCAGGAAGACCTGGGACATGCCCCAGGGACCACTGCACTTTCGCCTGGGCAAAGAGCCCTCTCAAACCATTTTGTAAATATTAAAAATATTTGAATGTATAGCCTTTCCAAATGTGTTAAATAGCACGGGTATAATTAGTTATTTCCCAGCTACATGTGGCTTCTCTAATTTGATGGTGTGTTCGTCCTTTCACACACACTCAGTAACCTGAAAGATTCAGGCTTTCTCATCTCCTTCCTTATTATTGGGGAGGATTATCATGATTTGACAGGAATATCTGATTTTATGCATCTTGTCTGTACAGCTGCCAAAAGTTTCTAGTTCACATTCAACCACATGCCTCAAAGATGAATTTTGATAATACAATCATTCAATTACATTCGCCTTAAGATTCACGGCATGGCTTGGGCTGTGATTTGGGAGTGATTGTTAATATCAATCCACTTTGGAGAGAGATCCAAGTACAAATTACAGAATGTCCGGGTGCAATTTGGTTTTTGAAGGATTGTTTTTAGCTGTTATAAATAATGAAGGATGCTGAAGATACATATTTGATTGGATATAATTAAAATTCCCAAGGTTCTGGTTTTTAAAAGCTGCATCTGCCTGTTGTCTGCTGAGATTTTGAGGTGACTGGAATACTTAGATGATGTGCTTTATTCTGTTTTCTCTCTTTCCTGTTGCTGCCCTCCTTCCCACAACCTTCATCCTGCCCACCTTGCAATCAATTCCTCAACTCTTAAACTCTGATATCAAACACAGTCCTGGGTGCTGGGGAGAAGAGACCCACGAGAGAATTGACAGAATCAAATATGATAAGAGGCTGTCACAATGCATACGGCACCTAACCCTGCAGGGGGTGGGGGTCAGGAAGGCTTTCTGAGGGTTCACCTGAGCCACAGGGGAGGGTCAAGTCTGCATGTCCAGATGTTGATGCCAAACTAGCCTCTGTACCCCGACACCGAATTAAATCTCAGAGACAGAGTTTTGGGTGAAGTAGAAAAGAATAGCTTTATTGCTTTGCCAGGCAAAGGGAGCCACCAGGTTAATGCCCTCAAAACTGTGTGTCCCGACCTGGAGGGGGTAGTGAGGAGTTTTATAGGAATGGTTCAAAGGGGGTGTGATCAGCTCATGAACATTCTTCTGATTGGTTGGTGGTGAGGTAAGTGGGAGTCGGCATCATCAACCTTCTGGTTCCAATCGGTCTGGGGTCTACGTGCTTGTGGGCAGCAGACAGTTAACTTCTCCCACATGGTGGGGGTTTCAGCCTCTGCAAAAGAGCTCAAATATATTGTTCTGTGTATCCCTTGAGGGGGAACCAGGACCCTGCCCCAAGGCTGCACTATTGTTTCCTGACTGCTCCTCCCTTGTCTCTGCATCCCCTCCCTTCCCTGATTAGCAACTGTTTGAACCTGCCCCTTGGAACTCAGGGAAGGTCATGGAGGCTGTGGTCTATTCCCTACAAATGAGAAACAGGGGACACAGAAAGGCTTCCATGCCCAGGAGCCCCACAGGGTCTTGCTTGGTTTCAATGGGACACTTTGCCCCCTCATACTATCATTCCAGGACCTCAAAATATTTGCAGATTGGCAATAGACGTTCTGGGGCTCATATGATTTAGAGAAAACCAAGGATAATGGAAACTAAACGTCATTCAGTGTCTCTCTCTCTCTCTAATTTGCAAAGAAATAAAGTTTGTTCTGTGATTCCAGCAATGCCCTCAATATTCTCTTTCCCCCTTAGGTGTCACTCTGCTTTTTTCTCTTCACACTGCGAACATCCACTTACTCTTTTCCTGGTCCCCTATTCAGGACCAGGTATTAGGAATAGCTCAAGCCAACTAATTCTTACTCATGTGTAAATGACTGTTAAGAATCATTTACTCTTAGGGTATTTTTACAGGTGCATAGAATCCTTAAGGCAGATAAAATCATGTCTTCTTATGTGAGTGCTGGACCAAAGGTTCAGAGAGTCTTTCCGGACAGGGGAAAGAGGCTCCAGGAGAGCACAAACATGCTAAGGCCCCAGGTCTCCTGCACAGATATCAGAGGTCTGCCGGCAGTGAAGTTGATTTGATGAACTCCCAAGTCTAGAACAACTGGCATCAAAGTGATGTTTAGTGGGTTGAAGAGGGCGAGGTTTATGGCCCTAGGTTGGGGTCTATTTGAAATGTAGGGAGAGCCTGTGGTCCTGAGAGATGATGAGGGATAGTTCATCCCTGGGGAGGGAGTGCAGTTCACTCCTGTCTGAAGGAGGCCCAGACTAAGCCCTGGTTTCAGACAGTTGTTATTCGACGCTTTTATCACTTTGCTTTACATTGGTCTTTGTTTCTAACAACATATTGCAAGTGATTATTGATTATAGCTGGCATCAACAATTTCACTAACATCTTTCTGTTTTTTTCTTATGGGGAGATACCTTGATCTTTTTTTTTGGCCACGTGGCATGGCTTGCAGGATCTTAGTTCCCCAACCAGAGGTTGAACCCGGGCCCTTGGCAGTGAAAGCTCAGAGTCCTAACCACTGGACCACCAGGAAATTCCCAATAACTTGATTTAAAAACAAAACAGGGCTTCCCTGGTGGCACAGTGGTTAGGAATCTGCCTGCCAATGCAGGGGACAGGGGTTCGAGCCCTGGTCCGGGAAGATCCCACATGCCGCAGAGCAACTGAGCCTGTGAGCCACAACTACTGAGCCTGCACTCTAGAGCCCGTGAGCCACAACAACTGAAGCCCATGCACCTAGAGCCCATGCTCCACAACAAGAGAAGCCACCGCAAATGAGAAGCCTGCGCACCGCAGTGAGAGAGTGGCCCCCGCTCGCCACAACTAGCGAAAGCCTGCACACAGCGACAAAGATCCAACGCATCCATAAATAAATAAATAAATTTATTAAAAAACAAAAAAGCAAAAAGCAAAACATGCATCAAGGAATGAATCTCCAGGAGCAGTTTTGTTCCAAATGTTGGAATTTAATTGAACTTCCCCTTCTAAGACATGTTACCTGGAATTTTTCCCTCTCATTTTTAAAGAAATGATTAACTACCCCATTTCAGAAGGTATACAAGGGAAAAAGTGAGTATGAGGGACTGAGAAATGAGTTTGTCTTCCCACAGGTGGTGTCTGTCACTGGGAACCAGAAGGAGAAAGAAAGTTTACCCTCAGCTTGTATTTTTTAAAACCCAAAACTGTTGTTTTAGAGGATAAGGTAAGATTTAATTTAGAAAGAAAACACCACTCCATTGAGCCTCCACGTTTATAAAAATGAGGCCGTGTGTAGTAAGGGCCCCAGGATTTGAAAGTCCACTCTTCCTGGGTCTGCCAGAGGCCCATGGCTTTGGAAGCGCCCCGCTGGTTTCTCCCCAGGAGGCGCGGAGGTTGAATCTCATCACTTGAAAGGGACCTTCGTGCATGTGACAAGAGCCGGTGTTTTAAGGCATCAGTGATCATGTGCAACTATTTTCAAGTTTCTGTGGCTGCCTGACCCTGAGTCCCGCTGCCCAGCTGCTTTCCAGACCGCAGACGTGAAATCTGACTCTGCGTGGAGGCGTGTCAGCCGGTTGTAACAGCTGTGGAGCATCATGGGTGCGCCTTGACCCTGGAGGTGGTGAAGGCCAAGGGGAGCCTTGTTTAGAAGCCTTGGAGGAGACGGTCTGGCCCGGGAGCTTGCGTGGGGAGGGGTGGGAGGGGTGGTGGTTCTGTCCTGGAGGTCGGTGTCTGCAGGGACTGCTGCTGTAGGTGGAGACCCCTGGAGAGCGGGGGTCAGGCAGAGGAGGGGCGGATGCCTAGGAGAGTCCCCAGGGATACTTAAAGACGGTCCATAAATGCGCTCCTTTCATCCAAAATGTTTCCAAACAGTTGCATGTAAATTGCACTGCTACAGAGGAAAGAAGCCTCATAATTCTTGGTGAACTTGCCATTTTTAAAGAAAACGTTTCGCAAAATCACCCTGAATTCGCCCTCCGTGTATTCAAATCTGCTTCAGGATACGATCCCAGGGCACAGGGCCGCTGAGTGGGAGTGGAAATTCAAAGTCTCCTGTCCCCACTCTCCTGTGTGATTTCTGTTTCTGCAGGTGCTGTTTGCACAGGGAGCGGTCACTTTTCCAGCCTCTCAGAGACCTTTCCTCTCTTCCCACCTAGAGAGTAAATTGGGGTAGGAACAGGGGGATACACAGAGGACCCTGAGGCAGGTGGGTGGGGGGAGCAGATGGAGGATGAGGGAGCTTTGGACCTCTGGTGATGAAGGGTCCTTTCTTAGGGGGTGAAGGAGATGGAAGGTTCATGGAGCCCTCAGCTTCCCGTGGCTTCCTCGGGGCTGCATGTTATGGGATCTTGTTCTCAGAAAACCTGCTGATTCTTACGACCCCCCCAGGCCACTTTATTTCCGGATCCTTTGGTCCCTTTCCCCTTGTTATTTTATGGCCATCACACCTTCAGATCAGTAACGATTTCAGGTGATCCCTGCTCCCACTCTTAACAGAGAGAAGCCTTCAGGGCATTTGCAACCTTCGAAATAGCAAAGACACAAAAGCCTCGCCTGTTATTTTATCTTCAGAGTCGAGAATGTGGCCACGTGTTCGGCAGCTGTGAACCCCGGCACAGGCTTCTGGGGAGGAGACTTGGATCAGAGCAACCCCAGCTCGCCGTCTTCAGTAAGGGGCTGCAGGGGGGATGGACACAGGCCTGAACCTTCCAGCTCTGTTGCGTGTAGTCTTGAGTTCTTACAAATATCTACTCTAGTCATGGGCCCTCCCCAGCCCTCTTCCCGGACCCAACATGGGGCCAGGATGGTCTCGGCTCACAGGAAAGTGCACTGGGTACCATGGGAAGGATCTCTGTCTCATGGCTCTTTTCCTCCCTCTTTTCTCAGCTTCTTATGTTGCTTGGAGGGTGAAGGAAGTGATCGATTATGATTGATTCCCAATGTTGAACATAAAGTATGGTCTTAAATAGGTTTCTTAAAAATGTTGGAAGTAAGCATAAAACAAAACTCACAAATTTGGTTTGAAAACACTCTAATGATGTTCTCAGATAAAATAAATACCCAAATTAAGTTACACAGAAGGGTTGAAAATGGGGGCGGGCAAAGAGATAAGAGCAAATGTCAAACAAATAAAGCTTTAAGAGTTATATGACTATGAAAAGTAGGATTCAGCTAAAGACATTACATGGGACAATGAGACATCTTTTCTATTGATGAAATCAACGCTCCACCACTGAATAAAACTTTATTCACTTAATACAATGGCACTGAAGTCTGTATAACTCCAAAACTGTGAGTTCAAAAACTAAGTGGATACAGAATATAAACTATTATATTTACATCACACATATTTCCAGAACACAATACAACAGAGAAAGAACACGCCCTTAGACTATTTGTAAAAACTTAAGTCACCAAGGAAAGCTCAATAAACTCCAGAAAGCAGAAATCAAAAGAGTTACATTCTCCGACGACATTGCAATGAAACTGGAAATTAAGGAACAAAAGGAAAACAAATAAACAAAATCTGTCCACTTAGAGTTTTTGAGAGCAGAGTTCTGAAAATTTCTTGGAATAAAGAGGGAATAAAGTGGTATCAAGACCATTTAGAAGCAAGGAAGTGACAATGAAGCACTAAATGGAAGTGAAAAAGTCGTACATAAAGAGATGGGGCCAAGGGGGGATGGGAGAGAGTAATAGAGCCTTATTTATCTGACAGTTGTAAAAGACTGAAGGCAAGTTAGCAAACGACTCAAGGGGCAATGAAATGAACAAAAAGATAAAACGAAGTCACAAGTGCACACGTAATGAAAGAAAAGAGTAAATATACATTAGACTTGATCAAGAAAGTTGTAAGTGGATTCTTTGAAAAGATCAGAAAAATAGGAAAACCGCTGGCAAGTTTGATAATAAAACTGAAGAAAGGAGGGAAAGACAGAGGGAAGGAGCAGGAGGGAGAGAGAGTGAGAGAGAGAGAGAGAGAAAGAGGGAGAGGGAGAACCACAAATGATAAGTGTTGGGTGTAAGAAGGGAGTTTTAGCTCCAATAAACCTTTATCTATAAAAAACAATCTGCTGGATTTCTTGCATGGGCCACACATTGCTGATGGTTTTTTTGGAGGGACGGGGGAGGGATGCAGGACATTCATTCATGCTGACCCAATAAGTACATCCCATGACCCAACCCATTATGTTCCAAACACATAAAAATGATCAATGAAGTATAGAAAGAAGAAACCGGGAATTCCCTGGCGGTCCAGTGGTTAGGACTCAGCACTTTCACTGCTAGGGCTCAGGGTTCAATCCCTGGTCAGGGAGCTAAGATCCCGCAAGCCACGTGGTGTGGTCAAAAATTAAAATTAATTAATTAATTAATTAAAAAAACAAAAAGAAATGGGAAACTAAGGTACCCAAAATCAAAACCAGGATAAACATTTTCACGAACCAGAAAAGAGAACAAAACCAGCGACGCAAAGCAGTGCAGAGTGGAGCAAGGTTGAGGGGCTGGGTACTGCTCTCTGGGTTTGCAAAGATCTGGCCAGCTTGGCTGGGGGCGTCCGCTCCTGCGGGGACTGAGGGTTGCTCCACCAGACAGGAGCAACCAGATGGTGGTCTGAAGGGAGTTCCTTTCGCATTAAAGGAGCGTGAAAAATCAGCTGCACGCAGACTGCCGTTGCTTCTCGGAGACTGCCACACCCCAGTGGGCCTTCTGGGAAAATGGGGCTCTTTGAGAATTCTGGCCTTTCAGCAGAGAGGGAAGAGATATTAGGCCTCCTGCCACTCTCAATTCTCTCCCGCACAACGCAGAACTGGCCTGCTTTGAATGTCCCGAAGGACATTAGGAAGGTCTCCTAAATCAATGGTACTTTAGAATATGTTAATACCACAAAGTTTTTACAGAGTACTGCGCAAGATGTCCATCAGTGTTGATGATGATTGTTATGGAAGGAGAATCTTAAGTGGATCAAAAATACTGTGAATTCTGTTTTTGTTTTTGTTTTCTAAACTGGCTTAAAATGCGTCCTCGTTACCTCCCAGTTTCTGTGGGTCACGAAGCCAAGCCCAGCGTGGCTGGGTCTTCTGCTGAGTCTCTTTGGGTAGCCCTCCAAGTGTCGGCAAGGTTGCCTGACTCTCTGGAACCTTTCTTTCTGGTCCTCTCCCTGGCTCACTTGGTGGTTGGCAAGCTTCAAATCCAGTCTCCTGCTGTCATAGGGCTGAGGTTTTCTTGCTGGCTTGTAGGCAGGGGCTGTTCTCAACCTTGTGAGGCTCCTGGTGTCTCCTCGTGGCCTCGGCACTTGACTGCTAAGCAATTCAAGACCAGCAAAAGAATCTCTCCATGGTGTACTTTACAAAATCCATTTTCTGTTTGCTTTCACCTGTGGAAACCTGTGGTCTCTAAGACAGTCTGTGTGTGCAGCTCAGCACGTGGTGAGACTGGCCACGGACTCCGCAGACCTTCACTCCTGTGCTGTGCCCCGTCACCACGTGGAGGATGATTTTGATGCTGCTCTTATAAAAGGCCCGGCTCCTTTGTGAGGATATCGTGGTATTTCCTGTCCTTTTCACTTGGGCCATCTGAGTTTGTCTTCGTATATTCTCGATACTACGATAAAGTCATTACCTCTTTTTTCTTTCTATCCAAATAAATGTGACCTGTTATTATCTATTTCATCAATCATCTTTGTTCTGTGTTCATCATATCCCCATGCTTTTCTAGGTAAAATGAGTGTAGAGGGAATTACAATAATAGAATAGTCTGATAAAAACGTTAAAATGAGTTGCTCTTGCTTAGAGTTATAAATATAGCTATAATAGCCATAAGAATCCAAACTATACATCAAACCAGGTAGAAATAATTTTTAAAACAACATATGCAAAAAAAGAACTCGTATGATCTCTTGTCTAAGTGCAAAATGTGGTCCTTGCCATGATGTCTGTGCTAACAAGAAACACACGTCCTACTACATTCTCTGAGCTGTTTCTGCAGCTTCTCTGCCTTTTCCCAAGTTCCGCCTGGTGAGTGCAGACAGAGGTAAAGAGATGGAAGAAGAAGAACCTCTTCAAAGGCTCTCGTCTGATTTTCCAGAACTATCTACTAAAAAGATAGTCTGTGAAATTCTCATCCCCACAATGAATGGATTCCTTGGTGTGACTATATAGCACCTCTATGGCAGCAAATGATTTTCCCCAGTTAGGAAATCAGTTCTGAGGGCAAACAGTCCTTTTCTGGAAGAAAAAGCTCAGTCTCGTGGGCAGCAGTGTGAGCGTCCTCACAAAGAAAATACAGGCTTTGGAACTGGGTGGGCAGGGGTCGCCTCCAGCTTTGCCTCTAACCTGGAGGGCAGTGGTGGGCAGTATTTACTTTCTCCGTGTTTCCGCATCTGTGAAATGGGGACAGTATCTACCGCTGCTTATCTCGTAGAGAACCAAGGGGCAAAGAAGCCTCTCGCACCAAGATGTTTTCAGTGCAGGTAGTAAGCCTGTCCCGCAGAGGATTGAACCGGGATGCCTTGGGCATAACTACCTGGTGGAGCCTTTGGTGTGGCAGGAATTCAGGCCAGCATTGTTGCTTGCCTCTTTGCTTCCTCTTTGACCTGCCTGCCAAGGACTCCCCGTGTGCCCACAGCCAAGCCCGCCTGAGAAGTTTCCAGCTGAATAAAGTCTCGGTACTCCCTTCTCTGTTCCCTATTGTTTGTACTCTGATAATCCCGAAAGGCCAGGGCAGGCTTTCGCTGTTAAAAAGGGCCTCTTTAGGTAGCGAGCAGTCAGGGGCTCTTTGGAGAGCTGGCATCCAGGGTGCTGAGGCAGGCATGGGGCCCTTCCTGGTGGAGGCAAGGCTGTCACCTGCTCCCAGCTGGAAACTCTGTGCAGCTCTTAACAACGAGTCCTTGGTGAGAGGTGTCATCCTATGTTAATTACTGCCGAGCTCATTTGGAAACGCATCCTTTCCTGGCAGCATAGGAAAAAGAACATTCTTGCAAATTGGAACGCAGACTGGTAGTTTAATTTTTCTTGTAAAAATCATCTCTGTGATGCCAGCTGGAAGGGGGTGCTGCAGGCTTCCCACGATGCATGGTAGGGCATAGAAGACAGGCAACTCCCCACACTGCACAGGGCATTTGGTGAGGACACAGGGTTTTCTCAGGCACAATTAGGAAACCTTTACAGAGAGGGAGTCATCTGGGGATAGACCCACGAAGGAAGCCCCTGAGGAGACCCTGGTTTCCACCAATTCCCTCTACCAGGCTCACTGGCTGGCAGAAGGGACGGTCCCCTCCTGTTCTCCACCCGCTGCCCAGCCCAAGTGTCCAGCCTCAGCCTCCTTGCACCACCAGGACTGTATGGACCCCCAGAGTGTGTGAGGGCCTTGCCACTTGCCTTGCGCAGATAACATAAATCAAAAGTTGTCCAAAGCGGTAGCCACTTGGGCAATTCTTTGGGAACATTAAGCCCATGATGCTCCAGTGCACTGTTGCATCAGTGGGAAGCAGGGGGCAGGGTACCAGCAAGAACGTGATGACCACATATGCGGCCATGACCTTGGCAGTTTAACAGAGGGCAGCGTGGCCTCGCTCAGACGACGATGGCGGGGGGTGTGGTGAGCCTGCACGGAGGCCCGTCGGGGGGACCCCAGTCCTGCCTGTGACGCCCCCCAGTGACAGGATGGAAGCTGGTCATGATCACACGATGGCTGTAGGGTGGGCAGGTGACAGTCGGTCCTCTAAGGCCTGGAGGAGCCGGCTGGGTACTGGGAAAGATGGTTTTGTAAACTTCAGGAGCAAACCTAAAATCCTGCCCTTTGGTCCTAAGCAATGGCACAGGTGGTGGGAGGGTGTGCTTCGCAGGAGGAGCTCTGAGGGTTCCTCCGGGCCCCCATGGGTCACACAGTTAGACCGAATTAACACACAGCAAGCGAGGAGTGGCTGTTGCAGGTCAGGATACTGGCCCCGTGGCTTCCGTGGCTTGTCCCAGGCCCTGTTTGGTGAGTGATGGAGACCAAGTTGGGCTGGACTCCGGCTCCTTGCCCTTGCACCCACAGGGCTGCTGTGGCCGTGAACCTCAGGCCAGCCGCTTCACCCTCACCTGCTTTCCTGTCCCTGCCGAGTAGACAGCAAGCCCCGATGGGAAAGCAAGGTCTTCCCTGACCCTTTCCTGGTAAATTTTGTGTTGGAGCTAAAGGAGCATACTTGAGCCAACGCTTCTCTGAAGAAGACCTCAGTCCATGAGTTTTATTTTGACATTAGGTAGAAAATGATTTCTTACTTTCTTCATGGAAAGAAACAGGTGGATAAGGAAAGAACGCTTAAACCTAAACATCTCAGAACGCCTTTGGGGAGTTTGGCGGTCATCACACGCCCGTTAGGTGAGTGTCACAGGCGGTCTGCAGGACAACAAGTGGCAGGGGCGTTTAGGTGCCAGCCTTGGGGCCATGCACCCCGCGTCTGCGTGCCAGCTCCCCTCACGCTGAGCAGACTGGTGGATGGGCCTCATCTCTCTAAGTCTCATCTGTAAGATGTGAGTCGTTCCAAGGTTCAGTGGCTCTCGGTCCTCAGCCGTGCCGAGCGTCGGCTCTTTCATTAGTGCTGGTAATCTTACCTGCATTGCCGAGGTATTCTACAACACTAAACCCCCAATTCTGAGAAGGAAGCCAGCCAGGAACCTTCTGTGGGGATCCATCTAATGGCCACAGGAGGATGCAGGTCTGGTCCAGGGGCAGGACAGAGATGTAACCAGAAAGGCCAAATGCCCAGTTGTGTCCACGCCAGCACCAGGGCAGCAGGAAGTTCTCTGAGTCTGCTCTCCGACTGATGCCACGTGTGCCTGTAAGACCGACCAAGACGGCCACGATGGTAGGCAAACCCAACCAATGCGCAAACCCCAAAGGAGTCCAGGGTGAGCCAAGAACGGGCCACTCTGGCCTGTGGCCTGTGTCCTGAACAGGAGGGCAGGGCTCGTGCTGGTGCAGGGTGAGCTGAAGAGTTTTCAGTAAGGAGGCGGTGATAGGAAGATCAAGCCGGTGGTTGCACACATGTGGTGTAGAGGACCTGGGTCACAATTCACACTTACGGCTAAAGGAAAGATTGAGCCCTGCACAGTCTGAAATGGCAAAAAACAACCCACCCTGATCTCAGAGTGACGAAGGGGATTCAATTCACATGTACTAGAAGTTTGGCAGGCAAAGCGCACTCTTTTTCTGTGAAAAATAAATGAGAATTTAAAATTCTTTCAGCACATTGTTGAAAGTTATTCTTTCCGTATGTCCAAGTGGTTTGGATTATACACGGATTTTTAATGTTTTTTTTAATAGATCTTTATTGGAGTATAATTGCTTTACAATGGTGTGTTAGTTTCTGCTTTATAACAGAGTGAATCAGCTGTACATATACATATGTTCCCATATCTCTTCCAGTCTTGCGTCTCCCTCCCGCCCACCCTCCCTATCCCACTCCTCCAGGCGGTCACAAAGCACCGAGCTGATCTCCCTGTGCTATGCGGCTGCTTCCCACTAGCTATCTACCTTACGTTTGGTAGTGTATATATGTCCATGCCTCTCTCTCACTTCGTCCCAGCTTACCCTTCCCCCTCCCTGTGTCCTCAAGTCCATTCTCTAGTAGGTCTGCATCTTTATTCCTGTCCTGCCCCTAGGTTCATCAGAACCTTTTTTTTAGATTCCATATATATGTGTGCGTGGCACATATATACAATGGAATATTACTCAGCCATAAAAAGAAATGAAATTGAGCTTTTAATCACATGCTCTTTCAGAATCCTAGCACAAATTCTGGGCCTTTCCATCCCCCATGAGTTTGGGAGACTCTGAAGAGGCAACAAAATTCTGATGAAAACAATGAAGGTATAGTAAATATTAACCAGGCGGGACAAGAGAAGGAAATGTTTCTTAGTAAAGAATAGTGTGAGTTCTGGGTATTGCGGTCCGGTAAGACTTTCACCACGTATCCCAGCATGAGTGTGGATGCATCTGGGTTTTTATTCTGAGGTTCATGTCCGTTCAGATCTCTTTTGCTCACATGTGTGAGTGACCGCGCACCTCTAGGTGGAGAGCTGCAGATGAGTACCTGAGTGTCTACGACAGGATGGGATTTCAGGGAAAGGTGGCTAAGGGGAGTTTGCTCCCAGCAGGGTCCCTTTGTGTTGTGATGGTTCCTCAGCGCTGGGCACCGGGCACGAGTGTGCTGGGAGCATGTTATCTCTGGGAGGTGCCTTGGTTGCAAGTCACAGTGACAAGGCAGACAGTGCATGGCATGGGGACACCAGTGGGGGAACGAGGCTCAGTGTGGGTAGGAACTGATATGGTCTTGGGGCCTGAGAGGAAGACCACTGTCTTCTACCAAGGGGCAGAAAGCAGGGGGTGGGGAAAGATGGATGGCTCCTGGCTGCAGGGGTGCTGGGTGGTGGCTGCAGGGGTGCTGGGTGGTGGCTGCAGGGGTGCTGGGTGGTGGCTGCCGAGGTGCTGGGTGGTGGCTACAGGGGTGCTGGGTGGTGGCTACAGGGGTGCTGGGTGGCGGTTGCAGGGGTGCTGGGTGGTGGCTGCAGGGGTGCTGGGTGGTGGCTGCAGGGGTGCTGGCTGGTGGTTGCAGGGGTGCTGGCTGGTGGCTGCAGGGGTGCTGGCTGGTGGCAGTGGCAGAAGCAGTCCAGGAAGGCATTCCTCTCCTGGCTTCAGGCTGCAAGTCCGCAGGCCTGTGTGGGTGGGGTGGGACGGGTCCTTTGGCCTGAGCGTGGGTCAGGCATCTGTCCCGAAGCAGGAAATGGAGGAGGAGGGAAGGAGAGCTCTGCCTTGGATTTCAGGGTGTGCCCAACACCGCAGGACATGGAAACTTCCCCACAGAGGAAGATCAGAGGGGATGAGAAGCCAGAGAGAGAGGAAAAAATCACCGCAGAATCACTGATTCAGTGAATCTAGAGCAAGCGAGGAGCACAAGCCACAGGTCACTGCTGCTGCACCAGGTCCCCAGTGCAACTGTGGCTCTGCCTTTCCCAGCACTTCTAAACCCTGAGCCCCCAGACTTGAGCTTTCACAGCTGAGCAGCGAGAGGAAGCAGAAGGAGCAGGAGGTGGGACACTTCTACTGTGTCATCATCACACCGCCGGGTCTGAGGGTGCTGGGGTCTTTGTTCTGGAAGTGATGGTAGAACCATTTTGTTAGAAGTGACGTTAGAGTGAGTTTGCCCAGCCCTGTGTTCTGCGGATGAGGAGACAGGCTCCAGAAGTGTACGGGATCACAGGGTGGGGACCACCCTCCCCCGTCACCACATTCCAGGCAGTTTTTTCACCTCAGAGCAGTGAACAACTTGGAACACATTTTAGCTGTATGTTTCCAATCATGCTTTATGCATCTGCAAAAACTTTACACTTGATTTGATCATTTCGGACCTATGTCTCGTGCTTCTAAGACACTTTATCTTTGGCTTTCTCTATGATTTGTCTAAACGTGCACCTCCTTGATTTTCCTGCTGGGGATTCTGGAGTGGGTGGATTAATGCTTATACTGGGTAATTGTACCCCCCACCCCCGCAACAAATTCATGTTCTCCTGGAACTTCAGATTATTACCTTATTTGAAAATAGGGGGTTTTCCCTAGCATCATTAGTTAGGAACAGCTCAGCTTATGTTGAGCCTGTATCTTCCGTGGAAAGTAGAACTTGGTGAGCAACTTGGGTATTTAGCTGAGGAGGTTTCCAAGCCATGTGTTGTGGGCATATCTTTAGAGTAAAATGGGAGAGGAAGGAGATAAACTGAGGAAGAAAGTTAGGTAGACGGAATGTCATGGACCCCCAGGAGCCACCAGGAGCTGGAAGAGGCAGGAGGGACCCTCCCTCGAGGCTCCAGAGGGAGTGAGCCCTGCCGACACCTGCGTTTCAGGCTTCCAGCCTCCAGACTGTGAGAAGGTACTTTTCTGTTGTTTGAAGCCACCAAGTTTGTGGCGCTCTGTGTGCAGCCCCAGGAAACAAATACCGTGTCTCTTGGTGATTCGGGAAAATGTTCAGTGGTTATCTCTTTAAAAATGAATCCAGCCTCACTGCCTCTCCCATCCTGCGGGGCCTGTAATTACGCCTGGTCCTTCTCACCTACCCCAGGGGCTCTTCCTCTCTCTTGTGTTGTTCATCTTTTGTCTCCTGTGCTGCTCAGAATGATTTCCCTCTTACCAGGTTGTCGATTCTATCTTTAGCTGTGTCTAATCTGCTGGGAAAGCTATCCATGGAGTTTTCCATGTTGGCTATTGTAGTTTTCATTTTGAGAGTTCTGGGCTTGTTTTTGCCAAATCTGCCCTGACACTTCCTTACTGTTTCCTCTTCCCTGCTCACATCCTTCAATCTGTCTTAAAGCTTTAGCACAGTCAAAAGAAGCTTTTATAATCTCTGTCCAATAATCCAATCCCGCCCATCCTTGCACGTGTTTCTGTTATACCTGTTCTGGTTTGTTCTCCCTCATGGAGTCCAGTCTCCACATCTGTAGGGTCAGCTTTGTGTGCTGCTCACTCTGTTTGCAAAATTATTTGCTGAATTAATAGGAGGAAAGGATAAAGCAGCTCCCTTAGAAAGGACTGGTGTTTAAGGGTGTTTGGGGAGCCTGCTAACCTAAGATCACATTGCACCAAGGCCAAATCTTTAAAGAAACCAGGTCCACAAACTGACCCAAACCTGTACTCTGGTTCCCCCAGGTTCTGCCCCCCTGGCTCACTGTGGCTCACAGGAGGTAGCCCTACGGGGTCCCACCATATTGTGGGGATCTCCCACAATAAGAGACCCCCCCACCCACCCCAGGTGATGCTGGTACTGCTGGTCTGGGTACCCGCTTTGAGAAGTGTTTGCGAGTGACAGGCAAGGTCACTGAGACAGCCCCAGAGTGGGCTGGAAAAGGATCGAGAGGCCACCAGCAGGAGGGGAAGGGCTGCTTCGTGATCACCTGGCCTGCGCCCGGCAGAGGGACAGACGCCAGCCGCAGGACCGGCAGAGGTTGAAGACACGGAGCCAGGTATCAGGTAGACGTGTGCGAACCCCAGCTTCATCTTCTCTTCGCTCCACAGCCTTGGGAAATTATTAAAGGACCTGAGTCTCATTTCAACACGGGAACATCACGTCCCCATCGACCACGTAAGGCTGCGGGCAGAACATAAAGCTGGTGGAGTGTCAGCATTTATTAGCAGAAGCAGACGTGATCCACCAAGGGGAGATTTAAAAACTGGCTTCCATGGAGGAGAGCTTTCAATCGTGTTACGTGGGTGTTTCCCCCGTCCCTGCAGCCCCTCCAGTCTGCCCTCATCCCGATGCCCTCCCCCACTCCCCCTCCCCGGCAGGCGCCAGCAGGGAAAGGTGCTCGTCCTGGGCTGTGCTGAGTCATCTCCGGGACCTACCGAGATGCCTGCCCCGGGGGCCCAGGTCCAGCTGAGTTTTAATTGCTTCTCAGCTCTGGGGTCTCGCTGCCTCTGGCGGGTGTCCACTCTTTGCCCCCGGGGCTCTGCTCTCCGCAGGGCGCCTCCAGCTGCCTCTTTGTCACCGCAGTCCCTCCGTGTGCCTCTTTCCCCCTGAAGCTGCCAGCGGGGTCGGGGTAAGCGTTGTGTCTCTGCAAACAAGGGGGGCTGAGATCCAGACTGTGGATGCTCTCCTAAAACCTCATGACCGATCTTAGAGGACAGGCCTCAGAGGCAGCTCAAGGGGGCAGGGGAGTCACAGCCCTGGGCTCGGGTCCACGGTGACGCTTCTCCACGCGTGGAGGGGACCAGTCCTGGGCCAGGCACATGGGTGGACCGCGGGTGATGGGTGGGAAGCCTGGAGCGCACAGGCTGACCTGATCACACTCTTTGAAGCAAGTTTCGTTTGGAAATAATGTCCAAGCTAGAGAAGTTATGGAACTAAGAACTCTGCAAGGATCACCCCTTCTTTATCCAGATTCCCCCATTGTTAGCAGAAAGAGTAACCTTTTCAAATGGAGATTTGAAAATGTTTACCCTATTATGTTGCAAAAACTGTGAGTCTGGGCATAGCTCCAAGCCTCTCTCTCCACCTCTGTGAGGTGGGAATAGAGTTACAGAGTTTCCACACGGACAGACTGAGCAGGAAGGGTGCAAAACGCCTGGTGTCAGAGTCTGACCAACACTGGCCACTGGCTTTCTTACCCTGTGGACGTCAGCCTGAGGGAAGTTTCCAAAACCCCGAGGGCAAAGGTCAGGGGAGGAGCCTGCCGCAGATTCCAGGGCAAACCAGCCTTTCTTCTCAGAACCTGAGCTATGGACCCACACCCACCAATTGAGGAACAAAACTTAACCTCCCGTGGACTGAACTGTGTCCCCCTCGGAGGTCATAGGTTGAAGCCCTAAGCTCCGAGGTGACGGTACTAGGAGGTGGGACCTTTGGGGGGTGATAAGGGCCCAGTGAGGTCAGAGGGCGAGGGCCCAGGATGGAGTTTGTGACTTTATCAGACAAAGGAGGAGAGAGACCACTGTCTGTCCACCACCCAGGGACACAGCATGAAGGCTCTGGGAAGAGGCTGGCAACAACTCCGATCTGGGGCTCCAGCCCCCAGAACCCTGAGAGGGAAATTTCTACCGTTTCAGCTGCCCAGAGACTGTGGTCTTTTATTGTCAGCCGCCCGCCCCGTGGCTCACAGGCCCCAGCGAGGCTGGGTTTGGGTTAATTGTAGAACACATCACATTTCTTCCCACCTCCCAGCCCTTTCCTGCCTGAGCGTCACCTCCTGAAGGGGCTGCGCCCACCCCCCAGCACCTGTGCTGATGCCCCAGCGCCGCTGGGCCTGCTCAGAGGCCCCTGCAGTCACATATGGAAATTGTGTTGTGTAGGCCCTTAACTCACTTTCCATCTCCTCCTTTACTCTCGCCTCCCCTTTGGGGGGTCCCCCTCCCCCCGACGATGCCTTAGCCACCCCTGGGGAAGGTGCCTCCCAGACCATGGACAGGTGAGGGAAGTTTGGGGATGGGTGGGGGAAGGGGCTGGGTCCCCATGGTGGTCTGCTCCGTGGATAGGCTGCAGGTGGGGTGTCAGGGGGCGCTCAGAGCCTGGGGCCCTGCAGCGGATGGAATCCTAACTGGGGGTGGCCCCTGTACCACCCACGCCCACCACCTCTGAGAGTGTCTGTCCAGAGGAGTGTGTTTCCGTCCCCCCCTCCCCACAGAGCAGCTGACACCTGCAGACCCCTCCTCTCCTGCCCCTCAACCTTCTCCCTCCCAGCGAAATGCAGATTCCCACATCTGCTCCTGCAAACCCCCTGGCTCCCATCACCTTCCTGAAAACCGGGCTCAGGTCTGTCTTTGGGAATCCAAGACCACACTGGGCCCTGAGCCACACACAGGCCCGGAAGGGAAACCTGAGGTTCAATTTAAGGTGGCTTGTTCCCCCTCCTCTGTCATACGTAGGATAGCAGGCTTAAAGGAAAAAGCACCAGGTTTATCACAGGTTATATTACCGAGTCCAAGCCCGCTCTGCTCGCTGCATGACGGGCCATTGAATCGGAGACGAGGTGTTGAGGCACAGAACACGACTTTACTCGGGAAGCCGGCAGACCAAGAAGACGGCAGACTAGTGGCTCTGAAAAGCCACCTTACGGGGTTTGGATGCCACTTTCTTTGATAGCGCAGAGGGGGAGGAGATGAGGAAGTAAAGTGAAAAGGCCATACGTTTTGCAGATATTCCCTGGAATGGCCGGCCTCAGGGAGGGGATGTGTTCACTTCTTCTTTTCTGCAGCCATCCACAGGTGGACAGGGTCAGATTGTCTCCCTGTGAGCTGAACAGAGACACTTTAACTTTCAGGCAGAGGGGCAGGGTTCCCAGAGGCAGGCCATTCTGTATGTTTATAATAACAAAAGCAAAGGTTAAAGTCAAAGAAACAGATAGAATATGGAGTCTGATTTAGCTGTCCTTGTTACAGTTATTCCCAGATTGAGGCAGGAGACAGATGGGCCCCAGGCTGAGCCCCTGGAGTTTGTCCCCTGTGGACAAATACTCCAAGACAAAGTTAATAGCAGGAGGGTAATAGGAGAGGCTGAGCCTGCCCAGATAAGAGATAAAGAGACCACCTCTTCCTCATTCTCGAGGTCAAGGAGACCTTCCCAACTGCTCATGCACAGAGAGGCTCCTTGGAGGTCAAAAGGGGAGTGATGTCAATCTACTCACCGGCCTCTTTGCTGGAATCCATCTTGGCGAAGAGATGCGCGCCCACCAGGGAAGATCCTGAGATAAACCAAATATGGACTCAGAACCAGGCGAAGCAAGATGATTGGCCAGAGGAAACCTGGAAGCAATGCCCCATGTAAGTGATTCAAACCACCACGAGGGCGTGACTCTCTCTCTGAGCCCTCCTGTGTGTCTATCCTCACGTACTCTTTTTCTTCCTAATAAATACTTTTTATTTCACTACTTTCTGTCTTTGTGGGAATTCATTTCTACAGGGCCAGGGCCTCATCCCTTGTCTCTGTCCCTGGTGGTTTAGTGGCTTGGATTCAGTGCTCTCACTGTCTTGGACTGACTTCAATCTCTGGCCAGGAACCGAAACCCTGCTTCAAACCGCTGCAGGCTGAGGCCACCTGAGACCAGGTTCACAGGATGATGAGTCATTATTTTTCCCTACACATCTTTGTATTTCCCAGGTTTCCCCCAATGAGTCTCTATAATGTTTCCAATCACACTTAAAGCAAGGTTATTCTGTACAAAGGCCCTGAAGTTGGAGATGCTGTGTCTCCTAATAGCAGAATTGAGTTAAGGAACATTGTTGGCAGTAAAAACACAACTTTTGAAGAGAAGTTGCTGGAATGTTCCCGGCGGGAGCAAGCAGCCCATAAAACAAGGGCAAACACAACTGAAGGGCACTTGTCACCTCCACAGTAGGATTCAAACAGCCCAGGAAGGGTCCCAGGCCCCCATGAGTCCCCAGGACTTGGAAATCCCCCACTGGAGGTGACATCCTTCAGGATAAAGCATTTTTGCTTCAAGGGATCCCCAAAGAATGGAGGATACAATGAGTTTTCTTCGGTTATTGATGTCTTAGTGTCCATGAAACTATCAGGGTTTTTTTTCCTTGAATAAGATTCCACCAATGTGGATTTTGTCAGGGGTTGAAGGATCCTGAATCCAGGTCTTCTGAACAAGCTGGGAGCACAAGCCTTTCTCGTGCGTGAGCAAAGGCCTCTGCACTCACCACGACAGCCCTCCGCAGTGTGTGTAACACCCATGTACCCGAAGCCAATTCAGTAGGCGAAGCAGAAGGACTTAGGAAGAGAAATGGGGAAATCATTAATTTCAAACTTAAAGGAAAGTTGGGAAAGTCAAACAGCGTGAAGAACACGTGTGTGGCTTCACCCGAGGTCACCTGCTGCTGGCCTGGTTCTCCTCCTTCTACTTTCTCAGCCTGTGGAGAGTTGGTCACATGCATATCACGGCCCCAAACGCCACCTGTGCGTTTCCGAGGACCAGGGGCGCTCCCATCCTGAACCACAGCCCAGGATCCACCTCAGTACAGGTAAATGGATACAACACATCTGTGGCTTGTGGTCCATTTCGTCATCTCACCCAGCACATCTATTTCAGCATTTCCCCCTCCAACAGCATCTGGGGTCAGGCATCACATTTTCTTGTCTTGTCTCTTTAGCCTGGTTTCATCTGGAACATTTCCAGTCTCCCCCCACCTCCACCCCTGTCTCCTCTTTTATTAGGACACCGCTCCTTTGGGCTTCACCCGTTGTTTCCTTGTGATGACACATCAGGCGTCTCTCAGCACTTACTGCTGGTCCAGCATCTTCCCCCATGGATGACATGATTAATCAATGTACTGATTGTTGGTATGGACTCTTCTGAGTCCCATCTTCCCCCAGGTTTGTAATTCGTCGTTGCCCCTGGTCGCTGTGGCACTCCCATCAGTGACTCAGGCCTGGTGGGCGGGCACCCTTCGAGCGGGTTCCATGTCCTTGTGACACTCCCTGTCCTTTCTGGAGCCAAATAAGCTGTTCTGGGCTCATCCTACTTTGCTCCAACCTGGAATCCACCGTTTCTCCAGGAGCAGTTCCCTTAGAGACCGAGATTGGGCCCTAAGTGTGTCAATACTGCTGGGGCGGTGGGGCGGTGGGGGCAGGTTCTTCTTGATCTCCTTGTGGACAGAGCTAGGCCCTCCAAGTCCAGTCCACAGTCTCTCTCCCTGTCCCCATTTCGTAGGTGTGCGACCTGTCCTCCACAACGGGACCCTATAGCTCTATCAACGCGCGGTCACCCACTTGCTCAGTCCTATTATACATCAAACATAATTTCAGGATGGTTCACCTGCACAACAAAAGCTAACAAGAGTCAGGATCCCTTTGCAATTCTCCCCCTGCCACTGCTACACACCCCACATAGACAGGGAGAAATTAAACAACAAATTAAATAGTTACAGTACGAAATATGGTGCATAAATTACGGATCAGGGACAGTTGTGTTCAGAAAAGTGAGTCCACATCAGCATCACATCCAGTGTCTCCTAGACCACCAGGCATTCTCTCCTCCCTCTCTGGGTTGCCTCCAATCATATTTTTTTTTTTTTTTTTTTTTTGCGGTACGCGGGCTTCTTACTGTTGCGGCCTCTCCCGTCGTGGAGCACAGTCTCCGGACGTGCAGGCTCAGCAGCCATGGCTTACGGGCCCAGCCGCTCCACGGCATGTGGGATCCTCCTGGACCGGGGCACGAACCCGTGTCCCCTGCATCGGCAGGCGGACTCTCAACCACTGTGACACCAGGGAAGCCCTCCAATCATATTTTTAATGAGATTTTCATTGAGTTTCAAATCAATGTGACAACTTAGAGAGCAGAGGCTAAAATAATGAATAGAATGGAATTACGCAGTGGAAAGTACAATAGCCACTGGCCGCTGAAATCAGATTTTATTACTATGTTGATTTTTTTTCAGGATGCGGAAAATATGGTGTATGTCCTTAGTTTGAAATTAATGTAAAATATTAACAAATTGTCAGGGGGTAGGGCAGAGGAGCATTTTTCTGTTAATGTCCTCATGCCCAATAAATCTTATCTTTTCCTTTGGACAATTAAAAAAAAAAGAAATATGATACAACTGAAATACGAACATTGTTCCAAAATTATTACTAGTTTGATACTAATTCGCAAAGAATTGAAGCAACCAAGTTGGAGAACCACAGGGAAGTGCAGGTGTGGTGTGATGATGGGCCTGCCCCCCTGGCGGTCACAGACCCACAGAGAGGTTCTTTGTGCAGAAGGCACTCTGTCATCCAATAGAAAACCTGGTGCTCAGAAGGAACTACTGTCGCTGGCTTTGTCTTGAAGTATTACAGTCACGTGGGGCACGGCCGCTGGATCTGTTTCCCACTGAGATCGGTGCTGTCACACGGGTCTGTTTCCTGGCTGGAACCACCAGTGCACAGTTCTCAGGGTTGGGAGGTGACCTTACGTTTGCTGTTCTCTCGGTGTGCCCGATATCACCCGCCTACCCCGAGTCTATCAAACATTCTAGAAGGTTGTCAGGTCCAGTCATAACAGCACCATCAGAGTTCCTCTAGAATCACCCAGATTTGGCAAATAAGCTGTCATAGCATAGAACAAAGCTTGCTTTGCACACATTCATAAACCTGATTTGTCTCCAACGAGCCTATTTTCCAATTGGCGGCCCTGATTTCAGTTGAGAGGTGATATCTTGTCATCACATACTGCCCACAAGCATGGAATTCTACATCAAACCCACAGGAGGGTTTTGAACAGGAAATGCTCCAGCTGGTTTTTCTAACAGGAAGGTGTAAAGCTCAGTCCACCACCCATCTCTCCACCTATTTATTCTGCGATCCCGTAGCGGCCACAGCGGACCACATTCCCACCAGCAGTGCACAGATTCCAAATTCTCCATGTGAAAGACTTTTTAAAATACAAAATTATGTCTACATCCATAAGATAATTTTCTCCTTCTCTCTTTTTCAACAATAGGCATATTAAAAGCACATATATTAGTATTTGTTTTGCCTTGCCATCCTAGCATATCAGTTTTCCTACAATATTCAGTGAAGACTAAATAAAAATTTCAAATGATGCGGTTAGACCATGTTGATAAAAGTTTCAACAAAGCTGACGGTACACACAAGTCATGAAGTGATGTGTGTACAAGCCAGAGGGTCTGGCTCACTCCCATACGGGATTCTCTGAGGGACCTGAGACGTTATACGTGACCCAACGTGGTGCCTCCCTCTCGGAGCCTGGAAACAAAGTTAAATAATTAATAACTCACATCCTTTATTACCCTGTCACTGATTTTCAAAACTTTTATGAATTGATGAATGTCATTTTCACATAATATTGTAAATGGATCCTCAATGTATAAACAGAGGAAACAGGGGCTGCCCTGACTCCCTAGGAGGTGCAGTGAGGAGGGTGGGAGATACCACCCCCCCCACACCCATTCTTTGTCCTTCCTGAGGAGTTTTTTCAGAGTGTAAGTTGAAAATGAATACTCTAAACCCAGGGTTGGCAAAGTATGGCCCATGAGCCAAACTTGGCCCACTGCCCGCTTTTATAAATAAAGTTTTATTGGAACACAACCATGCCTAGAGGTTGACATTGTCTATGGCTTTCTTGGTTCAATGGCAGCGCTGAGTCATCACAACAGAGACCACTTTGCCCGCAAAGCCTAAACTATTTACCATTTGGCCCTTTAGAGAAAAAGTTTTCCAAGCTCCTTTTAAAGTTTAGCTCAACTGACAGAGAGACTGAGGAATTCCTGTGCTCAGGTCACAGCCTGTGCATGGACAGGGCTCTCAGACTGACCAGCTGGGGCATGTGTGGCCGTGTGTGGGAGGGGGGCATGGGGTGTCACAGCCCACATCTCAGGTAGGAGGCTGGTGGTTTCTTAAAGGAAAAAGGGCGCTGTTAGCAGAAAGAGGAAAGGATACAGGCCAAGAAGAGCAAAATAGGGACATTGCCATGTATGTATTTAAAACAATAGTGGAAAACTAAATAAATGAATAATCAAACGTCCTTTTTTAAATTTTTTTTTACTGAAGTATAGTTGATTAACAAAAAACAAGTCTTTAAGCATAGGGCACAAATATTTTCTTAACAGAAAGTATATTATCAACTTGACCCAGTCCTTAAATGGAATCAGGAGGGAGCAGGATGGTCCTGGCCTAGATGCTGGCAAACACACAGCTTTCGATCGTGGCTGCCTGCTCTCTTGGACATCATAGTTGAATCTGTGAGAAACCCCAGGGTCCCACAGCACTCCTGAGTCCACCGAGAGCTGCTGGAACGTCAGAGGGTCTTTCTGCTTCTTCCTAGCAATTTAAGAAGCCATAGCAGATGAGGCCAACATTTAAAGACATGATATTATGAGAACTCTGAGCTCCATCGCCACCTCATCTTAAAGTCAATGACACTGACAAGTGCTTGGTTAATACGGTTTGACTAAGTGTTCTGCACCCCTCCGGTAGGAGAGATATCAACTCTCCCAGTCCACGACCACGCCTGGTGCTTTCTGAGGCTGACCAGGCTTTCTGAAGCTTCGGCCTCAGAACCCTGCTGAGCTCGAGATACTGTCAGAGGAACCCAGACACGCTGGGGACACTGCCATGTGTGCGCACCCTTGCTCTTTGCACGCCCTAATAATCTAGGCCTCTATACTTTATTCCCGGGTCCCACAGAGTTATGGTTTTTGGAGACAAAGAAATTTGAAAAGGAATCTGTTGGGAACGCCCTCCTCAACTACGTGCACATTTTCTCCAGTACTGTGTAATTAGCAGCTGCCACTTGTTAGCCAAGTAAGAATTAGGAGGAGGGGAATTCAGTGTCACCCAGTGACAGCATGAGCTATTTGTTCTTCCCAATATTTATGGGATTTTACCTACAGTATTGTTAAGGTGGCCCAATGTTGTCATAAAATATGACATTCAGTTTGCTGACGCTGTCTCCAGGTTTTAAAGAAAATCCAGGCAGGTGGAATTTCTTTGGAAGTGGATTGCTTCCACTGGGTTACAGGCCGTGGTCAGCATTACTGGGACTTTCCGTTCACAAGGGACCCCATGGGCTGGGAGTTCCAATGTGGGGCACTGGCTGCATAGACTTGATGTCAGCAATGCCCCGTGTTCAACCCACTCACTGTCAACTGAAAGCAGAGTGAAAACAAAGTAAAGGAAAAGGAAAGGTCAGAACAGACACGAGGGTGTGGGGATCTGTGTGCAGGACCACAACCTAAATCATCTCCTGGAACCCGGAGGGGCACAGCTGTCAGCACTGTCATCTTCCTTCGGATGA
Source organism: Tursiops truncatus (assembly GCF_011762595.2). Taxonomy (NCBI): domain Eukaryota; kingdom Metazoa; phylum Chordata; class Mammalia; order Artiodactyla; family Delphinidae; genus Tursiops; species Tursiops truncatus. The sequence goes on from NC_047042.1 coordinate 2,913,030, forward strand.
CACTGAAGGGCCTTGTGGTGTCACTTGCGGATTCTGCAAGATTCTGAGTGCTGTCACCATCTTTGCTATCCTGTTGAAGACCACAGTCTACAGCAGACATTAATGTCATGCTTAGCTATTGTTAATTGGTTTGAATAAATTTACTGAGGGAACTATTTTGCTCAGATAGATATAATTATAACATAACATATAGCGTTTTCTAATTTCCTTTTTCACTTTGTATTTTTAATAGCATCCATTTAAATAACATATTTAAACAACACCATTTTCGGTGGCTACAGATTTTTCTTTCGTAGAGCGAAACAATAATTTATTTTACTAACTCTGTTATTGAAGGTTTTCCTGTCCACCTCTTCACTTACACTGAATTCTGAGAATAAGGAATTCTGAATTAAAAGTGTGCCCATGGTAAGGTTGCAGTAGATCTTCAAATCATCCCACGGGAGCATTGTAATAATTTCTATTATCACCTGTAGCTACATGAGACGGTGTCCATCTCTCTACACCTGTAATTATTTTTCTTAACTTACTTTCCCATCACAGTGAAAACATTTCTTTTAAGGAGTGTAAAATTGTCTATTTAGGCTTTCCCACAGCTTTCGTTAACTGATTTTTGTTGCATGACCCTGAGATCATTCTGATATTTTGAGGGTATAAGTCATACTTTGAGGGATGTCTTGGAAAGGAAATACAATTTATGGAGTACTTATCATGTAGTTTAGCTCATTTATGTTTCATGTCTTATTTAATTCCAAACACCTCCGAGTCAGGTACTGTTATTGTTCTCGTCTTACAGATGAAGAACTAGAGGCTTGGAGAGGTTAAATTCTGTGCCCTCCACAGCCCACAAGCGGTGCAGCCTTTGCAACTCCAGATGCTGAACCCTTAGTCACAGAATTGCCCAGCTGCATGACATGCTTGATTCCTAAGATAGATTCCAGAAGTAAAAACTGACTTGACAGGTATGAATGTTTTCTTAATTAAGACTATCTATGTATGTCTGTATCTCCAAATCATTTCTGAAAGCACTGTAATAAGTTTATTTTCACCAGTAGCTGCATGAGAGAGCTCCTTGTCCAACACCTTCTTCAGGATATATATATATATATTTTTTTTTTTTTTTTTTTTTTTTTTTTTTGCGGTACGCGGGCCTCTCACTGCTGTGGCCTCTCCCGTTGCGGAGCACAGGCTCCGGACGCGCAGGCTCAGCGGCCATGGCTCACGGGCCCAGCCGCTCCGCGGCCTGTGGGATCTTCACGGACCGGGGCACGAACCCGCGTCCCCTGCATCGGCAGGCAGACTCTCAACCACTGCGCCACCAGGGAAGCCCCTGGATATATATTTTTGCCTTTGATAATTTTAAAGATGACAATATTTGCTACTGTTATTTTTTTAAACTTATTTTTATTGAAGTATAGTTGATTTAAAATGTTGTGTTAGTTTCAAGTGTACAGCAAACTGATTCAGTAATACATATACATGTGTTCATTCTCTCTCAGGTTGTTTTCCTTTATAGGTTATTACAAGATATTGAGTAGAGTTCCCTGTGCTATACAGTAGTTCCTTGTTGATTATCTATTTTATCTATTAAAATAGTAGTGTGTATCTATTAATCCCAAACTCCAATTTATCCCTCCCCCATCTTTCCCTTTGGCAACCACAAGTTTGTTTTCTATGTCTGTGATTCTGTTTCTATTTCATAGATAAGTTCATTTGTGTCATAGTTTAGATTCCACATATAAATGATATATGATATTTGTCTTTCTCTGTCTGAGTTACTTCACTTAATATGACAATCTCTAGGTCCATCCAGGTTGCTGCAAATGGCATCATTTCATTCTTTTTTATGGCTTAGTGGTATTCCATGGTATATGTGTACCACATCTTCTTTATCCGTTCATCTGTTGAAGGACATTTAGGTTGTGTCCCTGTCCTGGCTGCCGTAGATAGTGCTGCTATGACACTCACTGTTGTTTTGCTTCGCATTTTCTTCAGGCTCCAGAGAACCAAGTGTTACAACCTGCAGTCTTCGGCCACCTAGAATCCCCTCAAACAGCTCTTGAGTTCCAGCAGCTGTCTCCCGCTCTTCTCAGCTGTCCTGCTTCCTGTCCAGGTGGTACCGTAATGCTTGCACACCTTTGGTCATCCCAGATCCTTGACACGTCCCGGGACCTGGCCTCCCTCCTGATGGCTGTCACCACTTAGTGTTGACATCTTGGTGGAACTCCAAGTCTGGGTGAAGGATGCACGCCTGAGCTGACTCCCCAGGCCCCCCACCATGCATCTCTGCCTGCTGTCACTCCACCGAGCTCCCCACCATCACATCTGTCAACACAGCTATGTCATCCCCAGAATCCACCTCATTTCCAGCACTTTCCGGAAACGGGACTCATCATCTGACTGCTGAGCAGTGTTCCTTTAACTTCTAACAAATAGTTCCCATCATTCTGCAGATTTTCTATGCAATTGAATTCTAACTTTGTTGAATTCTAAAGATGACATTCCAGGCATCTGAACAAGGCCTGCACCTCTGTTCTCGTGAGTCTCGGGTTCCCACAAGAAAGGATGAGATTTGGAGTGTGTAGACAATGCAAACTTGTGCTCTGTCTTTACTATTTAATGCCTGTGTCACAGTGTCACTTAGCTTCCCGGTGCCCCAGTTTCCTTATCTGCAAAAGACAGGTACTAGCGCTTACTGCTCTGGATTTTTCTGGGCGTCAGAGGTGCAGACTGCATGAAGACACCCTGTATACGGTTATAATATTATCAACAATAGTAGCAAAGAATCAAATGACCATCTGCTGCCTTCTTTTTCTCCTGTTCTTAGAGCAAACTAGCCTGTGCACAGGGCTGGGTCCATTTCCTTCCCCAGGAGTGAGGAGTGTGGACTGAAGGTCTGAATGTATGGTTCCTCCTCCCCCCTCCCCCTCCCCCAAAGCTTTACCTGGACCAGAACCCCTCCAGTGCTCATGGCCTCTGCAGTTTCCAGAGCGGCAGGTATGGACACATCTGCCTTACAGGGCCTGAGGAGATGGCAAGAAGGGCGAGCCCCTCAGGCCCTGCTCAAAGGTTGCCGACTGTGGTGAGACTGGGGGTGTCCACTCATAGGCTCAAATCCCATCCACTGCAGCTCCCTCTGCCTCTGTCCCTACCCCCAAATCCACAAGCAGTGGGTGATACATAAACATAGGGAGACAAGAAAAGAAGGAGACCACACATGATCGTGATACCCCCAGAGTGGGATGCTGAATAACAAATGTCCCATTGGGTGACTGTGACAGTTTACCTGTCAACTTGCCTGGGTCACGGGGCACCCAGATATTTGGTTACACTTTGCTCTGGGTGTGTCTGTTTGGGTGTTTCTGGATGCAATTAACATTTGAATTGAGTAAAGCTGACGGCCCTCCCCAGTGTGAGTAGGCCTCATCCAATCCACTGAAAGTCTGACTAGAATGGAAGACCGAGTAAGAGAGAATCCCTTCTCTCTGCCTCAGTGTCTTTAAAGCTAGGACATCCGTCTTCTCCTGCTTTTGGACTCGGATTCAGACTGGAACTTACACCATCAGCTCTCCTGCTTCCCAGGTCTTTGGACTTGGCATGAAATTACACTCTACCCTACTCTGCTGGTTCTGGACTTCTCCATAATCACGTGAGTCAGTTTCTTTTCTTTTTTTAGTTTTTGGCCACACCATGTGGCATGCAGGATCTTAGTTCCCTGACCAGGGATCGAACTTGTGCACCCTGCCTTGGAAGTGCAGACTCTTATCCACTGGACCACCAGGGAAGTCCCCAGTTTCTTAAAATAAATTAGTACACACACACACACACACACACACACCATGTTGATTCTGTTTCTCTGGAGAACCCTTGACTACTACAGTGACTTCTCTCTGTAGTAATGGAACATCTATGTGATCCTGACAGAACTATTTATCCTCCCTAAGCCTTGGTTTCCTCTTCTGTACAGTGGGGGTCATAAAATTGACCTCATATGTAAAAATGTTGGAAGGATTAGGGAACACCTAGCACTTGGCATTGGACTTATGCTAAGGATCAACAGACCAAGGCTTTGGTAGGTTTACAAAGCACTGTGTTTTCAAAGGCACCACTTCACTGGGTATTTACTACAGGGAATCTTTTCATCCCCCTTGGCACGCTTGCCTAGGCCACACTAATGGGCAGCTGTGGAGATGTCTCTACTGTGCAGGTCTTTTCTGCCTTCAAATTCGGTTCCTATTAGACAAGTGTTTCTCAACATGGCATCACAGACAAACGCACAAGAATTACCTGTAGACAAACATGCAGATTCTTGAACCCCACCCAGACCCACTGATTAGGGCAAGAAGCAGGGAATTTGCATTTTGAACCAGCTCCCTAGGTGATTCTCTGCCCCAGGTCCTGCTGAGACCCCTGACTCCATGCAGGCATAATTAAGCCCCTGAATTACACTTTGTGCAAGAATTAACAGTCTTAATCACCTGCAAACACTGATTGACAATAAAATGGCATGAGAGAGTTTGGTTTTTATAGAAAATGATGCAGTAGCCATCTCCTGGTGTAACCAACTGGGGCTTTAGTGTGAGAATGCGGTGCCTTTGAGGACAGCTCCCCCCAACTCCGTGGTTCCATCTGGTTGGTGAATGGGGTCATGCTGATGATTCTGCAGACCTCCAAGCCTCCAGTGACATCGTGAGCAGATAAACTCCTGAGTGAAAGAGGAAATTTGTCCATGAGATGGTGTCCTTGGGCATCTGCAGATGTCACTCAGTCATGTGGTTATCCTCTAACACTGCTACACCTAGTTAGCCTGCCTGCTATGTGTGTAGGAAATGCCCAACCCATGAGTAAGGCCAGTGTTATGGAAAGTTGAACTGACAGTGGAATAGGGTCAAGCCTGAAGTCCAGCTTTTGACTGTGACTGCAGAGCCAATGAGGCTCTATCTGTTCCTCCTTAATCTCTTTTAATCTCAAATATCTGTTCAGATTCACTTAAGTCTTTAGTCTTTGAAGCCTGGTTCATCAAGAAAGGCAGAAAAAGGGAAGAAAACTGGGTTCCTTGGGTCCTGCTGTAAAAATGTACAGATACAGAGATCTGGTCTTTAAGGGAAATAACTAGTTATTTCTGCAGACCTACCGGCTCCAGCCAGTCCCCACTCCACCATCCCACTGCCATCATCCCATCGTGAGCTGGGTGCTGTGGACCTTGAGAAGCCTGCTGAGTTTCCTGGGAGGCAGAACACCATAGGCTCTTCTGTCCCACTCCTTGCTTTGCACATTTCAGTTCATCTTTTTGTTGAATAAATAAATCACATGTGAGCCTTTTAAAGAGTGGGACAGGGCTTCCCTGGTGGTGCAGTGGTTGAGAATCTGCCTGCCAATGCAGGGGACACGGGTTCGAGCCCTGGTCTGGGAAGATCCCACATGCCGTGGAGCAACTGGGCCCCTGAGCCACAACTACTGAGCCTGCGCGTCTGGAGCCTGTGCTCCGCAACGAGAGGCCCCGATAGTGAGAGGCCCGCGCACCGCGATGAAGAGTGGCCCCCGCTTGCCACAATTAGAGAAAGCCCTCGCACAGAAACGAAGACCCAACACAGCCCTAAATAAATTAATTAATTAATTAATTAATTAATTAAAAAAAAAAAAGAGTGGGACAGAGCTGGTTCATTTCGATGAGAGTTGGAAAGAGAGAGAAAGACCCTGCGCCTTCTGATGTGTGAATGTGTGCTGTTTGTAGGCTCGTGCTGGGGTAAGTGGTACAGAAAGGGGTCAGAAAGGAAGCACAGGAAAGATGGAAACACGGGCTCTACATCTAATGATTCTCTGACAGCTGCCTCCATTGTTGCTGATACCTCGGGTTCTCCTTCCCGAGGCTGAACAACCTTGGGGTTATTATGATGGTGGGAATCACCGAGTTTGGGACCCTCTTACCCCTGGGTTATTGGATTATTTAAAGGTTTCAACCTTTACAATTTCTTCCTCTCAAATCCTTGGTTACCCTGTTGCTGTTTGTTAAAATAGTATCTGGGACTTGCATTTCCTTCCAGGATAAACAAAAAGAGACTGGATTTGACCTCCTCCCTGAAACTAGCAAAACAAGGCAAAGTAGATGAAACATTGGATTTCAAGACACTGGAAACCTGGCAATGAAGGGTAGTAACCCCTGAAAGTTGGAAACAAACAACGGGAGACTTACAATGTCCCCAACTTACTGCACTGAGAGTATTTCCAAGCCCCAGTGCATGGAGGGGAATTCAGAGAGATCTCAGAAGACACCCTGACATGAGGAAGTTGAGAAGAGAGTGAGGGTGGACCCAGAAGCTAGAGTTACTAATTGCTGGGCGCCATAGGTTAGAAAGCTGAAGAGAGAGAGAGAGAGATCCAAGATCTGCAGAGGGTCCAATTTGAGTATTCAGCTGAGTACCGTGTATGAGGAAATTATCTGAGGCTAGGGAAAGAACCACCCAAAAGGGTTAAAGGGAGCAGCTCACATAGGTCAGGGACTAGTACCTGTTTCCACCTGTAGACTAGAAACCCCAATATCCATGGGCAATTAGGTAAACAAGCAGAAGGGTCTTACCCAGGTAGGAGAAAATCCTTAATGCTATACCGAGTACTGCTCCAGTCCCATCTAACCAATTTTAAAAGAAAGACCTGAAAGGATCCATCCAACAGTGTCTGAGTAACTAAACTTTATCTCACAAAAATGATATAAGTCAATGGATCAAAACTAACCCAGATTGGTACAAATGCTAGAATGAGCAGACAGGCATCTTAAATAGTAACTAAAACTGTACTTTATATGTTGGAAAGTTAAGTAGAAACATGGAAAATAGAGAAAATATTCAAATAAAAATTCTAGAGATAAAAATTAGAGTGTGTAAGATGAGAACTTTATGGGTAGGGTGACAAACTGGACATTGCAGAAGGAAATCTTAGTGAACTTGAAGACAGAGTGATAGAAACTATCCACAATGAAATACAGAAAGAAATACACAGAGAAAAGTGAGTGAATACAATGAACATAGTGAATTGCGAGACAACTTCAAGATGCATAATATATGTGCAATTGGAGTCCTGAGAAAGAGGAGAGAGTGGGGACCGAAAAGATCTTTGAAGAAATAATGCCTGGATTTTTCCCATTATTGCAGGCTTTTTAAAATTGTAACTATGATAAGGGAGGTTTTTCTGCATTCCCCACATTCCAAAGGTGACTAGGAATGGACACTAGGCAATGCAACTGCTTGTGTTGCCTTTTGCTACCCACCCACCTGTTAATCCACAGAGTCAAAAAGCTCCAGGAACACCAACTTCACAATAGTTTCCATGAAGAAAACTATATCAAGACAGATGAAAACCAGTGATAAAAGAAAACCTAAAAGCAATCAGGGGAAAAAGACATTTGTATAGGGAAACAAATATACAGATAACAGCAGATTTCTCATCAGAAACTATGGGAACAAGAAGATAGTGTATGGAAGTACTGAGAGAAAAAAAAAACAAAAAAAAACTATGAACTTTTATTCCCAGTAAAAATATCTTTCAAAGACTAAAGCAGGGCTTCCCTGGTGGCGCAGTGGTTGAGAGTCCGCCTACCGATGCAGGGGACACGGGTTTGTGCCCCAGTCTGGGAAGATCCCACATGCCGCGGAGCGGCTGGGCCCGTGAGCCACGGCCGCTGAGCCTGCGCGTCCGGAGCCTGTGCTCCGCAACGGGAGAGGCCACAACAGTGAGAGGCCCGCGTACCGCAAAAAAAAAAAAAAAAAAAAAAGACTAAAGCAAAGTGAAATCTTTCTCAAACATAATAAAACTGAAAGAATTCACCACCAGAAAACATGCATTATGAGAAATTTTAAAGGAAGTTCATTAGGCAAAAGGAAGTTAATACCAGAAGGAAAAGAAGATCTATATAATTGAATGAAAAGTTCTGGAAGTGGCAACTAAATAAACACAATTTTCTGTATATGTATATATTAAGTCACCTTGATGTACATTTTAAATATTTTACAATTTTATTTGTCAATTATACCTCAAAAATATTTTTTCCCTTACGATTTAATTCTCTTGAAAAGATAATTAACTGTTTAAAAAATAATAACAATGCAGTGTGGGGTTGATAGCATGTGCAAGATTGAACTATATGACAAGAATAAGAAAAAGGATGGGAGGGAAAAGATGGAAGTAGCCTAAAGAACTTCCTTTTAGGAATCTAGATTTACTAATTGCTGGGTGCCATAGATTAGAAAGCTTCAGAGAGAGAATGAGGGAATTCCAAGGAAGAAATTGCAATTGAGTTTCTCTCTCAAAAATTGATAGAACAAATGGAAAAAAACGAGAAAGGACCTAGAATATTTAATGACCTAATTGATGTTTATAAAACATTCCACATAACGACAGCAGAATACACATTCTTTTCAAGTGCACATGGAACATTTACCAAGACAGACAATATTCTGGGTCAGAAAACAAGCCTCAATAAGTTTAAAAGGATTCAAATCATACAACTTATGTTCTCTGTCCATAATGGAATTAACTTAGAAATTTATGAAAGGAAAGTTACCAAATATTTGAAAATGATGTAACACACTTCTAAATAAAACCTAGGACAAAGAAATCAAAAGTGAAATTAAAAAGTATTTTGAACTAAACGAAAATAAAAACACAACATAAAAATTTTGGATGCTTCTAGAGGAAATTTTATAGCACTAAAGAACTATATTAAAAGTTAAAATCAATGACCTCAGCTTCCACCTAAGGTGGAACTAGTAAAATAAACCAAACATAAAAAGAAAACAAAAAATAATAAACATTTGAGTGAAAAAATGAAATAGAAAAACAATAGAGGAAATTAATGAACCCCAAAATGGCTGCTTTTAGACAGATACGGAAAGAGAGAACACAAATTACAAATCTCAGATATGAGTGTAGTGTCATCACTATAGATTCTATAGATATTAAAAGAATACTAAGGGAATGCTGTGAACAACTTTATGCTGTAAATTTGAAAACATAAGTAAAATTCACCAATCTTTGAAACATATAAAGTTATCAAAGTTTATAGAAAATATCTAATCTAAATAGCCCTATATGTATTAAAAATCAAATTTACAGATAAAACACTTTCCCAGAAGAAAACTAGGGAGACAGATGACTTCACTTCCAATCATTTAAGGAAGAAATAATATCAATACTGCCATAACTCTTACAGAAAATTCAAAAGGAGGGAAAATTTCCAACTCACGCCATGAGCGTTTCCTTGATACCAAAACCAAAGACATTACAAGAAGACAGACAAGTATCAGTCACGAACACAGACATAACAATTCTAAAGCCAGTTTTAACAAATCAAATTCAGCAATATATAAAAAGGATAATACACCGTAACCAAGCAGGCTTTATCCCAGGAATGTAAGACTGCTTTAACATTTGCCAAGTAATCAATATAATGCATCCTATTAACAAGTTAAGAAAGAAACACCATGTGGTCATTGCAATATAGACATGCAACCTGATAAATTTTATCATCAATGTGGGAATAGAGGGGAATACCCTCAACTTGATGAAGGGCATCTATGACAAACCTACTGCTAACATCACACTTATTAAGACTGAATGCTTGAATGCTTGTCCCTAAGATAAGAAACAAGTATATCCATTCACAGTCCTTTGATCCAACTCTGAACTGAAGGAATAGTCAGTAAAATAAGCAAGATATAGAAATAAAAAACATCCAGATTGGAATGAGAGAAATGAAACTGTCTTTATTCATGGATATCGTGATCAGCTATGTAAAAAATAGGAGAATCTACAGAGAGAGCCACCAGACCTGATAAGCGAGTTAGCAATCTTGCAGGAAACAAGAGTGATATACAACAACCGACTGTATTTCTGTACACTAGCAATGAATAAGCAGAAATAGAAATTTTAAAATATTATTTATAATAGTAACAAAAATATGAAATACTTGGGGACAAATCCAACAACAGATCTAACGACCCATACCCACAGAAGAATTGCTGAAACTCACAGAAATAAAGGTTACCCAAATTGAGAAATACACTGTGCTCATAGTTTGGGGCACTCGATATTGCAAAGATTGATCAATAGTTTCAAAATAATACTAATAATAATCTCTGCAGACATTTTTGTAGAAATTGACAAGCTCACTCTAAAATTTATACAGCACATCAAAGGACTTAAAATAACCGAAACAAAAAACAGTTTTTTGAAAGAGAAAAAAGTTGGAGTAATAACACTATCTGAACTCGATTCATTATAAACTTACTATAATCAGTGATAGACAAATAGATCAATGGAACAGAATGGAGTATCCAGAAATAGATACACACATGTTTGGAGACTAATTTTTGATGAAGGTGCAAAGGCAATGCAGTGGAGAAAGAATAGTCTTCTCAATAAGTGGTGCTGGAATAATTGGATATCACTATGTTATTAAAAAAAAGGAAAAAAGAACATCAAACCATATCTTTACTCAAATGCAGCAATTAACATGAAATGGGTCATAGACTTAATTGTACAGCCTAACGCTGTAAAACTTCTAGATGAAAAGCAGGAGAAAATTTTTGTGATTTAGATCAGGCAAAGATCTCTTAGATATAATAACACCAAAGCATAATCTAAAAAATGAAAAATTGATAAATTGGATTTCATCAAAATTTAAAACTTCTACTCTTCCAAAGAGACGAGAATGAAAAGACAAGACACAGATTGGGAAAAATATCTGCAAATCCTCTACGTGATAAAGGATTTATATCCAGAATATGTAAATAATTCTCAAACTCACTAATAAGAAAGTTCAGTTAAAATTGGGCAAAAAGAAAAAACATATTTCACCAAAGAAGATGTACAGGTGGCAACTATTAAGACTATTCAATATTATTAGTTATTATGAAAATGTAAATTAAAACCACAGTGAAATACCACTACATACTTACTTAATGGCTAAAACGTAAAAGACTGAGATGGTTAATTTTATGTGTCAACTTGGCTGGGCCATCCTTCTCAGATAAGTAGGCAAGCATTATTCTGGATGTTTCTGTGAGAGTGTTTTGGGGTGAGATTAACACCCAAGTGAATGAATGAATGAAAATTTTATTTGCTCTGGGGTCTCTCTCAACAAACCATTTCTACAAATTCATTCTCTCCAGGAGCAAAGAATCCATTTGGGGAATAGACACGGACACCCAAATCAGCACACTTTTGCAATACGCCTGCCGCTCACCACGTTGGCATGCTTGGGGGCACAGCAATGGCAACCCTGTCCACAAAACGTCTGTGGTCTAAGAGGGGAAGGGAAGAGACACATCCTGAAATAGAGACCTCAGTCTCTGTCCTGCCATCTGCCACTGCCCCCATGCAGGCTCCTCTATATCCGCCCTCTTAAGACCACCTGCCCTCTGCCACCTGACGCCTCTGCCAGCCGGCCTCCCTTCAGTGGGGCCCATAACTGCCTTTCTCAGAGTCCAGCTTCTCTTTTTATCAGTTGAGGACACTTTTTCCCCCAGAACCACTGGCATCCCCTTGGTTACAGTTGTTTATTCGTGTAGCTGGTATTTAACTGGGGGTGGGAAGTGAGCCCCATCCGGAAGATGTAAAATGATGACTTTGTCCTTCAGACTCTGTCAGGTGCTTCCGGGGGCAGCTTGCTCTGGGTCAGTGGAGGATCAGAGCGCCGGTATCCCACTGAGGGCAACAGAGCTTCTCCTGGTGTCTGAACTCCAGGGCCCGCGACTGGCCTTGCTTCTTTGCTCCAGTGAGGCAAAGCACATGCTCACTCTGTTTGTTGACTGGAGGGACAGTGTGAAAGATGAGCTGGGGAAAATGCCCAGAGTTTGGGTCTGGCAGCCCTTCAGGATTTACCACTGTTTCATAGGTTTGTGATGGGGGGCCTTTTGCACACGTGTTCCTTTTTAATCTGAATATTATGTGATGTGTTGCGTATTTTTATCATTACCGTTGGGCAGAGAATGAGCTTTGCTACAGCCTTACGGCACAGCAAAGGTGGCATGCTCATCACTAAACCCAGAGCACCGGTCTCATGTGTTTAAAAGCCTCTGCTTGGTTTTCCATAGCCAACATCCCATAGTTTTTACTTTACTTTGAAATGCTGGGTGACAGAGGAAAACAATTCGCCAGAAAGAAAAAAAAAAGAAAAAAATCTAATCCTTTCCCTCTAAGGGCAAAAATGGAATATGCTATGGCAACATTTGAAGCAGATCTTACTTAATAAACAATTAAATTTCCATTTTAATCCTCTTCTTGATGTAGTTTCTCAGGTTGAAAATATATTTCATCCATGAGTGGATTCTTGGTGGCAGTCAACTGAAATGACATTTTAAATATAGGTAACATTTAGGTAATAAATATAGCCTGCTGTATGTGCTCAGAATAACAGCAACATAAAAAAACTAATCACTTTATTGATTTCCATTAAGTATCACTTCCTTAATTTTCACGTTCAGGAAAAATTGTCTGCCAGCGTTAGCCTTTTTATTCAATTATTTTTAGCTGAGTCAGACATCCATAACTCTATTAAAAAAACAGGATTTTTTCTTATGTTACTTAATTTGGAATCCACATATGTAATTAGAGGTTTCAAATGAAGTATTTTGCACGACATAACAATTGCTCACAGGAGATCCAGAGGGAAAGATTCTGGGTAAAAATGTACATTTCTGACATTTGTGAGCGAAGAGAAAGGCCTCATTTTGGTAAAGAATATGATACTGAACACTATTCCGTGAGAATTCAGACGTATGCTCTCATTTTTTCTTCTTCTAATCAAATTATAGAGTTTTGTAGATGTGGTGCTGTAATTTATTGATAAAATGAGAAATACATAGTTGGTCTTCATCCACTGTTCCTGCACAGAGCTCCTAAAACCCTTGTAATTTTCTCTACAAGAGCAGAGGGGGATCTTTTGTTGTAATATTTAGTTTTGTTCCCAGTTCCTGAGATAGCTTCAGAGTGATAATGGTGAAATGGGTGTCTTTTATCTTTGACAGAAGAAGTTCCTTTCAACCACACCTCAGTTTATGTTAATGAGATAACTTTGGGAAAGCCCCTAAGGGTGGGGGGACTTGTTGCCAGGCAACCAACCGAGTGATTAGAGGGTTGGAACTTTCAACCCCACCCCCACCTCCAGGGAGGGGAGAGCAGCTGGAGATTGAGTCCCGACACCATTGGCTAATAATTTAATCAACCATGCCTGTGTAGTGAAGCCTTATAAAAACCCCAGAAGGATGGGGATCAGACAGCTTCTGGGTTTGGTGAACATGTGGAAGTGCTGGGAGAGTGGCACATCTGGAGGGCACGGAAGCTCTGTGCTCTTTCCCCATACTTTGCCTGTGCATCTCTTCCGTCTGGCTGTTCCTGAGTTATGTATTTTTTTATAATAAACTGGTGATCTAGTAAATAAAATGTTTCTTTGAGTTTCGTGATCTACTCTAGCAAATTAATTGAACCTGAGCAGGGGGTCATGGGAACCTCAGATTCATGGCCATTTGGTCAGAAGCACAGGCGACAACCTGGATTTGTGACTGGCATCTGAAGGGGGGGCAGTCCTGTGGGATCTGACCCTATAGTGTCTAAATTAAATGGTAGGACATCCAGTTGGTGTCACAAAATCCTGTGGAATTAAGTTGAGAATGAGGTTGAGATCATCAAGAAATCATTGAAACATCAACAAAGTCCTGGTGGCAAGCATTTATTTAACTACAGGATAAGATAAAATAAGAGTGAAAAATAGGACAGAATAGTATTTAGATATATTTTGTAGTCTGACTCAATGAATGTATTACAGCTACAAAGACGGGCCAAAAAGGGCAGAGAATTTATGAAAAATAGAATGATTGCTGATTGGTGCATAGTGATAAACTGGGAAAGAAAGGTTTGCATGTTCAATTAGATGCTGAGAGGAAAAACAATAAAAACCAACAAACTATTTATACACGCTACATCATAGATGAGTATTGTTTAAAAAGAAACAACAGGCTCAAAATGGAGTCACTTGTGCTAAGCCCTACATTCAGAAACCAAGAATTATGTTTCAACCTCTCCCAGGAGTGGAGTCTTAAACCAGTCAATTTAGAATCATATGGTCGGCACTAGTGAGGTAACCTCCCTGATATAACCCTGTCATCCCCTAAAGGAAGATCACAAACTTCATTCTTTGTTAGTATAGCTTCCTTGTCCTGTCCCTTTCTGCCTTATAAAAGTCCTTTATTTTGTACATCTCCTTGGAGCTGGGTTCCATGCAATAAATGATGTCACCTAACTTACTCCAGGATTATCACCTGAGATTCATGGATTGATAAAAAGGCAGAAAATAGGATGGGAAGCCACCAGTCTGACTGAGCACTTTGAAAGGACTTTGGAATGAGACCATAAACAAAAGCCTGCCAAGTTATTAACTTTACAGCTGCGACAGCTTGGAGGCCAGGGACCGAAAACGACACTTGGGAGCATTATACCCTCCAAGGGGTCCGCCATCAAAGTGCTGGTCCAGGGATTGATGTCTCATTTGTAATCCACTGGGACACTGGAAAAACGATAGTCCTCAAAGGTCTTATGCAGATCTCTCAACATCAACTCTAATACCCTATATCTGTCCCCAAAAGAGGCCCCATATGGGTCACTCTCAGAACTGTCGAGACTCTGAGGGCTTGTCCTGTAAACGGCTACCAGAGATGCCCTTAACCAGTCAAGGGGAAACTAAAATCAAAGTCAGTGGAAAATCTTGCCAAATTCTGGTAGATACCAGAGCTACACTCTTTACTCTAAAACTCACTCTCTTAGAACAGATCCTGCAGAGTGAAAAAGAAGTTTCCATAGTGGGGTAATAAAATTCAGAGGGAGTTTCTATCTCTACCAGTACAAATGGCTCAGGGACCTTTCACTGAAAAGCATTCTCTTTTGCTGTGTAACACAGCACCAGCCAATCTACGAAGCAGAGATGTCCTTTCTAAACCAAGAGGGTGAATATGCTTTACTTCCAATGGAGACCTCACCTTAGAATATCCTGACCAACCTGAACTTGATCTTTTATGTTCCTTACAATCTGTTCTTGACATAGGAGAGGAGGAACTCCAGGAAAAGATCCCTAATTTAACCACAGTGCCTGAAACTCTGTGGGCTACTGACACTGAGAGAATAAAAAGTGCAGAACCTATTAAAATCCTGATAGACATAACGTAACCTTTTTCAAACCGCCTCAATATCCATTAAAAACCCATGGCCTCACACCAATGGTAGAAGCCCTAGTCACCCAGGGGCTAATCTTTCCCTGTATTAGTCCCTGTAACACACTGACCTTACCAGTCTGGACACCTAATGGGTGGGGATTTGAGAGCAATTAACAAGATAGTTGTTCCCCATTTTCCAGTTGTTCCAAACCAAACAGTCCTTTGTCACCATTTCCACCAGCATCAGAGTGGTTCCCAGTTTCAGGCCTTTGTTCAGTCTTGCTGAGCATCCCTGTGGTTCCCAACAGCCAAGATCTGTTTGCCTTTGCTTGGAACAATCAACAATGTACGTGGCCAGTCACGCCTCAAAGGTTCACCGAGGCCCCTCCTCATTTCTCCCAAGAGCTCCACCAAGATGTAAGCACCCTCCAGACCCTGGGAAATCAACCCTCCTACAGCACGTGGATGCTCTCTGCTATGCTCAGTTACCAAAGAGATGCCCATTTACGGATTTCACTTATTTGCTGAGACAGCTGAAAACGGTCATAAAGTCCCTAAGGGAAAACTACAATGATCTCTAGACAGTGTTCATTAGCTAGGTCATCATCTAAGTGCTGAAGGAATCCAGCCATCTCCAGAAAGAATTAAGCTAATCCAAGAAGTCTGTATGCCCACAACTCAGTGACAGCTTCACGGCTTCTTAGGCCTGTCTGGCTATTGGAGACGGTGGGTTCCTAATTTTCCCTACGAACTTTCCTTGGAAAGATAAACACGAGCTGGTCTTTATAAGACCAAGAGGCACAACAAGAACTGCCTGCCCTAGGGCTACCCAGCTATTCACAACTGTTCACCTTTTTAGGGCATAAAAGAGATAACCAAGCCCTGGGGATGCTCACACAGGAGCGTGGCAATAAACATAAACCCTTTGCCTATTACAGCACACAACTGGATTCAGTTCCTTGGGCCTGTCCAACTGCGTTATGGTGCCAGAGCAGAGCTAGTGGCAACCTCAGTGGATTGGACCCTAGGAAATGACATTGATTTACAAACTCCACGCGCTGCCCAAAGTCTTCTTAATAATGAACTGAATTCATCAACATTTCTCTGCCAGCAGATTAAACTCCTCTGGGATCCTTCTGCTTTCACCACCTACAATCTGCATCTGAAACGTTGCAGCATTCTTAATCCTGCTATGTTACTACCTCTTCCTGACAAAGGCAGGTCCCTGGACTGTGAAGCAATAATGTCCCATCTCGTGACACCGTGTCCTGATTTATGAGACTAACCCTGATCTAATTTTGTCTGTTGATGGGTCATTCTGTAAAAATGAACAAGGGAATTTCCAAGCTGTTTGGGCTGTTATTAGCCAACATGAACTGTATGAGAGGGGAAATCTCCCACAAGCTCAATTAGCCCAACGGGCAGAGCTGCACACCCTTCACTGAGCCCACCTGTTAGCAGAAGAACACGCTGTCAATGTTTATACTGACAGCCTGTATGCCTTTGGGATCAACCATGATTTGGAGATGCTATGGAAATAAAGGGCTTTTCTTTCATCCTCTGGGACCCCAATCAAAAATAGGCAGCAGGCAAAAAAGCCTTCTTACTACTGTTCTTTTGTTTTCCGAAATTGCCTTCATAAAAATCGAGGCTCACATTAAGAAGACTTGAACTTGACTATGAGGGCATCGCCCTGGCTGCGTGCAAAGGCAGTAGCAACATAATCTATAAATGTGGTGGCCCATGTGGATGAAGTCCATCCTGCTTCTGCAAAAATCGACCCCTTTTTGCCAGACTTTTGCCATCTTTACGTCCTTGTAACATGGCAACAGTCTCCCAAATCGGGGAAGCCAAGATGGGCAAACAATGGTTGTAAATTCAATGAACAGTCAGGGCCACTTGATTCTTCCTGGCTCCCTGGCAAACCCCATTATTTTTGTTCTTGTTTTTGCCTTCCTTCACACACCATGGTGCAAGTGAGATGACTCAAATTATGAATAAACATTGGTGGGGAGACTTCTATAAAATTGCAAAAGTAATTTATGACCAATATCTGACCTGTCTGGGCCATAATCCTGGAAAATCTATTTTTGTCCCCAGAGGCCTCAGATCTCCTCCCTCTGGACCCTCAGAGCATCTGCAGCTGGATTCATTCGAATGTCACTCAGGACGGGTTAGCAATATGTTCTTGTTATTGTGTGTAAGTCTCCTGGATGGGTTGAAGCCTTCCCCTGCTGCAAGGCTGATGCTCTCACAGTGGCAAAGAAATTGTTAGAAAACGTGCTTTCCACTTGGGGTGTCCCTTCTACAGTCTCCAGTGATCAAGACACCCACTTCACTGGGCAGATCATACAAGTCTGGGCAAATTCTTTGCACACTTCTTGGAACTACCACTGTCCCTATCACCCACAGTCATCAGGCAAGGTCGTGAGAACTAACGGGATCCTCAAACAATATCTCTAAACTTGCTAAAACTACCAGACTCCCTTGGCCTAAGTACTGCCTGTGGTCTTGCTGACTGTTCACAGTACCCTCTGTAGGAAACATAAACTCACTCCACACGAGGTCGTCACCAGCAGACTGTGTCTGTTGGTGTACAACCTTCTGCTGATCTCTTGCAGTCTCATGCTAGGATGACCAGCCACTGTAAGTCTTTAATGTTTTATGCTAAAGCTTATCATCAACAAGTTAAAGACACTTTTCCAGATCCCAATTCAAAGTATCTTGTTAGTCACAATCTGGAGCCTGGTGACGAGGTATCCTGGAAACATCATCAGAGGAAGACAGCCCTCAAACCTCATTGGAAAGGACCTGACCAAGTGGTCCTGACCCCTGACGTTGCTGTGAAACTAGAGGGCATTGAGCCTTGGTACATATCTCACAGCTAAATAAGGCTCCACCTCAGACCCGTGCAGATGCTAGAGATTTCTGAGTCATATTTACTGGAAGAGAAGCAGCCAATATCGAGGTAGACTGCTTTGACCCAAATGTCAAATCAGGGTTTCATACCTTAACTAACCATGAAACCCTTTCTTCTTCTCTTTCTTTCCTTTACTCTGTCATTAGCCTGGAAAAATAACACCCTCATCTATATCTCCCTGGCCATCGCTAAGGGCAGAAGCCTTTCAGACCGCTGGATTTGTCATCAAAGAGTCTGATCTGTCCATAATGCTAAGGACTCCCTGGTCCTTCCTGTGATCAATTTCTCTTCTATTCCCAATGTCGCTGTAAACTATAATCAACACCCACCCCTTCAAAGTCACTCACAGAGTCTGACTTTTATGGCCAGAACATCTAGTGCCTTGTTTCTACCTCTGTTCTATTTTAACAGCACTTGCCCAAATACCCGCGTAAATACCTACACATATACCTACGTAATCTTAGTACATTTACACTCCCATGTCCTCATGATTCTCTAAATCAAATCTTCCCCCAGTTATGAAAAGATCTCACCAGCAGCTCCCAACTTTTCAAGGAACTTAGAATAGCTCTTTAATTCAGGTTAGGAGGTTTACCTTCCGGATGCACTGAAGACCTAACTGATCCCTGGCTTGAACGGGCAAATGCAACAATCCCTGCAAATGAATCCAGAGCCACCTTAGTGGGAGTGATTTGTGCCCAGACAGGATTTATCCTGTTCTGTGTGGTTATCATTCCCCTCGGACCTATGAATGCCTAAGTGCTGGCACATGATCAGACCATGACTCGTAGGTGATCTAACCACGCCCCTAACTGTCGATCATCAACGTGAGACCCCTCATTGGTCAACTCCCTTGGATCGACACTGTCCAGTTAGAAAGGACTTCCCTGGAGGCCTTCATGACTCAGAATTTGCTTCCGCGGGCAGGTCCCCGTTCCCTGGCTGTGAGTAAGTGCGAAT
Source organism: Tursiops truncatus (assembly GCF_011762595.2). Classification (NCBI taxonomy): domain Eukaryota; kingdom Metazoa; phylum Chordata; class Mammalia; order Artiodactyla; family Delphinidae; genus Tursiops; species Tursiops truncatus. Next base: position 2,932,110 of record NC_047042.1, read on the forward strand.
GAGGCTGTGATCAGGAAACTCTCCTTAACTCTTGAAGATATTTCAGAATCTGCCAACGAAGATTCTTAGACTCCCTGGGCAAGGCTGTTCTGACACTAGGACAGCCCTTGTTATATTTTAGCTGAAGAAGGAGGTGTCTGTGCTGTTGCCATTACCACCTGCTGCACTTGGAGTGACATTTCTGGGGAAGTTGAGACTCAGCTCCGTAAGACCACTGAACAGGTCATTTGGCTTAAGAACGTGACTCCTTCAATGGTCTTCCTTTGACTTACATGCTTTGATTGGTTTGGGTCCTGGGGCCATGGTTCCAAAGTGCACTCCAGACATTGGGAATTATCCTGCTTATAATAATCATAATAGTCTCCCTGGTGCACTGTATTGTCTCAAAGACTTCCAAACTTGTTTACAGCCACTAGCCACCAAAGAAATAATCTCCTAGGTCTGGAACATCAGAAAATGAATGAACAGAATGACCAATTAAAAAAAAAATGTAAACCTGTAGTTGGGATTTATCAAAACAACGATTCAGCAAAAAAATCATGACCTGTGACTACCACACAAGGACGACCAAAAGTTGTGAGAACTTCAGAACAGGATCTGGGAGTGACACTAAGGTCTTACATTTTGATCACATCTTTCAGTTAAGCTGAGAGTCTCATCAAAAGGGGGAATTGTTAAAAAAGAGACAACAGGCCCCAAATGGAGTCATTTGTGCTAAGCCCACATCAACAAACTGAGACTTAATACCTATATTTAATTACAGTTTCAGCCTCCCCCAGGAGTCGAATCTTAAACCAGTCCATCTGGAATCACCTGGTCAGCACTGGTGAGGTCATCCACCAGACCCCTGAGGTCCCTTAGAGGAAGGTGACCTTGCCACCAAGGATTCGCTCTTTGCTAGTCACTTCCTTGTCCTGCCCCCTTCTGCCTATCAAAGTCTTTCATTCTGTACAGCTCCTTGGAGCTCCTTCCATCTGCTTGAAAGGATGCTGCCTGACTCATGAATCATTGAATAAAGCCAATAAGACCTTTAAAATTTACTCAGTTGAATTTTGTTTTTTAACAGCATCAAAGTTGTTTGCTGCATGAAAGTTTCCATCAGGATCTTACATTTAGGTTGATGATCCATTTCAAGTGAATTTGTTTGAAATTCCTAGGCTAGTGATTCCACACAGCTGAAGCCAGACCCTTCTGCATCCTTGACCCAATGCCCCACGAGACAGGACGTCCAGCCTACAATGGGACGGGTACTGTTCCCAGCCTTGTATGAGTGTCAGCTGTAGCTACTTCCTTCCAGTCCTTTGGGATGGTGTGTGCTCCTGCCTCTGCTAATTTCCTACGTACACTCACTGATCAGCACTTAGCTGAATATTCAAGGGGGACCCTCTGCAGACTGGCGCTTCCCTGTGCAGCACTTCTTCCCAAGTTCACTTTCTGTTGACTCTCTCTGCCATGTTCTCCTTGACTCCTGGCTGCATCTGCTCTGCTGGGCTCTGCCTGGGCTCCCACTCCCGCACCTCCCCCTGGAAACTCTCCCAAAGCCAGAAGCCCAGCTGTTGTAGGGCTCACGTCTTGGTTTTCTTTCTGTGATGGGTCACCTAATTGCCAGATGTTCTTTTTTTTTTGGTTATTTCAGGTATGAGGGTAAATCTATTTCCTATAGCTTCATTTTGACGACATGTGAGACACTTACATATTGAAATATAGCATAAGCGATATCATGGGCCAGACATTTTGGCTAAATTAATAAAGGTACCTTGGCTTAACTCACACAGTAACAGAAAAAGATTATTGGGTGGCCCAACAGAGCAAAATCCAACTCTCTGCTGTTTATAAGACAGAAGCTGGAATAAAGAGAGTCAGAAAATTCGAAGTCGAGGTTATAGACAAAGATATGCCAGGTCAATACAAATAGCAAGAAAGCAGGATTTAAGGTCTTGATTGTGGGAACGGACATGGCGGCTCCTGCTCCCATCTCTCATTCTTTCCACTTCACTGCTCACCAGCCACAGTTCCAGTGCATCATTTCTTTGCACGGTGGCTTTCTCTGGATTCAGGGTTTTTGTTACCTGTGTGGCAGGCCTGAGTGCTGGAGGATTAATACCCTCTGGGATCGGTCTGCAATGAATCAGTGATGGAGGTTGGTATACATGTATATTTACCAGCACCCTCTCTCCTTGGACAGCATAACCCTGAGGCACTGACAGCTAGGATTGCCAAGGGGAATAAAGCTCTGGAGGCAGGGCAGTAAATGGCTTTATAACCACCACTTCTGGGCTGTTCACCCACCCCTGACACCCTTCCCAGCCTCACCAGTGTTTTCTTCACTTCTCAAATAAACCACTTGCATCTGAACCCTCATCTCAGGATTTACATAAGGCAACCCAAATGAAGAGAAAAGGTAGAATCCAAGGTACAGAAAAGGTAGAATCCAAGCCCTCCAAGCAAATTAAAACACAACAAATCCAAACATCAATAATGCAATGATAAAAAATTTGTAAAGAAAATGGAAGAATTATGGATGCCTATGCATTCAACAACAGAGCAATAACTTTTATGAAGCAGAAACCAGAGGAGAAAGAGACCACGACACATTCATAACAGGAAAGTTCTTCTCAGTTGAAGACAGGTCAAGCAGACGAAACAGTTAATAAGAACACAAAATGCCTAGGCAGCAAAATCAGTGGGTTAAGTTTTACAGAGACACATAGGGTTGTAAAACCCGGCTATAGAGAATACACCTGCTTTTCACGTGTGAGTGGAACTTAAAAACTGACCATATTTTAAGGTATGTGAAAACATCTTCAGTAGCTCCTTAAAATAAAATAATATGAACAGGATTTATGACTGTAGTGCAATAATATAAAAATTAACAACACATTTTAAAGGGCCCTCCAAAAATTTGGAAACCAGCTCAAGGCAGTTAGCCAGGGCAGCTGCAGGACTCCTGTCCTTGTTTTCTTTCTGTCGGGGATCATTTCACTAAGCAGCCATTGGCTATTAAACAACTCTTGGCTCCAAGGGGAAATACAAAACTAAGTTTCAGAACTTCTAGAAAATCACAATAATAGAAATGCAATACATCAGAGTCTAAAATTCATAGCAGTGAATACTCTACAAAAAATGAATCTGTACAAATGATTTGACAAGTCAAAAAACTGGAGAGGGCAACAAAGTGAGTGGAAAGAAAGAAGCAATCGATCACAGTAAAGTAGAAATTAAAGATTTGGAAATAAAATCCACAGCAGAATTTAATAAGAAAATATAAAGCTTGCTCTCTGAAAAGAATAGCAACAAAATTGACAAGCCATTAGCCAGCTTAATAAAATAAATGAAGAATGAGAGAAAGCACAAGTACACAAAATAAAAGATGACTATAGGAAAACAGTCATCAAAGGAGGAAATAAAAGGAAATTATACATTGAGCAGAATGTTCTGCAAATAAGTTTGACAACTTAGATGGGTAACTTTTTAGGAAATATAATTTACCAAAGCTGACTCCCATAGGCATAGAAAGGATAATCAGACCAATTCCCATAGAAGAAACAGAAAAAGTAGTGAAAATTCTTCCTTACAAATAAGCACCATGACTAGATGCTTTCTTAGGAAAATCCTGCAAAATCATTAAAAATCAGATAATTGCAGCGCTACTTAAAAGATTCCAGAGCTTTAAAACAGAAGGACATGAAGCAAGTATGATATGGATACCAAACCTGGACAAATACAATCTGAAAAAGTAATTACAGCCCAATCTCACACATGAATTTCAATGCAAAAATATTAAATAAAATAATGGTAAATAGAATCCAATAGCTCACGTAAATATGAATTCACTGAAATATGCACGAATGGTGCATATTTCAGAAATGCAAAAGTGATTCAATACTAGGGAATCTATTAATATAACTCAGTATGTTAATAGATCTAAGCAGAAAAATTCTATTCTTTTGATAGATGCCAAAAAGGTGTTAACACAATTCAGTACCCATTTGTGATTAAAAAAACTTAAGATGGATTAATAACCCATATCAAAAGGCAGCTTCTTACAGAAAGATGGCCGGTAGGCACATGAAAAGATGCTCAAGATTACTGATTATTAGAGAAATGTAAATCAAAACTACAGTGAGGTACCACCTCACACCAGTCAGAATGGCCATCATCAAAGTCTGCAAATAACAAATGCTGGAGAGGGTGTGGAGAAAAGGGAACCCTCCCACACTGTTGGTGAAATGTAAATTGGTGCAGCCACTATGGGGAACAGTATGAAGGTTTTCTGAGGAACCCTCAGAAAACTAAAAATAGAATTACCATTTGACCCAGCAATCCCACTCCTGGGCATATACCCAGAAAAAACTATAATTCAAAAAGATACATGCACCCCTTTGTTCATAGCAGCACCATTCACAATAGCCAAGACATGGAAACAACCTAAGTGTCCATCAACAGATGAATGGATAAAGAAGATGTGGTACATATATACAATGGAATATTACTCAGCCATAAAATAGAATGAAATAATGCCATTTGCAGCAACATGAATGTACCTAGAGATTATCATACTAAGTGAATAAGTCAGACAAAGACAAATACCACATGATATAGCTTATAAATGGAATCTAAAATATGGCACAAATGAACTTATCTACAAAACAGAAACAGACTCACAGACATAGAGAACAGACTTGTGGTTGCCAAGGGTCGGTGGGGGATGGACTGGGAGTTTGGGATTAGCAGATGCAAACTAGTATATATAGGATGGATAAACAACAAGGTCCTACTGTAGAGCACAGGGAACTCTATTCAATATCCTGTGACAAACCATAATGGAAAAGAATATAAAAAAGGGTGTATATATGTGTATAACTGAGTCACTTTGCTGTACAGCAGAAATTAACACAACGTTGTAAATCAACTGTACTTCAATTAAAAAAAAAGCCACTTCTTATTTCATGGGGAAACTTTAGAGGCATTTCCACCAAGGATGTCTACTATCTCCATTACTGTTTAACATTGCATTGGAGGCACTAAAACAATGCAATTAGAAGCACAAAAAATTGGAAAGGGGTTTACGAGTGACGTCATGTATGTCTGCAAAACAAAAGCAATTGTTGGAAAATACTACTACAAACCATAGAATGATTTATACGGTAGGATCAACAATCTTGTATATACAAACTAGTCTTTTAGCAGATATGATGAAACAGCAAATATATGTAATTACAACATCAAAATTTTAATAAAATAGCTGGGAATAAACCTATCCAAAAAGTGCAAAACCCACATGAGGAAAACCATAAAACAAAACTGGACAAATAGGGCTTCCCTGGTGGCGCAGTGGTTGAGAGTCCGCCTGCTGATGCAGGGGACACGGGTTTGTGCCCCGGTCCGGGAGGATCCCACATGCCGCGGAGCGGCTGGGCCCGTGAGCCATGGCCGCTGAGCCTGCGCATCCGGAGCTTGTGCTCCGCAACGGGAGAGGCCGCAACAGTGAGAGGCCTGCGTAACACAAAAAACAAAACAAAACAAAAACTGGACAAATAAATATCCACATGTATATATATATATATATATATATATATATATATACATGTATGTGTATTATGTTGACTTTCTCAGATTTAATTTATAATTCATTGATATCTCAATAAAAATACCATATTTTTTTCTGAGGTTAAGCAAGTTGATTTTCAATTTGATTTGGAAGAATAAACGATCTAGAATGAAGACCTAAATAAATGACATTAAATGAAGAGCAATTTTGGAGGGCTAGCCGTTTTATACATTAAAACATAATAATCGTTCGTAAGACTCCATGATGAAAACTGTGTTATTCATGCATGTAGACAGACAAGAAAACAGAAGAAGAAATTCAGAAACAGAGCCAGTCGCATATGGACATTTAGGGAGCTGGCAGTAGAGGAGAAAAAGGTGGACAGAACAAAGTTATTCTTGGTTTTAATGAAGCAAAGTGGACCACTGTCCTGATGGCTTGGCTCTGGGGATCGGGGAGAGGATGCCTCTTGGGTTTCCGGTTTGTGTGATGTGTGGGTGGCACAAGGTAACACAGGTAGCTATGGTGCATGGCGTTCATTACTAGTTACCGATGGAATACTGGGAATGCAGAAAAAGCTCTCTTATCATTATTACCATTAAAAAAACCCTGCAATAACAGAAAGCACAATGTAACCTATCATTGTGCTAACTGTGCTGATTGCATGTGAATGATGGGAAATCTTGTGGGTCCTCAGTTTATCACATTTTATTCACCACATCTACGGTTACTGACATGTTTAATTTCTGAGTCAGGTATGGGATGTCTTGGCAAGCATTTGCCTGTTTTCAGCTTCTGACACTTTCTGGAACTCTCTGCTTGATCTTGTGGGTAGCCAGGAAGAGCCCCTTAGCTCCCCCTCTCTCCGCGCTGGCGTGGATTGCTAGTGCCCACTTCCTAACTGGTTTTACTTCCTCCCCTCTGGCTTCTCTGCTCCATCAACCATTCTGTAGTTAGAGTGACGTTTGTGAATCAGTCTTGCTACTCCCTCCTTAAACACCCTTCAAAGACTCCCCATGGCCTTTAGGATAAAGTCTACACTTGTGGCTTAGAAAGCACCACAGCATTTTGAAGCCTTGCTTTCTGAAACTTCCCACCTTGCTCTGCTTGGCTCTGGTGTTACTGCACACTTCCTCTGTCCAGAATGACTAGCTAACTCCTCACTCTTTGGTCATCATCTAGATGTCACCTGCTCCGGGAAGCTTCTTTGGCATCCTGGCTGTGGTTTGGGACCGACCTTCCAGGTGTCTACAGTGGTGCTTGCACTCCTCGTAATGTATGCCTTGCCTCGCCTTCCTGTCTTCCCACAAGGCAGAGCCCCCTCTGGGGAGGAACCGTGGTCCTGACATTACTGGTCTCCAGCCTGTAGCCCATGTCCGGCACATAATGGCCTTCGGTCGTTGCTGAGCTTGAGAAGGAGGAAGGTCCCAGCCCTACTCATGCTCATTCCTGTCTGATTTTGCTCAAGACCTGTTCTCTTCCCTCTTCAGTCTCTAAATCTCCTGGGAGTTCCAGAGCTGATGTATTTGTCACATGGCCAGGCAATGACTAGTTGGAAATTGCTGGTGCCTAATTTATATTGCCGGCACCTTCCAGCTTATCGCATTTGGGTCCTTGGACATTTCACATTCCCAGTGAATCACTATCCTTTTTAATAAATCTGTAATTCATCAGTACTGTCTAATTTCTTAAGAATTTCTTTTCTCCTTGGAGTTGGCTCATCTCGGGCCCTGAAGAGACAGGGATAAAGTAGCTTGCTGAAACAATAATCAAAACAGGAGACCCTATCTTTTTATCTTCACATTCAGAAAAGCTTATTAATTGCAAGGTAAACTTGGAGCAGTTTTGGACTTTTTGGCCACCTGCATTATTTAGGAAGGGAAATGAATGAATGGTTACTTTTGGTAAATGAGAGAAATGAAGACACATTTCCTCTTTAATAATAACGTAAGAGGAAAAAGGAGGTGGCAGACTTCCAATTGGTATAGAGAAAAATTAAACCCTGTTTCCCTTGGAAGAAGTACAAATTCCAACTGAATTCAGATATTTATTGGTGGTGTTAGTTCAAAGCCATATTCTACATTTTCTTTAAAACATCACTGTTCTGATGAGGTACTGAGATTTTGTTTTGAATTTTCCTCATTAGGAATTGGGATGGATATTCCATTTGCCTTTCCAGAACTTCTTTCTATTCTTCCCCACCTTACTGTCTACTCCTGGAGGCTGAGCAGACATGGATTGCATCAACAAGTTCTCTTGCCTGTGAGTTTTGGTTGGATTTGGACAGTGGGACGCACTGGAAGAGGCAGGAGGGCAGAAGAGAGAGTCCGGGGTATTTATTATTTCTGACCGGCCATGGTTTGGCAGTAGCTGTGTTTCTCTCTCTAAGGTCACATCTCCTGTCCAGCCACCTTCAGCTACACCGAGAACTCCTGCCAGCTTGCAGTAACTGCCCCTTCCCTTGCCTTTACAGACTGAGGAATGGTAAGGACCCTCCCTGTTGCTTGCCCTGGGTTTATTACTTTCCCTAAACCCTGCCCTCACTTTGCTTAATAACCTTTGCTTTAAAATTTCCTTAAATCATTCGAGTAAGACTTTGTTTCCTGAGACACTGGCTGACATGAGCAACAGAAATTTTTTTTGCTGAGAAGCATAATTCCAGGACACCAGGTGCCCAGAAATCATTTACTCCAAGTCCTTCGCTTTACAAGAGTCTGCAGATCAGAGAGAAAGGGTGACTTGCTTGATGCCACACAGCCATGCATGACATAGCCTGAAACTAGAATCCACGGATCTTGTCTTTTCAGACCAATGCTCTCTTCAGACCTCCTCAGCATGGATTAAACAGGGATGCTTCAAGAAAAAAAGTTATAGGCCAACACCCCTGACGAACATAGATGCAAAAGCCCTGAACAAAATATTAGCAAAATTAATTCAGCAATATATTAAAAGGATAATACACCCTGATCAAGTGGGATTTATTCCAGGGGTGCAAGGATGGTTCAATATCCGCAAATTAGTAAATGTGATACATCACATTAACAAAGGAAGGATTAAAATATTATGATCATCTCAATAGATGCAGAAAAAGCTTCTGACAAACTTCAACATCCATTTATACACTAATATGTATAAAATGGATAACTAATAAGAACCTGCTGTATAAAAAATAAATTAAATTTTAAAAATCCATTTATGATAAAAACTGTCAACAAAATGGGTATAGAGGGAACATACCTCATCATAATAAAGCCCATATATGACCAACCCACAGCTAACATCATACTCAGCAGTGAAAAGCTGAAAGCTTTTTCTCTAAGATCAGGAACAAGACAAGGATGTCCACTCTCATCACTTTCATTAGACATAGTTTTATAAAAAGTCCTAGCCACAGCAATCAGACAAGAAAAAGAAATAAAAGGAATCCAAATTGGAACAGAAAAGTAAAACTGTCACTGTTTGCAGATGACATGATACTATATGTAGAAAATCCTAAAGACTCCATCAAGAAACTGTTAGAACTAATAAATGAACTTGTTTATTAATAAACAGTATCTCCAATACCATATTAATTAGCTTTTACTGAGGGCTTCCTGTGTGCCGGGCTCTGTGCTCAGCACCTACATTTATCATTGTTAGCTATCAAAACGACTTTTGCTGATGCTGTAGGTGAGGAAACTCAGAGGTTAAATCACTCGTCCCCATCATCTGGCCTGGGCGGGTGTGTGACAGGGCTGAGATTCACGTCTGGGGCTTTCTGATTCCAGAGTCACATCCTAACCACCCTGTAACATGCCTCTTACCAGTACCTGCTTACCAGTACCCGTGGGGGTTGGATCTGAAACCAGAGCAATGTCTAAATGGCCAGGCCAAATGCCAAGGCTGCTTAATCCAGAGAGCTGCTGGGAGGGCAGCAAGGGCATGAATCGTTCATTCTGCAGGCAGGTGTGCAGTTCCCACCGATAGCACCATTCAGTGATTCACCAAAGTTGAAACAGTGTTCTGATGGGATAGATCATCCCAGAAAGTTTGCCCTTCTCTGGCAGGAGCCCACAGAAAACAAGGGCTGTAGGCTGACAGCCACAACTGCTATGGGGAAGTCACTGGGAGATGCTCAGAGGGTGGCCCCTAGGGTTGGGAGCCAGGCTGGAGTCCAGAGTCAGAACTGGGGAACTTGAAGATCATGGGAACCAGGGACCGGGGAAACCAGGAGTGTTTAGACATGGCCCAGCCAACAGCCTTATTCGTCTCCCAGGCAGCCTCAGTGTCACGTACAGCGACTGGCCATGCCTAATTTTGAAACAATCAAATGAGTACTTGCTTGAGAAAGAAAACAGCCGCATAGCACAGGGAGATCAGCTCGGTGCTTTGTGACCACCTAGAGGGGTGGGATAGGGAGGGTGGGAGGGAGGGAGACGCAAGAGGGGGGAGATATGGGGATATATATAGCTGATTCACTGTGTTATACAGCAGAAACTAGCACACCATTGTAAAGCAATTATACTCCAATAAAGAGGTAAAAAAAAGCATCTGGTAAAAGCGAGCAAGTGGAGAAGAGAAAATAAATCCTCTCAGCTCAGGACTGGGTGCCACGTTCGCCCCAGGAGCCTGTGGTCTGGGAAACCTGTGTCAGGGTAGATGTTCCAGGTGGGACCCATCCGGAGTCCACTGCTGCGTCCCCTTGGGGCCACACTGGGTCCTGCTGGCTGTGGGCCACTGGGCACCCTGAGAGCAGCAGGAGAGGACATAGGCCTCCAGCACACACACTGGCTCTCGCTCAGACCCTCGCCGGCTGCGTCATCTCGGCAAATGACTGTGGTTTTCCTATGCTCCAGTTTCCTCCTCTGGACGAGGGGCAGAATAAATTTGCCCGACGGGTCTAAGCATTTCACAGTGCGTGGTCTCACGACGGCTGGATTCCTGCCGGGCACAAGCCAGGCACCCGGCCTCCTCTCTCTACCCATCTTCTCCCTGCAGAGTGTCTCATCAGAGAATGGTCGGGTGACAGGTGACTCAGAGCCACAGTCTCCAGGGCAGCAGAGACAGCACCCCGCCCCATGTGGGAAGCCCCAGCTCAGACGGGACCAGTGGCGCCCGGGGACCCCCAAGGGTTACCTTTTGGAGCCAGGTCCCCGCCCTGACTTCCCGTGAGTTTCTCTGTGGCTCGAGTTCTGTGGGAGCCCTCGTGGGCTAATCCTTGGCGCCAAGGAATGTTTGGACGGGGTCCTGCGATTGCTCACCGGGAAATTACATCTGTCATTCTTGGTTCTCTGAGTCCTGCTTAGGACTCACAGGCTGCCCAAAGAAGCAAGAAGGATGACATCACCCACAGGCCCCGAGCTGTCCTTGGTAGATGCTGGTGTGACACCAGGTCACAGGACAGGGGCTGGTTCCCCTGCTCAGACCTGCTGCAAAACACAGGCCTGCCGCAGGCCTGTGCAGATGTTTCTGTGTGTCCTAAAATATCGTCACTGTTTAAGTTCCACTGGCACGTGAAAGCCAGGCGTGTTCTCTATAGGGTGGCCAGTGGCTCTCAGCTCACACTGCCTTGCTTCTGAGCTGCTCATCACGCCACATTTTGAGTCCCTTTTCAGCCGACTCCTGATCTCCCAAATGCCACCACCTTGCTTGTCGCCTGCCCTCAGGCCTGGGCTCGGCCAGCCGTGCCCTCCGGCTGCAGACCGGACCCTGAGGATAATCCCACTCTCCCTCCCTGCCCTCCCCTTCACTGCAACTCAAAGGCTTTCCAGCTGCTCATAGCCATCTGTCTCCTAGGAAATCTCCCTTCCACCCCACAGCTGGGCATTTGCCCATCAGCCATTGACTAAGCAGGTCCTTCTGGAATTTTCTCCCCGGGGAGACCTGTTTCACTGTCTCCAGGCTGAGCAGGGCAGAGGGAGGGCCACGACCAGCAGACCAGATCCAGAAACGCAGGCTCCGCCCAGAATCAGTCACTAGGTCGAGCCCACAGTCCTGGGCTCACCATCCATCATGGGGTCCCCCTGGAGGCAGTGGGGCAGCCGCAGGGTCACCCAGCCTGGCCCGAATCCCTTTTACGGATGGACTTCTTAGTAAGTAGGTTGCTGCTCTAAAGATACAGAGAGGCAGAACTGCTACTTCTCTGCCCCGAGGCCTGCTGCAGGGATGAGGAGATAACGTGGTCCGGGAAGACTGGGAAAGTGGTCCTGGGCTCTCAGCACCGAAGAAGGCAGGTGATTCCAGGGCCCGATCCGAGGCTGAGGCGAGAGCCAGGGGTGGGAAGGCTTCCCTGAAGGCCCTTCTCTCGGCTCCTTCTGAGAGCCTCTCAACCGCCTGGAACCCTGGGGGTCATCCTCTATTCCTTCCGACAGAAGGCAGAGCGAAAATGGGGAAAACCCTGGGCTGGACACAGGACACCTGGGCTCCAATCTCACTTCTCAGGATGTGCACTCTCTCCCTGAGCACTCACTGAACACCTCATCTGGACCTCACAGTGAGGGAGACCACTGAGTGTCGTGTCTACACTGGGACCTTCGGGGAGAAAGAAGAGACATGATTAGTAGTTACACTGTGTAAACCAGGCCTTTTCCTGGCACACAGGGCCATGTGTTCTGGGCCCGGAAAGCTCATTCTGACCTGCTTCCTGCCCTGAGGCTGACGCACTGTGGGCAGAAAGGCAGGTGAGGGGCTGGCTTGAGGAGTGATGTGTGGGGAAGGGTGGCTTTGACGGCAGAAGTGAGCTTCCAGGGGCAGCGAGGAGGCCTGGCCGCAGGAGCACACGGGCTGGGGGGCGGGGCAGCGTCGTGAGCACAGGGCTGGGTTTCCCAGTTGGTGGGGTGCGCGGTGAGGGGAGCTGCACATTTCTGGCAGGGGAAGTGCGCGAGGGGTGAGGGGCGTGCCATGCGCCCTCGGGATGCGTCAGTGCCCTGGCGGCGGTTCCATGTGGGTGAGAACTGAGGCTGAGGCCTCGGACTGGGGAGGGGGGCTTACAGGCTTAGGAGTTCAGATTTGATTCTGCAGGAACAGGGGTCCTAGAAGCACTGACTTAAGAACGAGGATAACGCGATGAAGCTGCTTCATCAGGTGCTTTGTCTTCCTGGACTCAGTATCCTCGTCTGGAAAATGGTGCCTCACCACCACTGAACCTGAGAACCGCCAAGCACAACTGGGAAACACTCTGCAAAAAGGCAAAAGCACGATGCAGAAGGCTGCCCTGTCCCTCATGCGCAGCCCAAACCCAGTGCGGGGTGCAGAACATAACATAACGCAACAAGGTGTAAATTTGGTATCAGGTTGGTCCCCCGCCTTGTGAGCAATTTGAGGTGGCTGGGCACTCAAGGGGCCGCCCTTCTCGTCCTCAGGGCGCGCTTCTGCTCCCCTCACACCTGCTGCTCTCCTGGTCTGCTGGGGAACAAGGCTGCTCTGGGCGACGGGGCGCCAGGTCGTGTGTGAGAACCAGGGGCCAGAGGCCAGGGAAACTGTACGGACCCCACTCACACACACACACGTCTACACTATCCTCCTCTCATTCCGCCAGCACAGCAGGCAAAATCCTGCCTCAGGACCTTGGTACCTTCTCTCTTCCCTGCCAGCTAGGCGTCCGCCCACGCTTGGCCCTCTCCTTTCCTCCAGGTTTTTACTAAAATGCCTCTGTAGCAAGAGGCCTTTCTTCATCTCCCTGTTTAGGCTTCATCCCTTTTCATGTTTTTCTCCTAATCATTTACCAGCACCTAAGTATACTCGGTATATTATTCACTTATTTCGCTTATGGTCTGTCTCCTCCACCACGATTTAAATGCCACGAAGGCAGGGATTCCCGTCTGTTTTGGCATCTGCTGTAACAAGTGCCCGGGAGAGGGTAGCAAGCAGTCCTAAGTACCAGTTGAATAAACGAATGTCTCCTTTCTATTTGGGGCATAGGGTATCTAAACGAACTGGGGTCTGAAGTCATGAAATCCACACGAAGGCTACACTTTCATTTTCTTTTATTTGTGGCACTAAAAGACCAACAGTAGAGACAGTGAGAGCGATTGGCTGGATGCCCTGGCCGCCCTGGGGAAGGTGAGTGGCATTCATCAGACAACGCAGAGCAGTTTCCGTCCTACGTGACGCCCGGCTCTGAAATCGTGAAACGTTCGAAGGATCCCGCCATATCTGTTGCTTCATTAAGACAGAAATTTAATTTCAGGAATTCCTCTTGATTTCTAGTCATCTCGTAAAGAGCTTTTCCTACAGCCGTAGTTGACCTTTGAGATAAATACCAGAGACTGGGTGCTGTGCGCTATGAGAAGGCTGCCACGTGACCCACAGCGGCCATTCACTTGCCGGGCACAAGCATGGAGACCAAACCCGCATTGTGAAACACCAGCACGATTTTGATCTGATCCGGACCCGGCATCCACGCTTCTGCCCCGCGGAGGATTTCTAAGGCTCCTAGGGCAGCCTCCGGGCTCCGTGCTCAGCCCTCGGTCGGGGAGGGCTGCGCTACATCACAGCCCGCCGGGGGACAGCATTCCAAGTGGGCACTGCCATCCCCTCCAACGTCCTTCTGATCTCAGCCAACACCCCAGGAGAACTCAGACCTGCCATGTTCATACGTCACGTTTGATTGTTATTCTGGGCGATCATGGTTGATTTTTAATAGCTTTAGCTGGACAGACCGTGGTCTGCCACCCTCCATGAGGTTTTCACCCCAAATGTTTGAGGAATAAGGATCCAATACTTTCATTACTCAGTGAAGTCACCTTTGAAAAGGCCTCCCAACTCTTTTTTCTTACATCAAGTAGCATATGACATTCAGATTGTTTCAATTGATTTATATATTTTCCCTAGAATTCAGAAAGATTTTCAACAACTAAATGGTTTTAACCATCTACATGTGGTAAGTCTCCAAGGTCCAAAATCGGTCTAAGGCATGATTCTTTCCACTTTGTCTATCGATGTAATTAAGTGTGTTGGGCTCCAGCGTTTATAGTCACATTAACCTGCCAACAAGAACAGTTTATTGGCAACTTTAAATATTCAGAGGCAAATACATTTCCTTGGCACAAGCCGCGTGGCAGAGTGGCATCCCCGTCCCTTTGAACCGTGATATAGACTGAAAGTCAACGGGGCGAGTTTTGGCCTGGAGACCAGGAAGCCACCAGACCCCTATATCCCTTGCCGGGTGGCGCTCGTGAGTGGAGAGCATCCTGCAGGGGGGTTTCTGCCACGATCGCATCTTGTTGCTGATTCACACGAGCAAGGGCACCTGCAGTGAAGAAAGAACCACAGTTACTCAGGGCGTGAGGCGGAGCCCAGGGTGCAGGTATCCGGGCGCTGAGGACCTGTGTGCCAACCCCTCCCTGCAATATTCCTTTCCCAACGCAATGAGTGTTTACGCTGTACCCATCAAACGTTTAGCCCCAAGGAGAAAACTCTCAGAAACACAAACAACATGCCTGAATGCTTTCAGTGACTGGCTACAGCCTTCAGGAAAAAACATCGGGAACTGCTGGAGGGTCTAAGATGTGTCTGCAGGTCCCTGAGCTTCTCCCAGAGCCGTCAGCCAGCCCCAGCCCCCGCCTTCTCTGAGCTCCCTCCCAGTCTCTGAGTCTGTTAGGGGTCCGTCCCTCTTCTGGGCTGGTCTCTGCATGTGGGGTTTCTCCTTCGGGGATGCCCCTTTCCTGCTGGAAAACGAGGACTCCTTCTTCAAGAAGCGTTCACACCATCTCTTGGCCGAAGGCATTCCTGCTTCCAGTCCTGGGCGGGCAGATCCGATCGCCCCCTCGCCCGCCGTGGTCTCCCAGCAGCTGTGTCTGTCACTGCTGGTGTGGGGACTCTGGGGCTGGAACCACGGCATCCATCCCCACCCCGTCCCCTGGCGCAGGACTTGCTGGGTGCCAGTGAGTGGGGGCGGCTCCAAGGGGCGACTGCAAACCCACACGTTCCCAGCCCACTCGACGCGTGAGCTCACCCTGCCACTCTGAGCCCAGCCCTGCACGCTCCTGGGATGCCCAAGTGCAGAAAATGTGACGGCCGAATCTTGAAGGAAACAGTTCCATGCCTCTGAAGGCCAAGGTGAACAGCATTTTTAAGAAAAGCGACAGATTCACGTGAAACCATGTGAAAGGAGCACTGGGTTTCTCACCGTGGTTCCACCGAGCTCAGCACATTCGAACTGGAATGGTGCTGGGAGCTGGGCATCTCGTCCTACTTCTCAGTGCGTTATCAGAGCGAACTTCCAAGGACCCAAGCAGATTTCTTATAACGCCAACAACACACACCACCTGGAATATTTCCTGTGCACTTACAGCGTGTCAGGTACCATTTCGAGCCCTCCATGAGTCTCATCTCATTAAAACTTCAGCTCAACTCAATCACTGAGGCGTTATTGCCGTTGTTATCACTGTGGGTGCTGCCTCCAATACAAAGATGGGAGAACCGGGGTGTAGAGTGCTCTCTCGGCCTGGACCAAATACTAGTAAATAGCGGTCCCCAGCGGGCTCATCTGAGAAGAGAACATGGCCCCAGGCCACGACCACGACTGCAGGGTTCCACCCGCTCGTTTCTTACGAGCACACCCGCCCATCAGTGTCTCCTTGGCTGTAGCGGCGTCCACACCAGCTGAGAAACGAAACGGGATGAGATGTGGAGTTTGGGGGCGTGGAGGGAGGAGACTGGACCTGCTGATTTGGATGGAGCCCATGGGACACACACGGTGGACGTCAGGGAGGGCACTGAAGATTCGTGTCCGATGCACAGGGCAGCTTAGGATGGGGGTGGGATTGGGGGCCAGCGGTCTGGACGGTGAAGGGTCCGCCCGGGAGAGTGAGGAGATTTGGAAGACAAGGGGTCTTGGGACTCTCTCCAGGGCCGCATGCAGCCTTGGGCAGAGGAGACTCAGAACGTGGCCAGGGGGGCAGGGGAAACGTGCAGCGCGCTTGCCGAGCCGCGGGGAGTGCGCGTCCACAAGGATGCACGTGGTGACAGCAAACGGTGCAACGGGAACCAGCGGGCCCCAAGGGTGGGAAACACAGATGAGCTTATGTTTGAACATTATGTTAGTTACGTTTTCAATGGGTTTTTCTTCAAACCCTAGACACCTTGAGAAGTGAGCCACCTCTAACTTCAAAACAAAGATTTTAATTGTCAGTTTGGAAAAGCAAAATCAGTTTGCTACAGAATGTCCAAGACACGGGGAGAAGAGTGTGTGTGTTGGGCCGAGAAGAACAGATTGAGCCTTTTATTGGAAAATGCAGCCAGTATCCTGTTAACAGTACGTTTATCCCATTTCCTGACCTCTGAAAAGGGTCAGGAGAATAAAGGGCGCTATTCTTGCATCCAAGGGTACTAGCAGCATTGTGACCTTGACGAGGGCGGTTCTGAGAGCGGCCAGGAGGAGGCCGGTGGGGGATGGGTGCTGGGGAAATGGAGCAGCACAAGTGGGCAGGACATCTGGAAGCTACAGTGAAGGGAAGCAGAGCTAGGCAGTGGTGGGGTCGGGTCCATGGGAGGGGGAGGGATTTTTAAAAGGTATCTTTACTGTTATTGTTTTAACAAATTAATTGATATATGATAAACTGCACACATTTAAAGTGTAAAACTTGATATGTTTTGACATATATTTATTTATTTTTTGGTCTGGCTTTATTTTTGGCCTGGCTTCTTTCACTCAGCAGAATTATTTTGCGATTCATCGATGTTGTTGCGTGTACATTCCTTTCATTGCTGGGTAGTAATTCATTGTATGGATACACTGACTCTGCATCTGGGCTGGGCGAGTCTCAGGCAGGGGGTGCCCCCTCCTTCCCCGGTAAATGGGGATGATGGGATTTGCACTACAGACCCACCCGGTGAGGCTCGAGGTATACCTCGTTGCGTTGTCACCAGCACCACCATCACTTCGTCTCATCCCAGCACCAGCGTCCTGGTGGCCGGGATGAGATGACAACTGAACGGAGGTTTGGGGGTGAGGCAGGAGACATCCTGCACGCCTTGGTCACCTAAAGCCTGGCCCGACTGGGAGAAGCCACTTTCAGAAGGCGGTTCCAAGTTGCTAAGGTAAACTTCCCAGGACACAGAGGGGTAGTAGGTGGGACTGTGACCCAGTGAGGGGAGCTACAGGGCAGGCGAGTGAAGGAAGCAGGGGCTGGACATCACCTGCTCTCCTGGCAGTGAGCCTGCTTCACTCTAGCCTGCGTGTCGCTGGTGCAGAAGACCCGGGCTGGGGGCTATTTGAATCCCTGGCTGGTTGAGACCTAGAAGGTGCTCTCATCACCACTAATAGCAACAACGATGGCTGCATGCAGATTGTAAAAGTTCTCAGTAAACTAAGAAAATATCTAGGAAGGAAAAGGAGAACTCCTAAACTTTGGTGTCAAGAAGGGAACTGAAGAAGGACAGCCTTAAAAAGCTCTGACTTGGACAATTCAACAAAGACAGCTTGGTGATGGAATTGGCCACAAGGTAGCATAAACCACACTGATGGCCATTAGTGTCAACCCAAGCTTAAAGCCACACTGGTAAGGGACCAGTGGACCTGCCCCGGGATGGGTGTGACCAAATTCAGGTGGGCAAGGAGGACAGAGGGCACCCCCCGGGGGAGGAGGGCGTGCTGCAAGGCGCAGCTTGGAAGAAAAACACTGGAAGGGTTCCTGGCATCCCAAAGGTTTCAAGCTTCCTGAAAGATTCTTTCTTATTTTGGTTGGACAAGAAGAAAATCAATGAAGGGACAAAGCTTGCAGTTTGAGGCCAAGTCAGAAAGCTGTAAAAATATCCAAGTTTAATTCTGTTTCCCCACCTGCCAAGGAAAATGATGTTTATATGGAAAAAGGTAAAATGAACAGTGGTGACAGAGGGCTGGTGTCCAGGGGAAGGAAAGAAGTTGTCAGGGAGCGACAGGATTCTCTGTTTCAGGTCCCTTTTTTCCACCCAGACAGATGAGTTCCTGGGGGGGGGGGGGCGGCTAACGGACTCCCAGGGGACCCAGCCATGCAGCTGTCAGCCAGCTTTGCAGAACGGGAGTGGGACCGTTGGCAGAAGACTGGAGATGTCCGGAACTTACCTTATTCTGCAAAGGAAAAGAAGGTGGTTTCTTACAGTGTGAAGTGGATTCTTGGCAAGTTTATCACGCTTATGAAATAGACGAGTTCTGAGCACGGGGACCCCAAGTTGCACTCGGCCACTGGTCTAGAGAGCCAGGCAATATGGTGGCAAAGAATGGGCGCCCTCTCTCCCTTCCCCCAAAAGATAGTTACTGAGCACCCACTCTGTGTCTGGGGCTGTGCAAGGCGCTGGGACCTGCCGGAGCTCACGGTGTGGCAGGAGGGCAAAGCCCACACAGGAGTTACACAGATCACTGCTGAAATTGGGCTGAGATGTGGTTATGGGGGAAAAGGAGGTGATGCTCTGTTGGGGAACCTCCTCCAGCCTGGGGGCTGGGGGAGACTTTCTGGGGGCTTGAGGTTAATCCAGGAACATGCAGGACGACTGGGGATTAGCTGGTAACACTAGGAGGTGAAACGTTTTCCTTCCAGGAATAGGGAACTGCACCCATGAGGGCCCTGAGGGGTCACTGCAGTGGTGACAGGCATCCCTGGTTTCCACCTGCAGGAAAAACAGGTCACATGGAAGGTCTGTATAGGCAGGATGGTCACAGGCAGCAAAGACAGAAATAACCCGTCTGTGCCTCTGAACTCCCCCAACTTCACTGAAACACATCAAAGGTCTACACTGTGCGTTGCCGAGCCCAGCATGGCCTAGAGTCGCTGCTGCAGCTCTTTTCTGTCCTGGCTCAGGGGCTCCCTGGGCTTTGATGGCGATGGTGTCACGTGTCTAATCACTTCTCACAGGGTCTCCTGCCAAGGCCAAGCGCCGGGACACACGTGTGATCTGAATCAGTTAATTCCTGTGGTGGGAAAACGTACACCTGGGAGGGCCCAGCCGCGGCGTGCCCACCATGGGGCTTAATGAGGCATTTCCCAGAGGCGTCCGCCCGTGCCGGGCTGACGCGGAGTCTGGCTGGGCAGCGGCACTGACCTAGTTACGGCCAGGACGAGGCCCTCAGGACATCTGTGCCCCCCTTTCCCATCTGTGGAATGGAAGCTGCAGACTTTCAGTCCAGGAAGGTCTGGACACAGGAGATGCTTGCTCTCTGCCCTCCTCGGAGCGAAGCTAGGACACATGAGGAAAAGGTCTTGGGGCTTTCACCAGGTCTCTAACTCTGTGAGATGTCCCTAAGGCCAAGGACAAACCCCCAATCCCTTCTTCCTCTCCTGGCTGAGAGTCCCCAGGGGGCGCAGACAATGCTTCATTCATCTCTCCATCTCAAGCAGCTACCACAGTCCCTGGACCCTGGTGGGTTCTCAGGAAATGCTTGTGAAATGAATGGCCGGACGTGTGAATGTGTTAAATATAAACACGGATTAAAGGGCACTTGGTGTCCATTCCAGGCCCTCTGAAACAATGCATTTAACACAGACCGACAAAGGCTGTCCAACGCACACAGTTTCGCCATGAATAAGAATGCAGGATGGAGTGGAAGGCGGAAGCGGATTCTGGGGTCCGTTTGAGCCCTGCCCCCAGCAAGGGAGGGCAGTGTCCACTGCGGAAGGGGCAGCAGACAGAGCAGAGCTGAGGACGCTGTTATCTGGGGCTGGACGGAAGACACAGAGTGGGCAACGTCTCTGACCACCGCAAACACAGAGGCGGGGCGTTCAATTCACACTGTGGAGGGAGGCAAACAGACTTCCAATCGCCCTGAAAAGCGGCCAACTCACTTTTAAGGTGATGATTCCTCCTACATCAAATCGACCCTCTGGTCTTTTATCATAAGCAGCATCGTCACCGACGCAAAACGTGTGTGTTCAGGGAAGGGTGAGTAACTGTGCCTGCCTTAGCAGTGAGAGTCCCTCACCTCTGCCAGCTCTCCCGGGACAGCCGGACGCCCTGCTTCTCCTGGAGGAAGATGCCTGGAGGACTCACGCACTGCAGCCCCTCACGCCCCCCGGGAGAGCCGGGAACACCCCGCAGTCCGGGACGCTATCCTGGCTACACGCATCCCGGAGCATCACTGAACACCAAGGATGAAGGGGCCTCTGCTCGTGTTGAGGATCCACAGACAGCGCAGCCCACACTGCTGGGATCCAGGAGTCCCACACTTCGCTCCTTTCCTTGAGGTGATGCAGCTTTAAAAGCCCAAAAGGTGAAAGAAAGCTACAGAGGCAAAGCTCAAGCGACTCGAGGTGCAGACGCCGTAACACACCCCAAGCTGCATCTGCTGCGAAGCCACGGAGACATCCACGGCCAGGGCCCCGCAGACAAGGGCCGCCTAACGAGACTCCTCAGGGAAGGCACAGTTGGCCCTGGTCACCCGGATCGCACGTGTGTCCCCTGGTGTCACAGGTCTGCTGTTCCACACCAATAGGGAGGGCGAGGCAGTCGAAAACGAGGTCAGGTGCACACCTCCAGGTTCCAGGTGACGCTGGCCTGGCCGCACCTGGGTGTCCCTGATGGAGGCTGAGCTGAGGCTTCTGGGTGGAAGGTCCAGGTCCTGGCCTCCGAAGTCACGTGTCCTTCGGCAGGTTTTACGTGGCCCTGAGACGCAGAGTGTAAGCAGGGGGGAGGGGAGGGAGTCTGGGTTGCTGTGTAGAGCAGTGACACAGTCCTGTCGCTCAGCCCTTAGGCCTCTAGGTAAGATGTGGTGCATTGGGTAGACAAAGCGACAGGGTCTCCCAGGGCACCCTCATCGTGCTCACTCAGGCCCAGCTTACAGCCCAAGGGCATCGAAACCTCAGACGCGCCAGACTCACTGCCTCACCGTTGCCAGGATGGGTAACGCAGGTCCCAACACTTAGATTAATCCAAGAAACAGTCCAAACGTGGGCTTTTGACCTGCCATGTGGAGCTGCCGCCACAAAGCTGAGATCCGGATGAGCAACGGCCTGGCCTCAGCCCCCCGGACCTTTCCTGCAGGCACTGCCAGGGCCGCGCTGCCCGCTGTGTGGATACACACACACACACACACACACACACACACACACACACACACACACACACACACGTCTGTGTCCCGCCACCCACTGGCCAGCAGGTCCCGGCCCTTCCTACCACTGTCCTTGTGTTTCTCCCCACTTTCTTTCTTGGGGCACAAACAGCTTCCTCTGCTCCTTTGGACAGTTCCCAAACTTGTTTTTTAAAATTATTTTCTGGAAGGCATGGGCACACGTTCTAAGAGAGAGAAAGCCTGAGGTTCAAGGTTGCAGTGGTGGCCTCTCCCCCGTTGTGCAAGCCCAGGCAGGCTTTTCTCTCTGGGCCCCTGATCCACGTGACTCCTGCGAGGTGGACAGAGTAACAGCTATTTGAAATGACCCCAAACCAGCCAGTGAGATGATGTATACGAGAAATGAGTACAGCCTTCATATAATTACAGTCAGCATTACTCAAACTGCATCAAAAGCTCAAAGGACATGGATAATTACCTCAAACCTCAAAGTAAAGTGACTTGATAAATACTAGAAAATTGCAGAGGAGTAGGCTCAAAGCCCTGAAAATCTGACTCAGCATGTACATGTCCTGTGGTTCTCACTTTGAAACAGTGTTTTAGAGACTCAAAATCGTCCCCTCAGACCAGCCAGACCATCGAGGTTGATAACCGGCTGTGCTGCCTTGGATTCTCTGAGAACGACCGACACGTCCTTTCTTTTTCTTCTTTTTTTTTAACTGAACTATAGTTGATTTACAATACTGTGTTAGTTTCAGGAGTACAGCCAAGGGATTCCGTTAAATATGGATGCATGTATATCTATACTATACAGGTATTCTTTTTCAGGTTCTTTTCCACTACAGGTTATTACAAGATATTGAGTAGAGTTCCCTGGGCTATACAGTAGGTCCTTATTGATTATCTATTTAATATATGGTAGTGTGTAACTGTTAATACCAAATTCCTAATTTATCCTCCCCCAACCTTTCCCCTTTGGCACCATGAGTTTGTTTTCTATGTCAAGAGTCTGTTTCTGTTTCATAAATAAGTTCATTTGTATCATTTTTTTCAGATTCCACATATAGATGGTATCATATGATGTTTGTCTTTCTCTGTCTGACTTACTTCACTCAGTATGGTAATCTCTAGGTCCATCCATGTTGCTGCAAATGGCATTATTTTGTTCTTTTTTATGGCCGAGTAATATTCCATTGTATATATGTACCACACCTTCTTTATCCATTCATCTGTCGATGGACATTTAGGTTGTTTCCATGTCCTGGCTATTGTAAGTAGTGCTGCAATGAACACTGGGGTGCACGTATCTTCTCAAATTAGAGTTTTCTCCAGATATGTGCCCAGGAGAGGGATTGCAGGATTACATGGTAACTCTACTTTTAGTTTTTTAAGGAACCTCCGTACTGTTCCCCATAGTGGCTGCACCAATTTACATTCCCACCTTCTCCAGCTTTCATTATTTGTAGACTTTTTGATGATGGCCGTTCTGACCGGAGGACAGGCACTTCCTTTCAATTGATATTGCAATGTGCTTGGAGGAAAGAGGTTGTCTCAGGGTTGAATTCCAGAGCTGTCTTCATCAGAATCCACATGGTCCATTTATTAGGACACTTATTTAGCCATGCACCCCAATTTCTTCACCTTTCCCTCATTCTATGTAATAAACGTTCTAAGTTCATAAATATATAAATTCTACAGAAATGAAAAAACAAGTAAAGAAAACCCAAAAGCCCTCCATAATTTTTAACTGCCCTCCCCTCGCCCCCCCATCCAGAGGAGAAAGTGCGAAACTGGCCGCCATCCAGTGCCACGTGGTTAAGCACACTTCCTTTTCCCAGCATCCTGAGGCTGGGCTGTGCTTTCCGTGATGAATTGCCCTCAGCATCCTCCCTACGTGATGTCTTGGGTCCCCATCGGGGCCACAGCACACAGATTGATGCCTCTCCATCACACGGACACGCTCTGGGGCTGACCCGGGAGCCGTGGCCGTGGCCCCAGGAACGCTCCCAGTCAGTGGTGTTCAGACCGCTCCTGCCCAGGGTGGCACCGCTGGGCGTCCCGGCTTCAGCGAGGACTACCTTCTAGGCCCTAGGCTCCTGGGTGGGAAACCTCTTCAGCAAAGCCTGCCGCCCTCTGTGGAAGTGGCCCAGCAGTCTCGTGGGCCAGCTGCTCTCTTGCAGAGCAGTGCAGAGTGGCCATTCTGTGCCCAGACTGACCCCTGTCTGGGTCCAGCCCTATGTGAACAAGGGCAAGTTACTCCGGTTTTCTGAGCCTCATTCACTTTCCGTGTAAAATGAGGATAATCTTAGTACTGACCTCTTCAGGTACGTGTGAGAACTTAAGCTTAGGGTCTGGACATAATCTCTCAGAAAATAATACCTGTCACCACTTCCCTATTATTAGCCTGACTCCTCCACCCACTAGAAACAGGCAGGAAGAGAGGGTCAGTCCATGCACAGCATCGTTTTGGAGTTAAAGGAGATCTCAACATCCATCCGGCCCAAAGGCCCTTTCAATTTGGGAATCCTACTTTGGGCGCCACAAATTCCACTGCTTTCAGGGACTAGGTGGGCATAAGTGTACAGACCAGCGTGAGACCAGATAGAGGAGAAGCTGTAGAAAAACCAGAAACGGGTGCTCTGCCCAAGAGACGCCGCATGCAATAATGTTCAAAATGTATGCTGGCAAAAGAAAAATAAATTCCGAAAGAAAGAAGGAAAGAGAGAAAGATGAACTAATTAACCAATCATGCTGTCGCCTGGACCCCGGCCGAAGGCCATGAGCGTGGTGCAGGCCCTTCAGGATGCGTCACAGGTGGCCGTCCTGGATCACAGGCAGCCGTGGGTGGTGGAACCGCGCTCAGGGGTTAGGAGTGCACTGGAGCCCTCGCTGCATCCCAGGAGCGAGTTTGGCATGACTTCCCACCACGCTGAGGGCGCGTCTGCGCAGGGGCATTCTTCTCCTGTCCTCTCACCCACGGGAGCGCGCACGCGCAGTCACGCATCCTCACCTTTCTCAACCGCGCGGCCCCTGTGCCTGAGCGGATGGCGTCCATCAAGGCCTGCCTGGCGTCCACCGGGTTGCTGAGGGGGCCCGAGCTGGACCTGGACGCCGTCCGGGATGCGGTGGGAGCCTGGGTGACTGGAGGGGATGGGGGCGATGGCGGCGGCAGGGCGGGTGGGGACTGGATCCCAAGGTCTTCTAGCCCTGGGGGTTCTGCCCCATGTGCAGACAGCATGGCATCGCGGAGGCTCTGGAGCTCCTCAGAGGCGGAGGACGTCACCTAGCAACGAGACGGTTAAATGACAGTGTCCCAAATGTCCTTTCCAAGAGGCGGCACAGGGTATCTGACCGTGCAGCCAGCCCAGGGGGCGTGTCTGCTTCCCATCCCTGGGCTTTCCTGGGGGCCGGGGGTGGTGGTGGCAGTGACTGATGGCAGGGAGGAGGGCTGTCAGTCTGGTCCTACTGAGACCCCTGCCCTCCTGCCTCATCGTGGCGTGTCTGGACAGACCCCAAGGCCACACACCAACGACCAACCAATGCGGATGACCCCTCCTCCAAACACGGAAGAGAAGGTGTCCGTTCCGCTTTTCCTTGGCTTCTGGCTCTGGAAGCTGGATGACCCTCTGTCCCCGAGCTCCAGTCCAGGTGGTCCTGCAGCTGTGCCAGACCAGCAACTCCATCCCTGAGTTGAGACGCTGCCGCCTCCCACTGCTGGGTGATCTAAGCCCTGAAGCCAGGCTCAGCGTCCCGGAATTTGGGGAAGTGCACAGAGCTAGATGTGCAGGGAGGACTTACTCGTCTGGGAGAGAGAGGGAGAGTTTCTGTGCAGGGGCGGCCCCTCAATGCCTCTCCTGCGGTTGGTCTGGTTACTCCGATGATGACTTAGCATCGCTTACACAATCGGGGGTTGCCCTGGCTGTTGCAGCATCCCCGGGATCACTGCGGGGGGGGCAGCTGTGGAGGCCCCTCTTACCTTCCTCAGGCTGCAGGTGCCGCTGTGCCCACGGATGGCTGCCAGCAGGGCTGAGCGCTCGCTGTCTGTCTCTGTGTAGGACGGTTTCTTCAGACCTCCCTCTGAGCCGGGTTCTGGAGTCTAGAATATTTATTAACGATGTCAACACATGTCACTCAGGAGATGGGGGAATGCTGACGGTAGGTAGTGCAGAGAAAAACCATAGTTATCAGTTCAGACCTACAGGGTCAGTTTCACAGTCTCTGTCTGTTAGAAGGTAAAATTATCAGGTTGAGATTCTGGATTGAGCTCACACTATACAAAAATCAAAGGTGATCTATGTGGGGTAGCACAGGATGATCGCCCCTGAATGTCCTATCCCTCCTGTTACCGGTCCTAGCTTTCCTGAGCAGATATGTGCCTTGAAGTCCTGCAGACCTGGATGAGGGGCCTGGGTCCCCACTAGCTGGCAGGGTGACCCCCAGTTTTCTCAAGGGCAAAATGGAGGACACAGTTCCCAATCATCCATGTTGGTGTAGCTATTAAATAACATTTGCAGGATGATAAATGCCTACGTGGGGGCAGGTGTGATAAAACTGTCCCCAAGGTTACTGGAGAATGACAGCCCACCACTGCTGAAAACGCAGGGTGACGGGGATCCCAGCCTGACCCTCCATCTGCCCCTCCAGGCTCAAGGACGAGTTGTGGATGATTCCCCCTGCCCCACCCGCCTCCTCTCCACTCCCCTGAGACCAGGCAAGGGCCATGTACTGGCGACATCTTTCCCCAGGGCAGTCAAGAGCCTTAAAGGCAGTGTGGACGAGCCCAAACCCATCAGTTTTGGCCCCTTAATGGTTCTATTCAAACAACTCTGTAGGCAAGGAGACAGAAATCCAGGTAAAATTAAACCTGTGCATTCACCCGCATCCCCAGCCCGGCACTCCCTCCTCCGATGCCACCTTAAAGTCTGTGTCTGGGTGGCTGTGGGGAAAGGCCCATCCCTGAGGCAGGAGCCCGCTGATGACTTCACCTTGCGAAGCCTGTCCTTCCCTCCCGCCGAGTGGATGGCCTCCATCAGGGCGCTGTGCAGGGATGTGTCTTTCGGGGCTGGCCTCTGGACCACGGGTCTGAATTTCTTCTTTGGCCCAAAGATACTGGCTGGCAGGGTACCATCGGCTTCAGGTACATCTGTGCTTGACAAACCCGGCTTTTCCTCCCATTCAGGGGGCTCCTGTCCAGCGTGGCTACTTGTATCAGACACTCTCGGAGAGTGGAGAGGCTCTTTGTGGACGGAGACCCACCTGGAGCCATTCACCAGGGCACTGCCTGGAGTCGGATCACCTCCCGAGCGAGCGGGTGGGGGGCTCGTGCCAGCCGGCTGGCACTTGGGATCAGATGACGAGCTGGTCCTGTGTTTCCCTGGGCTTTGCTTTCCACTGAGACCACAGCTCTGTCCCACGGAAGCCTGACCCCTCTGGGCAGCTGTGATGAGTGGTCCATGGGAAGTTCTGTGGATGCCAGTGGGACCGTTTTGAGTAGACAGCTTCCCATAAGGGCTGCTGATTTGCCCTCCGGGATGCGCTCCTGCTGCCGATCTGTCCCCACTGTGACGCACGCCTGTCTCTGGGTACAGGCTGGGGGTGGTACCATCCTTCACCATGGGAGGTCGTCCAGGTGGGTCTGGCTCTTCACATGTCTTCTGGGCATTCCCAGGCTTCCTCCCCACGTCAGTGTGGGCTTTCGGGGTCCCTATCCGCTTGGCAATGGCAGAGGCCACGTACTGGCTGGATGTTCTTCTCTGAGGCTTGAGAAACGGGACTTCTGCGGTGTTAGCTGCTGGAACTTTCAGGGGACAAGCAGCTGCTGGGAGCGGCCAGCTTCTGCCCTCCTCCAGAGGTCTCCCATCTTCTGGGTTGGGGGACCGGGGCCGGGGCAATGTCGCTTTGGGGTCTGGGGAAGTGGGCTCCGCTCTGAGTCTGCTTTCTTGAGGTTGCGGATTCGTGGGCGTGGTGGGGGTAGAGGTCCTCTTGGCCCCCTCTGCGGGCCGGCCAGAGTGTTTTTCTATAGAGTCGGACCTCCAGAACTCTTTGACTTTTCCGATGGGCGGGGCTTCTGCTTCCAGAGCGGGCGGCGTCGGGACTATGGTCCTGCCGGCGTTCGTGTGGGGGCTCACCAGGTTCCCCAGCTCGTCGATCTCGATGGCACCCGTGGAGAGGGATGCCCCCCGGTCATAACATTTCATCTCTGACTTTGGAGGGACGATTTTATACGTTGTGAGGCCATATTTAAGCCCGTAACTCCCCCCTGGGTGTTGGTCTCGAAACCACGGCGGTAGTGTCCAGACGTCACTTTTATCATCTCCTTCCTTCTCCTTCCCTGGCTGCGCGCTCACCCTCCTGGTGGCCAGGGTCCTCCCGCCATGAGCAGAGCCGGCCACCTTGCGT
The DNA here is from genome assembly GCF_011762595.2 of Tursiops truncatus. Lineage (NCBI taxonomy): Eukaryota > Metazoa > Chordata > Mammalia > Artiodactyla > Delphinidae > Tursiops > Tursiops truncatus. The sequence goes on from NC_047042.1 coordinate 2,960,021, forward strand.
TCCTCCTTCGCATTCAGGTCGTGCGTGTGAAGCGCTGAAGCAGAAGTTGCCTTGGGCGCCATTTTACTGGGAGTCACATCCTTCCAGGTGCTGGTCGAGGCCGCTATGACTTCTCTCCCAGGGTCCTGGGAAGGAGCCGGTGAGCCAGGCCCCGCCGCCCGCCTCTGCCCGTGCTGCTGGCTGTGCTCGGCCTGGCACGGTGGCAGCTGGGCCTTCTTGCTGGCTGTGCTCCCAGCATCGAAAGAGCCAGCGTTGTTGTTTCTGTTGGTAAATGCCACCGAGTCCACGGGATCATCGAGAACCTCCCCTATGAATGTCACCGGGATTGCCTCGGTATCGCCGTCGGGGATGATGGTGCCTTGCGGGCAGCGACCGGACATGCTGTGTATGCAGTTGGTGAGGAAGCTCGAGTCGGTTTCATAGCTTTCTTCGATCTCTGCAAAGAAGCACAACACAGGTCACGGGTGGGCACCACTCGGACAACTCCTGTGCCCCTTATTCAGTGAAATTGCACCCCGACTTTGATTTCTCTGGGGTGCCTCTGGTGTAAGTTATTTAACGTGTCATCTTGGGTTGTCATCTACACATGCCTGGAAGCAGTCTCAGCTTGCATGACTCAACAGAGGACCTGTCTGCCGATCTGTGACGCCTTGAGGTATCATACGACATTTTGCCGGTATCTTCACTTACAGACTGATCTCTAAGTCCAAGCCCTCCATATACACCACCTCAGGGCAGGGTGGGAAGGTGGACTGGGGGGTTTTGACTTTCACCTTTTACTCTTGTTCACCAGGAGCACCACAAAGTCTATGGGACAACTTGATCTTGCTTTGCTTATTAAGAGGCAGATGACTGAGCCTCGAGCCCATCAGAATTAGCCCTAAAGGACGCAGTGAGCCCTGCGGGCAGAGCCACAGGACACGCTAAGGCCGATGAAGGTTTCTCAGCCCTGTCAGCCCCATCTGAGGACGGAACACTGAAAAGCAAGTCAGACAAAACTCCGGGCCAGCTCTGGAGTCTGTCTCCTTCTTCTTGTTTTGTTTTCTTTGAGGGCACAGCCAATATCTACTTCCTAGTTGGTTTTCACTCTGTGCCTTCGTTTGAAAGATTTCCAGTTTTGACTGAGCTGATTTGCATCTGCTTCGGCCTTACACTATTATTTCTCCGATATATGCACAGAATCGCAGTGCTGTGGGATGCCCCGCTCTAAGAGGGGTCCCTGTCAACACGCTGTGTTCTGCGTTTCCCTTTGAAAGTCAGCCCCCATATTAGCAAGTAACAGGGTTGGAGGTTTAATAAACAGCCCTGTTTGCCTGTGTGGCACCCAGTGTTTCCCTAACTCATTTGAGGACTGGAGAACTTTTTTTCTGTTCATGTGTATGGAAGACTTTTTAATGTGCAAAATCAGTATTACTCAGAGGAGGTTTTAAGCAGCTGCTCAGACATTTCCTTGGGACTGTTCAGCAGCCCAGATGCAAGGTCCCCTCCAGGGAGCTGTGCTCACCTGTGTGCTCAGCCCCCAGTCCGGGCCTTCCTCACACGGAGCTGCGTTCCCTCTGCAGACATCCTCCCCGTGTGATGCGATAAAGTTCAGCCAGAGAAGATAACCCTCAGAGCGCCGGCCACACGGGGCAAAGGTCCAAGCAGGAGCCCGCGCTGCTTACCTTCCAGCTCTTCGTCCAGTTCTGCAAGGGTTTTCTGGAACTGGCCGGTCATGAAGAGGTCTTCATCCTCATGTGAGGCTGGAGCAACTCTTCCACTTCTAGGGAAGACCAAGCAGAAAGGGAGAGCATTCGTTTATCTCATTATTTACGTAATTCACTCTTTTCTGGAAATATCCGAAGAAGGTACAACTCATAGTCAACTTCTTGCAGTTCCAAAGGCATTGGACCACTGCTGCCCTTGGACCTACTGGGCCGCAGATGGTGTGTGTGTGTGTGTGTGTGTGTGTGTGTGTGTGTGTGTGTGTGTGTGTGGTGCACAGTGAACACCACGACTACAGCAAACCTCAGGGCAGCAGTGACACTGGTGACAGCCTCCCCAGCCCATCCCCCTCCCCAGGCCCCTCAGGGTTTTAACTGGATGGGGGAAATGCCCACAGCGGGGGGCCACACAGTGCCCTCCAGTGCCTCATGCAGCCTTCCCACGCGGGGACCTACTTGGGGCTTTTCTGCCCAGATCATCCTATGATAAACCTCACAAGCAGATATAAAGCAGGCGAGGTCCTTATCGCTGCTTCACAGAGAGGCAACCGCGTGAGCTCAGGATGGCGCAGCCCAAGCTCACAGGGGTTCCAGAACCGGGGAGGGCTGGCCACGTATGTATCCAGAGGTGCCGCGTGGTGCTGCCACCCGGGCATCCAGGGAGATGTCCCCCCATCCCCCCAAGGAGAACTGGACGTTCCTTATCTGTGTCCCTGGACAGCGGCATCCACAAGACAACGGCTGCCAAAGCAATTTGAAAGCAGCCTTTGCAAAGGCTCTTGTCTCCGTTTTCTTGCTGTGCCAAGAACAGAGACACATATGGGGTGATTGTCACTCTTCAGTGAAAGCTGAAGGTCTTTCCCGCTGACCGTTAAAATCGAGGACCGATTTCCATCATTACTAATCAGGCCGAGATAATGATGCTTGAAATATGCTTTGTACCATCCTCACTTACGTAGCAAAGTTTGTGTTCTGATAAATGAGCCTTTCTTACTTGGTGATCGTGTCCCTTTGGAGCCAGGAAGTGGCTTCCAGACCCGTCTCAGCTAATGTCCTCTGACACGGCAAACAAAGAGCGTTGGCCGAGATCTGTGTGGCTGTGGACCAACTAACAACGACCCCGGGAGGCTCAAGGCTGCGTTTCCTGTTGCTTTTGCCCCAAGACTTAATTGAATGCATTTACTAAACTTGTGTTTTTCTCTTTCACGGAATGTGGTGGTTTAAATAAATCTCATTTAAATATTCAATAAAGTGTACGGCAGAGAAAAAAATGGAAAGGGCTCTATAAAACAGTGTTTGAAATGGAAAACAGAGCACTTTTCAAATGCTGCCTCCTACTTTAAGTTGTTTAAAGTCCAGCCAAACAAAATTATGTCTATACTTTTCCTTCAAAGTATTTGCCTTTCCTTCAAAGTATGCAAAATCACACTGTTCCATGGGAACAGAATGATATTAATAAGAATTAAAAACTATAGCACAGGGAACTATACTCGGTATTTTGTAACAACCAATAAGGGAAAAGAATCTGAAAAAGAATATATATATATGTGTATGCATATATGTACATATTCACTTAGTTGTATACCTGAAATTAATACAACATGGTAAATCAACTATACTTCAATAAAAACTAAACTAAACTAAAATAATGCACCCTTTGAAGAAAAAGAATTAAAAAGTAATTTAGAAGTTCCACTGATGATATTATTTCATAAAGCGTACACTGGAGAAAGAAGACCACCCCAGACTGACCACAACTCCATGATCTGAGACTCTCAACTTGTTGCTCCTGGTGTTACCTGGAAAGCAATGGGAATGTGTACATCAAGAAGCAAAAGCATAGCTTTGACTCTGCAGGAACTTTGGTTCATTAGCCTCACTTTTGAGAATTTGCCTTAAGAAAACAATGTTATGGAAGGCAAAACATAAACACCAGCATGTTCATCATATTCACGGGGAGGTCTCTACAGCTTCCGGCAGCAGGGAGTGCCCCCCGTCAGTGCATCCTATGATGACCATGCCATGGAGGTGGAAACAGATCGCTGCTTAAGCTGGCATGTCACGTGAAGAAATCAAGATATGCAACTCCACACAGGATGGTCATGATGATCGAAAAGTAACCTGTGTCTGTGGACAAGGGTGAGGCAGAAACCTAGGCACCATCGCCGACCAGTGTGATTTGTTGAAATGGATGGATTACGGCAAATATTTCATACTTTTTTTTTTGAAGTATGCTCATTTTGGTACAAAGCAGCTTGATTGATAAGGCAATGTTTGAAATGGGCAACGTCTAAAATGATCCTTTGGTCCTCTAATGAGTACTAATTCTTTTATGAAAAGCCATTTACACGTGTGTGATACCATGTCCAATACACGTGGCATGTTGTGTTTATAATTTTATTTTGTTCCTGAGTACCCAGCAATCCCTGAGATGATCCTAAACCAGTGTGTGACAATCCTTACTCCTTAAAGAGGCACTGCAGCAAGGCCTGAGCCAGCCCTTCCCCACGCTCCTCCCACCCATGCTCCGGCCTGAGCTGCCTGGTCTAACCATCAGCGGCCAAGCTCAGGGCTTCAGACCTGTTCTCCGCCTGCCCGTCTCACCTCCCGTCAGGCCCCCTGTGAAGTCCGGGGTCCCTACACCGCGTCCTCTGCCTTCCACCTGCCTTCCACCTGGCCTGCCTGCCCGCCCCTTTCCTCCGTCTGCCTCTTGTACATGTCCCAGGTTTGTCCCAGATGCTCAGCTCCACACTCCGCTGACACATCCCACCCACCTCTCACCTGACTTTGCTCTTGACGCCCCAGGGTGGACCTGGTTCACCGGGGCCTTGCCTGTCCAGGAGGAGAGAGTGGACACATGACAGAAGCCACCGGCCTTGGGAGCGCTGTGGAGGGAGGAGCCCAGGTCCTCGGCCGGTGCTCTTCCCAAGGCTGCCGAGCACCTTCGGGGCGGGGCAAGGCCAGGCCTGTGGACCACTTGGCTTCTGCAGCCGGTGCCTCTCCTGATGCGGGATAGGACCCGCCACGCTCTGGATTCTGGGTGAATGGTTCATCTGGCAAAAGCCCAAACCAGTGTGATGTATGTATTATGCTTTGCAATGTACAGCTTCAGGAGGGGGAGACTTAGCAGAATTTGCTTTTCCTTCCTCACCCACCCCATCCACTTCTCCTCAAAGGGCCGCTGATGGATTACAGCTATTCCTCTCTCCCTGTAACAGCCAGCTGGGAGCCCTTGGTCCCTGGGCTTGGAGGGTAGCTTCTGTGGGCTCAGCAGGAGGGCCCTCCTGCGTGCCCCTGAAGAATCACAGTTGGCCAGAAGCATTAGCACCTCTTTTTAGCTGAAAGTCAACTGCGCAGATGTTCCTTTCCCAGGCATCATTCCTTACGCCCAACACACACCCCACTCTAAGATAGACAGTTTCTTATGGACAGTTTGTTTTGGCTTAAGACCAAGGAAATGAAGGGCAAACAAGCAGCACAGGCATTCCGATACCAGCTGCACGTGTTGGAGAAACCTCACCGGGAGCCTTCCCTCCCACGGTGGGTCACTCTGCCAAGGCCACAGCCACGGACGAGCCACCGCTGCCTAACGCCTGAGGCTCAGCCGGCCTCAAGCGGGAGTCTTCCCGGAAGTGGAGCAGCCTCAGGGGCGGGGTCTGGCGACGGCCCCACCCACTCCCATGGGAGACTAACGGCAGTCACGAGGAATCAGTACCTGGGCAAACAGGTGCTTTTTCAGTTTTTAAAAAATTTTGTATGAGAAAGAAGAAAGCACGGGCTGATTCTGCCCCATTCCGGCACATCAAGTCATTTTTGTTTTTGATGTGGCTAGGAAAGTTTCTTTAGGTAATTGACCCAGTCGCAGAAAACAAGCGAAGTCTGAGAGGAAAAAGATGTCCTTTTCAGGTTCAACGGCTGACAACAACCAAACCAACCCATGCGATTTCAAAACAGTTACTTGATAAACTAAAGGTAAGAAGCCTGGGAAAAGAGATGGCTGATGACAGTAATATGTGCTTAACTTCCCCATTCCATGTACAAATGGTCCTGTATTTATAAAGCTTCAGAGTTCTAGAACAACGGGGTCCAACAGAAATGTCATATGAGCTACACATGTAATTTAAAATCTTTTTGTAGTCACATTAAAAACGTAAAAAGTAAGCAAGATTATTTTTTCATTAAATAATGTTAATTTTCCTTAACTTTAATTAGTATACTCTAACTCAACATTTAACCCAAATTATTATCGTCATTTCCATATAATTAATATTAAAAAGTTCATTTTTTCATATGTTTGGTGCAATTGCACTCTCACAGCACATCTCAACTTGGGCTACCCATCCGGCGGGCTCAGGAGCCAAAGTTAGCTGGTGGCTACTGTACCTACAGCATAGTTCTCCAAGATCTTAATGTTTGTAAATACTCCTCTGTTAGTGCAGTTACAAAGTTTCAGGGTTCTGAAAGGTATTAAATGTTTCTAAATGCTCACGTGGGCACAAAGTTCCTGTAGTTACAAAATTGCAGGGTTCTAGAAGGCATAAACTATTTCTAAATGTTTCTGTGGTCACAAAGTTCTCATAGTTACAAAGTTTCAGGATCTAGAATATATAAAATGTTTCTAAATGATGCTAGAGTCACAAAGTTCCTTCCTATAACTACAAAGCTGCAGAGGTCTAGAAGGTATAAAACACCTCTAAACGCTCCTAGGTCACAGAGCTCCTCTAGTTAACAAAGTTCCAGGGCTGAAAAGCCAGGACAGGAGCCCAGCTCCTCCACCCATGACCTGCGCGTTCTCAGTTCCATAAGTGTCTTGAAATCCTCAGCCCTGCAGATAAGAGAGGCACAGCTTCTCGCTTCCACAGCCCTCACGTCCACCACTCACGGACAGGTGGGGGAGGAGAAGGAGCTTACGGATTGCCAGGCAGAAGGTGGGCAGGCAGCGGACAATACAGGGAGACGCCCTTCCCCTGGAGAAGCTACAGTTTCTGTCTTTTGAGGCTCTATGCATGATTTCAGTGTGGTTCTACTGTTAAAAAAAAACAGAGCCTGCAACCCACTTACCCAATCTGTCTCATTGACTCCTTACAGAATTTCTGCGGAATTAGTGTCCCCCAAAGTGATCCCAGGACTGAGAGCTTCACAGTACTGATCGCACACAGTATGATACACAGATGGATAAGTTGCCTGATTACAGCAAGATTGCCTTCAGGATTCGAGAGTTTAGAAATAGTGCTAGCCTCTCCCCCATCTATCTATCGGTACACAAATGTGTACTTTTCAAACATATGCATATGTTCTTTTCAAACAAAGATGTTATAAATAGTTTAATGAGGCAGATGGTCAGAGGTAGACACAGGTTATAAGGATTTCCAACAAATCAAGTTTCTATCCTTCCTCAGGCAGTTTTAAATAAACAACATCAACAACAACAATAATAACACCAGCCGCCAATTTCTGAAGGCTGGCAATATGTTAGGCACTGTTCTAGGGGATGGTACTGCAGATCTCGATTGTACTGACAAGAAAGTAGAAGTGAGAGGTCAATCCCCCAAACTACAATGAGGTATCACCTCACACTAGTCAGAATGGACATCATCAAAAATTCTACAAATAACAAGTGCTGGAGAGGGTGTGGAGAAAAGGGAACCTTCCTGCTCTGTTAGTGACAATGTAAATTGGTGCAGCCATTGTGGAAAACAGTATGGAGGTTCCTTAAAAAAACTAAAAATAGAATTACCATATAATCCTGCAATCCCACTCCTGGGCATGTATCTGGAGAAAAACATAATTTGAAAAGATACATGCACCCCTATGTTCATAGCAGCACTATTCGCAATAGCTAAGACTTGGAAGCAACCTAAATGTCTGTTGACAGATGAATGGATAAAGAAGATGTGGTACATATATACCATGGAATATTACTCAGCCACAAAAAGAAAATGAAATAATGCCATTTGTAGCAACATGGATGGACCTAGAGATTATCATGCTAAGTGAAGTTAGCCAAAGATCTCATGATATCACTTATAAGTGGAATCTAAGAAAAAAAATGATATAAATGAACTTATATGCAAAACAGAAATAGACCCAAAGATATAGAAAACAAACTTGTGGTTACCAAGATGGTAAAGGGGGGAGGGATAAATTAGGAGTTTGAGATTAACAGATACACGCTACTATATTTAAAACAGATAACCAACAAGGACCTACTATATAGAACACAGAACTACACTCAATATTTTAATAATATTTTAATAGTAACCTATAAGGGAAAAGACTATGAAAAAGAATATATATATATATATATATATATATATATATATATATATATATATATACACACACACATATATATGGACTTCCCCTGTGGTGCAGCAGTTAAGCATCCCCCTACCAATGCAGGGGACATGGGTTCAATCCCTGATCCAGAAAGATCCCACATGCTGTGGAGCAGCTAAGCCTGAGTGCCACAACTACTGAGCCTATGCTCTAGAGCCCACGAGCCACAACTACTGAGCCCATGTGCCACAGCTACTGAAGCCCGCGTGTCTAGGGCCCATGCTCTGCAACAAGAGAAGCCACGACAAAGAGAAGCACGTGCACTGAAACGAAGAGTAGCCCCTGCTCACCGCAACTAGAGAAAGCCCACGTGCAGGAACAAAGACCCAACGCAGCCAAAAATAAAATAAATGAATTAAAAAAAAGAATATATATATATATATATATGTATCACTTTGTTGGGCACCTGAAACTAACACAACACTGTAAATCAACTATACTTCAATTTAAAAAAAAGAAGTGAGAGGTCAAGTCATTGGCCCAGGGCACCATCACCAGTAATAGGCAGGGCAGATATGAGGCCAGGCAGTCTTCACATCGTGTTGCTCTTTAAGTATTAGGAGAGTTGGCCTGGGTCATACACGAAGGAAAGATGCAGCTGGAAGGAGATCTTTCATGGGTGACACAACTCCCACCCAGGGCAGGACTGTGTGGAAGCCACTCCTAGGTGTCCTCACCATGAGGGGCAATCCCCACATGGGCCGAATTCTTCCTGAAGGAGATTATTTACTGGCTGTGCTAAATTTAGAGGAAGACTCTTGGAATTGGATGTCCCACTTACAGGGTCAAGTTTGAATTGAGGGCATAGATTTATTTTGCAATGAAAACTATAATTGGATCGAATCGAATGACTTGATGGAAAACATACCATTTTCAGATCACAGCACACAAAGCACACGCTAATCGTTCCCAAGCCTTCACCCTTGCTCCCTTTAGAAGACTGGTATTTATCCTTGAGACTTTTCAATTCAAAATCTTGGCTGTCAGGGCATTCGATGGAGCCCAGCCAGCGCTGCCCTTGAGGAAGCTGGAGCCGTGGCAGCGAGGAGCAGAGCCTCCAAATTCAGTGCATGAGCAGGAGACGTGCACTTTGCCACTAGACCGAATAGTTTAAGAAAAACGCTTTCAGCTGAAGCCAACCCCACAGACGCTCTTTGGACAGGCTGCAGGAGCTCTGGTGCAAAGAGTCCTTGCCTCCAATTTGTCAAAGGGGGACCCCAGGCAATTCCAGCCAAAGAAGTCTGGACGAATTTGCTATCTGCAGAATAGCAGACGGCAGAGAGAGGAGAAACAGCCCAGCAAACTAGAACTTTACAGACCTTACAAACTGGGGCCTTTGCAGGTCACAAAGGTTCTTCCACTCTTCCCTCCAATACTGAATGCATCTCCGAGTATCAGAGGGGTGGCGATAGTACGGGGCACCCTGGCAAAGTTGAAAACCACAAACACTCCTTATTTCCCCTGGGAACTGGCGCCACAGTGGAGATTCTGCAAGCTGAGGGTGTCTGAGACTGTTGGGGACAGCTTCACCATCCGTCAGAACCCGTGTCCCATGTGCAGAGACCGAGCCATGCCCATCATGGCAAAGGGTAACTTATGCTCCGGAGCCTCTGGCGTCCGGCATTCCAAGGGTGGAGAGGCCTCACTGCCATAGCCAGGTCCTGGATCATCACAGGAAGAACACCCCTCCTGGGAACACAAATGCCACCTTAGGATGAGCTGCAGAATCCAGGTGTCAGCATCAATGCTGGGCAGAGCCGGGAGGTGGACTCAGGGCCCAGCAGTAGCACCAAGACCAGGGTACCAGCCCCTTCAAGCGGCCTCCCTTTCTAAATGTGGTCCAGGGGCATCCATCTCACGGCACAGGAAGGGAAGAGCTGGCAGGCTGACTGAGTACACATCTGCCCTTGTCACCAGGCCTGTCCTCTCCTGGGACAGCAGGGTATCAGAAACCACGTTCTTTGTTACTGTTTCTCTTACTCACTGAACTCGTGTGCGCCTGGGCAGTGTTCCGCTCCGGGGCCCTTTCCAGGTGGCCAAGGTCAAGACCACACCTCCATGAACAGTGGTGGGCTCTGCTCTCAGGACATTTCAGCTTGATTCTGGGCTACCAACCCCCAAGCACAGTTTATCATCTCATTGAACTTGACCCTGGGCCAGTCTGGACACCTGCAGTCATCTGCTCCATTGTGGATCACACAAATTTTGCAGACTTGCTCTCTGGGCCAGGACCGGTCGGCCCCTGAAGACTCTCCCCACCTTCCCCTTCCCCTTCAGGCTTTTTGCTGTCCCAACTCTCAATGCCCTATTCTCAGACAGGGCCTCAGAGCACATCACTGGAATGCACCATGTTCACCAGAAGCAGTGTATTCTCTCTCTCTCTAACCATGTATCTGAGGTGCGTATTTGTAAATGCCGGAAGTGTGACAGTGCAGAAGGGGGATGACCTAGGACAGCATCTCCCAAATGGTCCTCCGTGGAACACTCATTCTAAAGGATATTAAGAGGCAGGCAGAGGGGAAAATTTACACGTTGCTTTGCTGCAGAATTTGTAAGCGACTTTATACTCTCCTCTTCCAAGAGAAGAATGTGGAACTTCCCAAATATATTGTGAAGTGATATTTTTCAAGAGATACATCCCAGGAGATACCCGAGTAATTGTAGCGATTCCAAAGTTGGCAAATGAGTGCGCAGAGGAGGACGGACCAAGGCATCCAGCCGTCAGTGGAGCGCACATCTGGGACTGGCCTGCCCAGCATGTAGATGCGTTTTTTTTGGCCCTGAAAGTCTGAATTGGTTGCCAAGATTTAAAATTTGGGAGGCCTAAATCTCTCAAATGGGGAGGGGACTGGATTCTGGATGGCAGGTGGGTCACAGCCCTTGATGAACCACCCATCCTCCCGGCTACAACATAAGGGCCGTCTCCACGTGGGGACCTTGTCCATCTTTTCGTCTTTCCAGCTCCTGTCCCATCCTAGACCCAGTGCCCACCGCAGTGCATCAGTACCGTTTGTATCCAAGGAGGGACGTGAAATCAGCTTTGGGGGGACAATCTCTGCGTCTGCTACCTGCTTTCTAGTTCCCATCTTCATTTCTTGCATCTGAATGTTTTTCAAATTCTAACTTTAAGACTATTCCTCCCATAAACAGAGTCTTTCCAAAACTGGAAATGTACCTGGTTGACAAACATATGGGGAAAGCTCAGCTACAATGGGAATCAGAGAAAAAGAAATTAAAGCAATTAACACTTATAGCCTTTAAAAAAAAAACTGGGAAGACCTCACATAAAAATCTAGATTTCTGTCTTCTCTTCCAACGCTGGCCACACTGGGTCTGTAAATTCCTCAGGGCAACAACCGTAAGGAAGCTGTGGGGCTGCCCTCTTTAGAGAAAACTTGTGCTTTGCCCCATGCTCTGTGGCCTCTGAGTTTGTAACCCCTGCTTTCCACAGTAGGCACGGATTTTAAGTAATCCTGAAATTTATTGAAAGTTATGCATTTGGACATAAAGATGTGATACACCATGCTGAAGTCTCTGAGTATGTCTAATTGGTAATGGAGACAACTCTTGTTGAAAAAGAAAAACCTACAGATATTCCATGAAAAATCATGGGCAGAGAATTGATCCCATTTCTGAGGAAAATAATGGAACAGCACAGACAGGACTGAGGAGTTCAGCGATCATCTTCAACTTCCTTTGACTCTAAAGCCCAAAAAAGGCAAGTTGGTGTGCCATGAAAATTCACGGTGCTCTGGTCCCTAAACTAACTGTGTGACTTAGTCAATGGGTCCCACCCAATGGCTATTCAAGAGGCACTGAGCATGTGCACAGGTACCCAGTGGCTCCCACACCTGTGACAGGTAGGAGGCGTTATCTGCACAGATATAAGCAAAACTCGAGGCTCAGCAAAGTTAGGAGGACCCTCGAAGGCCAAGCAGCTAGTTAGTGGTGGTGGGATTCCACGTGGGTCGGTCAGGGCCCAGAGTCCCCGCCCTCCCCTCCACACTACTCTCAAATTCAGTGGCACCCCAGAGACGGGGGCAGAAAAACATGACCTGCTCCCTGTTTGGATAAAGCGTCAGGTTCCAAGACCCCGTGATTATCCTGGCTGTGGCTGCAGACAACAGTACCATACTTGAACAGAAATCAGCAAGATTTTACATCTGGTCAACACCAGCAAAATCCACTGGGACTTTTGTAGGAGCATCCCTGGGGCACCGAGGTAACATGTCTGATGAGTTTCAGATGTAGAGCTCAGGGTGTGCAATCCCAATGCAAACCAACTGAACAGACCTGAGGATTACTGTGAAGCTCCTTTCCTTTATGTGTAGGTGGACTCTGAAGGAAATGCCCTAGTTTTTCTCTGCAAACAGGCCAACCTCAGCTCAATGCACCCTGTTTGGGGCAGAGGCAAAATGGACCAACTGTCACCTTCTAATTTTCTGTCTAATAAAATATGAACTTGGTCTTGGAATTGTCCTTAAGATTGAAGAGCTGTACTTGAACATTACTAGAGGGTGTATACAACCACCTGGGGAAATGCTCGTGATAAACTGTTAGCTAAAAATAAACCAAAATAGAATAGTATTGACACTACAGTTACATTAACCAGACAGAGACTTGTGTGTTCATTTAGACAAAGCTGAAAAAAACATGAAAAATACAAAGGCATTCATTCATTTTGGTGATCAACTTATGCTTTTTTTAAAAAAAAAATCTACTTTATTTCTATTAACGTTTCTAAAACATTGCGTGACTGGTTCTTAAAATTATCTAAAAGGTAAGAAAAAGGAGATTATCATACTAAGTGAAGTAAGCCAGACAGAGAAAGACAAATATCACATGATATCACTTATATGTGGAATCTAAAAGAAGAAAAAAGATACAAATAAACTTATTTCCAAAACAGAAAGAGACTTACAGACATAGAAGACAAACTTATGTTTACCAAAGGGGAAAGGGAAGTGGGGGGAGGGATCAATTAGGAGGTTGGGATTAACATGTACAGACCACTGTGTATAAAATAGATAAACAACAAGGACTTACTGTATAGTACAGGGAACTCTACTCAATATTTTGTAATAACCTATAAGCGAAAAGAATCTGAAAAAGAATAGATATATGTATGAATGAATCACTGTGCTATACACCTGAAACTAACATGATATTGTAAATCAACTATACTTCAACAGTAACACAAAAAAGAAGGACGAACTGCCAGGAATTAACCTGCCTTTCTAACTAAGAATGAAGAAAGGAATTATGACAGACTGGTTCTGGTGCAGAGACAGAGTAACCAGTCTATGGAATGAGTGCAAGCAACAGACTGACGTGTATACGGAAACTGGACAGAGGACCAACGTGGAACCAGGAACCAGTGGGAAAAATAGATCCCTACTTGACACCACGCCCCAAAATAAACTCCAGGTAGACAAGAAGCCCAAATGTCAGAAAGCAACGCTAAAACTTTTACAAGAAATTCAGATAATCTTTAGTCCTTTGTGGTATGAGAAGGATCTCTCAAATATTCAAATATCATATACGTTCAGGAGAAAAAGGACAAATTCAACACTATTCAAATCAAAAAGCAATTTTCATACAACAAAATAAAACAGTTGAATTCAAGCCACCGTCTTAGAGATTCTTTGTGTGTAAATAACTGTCTAAAGAGAAATTAACGATTAAAAAAAGGTAATGTCCCAATTTAAAAAAAAAGAAGGCTATGAAAAGACAATTCATAGAAGAGGAAACTGAACTGGTCATACACACGTGACAAGATGCTCATCCTTACTGATCAGGGTATTGTATCTTAAAGCCACACGAAATGCCATTGGGCACCTGTATGACTACAACGCCCATTAATCCCTGTATCGGTGGATGTGGAGTGGCAGGCCACTACAGACGGGACGGCTGGAGGACGTGGACACCAGGTCACCATTTTGGAGAGCAATCTGCCAATATTCCAAAAAGTTGCAGGTGAGTTTTCTCTGAAGGTCTAATAATTTCTCTTCTCGAAAAGCTCTGTGTATAAGTGGAGACCTATGTATGACGTGCTTATTGGTTCCAGTGGTGAAAAACCAGAGCAACCCAAGTGTCCATTCATTAAGAAATGGATACATAAGTGAACTAATAACACATACGTCATCAGGGATAAATCTTCAACACATGATATCGAATGGAAAACTACACTCAGAGTATGGTACCATCTATATAAAAGGTACAAACAAACAAGCCAATACTATGTATTATTTGTAAATACCTGCAGAGCTAGAAAGAGCATGAAGACAGAACTACGGAGAATAGGTCCCCAGCCAGGGTGCGGTGACCTCACAAGTATCGGTTGGGTCACCAGGACGAAAGACCTCCCTCCGTCCATGACTCACCTCAGATGCCAGTTCCCAGGGCCACTCCTCTCCCACGAGGGGCTCTTCTGGGGGCCCAGTTCTGGGGTCCCAGCCAGGTCCTGGTCACTGCAGTCTTCCTGGTCTGTGGCCCACTTGTCTTTGGATTTCGTGCTGTCGTGTTGGGAATCCAGGGACACGATGTCCGAGGGGGAACTCATCACTCCCGAGTCCTCTGTTGTGTCCTCTGAGGCAAAGCAGCTACCAACAGACACAGTCTCCTCGGCCTCCGACGGCAGTGGAGGGACCCCGTCCACAGCGCAGGGACCGCCAGGCCCCAGGGGCAGGCTCACTGGACGAGACACACAAGGGCAGGTCAGGCAACGCTCCAGTGACTTCCCCACTGCCTGACTCATCTGAAATCTGGAATTTGGGGTGTGAGGGAGGACCCCTCACACACACCACTTCCCTCTGGACACACTTTAACTTGGAAGGAGTTACGTGCATATGTGACTGAGAGCAACATTTTCCCTAAAAAATCAGCCTATTTTGAATTAACCTTTGGAATTGTTATCCTGTACGTGACTACAAGCAAACAACATCAAAAAATTCAAACTAACGACATGGTGAATGCAATTGTCTCTAGTCTGACCCTTGGTTTAACAGAAGTTGTTTGAAAATGAGTTCTTTGGAGAAACTAGGGGTTTTCAAAATAGAAACAAACTTTGAAAAAACTCATCTTGTTCGGGAACTTCTAACTTCCCAGGAACATGTACAATTTGGCTTTAAATATTAATGACAGTCATTGCCAGCATCTGGCTTTCTCTTTATTTTTACATGTGAGAGTTCGATCTGGTTTAAATAAGAGATGCTCGTAGAAGAGAACCCGCAAGTAAAATGTAGAAGGATGAGAACAAAAGTGTTCTTGGATGAGGTCACTGTGCCCTGAGCACTGACTGTGGTTCAGGGCAGCAGACGGCATAAGATGCACCGATTGTAACTTACTGCGGAGGCCCGAGTTCATTCCCTCAGGCTCTAATCGTGACGATGGGGCACTGCGGCCACGCGTCACATCTGTCCAGCTATTCCGAGGGACAGTAAGTGTTAGGAGAGTGTGGGCACCAATGTCCCCCTTACTGGGCTTTGAGGTTGAAAACTCCATGCCTGGAGAAGAATGCCCCTAATATTGAGGTGGTAGGACAGGAGTATAGAACTCTGGACCAGCCTCAGACCAGAGGTGTTTTTTTAAATTGAATGTAGATATAGATTTTAAACCTCAAGGCATAGGATCTAAGCACTGCTTATGGCCATGCAGGAAATAAGGACTGTGTTGTGCTGTAGTTTCAGTGTGTTTTGTTTGAAAAGCGCTCCTCCAATAAGTAAATTGCCGGATGCCTGAAATGAATAAAGGCTACACACATGCCGAGTGCAAACTCCACAGACTCATGCCCCGATAGACAAGTGGCATCATAACACCGTCAGTACACACTCAACACCGTTAACTGGACAGCAGACTAGAGACACAGAGTTAACAAAACCAAAAGAGCACCGAGGAGAAAATTCCCGGAGCTGCTGGTTTCTTGGAGATCCCAAACAGTAAAATAAAAGGACAAGATCAAAAAAACAGAAACAAAGGAACCAGACATTTCACAAAAGAGCTCACAAATAAAGATCAGAAACAAGGGAGGAATTGTTTAGAGAAGCAGAGGCACAAGGCAATGTGTCTGAATGCAGTGAATGCTTCTGAACAATGACCTCTTTCTTCTAGCTTTCTTCCTGGCTTTTGTTGCAAGACTCTTAATTAGAGGGCAAATCCGGAGAAGAAACACTGCCTATGGATTAATACCACCCAAGCCTTTTCTGCGTGGGTCTGCTGAGAAGCTGTCACACCTCGGATGTTGTGTGCTGGCTACTCTGTCCACACAGCCAGCGACTCTGCTGGAGATGTCACTCCTGGACGCTCCTGCCATCCAGAGAGGGCAGGAGGGAGGGAGGATGGAAGGATGCTCGGAGCACCGGGCAGGTCTACCAGCTAGTAAGAGAGATGAGCTCGTGCTAAGGCGCAAGCCTCCTGCGAACCACTTCCGAGAGTGCTGTCAAATCCAGCACGGATTTGAAGATGGGAATGGACATCCCCACGAGGCTCTGTACCTGGGTCAGTGTTAGTTTGTTTGTTTTCAGGCCGTTTCTGATTCTCTCCGCAGTCTGCGCTGTCAGCCTGAGACTCTTTTGCTTGGAATCAGACATCCCCATCTGCTCCCTTATTATCTTTTCTCTTTTCCACTGGTTCCTATTATTAACCTCATGAACTATAACATGTTTTGACAATTTCTGTTTGAGATGATGGAGCAGGAAACTGCTTTTTCTTTATTGATTCTAAACAGAAGCCTAAGACACAAAAGGAAAACTTAGAGCTGCTTGGCCTCATGTCCTGTCCTGCAGATCCTTCTGTGCAGCCCACTTTCTAGCCTCACTCAGCCCCTGAGGGTTTCCACCAAGCCAGTGGTCCAGGGACCCAGCCTGAATCCCAGAGCCCGGTCCAATTTCTACTCAGAACTTTGAACAACCCTTTCCCCTTTCTGTAAAATAAGCATGACATCCCTTCTAGAATTCTATCCTTTGAAATTCCAAATCCAAAGAGAGGATGTAAACATTTTTGACAGTTGACTGGTGACTAATTAGGAATCTTAAAAGAAAAAAAGCATGGCCTTTTTTCCTCTCTGCTATTTTCCGTCACCCCTAAGAGTAAGTCGCTCTTTTTGAGTTGATTAATGCGTTGGCAAGTTCGCTCTTCTCTTAAGGCGTGAACAACCTTTTTGAACTGAAGGGTTATTATTGCGGGATTTTTGCAAATGTGGAAAAACACAATTTGTCTTTAGCAGATGCCAAATATAAATTCACGATTATATTCTCTTCCAGATAAATAGCCACAGAGCCCGAGTCCAGAATATTAACGCTTCCATTGTTCTCCACCTGAATTACATAATCCCATGGCTCAAACGCCATTACAGCTAAATGAGAGCAAAAATTCTCGAGCTCAGGCGTAAAGCAGAAAGAAGAAGAAAGTGCTAACTGAAGGCTACTAATTCCTCAGGTTGAACACAATCATTTCAGTTTGGCATTGAGTTTTTCTTTTACAAAGTCACCAAAGACAATTTCTAACACCAAATGTAAATATCTTCTGGGTATTTTGGTAATGGATTCATTTTTATTAGTTTATTAAATGCAAATGAAAGATCTTGTATGATATGATATTGTTTATTTGCTGGTCATTATGAAGGGAGATTTGTCAAGAGTCAGTTTCCCCGGGCTTATCCGCCCAGAGAAAATGTCTCATCGAAAGACTAACCTCAAAAAAAAAAAAAAAAAAAAAAAAAAAAAAAAAGCCATGAGGGGTTTCCCTGGTGGCGCAGTGGTTGAGAGTCCGCCTGCCGATGCAGGGGACACGGGTTCGTGCCGTGGAGTGGCTGCGCCCGTGAGCCGTGGCCGCTGGGCCTGCGCGTCCGGAGCCTGTGCTCCGCAACTGGAGAGGCCACAACAGTGAGAGGCCCGCGTACCGCAAAAAAAAAAAAAAAAAAAAAAAAAAAAAAAAAAGTTAAGAGAGCCTAGTAAGGTACTCTTGGCCTCAATCAATCTATATTTCTCCAAAGCCTGAACCATAACCCTAATCCTAGCATCCTAACGTGCCTGTTAGAGACACAGAGAAAATCCCAGTTTCACCCGTGTGAAGATAAGCCTACTCTCCGCTTGCCATTCTTTGAAAACATATATAGAAAACAGCTGCTGCTTCTATCCATCTGCACTGCCCCCTCCCTGTTTGTGCTACGTGAGTTCCTCCTTCCGGGAGCTAACCTAGTTCTCAACAGCTGGGCCAGTCTAACTGCCCCCTCACTACTCCTGGCCACAGGGCATGGATGTGAGATGTGGGTCATGGATGTGACCCAAACATGGTCAGTTGATACCGTGGTCCAAAGATGGGCACGTGTCCTAAGCTGGACCAATCAAGGCCTTTCTTGGGGCCTTCTGGCCAGAGATACTGGGCAGGTGGTCTCCTTGGGCTGAAATCCATGGAGTAGGAGGGGTCCTGGATAAATGACAGTCTTCTGGACCAGCGCGTGGAGAGGGCTTGTCCACAGACAGAGAAGAGCACAGACCTAAGACAGCGCTTGGGCATGGGGACCCCACCATGTCCGTAATAAGGATTCATCTCTTAAAATTCCCAGGTATGTGAGCCAAAAAAAAAAAAATCTCACAAAACCCATTCTTTTGTAACTCGTTCAATACATGTTTCTTGGAATTAGATAGTCTTGTCTAACAAATGTCTAAATTGCCCTGATTTCGGCATGAAGTACACACACACACAGAGTTTCATATTATGGTGTTTCCATGACAGGAACTTTTATTTTAAAAAATATATTAAAGGTGACAGCTGCATATCATGTTTCCCTTTCCTGGATTTATCTTCCATTATTCAGATTACACATTTGAGTAATTCTATTTTCGGAATAATCTGGTTTAGGATCCAGTTTACTCTCTAAGCCCTCTTGTGTCTTCACAAGGTTGTCTGCATTTAATCCTTCACTAACAGTATGACTAAAATGAAGTCAGATTCAGATCAAAATTCTTCTTCCTCAAGATTGAATTCTCAGCACCACTGTTGTCTGGCATCCCACCTCACAGATGAGAACCCAAACGCTAGCATGATTCTTTCCAACTATAAATAACCTTATCTCCAGAAGCTAGTAAGATTTTCCTCTTTACCCATGGATATCAAAAAATTCACCAAAATGTGTCTAATTTTGTATGTCTCTGAGGATATGTATTAATTTCCAAGAACTTTTGGAAGTTCTTTTTTTCATGTGTTTTTCAATACTAGCTTGCTCTTGTTTTATGTATGTAATAATCTGTTAAAATTTTCTGAAGCAATAACAACAAATATTTAAAGTTCTGCTCTGTTGCCTAAATTAGCCCTACTTCCTTTGGAGTTAGTTCCTCTAATCAGTTTGTGGTCCTTCCTCCACACACTGAAAAAAAATTTTGTTTAGTGATTCTTGACTGTTTTCCTGTGCTAAATGATGGTGTCAGTAATGTCAGGAGCTAGATTTCTTTTGTACACGTGACCATCACTGTTGCCTTAGGAGAGAGCAGAAAGCCTTACGGCAGATTGGGCTGAGCAGATTCCCACAGGGAATCTGCAGGGAGGAAAGTTGCTTTCTGGGGAAGACTACGCCTGGATGCGGTGGCCAGTATCTCTCAGCAGCCACAATGCTGACTTTGGTTGACGGTTCTTAGACCCAGTTCCGCCACATTGAAACTGAAGTTTCATATTATTTTCATGTGCCTATTTTATTTAGCAAAGAGCTAAAAGAATTCCTCCTCCACGCTGATGTCATGGTTTTAAGAGTAGCCTAAGATATTAGACCACTGGCTAACAATGATCAGATATACAGTTCAACATCAATATTTGAAACCATATAATGGTAGTTGCGTTTTTGATATTCTGCAATGTCCAAATAACTCCTTATTTATCCAGTGTCCTCTGCAGTATGAAAATAATTATTCCTATTTTGCAAATTATAAAAGAAGTTCCAGCCAACAAATGATTTCATGTATCCCTGATAGTATGTGTTACAGAAACATACTTTGCCAGGCCCATAAACAGGACAAGTCTATTCAAAACCACACAAAAACACATCCTAAGCAAAAGTCAATTCGAGGTTCTTGCACCAAGAAAATGTGAAATGAATCTTGCTGAGAATACCTACATTTAAATTTTTCTACACTGAAAGATTTTCTTCCATGTCCTATGGAACAAATCTTGGTTCCATTTGTCCAGAGATTTCAATATATTCTAAAATATTTTTGAGAAAAAAAGCCAGCCCTCTCTTACATATGTATTTCTGGGGCCTCACTCTGGGGATCAGGATAGTTTCCGTTGTCAGGAACAAAGCTGATGCTTCAGTTCGCTTCATCAAAATAGAAACCCTGGCTCCAGGTTGTCTAGCATATTAAAGCATGGGAGCTGTGTTTAATCAACAGCTCAGAAAAGGTGACATTTAGGGACTTGCCAAGTTACTAAACTGAATGAGCTACGATTCAGGTCTGGCATGAAGTACAGGTGAGCCACCTGCCTTCTGAGGCAGGCAATCCAGGAAAAATATCGTCTGTTTCTCTGCTAGATTCCCTCAAGTCCTATCCCTTTATCATTAGAACTCTAGAGAACAAAGTATGTGGCCCACTTTCGCTTAGTTTTCTGTAATGCACTGTTCAGCCATTGCTACTGACTTAAAATGACCAAATGAAGAACATTTTCGTATCTTATGTAGAACTGCTGTTGCAGATATTATCTATCATAGTACTCAGTGTCCTTTATAGAAGCATCCACTTTAATTTGTCCTAAAATTTAGATCTTCCTTTCCCCCGCTTTTGGTGAAATGAATGCCTGCTATTTGGCTGCGTGTCTGCCCACCTCGCTTTTCTGCCTTGGTGCCCAGGAGGGTCAGAAACATAGTTAGTCTTTACTAGGACCTTTGCATGGGTTCTACCCCACACATCCTGCTCTTCCCATCACATATATCTCTAAGCTCTCTTGGTGTTTATTCTTAACCACTTTAGGAAATAAGGATTTTTAAAATAGCATTTATATATATATATATATATATATATATATATACACACACACACACACACACACACACGTACATAGGTATGTATATGTTATACACACATATAATTATATAATATAAAATAGACAATATCTTTTTATTATTTTGAGTTATTTAAAATAAGAAGTATTGGGGAGGTGGCCAAGATGCTGGACTACAAAGACCCTGAGTCCACCTCTCTCCACAGGCACACCAAGATTGCAATTACCTACAGAGCAAGCATTTGTGAGAACAACCTGCAGACTAGCAGAAAAAATGTTCCACAACTAAAGATACAAAGAAGGCACCACAATGAGATGGGCAGGAGGGGTGGAGATGTAGTAAAGTCAGAACCCACACCCCTGGGCTGGCGACTCACAAATGGGAAGAATATCACAGCTCAAAGGTGGTGGGGTCCGAGCCCCACACTGGGCTCCCCAGCCCAGGGGTCCTGCACCCACACAACCACCAGAATGTCTGGCTCGGTTAAGATGGCTTGCCCAGTGACCCCTCTCCCCAAGGAGTTTCTGATTCAGTGGTTCGGGCTCGGGGCTGAGAACAGCATTTCTCACATGTTCCCAGGTGGTGCTGAAGCCACCGGTGTAGGTCTACACTGGGGGAAGCCCTTCCCTGAACACCTCGCCAGGGCTGCCCGGCCAGCTGAGGGCAATCTGCAAGCCTGTGTATCACCCCACCCTCCTCAGACCAAAACCCCTTCATTGCTTTGCTCCAAAGACAGCGGCTTCTCCAACAAGGGCCCTGGAGTTACTGAACAGACCACTTTTCAAAACAGACATTCAGTCCCTGCATTCTGAGTGTTCTCTTTCTAAACTGTTAGACTCTACTTTCTGTCTCAATGCCCTTCCTGTGTCTCCCGTTTCATGGGAAGGCACCACGGGATGCCCTCAGCAGAGTTAAACGTGACATTTTCCTCAAGACAGCAGAGCAAACATAACTACTTGTGGAAACTGTATTAGAACAGTTTCAGAAAGGCAGAGTGAGGAAGTGACACAAAACATCCCAAATGCTTGTAAAATACGCCCAAGACGAGAAGGAAAGGGCTAACTCTGGGGGCGGCGGAGCAGGCAGGACTCCCGGTGTCCTGCTTTGAGGCAGAAGGCATCTCGCACACAGAGCACACGAGATGGGGTCTGGAGATGCTGGGAACACAGACGCAAGGCAGCAACGAGACCCACAGGTTGCTGTGTCCAAAGGCTGTCACAGAGCTAGGGGGAGGCACCTCCAAAAGTCACCTGGGGAGCAGAGGCCCTCGCAATGATGGAGCAAAAGCCTGAGTCTACAGGGCTGTGGTCCCTGCATCTGCACGTCGTCCCCACGCCTCAGCCCTGCCAGCTTAGCCAGACGATGCAGTTATTTTTGCCTCATTAACTATCTGTATAGGTTGCCTGATGTTTGGGACCGACTGAATAGCATAGATGTGAAGGTGGTGTCTTCAAAATGTCACCTGGGTCTGGACTAATGTAGCAAACATATTTTTATTTATTTATTAATTATTTTTAGTTTTATTTATTATTGAAGTATAGTTGATTTACAGTGTTGTGTTAGTTTCAGGTGTACAGCGAAGTCATTCAGTTATACATATGTGTACACATATATATTTATATATATATATTCTTTTTCATATTATTTTCCATTATGGCTTAATGTAGGGTACTGAGTACAAGTCCCTGTGCTGTATAGCAGGCCCCTCTTGATTATCTGTTTTAGATACAGTAGGGTGTATCTGTTAATCCCATATGCCTAACTTATCCCTTACCCTCACCCTTCCTTTTTGGTAACCATAAGTTTGTTTTCCATGACGGTGAGTCTGTTTCTGTTTTGTAAATATGTTCATTTGTATCTTTTTTTTTCAGATTCCACCTATAAGTGATACCATATGATATTTATTTTTCTCTTTCTTCACTTAGCATGATAGTCTCTAGGTCCATCCATGTTGCTGCAAATGGTATTATTTCATTCTTTTTAATGGCTGAGTAATATTCCATTGTATGTAAGTACCACATCTTCTTTATCCATTCATCTGTCAATGGACATTTAGGTTGCTTCCATGTGCTGGCTATTGTAAATAGCGCTGCAATAAACGTTGTGGTGCACGTATCTTTTTGAATTGTGGTTTTCTGCAGATATATGCCCAGGAGTGGGATTGCTGGATCATATGGTAGCTCTATTTTTAGCTTACTAAGGAACCTCCATACTGTTCTCCATAGTGGCTGTACCAACATTTTTAAATATTGAAGAGACTCTGATAGGTGCTGGTTTCAAGATACATTCTGTATACAAATTTTGGAAATCATAAAATGCTAATATGCCAGCAAAAGTGAGTAAGGAAAAGCTGAGTGACTAATAACAATGCTGGTGTGCTGTGCTCCTCTGGACACTACGCACACATGTAGCAAAATCGCTACTTCAAAGCCACTCAGACACAGTACAGACCAGTGAGCATACAGATAATAACAAGTGTCACCGTGATTTCCCCCCGAGCCTCCTCGCCAGAGTCCCACCTGCCTTGGAAATGGCATCTTCTTGTAACAAAAGTGAGATCAGTGTCAGAGCCCGTCATTTTAGGAAACCTGTACAGAATTGTTTCCAGCCTTGTCCACGGCCAACAGACCACAGCCAGTAAATGAAACCTTTCACACGCAGACCACCTGCCTAACTCACAATTACAGTGGCCCCCAAATAATTTGGCTTTATGGGCCAGAAAGCATTGGCCTCAGCAAAACCTGCCAGTACCCAGAATAACCTCCTAGGAGATGCTGGGCTCCAGCCTCAGTTTTCCTCACCTGCCCCAGAGTCCAAGCTGGGAGCTGCCCCCTGGGAAGTAAAGCACCTCATCTCCACTCCCACTTCCACACCCTTCTCTTCCACCCCACTTGGTCTTGGAGACGTCCCCCCAACAGCTGCACTCTACCCGAGTTTTTCTATTAGGATTCTTTTGAGTTTTAAAATAAAGTTTATTTTCTTTTCCTTTAGTATAGCAAGTCCGGAAAACACAGACAATGGTTAGGAAGTAATCACTCATCCCCAGGATTCCTCGTCTTTATTTTTTAGAAGCTTTTAGGATAAATGTATAACAAACTTCTTACATATGGGACGAGAAGCAGATGCACACTCCACCATCACGTTTGTGTTCTCAGCTTGTACCAGTTTAAACATCTGGGGGCTGATTCAACCGTGGCCTTGAGAAGATTAGTCCCTACAGGCGTTGACTTTCTCACCTGGAAATGGGGCTGAGCACCATCGTCCCTTATGCAAGGAGCCACCAGGAGACTGCATGCAGGTCAAGTCTGAGGACAGGCCTGGCACACACGCAAGCCTCAGCAGATGTAGCTCTTATGATGACGCTGTGTTATTTTGACCCGTCGTCAGTCAGTCTCCAGGCAGATGTAATCATTCATGGGCGTGGTCTCTCCAAAGCTGGCAGGTCTAAGAACAGCCTCCATCGCATGGGGGTTTCAGCAAGTGCAGCCTGAAGACTTTCCCCAAGGATGGCATGTCTCCCAGCCCCAGGCCCAGATGTGCAGGAGGAATGAGGGGGTCCCTGACAAGGGGGCTCCCAGAAGGGACACCCAGGAAGCAGAGGATGTGGAAATTATTTGCTGATCAAAAAGGCTGCTGGGGGTGGAGAGGTG
Source organism: Tursiops truncatus (assembly GCF_011762595.2). Taxonomy (NCBI): domain Eukaryota; kingdom Metazoa; phylum Chordata; class Mammalia; order Artiodactyla; family Delphinidae; genus Tursiops; species Tursiops truncatus. The sequence goes on from NC_047042.1 coordinate 2,984,701, forward strand.
GGAGGACTGGGGCGGGGGGTCTCTGATCCGGCCAAATGGTCCCCAGGTGCCCCTGCATCAGGGTCAGTGGCACCAGCTGCCTGGGGGCCCCGTTTGGAACTTCTCTCTTCTCTGAGTGATGTGACCGTGGGGACAGCCCGCTCTTGGTGTCTCGGTCCCTAAGTGGAGGGCAGGACACCGGCCCTTCCAGCTGACAGGTGAAGGCGTTCCTGAGATTCTAGCAGGAAATTTTAGCATGTCTGAGCTGACAATCTAACATCCCCTTTGGCCCGTTTCCCTCCTCATTGGTTCACTGGTTTCCTGACGACAGGATTCCCTAAGGTGTCAAACAGACCCTCCTCAGTGCATTTTCCAGGCTGACCCTCTCTGGGGTTGGTGAAAAGTGGAGAGCTAATTCTTTTCCCTGTAAGGCGCAAGTTCTTCCAGCTTTTTAATCCCTCCAGACCGGGTGACTCCGTTCTGCTGGTTCCGGGCACATATTAGGTGATCAGTACGTGCGTTTTCATTCTGAACTGCCGTTTTCCACTAGGCTAAGACAGACTCATTTACGTTATAGCTTGGAGGATCTATGTTCCATCAGGGCTAAACAGTAAAGAGGACTGAACTAGTCCTGATTTTATAAAAAGCTTCATTACTTTTCACATGCTTTGAAATTGTTCTGAAAAGTAAAACACACGTTTAGCAACTGCCTCATCCAGTACTTTAAGTCTGTACAAGTAGCTTTCCCAGTGACAGCTCTGCTGGATGGATACAACTGCACCAGCACAGCCAGTGTAGATGTCTGGTGCAGCTCGCCCTGATTGTCTTTCTGCTTGAGTGCCCTGTGCCCGTGAGAAGGGGTGGGCAGATGAATGCAGGGACACTGGTGTGAAGGCTGCCTCTCTGATGCCTCCGTGAGCCCTCGCTTTGGAATCCTGAGGCACAGAGAAACCGAGGGGCAAAGGCTTAAGTCAGAGCCCTGGTGTCCAGGCCCCGGGGCTGCCTGCCGAGACTCAGAGGGAGGCTTCCGGTTAGCACAGTGGTTACTACAGCACCGTCACAGCTGGTGGCACTTGGGCCACCATTCCAAGAGCCTCCACTCAACTAGGCCAGTGTGAGACCAGCTCAAGTGAACCCAGATGACACCACAGCCTGTTTACTTCTGGGTTTCATCACCACATGGAAACATGATCGTTCGCCTGTCAGCTTCAGGCATAGCTCAGCATGTCCTGGGAGGCAGCCCTGAGCCTGGCCGGCACCGGGGCCTCCGTCCTGGGGAGGTGGGGCTGTGGTGTCGTGGCTCGGCCATCCTGAGGGGCCCAGGCCCAGCCTTACCTCCTAGGGAGCCCTGCATGCCAGGGGAGAGCTGTGGGCACACGCGGAAGTAACCCCAATGCTGTTCTCACCCACCCCCGTCTGCTCAGGCTGTGAGTCACCCAGCAGCTGTTTAAAGACAAGTGGAGAGGACGTGCCCACCTGCAGAGCCCCCTGACCGGGCAGGACACTTCACACTGTAAGAAGCCTCTTCATTCAACTTCAAAGCTTTTGCACAGCAAAGGAAACCACTGACAAAATGAAAAGACAACCTACTGAATGGGAGAAGGTATTTGCGAATGATATGACCAATGAGGGATTAATATCCAACATGTATAAACAGCTCACACAACTCAATGTCAGAAAAACCAAACAACCTGATTAAAAAATGGGCAGAAAAACCGAACAGACATTTTTCCAAAGAGGAAATGTAGCTGGCCAATAGGCACATGAAAAGATGCTCAACATCGCTAAATCATCCGAGAAATGCAAATTAAAACCACAATGAGACATCACCTCACACCGGTCAGAATGGCCATCATCAAAAAGAACACAAATAACAAACGCTGGCGAGGATGTGGGGAAAAGGAAACCCTCATGCGCTGTTGGTGGGAATGTAAATTGGTGCAGCCACTGTGGAAAACAGTATGGAGGTTCCTTAAAAAGCTAAAAATAGAACTACCATATGACCCAGCAATTTCACTCCTGGGTATATATCTGAAAGAAGCGGAAACACTAATTTGAAAAGATACATGCACTCCAATATTCATTGCAGCACTATTCACAATAGCCAAGACATGGAAACAACCTAAGTGTCCACCAACAGATGAATGGATAAAAAAAGATGTGGTACATAGATACAATGGAATACCACACAGCCATAAAAAAGAATGAACTTTTGCCATCTGCAGCAACATGGATGGACCTGGAGGGCATTATGCTTAGTGAAATAAGTCAGACAGAGAAAGACAAATACTGTATGATATCATTTATAAGTGAAATCTAAAAAGTACAACAAACTAGTGAATATAACATAAGAGAAGCAGACTCACAGATGTAGAGAACAAGCTAGTGGTTACCAGTGGGGAGAGGGAAGGGGGAGGGGCAGGATAGGGGTGGGGAGTGGAAAGTACAGACGACTGGGTGTAAGACAGGCTACAAGGATGTGTCGTACAACATGGGGAGTATAGCCAATATTTTGTAATAACTGTAAATGGAAAGTAACCTTTAAAAATTGTACAAAAATTAAAAAGTAAAAAGTGAAAAAGATAAGTCTCTTCAAAGACAGTTTGTATAGTCATTTAATAGCCTAAGACAAAGGAGGAAGAGAGAAACAGCCCTGCATCATCTGTGTGAGCATATGAAGAAGAAAATCAAACACCTCATTTGAGGTTTATGTGACAACAGAATCTTTACATTTTTCGAATTTTTAAAACCGAGGGCTTCAGTTACTTCATCTCTCCAGTTTGACCCAAACTGACGTGCCTACAAGGGCCAAGGGACGTCTGTGAGAGATGGAGTGAGGCCAGGCGTGGGGGGCAGGGCACAGGGGACAGTCTATGTCCCTCTAAAATGGGCATCTACTGCTGAGCCTGACAGTTTCTTTCATGATGAACACTGCTGCTGCCGCCTCTAATTTTTCTGAAAAGGCAGAAATCAAGATTTTAAGGCACAGTCTCCCGCATTTAAATGCTGGCCACTTCTTCCATAATAGTTAAAATCTGTGGAGAGCTGGCCATCGTTCTAAATGCATTATAGGTACTCACATGTATAATTCTCAAAACCGACTTTGCTATCAAAATAGAGAAACTCAGGCAAAGAGAACTGGATAAGTGGCCCAAGGTCACCGGCTCTGTTCTATGCTCCTAAGCCCAGTGCTTGACTTCAGGGGACAAGGTCGGATTTCCTCTACATCCAGGTTTCCTGGGAGATGGCTCCTGACCATCCAGTCAAACTTGGTGACCCAATCCTCCTTGCTGGTCATTGGTCTGTGCCTTCTAGCTGCAGCCAATGGGTGCGTGGCTCTCCCCGGGCCACAGTGATTGGTTCAGAACTGTCACGTGACTGAGTGTGGGTTAAGAGCCTGCCCAACCTCTAGACTTGCAGGAACCTGTACATTTCCTTGTGGATCACACCAGTTTGAGTTGCCTGGTCTGCAAGGCGAAGCATACTAAATGAGTCACCAGCAATGCCCTTCTGGGATTACATCCAAAAGAACAGAAAGCAGGACCTCAAAGTGATCTGTGCACTGCAGCAGTAGTAGCCAAGAGGTAGAAGCAACACAAAAGCCTATCGACAGATGAATGGATAAACAAAATATGGTAGATATGTATAACGGAATATTATTCAGCCTTACAAAAGGGGAAGGGAATCCTGTTGCGTGCTACAAAGTGGATGAACCTTGAGGACATTCTGCTAAATGAAATGTCAGTCACAAAATGACAAATAGTGTATGATTCTGCTTATATGCATTCCTAGAGTAGTCAAATTCATAGAGATAGAAAGTAGCATGGTGGGTGCCAGGAGCTGGGGGAGGGGGCAGGGAGAGCTGACGTGGAATGGGTGTAGTTTTGGATTCGCATGACGATGAAGTTCTGGAGATCTATTTCACAGTGATACAAATATACTTAATGTCACTGAACTGTACAGTTCAGTTAGAACCATTAAAGATGGTTACGATCATGTTAAATGTTGTTGTAGCTTTTTTTTTTTTTAATCAGAGTTAAAAAAGAAAAAGTTTACTTACTGATTCAGCAGCTGATTCAAACAGTTGAAGAAGCCCTGCATAGGCTGATCAAAACCTGTCAAAGCAAAGCACAGAGGCTGCCAGGCCTTAGAGCAGAGCCTGGTCCTTCTGCCAGGAAAGCCTGCAGCCCAGTCTATAACCTCCCTGGTTAACATGTGGGCCCTATAGAAGCCACTGACAACATGGTAAATTCTGGGATTGACAGAATTCACCACATGAGCACCACATGAATAACACTCATTTCAGGAGCAACCTGTAGAAGGTGGCACACAGGCAAGGTCTTCACAGCAGGCTAACACACACACAGAAAACAAGAGGGATGCACTGAGTTTATTATGAATTCTCTGCAAAGCCCCGATGTTGCCAAGGTGGCTAAGAGACAAGACGGGTAAGCGTGTGTGCACGCGCGCACTTGACAAATGCTCTAAAGAGCTAGGTGAAGGCTGAGAGGAGTACAGGGCAGGAGGAAGAGGAAAGGGAGCAGGCACATTTGACACTGGGATTGCAGGGAAAGCTGCAGGCCAGCCCTTACGTGGTGGAAGGTCTCACCAGGACTCTGGGCCTGGCCCTGCCTTTGTGCACACGCTCAGAGTCAAGTGCAGGAGTCTGATCAGAGCTGCAGACACTCTGTCAACTGCGGAGGGATGGAATTCAAAGCCAGGGCAATGATAGGACACACATGCAAAGGCAGCATCAGGACAGTGTGGGCCATGGCCAGCTGTGGGCAAAATTAACCACAGCTGGACAGGGAGGCGGCAGGGTCCAGCCTGGAGTCGGAGCCTGGGTGCTCCCCGAGCTCCAGCTGCGGGCCCAGCGTGGGCTCTGATGCCCCTGTCTTCCCATCAGAAAATGGGGGTAATAAACACCAGCTGTTGTGGGCTGAGTGGTGACCCCCAAATTCATATGTTGAAGTCCTGACCCCCCCATACCTCAGAATGTGACTGAATTTGGATAAAGTCTTTAAATAATGATTAAGTTAAAATGAGGCCGTCAGGATGGGTCTCAATCCAATGTGTCGGGTGTCCCTGTAGGAAGAGGAAGAGACGCCAGGATGGCTGCACACAGAGGAGACCACGTGAGGACCGAGTGGGCAGGCGGCCTTCTGCAAGCCGAGGAGCGAGGCCTCACAGGGAGCCAGCCCTGCCGCCACCTTGATCTGAGACATCCAGCCTCCAGGACGGTGAGAAATAACTGCCTCGTATGCATTTAGGCCCCGAGGACTACAGGGGTTGGTGATGCAGCCTGAGTGGAATGACAGGCCAGAGCACCTTCCTGGGGAGGAAAGCACTGCAGCAATGGCACCTCCAGGGCTGTCTCTGGGCCCGAGAGCCGTTAACACGAGCCTACCATGTACTCTGCCCTCCAGTCTCCTGGGTTTTGCACAGCCTCGCTCAGGCTCACAGCTGAGGTTTTATCGAATGGCTCAGCTCACAGCCGTTGGCCCTTTGGGGTGGGCTTCTAGAAAGAGAGAAGCCCACCCCAGGGCAAACAGCAGGTCCTGCTGGCCTTCGTGGATGTGCGGCCCTGACCACCAGGCTTCAAGTCCTGCCTTAATGTTAACTCGCTCCTGCCTTTGGCCTCAGACAAACATCTCCTTTCTGTGCCTTGGTTTTCTCGTCATAAAATGAGGATGGTAGCAACAGCACTGACCTCACCGAGTGGCAGTAAAGGCAAAAGCGTTCATCCACAGACCGTGCAGGGGGTTGTTCAGCCCGTCCCCTCCTTCGTGGGGGATTAGCGGAGACTGAGCCCCCTGCACGGGTGACCCTTCCTGCATCAGCACCCCTGGGTGGAGCCAGCCTGCTCTGCAGCCAGACGGGCACCCATGTGAGAGCAGGAGAGGCAGGGGGCTGCCGCTCACCCGAGCTGTGTCACCCACATGGGATGACCGCGAATTTTAACGACAGATTGAGCAGGTTCCCCTTAACCGTGTGCTCAGTTAGGCGCTGGAGAGGGGGCCTGACAATCATTTCTGGGAGGGCTAATGGTCAGGTTCACAGCCCTGCCAGAGTGTGCCGAGGGGCCAGGCACCAGGGTCAGGAACATGTGTGAGTGTGGACTGACCTGCAAGGCAGTGACTGTCACTGCAAACTGTCTGACCTCAGACCTACAGATGCCAGACAGATCGACAGAGATACAGATACAGATACACTGATATGGAGATGCGTTGATATATAGATAGTCACACACACACACCCACACCCACACCCACACCCACACACACCCCCATACTGCACCTGCTTTCCTTTTTAGATCTCTGGTTACACCAGCAACAGTGGATGGAGAGTCTGCCCATCTGAGCACAGCCCTCTCTAGCTGTGTGTCCTTAGACAAAAGGCACTCTACTTTTCTGGCCTCACTTTCCTTTCTTTGTAAACAGAGGGGGCTTGACCCTAGGAATGCAGTCGCTCGAGCCAGCTATTTGTGTGACCGGCTGCAACATAATATTGGCATAAACTCAAAGCCCTGATGTTTATTTTCTGTACTTTTGTACAGAAAAATTCTCCTTGAGATGGGCCATCAGTGGGATAATCAGGGTTTCCTGGTGTTTGAAAGGAGTGGGCAGTGGGGAGAGACTGTTTATCCAGGCATTTCCAGCCCTGTTAATAAGCCGCCTCTTCAGCTGCTAGATGGGGCAGCTGGGAGGGGTGGGGAGAGGGCGCTGCCGCTGCAGAGGAGCCCAGTGTGCTGCCCTGGCACCCCGACCCCGCCCTCCAGGTGGCAGCCAGGGTCCTGCCTGGACCAGCAGGTCTGAGGTTGGTGAGAGCGGAGGATGCGGCTGACCTCCTTTCAGTGAACTTTTCAGCAAACTCAGCTTTCTGCACCCGCTCACGCCTCTTTGGCAGGAGAAAATGATGCCACCACGGAGAACAATCTTTCCTTTCCTCTTGAAAACCTGGATAGAGGAGAGATGGCTCCATGGCCCGTGTGTGCAGAAGCACGTGCGTGGTTGCGTTTCACCGATACCGCGTCCAAGGTACTGCTCTGGCTGAAAATGTTGTGACTGGTTTTCCCTCCCCGCAGACCAACGTTCAACTTTATCATTACAGTCGTCACGTCTAACACTTTCCTAATTAGTTGCAACAGAGCTTTACTTCTCAATTAATTTAGAATTTTGGTTATTAAAAATTGTTTTTCTAGCTTTCCCCATTAGATTTATAGTACTGTCGTAAGGTAACCTATCTAGCTACATGTATAATGTTTCATGTGTTCATACACACACACACACACGCTAAAAATGATTACAGAGAGATGAGGAAACCTTTGAAGGTGCTATATATGTTTACTATCTTGATGGTGTGGTGATGGTTTCATGGGTGTGTACAAGTGTCAACACTTATTGAAGGATATACTTTCTTTACACACATGTAGGGCTTTTGTGTGCCAATTATACATCAGTAATACGCTTAAAAGATAAAAACTGCTAATTCCCATCAATTTGATTCCCATATTTCAACTTGCAATAGTAAAAGGAAACTTACAATCCACTACTAGATAAGAAAAATCTCAATTTAAAACCATTTGCTATTATTTGATATTCATGGGACTTCATGAACTCCGTCTTCATGTACACTATTTCTGTCCTCGAGCCCCAGGGCCCTAATGCAGGCCATTTGTCCAGGGAGCGGCTGTTCAGGCTTGGCACATGCTGCCCTCAGCAGGGTCACACTCTACCTTACTTGTGTGACAGCTGTGATGGGACGGGGGTGGAAAGGCAGATCCCCCCTACCCCGGGCATCCCCTTCGTGGCTCTGTCAGTAACCCCTCTGTGGGTGCAGATTTGGGGTGTGCCTGCCACTGGGGGGGGGGGAGAAAAGATTGAGAGAGAGGTCGTACATCAAAGGCTCCAAGGGTTAGGCAGAAACGTCCATGAGAGAAACCAGCCAGAGGTGCGAATACTCCCTACTTCCAGCCAGAACTGAACTTTAACCCCCTTTCATTGAGACTGCAGCCCTATAGTTTAGACTTCATTTTCCCACTTTTGTCCACTCCAGTCAGGAGCCTGATGGCAAGACTTCATCACTTTCCCCTCCATCCTCTGACTGGAAAAACCATAGCTCAAGAATAACCATAGCAAAGGAATTCCCGGCTGGGCCATGGAGATGGTGGGGGGCATGGTGCCCATTGAGCTCCGGGCCCCGAAGGCATGAGCGTTCTTACACATTCCAGAGGAGACAGAATTTCAAGGCCAATATGACTTAATATTGGCAACTTTACCTGGCAACGAGGACACATCTGTGGGCCAGACATGGCCATCTGCCATCTGGCTTAGGATGTGTGCTATTAGGAAGTCTTTATATTCCTCATTACCACGTCTTATTCATACGAAAGATATGAGGATCTATTTTCTCTTTAACCCTAGTTCCTCACACACCAAAGAAAAACATATGAGATACACTGGCTGTTGTGTTCTGATTTAGGTTACACGTTTGGTCACTTTCCCCCTCATTTTCCTCCTTGAAAACCGGAGGGTAGATTTATCACCCCGGAAACAATGTAGCCAGCCTAAATAATCTCAATAGTTCTCACCTCTTTGGTTTTGTTTTAATTGTACTGTTTTTTCTTCACTGGAGAACATGTTTTCTTTGCTGGAGGCAGACACAACCTTCTGAGTTTTACACGGCTCTGCTCATAGTAATAAAAAGTTTATTATTTTCTTAAGAAGATGGATTATATAAAGCATTTAAGGGCAGAATAAACACAGAAAGTGATGATAAATTTAATCTCACAGTTTCCTGTGAAGAGTTTTTGACAGAAGTGTTCTGTGTTGCTATCGGTGACAAGTAAAGCATGGGAACTCAGCCCGCAGATAACTCCAAGTCTCATTTCATTTCACACTTGGACTTTCATTTTCACCAGTGTTTGAAGTTTGCTTCTTGTTGCTTTACCATGGCAACTAATAAGCAGCAAAACTATTTTGAGTTTTTCTCCTGCTCTACGTTCCTTGGGTTTGAGGATGAAATAGTTAAAAACACACACGTGTGCTCGCATGCACACGCACAATTCAGAGGGGAGAGAAGAAGTAAGTACTCTGTGAGTGGATTAATTCCTAGACAATCGGTCGTGCCTTCAATACGTGTGTGGAGGGGCTCTTCCTCCCCGCATAAGATTTGGAAGATGTAATCCTATCTCTGTTACAGAAAAGTTTGTTTTGCTGTGGAAAATGTCAGTCTGCATATGGACATGTTTTGCATCAGACTACATGAATTACGAGAGTTGTGAACAAACAGTGTCTTATGATGGACCAAATTAACATGGAAACTGAAAATTAGCAGTTGATAAGCATTGCAAACACAGATGTAATGCGTGGTTGGTTATAATGGGTGAGAAAATACAATACCAGTGAGGAAACTGGAGTAAGAGTCTCCAAATTCTTTCATCTGTAGTACTAGGAGTATTTATTCACCACAAAATAATCTCCGAATTTTCACAGGAAAAGGTCAAAAGTACCGGTGAAGTGAGATGGCAAACATTCTCATCTAATGCAGTTTAGAAATTACAGCGTGTCCCACTGCCCACTGCTGACACTGTCTCTACGGTGGAAATGGAAGAGTTTAAGCCAATTGCTGCTGAAAAATAATATAATTTCTGTGTGCCTTGGCACTTGTTATAGGGCTGGTGCCCCCTGAGGGCGTCCCTGGGAACCTGCATGGCTAGTCAAGGCTCGTCAGTCCTAGGGCTGCTTGATTTGTGTCTCTCTGGCTAGAAAATGTGAACGCTCACAAATCTGTTTTTCTTTTAGTTCGACTCTTGACAGTATGTGTAACATTATGGAGACAAGAAACAGACGGTTCTCCTATTGGCTTAAAAGGAGAAGAGATGACCCACAAAGAGGGATGGATTCTGGGCTGAGCCAGAAATGGAAACCTCTCAGAAATGCAAGTGCCTCGAGAAAAAAATATTTAAGCAAATTATTTTGTACGGCTCCTAGAAGATTCTGATGCTGGGTAAGCACGGTGTCATGACACACGTGGATCTCTAAAACTTGTTTATCGAATTGTCCTGAATCTTACCCAGCTGTGTGAGAGACCAACTTGGTGATAGAGAACCCTAAGGTGTTGTCAGAAATCTGTGTCTTTGGGGCTTCCCTGGTGGCGCGGTGGTTGAGAGTCCGCCTGCCGATGCAGGGGACACGGGTTCGTGCCCCGGTCCGGGAGGATCCCACGTGCCGCGGAGCGGCTGGGCCCGTGAGCCATGGCCGCTGAGCCTGCGCGTCCAGAGCCTGTGCTCCGCAACAGGAGAGGCCACAACAGTGAGAGGCCCGCGTATCGCAAAAAAAAAAAAAAAAATCTGTGTCTTTGGCTAACTTCGTGATCCAGGATGTCAGGGGTGCCCTGGTCACATTCCATTTGTCACATAATTCGGTCGATCTCCACTGAGTTTGTTCCTTCCCACCCCCAACATCTGTGTCCTCTGTTTTTCATAGAGTTTGATACATTTTTTGTATTACATTTTCTGTCCCCCAACCAATAATTCAATGAACAATATCATTTTCTCCTGTTCTTCTCCTAACTTTTTGCCTTAAGACTTCCTACTGCCATCTTTCTTCAGCGTAATAGCTACTTCTTACACAAATGCTTCTTGCTGTAATTATATACAATCTTCTACAATCTTTAATGTCTGGGCCATAAATCCTGATGCTTTCCCCAACATTTAGGTAAACACTACCTTTTCTTGTTTAGACTTTCCCCAATTAATGATTTAAGGTCAAATGACTGCTACTTATCAGACAAAAGTTCTTTATTTCAATGCAAAAGAAAAGCACTTTCTAACTTGTTCTATGATTCCTCCTGAGTAATTTCTGTTTTTCTCACCAACACATGGCACTAGATTGGTTATACGCAGCTCTAGCTATATATTTCTAGAAGTTCTAGCTTATATTTACTAGTAATACCAGTATCAGCTGCGATATTTCCTACATCAGTTATCGCTACCCTTCTCGTTGTGATCAAGCAGACAACAGTCATACAAGTAAAAAACACTCATTTTTTTCCTCACTTTGAGCAATAACATTTAAAAAACCTTTTGGAGAGAAACATGATAAGCTTCTCCAATTCAAATGTAGCTTTGCACAGTAATAAAAATTTATCAAAGCAAGCAAGTCTTTTTTCCCTAAGCCGTGAGTCTTCACATGAGTATTTTCACCTGCTCTGTCTTAGGACTGCTGCGGTGAACAGTTCTCAGTGACTGCGTCGGTTTTCTCAAGATGGGAGAAGGACCTTAGTCTCTAGGAAGAGCAGGCAACACCCCTACGTGGACATGGTAACTACACCCTCGGGCATATGTTCCACTCGTACAAACCTCCGGACTAGCATTTATCAAGTGGACCCATCGCTACTTCTTTTCTCAAGCGAGTCATGGTAAGTAGAAGCCGTGGGCAGAGGTCATGTGCTACTCACTCTAACAGCCCCCAAAGCATCAAGCAAGTACCCCGTGTTTGGTGAATCAACAAAGCGAGACACATGTTCCTCTTCCTCTGTTTTCTTCTCACAAACTCTCTAAATGGCAGGGGACACAGTAATAGGAAAACCTGGAAAACATCTACAAAAATGTTATATCCTACATATCCCGAATGGATACCTATAGATCATGAGTGGTGGGTCCCTACAGGTTATATTCATAGTTCCTGGGCTTACGCACTTAGTTTTACCAGGAAGGTAGACTATTTCAGTTCTATCCACATTGCCCTTGCTGGTCAATTTATGGACACCATCTAGTTGAAAGGAAAATGGAGAAGAAATTATGTAGCCGACTATCAAGCAAGAAAAATATGAATTAATAATGAATTCAGATAAAGCAAGGTTCTTAATAAAAACATATCCACGTATCAATGAAAGGGGAATTTCAGACAGGTCAATATAAATCAACCTAGAATTTACATATAGAAGTCTTTACCTCCTACAAGGAAATGTGAACCTCGGTCAGACAAATCTCTGTTGCTTACGCATTTATATGTAAATTCTAAAGAAAGTAAGTTGCGGGTGTACAAATGAGCTCTTTTATGCTGACAGATGGAAGATCAACAGGAGAATCAGAGTCAGGACAGCAGAGGCACAGGGAAAAGTCAGAGGTACGGAGCTCCAGGAAGGGGCCGTCCGTCAGAAGCGCTTGGCATGGGTAGGGAATGATGCACAGCAATAAACTGCGGGGGGGGAAAATAAACAGTAAAAGATGAACGCAAACTCTGGCAGAATAAATGTCACCCTTCTCATCATCGTCAAGGCCCTGGGGATTCAGCACTGCATAGAGAGTGAGGTGTCGGCAAATCATCATATTACTAATGTTTCCTCCTCTTCCTTTCTTTTTTAAAAAATTTAATTTATTGGGCTTCCCTGGTGGCGCAGTGGTTGAGAGTCCGCCTGCCGATGCGGGGGACGCGGGTTCGTGCCCCGGTCCGGGAAGATCTCACGTGCGGCGGAGCGGCTGGGCCCGTGGGCCACGGCCGCTGAGCCTGCGTGTCCGGAGCCTGTGCTCCGCAACAGGAGAGGCCACAACAGTGAGAGGCCCGCATACCACAAAAAAAAAAAAAAAAAAAAAAAATTTAATTTATTGTTTTTAATTGAAGTATAGTTGATTTACAATGCTGTGTCAGTTTCAGGTGTACAGCAAAGTGGTTGAGATATATATACGTGTGTGTGTGTGTATATATATATGTTCTTTTTCAGATTCTTTTCTCTTATAGGTTATTACAAAATACTGAGTGGAGTTCCCTGTACTATACAGTAGGTTCCTGTTGTTTACCTATTTTATATATAGTAGTGTGTATATGTTAATCTCAAACTCCTAATTTATCCCTCCCCGCCCTCCCCTTTGTTTTCTCTGTCTGTGAGTCTGTTTCTGTTTTGTATATAAGTTCATTTGTATCTACCACTTCCTTTCAGTCTTTGACTATGTCAGTTATTCAAAGGGCCTGTTGATCCAACATACACAATTCTGTCCTTGGGAGAGTTATATCATCAGCATCACGGCACTCACTGTTGTCTTGGAGGTTTTCTAATAAAATGATATGGATTTGATACAAAACCTTAAGGTCCTTACAGGCAGAGACAGTGACCAGCTGGTAGGAAAGCTCCTGGAAAGAAGTCTAAGTTGCTTTCAGAGCTCTAGGGAAAAACAGATAACATTGCTTCCCAATGCCCTCAGCAGCAGATCAATCAATCCAGCCTCGACAATGTGGATACTAAGCAGGGCTCAAGCATAAACTCAGAAAATACTGACTGACTTACTGAGCTGGAGACAGGCATCAACTGCATATGCATGTTGACCATTGTTTTCAAGGAGCAAACCTCTCCTGGGTTTTGCTCTTTTCCGCAGTGAGAGACGGACCCTCTGATGAAGGGCCATCGATTGCCTGGAGTAGCTTGAGGCCCTGAAGGCCTCGAGGGTTAGGGATTAAAACAAAGGACAGCCACGCCTAAATGCATAGAAATTTATTTATCTCATAAAAATCCTTACGACAACAGGTTAGAAGACTACTGTCGGTAAAGAAATGATGGGTTTATAATCCCTATTCACTTTTTAACTAATAAAATAAAATAATGATATTTATTAAGAATCTCAAACCATTCTTGAAAAATCAAGCTGTCCATTCCTTACTTCCAGGAAGAACTGAAATACATGTGAACCCAGAAAGAAGTTCTTATAACTCTTGATGTTAAAAAGTTGGTTCTTACGCCAAACCTGAACTTAGCCTGCAAATTAAAACTCTCAGAGACACAGAAACCTGTTTGATTATTTGTGTCAACTCACAGCTTGAGCAGTGAATTAGGAAAATAAAAAATAATATCGCCATCTGTTTTCTTAACTAAATAATTTTACTCCCTTTCAGCATTCCTATTTATATGTTATTCCTTTGCAGTGGGAGGCTGGTAAACGGTTAGTCACCAGCTCTCTGGAAAAAGTAAAAGGGATAAACAGACAGATAAAGTTTTACTGATACAAAGGATGGGTAGCACAAAATTTACAAGTAATAATAAAATATACAATAGTCTTTGTCGTAAATTCTATATGACCAATTGATTCTCACAGAATCCTTTTATTAATTTTTGTCAAATTATTTTATCTGTAGTCAGCCTATTATTACCATTGACAAACACGTGTCTTTTTGACACAACTGTGGATTGATCACTTTACGTTAAGCAGTTAGATGAACATGAAACCATGAAGACAGATGTTAGAATTTGGCTTCTTTGTCAATCACGTGAATGACCTTGTTGAACTGAATAGTGGTTTTTGGAAAATGGAGGAACCATTCTTCAACTTTGGCGGGATGGGGTAGGGTGGTGCTTTTCACAATGCATTGGCTGTTGATAATATGCTTTTATAATTAATCTGCATTATTAACATTTCCCAATGTTACATCCTACACCTGGGCAATGAGCACACAATAAATCCAGCCCTGATTTGTATAGCCTTTGCCAATGTCCATGGTGTAAACGCTCCTTCCTTGGTTGATTTCCAGACCTCATCAGTCAGTGAATGTGGTGCTGGGAAGAGGTGTGCAGTGGCGTGCTGTTATATGGCATTTTCACTGTTGCATATTATTGAATCATATTGATTCAAAGTACATAACCTCAAGAACACAGAAATAGTAAAAGGTAGTAAAATAATTAGAAAGTGGTGAGTTTTTAATATGTTACCTGTTTTTAACATTATTTAATTGTAAGCTTACATACTTTACTTTTTAATAATGGTTCTACTTAGCAATTGGCTTGAAAAATTCCTAAAATTTCAACAACCTGCTCTCACCAGCTGGTGTGAGCCAGGTCCAGTGCATACCTGCTCCCTGAGTTGTCACTTAGTTCTTCAATTCTCTCTCAAGTCAGGGACATGGTAGCTTGTAAATAAAGGGCTAAAAGGTCATTAGCAAAAGGAAATGTGCTCATAGAGTTTTTAAAAATACTGTATATAACTCTATCATGATTCTCATTGCTTTGCTTCTAAGTAGTATTCACTCTTTAGTTCATATCGGGTAGATTTAATGGTTTTCAAGGTACCATAATAACAGGCTAACAATTCAGTCCATTTTCAAAATGTATTCTGAGCAGGGACAGACTCTGCTCCCATAGTCACCGACTTCCTTCCTTTTATGAGACGGGCCATTTGCTCACCACCCAGTTCCTGTTTTGCTGGATACCGTGCCCTTTCCCATGGCAGCAGGAGCAGCTGCGTGGCTGGTTCTCTCGCCACAGAAGGAAAGCGGCGAGTAAACCCAAGGCAAGGCGAGAGTGCTTCCCTGGCCTTGCTCTGAAGTCCACACACCTGTAGGGTTGCAAGGGCGCTTCCATGACAAACGAGACTCCCAGAACTGTGTTTGTGTCACAAGCGTCAGGATTAACTACTTTGTTTGGAAAGGGGCCAAGTGTTGGTTCCAGTTGTAAAGTATGTTAGGTGACTTGAAAGGCTATTGGTCCCGACATAAGGAGCATCAGTGAAGCTCCTGTCCTGTCCTCTCTAAGCTCTCCGCTCAGGCCAGCTCATGGTCGGGGAACTGAGATCCCGCATGCCACGCGGCACAGCCATTAGTGAGGCTCTCGTCTGGGAGTGTGGGGATCTGATTATGGCCATTTTGCCAGTAAACCACAGAGCTGGGCCCAAAATATTTCTAGATTTTCAGATCTTCTGCTGAGTCACACTGCCTAAAATGCCAATTATTGTTATTATTATTCATTTTATATTGAGGAAATTACTATCTTCTAATTGCGAATGGATAGTTTATTTCTCCCATTTTATTCCCCTAATTTAGAACTTCCTTAAAGTTCTTTAGAATGGGACACTTGTTCACAAATTGAAAACCAATCAGCTAGAAACATCGCAATGGTTGTCACAGTGGTGCTTTAACCTTACATGTCATTTAGAACAGGAGACAATGGCCCTTTTTCCCTCCCTGCCTTTAAAATCCTTTGCCAATTACCTTAGAAAAGTATGCCCAAGGGAAGGCTGATTTCCTCAAGCCTGGTGTAGGAAAATGTATAAGAAAACGACAGTCACTGGACAGTTTAATTTAAAAAATATAAGACAAATTGAGGAGCTCTCTGTGCATTGTGTTTTAAAATCCCCAGGGTCTTGTCATTAAAATAAGTAGCTAATAACTTGTTAACAACTTAATCATAACTAGTACTGCAAATCTTGTAAACAAACAATTCAGTGCAACTAATGGGATAGACTCTACCATCATGATTCACAACGAAGGTTCAACTAAAACTGAAATCAGAGAGCGAGCTGGTTAGAAAGTTATGGGGGGAAATCCACAGGCACAATTATACTGGTTTAGACATGCACCTGTGTACTTGATTAGATATCTAAAAGTTAATGTGAAAGCTTATTAATAAGAAACAAAAAGATTGAAGAGCATAGGCCAAGGAATTACTATTTACTGTTGTTACAATTATGCAACAAAAGCTCAAACACATCACCAAAGCCTCATTCACGGTGACCTTTGTGCCATGAGGCTGAGACATCACCCAGCCTAACCGTTCTTCTCCCACGTGTGCACCAAGCATTCACCACCTCAGACTCCACAGGCTGGGCTGGCCATGGCTGCCAGGGAGAGAGTGACAGCCTGGACCAGGCCAAGGGACCTCAGTCCTGCACCAGGCGATGCAGAGGCCAAGTCCACCCAGCTTCACACTTGCCCTAGCCAACTTTGAAGAGGCTGCATTTTGTCTATCCTAAGCTAAGCTCACCTTGGAAGAGAGAAAATGATGCTTCTTAGAGCAGAAAGTGATTTTAAATGAGATACAGGATTCCAAAGATTGATTGGTTGAACACCCAACTTCACTAACCCTATTCTGTTATCCTCTTGGCTACTAAGATGATCAAGAAACCAAACCCTTTAGTCTCTGGGCTCTAAGTGAGCACCTTCTAATGTCAGGAGCATTTCTAGTAGTTCCTTTGGTTTGTCAAAGCAGGAAATGGGAAATGTAGGTGGAGGCCAGGCCTGAACTGAAACTGTCCCCGAAGGAGGACGGTGCCCTGGTGACTTCTGACTTTCAGGTGTATGGTCACACTGCTTTGAGTCACTGCCGGCACCCAATCATCCCTCTGCACTTGCTCACGACGCATCTTATGTTCTCCAGACACAGGAAGGAAACCTCAGGCTACAGCCCGTGTGTGGTGAACACTGCTGGCTGTTGATGCAGTGTGCATACTCCACGTTTCCCAGCAAGCAGAGTTCCTGTACTGACCAGCTACTCCCACAATCGCAGGGAAAGCTGACCCCACCCCAGCTGTCAGGATGCACCTGACTCACCTCCGGGGATTCCATCCTCACCCAGGGACTGGGTCAGCCCCAGACTCAACCCTGGGCCATGAGACATGAGAGGAACTCTGCAGCTGGGCGTTTCTGGGAAAGGTTCCCTTTTCCTATGAAACTATTAGAAAAGATGGTCTCTCTTCCTCCCCGAGACTTCCGGTGCCTGGATCGGATGCAGGGAACAGCCATGGCGCCCGGCCGGAGGAGGAAGCCAACCCCAAAGATGATCTAGGGAAAGCCTTGATGGCAACTCGAGGCCTCAGATTCAGCACTGAAGTCTGTCCCACCGGGATTCCTAATGAGATAAGAGATTCCCTAACTGAGTAGGTTTGAGAAGGGAGTTTTGCAACCTGTATTGATTATCTATTGCTACAGATCAAATGACCTCAAAACTTAGAGGCTTCAAAGCATAAGGATTTATCTCATAGTCTGTGTGGGTCTGGAATCTGGGATGGCTCAGCTGTGTGCAATTGTGTGGACCAGAGCTGCGGTCTCACCTGCAGGCTCTACTGGGGAAGCTTTGCTTCCAGTGTCACTCAGTGGCCATGGCAGGACTCAGCTCTCATGGTCAGTGGACTGAGGGCTGCTGGCTGGAGACTCCCTCGGTCCTTGCCCCGTGGACCCTCCCTAGAGCAGATCTCAGCCCGGCAGCTGGCTTTCCTCGGGGTGAGCAGGTGAGAGGCTCCAGATGGAACCCACAGACTGTTTCCACCTAGTCTCAGAGGTGACAAGTGACTTCCACTGCTGCTGCCACATTCTACTCATTAGACACGAGTCTATTTTCAAGGGGAGGGCTACATAAGAGGGTGAACACAGGAGGTGGGGGTCATCGGGAGCCAGGGTACCACAGGGTGTCTTGACAGACAGACCTGACCAGGAGACAACTGAGGAATGGAGGCCCGGGCTGGGATGCTAAAGGTGTGACCGCCAAGGTCTCCGATGCAGTGCTGACACCATGGGAACATCCTATAGACAGACCACAGTGCCGGCGCTGGATGCCCTTTAAGACCGGTACAGCCTCCGAGTAGCTTCAACTAGTGGGGTAGCACACACAGGCCTGTGCAACGAGTACGGTGAGAAGTGGAGGAACACCTAGAGGACAACAGGAGGGAGGGGTAGCCATGCCAAAGACCAAAGGGCTCCTAGGCTGGAGCAGGGTGAGCACAGAGACCCCCGCCCCTGACTGTGCGAGAGTATGTGGAGATCACATCCATCTGACATCCAGGCTGGGTCCCCCCAGATCTGGCGCAAGGGCTGGCCGTGGAAGGTGGCCTCTTGGAGCTGAGCAGATGCACGAGGGGATGGTCATTCTACCTCTTCCGACTACAAACTGTACATTGGTTCAAAAAGAGCTCAGGAGATGCAGATAGATGTGGCACTGACCTGGAACACAAGTCTCCTCCTGTTTGCTTCTGTTCCAGGTCAACATGGTCTTAATGGCCACGAGTCAAGCACTGCTAACACTTACAGCATAAAAATAGGAAAGAGGGCTTGCCCTTGGGTCAGGGCTTGGGGCCCACCTGGTGCCCAGGTCAGCTGGCAGAAGGCCTGGGACAGAAAGGAGGGTTGGAAGCCATAACGGGAACACCAGCAGAGCCACCAGGACGGGAACCAAGATTCTGCAGAGGCAAGGCTCAGGGACAGGGGGATGGCTGGAACAGAAGGTTCTGGAATGGGAGAGATCAAAATAGGAGGTGTGGTATGAGGACCTGTTTCATGTCTTCTTTGCCACCTTCTCACATCTGCGTACAAATCCAGTTACTATTAATTCACTGCTACCTAAGTCTTTCCATCTTATCTTTGGCTGTGCTGACTGGTTTTCAAGACAATGTATCTTACCTCTTTGTAATGACCTAAGTGGGACATGCCACCTGTGGTACAAATCACAAAGAAGGCGCACAGCCAAAGGTGCCCAGTGGCAGTCTCTGGCATAGTGGGAGGAATGTTCGGGCTGGGGGCAGGCAGAGGCTGAAGGTCAAAGACGCCATAATGTCGATTCCTGCCGGACGCATTCCGCAGTGAGACCAGGGGCCAGTGATGCAGCTGCTTCTGGCTCAGCGTCTCCCCAGCGAGGGTGGAGCGAGAACTCGCCCGGCCTCCAGGGACTCAGGTCTGATTTCCACCACTAACACATCGTTTCTTAGACAGAGAACACAGGTCTAACTGCGGCTGAACACACGAGGAGACACACAAGAGCTTACGGCTGGCAGATGAAAGTGCCTGCTGAGCTCCCATGGCTACAAACAGATGCAAGTTCGATGGGCATGCAGGTGAGATGCACACGCCCACAAGGGGCGGAAATCACACCCGGCACTCTACATGCCGACAGTCCATAGCTCCCCAGAGACAAGGGAGAGCAGTACCCAGATCTCAACGTGGTGTAAGAAGTGAAACAAATGACAACAAAGGAGTCGTTTTCCCTCACTTTTTTAAAGACCTGAATCAAAGCAGGTGAACTGCTTTCTGCCTGGCTGGGCAGGAGATCCTAGTTTTTCCTGCTGTGAACAATGCCCGGGACGGTCCTGCTAAATAAAAGCTCCAAGCTGGATGCGTTAACCCCTGGTGCACACGTGGTCAGGAGGACAGGGCTAGGGGACAGGAGGGGTCCTGCTATGCCCGGGCCAGGCTCTCCGTGGTCCTAACACTCACGGGGCCCCGCTCTGTTCCCCCTGTGCTTCTGTGCTCTCTTCCTGGCGTTCCTGTGGGTGTGTGAGAGGGGATGAGAGGGAAGGAGGGCAGGTGAGTTATGTCCAGGGCAGGGGAAGGTCCTCGGACATGCACGTGGGGAGAGGAAGACATGGAGAGAATTGTCCCGGGACAGGAGAAGGAGACGGGAGCCTCCAGGCAAGAAGGCAGGGAGCCTCCTGTTCTGTCTGAGGCTTGTTCATTCTCTACGCAGACCTTTGTTGGAAAGCCTCCCAAGGGCAGGGATGGGATGTATTTCCTCAGCGCTGGAGAGACCCAGGGGGAAGCTCTTCTTCTCCAGGCTGATGCAGGCCTTTAAAAGCTGAGGACCTTCCTGGCGGTCCAGTGGTTAGGACTCTGAGCTTCCACTGCAGGGGGTGCGGGTTCCATCCCCGGTTGGGGAACTAAGATCCCGCATGGCGTGCAGCGCGGCCAAAAAAAAAAAGGCAGCTGCTAAATCTTGTCCTCGGTCTCCCCAGCAGATGCCACACACTGTCCCCCCAAACCCAGGCAGGGGCCCGGGGGAAGCTGGGGTCTGAGGGTTTACATAAGGCCAAGTGTAGGGCAGTCCGTGGGCCTGGCTGTCCCGTCCTGTTAGGCCCCCTGAGCTCCTGGGCTGTGGCCACTCCTCCCTGCCAAGGGCCACCCTCTCCCCTCAGCCCTTCCTCCCTCATGGGCTCTCCAGGGGGGACAATCCCCGGTGAGGACCACGTGAGCGGCCACTCAAAGCTCACGGCCTTGGCCTGTGGGGCTGCAAATCCACTCTCTTCAGAGATGACACAGCTCCAGAGCTGTCTAAGCCTCGGTGTCATCTTTCCGACTCATCTGTCTAATCCTCCATTTCTGAATCCCCTACGAATTTCATTTGCATTCGGAAGCATGTCCAACGTCAAGATGATCAAACAGATTTTGAGGATGGAAAAGAAGTCTTTGTGAAAAGAGATCAAATGAATCAGGATTATTTTGCCTAGAGAAAGTTGGTAAGAAATCCCACGATTATCTTCTTTCCCCAGAAGCTGGCAGGGAGCTAGTTGTCATTTCCAAAGAAGACAGAAAAAGATCAAGTGGTTCGATGGTGGAAAAGGATGGACTTCCTAACCAGAGGGCTGCATATCTCATGTGGGTGCCAGCTGTTCCCCGGGCTGAATGTATAGAGACGTTTCACCATCGGGAAAATGCAGTCCTGGATGGTACCTGCTTTATAAGGCAATAGCCCAGCACAGCTCAGGCATCCTGATGGAGGGACGCACCCAGGCTTGATGTCCTGTGTGTGTGTGCGTGTGTGTGTGTGTACAGTGAAATACACAGAGCTAATATCCACCTGGAGGTGGGAGTGCTATACATGGTGCTTATTAAAGTCCACAAGAAATCCCAGGAAACAACGAAGAAAGCCTGATCTCAGACAGGGTGTGACAAGAACAGAAACAAAACGAGCCTTTAATTGTGGCTGTTGCTAGACTCAAATTAAGCTGTTTCCCCTTCTGGTACCTCAGTCTCCCCTTCTGCGGGAGCTTGGCCACTGGCTGTAGGGTTCAAAGATTCTAGTCCATTAAGTCCCCCCAGCTCTGGAGCACAGCCGCCTTGGCATTCACAGCTGGCCTGAGCGAGCTTAGCAATACAGTCTATACGATCGCATCGTTGCTGTGCTGTGCTGTGCTGAGTGGGCCACCTGTGGGCACTGCGAGGACAGTTCTAATTTGAGGGACATTTATTTGTTCCTAGCTGCTGTCTCCACCCACACGATGCAATTCTGGCTTAAGTCTAACCACAACATGAATGATTAATGGGTTAAATCATTCTTCACGGGTACCTGCCTGGCATTCGGAGTGCATTCACTGTTAGCTGGACACACTGCGTTGAGCGTTGAGAGAGGAAAGCTGCAGGGAAGAGGCACACACATCCCCAGGCAAGAATGGAAAGTCTGGAAACCCAGCGCCGACACCAGAGACCAGAGAGGTGAGGCGTCGACACAGACGAAACGAGAGGCACGTACGTGTGGGTCTCAGGTCCGAGGCCTCGGAAACAGCGCCTTCCCCAGGAAAGCCGAGAGGCTCTGCCACGTCTGTGTCAGGAGGAGGGTAGGGTGGGGGTGGGGGAAGCACTAACTGGGGGGGCCCCCGAGCAGTGCCTCTGGGAGGCTTCTGTGGCACCTGTCGTCCGACACCTACGTGGAATCAACAGGGATTACTTCAGAAGGTTAAGCCCAGAGGCCCTCTGTCTCCAGCGGAAGGTACGTCACCATCACTCAGCCACACCGAGAGCGCCTCACAGCTCCAGATGCAGACACACCTGCACTAAGCCCAACCTCACCCGACATCAATCCAACCTCACCCGTCACCAAATGCAGCCACACCTGGAACCAAATCCAAACACACCCAGCAGCAAATCCCACCTCTCTAAAGTGTTAGCATTTTACATACGTGGGGTCCTATCCTTGGGTTAATTTGAATGTACTGCCATTTGTTTCTGAAAGGCACAAGTATTTTTAAAGGCTGAAATTATTATTAAGAGGTCCCTAAACAGCTCTGTCAACTTCAAAGGAACTCTTTTTCTTCACGTTAGTCTTTTTCAGGTTCACAGGGTTTTTAGCTTATTCTTGTTGCTTACATCTATTATTACCTATTACAGATCCAATAACCCCTAATTTGATCTACCTCTTTAAGCTCATTTATACTATCAACCTCTTCCATTGTTTGCGGTAACAGTTTTTAAACTTTGTTTTGAAAAGGATCCTGGGCTGGAGAAAGGGTGGGGATGTCCCCCAGGCCAGTCTACCTCTCAGACCAACCGAGCAGCCCTCTTTGATCTGTTCACATTGGGAACCTAGTTACCATTTTCTATAGAAATGGTTATCTTCTGCTAATAAAGTTTTTGAAAGTTAATGACAATATAACGAATGATAGGAGTTACTAGTGTCATAAACTGTGCTCATGATTATTTCTTTAAAAAATACTGTCTTCAAGCTCTAAAGTTTAGAATCTTCTAGTAACTAATAGAGTCTACACTTCATGCCCTTCATCAGACTATTAATAAAAATATTAAGACATCATTTCTTCATCAAGAAATATATCCATTATTCCTTCTCTTGCTTATAGTTCTTTAGACTTGGAAAAATATTAATTTCCTCATATATACACATCATTTCCTCCCTCAAAGTGCACATAAGGCAAGGCGTCTGAATGAGTGTGGTTTGCTTGGCCCAGGTAAGCACCTGACATGGCAAGGCAACCCCAAGGGCAAGGCAGGTAGAAGAATACCCTCTCTACCGGAAGGCTTCCTTTTGTTTACCAAGAAATTTCGGTCAGGACCCAAATCCAGCCGGCTGCAATACTGCTTTAGTGCAAGTTCCAGAAACACTTTCAATTTCTATCTGCTGCTGTCTGAACACACAAAGAAGCTCAGCGTATTTTGTTGTGGTTTGGGCTACTTTTTCAAAATTATTATCTTTTAACCTAAAGCCAAGACTTTGGTTAAAAGTTCTGCTGTAGTGCCGTTACTGTACTTTTAACTCATGGGGGTTTCTGATGGGGATGGAAGTCTGCTTTGAAATGGCCACCAAGACCGCTGACCTCAAAAAATATTCAAAGTTATTGACGGGAGGAAGGGAGCTTCTGGCCTCCTCCTTAATCCACAAAACAGAAGTCGATGGACCAGAGAGAGACCCACAGCAGTTACTACCATGCATACCTCCTCTTTGCGCATGCTCCTTAGAGAGGGAACTGTCCCTACAGTTTTCACTTTAAAATGCCCTTCTCTCTTTTTCTGAGACCCCTGTGAGTACCAGCTGCCCACCCCCAGGCCAGGCTCTCCAAACTCGTTGCACACAGACCTTGGTCCTTCAAGGCTGAATCGGGAGGTCGTTCCAGGGGTTAAAATGGGCTCTCTGGCCTGGAGGTTGGCAGGAGTCACCACATCTACACTACCCTAACCACGGATGCGTCTTAGAATTTCAACAAAGACTCTCAATCTGCGTTCTTCATCCACTTATGAAAAGAGTGGGGAGAAAGCTTGGAAGGCGGAATGGGAGTCTCATTATGGGAAAAGAAAAAAAGAAAACCAGGTTTATCTGAAGGAGCTTCTGATCACATTTCCTTCAAATCAGATAGTTTCTCCTTTGGGAACGATGATGGACTGACGTGAAATACTGGCTGTATCTCCTCAGCAAAATCGATTCCCAGTCTGTGAAATGCTAAGACGTTAAAATCGAGGTATTGGCCGGGGGAAAATGCTGACCAACGGCCCAGGAGCTCTTATGAAAGGTTCAGGGAGCAACAGTGCGACCACTTCTCCCTGGGTGTCTGTTCCCTTTGGGGGCTGCAGCCATGAGATCAACGGCAAAATGTGAGGCTGCCCGGGGGACTGAATGGCGCTCCTGTGATGACTGGAGCACTTGTGTCAGGGGCTTATCTCGGTCCCTACATAAATGAAACAACAAACACTGAATGATTTTAGAATAAAATTGGCCATCCCTGGCTGGTGGACCTAGAGACCCCCATCTCTTCTCTCCCTTGTAACATGAGGGACTAGGTATCATGGTTGAATACGTCTCTGCTCACAGACACCAGGATTGCACCCTCTTTACTCTGGCTTCTCTTTTTCTCAGAGAATACCATATAGGAAAGCTCCATAAGTGGAGATCAATTTCAAACAGGTGCTCAAAAGATGACTGAACTGTTGTCACATGACCTATTGTATAAACGCCCTGCGGTCGAGACGTCTTCCACACCAGCATCCGTGGGCGCCATCCTGGGACTCACCCCCTTCGGTCAGGGAGGCGCCGTCCCCCAGCCACACTCACCAGCTCTCCATCACTCGCACTCTCCCGAGCCTCTTGACCAGCACGCCTTTCCCACCTTCTCAACGCCCGCACCACCCCCAGAAACTATGCCTGTAGGATGTCCTTGACTCACAGCCGTTCATTTCCAGACTTTCTTTCTTTAGCCTAAATGCTTTCCGAGTTAATGCCATCGCAGAGGAAGCCAGGGCAGGGGTGAGAAGCAGCGCTGAGATGCAGGCCAAGCACCCAGAGGCGCGCGGACGCCATCACTCACCCGTCCTGCCCTTCCTGTCCTCCTCCCTGCCCTCCGTGCGGGGGGGCACCAGCGGGCTGGACGGCGGGGGCTGGGGTGCAGGGGGAGCTGGTGCACGCCTCTTCTTCTTCTGTAAGTCCATCTGTGACCCCAGAGACACCTGCGAAGCACAAGGGAGGACAAACAGTCAGCGTGAGGGCGGCTGTGCACGTGAGGGAGCGAGCTGGCCGGCGTGACGGGTACCCCGAGGAGGGCTGGCAGGTTGCCGGTCCCCCTTCTGGGGCTCCTGGGCAGGTGGTGGAGGCATATGGGTGTGAGGGCTTGCTGGTTGCCCGGGAGTGGCCCTGAGGGGGTCCGGGGATGCTCAGAGATGCCCCCCAAGACCCCTAGGTGGCAGGGGGCGGGGGCTCTGCCCCGTATTTCCTAGGGGCTCCAGGCAAATCAGAAGACTTGGAAATCTCTCCTCAGCATAACTATGAGAAAGGGGATCCTGAGCTCTCACTTAAATGCAAAGAAGAACTATTCCTTCTGGAAGCTTTACCAAGGGCCCCTGCAGAGGAAGGACAGAGGGCATCTCTGGCCTTACCCTTGGCCTTTCTCTCGCTCTCCTGCCCCTTCAGCCAGGACAGCAACTGTCCACAGGCCGACCGCCCCGCACCCAGAACCGCAATGGATTTGCCAGCCCATGGGACACGGGCATATGGGACACCACGCTCCCCCCCAGCACGGAAACCCAGCTCCTCTGGGAGACTCAACAGTGACAGATGCACAGCTGCTAACGGCGGCTTGTTAGGATCGAGCAGGTCTCACTGTTGAAGGGGAAATCCGTTCTGTCTGCAAGGCTGGATTCACTGATTCCAGGTCTCTGTTCCCGAAAGAGCGCAAACTGTTCCTCTCCTCTGCACTACAGACGAAGCTTTCCTGCCTCCACCCTCCGATGGGACTGCATGGGAAGAGCACTGCGCCACCTGCAGAGGATGTGCAAGGGCCGGCAAGATGCCTGCGCTTGGTTCCTGCCCTGGGGGGCTTACAGCAGCCTCGGACCTCCAAGCCCAAGGAGGCCCTGGTCCTTCAAACGCTCGTCCTGGGAGGGGTGCTGCCAACACCACCTGTTGGGCCTCAAGTCCTTCTCTTGGAGCTCCTTGGTTTATCAGCTCAGGTTCACAGTGGATGGAGAGCGTGTCTCCTCCTCCCAAGGAGGGGAACCTCCTCTGCTGGGCCGGACCTGGTGGGTGTGTGTGTGTGTGTGTGTGTGTGTGTGTGTGTGTGTGTGTGTGTGTGTGTGTGTGTGTGTGTGTGTGTAAAAGGTCTTTTACAACTTCATCGGTAATACATATCTATTGCAATTTTTTTTTATTATAAAAGGAAGAAAAAAAATCCCTGAATTGACACTCGGTTAACTCCTAACAATTGGCATACATTTTTTCTGGTCTTTCTGTTTCCTTTTAAAAGTCATATTTTTTCTATCCTTCTACCACAATACATTATGACCACCTCCTATACCTTTAAAATTCCATGTTTTATGAAAAACATGGACATGAAAAGGCAAACAGTTCCACAAGGCTTAGAGTCAAACCCACAGCTCCTAGCCCACTCCAACAGCAGCCACTTCAAACTACTTTTCGTCCAGCATTTACTCCGTTTGTCCACATGAAGAGCTTATTCTGCTGTTTTTTGGCTTTTCCCATGTTAGGTTTTGGCTTCCTGCTCCAGAAGTTCTTTGAGACGCACGCACACACACAGACACACGACCCCACACATACTTTCCCTCCCCAGTCTTTGAAAAAAAGTTAGAGCACAATATTCAAATTAACATTCACTATTTAGTTATCCATATAGTTATAACAGATATTATAATTATGAAAACAGAAATTTTCTTCAAGAGCAACTTTCTGCGGCCGAGACCTATGTGTATGTTGACGACATTTTCTTCCTAGATGAACTTTCGTTTGCTGTGAACTTGATAACTGATGTGTCTTCTCACTTTTTCTTCTCACTGAGTTTCCTGGAAATTCCTTTGCCCAGATTTTTTAGCCTTTGCTTCCTGGGTCCTATGCCTTTTTAAAATTCACTTCTTCATTTTAGGGGGCACTTTCTACCAGCTTTCTGAGACAAGATGCGTATGGGGTAAAATTCTGAGATCTTGAAAACCTAAAAATGTTTGTGTTCTCTTACACTGAGCAGTCAGCATGGTACCGGAAAGCTCTCTCAGGATGCGCGGCTCTCACTCCACTGTCTTCCAGCCTGCAACCCTGCAGTGGGGACAGCCGCCCCCATCCCAACCCCAGGCTGGCTGGCTGTCTCCTTCCTTCCACAGGCTTGAGCATCTTCTCACTTCTTGAGCCCTGGACCATCCTGCCATGCCCTGGGTGAGGCTGCTTTCACCCTCTGCTGGGTCATCCACGGACCCCAGCCATCTGTACATCCTGCGATTCTGCAGAATGTTCTAGTACTCTTCCTCAAAGATTTTTTTCTTCCTTCTCTTTTCTCCTTTCTTTCTGGATTCCAATTAGTTGAACTCTGCAAGTTCTAAATCAATTTTCTAATTTTTCTTCAATAGTCTTTGCTTTAATTGAAATACAGTTGATTTACAATGTGTTAATTTCTGCTGGACAGCAAAGTGATTCAGTTATATATACATTCTTTTTTATGTTCTTTTTCCATTATGGCTTATCAGAGGATACTGAATATATTTCCCCGTGCTATACAGTAGGACCTTGTTGTTTATCCATCCTATATATACTAGTTTCCATCTGCTAATCCCAAACGCCCAGGCCATCCCTCTCCCTGCCCATCCCCTTGGCAACCACAAGTCTGTTCTCTATGCCTTTGCGTCTGTTTCTGTTTCATAGATGGGTTCATTTGTGTCATATTTGAATATTCTTGACTAATTAACATTTTTCCCTCCTCTCTTAGAAATGCCCTTTATTTCATTATCCAACTCTTCTGGCTTTTAAATTTTCAGTTACTATATTTTTAATTTCCAAGTGCTCTTTCTTGTTATATATTTTTTGAAATAGCTTCATGTATGTTTCCTGGATACATTCTCTTCTCTTTTCTCTCTGAGGCTAATTTATATCTTTAAAAATATGTCTTTCTACTCAGCCGTAAAAAAGAATGAAATAATGCCATTTGCAGCAACATGGATGGACCTAGGGATTGTCATACTAAGTGAAGTAAGTTAGAGAAAGACAAATATCATATGATATTGCTTATATGTGGAAACTAAGAAAATGATACAAATGAACTTATTTACGAAACAGAAACAGACTCACAGACATAGAAAAGAAACTTACAGTTACCAAAGGGGAAAGGTGGTGGGGAGGGATAAAGTAGGAATTTGGGAGTAACGTACACACACTACTACATATGAAATAGATAAACAACAAGGGAACTATACCCAATATTTTGTAATAACTTATACGGGAAAAGAATCTGGAAAAAATATATATAACTGAATCACTTTGCCGTACACCTGAAACCTTCACAACATTGTAAATCAACTATACTTCAATAGGAAGTGTCTTTATTTTCATTTTCTTTTGTTATACACACTTTTTCTCCAAGTTCCTTTTTTCTCTCTTTGTCTTGGCCTCTTGTCCGTCACATCCTGACCTTGCCTCAGTTTCTGGTGATGCTTGCCCAACTGATCCTAATTAAGTGTGTTTCTGTGGACAGGGTCTGTGGACACTCATGGGATTCCGTGTGGGCACCTGGGAAGAGATCTGGTGAGCTCACTGGGGGATCCCCAAACATCCATATTGGTAGGATCCTCTCTTCCAACCTCCTGCCGGCAGGTGGCAGCTGGCCTTGCAGAGTAGGGTCCAGTGGGAAGGCCTGGGCTCTCATGTAGCGCGGGGCTTCAGGGCTCCCTGACGTCCTAGAGTCAGTCTCTCTCCTTCTTTCTTGTCTGGAGTTCATGGGCAGACCTGCGGCTGCCCATGGCAGGGTGGGGCCTGGAGGCCTTGCTGCTTCCCAGCCAGACAGCCCGTCCTTGGTCAGCAGCTCTCCTGCCCACTGCTGTGCAGAGGACTCGCACCCACTGTCCTGAGCCTCGTGGAGGCCGGGCCTCTTCCGATGGCCTCTCCACCCGGCCCGCACCTCTCAACTGCTTCTGCTTTGCCAGGAATTTAGCACCATCAACTCATTCTAGTTCCAAGTGTCTACTGACAACGTCCTTGTTCCTTCTCCCCTTCTCTTTGCCGCCGTGGACTAATGTTTTTTATTCATTTTAATGGGGTTTTGAGAGGAGAGAGCTAGACTAGCTCGTTCCATCAGCCACGTTTTCCCATAGCTTTTAAAGGCTGCCCAGTACTGCATGGATTCCTCCAGCCACAGTTCATTCAATTCACCCCCTCTTTCTTTGGTGGGATATTAAGACTGTGGTTTTGGCTATGACAGATTAAACTTTGTAGACCTCCTTTATCTTTCCCATATGTCTTTTTCTTTCTCCTCTTTTCCTTTTTTGAGTTTCCAATACATTTCTTAACTGCAACCTCTGAGGTAAGGAACATGTAAGGCTGGAGGAAAATCAGATTCAAAAACTGTTTCCCAGTGTTAAGAATCCTCGTCACGTGGTTACCTCGCACTGAGCTCGGGATTAAAGTCACCAGGAGTTTTTGAAATAAATGGTTGTCAAAACTTTCCACTTTTCTGTTAGCATCTGTGCACTACCCTGGTCCTTGGTTCTCACTGGGGCCTGGGTGCCCAGGGGGTGTGGGGATGAGCTCTTGGGATACCCTGCTCGGGGGGGACCCTGGTCAGGGGTGGGCCGCCTGCTCTTATCTCCACCTGTCATAACCCCGTCTCCCCCTTTTGTCCGTCTGCGGATGATGATGTTGAAAGGCAGAGAGCCTCGGCTCTGGTACCTGGGTTTCTTCGTTCAGGGGTAACATCCATCCATTCATTCATCATGACGCTCAAATGCTATGCATCTGCCTGCCTGTATTATTTTCTTGTACACGTTTCTCAATCTCGTCTTAAAAGACGGTGAGAGACTTCATCATTTGTTCACTTGCTCTTTCCATTAACCAACAAGCCACTGTTGATTCCTTATGCTGTGACAGGAATGACAGTGGATTCAAAGACAGATAAAGTTCCTGACCTCACACTGATGTCCACCATCGAATGAAGGAGAGAGAATTCTATAACATTACATGATCTTCTTTTGGCTGGAGACACCGCCAAGAGCTGTAATTGGGGGCTGACGTGGGGACGTGGCTTCCTCTGTGAGTTCACGCTGGTTGATCAGCGCCCGCTAAGCTCGCACTGACGTCTGTATAATAATGACGTGCTCCGGATTCTGCCGAGTGCCAACGTCAAGTGGGAGAGAACTGAAGAAACAAATGGATCACGGAAGCAATTCTGGCTCACCAGCTTGGAAAAGCAGTTTTACCCGTTGAAAGAAAGTTCTGGCTCACTCCTTGTTACAAGATTTGGAGAAACATCAAGACCCTCAAGCCTTTGCCAAGACGGCCCAGCTTTGCCCCTGGCTGTCACTTTCCCAGAGATAATCACAGCCACTCGACAAACAATGGCTGGAGACGCTGTGTTTTCCCGGCACACGGCTATTTCTGATCAATTAAGGCTATTTCTGATCAATTAAGGTAATGTCTTTGCTAAGTGTTTTGGCAAAGTCTGAGACTCCAATCAAGACACGATCTAATGGGCAAAAGTTTTTTTCTGCAGCTTCTGTTAGTTTAAGGTGTTTAAACAAAAGTGTTCTGGTGGATGTATTTACAGACTTCTAGAAAATATTGTTAACATGGGCAGCAACGGAGACTTATTAAACATTTACTAAGGGTGCCAACAGTATCTCGTACGACTACCTCAGCGAGGTAATTTCACTACCTCTGTTTTACAAAGGAAGAAATTAAAGCTTGTAGAAAATTTCTTGCCCAAGGTCAGACAGCTAACAAGTGGGCAGAGTGGAGATTCGACACGGGTTTAAACCATTCTCCTCAGGTATGGAAGAAATAACTCCTTCAGTTTTGAGTAGAAATGTCCATTCCTAGGATTCCATAAGCAACTGAAGCCCGAGGAATCCTCACTGTTCCACGTGGTACAGTACCCACCTGCTGGATACATCAGAAGCCAGTCTGTGCTTTACTTTAAGGCCCAACGCCTATCTTCAGCACATCCTTTGAGGAGCACTTGAAACCTAGTCCTGCTGACTTTCTAGAACTGGTACCTACCACTGTTTTCCTTCTTAGAACCACATGCTGTGGCCACTTTTGTTCAGGCAGGGTTACTTTTACCCTCCATCCCCTCTGGTGACCAGTAGCCAGGAAGCGTTCCCCAATGGCAGAACCAGAGCCCTGGATATCTTGGTTTTTTTTAGAAAGCATCCGTTCCACGGTGGCTGCTTTGGTCTCTGAATCTCATTGTGTCGGTCACGTGTAATGTGACTAGACTCAGAAAATTGTTTAAGAGGGAAGGGAAGTGCTGATGTAAAGAGATTGAGTAGGACTCTTACCATGAAACCCAGGGCCACTGTCCCCACCTTGGCTTCTGAACCTTGCTCAGGGTGAAGCACTTGGTAGGAACATAATCAAAAGTGACTGAATGACAGTGTGTGTGTGTGTGTGTGTGTGTGGGTGTCTGTGTATATGCGTGTGTGTGTGTGTGTGTATTTTCCACGCTCCTTTATAGTTCTCATCTACATGCACACACATTTTCACATTATTCTTGGAGGAAGAGGACATATTCCTCTAGGTTTCAAGCGTTTAGCTACAGAAGACACATCACTAGATTTGAGGGTCTGTCTATGTTATGAAATAAAATAAGTATGGTTTTCAGCACTTTGCATCGACTTATGTGTTCATTTGTTCTTTAGTTCATTCTTTCCTCCATGCATTCCTCCATCCATCCATTTGTCCATCCAACCATCCATCCATCCATCCATCCATCCATCCTTCTAAGCACATGGGTACTTGGTACCGAGCTCCATGCTAGGCACCAGGCACACAGAAGTGAAAGAAGGAAAACCAGGGGCATTTCTTTCAGCCCCATTGAACGGACGGCTCGTGTGGGCTTGACTGTGCTCTACTGGGTCCCTGCTTCCTTGCCTTTCCTCAAGCTGCTCCTTCAGCCTGGAATGCCCTTCCTTTCCCAACGCTTCTATCAATCTTCTGCCCCTGCTGAAATCTCCCTCGCTCTTTAATGCTACTTCTCAGAGGAGACCCCAGAAGTGCAGGTGGCCGTTAGTCAGCCCCTCTTCCTGCCCGGATGCAGGAGGGCAGCATTACTCGGAGGACCATCCTTAGCTGCCCCTCCCTTGGTTTGAGCTCACTGCTGCCATGCCCAGCTCCCCTGTTAGCCTGGGAGCTCTGCACAGCAAAGGGCATGACTTATTAGTCTCGGAACTTCCACAATTCCTAGCCTAGGGCTTTTGCGCTTTAGGAATCAAATGTCTGTTGAATACAAGAAAGAATGAAGCAGGCATTTTATATAAATGGAGCATGTTATGGAAGGAATTGACAAATATGAGAGCCTGTAAGCACAACACAGCCCTGGCCCTGTATTCTCATTTCTGTGTTGTGCAAAATGAAAATACTCTATTGTTTTTACTCTGACAAATGAAAGTCACATATGCGCACTAAAAACAGTTCAAATAATAAAGGGGCATATAAAGTACTAAGTGAAACTCCTACCTCACCTCTAGCCCCGAAAGATAACCTCTGTTCAGCTTGATGTGTGTCCCCTCAGTGTGTTTTCTGTGTATCTATATATGTGAATATTTACAGAAATGAGGACATGCTCTCTTGATGACAACTGCTCTTTTCTCCTGTGATGCTGTCCATTGTTGGGTGTGGATCTCTCCAAAGTCCTGAGGACGGGAAGGGCCCACCCCTGCATGGACCACCCATATTTACCTGTCCTCAAGGTTTGACATTTCTGTTATTTCCAATTCATTGCTCTTTCAAATATTCTTTATTCCTGTCCTGCCCCTAGGTTCTTCAGAACCATTTTTTTTTTTTTAGATTCCATATATATGTGTTAGCATACGGTATTTTTCTTTTTCTTACTTATTTCACTCTATATGACAGACTCTAGGTCCATCTACCTCACTACAAATAACTCAGTTTCGTTCCTTTTTATGGCTGAGTAATATTCCATTGTATATATGTGCTACATCTTCTTTACCCATTCATCTGTCAATGGTCACTTAGGTTGCTTCCATGTCCTGGCTATTGTAAATAGTGCTGCAATGAACATTGTGGTACACGACTCTTTTTGAATTATGGTTTTGTCAGGGTATATGCCCAGTAGCGGGATTGCTGGGTCGTATGGTAGTTCTATTTTTAGTTTTTTAAGGAACCTCCATACTGTTCTCCATA
Source organism: Tursiops truncatus (assembly GCF_011762595.2). Lineage (NCBI taxonomy): Eukaryota > Metazoa > Chordata > Mammalia > Artiodactyla > Delphinidae > Tursiops > Tursiops truncatus. Next base: position 3,018,049 of record NC_047042.1, read on the forward strand.
GTGGCTGTATCAATTTACATTCCCACCAACAGTGCAAGAGGGTTCCCTGTTCTCCACACCCTCTCCAGCATTTATTGTTTGTAGATTTTTTGATGATGCCCATTCTGACTGGTGTGAGGTGATACCTCATTGTAGTTTTGATTTGCATTTCTCTAATGCCTAATAACTTTTTAAATTGAGATTCTTTAAATGCTAGGATTAGCATTTTTAATGATTAAAATGATTTTTTAATGTTTACTTTTGTCTGTGTGAGAGAAAGAATTTGTAGTTCTATCCATTAAGCTTTTTCTGTCAACTGTGGTGTTAGCCTTTTCTTAATAATATCAATATGTACGTGAAATACAATATGTTGTGAATATTTTCCCTAGTTCTTTATGGCCTTCTAATGTTCTGCTTTTTTTATTTTTTTTTTGCGGTACGCGGGCCTCTCACAGTTGTGGCTTCTCCCGTTGCAGAGCACAGGCTCCGGACGCACCGGCTCAGCGAGCCCGCTCCGCGGCACGTGGGATCCTCCCGGAACGGGCACGAACCCATGTCCCCTGCATCGGCAAGCGGACTCTCAACCACTGTGCCACCAGGGAAGCCCTGTTCTGCTTTTTATTACTTTTTTTGGAATGTGAAAGTTTATCTAATTCAATCTGTCAGGTGCCCCCTTCTTTTTCTGTTTCTAACCCTGTGCCATACTAAGAAAGGGCTTCTTGATTTCAAAATCTAAAAGTCCCTATTATTTTAATGGAGTTTCCTGGCTTACTTTTTCACACTTTTATTTTATTTTATTTTATTGCGGTACGTGGGCCTCTCACTGTTGTGGCCTCTCCCGTTGCGGAGCACAGGCTCCGGATGTACAGGCTCAGCGGCCATGGCTCACGGGCCCAGCCGCTCCGCAGCATGTGGGATCTTCCCGGACCGGGGCACGAACCCGCGTCCCCTGCATCGGCAGGCGGACTCTCAACCACTGCACCACCAGGGAAGCCCCACACTTTTATTTTAAATCAACCTGGGCTTAACTTTTTACACGCTCTTCATTTCCCCCAAAGTGATTACACGCGCTTACAGCACAAATGACAACTAGTTTATAAATCTGCAGCCACCTACATTATCGTAAAACAAAATTCAATAATATCACACACAGAATGAGGTGCGAAACACTGGTGTTGTGACTGATGTTTCCTTTCGTCCCCGAAGCATCTCATGCAGCAAGAAGCTGGCCTGCTGGGAATCTCACCTCTTCAGAGCCCAGACCAGAACCATGCAGAACTGGGCTGCCAGCTCACGTCCAGGGTCAGCTGCAGGAGGCTCCTGCCCTGCCGCCCCTGCCAGGCTCCTGCCTAAGCTCTGTCCCTCGAGTCATCTGATTCTACCTCCACAAAACAATAAACCCAGAGTTTCCTGGGAAGAGTCAGTGTCAGATCTGAGAATTCTGAAAAATTGGTGATGCCGTCTAGAAAGATTTCCCTCTGCACTGCTTAAATAACTTCTACAGAAAAGAGACTTATACTTTAAGGGATAAATCCTTAGTCATCTAAGTCAGTTATTTCTTTATCATGTTCTCATTCTCCAGGGACACCAGGATGCCAACTTTATAGTATAATGAGGTTGCTCCGGATTAAAATTTAAACCTACATTTTCAACTGTTCCTTTTACATGGTGATTATTCCATCTAATTTTCCTTTAAATACACTTGTACTTTTAAGAGAATGAGCACGAGGATTATGAACAAGAACAGCCTAGAAAAATATATCAGCAAGATGACAGCGTAGCACGGTGGTTGTGCTTGGATCCTGGAGGCAGAAAGCCAGGTTAGAGTTTTGCTTCCACCATGAGCTGTGTAATATTGGATAAGTTGCTTAACCTCTCTGTGCCTCAATTTCTCCACTGGTAAAACAGGGATGAAAATAGTTACCGTCTCTTTTGGTGACTGGGAAGATTAAGTGAGTCATATCATGAAAAGTACACAGGATGCTGTCCTCACTGCTGGGCAGCTTCTACCAAGATCTTTCACCTTCTTATCCTCCTCATCACCCTCCGAGTCAATGGCAGACAATGCAGTGGGTCCCCGGACAGCTGGAGGTCACCCCAGAACCAGACCTGGCTGGACCCAAGTCTTGGTTTCAGCTCTTACAGGGAATGGCGGGGTCCTCGGAGAACACAGTCAAGCTCTGCCTTCCTAGTTAGGTTTCCGGAGGTTACATGCGCTGACAGTACCACCCTGCAGAACAGTGTGGCCGCCCTGGGAGCTGCGAGTAGCACAAAATCTAAGCCAGCTGCACACGCTCGCTCAGATGCCAAGGTCTCTGTGCCTCACTTTCCACTTTTAAATGGAACAATAGTAGTGCCCACCCCACAGGGCACCACGAGGCGTCACGTAAGCATTAAATGTGTGCTCAGAAATAGCTCCAGCAGCTTGAAGTGCTGCTAGAAAGTGATATATATCTGTTTGCTCAAGAAACAGGAGTCGAGTGGAATAACATCAAAGAACACAAAATCTTACAGCTGGAATTCCAACTCTTATTTTACACATGAGAAAGCAGAGGACCAGACGTTGAATGACGTTTTCAAGACCGACTCCACCTGACTCACCTTGATTAATGAAAGAGAGAGCGATGATGCTTCCCAGCTTATGTGCTGGGAGGAAGGAGCCGTGCCGAGGCTCTCCTATGCAGCCCCATTATCTTGTTTAATTATCAAAACCACCTCTCACTGTCCAGAAAAGGGAAGTGAGCTTGGAGGGGCTGAGTCACCTGCTGAAGGCCGCAGAGCTGACTGCTGTCTGACACTTCTCTGTGCCACCTGCTTACAAAAGCGGGGGGGGGGGGGACACAGTGGGCTGGCCCATGGTCTCCCGCATAACGCTCTGCCTGGAAGGTGGACGGTTTGCTTGATTTGCTGCTGTCTCACTAGCACTGGGAAATGTCCTTGGCGTATTTTGGGCGCTCACTAAACATCCCTCAACTGAGTCAATGCTGTTACCAAAAGCATCCGTATGATGAAATGTTTTTCCCTTAGGACGGGTACGCTCATTGGGTGACTTTCTAAGTGCCTATTTCGTGTCAGATACTGACTTGGCACTGAGAATAAGAGGTGAGCAAGACAGACAGGACCTCGGGGCTGGTTTTATTGGAAGGGACGTGGGTGATGACCAGACGCCTCGTGGACAGTCCTTGCCACACGGGACACCCCTGGAGAACCAGTTTAGGGGGAAGACGAGGCCTGTGGAGCTTTCTGGTGGGCGGGCTGGAGGGATCCTACCGAGACACTCGCATGGCCGCGGCACCGAAGCGAAACACGAATGGGACTTCCCGAGAAGAACGTCGGGGAAGCAGGGAAACTACAACCCTAAGACGGTCTAACTTTCCTGGGGCTGCTTTAGGATGGAAGATTCTGGAAGGCCGCTGGAGAGTTGGAAGCAAGCCGAGGGGCTCAGCAATGTGGCGCAGGAAGTGACCGGGAGGGTCAGAGCCTGCCGAGCTCGGGCAGGGTAGGGGTGTAGAACGCCATCACGCAGGGGGAGCTGGCCCTGGGGGGAACGGGGCACCCAGAGCAGAGCAGCACGGAAGAGCCAGATGGGCTGGGCGGGCAGCCCGGGGTGGTGTGCCGCGGCAGGGGGTGTGACAAGGATGAGATGGGGCAGCAGGGGGACCGGCGAGGGGCTGGGGGCTCACTCACGGGGGCCTTTTGCCTGCACATTCCTCCTCGGGCTCCTGGGACCTGAGCCAGCCCCAGAGGCGGTCCTTGGGCCACTTCCTTTTACCCCAGAGAATTTTCAAGGTGATTCCTTCCAGATTCAATGCCTTTAATGCCACCTTTGTGCAGAGACTCCCAGATTCACAGCTCAGCCTGAATTCCTCCCCTGAGCTCCAGGGCCACACACTTAAATGCTTGCTGACAACAGCACCTGGACATGGGCATCTCCGCATGTCCCCAACCAACCCCTTGCTTCTCTCCCCAAACCCACTCCTCCCCCAGGGTAATGGTCACTCCCTGTTTCTAGCGGTTCAGGGCCGGATGGCCCAGGCGTTCTGGAGGAGCCCACACCCCTTCAACAGGCGGGTCTTTCTCCGTGTCCCTGTCACCACTCGCTTGAAGCCACGCTCATCTCTCACCTGAACAAGTGTGGCAGTCCCTCCCTAGCCTCCCTGCGCCCGCCCCAGACCCTTCCACATGGAAAGCCAGCCACGCTCCGCTCAAAAGTCTGCAAGTGCCTCCAGTCCCATGTCCTGCCTGCAATTAACATGCGAGGGCAGACACCTCCTCAAGATACTGATGTCATTTCCTTTGGGAACATACCAAGAAGTGGAACTGCTGGGTCATATGGTAGCTCTATTTTTAATATTTAGAGTAATCTCCATACTGTTCTCCACAGTGGCTGCACCAATTTACGTTCCCACCAGCAGTGCAGGAGGGCTCCCTTTTCCCCACATCCTGGCCAACATTTGTTATTTCCTGTCTTTTTGATAAAAGCCATTCTGACGGGTGTGAGGTGATACTCGTTGTGGTTTTGATTTGCATTTCCCTGACGATGACAGATGTGGAGCATCTTTTCGTGTGTCTGTTGGCCGTTTGGATGCCACTTGTAACAACACGGTAGGACCTTGAGGGCATTATGCTAGGTGAGATAAATCAGACAGAGAATATAAGGAATCTAAAAAAGCCAAACTTGTGAAAACAGTAACAAGGTAGCTACCAGGGGCTGAGAGGTGAGGAGACAGGAAAGAGGTAGTTTCAGGAAACAAACCTGCAGAGCGTAGATGAATAAGCCCTGGAGACCTAGTACCCAGTGCAGCGATCATATACAACAATATTGTACGATAATCATCAAACTTGCTAAGACACTAGATCTCGATTATTCCCACAAGAAAAAGAGAAATGATAATTATGTGATGGGACGCAAGTGCCGACTGTTGCTACAATCAGATTACAGTACATAAATGTATCAAATCTGCACGTGGGGCACCTTAAATGTGCACAATGTTATACGTCAAATAGATTTCGATGAAAATGAAAGTAAAATCCTCTGGCAGAAGCAGCCGAGGTAACTGGATGGGAGTGGAGAGTGAGCTCTGGGGAGAGGCAACCTCTGCTGTGAGATCTGCCGTAGAGCAGACCTGCGGGTCGGTGTGGACCAGGCTGGCACCTGGAGGGGCTCCAACCTGCTGGCCAGGTGATGGAGCTGAGCGCACCCACAGCTGCGCTGGCCCAGCTCTGTTCTGGGCACCTACAGAGATTGTGCAAGAACCCAGACAGACAGCAATGATGCTGGCCACGGCCAGTGCCTTTAAGGGGAGGAAGGGGAGGGAGTATCCAAGGAGGAAGCAGAGTTCCAAGTCTGGGGCTTTAGGTCAAAGAGCGTCACTCGAGGAATGAGCAAGCCCCAGAGCTGGCCGTGGCTGGCCCCTGCGAGGGAAGAAATGTCGCTGCCGTATCAGTACACAAAGGATGTTGCAGCCATCAAGCCATCACGTTACAGCGGCCCTGACGGTGAGCCCTGAGGGAACTCAGGATGGAAGCAGGATGCCCTCAATCCAGCCATCAGCCACTGCAGCCCACCCCAGCGGTGCACCCTGAGGGGACTCAGGATGAGAAAACACAGCCCCAGATGGCTGAGGTGCAGAACAAAGGGATGATGTCAGTGAGCCCAGACTCTTGCATCTTCCCATACATAGAAAATTTCTAAATTCCTTAACTTGAGATGCCTGGTTTTCTTTCATTAACAGTAATCTTTTGATGTTCCCACTACCTGGTCTTTGTTGCAAGAATTCCTATATATCCTGGCTCCCCGCTTACCTCTTTGGAGCAGTCCCTCAGAGCAACCTGACAGGCTGCGCCCTGGGTTTCAGTCCTCAGTTTTGTCTGCCACATATAACATAATTCTCAAATTTTAGGTTGTGCGCTATTTTTCAGTCGACACCCCGAGGGCATGTTTCCGTTGGGATTTACTTGTTTCTTCTTGTTTACTCATTTATTTAGCCGTGCTTCTCTCAAGGATGCTTCCCTTCCAATGCACCCGGAGACACAGCCCTCAGCTCCAGTCTGCTGAGCCGATCTGTCATCCAGGGGTGTCTAAACACCTGCCCTCTAGACCCCTCCCCAGGTGAGACAGCCCTTGGGGAACCAGGGCTCAGGTATTAGTACTAATGTGTGACTTTCCTTCTGGGAATTTGGGGAGGGTAGTCAAGGAGATGGTGACATCATATCCTGATTTTACAGGGGTCCCTAAATCCCACGGTAAAGAGTACATCCACCGCATCACCAATGACATAAAATGTGGGGACCCTGAATCTTAGATTTCCTTGTACAGTCTTAATTTCAAAAGTTTACCTTGCTGTCAGAGGATATCCCACCATTTAATTTTGGTCACTCTAAATAAAGCAGCATTGATTCTGTGTGAGTGAACATCATACCTGATGAAAGCAGTATCCTGGCTGGGTGTCACCTGGGCAGATGGTTGGCACAAATTCTAACTGAACTGATATGTAACCATTTCACCCCTAAAATGAGCCCTTCTAGGAACTATGCAAGCCATACATCATAGACCTATGCCCAAGGTGTGGGGAATTTTTATCAGGTATTTGCTACCATTAGATGACTACGGTCACCATAGTTTTGGCCACGGAAATTCCGGTATCCAGCCAATGTTTTGGGATTCTGCTTTATTCTTAGGCTACTAAGAAAGGCTGAGATCTTAAAAGTAAACATTTGGAAACAGCCTCAGTGTCTACCACACGGAACTGACTAAGTGCTTTATGGTGGACTGGCTGGCTTTTACACAGCCCTTAAAATGGGGACTATATTTATGAACTCCTGTGGAAAAGAGCCCCAAGATACATTGTTAAGCGAAAAGGTATAAAACAGTTTGCATGGTATGTTTCCATTTGTGTAAAGAGGAAGCCATTGCTTATGCACAGACACACACACACACACACACACACACACACACACACACACTATATCTGAAGGGTACAGAGTGGCCATACATATTACTATACTACTTGTTCTTGGGGAGGAGAAGTGAGGGGGAAAAGGATGAGGAATAATTTTCACTCTATATCTTTTGATATTTTTGGAATTTTGAAACATGTAACAGTATTACCAGTTCAAAAAATAAATTTAAACAAAACCTTAAGAAAAGAAAGAAAGAAAGAAAGAAAGGCTGAGAAGACTCTACCCAAACCCTGATGCCTCAGGTCAACTAAATGACTCCCTTTGGTTGTTTATATTCCATCAGCTAAAATTAAAGCCCTCTTCACAGGTGGGAGCAGGCACGCTGCCAGGGAAAACAATTTCTATCATCACCATCTTTGGTAATTGCAGAAAGAAAAACACTGGGCATGCTTCATGGAAAGTTATGAGAAAAAACAAAAGTTGCTATTCCAGCACTTTCTTTCTACCTCAGTTAGAACAAAATGCCCTAAAACAGAATCTGATTATGAGCTTTTGGTTTTTAAATAGAGATTTTTAACATGGAATCCTCAAGTCTGATTTTCCTTCCTATTTCCCAGTGTGTACCAAAGACTCTTACACCACTTCAACAGACATTTATGAAGGGTTAAGTTTTCTTCTAAAATTGCATCAGCCAGAAATCTGTGCAGAGATAGTTCTCTGTAGGTTTACAATCTTTTTGTTTTTATTTTAATTTTTTCTGGCTTGCTTTTCTTTTCGTAATTTTTAATTTTATTAGAGTATACTTGATTTACAATGTCAGGTTAGTTTCAGTTGTACAGCACAGTGATTCAGTTATACATATGTACATATATATATTATTTTTCATTCTTTTCCCTTATAGGTTATTACAAAATATCGAGTATAGTTCTCTGTGCTATGCAATAGGTCCTTGTTGATTATCTATTTTATATTGGGCTGGCCAAAAAGTTCATTCGGGTTTTCCGTAACATCTTTCGCAAAAATCCAAATGAACCTTTTGGCCGACCAGGTATATAGCCATGTGAATCTGTTAGTCCCAAACTCCTAATTTATCTCTCTCCCCCTTTCCCCTCTGGTAACCACAAGTTTGTTGTCTATGTCTGTGGGTCTAATTCTGTTTTGTAAAAAAGTTAATTCCTATCTTTTTCTTAGATTCCACATATAAGTGATATCATATGATATTTGTCTTTCTCTGTCTGGTTTACTTCACTCAGCATGACAATCTCTAGGTCCATCCATGTTGTTGGAAATGGCATTATTTCATTCTTTTTTCATGGCTGAGTAATACTCCATTGTATGTATGTACCACGTCTTCTTTATCCATTCATCTTTCGGTGGACACTTAGGTTGCTTTCATGTCTTGGCTGTTGTGAATAGCGCAGGTATCTTTTCAAATATAATCGTTTTTATGTTTAAAGTACTGGCAGAAAAATTTCTTCTTTTAAAATTTCACACTCAGGCATTCAGGAAAGTTGCCACTCCCTGGCATCGGCATGCCACGGGCAACCCCTCACCTCTGCCAATGCTTCCCGTGTTCTCAGCAGAGCCCGGGACTCTGGCAGAGGAACAAAACAGGGGTCCATCCCACCCACGACCCACAGATAGGACAGGAGACGGGGGGAGTAAGAATTAGAAAGAAGCACTGGTAGGTAATACAGGATGCAGGCCCAGCAGGGGCTCCCCTGACAAGCAGAGGTGACGACAGGCAGGTTAAGCAGGTGACAGCCTCAACCCTCGAGCAGATGACGCCCCTGTCCTCGGGATGGACCCCCACCAGCAAACAGCACATCATTTCTTCTTCCCCTGCCAGCATTAGTACCATGGTCCACCACCCCACTTTGGCCAGCTGGTCCCTTAGCCAAAACCGAGATTTTGTCTTCAGAGCAAAAGTAAGAGCCTCCTTTGACCGCGGCCTCTCTGAGTCTCTAAACCCCGGCTCCCTCCCTGGCTTCCCCTGAATCCAGGTGGCAGCGGCCTCCTCACCACCTTCCCACAGCCCCGCGGTCCTGGAAGGACGCTCCGCTTTCTGCCCCAGCTGCTCTCCTTCCTCTGCTGCTCCCCTGGCTCCTCTGTCCTCCTCCCCTTTCGTGTCTTACCCACTCCTCTATTCCCAGCCATCCCCTACACGCGGATAATTCTCAGATTGCCCAGTGTGACCACCCCCTTCTCCCCACCTCGGAGCTCCACGGACAATCACCAAGTGGCTTCCCCTGCGCATCTCCTGAAGACACAGGTCCCAAATCATCACCTGAACCTACAGTCCCCTCCGACCTGTCCCCTTCCCGTACCTTTGGATGTTGGGTGCATCCCAGGTGCTGGGACCCCTCCTGCTGGCACACTTCCTTCACCGCATTGCTCATGAAGGGCTTCGGGTCTTTTCCTGAGTCTCTCAAAACGGTGTCTCCCTCTCTTCTGCTGCTGCCGAGTCTCAGGCCCAGGGCATCCCTGTCTGGATTCCTTTAAAGGTGTCTCACCTCACGGTCCGGGCTCCCTCTCTCCCTTCTCTGAGTCCGTTTCCACAGTGCGCCAGGCGCACGGGGATCACTTATTTACTCAAAACTTCCCTAAATACCGACTAAGCGCCAGACACTGTCCCACGTGAGTGGAGAGAGCCTCAACGAAGACAAATTCCTTCCCTCGACTCCCAAGCTCACCTCCTGGTGCGGGGACAACAGGAAGAAACACCTGGATCATTTTAGGTGGTGACCCATCTTATTTACGACAGAAACGTGCTTTTGTGGGCTGAGGATGGAGGGCTCACCTGAGCAATTAAACAGCAGGGTCAAGAAAGCCCTCTCTGAGGAGGCGGACATCTGCCTTGAATGATGATGAACAGGAGAATATTACAAGCGAGGACAGGAGAGGGTGGGAGCCGCTTGGCTTCGTTGCCATTACAATAGGACAGGGAGGCCACTGCGGTCAGAGGCCCTGCATGGTGCTCCTGGCCTCGGAAAGAAGCTTGGCTTTATTCGGTGTCACTCCCTCCTTAAAACTGTAAGTAGGATCAAGCCCAAATGATGCCTGCAGCAGCCACCCAGCTCCTCGGGGGGTGGGGGGCAATTCTTCCTGTCTCATCTCACCCCCCAGCAGGCCTCACACACCTCAGCCTCCAACACCACCACGGGGTCCCCTCCACCTGCGTCATCCTGTCTTGCATCTAGCAGACTCCTATCCACCCTTCAAGACCCCAGTGCAATGTCCCATCCCCACCAAACATAAACATCTGCCTCTCGCACACCCCAGGACACTTGCACCTGCTGTGGCTGCCCTGTCACGCATGCCTGACTTCCCCCTGGACTGCGGCCTCCTCGAAACCAGGGGTGAAGCTTGTCCACCTGTGTTGCTCAGCACCTGAGTCTGGCTCCAGGCAGGACAGGCAACAGCCCCCAACACGTTTTGGCAGGTAGGAAACTAAGCAGGTGCATTTCTGAATGGTAAAGACCCTGCCTACGTAACGCCGTGTATTTGTACCTCTCTTCCCACTTATCCACAGGGACACAGAGCAAGCACGTCCCAGGAAGATGTGAGGTCATGGCCATATCCTGTTCACCTGTACTGGGACCATTCCGAACAGGCTCAGGTGCATTAGCCAGCATCCCACAGAGATTTTCAGGTGGGCATCCATTGCCATTTTCGCCAAATACTCTCTCTCTCACACACACACGCATACACATGCATAGGCTTGGATACAACTTAAGTAAAGCTTGCAAAAGCATTAGAGAGAAAGACAGAAATGCTATAGGGTGGGTTTAAAAAGTATGTTCTGAAATAGATTCCACAAATATAGTCGACTGATCTTTGACAGAGGAGCAAAGGACAAAGGGGCAATGGAGAAAACAGCCTTTCAGCAAATGGCTCCGGAACAACAGGACATCCACACGCAAAAAAAAATGAATCTAGACACAGTCCCTACACCCTTTTCAAAGAGTAACTCAAAGTGGATCACAGACCCAAAATATTAAATGTAAAGCTATACAACTCCTGGAAGATAATACTGGAGAAAATCCAAATGACCTTGGGTTTGGCGATGACTTCTGAGATACGACACCAAAGGCATGATCCATAAAAGAAATAATTGATAAGCTGAACTTCATTAAAGTTAAAATCCTGCTCTGCAAAAGACGCTGTCAAAAAATGAGAACACAAGCCATGGACTGGGAGGAAATATCTGCAAAAGATACATCTGATAAAATTCTGTTATCCAAAACATAACAAAAACCCTTAAAACTCAACAATAGAAAACAACCCGATTAAAAATGGGCCACAGACTTTAACAGACACCTCCCCAAAGAAAATATCCAGGGGGCAAATAAGCATATGGAAAGGTGCCTCATATCATATGTCATTAGGGAAATGCAAATTAAAATAACGAGATACCACAGCACCATAGTACTTGGTATTAATGAGATACCACAACACCATCGTGTCTACGCTTCATCACTGGTTTTGCTGATTTTAGGGCTAGGATTCCAGCCGTATTCCGAAGCTACAAGCAAATGCACCAAGTGTAAACCAACACTCAGAATATGTAACAAAAATAAAATATAAAGCACATAAATAATGAAGACTTAATCAGGCTTTATCATTCTATCGGCTATTAGAACTACGTAATGAAAAGTCAGGCTTTTGCGAACCACCACTGCTATTGTGTCTACATTTCCATTAAGAAACCACAGTCGTATTTTGGTCTCTTCTCCCTCCAATAACTGTATCTCCCCTTACAAAACACTCTTTGTTAAAGGGTCTTTAGTGACTGGAAGACTTGACTGTCACCACCTCCTGGGACTAAAATGGCTAACATGCTTCTTGAATGTTCGTCCCTTGGCAAACATGGAAAGCTAAACAGAAACACACAAAGAACAACACAAAGGATAGTGCCCTTGTTTTGTGGTAATTATCTACTGAAACAATAGATTTTGGAAAAAAAAAAACCAACAAACCACTTGCTATGGTTGAATGAGTCCTTTATATAGAAATCAGTCCTTTTTCAATACTATTCAGAGTCATTTCTCTCCCGTACCAGAAATGTGTTATTTGCTGCTCTCAGCACTTAATCATATGAGTTTGCTGGAAATATGAAACAAACTTGAACTTGAGGAAATTAAGCGTGGCTCTCTTCATAGAACCTAAGATTGCTTCTTTTATATTGTCTAAAAGTAACCAAGGGCCGTTGACTTCCACATGACCTAAATCCCCACACACACATCACTCTTTGCCTTCCTGGCCACTGTGCACATCTTCTGGGTTATTCTGTCCAATCCTCCCACCCCCGCCAATCAGATGGATTCAGAGTGTGGCCACACTCCAAACGGCTGTGAAACTGTTGTCCGGACCGAGACTCTGGGTCCCCATGGGACACCTCCAGCTCGCCATCCACAGGGAGCTAGTTGGCAAGAAGCGAATAGAGGGTCTGGGTTTACCACGTGTTGCAAGAGACATGCTCAGCTAGCACTGCCGCAGGGGGTGCCCTGTCACAAAACAACAACCCCCATGGGGCCAGCTGGTCCCCATCTCCACGTAGCTGTCCTCTTCTCACTGGTACATAGACTTAAGGCCCAACCGCTGTTCCTGTGTGTTCCAAATGTAGAAAGAAGACGTGTTTTGAATTGGGCATTCAACATAAAAAGAAAAATCATAGCATCACTACTCACAATAGCCAAGACATGGAAGAAACCTAAGTGTCCATCAACAGATGAATGGATAAAGAAGATGTGGTACATATATACAATGGAATATTACTCAGCCGTATAGGAGAATGAAACCATGCCATTTGCAGCAACATGGATGGACCTAGAGATTATCATGCTAAATGAAGTAAGTCAGAAAGGGAAAGACAAATACTATATGGTATCACTTACATGTGGAATCTAAAATGTGACACATTGTTGCTTATAGGAATCGCTCATGATCCTTTGTATTTCTGCAGTGTTAGTAAACTTATCTATGAAACAGAAACAGACTCACAGACATAGAGAACAGACTTGTGGTTGCCAAGAGGGAGGGAGCTGGGGGAGGGATGGAGTGGGAGGTTGGGGTTAGCAGATGTAAGCTTTTGTTAAAAGGATGGATAAACAGCAAGGTCCTACTATGGAGCACAGGGAACTATATTCAATATCTTATGATAAACCATAATAGAAGAGAATATTTTAAAAAGACAGAAATTAACACAACATTGTAAATCAACTATATTTCAATAAAAAAATACTACTAATGCATCTAAAAAAAAAAAAAAAAAAGAGTGCAATGGACCAGGGCTTAACTTGTCCCATCTCCCTAAAGAACAATTCCTGGACCCAAGTCTGTATTAGTGACATCGACAGTCACTAAAGATCACCAGAATGAGCTTTCCAGGTAGCCCTCCTCTTGCTACAGCATTAAGTGTGTGTGAAGTTCATTTTTATTAGAGATGGGGGAGAAAAAAGTGTCAGTAAAGTGTGTGCTGACTCAGAGCCTTTGCAACAGACATCCCTGTGCCTGGAATTTGCGTCTCCTAGATGGTCAGATGGCTGGTTCCTTTTAGGCATTTGGTACAGAGAGCAGTTCCCCAACTTCTGATTAGCCACTCTGTCACATCCATCTTTATCATGTTGCTAATGTCCTCATTGTACTCACTTATAGCTTTTTGTGTATTTGTTTACCAACTTTTTTTATCTCCCAACACGAGCTCCATTGGAGTATTTTGCTCTCTCTGTAAGCACACAGCAGGTTCTCAAAACATGAGGCTAGATGAAGAAGACATACCCTATAATGATCAATATTTACTAGAGTTGCCATTACCAGAATACTCTGTGCTGTTTTAGCATGTGTCAATTTTGGTAAGTTGTAGTTTTCAACAAATTTGCCTATTTCAGTTTTCGAAATTGTCGGGATAAAGTTGACACCATTTTCATACTATCTTTTTAATGTTGGTAAGAGTGATACATCTTTCATTATTTTTAAAATTAATTTTTATTGGAGTATAGTTGATTTACAATGTTGTGTGAGTTTCTGCTGTACAGCAAAGTGTCATCGTCTTTCATTCTTGGTATCAGTGATTTATGTTTTCTTTTTTTCTTAAATCAATCTAGATATGAGTTGATCATTCCACTGATTATTTCAAGGAAAGCTTTGGTTTCATTGATTTTTTCTATTACCTTTCTGCTTTTGGTTTCTTTGACTTCTGCTCTTTTTTATGTCTCTCTTTTTTCTTTGGATTTGTTTTGTTCTACTTTTTCTAGCAGCTTAAGAGAGAACCTTAAATCTTTGATTTTTAACCTTTCTTCTTTTCTAATATAAACACTCAAAGTTATAAAGTTCCCTATGAGGATTGCTTAGCTGCATGCCACAAATTTTAATATGCTGTATTTTTGATTTTATTCAGTTCAAAATTTCCTTTGTTGCTTCTTTGTTGACTTAGATCATTATTTTTTCTATATTATTGAGATATAATTGATATATAACATTGTATAAGTTAAGGTATACAATATGATGATTGGATATGCATATATATTGTGAAATGCTTGCCACAATAACGTTCGGTAATTCATCCTTCACTTAACATAGTTTCCATTTTTTTTTCTTTTTTGGCAAGAACATTTAAGTTCTACTCTCAGCGACTTTCGAGTATATAATACAGTATTGTTAACTATAGTCACCGTGCTGTACTTTAGAACCCGGAACTTATTCATCTTATAACTGGAATTTTTTATCATTTGTCCAACTTCACCCATTTCCCATACTCTCACACCCTCACCCCTGGCAACCACCAATCTACTGTTTTAGTGAGTTTGGTGGGTTTTTATTTTTAGATTCCACATGTAAGTGAGATCCTACAGTATCTGTCTTTCTCTGTCTGGTATTTTACCTAACATAATGCCCTCCAGTTTCATCATGTTGGCCCAAATGGCAGAATTTCCTTCTTTTTTTATGGCTGAAAAATATTTAATTGTATATACATATACCACATTTTTTTATCCATTCCATCGATGGACACTTAGCTTGCTTCTATGTCTTGGTCATTGTAACTAGTGTTGTGATGATCACGGGGGTGCAGATATTTTTTCGAAATCTTGATTTCATTTTTTTTAGATATGTACCCAGAAGTGGGATTGCTGGATCATATGGTAGTTCTCTTTTTAATTATTTGAAGAAACTGCATACTGTTTTCCATAGTAGCTGCACCAATTTACATTCCCACCAACAGTGTAGGAGGGTTCTGTCTTCACATGCCTGCCAGCACTTTTAATCTCTTGTCTTTTTGATAACAGCTTTTTCTAGCAGATGTGAGGTAGTATTTCATTGCTGTTTTCATTTTTGCTTCACTGATAATTAGTGATGTTGAGCACTTTTAATAAACCTGTTGGCCATTCGTATATCTTAGGATTAATGTCTATGCAAGTCCTTTGCCCATTTTTTAGTTGGATTATTATTATTTTGCTATTGAGCTGTATGAATCCCTTATGTATTTTAGATATTAACCCCCATTAGATATATTATTTGCAAATATTTACCCCCATTCTGTACGTTGCCTTTTCACTCTGTTGATTGTTTCCTTTGCTGTGTGGAAGCTTTTTAGTTTGATGAAATCCCACTTAATTATGTTTGCTTTTGTCACCTGTGCTTTTGGTGTCATAACGAACAAAATCTTTGCCCAGACCAATGCCAAGGAGCCTGTTTTCGTTTAGTAGTTTTATGGTTCCAGGTCTTATCAACGTAAGTCTTTAATATATTTTTAGTTCATTCTTGTGTATGGTATTAGATAAATGTCAAATTTCATTCTTCTGTATGTGGACACCCTGTTTTCCCAGCACCATTTATTGAAGAGACTATCTTTTCCCCACTGTGTGTTCTTGGCACCTTTGTCGAAGGTCAGTTGACAGCAGATATTGGATTTACTTCAGGGCTCTCCATTCTGTTCCACTGGTCTACATGTCTGTTTTTATGCCATTACTATACTGTTTTGATTACTGTTGCTTTGTAATATATCTTGAAATCAGGAAGTGTGACACCTCCAGATTTTTCCTTTTTTTCTCAAGATTGCTTTGGCTCTTCAGTCTTTTGTGATTCCATATGAATTTTAGCATGTTTTTTCCTATTTCTACAAAGAATGACACTGGGATTTTGATCGGGTTTGCAGTACATTTACCCCTAGCTCATTTGGGTAGTATGGACATTTAACAATATTAATTTTTCCAATCCATGAACACAGGGTGTCTTTCCATATTCCTGTGTCTTCTTTCTTTCATCAGTATGATGATTTTCAGTGTGCAAGTCTTTCATTTCTTTGATGAAGTTTATCCCTAAGTATGTTATTATTCTTGGTGCTACTGTGAATGGGATTGTTTCCTTAATTTCCATTTTGGATAGTTCATTGTGTATAGAAACATGACTGACTTTGTATGTTGATTTTGTATCCTGCAGCTTTACTAAATTCATTTATTAGTTCTAACAGTTTTTTGTTGAGTCTTGAGTTTCATACATATATGATCACATCATTTGCAAAAAGAAAATTTTGCTCCTTCCTTTTTGATCTGGATGCCTTTCATTTCTTTTTCTTGTCTGATTTCTTTGGCTAGAACTTCTTTGTTGAATAGAAGTTACGTAAAATCTAGCATCCTTGCCTTGAACTGGATCTTAGAGGGAAAGTTTTCAGATTTCCTATGCTGACTCTGATGTTAGTTGTGGGCTTTTCATACATGGCCTTTATTATGTTGACCTAAGTTCCTTCTTCACCTATTTTGCTGAGAGTTTCAATCATGAATGGGTGTTGAACCTTGTCAAATGTGTTTTCTACATCTATAGGGAGAACCATGTGCTTTTTTCCTTTCATTTTGTTAATGTAATGTATCATATTGATTGTTTTGCATATGTTGAACTATCCTCGTACCCCAGGGGTAAATTCCACTTAGATATGATTTATAAACTTTTTAATGTGCTTTTGAATTCTATTTGCTAGTGTTTTATTGAGGAATTTTGCATCTATATTCATCAAGGATATGGGCCTGTAGTTTTCTCTTCTGTAGTGTCTTTGTCTGGCTTTGGTATCAGGATGATGCTAGCCTCAGAAAATAAGTCTGAAAGCGTTCTCTATTCTACTTTTTTGTAAGAGTTTAAGAAGTATTGGTATTCTTCTTTGAATGTTTGGTAGCATTCACCCATGGAACCATCTGGTCCTGGGTGGTTTTTTGGGAGGTTTTTTGGATTACTGGTTTAATCTTCCTATTTATTATTGGAGTGAACACATTTTAAAATTCAAAGTAAAGTAGGAACAAAAAATAGAAGGAACAACCATAAAATAAGTAATAAATTGTATAATGAAACCTGGCCGTATCAATAATTATATTAAATGTTCACAGACTGCACATTACAGTTAAAGGACAATCTCTAGATTGTCAGAATAGATAAAATGCTGCCTGTTTTAAATATGTTTTTAACCAACTCTAGGTTTATTAAAGGAGAATGTATAAAAAAGATATCATGTAAACAGTGAGCATAAGAAAGCTGGCATGGCTACATGAAGAGCAGATAGACTTTAAGAAAGAGTATTTCTGGAGTTAAAGATGTATGTTTCATAATGAAAAAGGAGTCAATGGATCAGGAAAGTCTAATAATCGTATATGTCTATGTATATGCCTAACAACAGAGCTTCAAAATGCACAAAGCAAAAATTGACAGAATTAGAGGGAGAAACAGACAAATCCACAATCTTACTGGAAAACAGCACAACTCAGGTGGGGGGAAAATTTATCCATTGGGTTTTTAGCTGTACTCTTTGCATTATTTGCTTTTAATGGCTGTCCTGAGGATTAAAATATATCTCCCTAACTTTTTCAGTACACCTAGATTAAGTATATAATACTTTACATAAAATGTAGATACCTTGCAATCAAACGGGTCTATTTTATGCTTTACTTGTCATATGTATAAGATTTACCTATGTTATAAATCTCAGAGACAATATTATAATTGTTGCTTTAAATAATCGTATATATTTAGAAGAAATTAAGGGCAAAACCAGCCTTTTATATTTACTCAGATATTTACCATTTCCCTTCCAATATTCCAGGCTTCCATCTGGTATTACTTCCCTTCAGTCTGAAATGTTTCTTCTGTGTAGGTCTGATGACAATACATTTTTTATCTTTTATCTGAAAACACCTTTCTTTTGCCTTCATTCTTAAAGGATATAGAATTCTGAATTGACATGATTATGTATCTCAGCACTTTAAAATGTTGCTACAGTCTTAACTGGCTTCCATTGCTTTTGATGATAAACTGAGCAGTTTTCAAAACACCGTTACCCTGTTCAAAACACCGTTACCCAAATGCTGTTTCAAAACATATGTTATTTTTCTCTAGTTGTTTATAAGATTTTTCTCATGAAAAATGAGAAAAATGTTTTCAAGTATTTTCAAGTATTTTCATTATAATGTACCTAGGCATAGTTTTGTTTTTATTTATTTTGGTTTGGATTCACTGAACTTTTAAAATCTGAAAATGTGTTTCTTTTACAAAATTTGGGAAACATTTGGCCCTTGTTACTTAAACAATTTTTTTCTCTTTTCTTTTGGGATTCTATTGACACTGACATTTTGGTAGTATTCCACCCATCTTTGAAGTTCTATTTTTATTTCAAAGTTTTTTCTCTCTTTTCTTCAAATTGGATAGTTTCTATTGATCTGTCTTCAACTTCACTGCCTTTTTCTTTTGTTACCTTCATTATGTTGTTAAGCCCATCCAGTGAAATTTTTATTTAAGATATTGTATTTTTCCATTTTAGAATTTCCATTTCGTTCTCTTTTTATATTTCTTATTAATCTTCTGAAATTTTTTTCCATTTTTTCATTCACTATAAGCACCTTTTCCACTCTGTCATTAAGCATATTAAAAAGCTGCAGTAAGTTTTTTGTCCACTAATTCCAACATCCGGTCATCTCCTGGTTGGTTTCTGTTGATTGCCTTTTTTTCTTGGAAACAGGTCACATTTCCCTGGTTCATCATATGTTGAATAATTTTGGCTTGTTTCCTGGACATTGTGAATGTTTTGCTTACAAGATGCTGGATTCTCTTATATTCCTACAAAGAGTGTTACTTCTTTTGTTTTAAGAGATAATAAGCTGAATGGACTCACAATGAAAATTCTGAAAACTGGCCATTCAAGTTCTCTCACCCATAGCTAGGCTGCTTGGTCCTTATCTCTCGTATTCATGATTCCATCAGCCAGAAACTTGAGCAGAATGTGTGCACAGAATTTATGGCTCTCTGGCTTTCTCCTTTCTGGTGTTCTTCCCTCAATTTCCAGTGGCTGATGGTTGCCCTGAATTTCGGTCCTGGTTTTTCAGGCCAGGAAGATTGGGGATCATGGATTACTTTCTTGAGTCTACATCTAATTTTCTATTGCTGCATAGGAAATTAACCTAGACTTAGGAGTTTAGACACACTTGTTTGTTATCTCACAGTTTCTTTTGGTCAGCAGTCTAAGCACAGCTTCGTTGGGTCCTCTGTTCAGGGTTTAACAAGGTGTCATCAGGCTGTATTCCCACCTGGAATATCTACTTTCAAGCTCATTGAGGTTGTTGGACAAGTTCCTTCCCTTGCAGCTGTATGCCTGAGGACCTGGCCACTTACTATGGACTGGGGGCCATCTTTAGGTCCTAGAGGCCACCTACACTTCCCTGTCATGTGGTTCCCTTCAAAGGCAGTTCATGTCATGTGTGTTTGCTTCTTTGAGGTCAGCAGAGGAATCTCCCCATTCTGTTAAGACGGAATCTTATATAACAAAATGTATCCAAGGGAGAGACATTCCATCATCTTTACCATATAATGTAACCTAGTCAAGGAAGTGATAGCCCATCACCTTTGCCATATACTCTATAGGTCAGAAGCATGTTGTAGGTTCCAGTGAACCCAAGGAGAGGGGTTCATCCAAGGATGTGAATCTCTGGGAAACACGTTAGGATACGTTGGCCACCAGGGCCAAAAGTGTATTTTACAGTCTTATAATTTGGGCCCTTGAAGGTACCATAACTTCTCCAAAGTTGCAAAGGTCAGTGCTGGTAGAGCCTCACATTCAAATCCAGGCAAAGCCTGCATCCTCCTGGCATGCTGCATACATCAAACAAGCAAACCTATGCTCTACATTGTGGGAGCAGTCTGGATTCAGCTCAGAGAGGCATCAATAAAAGAAATACGCCATCTGCAAATCAATGCTCTCCAGTCTTTCTGGAGTCATGTGAAATCTCAGCTGTATCTGCGACTCAGAACTCTCAAACACAAAATTAGTTTCCTAAGTCCCAGAGTTGCTGAAAGTGTTTTATTTCCTCTTCTATAATTAAAGTCACCAGAGATTACAGTACCAGAATGTCCAACAGATGACACAATTTGATTCAGAGAAACCAAAATGTTAAAATACACCTATCAGAGTTATAGCAACATTATCTGGCAAAGACTGATTCTCTTAGTTTTGCTATCCATTAAGTGTCTCTGGTGATTTTATTTTCTCTCTTAAATTACCACGGTATTCAGGCTCTGTAGTCTTGGATCTGTTGTAATCCTAATGATATGTATGGTAACACATTTCTAATAGTTTATATCAAGAAGTAGCTCAATACCAATGGAAATATTAGTTTCATAAATAACAGTTGTAAAAGCATCCATCTGAGAACCATGAGAACCAAGGTCTTTTGGAGAAACTGAAACTCACCAGCTGGCTAGCATGGGCAAGTCTATTAACCGTGGGCCTTTGTTCATAAAGTAAAAGGGGGAGAGAGCTAAGCTGTGTTCTTGATCTGAAAGGTCCTTTCACCTCTAAAATTAGAAACTGCACCTTAAGCCTTGCTATGTTAATATGGAAACTGGGAATTAAGAAAAGTTTCTAAGGGAAAAATTAAGATTTTGTAGCACCAATAGAGGTCAACTGTCTGTTGAACTAAAGTCTTTGCAGTAAACCCCATGTGACCCCCACATAAACAGGGGTAATGGCAACAGTCAGGTTTTATTTAGATGTTTCCCAAAGGTTGTTCACTTGAAATGAATATTCATCCATATAGGGCTTTATATACTTGAAAATCCTTGCTGATCTTGTAAATACTCTTACAAGTCCTATGAATATATTAGCCTTTCAAAACAGCCTTGGTTACGCAGACAGGCACAGGAGTTATTCTTATTTTATTTCTCAGGAAACATAAATCAGAAGGGTTGATTGGCAACTCCTTCTGAGATCCTGGTCCAAAGCTGTACAGACAGTAAGTGGATGAGAAAGGCCACATGATCTCTAAATGTCTGGATCTCACTTAAGTACAAGTTGTTGCTGTTTCACTGCTTGCTGTCTCTGCAAAGCCATGCTACATGCTTTCAGATTTCCTGCTGGAGTCCTGTTTTGGTGGCGTTAAGATATGAGAGGAAGTAAACACTGTAAATAAGTACAGTCATATAAAAAAGAAAGAGAAAACCACAGAGCCCTTTATAACGCCAGCGTGAGCAGCTCAGAGGGACAAGACAGTGTTGTCAAAATGGTGTGACATGTAGGAGAGAGAAAGTGCATGAGGGGAAAAGGAAAGACTAAAACCCAAGTTATTTCGCTGTCAAATAAATCTACCCACTAAAAATGTTTACGGCATCAGTGAACTTTCTTAGGGTCATTAAAAATATTTTACCCAAAAATATGCTACAAGTAAGGCATTTGGGGAAAGTATATTTTCCGTATTTAAGTAAAACTATTTCAGTTAAGATTTTACGTTTTGAAGGAAATGGTGAATCACTTATTCATCAATAAGTGGCGAATCATTATTTTTATTTGCAGTAAAATACACACAACAGAAAACTTACCATCTTCACCATTTTTAAGTCTACACTTCAGTAGTAAGTGCATTCAGATAGTTTTACAATCTCTGGAAATCTGTTTATCTTGCAAAATTGAACCTCTACACCCCTTAAACAACTCTCCTCCCCCCTTCCCCCAGTTGCCGACGGTTCTAGGTATTTTTGCCCTAGGAATCTTTGCCACAAGCAGTTTTGCTGCACACCTAACTGACCATAAGACAATTTTGTCATGAAAGATAAAATAACAAAATAAAATAAAAATCTAGATTAAAAAAATAAAATTAACAAAGACATAATGCAATATGAACATGAATAGCAAAATTTTAAAAAGATTTTATTGTGAAAATGAAAATAAAAAATATTGGAATACATTTAAAATATGTGTAGATTCATGGTTACAGTTACACTCAGGCATGTCTTCGAGAAAGCAATGATACCTCCTTTCTCAAAGTTGATCATTGAAGATTCAGGATTTAATATTGGACATAAGCTATTCACAATATAAAAAAATGTGCTCTAAATCTCTTCTTATTTCCCTGGAAATAAAGTGAACAGACGGGAGATGCTGCTATTTCTTGTCAATATATGTAATGTACATACCTGGTAGCCCATATCCAGGCTACATTTAAAATGTTCCATCACAAGCTCAGTCCTTACATTTCACCAAATAATCTAAGCCAGATTCTGTGCCAAATACCAAAATTCTGTCTGCATCATGTTCTCCACTAACAAATAGCAAAAAATGTTCACCATTTTCAAGAAACTTATACTCATCAGGAATCACGTAACCATGTCTTTTTGGGGGCACAGGACGAGCTTGATTCTTCTTTTGCCTCCAACTTCTAATATTGCGTGATAAACCCGATAAAGGTGGCAAGAGGGAACAAGATGTCGTGCCTAAATTAGCCAAAGGATTGATCGATCACGAATGCTCTTGAAGACTGCTGTGAATTACAGGCGTTTGAATTTTTATGGCAAAACTGCCTTATGGCCGATTTATCGTGCAAGCGAAACTGCTTGGTACAAAGATGTTTGTGGCGACGTCACCAACAGGGCTTCTGCAACCACCATTCTGCTCTCTGTCTCTGTGACTCTGACTACCCAATGTACTCACAGAGGTGGAATCAGACAGTGTTTGTCTTTTCGTTACGGACATAATGTCCTTCCCTTACAAGCATAAGGTTCATCCATGTTATAGCATGTGTCAAAATTTCCTTCCTTTTTAAGGCTGTTAATATTCCAGGGTACGTATAGACCACATTTTGTTGTCCATTTCTCCCCTGACAGACACTTGGTCTGCTTCAGCCTTTGTAAATAATACTGCCACTAACATGGATATGTAAATATCTTGAGACTCCGCTGTCAGTTCTGTTGGTTATACACCCAGAAGTGGAATTGCTGGATCATGCGGTAACTCTACTTTTAACTTTTTGAAGAACTGCCATACTGTTCTCCATGGTGGCTGCACCATTTTACATTCCCACCAACAGTGCACAGAAGTTCCAATTTCTCACATCCTTGACCACGTTTGTTATTTTCTGGGTTTTGTTGTTATTGTTGTTGTCC
The DNA here is from genome assembly GCF_011762595.2 of Tursiops truncatus. Classification (NCBI taxonomy): domain Eukaryota; kingdom Metazoa; phylum Chordata; class Mammalia; order Artiodactyla; family Delphinidae; genus Tursiops; species Tursiops truncatus. Next base: position 3,041,335 of record NC_047042.1, read on the forward strand.
TTTTGAGAAGGACTCACCCTAAGGGGTGTGAGGTGGTGTCTCATTTTGGTTTTGACTTGCATTTCCCTCATGTTAAGTGATGTTGAACATCTTTTCATGTGCTAACTGGCTCTTTGTGTGTTTTCTTTAGAGAAATCACTATTCAAGTCCTTTGCCCTTGTTTAATCAGGTTGTTTATTTTTTGCTGTTGAGTTATAGGAGTTCTTTATATATACCGGATATGAACCCTTTATAAGATATATGATTTGCAAGTATTTTCTCCCGTTTTATATGTTGTCTTTGACTCCGTTGGTTGTGTCTTTTGAGGCACAGAAGCAAAAGCTTCACGGAGACTGAAACTGTGAACTTGGCTGGGCAGTAAATCAAATGTTTCTAAACATGAAGGTCAATTAACCACAGTGAACCCAGACCAGGCGAGGCTGAGGTGGGGATGGAGGTTCAAGACAAGATGGGGCTTGGGTAGAAGGTCTAAACTGGTCCAGGGTTCTGAAGGCTGAATGATGCCTCAAAGAAAGGAATTAGGGTCTTTTCCATTTTAAATTTGAAATATTGATTTCTATTCTAAAACCCACTTTTCTGATTGTTGATTACCAAAGTGATTGGAAAGAATCATGAAAATGCTTGGATAGGAAGAAGCAAAATGTAAAGGTAGGAAAAATAATGAAGTCACAATTTTAGCAAATGCCCTTTATAACGAGAAACATATGAACTGTTGACATGATTGATAGGCAAAAACAAAGTGACGAAAGGACAAAGAATGAGGTAAGAACGGCACATTTAAACAGGGGATATTTAAACCGTGTGACTCTGTAACACAAAGCCCAGCTTTTAATTTCCTGTGTCACTCAAATGTCAACGTGTAGAATAGCCAGCTCGCTTTTCATTTTGATTTTTATCAAAGACGCCTCCCTAAAACGTCAGACTCGAACGACAGCTAAAAATACGCAAGAATCGAATCTTCTTCCAACAAACACTGGCTTCTTTAGCTGGAAGTGTCAGGGAGGAAACGATACAGAACAAAAGGTAGGCACGAAACAGCAAAAATAGCTCCTGGTTCCTTTCTCTGCAAACTCTCGTCATGGAGGACCTGCCATCTCCACCCAAGGAAGTTCCTTGGCCGCACGACTGTTTTCACAGCCTCTGTGATGAACCACACAGTCTCACAGGGATGTTTGTTTTGGCGAAGGAGCTGGACGTCCTCTAAACACACTGCAGCCCTCATCTTCTTTGCTGCTTCCAGGGGAAAAGGAAACATCCCGACACAAGAGGGGACATCCTCAGCCTTTCCCCTTCCCCCAACACTTTTTAATGTTTTTTACTGTGGTAAAAGTCACAGAATATAAAACATACTATTTTAACCCTATTTAACTGTACAGTTCAGTGGCACTAAGTACATTCACACTGTTGTGCAACTCTCACCGTCATCCCTCTCCTGAATTTTTCACCTTCCTAAACTGAAACTCTGTTCCCATACATGATGGAATATTACCCCCAACATTTTTAAAAAGATCGTTCTGTACCATAATACGTTTTGGGTTTGCTTTCCCATATTTTAGGATATAAACGAAACCTATACTGGCTGTTTATTACAAAAACAATTAGTGTCAATCCATTATTTAGTTTTGCCGTAGTCTGTTCATGCACTAAACAGGCAGATATACTTCATATTCGGAACACTTGAAGGCTAAGCGAACATTATTTTTTAAAATATAAACTCAAAGGCAGTTTGGCTAGGTCCAAAAGAACTTTACACAGCCCCATTCGTTTTATGCCTCATTCCTGTCAAGACCTTTGAAGTCCCATAACATACTGTATGAGCAGATAAACAGACTTCTGTTAATTGCGGGGAACCAGCAAATAGAGGAGGCATCTCAAAAAATCAGCAGATATCCACCTTTGAGCAGTATTGGTTGATCTATTTTCAGGGTTTGGCCATGGCTTCAGTAAAGGCTTCACACATCATCTCTTTTACTATGAGTTTAATATGGGTTTCAGACTTATATATGGGTCAGGTTTATATACTTCTGGCCCTGGTGGGTCAGGTGAAATTAACCCCGTTTATCCAGCAGTTTCTACCCAGAGAACAGGATTACACAAGGACAGGAGCCCAGCCTTTCCCATCAGTCACTTGCTAGTTTGGCTTAATTTCCTTGCCAAAGGGCAAGTATGGAGGTGAACTGATTCTATCCTGATTCCGCCAGATATTTCAACTGTAGCATCACTTCGAAGACAAGCAGAGCGGGCCGCTGAGAAAGGGTCCCGGGAGCTCCGAGCACTAGGAAAGTGCAGTAGGCAATGGAACATGATACGTGCTCCCTTCAAGAAGATCTTTAGAATGGTTTTCATCGTTGAGGTTTGGTTCTCCAACAGCAAACACGTGACTTCCCTGCCAATGATGAGTAAATAAGTGAGCTCTTGCATTTCAAATGCTCCATCCATTTGAGAATCGCTGCATCAGAGGTGACCACGTAGCACAGGAGGAAGATACCTCAGCACCTGCTGTCCCCCCCGCCCCCGCTACTCCGTACTGCAGAGCCTGCAGAGTGGGATTCCAGTCTGCACATTCCACTCCAGCACAGTGCCCCCTGACGGCCGCACGGTTCCCTCTGACCCCACTTGGCGCCCATGCGGGAGAGCTCCCTGCAGGAGAGATGCCCGAGGGCCCTGGGATACACTCTGACCCCACTTCCCCTCGGTGAACCTTGGTGTCCTCACTTGTCCAACGAAGATAAGAACAGCGCCGACTTCATGAGACGTTGTAAAGATGAAGTTAAATGAGATGATTACGTAAGGTGTGAGCATTGCAGCTGAAACACAGCAAGCACTGAACTGGTGTTGGTCTTTATAATTGTTTCACGTGGCCTTGGGACCAGCTGGCTGGGGACGGGACCTCTGCCCAGGAGCCACAGAAAGGCTTTGTGCTGGTGAGCGGACCGCTGCCTGTGGTCGGTATGACGCCACGGCCTTTCGCCCTTGGTTGGTTTAACATTCAACACTCCTAGCCGGGCTGGACAATGTTTCTCCACTAGGACTTGACCCGTGATCCAATGTACCACGCACCAGGAAGGAAGTCAGAAGTGACGCCTTCACCCAGTCTAGCCGTTGGCCCCCGATCGGATCAATGCTGATCATTTTCCAGGGAAGGGGATCAGGTGGAATCGTGAAAAGCAACAGTGCATGTGGGAGCTTCCCGTGGGGTCGGCTGCTGTCGCTGTATTGGACCCCATGCCACATTCTCCGCAGACAAGGGCCATTCTCTGGTATTTCGGAGGCACAGAATTTCTGCACCAATTAAATATTAAGAGCTTTGAAAAGACTGTGTGTTATTTGTCCTTGAACTCCTTATGGCCAAGAAAACTGCTTTGCACAGAAACAGAAACTCAGTATCCCTTTGTTATGGACTGAATTCTGTCTCCACAAAATCCGTATGTTGAAGTCCTAACCCTTAGGGCCTCGGAATGTGACTGTATTTGGAGATGGAGCCTTTAAAGAGGAGATCAAGTTAAAACGAGGCCATTGGGGTGGCCCCTAACCCAATATGACTGGTGTCCTCATAGAAGAGGAAGAGACAGTGAGAACACACACACACACACACACACACACACACACACACACACACACACACACGGAGGGAAGGCCGCGTGAGGACACAGCAGGAAGATGGCCATCTACAGGCCACGAGAGAGGCCTCAGGAGAACCGACCCTGCAGACACCTTGATCTCAGACTTGAGCCTCTGGGACTGTGAGAAACCGGTCTGTATTTAAGCCCCATGGTGGCGTTTTGTCAGGCCAGCCTGAGCAGACTGGTCACCTTTTAACTTAGCTGGTCGGCAGGCACTATTCGCGGTAAAAATTCAGACTTTGGAGGCCACGAGGCTGTGCTCAGACAGCGCTTCAGCCTTTACTCTTTAACTGTTCTCACTGCCGTGACCTTGAGCAAGTCACTTACGCTTCGTGGGCCCCGGGAGCCGTAAGAGGAGACCCTGTCCCCAGAAGAGCGCGTGAGACAATGGAAGACCATGCAGCAGCATCGTGTTACAAGATAACGTCAGCAAACACTAAATCTAACTGCCACGAGGTGTTTTGCCCACATACTCACTGCTCCCTCCCCTGACTCTGCCCCACAGAAAAATTCTTTCCTCTGTTCCACTAAACGAAACATTTCTAGAGTGTCCACTTGCTGCTTCCCATCCTGTCCTCTGGGGCCTCAGGATAGGGACTCAAATATCTGAATGGGGCTGTCACGTCCCAGTCAGCCTTTCCTTCTCTCAATATTCTAATATTTTAAAATATTCTAACTTCTGCTATTTTAAAAATAAGGGGTGGCAATTTCCAGACTCATCAACTCCCATAATGTTCTCCTCTGGGCACCTTTAGTTTTCGTCTCTTACGATGTGGCCTGGACACACGGCTACCCAGGCGCAGGCCTAATCGGCTGCAGTCCCTCCCTCTATCACACTGGGGCTGGTGGAGCTCAGGGTGCTGGAAACTCTGCACAGCCTCACCTGGGTGCCCATGCCACCCAAACACCAGCACCCTTCCCTCGGGCGTTCTGGCCCTGGAAACCTAGGGGCCCCGGGTCAGCCTTGGATTGCAGAAAAAGGAGGGGTAGAATGGGACCTGGGGACCCTCTTGTCCAGGACCGACAGCGCAGGGATCACAGGAGTGACTCATCTTGGGGCCACTAGAGCCCCAACTCAGCCCGAATGCCCCCCCACTGAAGACCTGCTCAGCCTACTGGTCACTCGGGGCCCTGACAGACCCTCCTGTCCACCTGCTTTCATCTACCTGAACCTCCAGCCGAATCACTCATTTGAGTCAATGATTAAAACAAGGCCCACCCTCCCTGGACTTGTGGCCCGAGAGCTCCGCCCAGACAGATGACTCATCCACCCCGATGGGAGACAAGGTTATGAAGTCTCACCCGAGTCTCCTGATAGTGCTCGCAGGGTGTCTGCTGCCTGCCAGGTACTGTGCGTGGAGCCTGGGGCCTAACGAGGAACACGGCACTGTCCCAGGCCGGGGAGCGGTCCAGTGCACAGCAATTCCAAGCTGTATGCTGAGACTGTGGCACTGAGACGGTGCTATGGGCCTGTCTGGACTCTGTCACCAGTGCTCCCTCTACCTAGTGGCACATAACCGACCTCTGCTGAGGATTTCTCGGAGAACAGCTGAGAGCAAGGGTTGTCCTACAAGGACACTGAACCGGAAAATCACACACGCTGCAAAACGCATTCCATGTCACAGTGTCTTGGACCAGCTCCTCCTCCAACGGACAGGGACAGAGCCACACAGAGCGCAATGCACTGCACCCAGCAAATCAGGGAGATTTTGCACTCTGCTAATGGGAGTGGATGCAGTGGGGAAAAGCGCGATTACTTCTGGCGGGAAGTCACTTGTTGCATCCTGCCTGGGACCAAAAATCCAGAGCGAGGCCCTGCGGTGGGAAGAGAGTGCCAGGCACATCTTGGCTGGGGTAAGGCTCTTCAAAAGCAAGAAACGTTCCCCAAAGGCCCAGAGACAACACACAGAAAGAGCCAAAAGGTCTGCCGGCGTGAGATGCTGGGATGGAGGCCTCCCTTCCTGCCCATCCACGCAGGGAGCAAGGGTGGGCGGGGGCTGGAGCACGCAGAGCAAGGGGACTTACGGGCTGGGCCCTGGGGGGCCAGGGGAGGGACCCGGGTCCGCTCAGCTCCTCTGCGGAAGCCGTGTTGTTAGGTGCTGACCTCCAGCCGGACACAAAACGTACTACCTGCCCTGCCCTTGACCTTCACCAGAGGGATGGGCACTGCAAAACGGAAAGGAAACAGCCCTCCCGGGGATCTGCGGACTGCCGCTTAAGGGTGCGGTCAAGTTCGCTGGGGGATGGGGGGACTCCTGCCACATCTCAGAGGAAGTCCCCACAGCTGGCCCCGGTGTGCGGTGGGGGGTCTATTCCAGTTCCAGGACCAGACCCTGGAGACAGAGGACCCCTCCTTCACGCGGACACCCTCTTCCTCTCCCAGCTCTGGTTCATCTCTTACAAACAGCGGCAGAGGGAAAGCGTCTCCAGGTGAAGGAGGGCCAGGTCCTCCTCTGGTTATGGGGGCAACCCGCAGGGGGGACGCCCAGCGGTGCCACAGGAGGCGGAGCGGGGCTGAGTCAGCTCCACCATTCTGGGCTGCGTGGCCGCCAAGTTTCCTCCATTCACCTGAAGAAGGGCCTTCAGAGTCAGCAAACCTGCCAGGACCATTGTGAGGGTGAAATCCGACCATTTATGGGGAACTGTACTTTCCAAATATTGAAAACAGTGGCACACACACGTATACGTTATCATTCTGAAGAAACATGGTTGACAGGCTTTGGAAGACCAAACGGACAGAAGGGAATTTCACAGGATATACGGATCAAAAGGGAGAAAAACCTGGGTTGCAGAAAAAGACTGAACAAGAAGAGGAGAGAGAAGGGGGAAGACATGGAGGGTGGGGGGAAGGGAGAGAAGAAACCGAGAGCTTTGCTGTGCTGGCGATCCATCCGCACCCTCGCGGTGTGTCGGCACCCACAGAACAGATGAGCAGGGGGTGCACCGAAGGGCGGGCCCAGCGTCGGCCACACCCCTGCAGGCCCCGCCCCGCCCCGCCCCGTCAGCCCGCTGCTCTCGAGGCTCCTTTGGGCAGTGATGTCCGTGCCACGTGCCGCGTTCTGCTCTTCCTGCGATGGACGCGGAAGCAGAGATGGACCCTTCTCATCTCAGAGGGCCGCCCATTCCTCAAGGACCCCTCGCAGCAGCTGCTCTGGTCTCACACCGCCCACCTGCCGCCCGCCCCCACGGTCCCTGCACCTGCTTCCGCCCACAGCACGAGGTCATTTCCAGCTCTGCAACTACTCTTAGCTCCTGTCCCTCAGGGATGAGCGAATCCTGCAGGCATGGTCCAGAGGAGTTGCCCTCTCTACATTGGCTCTGGAGCAAAGCAATTCTTTAGCTATTTCCACATAAATTCTGAAACCGGTGCTTTCACTTCGACAGGAGCCCATCAATAGGTGCTTGACACAGGAATGATGTACATATGAACGAATTTAATATAAACGTTTACTGACGGAACGGCTTGGTGGGAGACACTGGGGAGAGGTTAGTGAATAAAGAAGCAAAACCTCCTTCCCCGGGCGGACGGGTTAGCAGCTACAAGAAAAACGGAACAGGGGAAGGACGCAGTGACTGACAGAGGGCAGAGGGTCTCGGAAGGGACACGGAGCAGGGTCGGGGCAGGGAGCACGGGAGGGCCTGTGGAGAGGGCTGAGAGCACAGGCAGCGGCTGGCCCAGAGCACGGGGGCCCAGGGGGAGGTGAAGCCCCCGAGGCTTCAAGAAAAGACAGGATCCTCCTTCTGTTGTGTCGAGTATGGAATAAAGAGGAGGCCGAGGGGGAGGGACAGGAGCAGATGCAGGGACCAGTGAGGAGTTATGTCCTGGGACTGCACCAGGGCCCTGAGGTGGGGGGTGGTAGGGCACAGTGGGAGGACCTGGATTCGGATCGAGATTCCCTGACAGGTGGGATGTAACGTGAGAGAGAGAGAGCGCCCTGTGCATCCGAGACCGTGTCCCCTTCATCCCTCACATGGGGCGGGGTCCGGGGGAGCCTCGTCTGATGCACAAGGTGAATTGCAGGACCACTCCTGTCTGCCGAGCCCCGTCCAGCCCAGCTCCCCCCTGCTCAGCCCGGCACTGCAGGAAGCCGACACGCCAGCCGTAGCCAAAAGCCTTTCAGTATTATGAAAAATAAATTCTAAAATGTCTCCAAGCATCAACCACCTTTCCAGAAACAAAAGAACAACCAAGAGGTGTGTGATAGGAAATGGAGTGGACCTCACCCCAGGAGGCCCAGGGGTGACAAGCAATGACTACAAAGTCAGAATCACTTCGACCCCAGCATCTTCTGGACGTTCGTTCCAATAAGCAAAAAATGTCAGTCCTAACGGGAGAGGAGACAGGATCTGGTCCCGCTGGCCGCGTGGCCTGATCGCCCCCGGTCCACGGTCCTGCTCCCTGCAGATTCCCTGGAACCAGGGCCACCAGGGCTTCCTTCTGCTCTGGCCCGGGAAGCAGAGCGCATCAGAAACAGGCCAGCAGGCCCAGAACCATGGCCACAGAAGTCCACCTTGACCAGGGCCACGTGCACACCCCCATTCTTGATGAAACGTGTCTTTGGGAGTCCGGACAGCAGAGTTGTATGATTTCCTGTAATATTCTAATTACCTAACTCTCGTGATGATCCAGAAAGTGGAACTTGCAAGTAGTAGTGCTTTCCGCTAAATTGCCAACATTCCCCAATTATCCTACTTACTTACACAGTGGGAGATGCTGTGTTCTTATGTGTACATTGTACTGAGATATTACAGTAATGAATATCAATTGGTGTTTTCAAGCTCAGGGCCTTGCATATAGCAGCTCTTCAAACTATCTGTTGACTACACAAGCATGTATTTCATAGAAAGTTCCATTTTGGCTTATACTAATAACTGATCATAACACGCCTCCGTCATCTCTCATTATAATAGCCGACATCACGAGCTATTTTCATCTCAATGCAATAAACTGGAGATAATGTACAAATGCACTGTCATGTTGGAATTATCTGGAGCTGAACGTAACGAACACAAAAATTCAAATAAAATAGGACAAAAGAACGCCTCAATAACTAGTATATTTTTTGAATTACTTCTACTTACAATAAAAAAACGATGCACAGCTGTAACTGCCACTAAAGCAGGGGTATAACAACTGGATATGGGCTGAATAGATGAACGGCTAGCTGTTTATTCCATATCTGTGGATGATGACAGCTGAAATTAGACACAGCATTGTCTAGCAGACTTCCACAAGTTACTTTTAATCAATGGACAGAGATAAAGAGTGAAGTACGCTGCTCGTTAACCTGACAGGGGTCGTACAAATGCGATGTCGGCCGATGCGGTTCACGGGATTGTCCGTCTTTAATGGGTGAATTGAGTCCCCTGAGGAAGGATGACTTGACGGTATTCTAGTCTCTTGGTCTCAAACAGGGGCTCCAAAGGGATGACCCACTGCTTTCTCCCCCACACTCCTCTGAAGGTGTGGACTAGTGAGTAGGTTCTTTGAGCTCTGTGCCCAGAGGGGAAAATGCCACCGAGATAAGCAGGCATCCTTGAACAGAATAAGCCTGCTCCAGGGGCTGGGCAACTTCTCGTTATACATTTGGTGTTTCTAGCAATAAAGGGTTTGATCTTTAAATACAATCTTCCACTTGGTTAATGCAGGACCCTGGCCAGACCCCCTGCACCCTGGCCCCTCCACTCCCCAAGGGCCCTGGGGCCAGCTCTCACCTCCACTCCACAGTACAGTCTGCACACCTAAGAAAACAAGTCTCAGAAGTGGAGCAACTTGCCAAGATCGTGTTCCCAGGAATGACAGAGCTGCTGGCATCTGAATCCAGGAAGCGGCTCCAGGGGCCTTGCTCTGACCTCTACCCTGTGGACCTGGGGAGGCTGCTTTGATCGTTCCCATTTTGTAGAGGAGGAAACTGAGGACCAGCAAGCGAGTGGAGGGCTGTCCACCCGGGCACCTGTGTCCTCTGCCCCTATTCATGACCTGAATGCTGACCCAAGAGCAGCCCCAGGGGGAGAGATGTGTGCAAATGACAGGAAGGCGAGTCTCCTTGGGGTCCGTGGCTAAGACCTGTTGTATAAAGGGGGCTCTGACACAAACACAGATGCAGCAAGCCCTTGTGCAGGGCTAAGGACAAGGCAAGGGGTCATCTCAGCACGGAGCAAGGTGGGGAGAGGACAGTGTGGCCCCTCCAAGATGAAAGAGGGAGAAAGATCCCGTCTGGAGCAGGCAATTCCTCTGTTCTTTTCCCCAGGTCCCAGTGAGAAGAAGTGGGACCTACTCATTTATCTTAATAGATAGCTTTAGGCCTCAGCTAACGGTGCGTGATGGCGGTAACTTTTCTGCCAAAGAATCTCTCCAGATCTGTTAAAAATATTTATACGAAGTAGACCTGCTGCTCTCACATCTGATTAGTCCAAATTCTGGGCGTGCAGATGGGGCAGGTAGAGGTCTGTGGGGTGGTGGTTCTCAAAGTGGGGTTTGTCTGGGAACTTGCCGAAGCCCGAGTTCTCAGGCCTGGCCCCAGACCTACGGAATCAGAAACCCTCAGTGTGGAACCAAGGTGAGTGTGTTTTCACCAGCCCTTTGGGGGGATTCTGACGCTCACTCAAGCTTGAAAAATACTGACTTAGCACACGGTGCCCTAATGTATAGATCATTCCTGTCTGAACGTTCCACGTAATTAAAACTTCATTCAAGGCACTGGGACGAGAGGTGAAGGTCTGAGGCAGAGAGCAGTTCCACCTTTTTCTGAAAATGGCACGTGGCTTCCCTTGTCTCACTGACCCCTCTGTCGCAGGGCTGGTACAAGGATGCCACCCGTTTCTCTCACTGGCTCAAACGCCTCTGGAAAAATCTTCTTGAAAAGCACTTTTAGAAATAACAAATACTCAAATCATGAGTATAGAAGCAGGTTGCAAATTCTGAGACAAAGGTTACAGTTTTTAAAAGTTTCAGATGACCTGGAAGATGGCTGAAATTATTTTGCCTTTAAGACCTGAAAAAGTACATAGAGTCTCCCCTCAGTCTCAGTGGGAGATGTTTCCAGGACCCCCTCAGATACCAAAATCCTCAGACGCTGAGGCCCATCTGTAAAATGGGGCAGTACCTGCACATAATCGACCCGTGTTCTCCTGTGTACTTTAAATCATCTCTAGGTGACTTATAATACTTAATACAATGTAAATGCTATGTAGATAGTTGCCAGCAAACTCAAGTTTTGCTTTCTGAAATTTTCTGGGATTATTTTTTTCTGACTCTTTTTGATCCATGATTGGTTGAATCCGAGGATGGGGAAACCCACAGATAGGAAGGGGCTACTGTACTGAATTTTTAATACCAGTTGATAAGAAAAAAGCCTTTTAAAAGAAGAAAATCTAAGCATTCCCATTTTCCTATAAACTAGTCACGGCCTTGAAAATAATCCTTTCCTCCTGATTCAGGATATTCGTGTTAGTAACAGTTGCCTATAAATAAGGCTTTCCAAACAAACATCTTATCTTTATATGGGAGGAAGTTCAGGAAGAAGGAATTGACGTTCTTCCCCAACGACGACAATACATTTTTGGGTTCCTTTCCCAGAAATTAGTAAATAACAAAATACCTTTCATTTAGAAAGGAAAAAAAAAAAAAGCACGGTCATAGCAAATGCTTAAATCGAATCCATATGCCATTCATGTTCTTAAGAAAGGAGATGGTTGCTGTGAGTCAATTTCTCCACTCATTCTGTGCCAAATAAAACGGATTTCAGTAAAGAAGCTTTTATTGCCTCAGAGGGGGCTCTATTCATTCTGCAGTGTATACGGTACTATTTATTTTTCATTCAGAATTCCCAATTCTCTACTTAATATACATTTTCCCACTCAAGCCGACTTTATCCACTCTGGAAAAGCACATAAAAATCTGAAAAACGTAACTTCTCTGGATAGAAGGAATTTTTAAAGTGCTGATGCAGCACAGCAAAGGACACCATAAACAAAACGAGAAGACAACCTATGAACTGAGAGAAAATATTTGCAAATGGTGCGACTGACAAGGGCTTAATTTCTAAAATATACGAACAGCTCCTACAATTCAATACCAAAAAACAAACAACCCAATCGAAAAATGGGCAGAAGACCTAAATAGACATTTCTCCAAAGAAGACATAAAGATGGCCAAGAGGCACATGAAAAGATGCTCAATATCTCTAATTATCAGAGAAATGCAAATCAAAACTACAATGAGCTATCACCCCACACTGGTCAGAATGGCCATCATTAAAAAGTCTACGAACAATAAATGCTGGAGAAGGTGTAGAGAAAAGGGGGGAACTCTCCTGCACTGTTGGTGGGAGTGTAAATTGGTGCAGCTACCATATGATCCAGCAATCCCACTTTGGGACATATGTCCGGAGAAAAACAAGCTTCGAAAGGATACATGCACCCCAACGTTCACTGCAGCACTGTTTAGAATAGCCGAGACATGGAAGCAACCTAAATGTCCATCGACAGAGGAACACATAAGGATGTGGTACATATATACAATGGAATACTACTCAGCTATAAAAAAGAATGAAATAATGCCATTTGCAGCAACATGGATGGACCTAGAGACGGTCATACTAAGCAAAGTAAGTCAGAAAGAGAAAGACAAATACCATATGATATCACTTATATGTGGAATCTAAAATAGGACACAAATGAACTTATCTACAAAATAAAACCAGATTCACAGACATAGAGAACAGACTTGTGGTTGCCAAGGGGGTGGGGGGTCAGGAAGGGATGGATGGGGAGTTTGGGATGAGCAAACGCAAACTGTTATACATAGAATGGATATACGACAAGGGCCTACTGTAGAGCACAGAGAACTATAGTCAATATCCTGTGATAAACCATAATGGAAATGAATATGAAAAAGAATATACATATATATATATATATATATATAACTGAGTCATTGCTATACAGCAGAAATTAAACACCACATTGTAAATCAACTATACTTCAATAAAATTTTAAAAAATACCGATGCAGTGTAGCATCTACATTCTATAACATTAGGCAAATGCAATTCTTTTGAAATAAAGCTTAAATTATACTGATACTGGAACTCACACTTTTCACCACTAAAGAAATACCCCTCCCCATCAAAAGCAACAAGACGCCCCCAGAGGTAGGTGGTTGAAAATTGCTACATGCTGTAAGGATGCCCTGTGTCATGAGAAAGTTCAAAATCTAACTCCCCACCAAATAAGGGGTGAAACGCACTGCAGACCCCCACGGGAAGCAGCTCTGTGTTCATGAGTCTGCGCTGTGTAGTTGGGCATGTGTACAGCGAAACAATGCCAGTTTGGTTTGTGCCTACATTTCTTTTATCAAAAGACAGTGAAAATATGATGGAAAACTCAAAATAAATTAGTACTATTAGAAACTGTTTAAGAAACATAAAAATCAAAAGTTTTCTTGTAAAATGTGTTGCATTACAGGCTTTTCAGACAGACTGCGAGGACTGGGTATGGAGAGACCGTTAGATGGGAACCGGGGTGTCTCTAGACCAGGGATAAAGAACAGCCCTGGAGGGACTGAGAAAGGTGACCGATGAACAGACAGATACACGGCCAGACAGATACACGGCCAGACAGATGACCAGGCCGGAAAGGAAAGGAAGTGAGGTGTCATGCCACCTCACACTGCCACGGAGCCACTAACGTGACTGCTAACCACGATACAGGGGCCAAGCCTCCCGTCTGAAAGGTACAGACACGGTTTCTAGGTTATCTTAAGGAAAGTCAGTTTATGAATAAGCACAAAAGGGCCGGGCCTCAAGCCCAGCAGGGTGTGATGCTATGGGCCCCATGAAGCAGACACGGGCCAGCCAAGCAACACCACAGCAGGAGAAAAGTGTCAGGAGAGTCAGCTCCTACCGGAGGAGAGCTGGGCTTAAAGGGGCTCCACATAGATGTTCCTAGTTGTGGGGTGGTATCCGCCAGGAGGCTACCAGGCAAGTTGCTGGGAACCATCTCAGCTCAGTGAGGAACAGTGGGTCCTTCTCCTTACACTGCAGGCTGACCCGCATCTCAGGGTCTCTGCGGAGCACTCCTGTTGCTGCCCAGGAGAGTCTGGCTTCTAAAAGCACCCAGAGCACATCGTCCGTCCTGGCCACCCTTGGGCGTCATCCCTGTCACATCCCACCCAAATAATTTTTTTCAGTGTCACATTTTAAGCCAGAAAAACTGTCAGAGAGCGTCCTGGCCTCTGGAAAATGAGGGCCTGGCATGTCAAATAGTGTTTCAAGGCCAATCATCAGGCAGATGAAGGAAGAAGCCCAGAGTAAGGGGCCAGCTGCTAGGGACGCTGGCTCTGCCTGGTCACCACGGGACAGTCACGTGCAAAGCCATTCCTCTGCTCTGAAGGCTCCCCAGATACGAGGCCTCCCTAAATAGATGTTATGTCACATAGAAACCAACTTCACGTGCAAACACCTTCTCAGCTGTCCTGTGAACGCGGTTTATTGGGGCACCTATATTGTATTACGTGTCATCCCCATCTTATGCACGCTCCAGACTTCTTACAGTGCCTGCAATTTCCTCATTAAGCAATGGTGCCCCACATTTCAAAGCTAAAGATAAAATAAACGTTAATCAACAAGCCTAAGCCTTTAAGGGCTGAAGGCACAAAAATAGTTTCCGATCTTCCCTAAATGAAGCGATGCAGCATCTCACCTCGACTTCTGAATAAAGCTTAACTTTTCACCCTGAACCATCTCGTTGCTAAAGCCACAAGCTTGAAGGATGACAGGGCGCACAGACACCTTCCAGAGAATTCATGGGTTCGTTTAGCAGGGGCCCTGGTCCCGAGCGGCGCCCTCTCCCTACCTTTTCCGACGTCTTGTCTTGCACGGGTGGTTCCGCGCGGGACAGGGACGGAGGGGGAGGCGCTCGGCGCTTCTTCAGGTCTGACTTGACCGACACCCCTGAGATGCTGCCAAGGGAGAGCGATGGACCCAGTGTAGTGGAACGGGGATTCACGGACGGGGAGTTTGGGGTCGTCAAGCAGCCCTGTCGGGGGAAGAGGCAAACATAAAACCTCATCACTCTGAGATGCTTCTCGGCATACGAATGCTCAGACACCAAAGCCCAGCGCCCACCACCCACCTGAACTTCTCCCATCATCATTTCCACGGGCAGCTTGAATGGCTGGAGCAAAACTCTTATTTTCACTCTCCTGGGAAAATGATCACAGACCCCATGGCAGGACACACCTCCTGGGGTGAGGTTTATTTTCCTAATCATGAAGGAAACAGCAGACTTTTTAAACCTCTAAGAGGAATTCTTACCAGCTAGAATCATGCAAGATTCTCAACCCACCTGCAGTGGTGAATCAACCTCCTTAAATGTTTAACCTGTCATCAGAGTGAGCACTTAGATGCTGAAAAGAGGAAGGAACCGATCAAGAAGTATATTTCTGCTGGAGAAGAAGCCCGTCTTTGCCATTTCGAGAAGTATTTCACCCGCTGCCAGGGAGGGGCTTAGGTTTCTTCTAACTTTGAGAAGTTTCAAACAAGTGGCCGGGTAGTATAAACAGCCTGCTGTGAAGACTTGACGTGACCACCGAATGCAGTACTTCATGACTGATCCCTAATCAACTGAAAATAAATTCAGCCTAACACACTAATTAATTGTTCCCAAGGAGCAAGGTCTATATCCAGGGAGTAGACTAAAGGCACATAGGTATTTTTCCAGTTTTTCCTCCTAGGTCCTGCTTAATAGAATCACATGAGTGTTAGTTGCAGGAAGGGCGTTTAGAGAATAGCCGTCTAATTCCAAACTAAAACTGAAACGGAGCCCACCCCTTGCCCTGCTGTGCCCTCTGCCCTGCCCCATCCCTCCCCAGCACTGGAGGCCCAGCCCGGTGTAGTCCACACCGATGCCAGTGCAGTGTAGTGGTCAGCCCACAGATGAGGGGGACACACTGCCTGGACTCAATTCCCGGCTTTGCCGCTGATAAGCTGTGTGACCTTGGACAGGTTTCTTAACTTCTCTCTGCCTCAGTTTATCTCCTGTAAAATTGAGGTCAATAACAGCACCTCCATCACAAAGAAATCGTGAGAACTGAAAGGGTTAGGACAGATGAAAGAGCCTTAGAGAGTTCTAGGCACAAAGGAAGCATCTGATATGTGCTCTTATAGTTATCATGTAAATGTGAGCCCATGAAGACAGCAATTATTCCCCGTCTGCACCCGTGGCTGTGTCCCTGGCTCCTAGCATCTCCTGGTAACCGGAGGGCCCTTGAGTCCACATTTGCAGAAATGAGTGGGTGGGCAACCCTGCCCTCACGTTTCACACAATGAACTTGTGGGTGAGCTTTCATCTGAACCATTGGTTCACCACATTGGAAACAAATACAGACAGGAAACTCATCGCATTCAGCAACAGCCCCGCATTACCTGCCCTCAGCCTCAAAGTCTATTCTGTTCTGCCAATTATACTATCACTCAGTTTCCTGAGAAGATTTTTGAGACTCAGATTTTCTTCTTTTTTTTTTTTGTAGGTGGTTTTTATTTATTTTTTAACATCATTATTGGAATATAATTGCTTTACAATGGTGTGTTAGTTTCTGCTGTATAACACAGTAAATCAGCTATACATATACATATGTTCCCATATCCCCTCCCTCTTGCGTCTCCCTCCCAACCTCCCTATCCCACCCCTCTAGGTGGTCACAAAACACCGAGCTGATCTCCCTGTGCTATGTGGCTGCTTCCCACTAGCTATCGATTTTACATTTCGTAGTGTATATATGTCCATGCCACACTCTCACTTTGTCCCAGCTTACCCTCCCCCCTCCCTGCGTCCTCAAGTCCATTCTCTAGTAGGTCTGCATCTTTATTCCTGTCCTGCCCCTAGGTTCTTCAGAACCATTTTTTTTTTTAGATCCCATATATATGTGTTAGCATACGGTATTTGTTTTTCTCTTTCTGACTTACTTCACTCTGTATGACAGACTCTAGGTCCATCCACCTCACTACAAATAACTCGATTTCGTTTCTTTTTATGGCTGAGTAATATTCCATTGTATATATGTGTCACTTCTTCTTTATCCATGAGACTCAGATTTTCTTGTACTTAAATATTAATATCAAAGGAAAACCCAATCCCTGAAGGTTGCTTTTTATGCCAATTCATGCTTCCTTGTGCGACACTGACCATCAAATGCCCTGCTCATCAAATGCAGAATCCCCATAAGGAATAGGGGAGGGATCCACAGGAAATAGCCCAACACCCAGAAAACCCATCAACCCCTGCCGAGGCTCCCATAGAAAAAATGTAAAGAAAAAATGTCAATGTTTCTCCCAATCCTTGAGTTCTGCAGACATTAGACTCGTTACTAAGCAAATAAGCCAATGCAAAATGAACTCTTAAATACTTTTCTCTGCCTTACTTCTACCTCCATAGCAACCATGAACATGCAAGGAGACACAAGAACTTAAATTCACTCAGAGATGCAGGGTCCACATGATAAAATGAAGCAAATGAAGCAAACCAGAGCAAGGGCTTGACTGGTCCAAGTCTGGAGCTGGGGAAGTGTTGCACTGGGTGGCTGGATTGCTCAAACGCCGCCCCACATTCAAGGGGGTACAAACTCATGCCATGGAGGTTTGTTAAAACTTGTGAAATACAGCGGAGAATTCCACCCACTGCCTGCATCTCTGGAGTGTGCCTGGGCCCATGTGGCATCCCATAAACAAGCTGTTTGCGACAATGCATTTTACACCTCTGATACTAATTGATTTTCCTCCCTCAACCCTGTCTAGACTGGGAACTTCCAATCCCACTTGCTTCAGTCCTCACCACAATTATGCAAGCCTGGCGGACCCCTCTGCACCACTCTGAACTCACCTCAGTCCTTTAAGTGCCCTGAGCATTTTCCCAGCTCTGTGAGGACATTCCCTTAAAAGCACTTCACAGCTCATCCACTTTGTATCTATTTCAGGTTCTACCTCTGTCATCCTGCAGCCCTTAGAGCACTGTGACATCTGAGATTGTCAACTCCTTCTTGAGGTGAGGGGCTGACCCAGCACCCACCATGCATACACAGGCAGGAATGTCTCCATCTTTAAAATTGGGGGCATTCCATTTATTTCAAAGTTGTGGTCAGCACCTAGCATGTTTCTGTCACATTAGAGATGTCCCACCTATGTGGTTTCCTTCTCTTCTGATAAGTATTTTTGGTAAGAATGACCTCATCAGGGCCACAGTGAGATGGCCTTGGGCAGCAGAAAACTGGACCCCAGAGCCACCCATCCAGGTCCCCCTGCAAGTCCTGACACCTGTTATCCCGGGTGATGGGCTGCACTCGATCCATTATCTGTGTCTCTGGAACAGAAGTGAGTTTTGACACAAGAGGTTTTTTAGCCAAAAATGCTCTAGAGAACACACAAACATCTCTCCCCACCCCTATCCCTGCCCCCTACCCCTCCAATGTCAGGGTCCCCTGGACCTTGGTTCACCAGCCCCTCTCAATGCTGAAACACAAGAGTGTTTCTCAACCTTCAACCCACGGGAAGCCAAAACATTTCGGCTGCCCAGAGAATATTTGTGGTTTGACTCCTGTTTCCTTCGTTTCCCACTCCTGGAATTTGTACACAGAATGTAGAAAAAAACCCACAGAATAATTTGGATGAAAACACTGTTAAGTATCGGATGTCCTTTAAGATGCTCATTCACACCAACATGAAACAAAATGGTAAACCAAGAGTGTGGTCCATGTAGCCTGGTGTCCAGACAGCCCAGTCCATGATCTCCTATTCCAGTTTCAGGGTTCTCTCCCGCTACAGAGTGGCCAAGTTCCATGGGGGACAGACCACGGCTTACCTGAGGGAGGGATCTCACTTCCTGCTCCTGTCCAAACTGGTCAATAACATTTTTTTAATATCAAGTCCTTTTCTGGTAGGGAAGTAAGTCATGCCTTTCTACAAAGGTTGGCAACAAAATCCACAGATTCTGGCTCTCACAGTCACACCAGATTTTCTCAGGAGTTTTTCTCCTGCGAGTGAAGCCCAATAAATCATTAAGAAAAAGCAATGGATAATGAAAAGGG
Source organism: Tursiops truncatus (assembly GCF_011762595.2). Taxonomy (NCBI): domain Eukaryota; kingdom Metazoa; phylum Chordata; class Mammalia; order Artiodactyla; family Delphinidae; genus Tursiops; species Tursiops truncatus. The sequence goes on from NC_047042.1 coordinate 3,060,039, forward strand.
GAAAAAGAAAACCCAACCTTTTCACCCAGAGCTCGTGGGACTTCAGACTGCGGGGTGTACACTTCCCCTGCTGTCCCTGGAGGGCTGGCGGGATGGGAAACAGTACTAAACTCGGTGTAACTGTATCACTGCTGACAGCCCTGGCATTTATTACATTCAGTATAAAATGATAACTTGATCCCATCTCACACACACAGCTGGGAGTGGAGAGCTAGGAAACAATTTCAGGATCTGGGTGTCAGCCTGAGAAGAGACCAACATCACCTGGGACGGTTGATCTTGCCAGAGATCTCAAATTTTAAATGAAAAAATGTATAATTGATTGTTTCCATTTGAGATGCACTCATTCTCTCAGCAAGTCCCGATCTCCTTCTAGCTGGTTGTCACCACAGCCACTTTGCAAATGTCGACTGAAAAAAAATGCACAACCTAAAAGTTGAGAATTATGTTATATTCAGTGGACAAAACTGAGGACTTAAACCCGGGATGCAGCCTCTCGGATTGCTCTGAGGGACTGCTCCGAAGAGGCAAGGGGGGAACCAGGATGTATAGGAGTTTTTGCAAAAAAGACCAGGTAGCCAGAACATCAAAAGATTACTGTTAATGAAAGAAAACCAGACATCTCAAGTTAAGGAATTTAGCTCTTATCAATGTATGGGAAGATGCAAGAGTCTGGGCTCACTGAAACCACCCCTTTGATGTGCACCTCAGCTATCTGGGGCCAGTGTCCTATGCTTTCTCATCCTGAATCCCCTCAGGGTGCACCTTCAGTGCAGGGGGCGGGGGGGTGGGGGTTGGTGGCTGCAGTGGCTGATGGCGTGATGGCAGGCATCCTGTTTCCGTCCTGAGTTCCCTCAGGGCTCACCGTCAGGGCAGCTGTAATGTGATGGCTTGATGGTTGCAACACCCATTGTTACGGCAGCAAGAATGTTTTCATTGACACAAACGACCTGAGCTTCTCTGTGGGGAGATGCACAGACCCGGGGGGCTTCCCAAGGAGCTGAGCTGGGAAGTGGGCTGGGTGGGTGACCGTGGGCTTGGCCTTTGGAATTAGCTCTGACTCTAACCCATTGGGAGCGTCACTGCAGGCACAGTGGTCTCTGCGGGGCCAGCACTACAGGCAGAGGGCACAGCTGTTACAGCTCCTTACAACCCCAGGGAAAGCTCTGGGAGCCCTGGGTCTCCCTAGAATGATTCTGGGGTGCACAGGCACCGCAAAGAGCAGCTTCTCTCCTTTATCATTGGCTTGTAACCGATCAGAGATCAGTACCAGGCAGGACACCGAGTGTGCCCAAGGTGGGTATCACTCTTTCCACAGGAGCCCAGCTGCCCCGTGCGTGTCCTCTGCTGGAGGTCCTGATGTTGTCTGCACCAGGCGGCTCTACCAGCACCCACGTCACAGCCGAAGGGGAGTCATCTGTCCCTATAGACAGTAAGGCAGCTGTGAACACTGGCTAGAATATGCTTCCGGAGACAAATGGGTCAATGCTGTACTTGAAACCTTTCTGTTTACATGGATTCCAAAAAAACATAAGGACGAAGAGTTATTTTGTTCCCATTTCTCAAAACTGTTCATTCTGGCAAAAAAAAAGACTATCTTGTGAGAACCCATCACATGATCAAGTGGACCTTTTGACGTGGTTGGTGAGGAATTCAGGTAGAGGTTTTGGTCTAAATATTGAGGGAAATATTTTGGTTACAGTAAGTACAGTCTAAAATAACCATCAACAATCCTTTCAGCATCAGATGCTTCTGAATTAGACCAGATGCTTTCAGGATGGCTTTAGACTTTTAACAGTGAGAAAAACTGAGGCCCAAGGAAATGAACTGAGCTCCTCAGGATGCCTGAGCCCCGGGGATGGGATTCAACTAGTCAGTTCCCAAGCTGACCTGCATCCCCCCTCTCCTTCCACCACACTGGCCCCCTCTCAAAGGATTTCATACAGCTTTGCTTTTTCCTTTCTTTCTTTCATTTCTTTTTCTTTCCTTCCTTCCTTTCTTCTTCCCCCTCTCCCTCCCTCCCTTCCCTCCTCCCTCCCTTTCTTCCTTTTCTCCCTTCCTTCCTCCCTCCCTCTCTCTTTCCTTCCTTCCATCCTTCCTTCCTGCCTTCCTTCCTTCCCTTTCTTCCTTCCTTCCTTTCTTTCTTCTTGGTCAAAGAATCAAGTGGGAGAGAAGTTGCAGTCAGACCTGTTACCCACGTCGCCTTTTCTTCGGACCCAGGTTTTGGCAGGGATCTAAGGCAGGACCACACGACAGAAACCAGATGGCATGGATGGACCGCCCACACTCACAGGGATCCGCTGGGCAGAGCAGCCCAGAGAACATCGCTCCCATCCCACGGCTGCTGGCACCATCCTGGACACTGGGCCAGGCAAAGTTCCCTTCCTCAAGGGTGTGCTCTGCCTGCTTTTTCTTATCCTAGGAGAACAGCCTTCCTGATGGACACACCCATGGCTGCATCCCTCGGCCAGAGGACACCAAGTCTTCCCACGCCCTGGAAATCTGGCATCAATTCAGAGGTAAGGGCAAACCAAGAGGCTGAAGCCCACCAGCTTCGTGAGAACGAATCCCCATGATGGGCAGAGAAACGGAACTTCGGAATCTAGTTTCTGCTCTGCGACGTGAGTGGGAAAAGGCCATTCTCTGTGCCAAGTGCTTCGAGAGGATGCCTGAGGAAACACATTTCTACAGAAGATAAGTTGCAGAAGCTATCTGGCCAACAAAATACTGTGTCGTAGAAGCTCTCTGACGGTTACGAGCATCAGAACAATTTCAGATCGTTTCTCCACTGGCAGGATTTTTCCTGAACTTACAGGAAAATGTAAGCGTGCCAGGGCATCCAACTGGTAGTATCTTTCTTGTAACAAAACTCAGGGGAGAAACTGAAGGTGAGCTGGATTAGTCCGAACCTTCTGCTGGAGGACCTCCTGAAAACCAAAACCTGTTAGCGAAGATGGGAATGCTTGGGATATGCGGATTATTCATAACGGGCCACTTTCACCAGGACCATTTTAGAAAGCCAGACATTTCTGAAAAGCTTGTGAATGAAAAGGAGACAAGTCTTGGTGTGATTCAGAGATGGAGAACACGTGATGCCCAGCCCCAGGAAGGCCATGATCCTGCCGGGGAGGGCGCAGCGGCCCCAGGGGCCAGTGTGCAGGCTCCACGGGGGGTGTGGAGGGGGAGAGGAGAGGAAGAACTCTGAGGGAGGTGGCGGGATGGTGAGTCAGGGGTGGTGAGTATGACGCGTGGGAGCAGAAGAATGAGGGGGGTCAGGGCTCCACACATGTGTGTGTGTGTGTGCTGGCTTGCTGTGGCTCTAGGTGAGACTTCAAAGGAGGCAAACTCAATTAAGCACAATTTTGGTGGCAGCGGGGGGAGATGGTGCTAATTCACACGAACAATAAAACCTTAATAACAAAGGCTTCCCTTTAAAATGTGCGAAATTTCCCAAAATCTGTACAGTAGCAGGTTTTGAATATTGATCTATAAGTGGTTTACTAAAATGCATCAGGAGTGAGATTTCCTACACAGCCACAGTGGAGATCAATGGATTCCTCCAAAGGGCATCAGGTCTCGCATGTCAAGCGGCTCCTGTGCATTTCACGGATACCTGGGCTGGATGAGGGGAGGCAATGAGGGCCTGGCTGCCGGTTGGTACTGGCTGGGTTTCAGGGCTGACGGGAAAGACGCCTCATCCCCATATAGAAACAAAACTAAACTGAGAACGAATCTCTCGGCCAGAAACCAGATGATTTCTAACTCGTGGATCAGATCAGGAAGGCATCTCCCTAACTCTAGGTAACCGAGTCGTTAGGTGGAGGAATCCGGCAAATTCATCTTCAAGTAAAAGAGGAGGGTTTTTTAAGAAGCAGGAAGCGTACGTGTGACTCAATCGTCTCTCAGTTGAGGAGTCCAGCCCTCCACTGTCCAAGCGCCCCCTCTCACCTGCAAAGACATCCATCATCCTTTGCTATCTACAGGCATCGTGCCGTAGAACAGCAATCACAAATTTCAGTATCCAAAGTGGGACCCGTATCCACATGGCCCAGGAAAAAGGCCCAACTGGAAAGAACATGGGGCAACAGCCTTCTTTCTTTCAAAGATGTTTTTGATGTGGACCAGTTTTAAAGTCTTTATTGAATTTGTTACAATATTGCTTCTGTTTTGTAAGTTTTGGTTTTTCGACCACGAGGCATGTGGGATATCAGCTCCCTGACCAGGGACTGAACCCGCACCCCGCGCATTGGAAGGTGAAGTTTTAACCACTGGACAACCAGGGAAGCCCAGGGCAAAAGCATTTTGAAGATTGTCCTGGACAAACAGAGAAGGGTGGTCCCCCCTTCCAGAAGGGAGTCTGAGTGGACACTGGCTGAGAGCAGAGAACCAGCGCTGCCGGTGAAGAAGGGGGTCTCATCCCCAGACTCAGGCAGAACGACAGATACGTGAGGGGGTCTTGAGCCTCCACACGTCAACCCATCTGATCATGGGACAGCTCTCTGAGGTAGGTAATCGCAGGACCCCCTTTCACAGGGAAGGAAACTGAGGCAGAGAGAGCGGGTGCCTGGGGCCACATCCAGACAGTGGAAGAGCCAGGCAGGCCGGCACTGGATCAGAGGTTCTAGAACTTAGTCACACATCAGGACTCCCCCTCACCCCGGAGCTTTTAAAGATGGGAAAGGCCAGCCACACCCCAGACCAACTTCAGCAGAAACTCTGGGATGGGACCAGGCATCTGCTGTTTTTCTTTTAAAAGAAAAATTATTGTGTCAAAATACGTGTAAGATATGATTTACCATTTTAACCATTTTAAAGTGTACAGTTCAGAGGCATGAAGTACCTTCCCCGTGTTGTCCAGCCACCACCATCTAGTTCTGGAACTTCTCATCCCCCTAAAAGGAAACCCTCGGTCCATTCAGCAGCCACTGCTCATCCCATCTCCCGTGGCAACCACCCATCTGCTTTCTGACTCTGGATGGACTGTCCTGGTTCCTTCACATGAACGGAGTCAAACAACACACGGTTTCCAGGCCTGGCTTCTTTCACTCAGCGTGAAGATTTCAAGGTTCCTCCGTACTCAGCCTGTGTCAGAGCATCCTTTCTCCTCATGGCTGAATAACCCTTCCGCGCACTGGAGAGTCCACATTCTGTTCGCCCATTCATCTGGGGACGACACGCGGGTTGTTTTCGCCTTTTGGCTTTTGTGACCAGAGCTGCTGTGAACATCTGCCTAGAGGTGTTGGCTGGAAACTCTGCCCTCGAGTTTTGTGGGCACCTAGGAGCAGACTTGCCGGGTCTACGCTTCACTCTCCCCGGCAGCTGCACCGTTTTACCTTTCCACTAGCAATGAAGGAAGGTTCCAATTTCTCCATGTCCTCGCCAACACTTATTTGTTATTTTTCCTTTTGTAAAATTGATAGCCATCTTAGCGGGTGCGAAGCGGCATCTCACTGAGGTTTGGGTTTGCATATTTCTAGCTCATCACGACCTGGGCGTCCTTCCATGGGCTCGCTGGCTGTTAGGCGTCTGCTTTGAAAGTCAAGGTGAAGAGCCACTGCTGCAGATTCCTCCCCGAAAGCATCACACCACTCCCGCTGCCTGGGGCAGAGGTGGCTCATTTTTCCTTCTCCCTCAGGACAGACCTTAGAGCATCAGCCTCCGACATTCATTTCTGGTCCCCAGCCCCATGGTGGCAGGGGTTCCCGTGCATGAGAAACCTCCACAGGGAGCATCTGTACAAGATCTCTGCCCCTCACACTTTCCCTCAGAAAAGCGTATTAGGAAGTGAAGGACAATGTTTTTCCAGGGGAACCTTGAACAGCCTCCTTCTGTTTTAAGTAAATCATTCATAAATTTTGCAACTTTACTATTAACTAACAAAGCACCCCACCCCGACCCCTCTCTGAGGCTCCACTGCCCCACAAGACACACAGCTGATCCAGTGCATGCCAGCCTGGCCCCAGAGAGGGGACCTCAGCGCACACACAGGCCCCAGGTCACCTGTGATGTTCACATGTAAAACCTTGCAGGTTTCTTCAGGTTTTCCTGTGACCTGCTCATGGAGCGCCATGCTTGCCTGTGAGCCTGATTTTTAGGGACAAGATTCTGCAGTTCTTCTGACCTGTGCCCACTCTGCATTCTCCCTTTAAGACATTAACACTTGCTGGAAATAAAACGAGGGGAAGGAAAATGGTGACTGCAGGGGAACTGCAGGGGTGGAGCCAGCCCAGAGGTCCAGCGAAGAGCAGGGTTAGAAGAGGGGCCGTGAGAGGGAGATGCAGGTTTTCCCACCCGAAAGCAGGTAACAGAGCGGGGACACCAAGGGACATCCGAGGGATTCCGTCCAATCTTTCCAGTCCCAGGCGAACAAGCAAGGAGGAAAACTGGACCACCACAACAGTTACTGACCATGGTTGCTACAACGCATCAGGAAAGTGGGAAGCCGATCTCCCTGTTGCTATGTTTGCAATCCTGGGAGAGGTGCAATGTTCTCCTCTTTCTGGTGGCATGTGGGGAGCTAGCGGGATGCCTGTTCAATAAACCAGCAGGGCAGGCCTTCTGTCCAGGCCTGACAGCAAGAGGTACTCGGAAGGGGAGGAGAAAGGCCGTCCCACTCAGAGCTGAGTCCCAACCGCAGCCTGCGGCAGCCCTGCCTCTGGGGCCACCTCACCTAGGGGCTTACAGGCCAGTGGGCACGGCTGCCTCTCTCTATCCTGGGCCGTGTGGGGCGGGGCAGAGGGGAGGGCAGCAAGAGTGATGGGGGGCCCAGAAGGGAACGGAGAGAGTCCCCTTCCCTTCTCTTTTCTTCTCTCAGGACTCAGACTCCGCCTTGGGCCCCTGTTAGCATCAGTCTCCCCAGCTGGATGCGAAGGGGCAACTCCACCAGCTTTAAGCAAAAGTATGGGTGCTCTTCCCAAGTGGACGTACCCTCCTGACCTGCCTGCCGGAGCCCCACTGCCTTTCCTCTTCTCTCTCAGATGCAGCTGCTTCTGAGGCCGGAGACTGTCACCTGTGAGGCTGTGTTCAGCCTCTCTCCTCTCGGGCCCCCAGCAGCACCCCGGCTCTAAAGAGCATCCTCCCCGGGAGTCCTGCCGTCCTCCCCAAATGCCCTCTTTGGTTCTGGCCCACAGCTGCCTGGGATCTGCTCCCCTAGCAATGCCTCAGGAACAGGCCTACAGGAGGCCAAGGGGTGAGTGCGGAGAGTGGGCTTTCCAGAACCCAGCAGAGGACGCCCTGGGTGACTGGAGCTCCCGCCAGGACTGCCCGCGGCACCCCGTCCTGCAGGGAACCATAGCTCCAGTGGGTCTCCAACCGACGGCACCCCATCCCCCATTCAGGGTGTGAGTGCGTGTTGTGTGAATATGTACACACACTCACACACATATATGATATATAATGTATTATTATATTATAATATATATAGTAGCATATTATATATTATATAATATGCTATAATATATAATACATATCAACATATATAATGTAATATATACTAATATAATACACTAATATATAATAATGTATTATATAATAATATAATTAAAAATCTATTTATTATCACGTAAATACTCAAGCCCTCATTTCTGATTTTAACACAGAAACCTCAGCCTCTGTTTTTGGATTATTTTCCAACTGCCTAAGACAAGCCTTACTTTCCCCGTGCCAGGTCCCCTGGCCGGGGCTGCGCACGGCTGGCCATCCCGCCTTATCGAACAGGCACCCACCATGGGCGGGGGACAATTCCCCCCACTAATGTCAGTCACAGGCAGCTCCCCTGGCACCTTCCCCTCTTCAGGGTCACAAGCTGGTGTGTCCAGGCTGCGGGCTCCTTCCCGAATCCTACTTCCTTCAAAAGTCCCATGTTCCAGTAAGGATCTCATCCCATAGGCAATCCCCTCACACACTCTGGCTACGTTTTAGCTCTCACTTTATGAGTAAATATATATATATATTTAACATCATTATTGGAGTATAATTGCTTTACAATGGTGTGTCAGTTTCTGCTGTATAGAGGTGAATCAGCTATACGGATACATATATCCCCATATCTCCCCCCTCTTGTGCCTCCCTCCCACCCTCCCTATCCCACCCCTCTAGGTGGTCACAAAGCACCGAGCTGATCTCCCTGTGCTATGCGACTGCTTCCCACTAGCTATCGATTTTACATTTGGTAGTGTATATATGTCCATGCCACTCTCTCACTTCGTCCCAGCTTACCCTTCCCACTCCCCGTGTCCTCAAGTCCATTCTCTACGTCTGCGTCTTTATTTCTGTCCTGCCCCTAGGTTTTTCAGAACCATTTTTTCTTTTTTAGATTCCATATATATGTTAGCATATGCTATTTGTTTTTCTCTTTCTGACTTACTTCACTCTGTATGACAGACTCTAGGTCCATCCACCTCACTACAAATAACTCAATTTTGTTTCTTTTTATGGCTGAGTAATATTCCATTTTGTATATGTGCCACATCTTCTTTATCCATTCATCTGTCAATGGACACTTAGGTTGCTTCCATGTCTTGGATATTGTAAATAGAGCTGCAGTGAATATTGTGGTACATGATTCTTTTTGATTTACGGTTTTCTCTGGGTACCTGCCAGGTAATGGGATTGCTGGGTCATATGATAGCTCTATTTTTAGTTTTTTAAGGAAACTCTATACTGTTCTCCATAGTGGCTGTACCAATTAACATTCCCACCAACAGTGCAAGAGGGTTCCCTGTTCTCCACACCCTCTCCAGCATTTATTGTTTGTAGATTTTTTTTTTTCAGTACACGGGCCTCTCACTGTTGTGGCCTCTCCTGTCGCGGAGCACAGGCTCCAGACGCGCAGGCTCAGCAGCCATGGCTCACGGGCCCAGCCGCTCTGCGGCATGTGGGATCTTCCCGGACCAGGGCGTGAACCCGTGTCCCCTGCATAGGCAGGCAGACTCTCAACCACTGTGCCACCAGGGAAGCACTGTTTGTAGATTTTTTGATGATGCCCATTCTGACTGGTGTGAGGTGATACCTCACTGTAGTTTTGATTGCATTTCTCTAATGATAAGTGATGTTGAGCATCCTTTCATGTGTTTGTTGGCAATCTGTACATCTTCTTTGGAGAAATGTCTATTTAGGTCTTCTGCCCATGTTTGGATTGGGCTGTTTGTGTTTTTTGATATTGAGCTGCATGAGCTGCTTGTAAATTTTGGAGATTAATCCTTTGTCAGTTGCTTCATTTGCAAATATTTTCTCCCATTCTGAGGGTTGTCTTTTGGTCTTGTTTATGTTATGGTTTCCTTTGCTGTGCAGACGCTTTTAAGTTTCATTAGGTCCCATTTGTTTATTTTTGTTTTTACTTCCATTCGTCTAGGATCTGGGTCAAAAAGGATCTTGCTGTGATTTATTTCATAGAGTGTTCTGCCTATGTTTTCCTCTAAGAGTTTTCTAGTGTCTAGCCTTACATTTAGGTCTTTAATCCATTTTGAATTTATTTCTGTGTATGGTGTCAGGGAGTGTTCTTATTTCATTCTTTTACATGTAGCTGTCCAGTTTTCCCAGCACCACTTATTGAAGAGGCTGTCTTTTCTCCATTGTATATTCTTGCCTCCTTTATCAAAAATAAGGTGACCATATGTGCATAGATTTATCTCTGGGCTTTCTATCCTGTTCCATTGATCTATATTTCTGTTTTTGTGCCAGTACCATACTGTCTTGATTACTGTAGCTCTGTAGTATAGTCTGAAGTCAGGGAGCCTGATTCCTCCAGGTCCATTTTTATTTCTCAAGATTGCTTTGGCTATACGGGATCTTTTGTGTTTCCATACAAATTGTGAACTTTTTCTTATAGTTCTGTGAAAAATGCCATTGGTAGTGTGATAGGGTTTGCATTGAATCTGTAAATTACTTTGGGTGGTATTATCATTTCGCAATGTTGATTTTTCCAATCCAATAACATGGTATATCTCTCCATCTGTTTGTATCATCTTTAATTTCTTTCATCAATGTCTTGAAGTTTTTCACATACAGGTCTTTTCTGTCCTTAGGTAGGTTGATTCCTAGGTATTTTATTCTTTTTGTTGCAGTGGTAAATGGGAGGGTTTCCTTAATTTCTCTTTCAGATTTTTCATCATTAGTGTATAGGAATGCAAGAGATTTCTGTGCATTAATTTTGTATCCTGCTACTTTACCAAATTCATTGATTAGCTCTAGCAGTTTTCTGTTAGTGTCTTTAGGATTCTCTATGTATAGTATCATGTCATCTGCAAACAGTGACAGCTTTACTTCTTCTTTTCTGATTTGGATTCCTTTTATTTCTTTTTCTTCTCCGACTGCTGTGGCTACAACTTCCAAAAGTATGTTGAATAATAGTGGTGAGAGTGAGCAACCTTGTCTTGTTCCTGATCTTTGTGGAAATGGCTTCAGTTTTTCACCATTGAGAACGAAGTTGGCTGTGGGTCTGTCATATATGGCCTTTATTATGTTGAGGTATGTTCCCTCTATGCCTATTTTCTGGAGGGTTTTTATCATAACTCGGCGTTGAATTTTTTCAAAAGCTTTTTCTGCATCTATTGAGATGATCATATGCTTTTTCTCCTTCAATTTGTTAATATGGTGTATCACATTGTTTGATTTGCATATATTGAAGAATCCTTGCATTCCTGGGATAAACCACACTTGATCATGGTGTATAACCTTTTAACGTGCTGTTGGATTCTGTTTGCTAGTATTTTGTTAAGGACTTTTGCATCTATGTTCATCAGTGATATTGGCCTGTAGTTTCCTTTCTTTGTGACATCTTTGTCTGGTTTTGGTCTCAGTGTGATGGTGGCCTTGTAGAATGAGTTTGGGAGCATTCCTCCTTCTGCTATATTTTGGAAGAGTTTCAGAAGGATAGGTTTTAACTCTTCTCTAAATATTTGATAGACTTTGTCTGTGAAGCCACTAGTTCCGGGCTTTTGTTTGTTGGAAGATTTTTAATCACAGCCTCAATTTCAGTGCTTGTGATTGGTTTGTTTATATTTTCTATTTCTTCCCAGTTCAGTCTCGGAAGGTTGTGCTTTTCTAAGAATTTGTCCATTTCTTCCAGGTTGTCCATTTTATTGGCATATAGTTGCTTTTAGTAATCTCTCATGATCCTTTGTATTACTGCAGTGTCCATTGTTACTTCTCCTTTTTCATTTCTAATTCTATTGAATTGAATGTTCTCCCTTTTTTCTTGATGAGTCTGGCTAATGGTTTATCAATTTTGTTTATCTTTTCAAAGAACCAGCTTTTAGTTTTACTGATCTTTGCTATTGTTTCCTTCATTTCTTTTTCATTTATTTCTGATCTGTACTTTATGATTTCTTTCCTTCTGCTAACTTTGGGTTTTTTTGTTCCTCTTTCTCTCATTGCTTTAGGTGTAAGGTTACGTTGTTTCTTTGAGATGTTTCTTGTTTCTTGAGGTAGGATTGTATTGCTATAAACTTCCCTCTTAGAACTGCCTTTGCTGAATCCCATAGGATTTGGGTCATCGTGATTTCAATGTCACTTGTTTCTAGATATTTTTTATTTCCTTTTTGATTTCTTCAGTGATCTCTTGGTTATTTAATAGTGTATTGTTTAGCCTCCATGTGTCTGTATTTTTTACAGATTTTTTCCTGTAATTGATATCTAGTCTCATAGCATTGTGGTTGGAAAAGATACTTGATACAATTTCAATTTTCTTAAATTTACCAAGGCTTGATTTGTGACCCCAGATTTGATCTATCCTGGAGAATGTTCCATGGGCACTTGAGAAGAAAGTGTAGTCTATTATTTTTGGATGGAATGCCCTATAAATATCAATGAAGTCCATCTTGTTTAATGTATCATTTAAAGCTTGTTTCCTTATTTATTTTCATTTTGGATGATCTGTCCATTGGTGAAAGTGGGGTGTTAAAGTCCCCTACTGTGATTGTGTTACTGTCGATTTCCCCTTTTATGGTTGTTTGCATTTGCCTTATGTATTGAGGTGCTCCTATGTTGGTTACATAAATATTTACAATTGTTATATCTTCTTCTTGGGTTAATCCCTTGATCATTATGTAGTGTCTTTCTTTGTCTCTTGTAATAGCCTTTATTTTAAAGTCTATTTTGTCTGATATGAGAATTGCTACTCCAGCTTTCTTTTGATTTCCATTTGCATGGAATCTCTTTTTCCATCCCCTCACTTTCAGTGTGTATGTGTCCCTAGGTCAGAAGTGGGTCTCTTGTAGACAGCATATATATGGGTCTTGTTTTTGTATCCATTCAGCCAGTCTATGTCTTTTGGTGGGAGCATTCAATCCGTTGACATTTAAGGTAATTATCGATATGTATGTTCCTATTCCCATTTTCTTAATTGTTTTGGGTTTGTTATTGTAGGTCTTTTCCTCCTCTTGTTTTTCCTGCTGAAAGAAGTTCCTTTAGCATTTGCTGTAGAATGTAAAAGCATTCTCTTAGCTTTTGCTTGTCTGTAAAGGTTTTAATTTCTCCGTCAAATCTGAATGAGGCCCTTGCTGGGTAATCTTCGTTGTAGGTTTCTCTGTTTCATCACTTTAAATATGTCTTGCCACTCCCTTCTGGCTTGCAGAGTTTCTGCTGAAAGATCAGCTGTTAACCTTATGGGGATTCCCTTGTGTGTTATTTGTTGTTTTTCCCTTGCTACTTTTAATATTTTTTCTTCATATTTTATTTTTGTTAGTTTGATTAATATGTATCTTGGCATGTTTCTCCTTGGATTTATCCTGTATGGGACTGTCTGTGCTTCCTGGACTTGACTATTTCCTTTCCCATATTAGGGAAATTTTCAACTATAATCTCTTCAAATATTTTCTCAGTCCCTTTCTTTTTCTCTTCTTGTTCTGGGACCCCTATAATTCGAATGTTGGTGTGTTTAATGGTGTCCCAGAGGTTTCTGAGACTGTCCTCACTTCTTTTCATTCTTTTTTGTTTATTCTGCTCTGTGGTAGTTATTTCCACTATTTTATCTTCCAGGTTACTTATCCGTTCTTCTGCCTCAGTTATTCTGCTATTGATTCCTTCTAGAGAATTTTTAATTTCATTTATCATGCTGTTCATCATTGTTTGTTTCATCTTTAGTTCTTCTAGGTCCTTGTTAAACATGTCTTGTATTTTCTCCATTCTATTTCCAAGATTTTGGATCATCTTTACTATCATTACTCTGAATTCTTTTTCATGTAGCCTGCCTATTTCCTCTTCATTTATTTTGTCTGGTGGGTTTTTACCTTGCTCCTTCATCTGCTGTGTGTTTCTCTATCTTCTCATTTTGCTTAACTTACTGTGTTTGGGGTCTCCTTTTCACAGACTGCAGGTTCGTAGTTCCCATTGTTTTTTGGTGTCTGCCCCCAGTGGCTAAGGTTGGTTCAGTGGGTTGTGTAGGCTTCCTCGTGGAGGGGACTGGTGCCTGTATTCTGGTGGATGAGGCTGGATCTTGTCTTTCTGGTGGGCAGGACCATGTCTGGTGGTGTGTTTTGGGGTGCCTGTGACCTTATTATGATTTTAGGCAGCCTCTCTGCTAATGGGTGGGGTTTTGGTCCTGCCTTGCTAGTTGTTTGGCATAGGGTGTCCAGCACTGTAGCTTGCTGGTCGTTGAGTCAAGCTGCATCTTAGCATTGATATGGAGATCTCTAGGAGAGCTTTCACTGTTTGATATTACATGGAGCTGGGAGGTCTCTGGTGGACCAATGTACTGAACTCGCCTCTCCCACCTCAGAGGCACAGGCCTGTTACCCAGCCGGAGCACCAAGGCCCTGTCAGCCACACAGCTTTTGGGAGGCCTGAGGTCTTCTGCCAGCGTTCAGTAGGTGTTCTGTAGGAGTTGTTCCGCATGTAGATGTATTTCTGATGTATTTGTGTGAAGGAAGGTGATGTCCTTGTCTTACTCCTCTGCCATCTTGAAGGTCTCTCCTATGAGTAAATTTTTAACTGGCTGGTCCATTTTCTGAAATGAGTGAATCAACCGATTTTTCTTGTTTCTAGGGTGTTTGGTGGATTTGCTGGTTCACAGATGTGAGTCTCTGACAAATGTGTTTCACTGTTTTCCTTGGAACGTCTGGGATACGGATACAAAAGTCATCATTTACTTTAGACCTTCTCACATTCCTTTCTTTCCATTTAAAAAGTTGGCAGTTGGCATTTCCCTAGAGAGGCACTTCTATGCATGTGTGTGCATGCCATGCACAGCTGTGCACACACACACACACACACACACACACACACACACAACCATGGAACAAAGTACTTATTGCTTCCACAGAAGCCACAGGCTTGGAAGTACAGAAGGGGAGCCAAGCCCTGCCACAGTGCAGAAGGGTCATGCTTTGGCCCAGCCATCAGCCAAGTGGCCCATGTGCCCAGTGATGCTACAGCAGTGAAACCCGGACATCTGGTCAACCAGGAACAGGCAAGGCACATGGCAAGTCTCTCCTGCTCAGTCCACACAAAGCCCAGCCTCAGTGGTCAACCACAGAAACCTTGAGTCAGCATTCCAGGGAACACCCCCAATACACAGAGCTGACACAGATTATTAAAATTATTTTTAAATGGTCGCATCCTTCTTTTTGTATTCTGATTGTCTTCAGCATAAATGTTCAAATTTCCCGGAGAAACTGCAGAGGACAGGTAATTCTCCAATCCTCCAGGAGAAAGCAGGCCTCTTTTCAGCCTGGATGATGAGATGAGGGTGACAGAACATATGGCCACTTGCAGAAGATGATTCTGGTTGATGTCATTATCCAGATGAAGGCCACCTGTGGCTACTCAAGGCTGGACAGAGACAGCAAGCTCCACAACTCAAAGGGTTAAGTGTCTCCTTCTGGCTTTTTGGAGAAAGTGCTCTATTTTTTCCAATGCAAAATTACAGGGTCTTAGGGTTGGGATGGCCACCTCTCACCCAGATATGAGTCCATCTGTAAACTTAGAGATGCTCAGTCAGCTTTTGGGTGGGAAACAAAGCCCCCACCTTAGAGGTGAGAGTCACCCACCCCCAGCCCTGAACCGTGGCCACCAACAACTCCTCCCAGTATTGACCTGATTATATCACAGCAAAACCGAATGAGTCTAGGAAGGACCAGTGCTCAGAGAAGTAGACAGAAACAATGCAGATCTCTCAGAATGTTGACCTTGCAACCAACTAAAATCTTCAGCTCCATCTCACATGAACTACAATAGAATCTGGTCTCACCTAGGCTGCGATACGCATGCAAAATTTTTCAACCTAAATTCATTCATTCATGTTTAAGTTCTGCAGCCCTGCATGACAGACAACCAAGCTCTGTACAAATTTCACGTGTCAGCCGCTATGCCACCCAGTTCTGTGTTACCTACAGTTTGAAAAGTCTTCTTCTGAGTGGCAGGTAAGTACGTACGTTCCTGTGTCTGGGATGCCATGGACACCTCTCCTACAGACACCAGAGGTCAGAAACCCAATGCCTAATGGGGACAGCTGTCACCTACTGGGCCTTGCCTGCCCTTCTCAGAGTCTCCATAGGATGCTGACCAATGACTGATGTGGCTGAGGAAGGAGAAACAAGTGAGAAATAAATGTGCTGATTTTTTAACAGAGACCTAAGCCTTAAGAACTCAGAGTATCTTGTTCATGCTAGGATATGCTTATGAAATGATACAGGAGAGAAAGGCCAATAACTGTATTGCAGCAATGGGTAATTTCTCAGCCAAGAGGGGTCACAAGCCTGGAAACAAGCTGAAAGGCAATCAGACCAGCAAAATATGGTGGGGCAATTTCCCAGTTCACTCATCAGCACAGCACAGCACTCTGAAATGTGGCTTCAAGAGTGGAAAGGGGTCCAAGAGCTAAGCCTAGCAGCACCCTGGGAGGTCCCCAGCGGACACCCTAGCATAATTTCGCCACTTGCTCCCCAACAGCCTGTGGCCATTCCTTACCTCAGGTGTGGAAGGGCCTTAACGGTCTGACTATTTAACAGCCACCTGTAACTCATATATTGCGTGATCTCAGGACAAAATACATTCTTATTTAAAAGATGTATACTGTGGAATATTGCTCAGCCATAAAAAAAGAATGAAAAAATGCCATTTGCAGCAACATGGATGGACCTAGAGATTGTCATACTAAGTGAAGCAAGTCAGACAGAGAAAAACATATGATGTCACTTCGATGAGGAATCTAAAAACAAATGATAGAAATGAACTTATTTATAAAACAGAAATAGGCTCACAGACATAGAAAACAATCTATGATTACCAGAGGGGAAAGTGGGGGGACGGGATAAATTAGGAGATTGGGATTAACGTATACATACTACTGTATATAAAATAGATAACCAACAAGGACCTACTGTACAGCACTGGGAACTCTACTCAATATGATGTAATAATCTATAAGGGAAAAGAATCTGAAAAAATATATATATAACTGAATCACTGTGCTGTACACCTGAAATGTACACGATATTGTAAATCAACGGTACTTCAATTTAAAAAATTCAAGTCATTTTTAATGCACACACTATATTACATCATAAAGATGTGAGTAGGATTAAAGGGGATGCTGAAATATCACGGCTCTCAAAGGCTACAAGAGAAACATTCCAGGAAGGGCTGTCAGAGCCCCAGACAAACGCCAAGCAGACATAAGTGATCCCTGTTTAATGGTGATTTGAGAAAGAATTGAAGAACACGGCACCGAGTTACTTGTAAGTCAAATAAGAGCAATCACTTGGCCTTGCCGGCAAAGTCCTGTACCTGTAGCTTGCTGCCAAGCATGGACTCTCACTCCAGTGCCCGTCCTGTGGAGCTGGGACCACACCTCACTCTTCTCCCCACCTCCAGGGCCGCAGGCAGCCTGCACACCAGCCGCTCCAGCATTCACGCTTGCAGGGCTGTCTGCATGTTTATAGACACCGTCTTGGCCCAGCATCTCTTGTTAGCACATTTATCAGACCAAATGCAAGAGAAAGAACTTGGAATAAACTACTAATTAATACTAAGGTTAAGGTTCCCAGGTAGCCCCTCCCTTTTTGGAAACCCATCACCGTGAGTGTTTTCACGGGGCCCTGCCTACACTTTCTGAGTTGGCAAAGGCAGACATCATTCCAAAATCAAAAGCAGTTTCCTGCACAAAGTCATCGGCAGTACAAGTCTGCTTGGAAACAGCATCTCCTCTCATCCTTTTCGGGTGATTTGTAAAGGTCTCTGCGGCATTTCTATTTCTCAGGCCTGAGATGGGGATGCTCTGACTGCTCCAGTGTGGGCATCCTCTAACTCAGACCAGGCTCAGGGATCCACAGTGATGGACCGAATGAAACCAGAACCGTAGGCCTGCTTTCAGGTACCAAGACTCTTAGGCACACAATTGGTTGAGGACCACTACCCGCCTGCCAGGGAGTTACCGCTATTTTGTTTTATAAGATTAAACTCCGGGCTTCCCCGGTGGCGCAGTGGTTGAGAGTCCGCCTGCCGATGCAGGGGACACGGGTTCATGCCCCGGTCCGGGAAGATCCCATATGCCATGGAGCGGCTGGGCCCGTGAGCCATGGCCACTGAGCCTGCATGTCCGGATCCAGTGCTCCGCAATGGGAGAGGCCACAACGGTGAGGGGCCCACGTACCGCAAAAAAAAAAAAAAAAAAGATTAAACTCCAACATTGCTACAGTTGACCCTAGGTCCCAGTTCTGTCCTCTTGGGTGGTTCCTGGCTGCCACGGGGGACTGTCAAGTTCTTCTCAAACACACGCTGTCTCCAGTGAGAAGCCCACAGATGCAGGATGCCCTTTTATGAGCACATCACTTAGGCTAAACGTAAGTGGAGCAGGCTTTCAAATGTTGCCATTCTCGCTCTTTGATAATATTTCACTGTTAATTTTGCTTTATTGCTGCCAACTATTACAGCTGATATTTAAATATATACAGTCACAAGATATGTAGCAAATCATTTTCAAATAACTAGAATAACAAGAAAGAAGGAATCATCCATAAACTTATGCTAAAACAAATGTAAACATAATCCCCCCACCCAAACTTACTTGTATAGTATTATTTCATCACTGAATGAATTTTATTTAATTAATATTAAGTATTATTTCCACTTCATCAATGAAAATCAGAAATTGAATTGAAAATTAATATTTTAAGTAACATTAATATCTTATTACTGAAATATAATTAACTTCAGTAACTTCATTACTGAAATTGTATTAATTAAAAATGAACACATTTAACATGTGTCACCAAATTTAAATTGATAAAGGTTCTGCTGTTGCTTCTGTTTTCGGTTTATGCATTTTCAATTACCTAAAATCTCATATAGATGCTTACATTCTCTTACAAAGTAAATGAGTAAAGTGCTGCAAACAGCAAGTTAATTTGAACTCAGACCGTTTGCTGAGAGCTTCCCCCTTCGTCCTGTCAAGGGAAAGAGCAGAGAGCGAGGCAGCCTTGGGAGGAAGGCCCAATTCTTGGTCCCACTTCAGGGGTAACATCAGGGACAACCAGCTTCCAGCAAAACCCAGTCTCCCTTCTTTGATTTCAAGCCAAGTGCTGTCACATGGTAGCCAGCCAAGACCTACTTCCCAGGCTCCTTGCCGCTGTCCGTGGCCTCGTCATTACATTTTCACGAATAAAACGTGAGTGGACGTGATGTCCAAGCAAACTCCAGACTGGCCAGTGGAAACCTCTTTTCACCGTCATTCCTTCAAATAGATGGACAGGGAGATGATGGTGGGCATCTGGACTCTTGTGTCCTTGAAAGGTTAGGGTCTCCATCCCTGGACAACTCCAGTCCTGGAAGGCCCATGGGCAGAATCGAGAACTTCCGATCCAAGCCTCTGAATCTGGGGACCCACTTGTTACAGCACCTCAGCCTACCCTTATAACTTGGTGGCTGTCCTCAAAAGATGTGCGTGCCATTGATCTTAGACAGTAAAAGCCCTGAATTCGTGCAGACAGATGGGAAAATATGCTACTGTTTTATTTATTTTTTTAAAATTGATCCAACATTTGTATATATTGTAAAATGATCACAGTAAATCTAATTAACATCTGTCACCACACACAGTTACAGAATGTTTTTCTTGTGATGAGAACATTTAAGATCTGCTCTCTTAGCAAATTTCAAATATACATTACAGCATTATTAACTATAGTTCCCATGCTGTACGTGACATCCCCATGACATTAATTTTATAACTTTTATAACTGTTAGTTTGTACCTTTTGACTCTCTTTACCCATTTCATCCACTCCCCACCCCATGCTCTGGTAACCATCAATCCATTCCCTGAATCTATGAGCTCATTTGTATGTTTACTTATTTACTTAGATTCCACGTATAAGTGAGATCATATGGTATTTGTCTTTTTTGTCTGACTTATGTCACTTAGCATAATGCCCTCAAAGTCCATCATCCGTGTTCTTGCAAATGGCAAGATTTCATTCTTTTTCATGGCTGAATAATGTTCCATTGAATATATGTACCACATTTTCTTTATCCATTTATACACTGATGGACACTTAGGTTGTTTCCATATTTTGGCTATTATAAGCAATACTGCAATGAACATGGAAGCACATATATGTTTTCAAGTTAGTATTTTTGTTTTCTTTGGATAAATACCAAGAAGTGGTATTTTTGGGTCATATGGTAGTTCTACTTTTAATTTTTTGAGAAACCTCCATGCTGTTTTCCACAGTGGCTGCACCAATTTACATTCCCACGGACAGTACATGAGGGTTCCCTTTTCTCCATAACCTCATTAGCACTTGTTATCTCTTATTTTCTTGATAAAAGCCATCCTATCAGGTGTGACATGATAACTCATTGTGGTTTTGATTTTCATTTCCCTGATGATTAGTGATGCAGAGCATCTTTTCATGTGTCTGTTGGTGATTTCTATGTCTTCTTTGAAGAAATGTCTATTCAGATCCTGTTCCCACTTTTTAATGGAATTGTTTGGGGTTTCTTTGCTATCAAGTTGTATGAGTTCTTTATGTATTTTGGATACTAACCCATTACTGAACATATGATTTGCAAAAATTTTCTCTCATTCAGTAGGTCGCCTTTTCATTTTGTTGATGGTCTCCTTTGCTGTGCAGAAGCTTTTTAGTTTGATGTAGTCCCACTTATTTATTTTTGCTTTTGTCACCTATGTTTTTGGTGTCAAATCCAAAAAGTCATCATCAAGACTGATGTCAAGGAGCTTACCACCCATTTTTCTTCTAGGCATTTCATGGTTTCAGGTCTTACATTCAAGTCTTTAATCCATTTTGAGTTCATTTTTATACACAGTGTAAGATAGTGGGTCCAGTTTCACTCTTTTGCATGCGGCTCTGCAGTTGTCCCAACACCATTTATTGAAGAGACTATTCTTTCTGCATATTTTTGACTCTTTAGTCATAAATTAATTGACCACATATGAGTGGGTTTATTAATAGGCTCTCTGTTCTATTCCATTGCTCTGTTTGTCTGTTTTCATGCCAATGCTATAATATTTTGATTACTATAGCTTTGTGATATGGTTTGAAATCACGGAGCATGAAGCTTTCAGCTTTGTTCTTCTTTCTCAGGATTGCTTTGGCTATTCAGGGTCTTTTGTGGTCACGTACAAATTTTAGGATTGCTTTTTCCATTTCTATGTGAAATGCCAATTGGAATTTTGATAAGGATTGCAATAAATCCGTCTGTTGCTTTGGGTAGTATGGGTATTTTAACCGTATTAATTCTTCCAGTCCATGAGCATGGAACATCTTTCAATTTATTTTGTCTTCTTCAATTTCTCTCTTCAATGTCTGACAGTTTTCAGTGTACAGGTCTTTCACATCCTTGGTTAAATTTATTCCTAGGTATTTTATTCTTTAACACGCAATTAGTAAATAGGTTTTCTTAATTTCTCTTCCTGATAGTTTGCTATTAGTAATATATAGAAATACAACAGATTTCTGTATGTTGACTTTGTATCCTGCAAATTTACTGAATTCATTTATTCTCACAGTTCTTTGGTGGAGTCTCTACAGTTTTCTATATATCGTATCATGTCATCTGCAAATAGTGACAGTTTTACTTCTTCCTTTCTTATTTGGATGCCTTTCATTTCTTTTTCTTGCTAAACTGCTCTGATGAGGACTTCTAATAATACGTTGAATAAGAGTACTGAGGGGGACATCCTTGTCTTATTCCTGATCTTAGAAGAAAAGCTTTCAGTTCTACCCTTGAGTTTGATGTTTGCTGTGGGCTTGTCATATATGGCCTTTTTTATATTGAGGTATGTTTCCTCTATACCCACTTTGTTGAGAGTTTTTTTAATCATAAATGGATGTTGAATTTTGCCAAATGCCTTCTCTGCATCTATTATGATGATCATATGATTTTTATCCTTCATTTTGTTAATCTGCTGTAGCACATTGATTGATTTGCTGACGTTGAACCCTCCTTGCATCCCTGGAATAAATCCTACTTGATCATGGTACACGATCCTTTTAATGTATTGTTGCTAATATTTTGTCAAAGATTTTTGCATCCATGTTCATCACGGATATTGGCCTGTAATTTTCTTTTCTTGTTGGTGTCTTTATCTGAATCAGGGTAATGCTGGTCTTGTAAACTGAGTTTGGAAGTGTCCCCTCCTCTTTTATTTTTTGGAACAATTTGAGAAGGATTGGTGTAATTCTTCTTTGAATGTCTGATAGAATTCCCCAGTGAAGCCGATTGGTCCTGGACTTTTGTGTGTTGGACTCCCTACCGTTTTAAACAGTAGTCTTAAGTAGAAAATCTGAGAAGGTGACTGTTTGGATCTAACAATGTAGAACAAGTAGAGACCAATGTGTTATGCCCCGCACTGCAACAGACCCTTCCCCTTAATGGGAGTGGCCACAGCTAGCCTTTCAGACCTCCTAACCCTTGACCCCGGGTCATAATCTGCCTCCACATCAGCTCAGAAATGGCTCTGTAGCTTTATTCTACTCTGGAACAAGGCAATAGACTCAACCTCCCTCAGCTCACCTGACTCATGGGTCCTGCTGACTCTGCATCATCCAGAGGATGATTTCCAAGAATTATCTGACAGCAAATCGATACGCACATGGTCCGCATCTTCTCATCTGTAACCACAGCACCCTAACTTCTAGTCTCAGTTTCTCAAGACTAAAGTAAATCCCCCCAATGCTATTTCTACCTCGCTCCTCAGACGTCAGCCTGGGTAGAGCACGACATCCTCAAGACGGCGGGGGATGCCGGTCTCGGCACAGCACCTGAGAGCACAGCAGAGTTCTCCTCACCTCTGGGGACCTGCAGGGGCTACTGCTGCTCCCTGGGTAGCATCACGGGGGCCAAGATAGGAAGGGGCTTTGAGAGCGTCAGATGACAGGTACCATACAGCTGACGTCATTCACAGTTCCCGTGGGGCAGGCGCTACTCCACAGGAAGAAGCAAAACCTCAGCACGACGTTGTTTAACCAAACAATCCAGACTGTTGTGACTCATCAGCAACGTTAAAGTGAAGTTCCTGTCTCACCTCTGCCTTAGGGACTCACATGGGCCGTGGAGCACCCACCCTCCTCTCCGACACAGTGTGTCATAGAACAGGCTGGGCCGGGGGCAGCGCTGGTGTCTGGCAGGTGTTTGGAAAGGTGGCCATGGGCATGCCTGCCAGGTTCTCCCAATCCCTGACCGACACGTGCAGGTCAAGGAGAGGAGGGGGCAGCAACAATTCTCCAAAACTGTCAAGAGAAGTGTGGAACATCATCTCTTACTCTGAAATTCTTTCTACTCTCCTCTTTCCAGGGAGGGAATCATTCAAAATCTTTGCATAAAACTTATAGTGCTGCACAACTTGGGATATAAACTTCAGCACTGGGCTTCCCTGGTGGCGCAGTGGTTGAGAATCTGCCTGCTAATGCAGGGGACACGGGTTCCAGCCCTGGTCCGGGAGGATCCCACATGCTGCGGAGCAGCTGGGCCTGTGAGCCACAACTACTGAGCCTGCGCGTCTGGAGCCTGTGCTCCGCAACAGGAGAGGCCGCGATAGTGAGAAGCCCGAGCACCGCGATGAAGAGTGGCCCCCGCTTGCCACAACTAGAGAAAGTCCTCGCACAGAAACGAAGACCCAACACAGCAAAAATAAATAAATAAACACATGTGGGGTTTAAAAAAAAAAAAGTTCTTGTATTGGCCAGCTTATTGAAAGTTATTTACAAGGGGGGAAAAAAACAAAAAAACTTCAGCATTAATAACTTGCTTTTTTCTGTGTGTAACTTGCCTCTGCTTATACTAAATGTTTGTCTCTAGTAACAAAATGAACCAGAAATCAGTTTTCTTTGGCTGTACTCTGAACATGTCATGCACACGCTCAGCGGGCACATATGAGGTCCTTCCTCTTGGTTCCAGGCACCGCCCTAGTTGCTAGGGATAGAGTCATGAAAATATTATAATAATAATAATGATAAATGGCTCTTGCCCTCATAGAGCTTAAAGACAGCTCTCCTTGGTAATGAAAAGACTGCACGGTTCATATGTGCTCTCAGCTTCATTTGTACAGATTTCAACCTCTTTCCCCATAAATTAATACTCAGAGCCAGATACCTGAGACGTAGTGTGTGTTGAACAGACTGGCAAGTAAGACCAGTAAACGCCTGACTTAGGGAGCCTGAATGGAGGAACATTACAGCTGCTTGGTACTAGTTAAGTTTTACTCCATGAGTTGTTTAGAATCTGTTCTAGGTCCCATGATGGTGACTTACATGGAGGAGGGCCTGTGTCACCTGTAATGAAGATGCTAGCATCCACTCTGCCAACCTCCACTCAACCACATGGGATTCACCTCACACCAAGACAGAGATGGCAAGGAGGTTCAGATGCAGGTGAAAATCACATTTTTTTTTTCTGTAAATCATGGTATTTTCAAAGAAACAACCTTCATAACCATCTGCATTTATGATTTGCTTGTATCTTTGTTATAAAAAGCTAGAAAATCATCCAGACAATATATGACAGAAATCCACCATGCTAAAGGAAACAAATATCAAAGACAAACCACTTAGGAAAGATCACTAAATATGTATTTTTATAGTTTAACCAAATACTCTGATCAAATATCTATCAATATCTACATCATATATTTTATGTGAGCCAGGGAGGCAAAACATTCCTTTCTCACCTTTTTATTTTTCTTAGTTTTTCTCCCTTTTCTATCTCCCATATCCAATCAGTAGGTACTGTCCAAGTTTATCAAATTAACTCAGTCTGAAGCTCGGTGCCGACATTCCTGAACGGTGCCTGCTGAAGGCTGATCTCAGCGTCTCCTCCAAAAGGAGATGCCAAGCTCACTAGGGTCACCCAGCAGGAAACGTCACGAGCAAGCCTTAGGCTTCACTGGAGGCTGTCCTTCAAGAGTTACGCTTACGATGTAATTATAGACGCACAACGTGTCATCTGGGCAGCAAACGTTCTTCACCAGGTAAATATGGGCATCATTCCGACCGCAAGATGAGAAGAAAGCTCTGGTCCTTCTCACCCCAGACTGAGGGTCAGACACTGAGAAGCAGGAAGTCATATATTCAGTGTGTTTCCAATCTAGAGCCATTGCAAACTGCCCTTGACGCGCGCACACCTGCACACGCACACGCCCGGCAGCCCCCGGCCCCTCCCCTCTGCGGGCAGCACAACCTCCCCACGTCCCCTGTGGACCAGCTCACAGACTTGGTCCCAGAGCAGACCCTACTTGTCCCTCCGCTCTGTGTGCTTCTCTCTAAGCCCGACTCCACCTCTCCACCCAGGAGCCAGGGCTCGGGGCCTTGGCTCTGAGCACAGAGCTTCACCTGGGAGCTCCTTAGAAACGCCAAATCACAGGCCCCATCCCTGGCCCCCCTAAATCAGAATTCTCACAAGACCCCGCGATGCCCTTGCGCTTGGAGTCTGAGTAGCGCGGGGTGGGGGGCACCCCTGTGTGTGTCTCTCCTGAACGCAGGGCGTAGCCTGGCTCCTTGCTGTAGCCCAAGTGTCCGGTGGCCCCCTGGTCTCCTGCCGCAGAGCCTTGGTGAAATCTGCCCAGAGAGGGGCTCGGGCAGGGGCAGAGGGCGAGGGATTACTGTGTGAGGCGCCCTGCATCTTCTTCCTTTGCTTCCCCGCCCTGTCCCTCCCGTCTGTCCTTCCTTGTCTGTTTTTTTCTCAACATTAACCTTTCTTATTCTATGAGTGAAGATTCAGACTTTGGGAAGGTGTGGTACATATAGACAATGGAATACTACTCATCCACAAACAGAATGAAATCACGCCATTTGCAGCAACATGGATGGACCTAGAGATGATCACACTAAGTGAAGTAAGTCAGACAGAGAAAGACAAATACCATATGATATCACTTATATGTGGAATACTAAATATGACACAAATAAACTTATTTACAGAAGAGAAACAGACTCACAGACACAGAGATCAGACTCTTGGTGCCAAAGGAGGAGTGAGGGAGAGAGAGGGAAGGATCGGGAGTTTGGGGTTAGTTAGTAGATGCAAACTAGTATATATAGGATGGAAAAACAACAGGGTCCTACTGTAGAGCACAGGGAACTGTATTCAACATCCTGTGATAAACCACAATGGAAAAGAATATGAAAAAGAATAGATAATATGTGTAACTGAGTCACTTTGCTGTACAGCAGAAATTAAAGAAAACATTGAGAATCAACTATACTTCAATACAATTTTTAAAAAAATTCAGACCTGGGAAAATAAATCATTACATACATCGCTGAAACAGACAGACATACTGTGCACTGTTTATGAACATATAACCATTTACTGTATTTTTAAAATATAAAAGCTTCAAAAGGGCTGTTATCCCTGGGGAAGGAAAAGGGAAAGGGGTCTGCTATGGTTCTAGAGGCAGTTGTGTCTCCATTTGTCATATTTCTTAGAAATTCTCAAAAAGACATGAGACAAATTGGGCTAAACGTGAACATCTGTTAATCGTGGGTGGTTGACTCATGACTATTTATTTTATTTTGCAACTTTTATAAATTGGAACTATACCAACATTTTGCAAAGGGGAGAGGCCCTGACAGCGGGTTCTGTGTCTAAGGGGGGAGCCTTGACCTGTGTAGCAGAGGGAAGTTAGGGCCTCCCCACTACCACTGGGAGTGCAGACCTGTAATCAGCTCCGCAGGAAGTAAAGGAAGGAATCGAGGTCAACCTGGGGCACATTTCAGATGGAGACATCAAGAAAATATGACAAGATGGGAAGAGGCAGCAAAGGCCACAGTGAAGGGAGAAGAAATCCAGCCCAAACCACACCAGGAGAGAAGGACGCCAGGAGTGGGGCCTTCAGGAGGACCCCAGGCTCCAGGGTGGGCAAACCAGGCCGGGGGGCATCCGATACAGGTCACCTTGGGGCAGGGCCTCGAACATACGTGCAGTCGTTGGAGGATGCACGGCGAACAGATGGAGAGAGGCAAGCGGCCTGCTGTGTTTGGAACAGAGGGGGCGTGGCAGGTGGCAGCCCCAGCTGCGCTGCCATCGCCTGTAAGAACTGGGAGAAGCTGGAAAAGAAGAGCATGGAGCTCAGGGGCCAAGAGATGCTCAGGAAGAAAACGAAGCACAGCGCTGGGGCGGGTGCAATGAAGCAGGTGGGCAAGGATCTGAGAGAAGGTGAATGCACACACCCGGAGAGGCTCCAGGCTCACCACTTGTCAGTCTGGGCTGAGACTCCAGAATACCCTGTCTGGAATCCCGGGGGATGCTCCCCGGATGAGAGGAGGCGGGGAGAGTGTCTGGGGGTGGCAGGCTGTGGAGGACGGTCTCAGGCTGAGTGAGGCGAGGCCACCACCACAGTGGTCATCAGGCGTCTGGCCAGGATCCCCCTTCACAAAGCCTCGCTCTGCCTGCTAAGTGCACAAGGCTGCACCCAAAGCAGTGAGGCCAGAAAGGAGGCCGTGGACGAGGCTGGGAGAGAGGCCACGGGGAGGCCAGCAGGAGAAGTGACCACGGGGAAGAGGGAGGCAGTGGGATTCGGGAGGTGTTCTGAAGGTAGCAGGTGGGCTTTGAGCTGGATAGCAGATGGAGCGTGGAGAACGGAGGAAGCAAAGGGGGCCTCCAAGGTTTGGGGCTAAGCCACTGGGATGACAAGCTGCCTTTCCCCAAGTGGAGAGGGCACGGAGGGACCGGGGGTCTGCTTCTCTCTGCTACCTAGTCTGAGAAGCAACTTGAATGCCATTCACTCAACCAAGCCATG
The DNA here is from genome assembly GCF_011762595.2 of Tursiops truncatus. Taxonomy (NCBI): domain Eukaryota; kingdom Metazoa; phylum Chordata; class Mammalia; order Artiodactyla; family Delphinidae; genus Tursiops; species Tursiops truncatus. The sequence continues at coordinate 3,087,234 of NC_047042.1, forward strand.
TGCAGGCAACTGCAATTCTACGGATCTCTGCTTGTCCATCCAAGCGCAGGAGGTCACAGAGGAAATACAGACATTAGGAAAAAACAGATACTCATGCTTTAAGGGAAATAAGGAAAATCAGTATTTTGAAAGGGACGTTTTTTACCGCTCATTCCCTACAAACATTGAATCCTCAGCTAAGAGGTTAAATGTCTACATTTCTTCTTTTCACTTTGAGAACGAAGTATTGGCATGAGGCCCTTCAATCAACCTTTTAGGCTCTAGTTAGAATATATTATTCCCATTCTAAGAATCCAGTGTTTCGGATAAAAATTCCTTGAGGCTTTAAAAACAAAACCTTCCTCTGACAGTTTCCAGATTTGCGCTGGAGAGCACGTGACATGAAAACTTTAAAAACTACTGCGAATGGGCAAACAGGTATGCAAAGAAGTTTAGGATCATTTTTCTAAATTACATTTTTGGGTCTGCGCCCTTTCCACTCTTTGACAGAAGTTTCATATCCAAGACACTGGATCTGAAATGAAAACCTGAGTGGCTATAAGTACTGTTATTTGTTGCTGGTGGTACCACCCTCTGGGGAAGCAACGTGGAAACATATGTTGTCTTGAAAGCCATAAAACTGTCTCACCCTCTGATTCCCTAATACCTTTGCAAGTCTCTATTATAAGGAAAAGTCCCCAGATGAATATGGGCTCTGGGGACGAAGACGGTCCTCTCATTATTTATAGTTCCAGAGAAAAAAAAGCAACAAGTAACGGGGCAGAGTGATGCAGCTTAGCGAGTGCCAGGAGCCCTGGGAGTGATGATGACAAACCCATTGCACACACGGGGGAGGGGAGGCTGTAAAGGTCACAGAGTTGTACGTGCTAAAGGCAGAATCCAGATTCAAGCAAACAGAAACAAAAGCCACACTTTCCCCTCTTCCTGGATGATCATATACAACCTTTAAAAAGTTAAAAGACCATTGTTGTACCAGAGCGAATTGTAAATGACATGATGCTAAAGGAAAAAAGCACAGCACTGTGTACATCACAGTTGGCCTTAGGCACCAGAAAGGCTCAAGAGAACATACAAAGTGACGAGAAATGGTGTTGGGCTGTTGGCATTCCACGTGACTCCCTCACTCCCCATTTAAAACTTTCCATATGGTACTTATTTTATAATCTTGAATATAAACCGTTTTTGAAAGGTATACACTAGACTTTTAAAATAGCTCTTCAAAATGGATGTATAACAAAAATTAGTTCTATATCCCTCGATTTTGTGAATGCTCAAAAAACAGCAAATTTTAGCTTTGTCAGGCCAGGGGTTTCAGCAGGACTCGCTGTGTCTGGACAAACACTGCCCCCTTGTGGCGGATCTGACGACACGCATTTGGAGGGGCCAGCTCTTTATCATCCACTTGGGACGGGATTCTTAACAGGCCCGTGCGAGCTGAGGAGAAATACAGGATCTCTGATGAGCATGGGGCTCAGGGCACTAAATTATGGAGCTTGCTTTACAACTTACTTTTTAATAACTTTTTCGGAAAGTGTCATGTTACTGATGGGCATCCCTCTCAACTTCTTGGGCTCCTAAGGGCAGGACTTCAATACAGCAGCCGTCGCCATCCTGGCCAGATGACTCTGCGGGGACATTTCAACCTGGACCCCAAAAGCTTATTCAGGCTTTGGGTCGAGAATCACTTCAGAACGTGGTGAGCAACTCCTAGGATGATGGAAACCTTCCATAACTGCCTGAACAGGGGAAACATGGCCCCAGATGATTTTTTTAAATTGAGGCAATGCTTTTTAAAAATCATTCACCAGAAGATTTTAGAACAATGGTAATAAGCAACACAATGGTATCTGGTATGGCTCACGTTGATACATTTTTAGATTGGTCAAATTTATAGCATGTAAATGAAGGCCAGGGGCCTATAAAAGGTCAGTCACTACAGTTCGTTTTACAATTTGCCCCAAATCCCAGAGTTAATAACAGAAGCAGATTAAGAACTCGGGTCCTCCTCTTCCTCCACCAGAGCATTACTGACCACCTTACCAGATGCTACCGTATTCTGCGCGTGTGGCATTTCTGTGCGCTGGATTACAAAGGAGCTCAGGTGTCTTTGCATCTGGTGCAGAGTTCATACTGCTGTCTATGTGACTTAGGAAAAGAGCAGAGGATGGAGACGGAGGCCTGAGGACCATTCCCACCTCGCCGCCAATCACATCCTGTGGACCCTGACCACGTTCCCTCCATGTGTCTCAGGGTCCAGATCTGTAGGATGTCACGCATGCTCAGAGAAGGGACAGTTTCCCGGAAAATGCCAAATTCCAGGAAAACTGCTTGAAATTATTCGTGAGGTGTTTATATTCACTCTGATTCAAGGGTCCTTTGATTAAGAAAATGAAAATGTATCTTGGAATAGACTAAACGTTAGTTTACATAAAATTAATCTTTCCAGGAAAGATCTGACTACTATCTGACTACCTACATACCTTAGGATAATTTTTTTTTTAAATGCGGATCTATTCTCTTCCGACTCTTCAGGTTACAAATATAAGAAACTAGTTGCATTTTCTCAAGGAAAAATAACAATACTATCTGGAAAGTTTCTAATGAAGCTCTGATCCAGTTTACTCACCATTTCAGAATGCTTCCTAAAGTTATTAGCCGAGCTCTATAATTGCTAATCCTTACAAGGGTGCTGCAGGGTGGATGGCGTGATGCCCGTCATACAGATGAAGAAAGGGGAGACAGAGAGGCCCCCTCTGCTGCCTGGGAATAAAAGCTCAGCTCTACAGCCCAAGGGCAGATGCCTGCACTCAGGGCTTGGGGTCAAGGGCTTGGGGAAATTTATAAAAACAGGAGCAGCGCTCTGAAGAAATGTTACATCACCAACTGGCTTGATAAAAGAAAGCATAATCTCAAACATAGATCAGACATCACAGACGTGAAGAAATATAAACACGAACATAAAACACTGGGAAACATAAGCAGACATCAGCGGATTTGACCAGCCACTTGGCCTCCGGAAGCTGGGAATTTCTGCGTCTGTGTAAGGAAGGCTGCACCAGCGATGTGGGGAGGATGAAATGAGATAATTGAACTAAGCACGGGCCTGGCACAGGCAGGCAGGTAGTGGCAGCTGTGGGCATCGTCCTCTTTGGCCAGCATTATTTTATTAAGTGCTATCCTGCCCTGGGCCTTCAAACCCAGTAAACTTTTATTTCCAGGTGAATGGTTAATCTACCACACTGCAGATTCCTTGATTGACTTTGATTTCTAGTAAAAGTCACACGTGATTTTAAAACATGAAAAAAACAAACAAACCCCCTAGAGACCACTCCATATCTGTATTCAATGATTTTCCTGCTTCCCTTAAACCGCTCTGTGTAATCAGTTCACTTAGCTCTACAACAAACCTGATGACATAATGATGTGGAGTCTTCATGTCTAAGAATATGGCCCGTCTTTCCATTTGCACCACTCTACTTTTGTGTGTATTTGTAGAATTTTATGATTTTCCTCCTAAATGCTTTGGGTATTTCCTATGGACTTTTGGCCTAGGTTTACCTATCTATCTATCTATCTATCATGTCATGAATGTGTTCTTAGGCTGCATTTGTAAGAAAAAAATCTCACACAGATTAGCAATGCCCACTGCAAAACTTATACTACCATCCATCGCTGTAGAAAAAGCAATAACTCCTGGCACGTTGTAATAACCAAAGAGGCGTGAGGGGTCAAGCCCTTCAGGGTAGTTGAACAGATCCTCTACTCAGACACAAAGTTTGCTGGCAGAGTGTGTGAAATATTAGAAGACATTTTCCAACAATCTGTGGCCAAAATTGAGGCTGACAAAAGATAAGCCTTACAGACTAATTGAGTCCACGGACATTTTAAACCATCCTCAGTGGATTTAAGTCTGTTTTATAGCAAAGAAGCAGCATTGCTGATGTGGTTATGGTAAGGAAAGACTTGCTGAAGATTATACAGCTGAAGAAGAGACCTTCTCATTATGTAATTGTACTCAGGTTAATTTGGGGTCAGATGAGAATACTGGTCACATGCGTTTCTATGGACGAGCTGCGGTCACCCCAGGCTCCAGCCCGGCCTGAGTTCCCACCACGAGTTAAATCCTTCTTATTGGAAACCAGCAAGATTTGGTTGTCAGGAAAGTTGAGAGCTGATTTTCAAAGAGCATTAAAATATGGGAATCAAAAGGGAAAACAGCATCAAGTCCAGGGCATTAAACTCCTGTGTTTTTAAAGTGATGGATGAGAAACTGAGAATCCACACTTGCTACCTTTAGATTCAGAACTGAGGTTGATAATTGTCAGGAGGATACATATTAACACACTCAAACTAAAAATATGACTTGACTTTTTTTTTTAACCAAAAGTAAATGTGATTTGGCTTTTTGATTGGACAATAAGGGCCCATTTTGCTAATTAATTTATATGGCAGACATTCTCCATAAATCGAACGGGCTAAATCTATAAACCTAAGATCCTGACAAAAATAGACTTAAAGTTTGGGATGATATTTTTTTTTTTTTTTTTTTTTTTTTTTTGCGGTACGCGGGCCTCTCACTGTTGTGGCCTCTCCGATTGCGGAGCACAGGCTCCTGACGCGCAGGCTCAGCGGCCATGGCTCACGGGCCCAGCCGCTCCGCGGCATGTGGGATCTTCCCAGACCGGGGCACGAACCCGTGTCCCCTGCATCGGCAGGCGGACTCTCAACCACTGCGCCACCAGGGAAGCCCTGGGATGAGATTTTTAACATTCACTAAAAAACACTATTTTGGCAAAAGTGAGTGAAAACTGACAATATGTCAATTTCCTCAGTGAAAACTGACAATATGTCATTTTCCTCAAAACTTATTGATGATATATTAGGTTTAGAAAGTGCCTGTGACATCCATCAGCACACACAGTCACACTTTTTTTTTTTTTGGGTGGATGGATGTTAACTAAACTTAATTGTGGTAATCCTTTTGCAATGTATACATACATCAAATCATTATGTTGTATGTCTAAAACTAATACAATGTTGTATGTTGATTATATCTCAATTTTTAAAAATGGTCAGCTTTGCTATCCCTTAGCTCAGATAAACATGTTAGTAAAATCAGTAGCTGGGACACATGTAATTCTAACTTGAGACTTCTGAAAAATATAACATGAATGAAAAGAAGAGTTATGATGTCAAACTGCTCATTTTGATTTACTTTAAGTGTCTAGAGACAATTTATACAATTTCAGAAACTATATCACACTTAATGATACTACTTCTTTATATGTATATTATACTTTATGAATAAAAAATTTTTTTCACAACATATATTATTGGATTTCTACTGTATTTGTTCCTTTGGGAGAGATGTCTTCAAACATTATTTTTAAAAAAGACAAAGTGCCTCTGAGTAATGAGTGTAATTATTATCTGAGAAATCTTGATAAAGTGTTTTTCTTATACCTCCCAGATGTCAATAACTTTCGTGTGATTGAGTAACAATCCCCCTGGCAAGTCAAATGGCTTCCAAATCTTGGCTATTGACCGATTAAACGAGAACCTAGTCAGGTACAGATAAAAGATCAATCAAAATAATATCTGATAATAGATCACTATGTGATTGACCAGAAGGACTTCAAAGAATTGAAAGGCACTGTTATAGCAGTAACCTTTTTCATCCTCTTGTACTTATTTATGCAAAATATTTCCTCAGGGTTTAAACCAATAAAAACAGAAAGAGTCACACAATTAATGTTGAAGCTTTTCTGGTTTTATCCATAAATGATGTTCATTCATGGGTATATGGAATACATTTAAAAATTACCTTTCATCTTATTAAAAGGTATCTTTTCAAGAAAGATTTCCTTTTCACGCTTAACAATTATATATCAGCAGTTGTTAATATATTTATATTGTTTATATTTATTTGCAATTGTAATAAGAACTCAATCTAGAAGAGTATTTTCCTACCCACAGTTTTATGATCACATGAAATTTAAAAACCTAATTTAGATAGACATTCTTGTTTTGTATCACATTTCATTTCAACTATTTAAAACAGACTTTTAAAAACAAAATATATATTGAATAGAATACAATTTTACATGGGACCAGTGCGGAAATGTGAAGTCAAGAAAAAAGAAGAATAATGCAACATGTTTTATTGTTATAGAAGAGTTTGTCTCTGTGATTTGTCTATGTATCTATGTGATTTTTAAAGTGATCGTATCAAACTTTATTAGATACATTTAAAATGTCAATATTTATAAGATGCTATGAAATATTTTCCTTCAAGTATTTAAAATTATGAAGAAGCTTTTTGTATGCCAGCTTTGAAATGCGAGGGCACAGAAAGTTTTAAAAAATTCTTTCAACGTAGGGCTGCAGAATTTAGGAAACAGGCTGTGTGGCTCCAAAACCATCAGCTGCTCCTGAGAATGCAGGGAAGTGGTTTCAGACGGTGTAACTCAGTTACGCTAATGAAGGGCCCTCCGGATCACGCCGGCGGGGGCTGGAGAACTGGAAACTAACACATTCGGAAAGTAACACATTCCTCATCTTCTGAATGCACCACGGGCAACTAACAAGGAAGCCACATGACGCTTTGTGCAACTATCTAGTTTATAAAAACCCACAAAACAAAAAACAACTAAACTAATCTATAATTTCATTTCCCGGAAGGTGGTGCAAAGCTGCCAGAAGCCCCACGAGGTTAGCGCGAAGCCCCTGCGGTGTTAGTACTCACGTTCGAGCCCCTTCCCAGTGTGGACTTGGAGGCATCCTCATCGCTGTCTGCCCCCGGCTGCCTGAGTTGCTCTGCCTGGAACAGAAGCAGGACCCCCGTCATCTCCAGGTGACAGCAGCATCACACAGAACAGTTGTCCTTAGCAATTATTAAAGCAAACCACGCCAGCCTGGCCGTCCCGCAGGGCAGCAGCATCTGCATAAACAGCTGTAATCCACGGCCACGATTCTTAGGAACCTGAAAGCTGTTCTAAAATAGTCCCTAAGCAGTGCTCACAGATCTGACAACCACAGTTTTGGAATTCATGACTCATGGAGTGTGAGTTTCCATTTTGTCTTTTTCCCCAGAGCATCTCTTTTGCTTAGAAGAGATGCAATATGAAAACAGCAGTGGGTCTGAGCTGATCAATTAGCTCCGAAAACCAATTAATTCAGTAGGTTTTGAGGATTTCTACGTTTTAAATTCAGTTTACCACTGCATTGCTGATCGACTGGATACACATCAAAATAACTCACCAGGTACCTCACTCCCTATCCATAAAAGGTGAACAATAATGACATCTCACTTCATGGTTTAAAAGAAGGTTTCCCTTGATGGTGTGGTGACCTCCAGACAGAGAACCACCAGGTGCCCTGGAAAATACAGCTCTGGGCCACACCCTGCCCTCCCAAATGAGGATCTTTGGGGATGTGACCCAAGAATCCAATTGTTACACTAGATCTTAAGGTGATTCTAAGGTATTTTCAGAACTACTTGGTTAGGAGAATAAATAATGTCAAAATGAAACAAAGTTATCACGTTGAAAGAACATTAAAATACCAAAGTTTTAAAACAAGGAAGGATACCTTCCCTCATTGACTTCAGCCAAAATGATATCTTTTTAAGCGTGTTCTCTGTTGAGATTTCACACACACATATGCAAGTTTTTTCTTTTAAGTAGATAATAAAGACCCACTTTAACTTTAAATGTCTCCATTCTTAGTATTTTGCTCTCAGACAGGTATAGACTATTTGGCATTACAGGATTTTAGAAATCATTTAAAAAATGATTTACTCAGGACTTCCCTGGTGGCCTTCCAGGGAAGGAATCCACCTGCCAATGCAGGGGACATGGGTTCGAGCCCTGGTCTGGGATGATCCCACATGCCACGGAGCAACTAAGCCCGCAAGCCACAACTACTGAGTCTGCGCGTCACAACTACTGACGCCCGCGCGCCTAGAGCCCGTGCTCCGCAACAAGAGAAGCCACCACAGTGAGAAGCCCACACACCGCAACGAAGAGTAGCCCCCGCTCACCGCAACTAGAGAAAGCCTGCACGCAGCAACAAAGACCCAACGCAGCCAAAAACAAATAAACACATTTATAAAACTTTTAAAAATAAAAGAAACAATTTACTCCAAACCCTCCTGCTATTAATGAAGAAAACCTGAGACCCAGGCTTGCCAGGCAGCCTACAGTGTGTGGGCGGTGAGAGCCACGGCTCTGGAAAGACAGGCGGGTCCGAATTCTGGCAACACTAGCCCTGGGATTTGCTCAGAATGTGCAGCCTGGGCTTCCTCACCTGTACAATGGGGTTGATAAGGCCTCTCTCGCCGGGTTTATAGAAGATGAAAGGAGGGTGCGTTTAGCACAGCACCTCCAACAATAAAAACAGAGAGAAACAAGGAAGGAAAAGGTTAATGCCCCAAACAACAAATAATCCAGGAAGATTACGACTGTAGAAGGGCAGTTGAGGGCAAAATAAAATAAAATAAATGAGAGGGAAAGATGAGGTGTATGAGAAAGGAAAAACACTTCTAGCCAGTCTAAGACCAAAGAAAGATGGGGTAGGGCGGAGGGAAAGCCCCTGGGACCCCCAGACCAGGCTTCCTCACCATCTGTGGCGTTTTCACAGGTGTTTCAGACTCTCCTGGAGAATGCCCTGCTAGACCATCACATGCACTCGGCTCTTATGCTGCTTGAAACAAAGGCATTTCTAGATTTCCTACTGACTGCGCTGGCAGTTTCATGTCTCAAAAGCAGGAAGATACAAGAAGAAGGGCTCTTGAGATCTTGGTGTGAGGAAAGGGTAGATTTTCTGTGAATTAGAATAGTGAGAACCCAAGAGGCCAGCGGTGCCTGCAGTCCCAGCAAACTGACCTCAAATGTCAGGAAGCATATTACCCCGCCATCAAAAAGAATATGTGGTACATATATACAATGGAATACTACTCAGCCATAAAATAGAATGAAATAATGCCATTTGCAGCAACATGGATGGACCTAGAGATTATCATACTAAGTGAAGTAAGTCAGACAGAGACAAATATCATATGATATCGCTTATACGTGGCATCTAAAGTATGATACAAACCAACCTATCTATGAAACAGAAACAGCCTCACAGACATAGAGAACAGACTTGTGGTTGCCAAGGGGTGGGGGAAGGATGCAGTGGGAGTTTGGGATTAGCAGATGCAAACTATATTATATAGGATGGATAAATAACAAGGTCCTACTGTACAGCACAGGGAACTATATTCAATATCCTGGGATAAACCATAATGGGAAAGAATATGAAACAGAATATATGTATATATAACTGAGTCACTTTGCTGTACAGCAGAAATTAACACAGCACTGTAAATCAACTATACTTCAATAAAATATTTTTTAAAAGATGACAGGAACCAGGAACCCAACATTAATAGAGTGAAGGGAAATTCAAATGTGAAACTGAATCTGTAATTTCAAGGAATTCTGGCAGGAAAGGAAAGGATGGGGGAGGAGGGAAGAGGAGGGGGACAGGATGGTGGGGTGAGGGCACAGAAGATCTTAAGTAGAGACACACACGGAGCAGAGATTTTCAAAGGACACATGGAAGCAGGGGGAAACACACACAATCAGTAATAAGACAGAGAATGAAGAATCCACTATCAAAGCATCAGGTGGTCAAGAGCAATTCACTGGAGTTTGGCAGAGATTCCTGAGGACAGGGACCTCTCACTAGTTCAGGTGGCGACTCCTCTCTGGGCTGCCAGCTTCCACCCAGCGTTCTCACTGACCTCTCATCTCCGAACCACAAGCTGACCCGGGATCTAACCCCAGGACCCTGAGCAAGTTTATTTCTTTGGGCCCCAGCGTCCTCATCAGGAACACGGGGTGGATGGTAATTCTGACCCCGTGGGCTCCGGAAGGTCAGGACACGTGCAGGCTGGTGCACAGATGCAAGGGCCATGCAATGGGCAGGGAGGGCTCTGGACCAACGTGCGTCCACCCTACTCACGCCTCTTCTACCGCTCCGTGGACGGCGGACGCTTCCAAACCCGGCTGGCGGATTAAAGACTAACGTTCCCCACGATGGTTCTGTCTTTTTTAGTGCCATCTACTAGTTAAGAGAAAATACTTGACCCAGCAAAATAAACCTTTTTCAACCAACACAATAGAGATCACAAGCATTTTCCTTTCTTGGTAGTTAGAAGGCCTGTATAGCTTGAGGGTTCAAAGATGATTTTAAACGTGTTCATTTTTACTCTCTGTACTATGACTTTATAACACTGTACCCAAATTACGGTTTTAGGATTTATTAACTAAGACCAACCAGATCAATAAAATTAACTTATTCAGCATGTTCCCAAATCATATGGGGAGGAGCAGGGAACATCTAAAATTTACTGGCAAATGGACCCACTCAACAACTCATGTTCTTCTCCACAAAGCGGCCCCTGGGCAGCTCCTTGAGGCTGCACCAGGTTGTACAAGTTCTGAAGATTTGGTTCATTTGGGATACTGGGTATTTATATAAACTTAACCGTACCATGCATTCACTTATCCATCCATCCAGAGGCTGTTTACTGAGCTTCAACCTCCTTCCAGGACTGTGCAGGTACCAGCAGAGAGGGTGCATGGCTTCGTGATCTGCTGGTGAATTAAACACCATCACCCAAGACCACTGTTTTAGGAACCAAGTGTGGGATATGAGAGGCATTTGTGCATACTGACACGACACGCACCCTACTCCCTGAAGGAGTGAGGACTCCTACGTGTATTTAGATAAATTCCAAGAGAGGCTGAGGACAAACATCTCAAGAAACTGTCTGTACAGAATGCAGAATCATAGGTCAATTTGATTGATATTTGATACTGAATCAATTACCTTACTATCGCTTCTTTTATTAACTTTGAAAAATCCCAGAATTTTTTTCTTCTCTTTATCTGTCTCACCGTTGCCAAGTGATGATTTTCTAAAGGTTTCTGGGGAAAAAAAAAAAAGTACTAAGTTATTTTTCAGCATATGAAACATTAGATTAAGTACTTTAAAAATATCAACAAATGATTTTTTTTTACTCTAGTCTCAAACTTTAGTTCTTATAAGAGAGCAAAACTATTTCTCTCAAAGCGTTCTGAGCCACCCAGAGCCTCCAGTTGGGTTTAGGAAATCTCTAAAGGTTCTTATAATCTTTAGTATTGTAAAAACAAAACAAAACAAAACAAAAAAACCCCGAATAAATCCAGAAGTTCTAGGGCAGTATTGTGCAACAAAAATTAAAGGGACTACATACGTAATTTTGCATTTTCCAACAGCTGCACCAAAAAGAACCAGGTGAAATTGATTTTAATAATGTTTTATTTAACCCAATAGATCTAAAATATTAGTATTCCATCACATAATCCATATAACATTATTAATGAGGTGTTTTACATTCGTTTTGGTACTAAGCCTTCAAAATGCACTGTGCACATCACGGCACATCTCAGCTTGCACCGGCCACATGCCTCGTGCCTGACGGCCATGCCTGGTTTGTGACCATCAGACCGGACAGCACGGCTCTCGGGACTGCGACATCTGTGCTAAACATCTGCTTTAAGAATTACGAGGGTGGCGGTAAAAACGCAAACTAAATAAACTACATCAACAGCTTCCCGGCTTGAGGAGCCCACTCCTTTCCAGAACGTGGAGTAACAGTGATGGTTTACCCAGGGGACATCTGAAATGACCAAGTCAGCTCCTCCATGACCCATGTCCCCCGATTTTTCTTCTCTACCTCAAACAGGATGTTTTCCTTTTTCATTACATTCTCTAGGGGACCTGTTTTTTCTTCTATTGTTTTTTTTTATTCTTGACTTCTAAATCCTCAATCTTCTCCATTTCCTGGGGTTTTCTTCAGCGGGATTTTCGAGCTAGAAAGGATGTTCTGGAGTTCCCGATGGGGCACCAAAGCCCAGGCCAGTCGGGATGGTGACGACACAGCCAAGGGCCACGGTCTCCAGGGCAAGGCAGAACTGGCGGCAGCGGCATCCCTGGGACCTCGGGCCGCACCAGACGCCCATATGGGAGACTCTGGGCATGGGGCCCAGCACTCCCCACTCAACAAGCACCCCCCACCCTGGGATGCTTAAGCTGTGGGGACCACACTTGAGAGCCAGCAGAGTAGAGCTTAAGGATGCCATCATGGGAGCGTACTGGGCCTCAGTTTCCCCATCTGCAGATTGAAGATGACTCAGATGACCAAGCCTGGCACCCTCAGTGCCACCACAACCATTGTGACCATTATTCATGGATCGATGACACTCCGAAGGCCTTTGTCATCCGCTCATCCTGTTCTTGTCTTCCAAGGCACACAGATACGGCCAGAAGAGAAGATGTTGAGGTGTTGCTGAAGGACTGAAAAATTAATTTCCCCACACCGCTGCCAACTGCTGGACCACCAAACCACTGGTGGAAAAATGTGGACTGGATTTTACAAACTCTGCCACCAAGATACCAACCCAAACCAGGTAAATATCGGTGGGCTGCTCATCTGCTAAGCAAGAATTTCATATTCCAACTCGAGAAGGCAGGCGCGGAAGTCGGAGCCTTTGTGACATGCATTAACGTAATACTGTCCTCCCAGTGAAGCAAAAACCAAGCCCCTGAATCCCTGCATTCTGTCAGTGGCAAAGGCTCCGGTTTTAGTCCCAGGAACCAGGCCTCTCAGCTTCATGCAGGTGGCTCAGCCAGGCCAATCAGCGGTCCCCACATCACATGACATCCAAACCAGCGAGGGGACCGGCTTCAGTGGTGAGACATGCATCCCCCCGGAAACACGCGTGCACGTAGGGTTCACAGTTAATTGCACCAAAACCCTCTGTTAGGCCCAGAGCCTGTAGCAAAATATTCTGTGCCGCAGAGTAAAGCTATATGTGGACAAAAGTATGCACCAACGTGTATGTTTGTGCCTCTGATGTTTCTAGAATTGACTGCTATGTGACACAGATGTAGCAAGTGCAGGATATGACAGTGCCTGAGAGATGAGGGAGCGAGAACACATCACTGGCACACAGGCCGTTGTGCCAGCCACACCACGGTGAGACTGGATCAGAGATTCAGCCTCTCGTTTCTCTTCCTGGACAGGGGGAGTGGCTGGTCACCAGCCCCAGGACTGAGGCTCGGGCTCGGGGCACAGAGCCGCCCCAAGGGGACCGAGAGGCCACAGCCCACAGCTGCCCGGCTCTGAGCTGGGCCCCAACCAGACGGTCTAATCTCAAAGGTGAGGCTCGGAGATTCTGGACCGATGGGGCCTTCTGTGAGGTTTGAGACTGGCAGGCACTGCGGAAGGATGGGCTGCAGGGCAGGGCAAGATCACTTGGTTTTCCTGACCGTGTTCCCATCAGCCAAGACCCCCAAGGTGCCCCGCCTGGGTCGCAGCCAGGCCTGGAGAAAACACGCCAGTTAAGACCTAGAAGCCGTGGTTCTAAGTGGATGGCAATTTGAGCGTGGAGTTTATTTTGTTTCAATTTACTCTCATTTACTATGACTTAGATATGAATAAAAACACAGGGGAGGTTGTGTCTCATCCGTTTGGATGTGATCTGGAAGGTGATACGGATGAGCTGAGGGGTGTGGACGGATGGAGGACGCTGCAGGGGCCCTTGAGGACTGGCTCATTGAAAACGTCCACTTTTCCGGATGCAGAAATGGAGCAAGCCGTCGGGGGCCAGATCAGGGTCACCAAGCTTGTACATGCAAGAGGGGAAACTGGGTCTGCATCGCAGGGAAATGTGCACGTTTGTAAGTGACCATCCCCATCATGGGGGTCGTAAAAGAACAGTCAAAAGAGCTCTGATTCACCTTCCCCACTGCCCTCAGCCTTACAATATCCCCAGATCAGATCACTCAGAACTGATCAAGCCTTCGTATATATGAGTTTTCTGCTCAAACCAACTATCTATTCATGGTGCTTCTTTTTTTAATTGGAGTATAGCTGATTTAAAACGTTGTGTTAGTTTCAGTTAGCTAGCTAGCTAGCTAGATTGATTGATAGATACAGATATATAGAGTGATATATTCTTTTTCAGATTCTTTTCCATTATAGGTTATTACAAGATATTGAGTATAGTTCCCTGTGCTATACAACAGGCCATCTATTTTATAAATAGTAGTATGTGTATCTGTTAGTCCCAAACTCCTAATTTATCCCCTCCACCCTTCCCCTTTGGTAACCTTGAGTTTGTTTTCTATGTCTGTGAGTCTGTTTCTGTTTTGTAAGTAAGTTCATTTGTATCATTTTTTTTTTAGATTCCACATATAAGTGATATATCACATGGTATTTGTCTTTGACTTACTTCACTTAGTATAATAATCTCTAGGTCCATCCATGTTCCTACAAATGGCATTATTTCATTCTTTTTTATGACTGAGTAATATTCCTTTGTATATATGTACCTCATCTTTACCCATTCGTCTGTCAATGGACACTTAGGTTGCTTCTGTGTCTTAGCTGTTGCACATAGTGCTGCTATGAACATAGGGGTGCATGTATCTTCTCAAAGTAGAGTTTTCTCCAGATATATGCCTAGGAGTCGGATTGCTGGATCATATGGTAATTCTATTTTTAGCTTTTTAAAGGACCCCCCATACTGTTCTCCATAGTGGCTGCACCAATCCCACCAACAGTGTAAGAGGGTTCCCTTTTCTCCACATCCTCTCCAGCATTTGCTGTTATTTGCAGACTTTTTAATGATGACCGTTCTGTCTGGTGTGAGGTGATACCTCATCATAGTTTTGATTGGCATCTCTCTACTAATTAGTGATACTGAGCATCTTTTCATGTGCCTGTTGGCCATCTGTATGTCTTCTTTGGAGAAGTGTCTGTGGTGCTTCTTAAAAGAGAGTCCCTCTCTTTGTAGCATCCCTCCGCCCCGTATGACGGAGGAGGTAACAGGTGAGGAACATGAAGGGAGACCACTGTCAGACACGACACCTGGTCTGTGGCTCCAGAACAAAGCCCAGATTTTCTGCATTTTTTCTCTTTGAAACAAAGTCTAATGTCAAACACTTTACCGAACATGGACAGAAATTTCTATAAAATCCAAACACTCATTGGGAGTTTAATGACTCTCTTGGAGTGTGTGTGTGTGTTGTGTGTGTGTGTGTAGTCCAAAAGATTTATATAAGTCCCAATACAAATGTGTGTGCATACACGCCTATGTACGTATGTGCATGCATGTGGATGTATGTATTATACATAATACATACATATATATATATAATTTATAAGAAATGAATGCAAAATTTGGACCAGTCATTTACATACTTGTCTATGACAGAAAAGGTCAGATTTCACAACCCACACTGCCCCAGATTCTGCAGAAGGCAGGATGGACCCTGAGGGCAGGTAAGCACAGGTGAGAAGGGCACGGGGCCTCTCCTGCATGGACCACTTCTGCCCTGCCCTGAAGTTCTGTGTTCATAAAGGGCCGTTTTCTACAAACAGCTCCCTCACTGTTCACCAATCAGAACCACACAACGAACCCTTGCCCAAGGGACGTTCTTCTCTTAGTCAACCAGGGAGTCAAGAAACCAAGCCACAACCTCAGTTCAGCCTGGCCAGACGCCCCCAGAGGTGCTGCCCTGCATCCCCTCAGGTCACCCCGTGCATCGTCCTAGCCCAGAGCCATGCAAGGTGCAGCTGGCGGGGCAGCGCTGGGCTCACTGTACCTCGGCAGCTCAGGGAAGGCTCCGACTGTGTTTTGGTCAGAAGAACTGGAAAAGGCAGGCAACAGAGAGTGAAGACAGGCTTCTTGACCCACGGCAGCACCTGACAAGGCCTTGGTCCCTGTGTCAGCCTGGACTGAGGCTGCTGTGCCCCGCAGGAGAAGGCCAAGTGCAAAGCAGGCCTGCATCCCTGGCCTGGATCCCCTAGAATCCCGCAGCTGTCTGGCTGCTAAGCGCCATCCTGGAAGCAGGTGGCAGCAAAGCCTTCCGCTTTCTCAAGCTGCCGCCGCCAGGAATTCCAGAACAGGGCGGGCCTCTGCCTACAACACATCTCCTGCCCGTGGCCTTTACCCTTCCCCAAGCAGCTGCCAGCTGGGAGGGGGCGCAACCCAAGAGGGGCAAAGAAGAGAGCTCCTCACGGACAGAAATGTTCTCTTCTCTACTCAAATGTCTGACTGTCAGTAGGATGGGATGGAGGCGTTTGGCAAGGATGACAATCAAATATTTCACAGCCCACATGGCACATTATGGTCCAGACGAAAAGGATGTTGGCCACAGGCAGGGCACATCCTCGCCATGCCAGGTGATGCTCCTTTATTTGTCTGGGGAGGCTGCCGGGGTCCCAGGACGAGGGTCCCCAGGAGGGTGCCCGAGGCAGTGCAGAGGAGGACTCAGGGGCTGGGGGACAGCTATTTCTCCGCGTGCAACAGCCTGCCCTGCCCTGCGCCGGGGTCAGAAGAGGGAGGTCCAGACTTAGGGCAGTTTCCGCTCTCTCCGCCTCACCCGTGTGCCCAGAAGACCACCCACGGGCTTGCTGGGCCCACTCCTTAATGCGGAGACTGGTTTCATACGCTTTTCCCAGGTATTAGATTCTACAGCTACCTTTCAAGATATTCCGATTGATTAGCACATAACAGAAATACTCGTTTGCAGAAGACTTTTCCTTTCACATGCTTAAATGTGGGGCAATGTTTCTTTTGTCTTTCGTTCTCTTTTTCTGTCTTTCCAAATGAAAGCTCTGTTTCCAAAGATTCCCAGAAACCAAATTTAAATAGGGCCGATATAACGAGACAGACACAGCGGCAACATCCAGGCCCGTGCAGAAGGTGCTGAGAATCATCTTCTCTGTGTTTTAAAAACATACCGGATAAAACACAAGATGCATTACTCTCAAATGCCAGAACACTTTTTTTTGAAGGAATAAATAGTCTATGTTCTTGTACATGACTGAGCTAAAACTCTTTCTTGAATGTCGAATGAGACCCAGGGTCCAGAACCTTCAGGAGGAGATCTGGGGGAAGGGGAGGTTCCACTGTGACCATTACAGTTTGGTAATAAGAAAATACAGATTTTTTTAATTGGGAAAAATTTTTAAAAAACTGTAGAAAAACATGAAAACTTGAATATGTGTGTATTTTAAAAGCCCAACCTGGTCAATATTTGTGAAATAAAAGCCAACGGATATCAAATGAGCTCATTAAAATAGACACTTTTGTGAAGTCCATTTTAATAATTCTAAAGTCAAGGAATATTAACTATATATATATATATATATATTTTTTTTTTGGTCTCACAGTTGTTCAAATACAGTCAGCCCCTGTGTCAATCAGGGAACTCTGCTTACACAACAGTCTTTGTACCAACATTGGCCTCGAGGTGTCGCTCAAGCCAGAGCCTCTTACTAACTGTGATCTCAGGCTGGTACCACCTTCACGGGAGGAGGAGGATAGAGGGGAAGCAGCACGTGTTGTCTCCAGGGACTGAACTGCATTTGGGCAGGTTTAGGGAACAGCTCACTGCATTCTGCCACTGGTTTCGATTAGGAGCAACGTTTGAGACCTGGGAGTATTTAATGGCAACTGAAAAGGAAATCCAGGAGAATACGGTTCACACGTGGCTTCTGATAAGTTCTTTTAGAGCAGAAGCGCCAGTATTCTCACCTTTCCCCTTTTTACGTATCTCATGGAAGCTCACGGGAGACAAGGGGTAACGAGCATGCTCACGACTGGGGGAAAGAGGTATAACTGCAATCCATGTATTGTATTTCCCGCCCACTCCCGTTCTGGTTTGGACAAAATTGGAGAGGCCTGCAAACGCCCATCCCCATCGCTCTGTGCTACGACGCATGCGCGGAGGGCCAGCGGCGCCGCGTCTGAGACGCTGGGTGGCCTCACCTCTCTTGTTGTCCCAGGCGTAGAGCTCCTTTATCCCCAGCTCGTTCAGGGACTTGGAGAGCTCCAGCTCCTCACCGGCCACGTTGTCCCTGAGGAGCACCACGTGCTCCGGGCTGACGTCGCACTTGGCGCAGATGACTGGGAGGATGCTCTGCAGGGGAACCTCGGGGCTCACGCGCACCACCGCCTTCTGTGTGCGCAGGTAGTTCACCACCAGGCGCACCGTCTTCTGGAAAACACGGCAGGCAGAATTCCGTGAGCGCATCTTTGCACAGCTGTGTTTATACTAGAATGCAGCAGGGCATGATTTTGTGTGGACCGGGTCTTTCTTCCAAAATTCAGTGGGTCATGGGGGAAAGGGCACACTGAATAGGAATATCAAATGCCTGGAAAAATGAATTTACCTTCCAATCTCTTTTGCTAATGAACAAACTGCTACCAACATGGGGAAATGGACAGCAGTGAGGGTCTCAATTTGGAATCTAATATACACACTGTCTTTCAAGGATTCTAAACAGACCTGAATGCAAGGCACTAATACGTTTCTTAAAGGGAAGTGGTTTGGAATTCTTGTGAACAATCCAATTTAAAGGAAGAAAAAAAAAAAACCCTCAGAAAACAAGACATCACATTTTTGTTTAAGAAGACAAAATACCCACATAAATATATTAATATCTAGTATCATATATTTATATGAATATTGACACAGATACACTACACACATATGTATTTTAAGCTAGAAAAATATAACATACACTAGACATACAGATATAATAGGCATATAATAATAGACATCATAATCAGAAAAAAAAATCAATTTGACTAAAGCTGATTATACACGTCTACAGATAAAGTGACCCGTCAAAAATGCAATAGGCTGAAGTCTCATGCAGTCAACTTCTGTTTGGTCTTTACTGATCACCCACGTTGTTCTAAGATCCTGGGGAGTGGACACAGTAAATGTGTATTGAATAAAAAAAAACGGACTGAGATTCATCTCACTCCTTTCCAGTCTGAGTGCCAGGGTTTGATGAATTTTAGGAGGAAAAATGGAATCATGGATCTTTTCCATGCTTCTTAAACTGGAGTCATATATACACTTGGGCTCACCTGCCCCTGGGATTTGCAGCTGGGGTTCAAGACGGCAAGAAAAGCCACAGAATATAGATATAAAAAGGGTTTATTTCCTTAAACAGTGATTTTAATTGAAGAATTAGGGCAAACTCAAAGTATAGATACCACCAATTAAAAGTTATTAACCACCCAAACTTAGAGGACATGACCTGTTGGCCAAATTACCATGTTTAAAAATAGGGAAATTTAGGGCTTCCCTGGTGGCGCAGTGGTTGGGAGTCTGCCTGCCGATGCAGGGGACGCGGGTTCGTGCCCCAGTCCGGGAGGATCCCACATGCCGCGGAGCGGCTGGGCCCGTAAGCCATGGCCGCTGGGCCTGCGCGTCCGGAGCCGGTGCTCCGCAACGGGAAAAAAAAAAAAATAGGGAAATTTAGTAGGTATTACAATAAGCTAAAAGAATGAAATAGCATTGCTTTCAACTGGAGAGGAAAGATCTACAGCAAAGCCTTATTAAAAAGTACAATAGGGCTTCCCTGGTGGCGCAGGGGTTGAAAGTCCGCCTGCCGATGCAGGGGACACGGGTTCGTGCCCCGCTCCGGGAAGATCCCACATGCCGCAGAGCGGCTGGGCCCGTGAGCCATGGCCACTGAGCCTGCACGTCTGGAGCCTGTGCTCCGCAACGGGAGAGGCCACAACAGTGAGAGGCCTGTGTACCACAAAAAAAAAAAAAATTACAATAAGCAGCTGGAGTTACCTTTAATCAATACTCAAAAGCCTGGAATCTATGCATAAAATATTATCCAAATTGCAATGAGTATTTCTGACATTAGTATTTCAAAAGGGAACCCCTTTCTGTTTCCTCTCTCTAGGAAGCTGTTTACATCGTCTACATATTCCAACCTCTGCCGTGGACAGGAAGGCCTCCAGAACTCAGCTAGAACCTTTAGGGCTAGGCCAAGAGGGTAGACATTGGCTACCTGTGGTTATTTCAATGAAAATTAAGAAATGAAAAGTTGTTTTTCGATCACACTAGCTGCATTTCGCATGCTCAGCAGCTACATGTCATCAGTGGCTGTCACCTTGCCGAGGGCAGAATTATAGACCATTTCCATCTTTGCAGAAAGTTCTGGTGGATAGTTCTGCTCTAGACTGGCTCCTCTTCTCTGGTATGGAAAGGAGAAATGCTACACAACAAACGTTATTCAATGCGTGAACTTCGGTCTCCTAAAGTAAACTCAGTTTAGGGTCTAACTTAGCCCACCACACAAGTGGAAACCTCAACCACCGCGTGCGTTACTTATACAGCAGGGGCTCCGCCGGCCTCTCCTCAGCAGCTCCAGCACCCTGGGTCACAGGGAACTGCATACGGCCTTATACGACAAAGGGTCCCTCGTGCTACTGACCTCAGGCACCTTAGCGGGGCCAGCCTTAACCTTCGCTTCAGGAACTTTTTCTTTCAGAAATACGGTATGCGCATTCAGGGTCCCAACCAAAGTATTTGGCTTAAAATTCAAAGGCTGTTGAGTTTCTGAAGACCGGATCTCCAAGGCATGGTTGGACGGGTTCAGGTGGTTCTGAAGGCAAAGTTCAACCAGTAGGTCCATCATCGCGTGGCTGAAAGAGAAACAAATCACGGTCATGGGGAATGTTTGCATTCTCCCTTCTGCTAGCTGAGTGGGTTAAGACAAATGAACCAGTGGGTGAATAAGCAAATTGGCCGTCAGTACGAAGAAAGAAAACAGCTTCTCGTTAATTCCTCAAGCATGACTGCACAGTGATATCTTAACACTTTCAATACTAATAAACAACACTACTGAAAGCACCATCAGAATCAGAATAGCTGGGAAAATAGTTACATTTCTAGTTAAACCCATGGATATGTTGACCTGAATCCTATAAGGTCAGCACAAATGATATTAACATATGGGCATAAGGCATTAAATTTTCAGTTATTCACAAATATAGTGTATCTTAAACACTGAAATTTTAAGTTGAAGACAACAGCTTTCTTTTTAGCTAAAAAGTATGCTTTTTAAAGACCAAAAATGAAGAAAATTACCTTATTTGAATTTTTATAATTTCTAAATTTTAAAATTTTTAATAATTTTTATAATGTCTCCCATCACAGATCATTATTTACCAAGGGAGCCAAATAACAACTCAGCTTGTCCCAAAGAATGAAATAATCTCATTTCCATCATTTATATTCACCTGGTGGAATGTTTGTATATTTCAAGCTGACCTCTCTTTTCCTACACATTTCCTGAGCAGTGCGGCATAAACACCTCACGAAAGCGTAGGTCCTCTCCTGTGATCTATTTCTTAATCAGGAACTGGCACGGCAATAATTCCAGGTCATAGTGATGCTTTCCAGGTGTCTGGCGCTCAGGGGTGTGTAGACCTGGGACTCATGGTGCACCTGTAAAGGCACAGGTGCCAGCTTCTGCCCACCATTCGGTCATCACTCACCTTGAGGGCTGTGAGCTGCGGGGGCCCTGACACTGAACTGTGAAACCACAGGCAAAGCTGCAAAGTACCCTATTTCCCATTCACTTGTTAAAAATATCAATAATATTCTAGTGGATACAGAACATTTCCCAGCCATCTCCATGACAATACTTCCTCCCACCCGATATCCAGGAAGTAATTAGGTAACAGCCTATGTCTTAACCAGGGGACCCTGGAATCACCTGGGACGTTTAGGAGGCTCATCACCCCCCTGGCTCCTGGGGACTCTGAAAGGACATGCGGTGGGGACAGGGCAGCGCTAACCCTCACGTGGGCCACGCTGGTGGGCGTGCAGGCTAATGACGCTGTCAGCTCTGATTCCCTCGGCTCCGGGATAAAAATCATCTTTCTCTCAACGACAAGCATAATGCGTCAGAACAGGCAAGCAACATCACCAAAGACTCCAAGACACGAAACTCCATGGAAAAGCCTCAGCACAGAAAACAGACTTCTAACGATGCTAAAATAACGACCTGTTACTTGTTACCACGTACTATGTTTCCTCCATGGCCCAGAGCCATTCTGTGCAGGTCACACTGTTCCCACTTACCCTCACCAAGCCTGGGGGGTGGGGACCGTTATCCCCCAGTTCCCATGAGGGGGTGGAGCTGGGGTTGGGACCCTGGTCCCAGACGATGTTGACTGTCACTTCCCCTCTCTTATCTCCACCCACAGTCTACTGCCACCAAGTAAACCAAAAAGGATAAATTCTCCAACAAAGATTTGAATTAATCCTAGAATGTAAACCACAAAGGACACCAAAGCTAGTGATGTAACCTTCTGTTCTTCTAATTCAATAATTGGTAACATGTTTTTTTGGGGTTTTTTGTTTTTCTTTTTTGCGGTATGTGGGCCTCTCACTGTTGTGGCCTCTCCCGTTGCGGAGCACAGGCTCCGGACGCGCAGGCTGAGCGGCCATGGCTCACGGGCCCAGCTGCTCCACAGCATGTGGGATCTTCCCGGACCGGGGCACGAACCTATGTCCCCTGCATTGGCAGGCAGACTCTCAACCACTGCGCCACCAGGGAAGCCCTTGGTAACATGTTTGAAACATCAAATTTGACCTCCTGCAAGGGAGCAGGCCAGCTCGGGCTGGAGGGGTTTTCCTGCATCACAGAGAATAAACTCTCCTTGCCGTTAACAGAAGCTGGGACTTATTCTCGCGTGGACTCGCCGAGGAGTGATGTAGTACTTGGTTCCCGTCCGGATAAAGAATTGTACTTGGTTCCCGTCCGGATTAAGAATCTACCCTATGTATCGAGTGGATCTCCTCCGCAACTGGCCGATCGGCACCCACCCTGCTGCCCTCACTCTTCTGTGACCCTAACGTAGGACTCGGCTCTGCCCAGCGAAAGCTCTTTAATGATGAAGCTGCAGTGATGTTTTCAACACTGGAGGGTGGAAGCGTTTCTCAACAAAATGTTTGGGGGGAGTAGGGAAGGGAAGGAATTCCCAAGCAGAAAATTCTATGATGCTGGAGGCCTATTTCCTCAAATTGACCATTTGGGGAAGGGGGAAGCGCAAAAAAAACCAAACCACTGTAAGACCGTGATAATAAAACTCAACACCATACCCGTCATGGTATGTGCTTAAATTGTTCAAAGGGCACAGAGGCCATTACCGCTTCAGCCAAAGGGACAGCATCTCTTCCTGGGGCTGGAACCCAAGCCAGGACAGAGGGTTTCTGCAGGAGAGCAAGGAGGTTTAGGAGATGAGGAGAACTCAGGCTTTGAGAGCTGTCTGTTCTGCAGGCCTCTCTCTGTGTCTACAGAGAGTGACAGACAGCCTAATGCAGACTGACCTGGGCCGCATCTAAGAAGCTGGATACACAGCACAAGGCCTGATGTGAGGACCTGGGTCCAGAAGCATGAGCTCATCTCGCGTTTCCTGCAGGGCCTCCCACTCGAGTGATTCCTCCCCAGGCCCATTTAAAGCATGATCTGAGGAACTACTTTCCAGCACAAGCGTTTCTGGACGGTGTCCTCAGAAAACGG
This sequence comes from Tursiops truncatus, assembly GCF_011762595.2. Taxonomy (NCBI): domain Eukaryota; kingdom Metazoa; phylum Chordata; class Mammalia; order Artiodactyla; family Delphinidae; genus Tursiops; species Tursiops truncatus. The sequence goes on from NC_047042.1 coordinate 3,110,686, forward strand.
GGCCGGCTTCTCTGCCACTTCCATCGCACCATGGAAGTGGCTATTGGCTGGCATTTTAAGTCACCAAACTCCAAAACAGCCAGCCAGTTCTGTCTTTGATGCTACTGGAAAAAGTCACCCAGAAGGAAGAGGAAACCACAGCACCGTGGCAGCACCCGATGGCAGTCACGGAGGAACCGAGCTGCTGTCTGGTCCCCGGGGGTTTGGATTCACCGGACCTCAGCCTGCAGAGGATGAGAACTTCTAGCCAGGCGTCCCTGCGTGCCCTCCACAGGGCCTCAGCAGGTCCCGGGGCCACACAGGAGAGGACTTTCCAGAGACTGAAGGTGGCTGCCTGGTTATCCCTGCACACTCTCATTACCTCCTGAGCCGGACTCCCCAGGTGACTCCCACCTGCCCACAGGAGTACCAGCACCGCCTCTGATCCGCTGGCCCTTTGATGAGGGGTCGGGCATCTTTCCCTCCGAAGCTGGTTTAATGAAGGGACTCCAGAGGCATCCTAGGGCCACCCTCACCACTGCTCAGACCTGCCTCTCTGCCCCGGTTTCCTCCTCGGTGAGGGCGAAAGGATTGTCCATCCACCAGCGAGTCTTAAGTCACCCCTAAGTCACTGAGCACAGCGCCAGGCACATGGTGAGTGAGAAGTGTCTGCTGAATAAACGAGTGAATTGGATCCTGTCTTTGCTACTTGTGGTTGTGTGTGATGAGACGTTTTCCCTGGCTCAGGGCAGAGCATCTCTGCCGGGATGTGGCTGGACTCCATCCGGCTCTCAGCAGGTAGCAAGATATACTCCTTTAAAGCAGCACCCTCAGGGGATTGCCCCATAGAGTTTCTTACAAAGAAGAACACTAGGCAATCAGACACTCTCAGAGTGTCGAGAAAGACTCAGGTGGATTAAAGAAACTGACTACACCATCATCGCTAAGGACCCCAAGCACGCCCTCTGGTCTCAGTGGTCCCCCTGTATGAATGATGCTATGAACAAAATCATCTCCCCCCACATTCACACTGATCCCCCAACTCCCAGTGTGACCGTGTCTGGACATGGGGCCTCTAAGGACGCAGTTAGGGTTAAATGAGGTCATAAGGGTGGGCGCTAATCTGATGGGATTTGTGTCCTCAGAAGAAGGGACACAGAGAGCTCACTCTCCCTGTAACCCCACCAAGAGGAGGTCGTATGAGCACAGAGCAGGACAGTGGCCGCCTAGGACCAGGAAGAGGTCTCAGCATGAAATCACCTGCCGTCACCTTGACCTTGGGCTTCCAGCCTCCAGATTGTGGGAAGTAAATGTCTGTGTTCAGGCTGCCCCGTCTGTGGCATTTTTAAGACCGCCTGAACTAAGACAAAGACAGACACCATTATCAGGGTCTCTGCCTCCCTCTCTGTAATCCCAAGTTCAAGGGAAGAGTAAAAGGTAGTAACAAAGAGGACTGGTTACCCCAAACCACAGTAACAGGGGTGGTGGGTGGGCAATGACACTGATCTTTGGGGTTTCTCTCCATTGCTCCTCAAATATCCTTTCCGTTCCAACTTTTTTTTTTTTTTTTCTGCAGTACGCGGGCCTCTCACTGCTGTGGCCTCTCCCATTGCGGAGCACAGCCTCCGGACGCGCAGGCTCAGCGGCCATGGCTCACGGGACCAGCCGCTCCGCGACATGTGGGATCTTCCCGAACCAGGGCACAAACCCGTGTCCCCTGCATCGGCAGGTGGACTCTCAACCACTGCGCCACCAGGGAAGCCCTTGTTCCAACTTTTTAATCTCTGTTCCCCAAATGAATCTTAAGTGCTCCCAATGTAAGGATGAAACTTATTTTTCGGCATTTGTTTGTTTTTTAGGCGCAAAAAAGTCTTTTATACAGTATCTAAGCTTCTTTTGCTCACTCATTCACCCATTCACTTAGACATTAGGTCCTACTGTGTGCCCAGCTGTGGGGATTCAAAGAAAATAAAATATAGCTCTAATTCTCATTCGGTCTATCCGAAAGATTTCACATTTTTAAGGGTGATTAAAAGAACATGCAGAATGCAGCCTTCCTTGAGCCTTACACATTCAAAAATTCAATACTGAACATATCTACAGGTAATTTCTGCCCATCCCGAGCAACTTCGGTATTACTTCTGCAGTACTTGACATCAAGAGCACAAAGAAAACAGATGGGAATAATTTCAAATTTTATCCTTCACTTTGGATATTTATCGATTACGTTATAATGATACTTCAAACTTAAAGAGAAAGATAACTTGGGTTCAAATCTAAACAAAACACTATTCTTACAGCAGAAAAAGGGATTTCCCTCCTCTATTAAGTTATTTTTAGTTATTAAATTTATTTTTAAATTTAGAAAGTGAGTAGAATTTTTCTAGCTCTCTCTTTAAAAAATATTACTTTACAAATATGTGGAGATTTCCAAAAAATGGTTTGCGTGAGTCGGTGGTTTCAATAAGAAGAACCTGGTCTTCTTTCAGGTGTGGTTCTTTTTGAAATCCTGGCAGAGCGCTGGACAGGTCGAGGAACAGCCCATGCCAATCCTGCGCTCCCCAAATGCAGAGGGCACGTGGGGACCAGGCTGTCTGGGGACCACATGGGAGTCAGAGAGGCCAAGGCCCATTTCCGTCCGGCAGGGCTGACGGATGGACCTCTTCCTTCTCCAAGGGAGGGCGCTTCCATCTAAATCACAAAGCTTGCCTTGGCCAGGCTGCTGGGGCTCACTGAGGTGCTTACACTCACCTACAACTCCCGCTTGCTGCCATCGTGCCGGCGAGACCCTGGGCTCACTCTCGGGGATCCCGAGCTCACCCGGATACGCTGACGTCTGGCAGGGCCACGGCACGCACGGCAGCAGGGGTTCTCAGAGTCTAACACGTGTTCCGGAAGTTCAAGCGTGTTCAAGCCCAGATCGCTGGTCCCACCCCGGGGTTTCTGATTCGCTAGGTCTGGGCAGGAAATTTGCATTTCTCACAGGTTCCCAGGCGATGCGGCGGCTCTTGGTCTGGGGCCACACTGAAAAACGACTGCACCCTCGGTACTCATGAAATGAGCATTCAGTACCTAGCAATGACTGGATTAAAAGGTGCCACGGTGTCAAGTGTACAAATCATGTTAAGGTCGCTACTTCCAGATACAACGTTAAAACAATCTGCGTGCACTGTCAAATCATAGACTGGTTGAATGGGCCTAGTTTCTCGTGCGGGATCGAGGCCAGCAGGTGGCCCGAGCCCTGGGTAAGGCAGACTCTGGTGTTACAGAGTCAGAGCAAGTCCAGTGTGGCAGCTTCACCTGGTAACACAGAAGCGGGACATGGCAAGATGCTAGCAGGGCCTGCCCAGAGTGGGTCTGTTGCCCAGAGGCTGGGCTCTGGGTTTGAGGCCAGGGTCACGGGCAAAAATCCAGTCTTATGGCCGCTTAGGTCCTGAGCCCATCAACGAGGCACGGGGGAACAGGCCGCAGCAAAATGACCAGGGGGGCCTGCGTCTCAGGCACACGTCAGAAGCCCGGTCATCGGGACGACGGCACCAAATCAGAGAGTTGGTCACATCCTCACAAAACCGAAATGTCACCGGGGCCAGGCAGCTGCCCCAGCCTGCAGGGGGTCTGAGTATGTGACCAGGGAGAGAGGGAGTTATGCCGATTGGAGGGACATGCCTTCTCCAAAGGCGTTTGACTTGTAAAACTGTTGAAAACACACTGCTAGTTGGAACACCCTGACCTGGAGAGAGGGATTTCAGAGGATGGAGCTTGACAGTTATCCTCGCTGCATGGGATGTCGTGAGCGGCTGTCTGGACAGGTGTGGACGGGCCATCTCAAAAGGCGGTGCCTTCTGGTTAGGTTCTGGCCACGGAAACTTGTGTTTTCCTTAACTCCAACCTCAGCATCTTTGACCTCTATCTTGACATCTGACTTGAGAATCTAGAGCCTCCTGTATCCAGGTCATACGGGAGCAGGTTTTTCTGTGTGCTTCTCACTTGGCAGGTAAGTCAACCAGCCCCCTGGGGGACCTGGAACACAGCCTGGATAGCTTTAAAGTTCCCTGTCAGTGCTTATTTTTAAAATGCACGTAACATTTGCATGCTACCTTTAATGTAGAACTATTGTTCACTGTGTGTGAGTTAAATGAACGCTCAGATGCACCAGCTTTCTCCTGACTTGCCTAGCGCTGGGGAGGAACCTTGCATCCCCAGAGGCACGTGCAGTCTTGTCAGCGGCAAGTGGAGCCTAGGATGGCTTCCAGGATACACGCTGGGACCCGGCCAGCCCTCGTGTCCAGGCCGCGCATCTCCCCTTCCCAATCCGGGTTCCAGCAGCAGTACACTTCCGCCTTCTTGCACAAACTGGTCCTTTTGCGAATGCTATTTATTTCCTTCTAGTTGCTGGGACGTCCTCCTCCCAGGGTCTCATGAAAGCTAAGTGTTCAATATGTATTTTGCTCAATGAAGAAATGATCATTTTCATTTTTTTAGTCTCTCGGGATCCCACAAAAGGAGACTGCCTCTCGGGAGGATGGGTTTAGCACCACATCCAAAACCGTAACAGCACCTTTTCACAGGATAGGCAAGGAGTTGATAATCGATGGTCTGCCCCTTAACCAGGCTACTTCCTCACAGGAAAGATGCTTATAAAGAAACTTAGTAACTGGAGGCTGTTGATGAAAATTAAGGGATTTTTAAGGCAGTGAAAATACTCTGCGTGATACTAGAATGGTGGATACGTGCCATGATACATCTGTCCAGACCCAGAGAATGTAAAACACCGTGACTGAACCCTGACGTAAGCCATGGGCTTTGGGTGATGATGACATGTCAGTGTAGGTTCATCGATTAGAACAGAGGTACCACTCTGGCGGGGGAGGTGGATAACGGGGCAGGTTGGGTGTATAGAGGGGCAGGGGGTATATGGGAAATATTGCTGCTTTCCTCTCAATTTTGCTGTGAACTTAAAACTGCCCTGAAAAATAAAGTCTTTTAAAAAACAGTATCCTTTAAGTGAAAATGTAAATCAAGTTAAACCAAGCCTATTATTTGGAGAATGGTCCTCTTCTGGCAGCATCCCCAGCATCAAAACTGCCCTTCCCAGCTTCACCCCCTTCACACACTGGTGCTGGAGAAGAACCAGCTTCCTTCAGGCCCCGGAGCCACGAGCTCACAGGGAGCAGGGTTCAGGCCACGGGGCCTTGCTGAAGCTGCAAGCCAACCACACACTTGCTTTCTCTGTAGGGAGCGTGGCCAGTACCTTGATGGGCAGGTGATGCAGGACAGACCAGGGTTGGGCTCGCTCACCCCTCCCCTCCCCTTCATCTCGGAACAGGTGAACTCTCTCCAGAAGGGATTCGGAGGACGATACCTGTGCCGTGGGAGTCCTGTGTTGTTTTACAAGGCCGGGAACCTGCAAATCCATGCACGGTTGTAAACTTGGCTATTATAAATGGGGTCTGACAGCCCACAGAGGCAGGACTAAACATTTCCTCTCTCCTGCGAGGGAAATGCTTGCCTTCTCCTGTCCTGGGCCCCTCGGGCTCGCATGCCAACTGGACGTGAGTTAATTTACCACATCAGAATGACATGGACCCAAATCTCGATTGCTTGACGCCATCTATGAAGCTCCCTTTTGGCAAAGGGCATTTTCTCTTCAAAGCCCTTCTCTTTACTTGTCCCCCAGTTAGAGTGATGGGACCAGCGGTCTCCTGGCAGTGGCTCTGAGCAGTGCTGGTAGCACCCTTCCTAAAAGGGCACCAGAGCTTCTTCCTTAAGAAAGTTCCAGAACACCCGTTCCCATGTCTCATCTAAGAACATACTGAGACTTTTACTTACGTTTCTAAATCCAAAGGAAACTTTAAAAAAAGAGAGAAAGAAAAATCACTGTCATATGCAGAATGGAATCATCAGACTCTAAGTACTAATGTGTTTTCCTTGTGAGAATCTTTCATGTTTGGAAAGGTAGTTAAGGTACTGACTGTAAATTATAAACGACTTGCTTATCCTGCGGAAAGGTGGACATGTTCTCTGATAAAATGGAAGAGAGAAACCACACTGATAAACGATTAGTAGATCTGGTTTCAGCAAGGGTCAGGAATGTGACTTGGGCCCACTCTTGTATTATTGAAGAGCAGGACACATAAAACCAATTCCCAAAGCAAGAAGCTGCAGCGTCAGCAAGTTGCAAGCCGCTAAGGGAGCCCACAGGTTGCTGCGGGAAACCCTTGGGGAAGGGATGAGTATTTACCTCTTAGAAAAGAGAGAAGTATTTTAATACTTAATCTCTACAGCTGAACCTATTCTCACAGCCGCATTGCAAAATGGCACAGTGATAACTTCTACTCTGAAAGAAAAAGAAAATTAAAATTGGAAGAATGTGTTCAGCTTGAAAACATTTTTCAAAATAATATTTTTAATTTACAAGTGGGCACTCTATCTCTCCTCATGCACTTGTAAGCTCGGACCTGTGTATTATTTAAGACACGACCCATGAGTCCATTTTCTTAAAAGGTATGTAACTAGACAAAGAAGCCATGGTTTCACAGGTGTATACTTAGCCACAAACTCAAGCTGTACACATGAAATATGGACAGTTTTTATATGTTAATCGCACTTCACTAAAGTGTTTATTTATAAATGTAACTAGAAATTGGGCCAAAAATATAAGAATGGTGAGTCAACTGAATACAGTCACTAATAAAATTACACTCGTCTATTAAAGTAGTTTGTAAACCTATGCAAATATGGCCTGCTTCTCAAGTTAAAGTTAAGTGGGAAAAGCGTATTTAGAACAAAGACCCCTCTGTAAAACAAGAAATACAGACACTTTAGAAACCTGAATGTCTCTTGCGTGAACCCTGCCCACAGGAGCTACTGCCTTCTGTGGGCGCTAGGCCACAGGGATCAAGGTAAGTCCTAACTTTGGGGTCCAGAGCCTTCTGCTGGTGGGGTGGTGGCCACAAGGAGAAGCCCCACAGAGGAGCACACCCTGGTGCACCCTGCTGGGAACACTCTGGAAAGCTGCTTGGCACCCCTTTTAGAGTTGAAGATGTTGTATCCTAGGTACATATCAATGCCTGGAGAAACATTCCTTAACTTTTTGTACACACAGCCCATAAAATAATTTTTAAAACTTATGTACCCCTTTGCCAGTAAATTGTCACCTGGAATTTTCCTTATAAAATTTAATAGTTGCAAAGGATGTAATATCAGGTAGAATCAGAATACTAAGATTTTAACATAAAACTGTTGTATCACTATTTTCAATGTACCCACGAGAATAAAAACACCCAGAGTGATGTGATTTCCACCATTATCCATGTTTAAAAGACTCGAGCAAACTTTTTTTAAGATTTAAATATTTCATATCATTTCTTACCTTCCTTGGCTTCCTAGAAATACGACTCCCATTCACTCCTGCCTCAGAATTATACAAAACTATTTTTATGCTTGAATGCTTTTATAATTGATCACTCCATCATATTCTGCACAATAAAATGTCTAAACATGTAAGTGGAATTGTTTTCTGTGATTTTGTTAAAACTTTTTATTATGGATTGAGCTACTAACAGTAGTGCGGAATTGCTCAAACAGTATAATTACGATCTATTTTGATAAGTATCAAACATCAAGTTAGAAATTCTATCGGTAATAACACCCTTCATACTCTTAGTGGAGTATTACCAGTGCTTCCGTCCTGCCTCTTACGGCTGGGAAGGGACGGGAAGAAGAACCAGCATGTGAGCTCGGCCACAGGTACCTTCACAGGCAGATCAGCTCCAAATGAGGGTGCGGGTGGGAATCGAGGGTCTGGAAATTGATTCCCATCAGTGTCAACTCCACGGGTCGGATTTTATTCCTTAATCTAAACCTGCATTGTTTCCATTCGGAAGATTGATAACTGACGGTACTCATACTTCCGAGAGTCAGTCCGTAAGTGGCCCGAGGATGGTCACTCGGGGGGCTGCCCCCGGGCTGTGCAACTTCAGGGCCAAGGATGCCGGCCCCACCTGTGGTGGTGGTCACCTACTCGGAGGTGCTTATGGGCCTGAGAGCCCCCTTCCTTCTGAGCCCACCTCTAACAGGAGTGAGCTGCAGTCCTAAGGATGAGGGTGTGCGTGGTGGCCCAGCTGGCATGCAGCCGGGCCGCCTGTGACACTGCAGGTTGTCTCTAGGCCCAGATTTACACCCCAAGGCCCTGGTCCAGCCCAACGCGGGAGGATGCGCCCACTCCTCAGGTCTCGCTGGATCTGCAAACTGGACGGCAGGGCCCTCCTCGCCGCGCCCAGGCCCTTACCTCCCGTTGACCACACTCTTCTTCTCCAGCCCGCTAGGCAGCACCACGGTCATGGCCACCACCCTGCCGTCCAGCGTCTCCTTCCTGCTGAGCAGGTTCTGCGGGGGGCTGGGGGACGCATCACGGGAAGGTCTCTGTCCTCTGTGCACGTTGGGGGTGGTGGGCCCCCCGGGAGGGGGCGGAGCACGAGCCTTCATCTTCCTCCTTGAAAGGTGAGAACGAGAAGGACTGAATGAGGTGGCAGCTTCCAACCCAAAGTTAGCAAATCACTTGTCGATGGCCAGCAGCTCCTAAGGACCTTTCCTCCTAATTGTCCAGTCTTATAAGTGCTTAAGGCCTTCTGAGTTGCACAAACTTTTAAAAATCAATATATTACAACAAGGACCTACTGCATAGCACTGGGAACTATATTCAGTATCTTGTAATAACCTAAAATGGAAAAGAATCTGAAAAAGAATATATATATATATATATATGTACACACACACATATACGTGTATGTGTGTGTATAACTGAATCACTTTGCTGTACACCTGAAACATTGTAAATCAACTCTACTTCAATTAAAAAAATCAATATATTAGCACTCTTCAACATAGAGAAAATGGACAACTAAGAAAAGTAGAGGACGCATCATTTTTTTTAATTGAAGTAGAGTTGATTTACGATGTTGTGTTAATCTCTGCTGTACAGCGAAGTGACTCAGTGATATGTATATATACATTCCTTTTTTATATTCTTTCCATTATGGTTTATCACAAGATATTGAATATCGTTCCCTGTGCTATGCAGTAGGACCTTGCTGTTGATCTGTTCTCTATATAAAAGCTTGCATCTGCTAAGCCCAAACTCCCACTCCATCCCTCCCCCACCCCCTCCCCCTCGGCAACCGCCAGTCTATGGTCTATGGAGGACGCATTTTTGAAAGTAAGCGTTCCTGGAAAGAAACAGCCTAAAATGTGTTCCCCTCCTGGGAGTGGGCTGGGGCAGCAGAGTTTGCTTGGACCAGTCCTTTCTGAACCATTGACTGGGTTACAAATCCCAGCTAATTAAGGGGTCTGCATTGCTCTAGCTGAAACCGCTGGATCCACAACCAGCTGAGAATCTGGAGCCCATGGGTCCACGGTATTGAGGATGCGACAGGACTACATCAGGAGGTACTAAATAAGCCAGAAAATCCACCAGACCAACACCCGCAGACACGGGCGCTGTGGACGGAGGTGGCAGTTTAGTGGCAGGGGCTACAAGTGATGGTATTTTAGCACGACACCTGCTCCCCCTCTGTTTTCACCTTATTTCCGACTGTGCTTTGAATTCTCAATTCACCTTGTAGATTTCTAAACACCTGTCAATAAATCACCCACTCTGACGAACATTTTTAGAAATTCTTGTCTCCTCCACATTATTCAGGGGAGGCAACGGACCTTACTTTGTGTAGGTGTTTTATTTTATATTTAGGTACATCGGTGTTTTATGTACAAGTACATATATGTGTACGTATGTGCATGTGCATGTGATGTGTATGTATATACATGCACACATTTATTTATATGTTTCTTATTTATACATAAGAATCTTATTTTACAGAGGCCCTGGGCATTATATAACAAGAACTGGCATTTACTCAGCATCAGGACCTATGCTAATAATACGCTTAGGAAGCTCACTTCATTGAAAATATTTTGCAGTTGAGAACACTGAGTGTCAGTAAGATCCTAGCTCCCCCGAAGCCCGGAGCAGGGGTGCAGAACAGGTGTGTCTGGCTCCCAGGGCCTTGCCCCTCCCCACCTCGCTGTGCTCCCGCCTGCCCTCTTCCAGAGCGAGGAGTCACAGAGAGGCCACGTGAGCCCTCAATGTTGAACTTCTCCTGCAGAGCAATGTGCTGGGGCACTCTGGCCCAAAGCATCAGACACCAGAATTCCATTTCTAGGAATTTATCCTAAAGAAACAATCCCACAGGAATGCATTGCGGGAGGTTCAAAGATACTCAGTACAATGCAATTTATAATGGCAAACGTATGTAAGATACTCTAACCACAGGTCAGAAAGAGAGAATTTCAATAAATGATGGTACTAAAACAATGTTATACCAGTACTGGTTAAATATACTTTTTAAAAGCAATTTTTATTTTATATTTGACTATAGTTGATTTACAGTGCTGTATTGGTTTCAGGTATACAGCAAAGTGTTTCAGTTATACATATATATATATATATATATATATATATATATATTCTTTTTCAAATTCTTTTCCTATTTAGGTTATTAAGAAGAATCAATATTGTCAAAATGATTATACTACCCAAGGCAACCTACAGATTCAATGCAATCCCTATCAAATTACCAGTGGCATTTTTCACAGAACTATAACAAATAACTTTAAAATTTGTATGGAGACACAAAAGACCCCAAATAGCCAAAGCAATCTTGAGAAAGAAAAACAGAGCTGGAGGAATCAGGTTCTCTGACCTCAGACTATACTACAAAGCTCAGTAATCAAAACAGTATGGGGCTTCCCTGGTGGCGCAGTGGTTAAGAATCCGCCTGCCAATGCAGGGGACACGGGTTTGAGCCCTGGTCCGGGAAGATCCCACATGCCGCAGAGCAACTAAGCCCGTGCACTACAACTACTGAGCCTGTGCTCCAGAGCCTGAGAGCCACAACTCCCGAAGCCCGGGCGCCTAGAGCCTGTGCTCTGCAGCAAGAGAAGCCACCACAATGAGAAGCCCGCGCGCCACAAGGAAGAGTAGCTCTCGCTCGCCTCAACTAGAGAAAGCCCACGTGCAGCAAGGAAGACCCAAGGCAGCCAAAAGTAAATAAATAAAATTAAAAAAAAAAAAAAAACAATATGGTACTGGCACAGAAAAACAGAAATATAGACCAATGGAACAGGATAGAAAGCCCAGAAATAAACCCACACACCTATGGTCAATTAATCTACAACAAAGGAGGCAAGACTATACAATGGAGAAAAGACAGTCTCTTCAATAAATGGTGCTGGAAAAACTGGACAGCTACATGTAAAAGAATAAATATATTTTAAATGTATATAAGTTGATGTTCCAAAATGCTCAATACAGACATTTTAAGAAAACAAACTTTGAAATATTATTTGTTTTGAGAAATACCGTTTATAAGAGAAGTATGCATTACAGCAATAGATCACAAAATAGTCTAGAAAGACAAGGCAAAGAATTAGTAACAATGATCTCTGGGTGATGGGTACCATGACATTTGTTTTGCTATTTTCACTTCTATGCATTTCCTAATTTTTTCTATAATATCACCTCTCTATGCATTAGTTGTAAAATGAAAGAGGTCATTTAAAGTGGGGAAAAACAGCAAATAGGGTTCAGATGAGGCCTCAAACCATCACTGTTCACTTCACTGGCCAACACAAGACTTAGGAATGACACCTGGGTTTCATCCTCTACCCTGATAAGTAGACATAAATTAATTCTCTTTTTTTCTTATTAAAAACCTTATACCTACATCATATTTTTTATAATTTTTATGCTTTATTCTTATTCATTATATATTTTTTCCTTTAAACTTATAGAAATAAAGATGAAGTAGGAAACATATATTGCACTGGTCTAAGGACTGTGTAGTATTAATTCATTTATTCCTCACAATAACACTGTGAGGAGGGACTGCCATTCCCGTTTTATAGATAAGGAGTGTGGGCACACCTTTCTCAGATTACAGACAATTTGTTTCCAGAGCCTGAAGTTTTAACCAGTGCATCCTTCAACCTCTATTAGGAAGACCAGATATCGGCCCATTATACAGATGGAAAAGTCAAGGCAGAGAGACTGGTTATGTGTTCCTTCATTAATCAACCATAGGTCTCGGCTAGAAGTCCAGTCTCTGAGCAGTCCACCTGCCATTAGCATTACCTCCCAGAAGCACTTTCAGGAAAAAATCATTTTTAGGAAATAAATATACTTTCCAAGTAAACTACATTTTATTTCTGGGTACTAATAAAGCTGGCTTTACAATGGAATATTACTCAGCCATAAAAAAGAATGAAATAAGGCCATTTGCAGCAACATGGATGAACCTAGAAATTATCATACTAAGTGAAGTAAGTCAGACAGAGACAAATATCATATGATATCACTTCTATGTGGAATCTAAAATATGATGCAAATGAACTTATCTAAGAAACAGAAACAGACTGACAGACAGAGAACAGTCTTGTGGTTACCAAAGGGGAAAGGTGAGGGGGAGGCGTAAATTAGGAGGTTGGGATTAACATATGCACACTAATATATATAAAAAGATAAACAACAAGGATTTACTGTAGAGCACAGGGAACTATACTCAGTACTCTGCAATAACCTAAATGAGAAAAGAATCTGAAAAAGAATAGATATATGTATATATATAACTGAATCACTTTGCTGTACACCTGAAACTAACACAAGATTGTAAATCAACTATATCCCAATAAAAAAAGAAAAAAAGCTGGCTTGAAGGCTTGAACTCCTTCAGAACACGCTGAATAGAAAAGGAGGCATTTGTTCATTCAGCCAGCACTGCGATGGGGGCAAAAGAGGCAGAAGAAATGTCTACTGCCCCAGATTTTTCCAAATAAATGCTGTCCCCACCACCCAGAGTCAGCTTTGGAACACTGTTTCCATCCCCACCTCCTCCCCATGTCTACTGCTGCACCCCCAAGCCCTCATCACTAACGTCTGCACAAATGCAGTCTCTTCCTACACCCCAGCCTCCTGCCACCCAATCCTACTGTGACCCCCTCATTCCACAAACACGCACTGAGTGCCACCATGGATGCCCTTCATCTTCTCACGCTTTGCTCTGTACATACATCCCCGGCCACACAGAGACCAAGACGCTCCCTGCGGCCACACAGAAACCACGATGCTCCCTGCGGGCTGCACGGATGCCCAGGAAGGCTTCTGTGGGTCCAGTGCTGTGTCATGTGCCCATGTGTGAGTGCACATGTGTGCATGTGTCAGTTGGCCAACACTGAAAAAACTAGAATGTTTCACAAGAACACAATGAATTTCTGGCTTCTTTTGAAAAAATTAAAAATCAAAGATCTGATTGGGCTCTGAACACCTTCACAGCAAAACCCAGCTGTGTGTGGCCATCTGGACCCGTAGACTCCGGGCCATCACACACCTGTCCCCTGTGCAGCTGTCACAACATCCAAACCACAGCGGTGCCTGAAAATCAGGGCTCTCCACGGACCCTCAGTCCCGGCCCCTCTTAGATCTCCCCCACTTGGCTGGTAACAGGACACTGGTCCCTGGTCCTGGAAGCACGGAAGTCCCCCCTTGCCTTTGCCTCACCATCTGCCTTGGAGGTTTTGATCCCTTGAAGACACAGCTCGAAACCATGTCTCCTGAGAAAGCTCCAGGTGCTTCTGGCCTCCAGACACACACGGCTGAGCCCAGGGGTCTCTACCTGCATGCAGAAGCACCTGGGAAGCTTAAAAAGTGTTTACCTGCCACCACGAACCAATCAAATCTGAGTCTCTGAGAGCTGGTTTATGTTAACGATCACATCTCTTTAGAACAGAGGCTCCTGTCTTGACACGGAAATGGCATATGGTTTTAGCTGTGATTTTGTATCATTTGATAAAAGCAACTGATAGAAAAATATACAGTTAATATATATGTTCATAACTTCACGAATCTGTTTTTATTTCACAGAATAACATTTGCAGATTTTCAGAAGTGCACGTGGAAAATTTCACACCAAAAGTGACTGCCTGGGGTGCAGATGGATTTGTGGACCTGAAACCAAGCAGGACCCTGTGGGGCTCCTGGGCACGGAAGCCTTGTTTTTAGGGGACAGACTCCAGCCTCCATGCCCTTCCCTGAGTTCCAAAGGGCAGGTTCAAACAGTTGCTAATCAGGGAAGGGAGGGGATGCAGAGACAAGGGAGGAGCAGTCAAGAAACAACAGTGTAGCCTTGGGGCAGGGTCCTGGGTCCCCCTCAAGGGATACACAGAACAATATCTTTAAGCTCTATATAGAACTAAAACCCCCCCAAAATGGAAGATATTAGCATTCTTCATTCCAGAGAAGATCTCATCAAGAGACCACCTGAGAGCAGATTAAAGTAACCAGAGAAGCCCATTAGGATAGAGCCGGCCTGAGGCCAGTTTAAGGAATGCAGGCCCCGCACACACCCTGATCTTGATCAGCAACCCCCGCCCTTGAACCGTCACTATAAAACTCCTCACCAGATCCCCTCGGGTTGGGACACACAGTTCTGAGGGGTACCAGCCTGCTGTGTCCCCCTGTGCCTGGCAAAGCAATAGATCTATTCTTTCCTACTTCACCCAAAACTCTGTCTCTAAGATTTGATTCGGCACCAGTCCATACAGGCTGAGTTTTCAGCATCAGACCCGCTTCAGAGCTTCGTGTGTGTCCGCGAATGTACAGACCCCAGGCTGGGAAAGCTGCCTGTCGCCAGCCTAAGATCCTGGACGCAGAGGTCCCACCCGCACTGTGATTAATCTCTTTATGAGGCAAACAAGAACCTCATTTCTTCCACTATTAGTTAATATCTCCAGAAGGCAGCAGGTGCTGTACGAAGGCTGTCTGTACGCTCAATATTTAGCACACTGCTCTTCATATTTGTAGGTTCTTAAAAATGCTCATTGATATTGATGTTGGCAACAGTGAAATTATATCAGTTTCAGCCTACAAGGAACTCAGCAGACTTATAAAATCTTGAGACAACAATGAAATTGAAGAACTCTGCATGGACCGCAGTGGTGGGGTGTCCACCTACAGAGGAGGCTGTGAGCAACCCTGAGGATGTGCAGACTTTGGAGATGAGGGAGCAAAAAACGTGTATGGTGGGGGAGGAAAAAATACTGTAATGCACATCACAGAACGAGATGTCAAACAGCATTGATGGGCTGACTATACTGCCAGACAGTGTACCAGAGTGCTGTGGGTTTTCCAAATATGCCTTATCTCTTACTCAACCATAAAAAAGAATGAAATCATGCCATTTGCAGCTACATGGATGGATCTAAAGATGATCATGCTAAGTGAAGTAAGTCAGACACAGAAAGACAAACATCATATCACTTACATGTGGAATCAGAAAAAAGATACAAATGAACTTATTTCCAAAACAGAAAGAGACTCACGGACATAGAAAACAAACTTATGGTTACCAATGAAGAAAGGGTGAGAGGGATAAACTAGGAGTTTGGGATTAACATACACACACTGCTATATATAAAATAGATAACCGACAAGGACCTACTGTATAGCACAGAGAACTAAACTTAATATTTTGTAATAACCTATCTATAAGGGAAAAGAATCTGAAAAAGAATATACATATATGTGTTTGTGTGTGTGTATATATATATATATGAAACTGAATCACTATACTGTATACCCGAAACTAACATGATATTGTATATCAACTATACTTCAACAGCAATAAATAAATAAATAAATAAATACTTTGTCTCATCTGACCCTCATAGTCTAAAGGATAAGATCTCCAGCTCTCATTTTACAGTTGGGGGAACTGTGCACAGGTGGGTTCTAAATAAACAGGTATCCCACAGATACTTGGGGAGTGCCTAAATTACTTCTTTCAAGGTCCCCAAGAAAGAGGTCGGGACCAGAGGATGGTTTTGTGTCTGTTTTGTCTGGATGAGGGGCCCAGCTACTGCGGGAGGAAGTTCCCAGGTGGGACGCCGCTGAGGACCTGGCTGACCCTGCAGCCAGCGGGGTCCCTGAGGCCTTGGGAGGGGAAGTCAGGAGTTAGGTGAGGGAGGCAGCATCCGGGGAAACAGTTGGAGAAGCAAGCCTGGAGAGGCAGCAGGTACAGCCCCAGGTCCACAGCGCGAGGGCTGAAGTGGAGGACAGGTGGGGTGGAGAGAGGATGCCCGGACACAGACGCCATGAGGGAGAAGATGGGCTGGGGTCGTGGGGAGGCCACTGCACGTCACCCAGACTCCTGCAGGAGGCTCCACAAAGCCCCACAGAGGATGCATCCTGGGGGTCGGCCAGCAATCGGCTTCCCATGGATGGAGTTCGAGATGACAGTGACACTCCCAGTGTTAAGTGGAGTGAGCACGGGCAGAGGGAAAGGAGCAACCGAAGACCTCTCTCAGGACACTCTGGGGTCCTCGCTCTCAGACCGGGCACCCCTGTGGTCCCAGCCACTGAGAAGCCCTGGAAGCGGTGTTAGTGCGTGCAGTCTGCAGGGTGACGGGTCTGCAGATTTAGGGTGGGGCTGCCAGGAGGGACAGGGGCACTGAGAACTCAGCTGTGGCCTGAACCGGGCGCCTCCTGGTCTCAGGTGGGAGGGCCAATCCCCATCCTCCGTTTCCCCTCAGTCCACTGTGACTGGCCCTCACACCTGGACAGGGGCTGACCTGGCTCTGAGGCCACACCTGGCCACAGCAGAGAAGAGCATCTCTTAGGTGGTCCTGTGTGTGCACCTGTGTTGTCTCAGGGGAGTTTCCTTCCTGGACCTCAGTTTCCAGGTCGGTGAAACTGGGGGCTTCCAGTTCTAATAGACTAAGTCACAGAAAAATATAAACCCAAACTACCACCATTATATTACATTAAATTAAGCTGCAGTCAGGACTGGGGTGGCCACGACCAAAAAAATCAGAAAATAACAAATAATGGCTAAGACATGGAGAAATGAGCACCCTTGCCCACTGCTGGTGGGAACGTGAATTGGTGCAGCCACTACGGAAAACAGTACGGAGGGGCCTCAAAAAATTAAAAATAGAACTACCATGCGACCCAGCAATTCCACTCCTGGGTACATACCCCAAAGAATTGAAAGTAAAGACTCATGTACACCCATGTTCAGAGCAGCATCATTCACAATAGCCCAAAGGTGGAAACAACCAGAGTCTATCAACAGATGATACACACTGTGGAATATGATTCAGCCTTAGAAAGGAAGCAAATTCTGACACCTGCCATAAGACGGATGAACCTTGAGGACATTAAGCCAACTGAACGAGCCGGTCACAGAAGGACCCCTATTGCCTGATTCCACTTATAGGAGTTCCGGAGGGCAGCCAAGTTCACACGGGGGCAGGAAATAGAAGGGTGGTTACCAGCGGCTGGGGGAGGGGGAGACGGGTAGTTTTGTTTGATGGGTTTAACAGAGCTTTTGTTTAACAGAGTTCCGTTCGCTGAATGGTTCCAGACGGAAAAACGTTCTGGAGACGGTTGCACAACAACGTGAATGTGCTTAACATCACCGAACTGTATGCTTCAACACGGGTCAAAAATGGTACATTTTACGTCATGTGATTTTATCACAATTTAATCATTGCCTCCTAATAAAATTAAGTTTTCATCCTAATAAAATTAGACTTCATCCTAATGAAATCGTTTTATCCTGGTAATGGGATCAGCTGGTACTGTGAGTCTTACTGCCAGGGCTCGCTCCTTCTTGGGGGCCCCTCAGCCTCTGTCCCACCACCCACGAGAAGCTTCTCTGGCTGGGGGGCAAGGCGGAAGATGCAGGACCTGACAGGGGTGGAGGCTCATGGGCCCCTTAGAGGAAAGGGAAGGAAGGGGTGAGGCTGCATCCGCCCAGGGGAGGGAGCCCTGAAGGGAGCAGGGCCCGAGGGCAGCGAGGCATCTCTGCTGCCCCCCCATCCTCCTGCACCCCAGGAGCATCACAACACCTCAGGCTGTGTGTTCCAGGGTGTAACCGCGGGCCAGTTCAAGAGCAGAAGCTGCCCAGGTGCACGGACCCCCCCAGGCCCCTCCGCTTATGAGCAGCATCTCCACACGACGTGGTCGCAGCACCACTGACCTCCTCTGCCCGGAGGGACCACTTCGGACCACCTTCACTCGGTCCAGGGAAGCCGAGGTGCTGACCTTGGAAGGTCTGTGCGGGTGTCGGGCGTTTGGGGTCACCTGAGTCTGGGAGCGTGTGGCCGTCAAAGGGCCAGGTTTGTGCCCCAGTCTGAGGACCCACCGGGCAGGGACCCAGGGCCTGGCCCCTCCTGGGCACACCCCGGGAGGCTCTTCAGGGCATGAGCTGCTGAGCAAGCCACTCACCTGCCCTCTGCTCCCTCCAGGAAAGCAGCTGGGAGTGCCCGGGCAGGAAGGACTTAGCAGATGAAAAGAATAAAAATAAAAACATTCCTGGCATCTCAAAGGTAATCCATCTTAACACCATCACGTAAAAACATTTCTGGCATTTCAAACAGCATCAGTCAGAGCTCCACACTGTTTTATCTTAAAACCATCACATAGTTCTGACCCAAATGTCAGGGCCATGTCTGCTAGTTACCACATCAGCGGGGGCACTGCCAGACGGCTTTTTCTGCCCAGAGCCCTTCGGTGTGAATCAGGAGGCAGAGACGCTGCCCCAACGAAAGGCAGCCGATCCAAGACGGTGTGGGCTGTGCGTCTGACACCGTCTGGGCTCAGTGAGCGCAAATCCCAGGGCCGGGTCCAGGCGGCTGAATGAAAACCGACCTCCAGGCCGTGGCTGGCACCCAGCCAAGCTGGAGGGGCCCGGGCAGGCAGGGCTGCAGCCTGAGAAGAGAACGTCCACACAGCTCTCTACTTCCCTGAGCACAGTCCCAAGGGCGCTCTGCTCTCTAGTGTGACTCTCCACGGATGCCTAGGCTGGTGCCCGTTCCGCCGAACGAGCAGCCTGCAGGATCCCCGCCCATTTACCATGCTGGCAGCCCGGGCAGGAAGCGGGGTGAACAGCGTCTCCTGGAAGGGAATTTCAAAGTGCAAAGAAATTTGAAGCCCGCCCAAATTTCAAAGAAAAACCAGACCAGGCTACTCGTGGTTCTGATCCGCCGGTGAAGCAAGCTCTGGCTTGGTGGGTCTGTTGGCGCTGCAGGCAGAAGGGGTCACCGTTCTCTTCTAAGAGTCTTCCCAAGCAGAAGTTTGCTTCCTCTCCGAAGAGTCAGAAAATTGGACACGAGCTGCCCTGGTTCTCAGGGTCAGGTCACTTCCAGGGTCACCTGGATTCTCCTCCAGCTCTTGGACGCGAGGTCTCTGCTCATCCCCAGGGAGGGAGCAGCCCCGAGGCTGCCAGGCACTTCCGCTGAGAGTCAGTGCAGGAGGCCTGGGGTTCTGGGCAAATGGTCCCGGCCGGCCGGCCGGCCTCCTGAATCTGACTCTGAATTGAGTCACCTCCTTGGGAGTCGTGGGTGCAGCAAAGAATTCAGTGATCTGGGAATCACTGGTTTGGAGGAAGCATCAGAGAAAGGCGGGCAGGAATGACAGGCTTTTAATCATACTATCACAAACATTATCCTTCACACCTAAAGACTTAACTTCTCCTACGAGCAGTGCCACGCGTGTCTGGGAAGACAGTCTTCCACTAAACAAATATGTGGTGGTCTCATCACATCCCATCCTAAGATCGATGACCACAGCTGTAAGTCACCCTCCACGGGATCACGGTCCCCAAGGCTGGGCATCAGCTCACGTGACACAGGAAGAAGGATGGTACAGCCACAAGGGCACGGAAGGCAAGAGTGCTCCGCAGGGACTGGTAAGGGCTCTTGATTTAGGCTGAGTTCACAAAGTTGCAGGAGATGATGTGTGAGTGGTGACATAAGCAATCAGACGGAGGTGGTAAGGACAAGCGTGGGCCTGAGGCTGTCCCCAGCAAGGACGGTCATCCTGACGGCACCAAGGTGGGGAGGGGCCCGGGATGTGGGCACATTCCAGGAAGGCTGGCATGTGGTGAGGCAGGGGGATGCGCACAGACTGGGTTAGGGAGGGACCCTGGGTGTGCGGAGGGGGAGACGTCGGGCATCTCCTATGAACGCTGAAGAACAAAACAGGCTCTTCTCGCAAGGCACATGATTCACACGTGCACACGCACCCACACGTGCACACATGTACACACACAGCTCTGGAAGGCAAGTTCACAAACAAGTGCAAATTTAAGGCAGCTGACCATCAGACCCAAAGGAGAAATCCCACCCTCATGAGAAACAAGAGAGGGGCAGGGGTCAGACAGAATCAGGGGCAGAAAGATCTACGGAAGCAGGACTGCGGGAAGGTCGGAGACGTTCTGAGAACGGCTCCACCTGGGCGAGGATCCCGTGTGCCTGGCGTCAGCACCCTGGCCGAGATGAAGACTAGGGTGCTGGCCTACCTGGTGGAAACGCACCTAAAGGGTGAGGTGTGCAGACAGCCCCAGGGGACACACACTCCCCTACATCCCACCCTAAAGGGAAGGCCGTCCCGTCCCCAGCGGTCTCCGGTGGGGTCTGAGGGTGGACACTTTATTTCCCTTTAAGCCCATATGTCTGTGAGCCGGGCTGGCGGGGGGTGAAGGTGAGGACACGCAGGCAGGTGTGGGCGGGGGCAGCATGCGCATCTGTGCTCGTGAGGACCTCAGGGTCTACACCTGCAGCTACCCGCGCAGCGAGGACTCAGCACATGCTCAGCACGAAAGGGAACCAAGTCAAGTGCTTCTGCCCTGCTTTCTGGCAGAAGAAACCTGACTTCGTGACACTGACAGTGCTGGTTTCAGAGCTGCCCACTCGTGGACACAGCAGCCTAGGAAGTGTGAACGCATACGCCAAGGCTTTTCCAATGAAGGCACTGAACACTCACAAGGGGCGGGCCTAGCAAACACTCCGGGATCTGCCCAGGAGGCCGGGACCAGCCGCAGATGTTGTGGTCTCGCTGTTGTGAGGCTTGAACTAGGTAACATACGTAAGATGACTGGCCCAGGACCCGGTGAGGGGCAGGTGCCCCCAAGAGGTCACGTGTCCGTACAGGCTCTCACGCCCCAAAGAGGGTATCTGACTGATGAAGAAATCTGCGACGGACTTAGTACTGTGCTAAGTTCATTTCTAGCCGGAAGGCACACAACGGCTGCACAGAAACAAGATGAGGGCAGAATGTGCTTGAGGATGCCTGTTTATTTCTTCTTAAACAGACACTTCACAGATTTTTGAGATAATTCTTGAATTTTTAAGTAAAACTTCTGTGCAAGAAAATTTGTCTCTGTAACACTTTTTTTTTAAAAACTAAAGTATACCAATCCCTGAAGATCTACAAAGGGATTCATTGGCAGCCCAAAGTGCAGAATATTTTTTTTTGACACGTGTAATCATTTCAATTTTTTTAAAATTAGTAGTAGCCTACATGAGGTCATCTGCATTCTACTCACTGCCACACTGCTCCCCACCAGGGCCGGGTGGGGCTGGGGACATGCCAGCAACAGAGAATGAAGGACTTCTGTCCCCTGTACCATGAGGGGTAAGGGACCAAGCCCTGCATCGCTTCAGTACCAACTAGCTTTTTCTTTGTTGTCTGAGAACGACATGAAGACCCTGGCCTTTTAATTAGCTGTGTGTACTGTTCAACAGGCAATGAGGACGATTTCATGTAACTGCTCTTTAGTTTCATGTTTGGGTGCATTATGAAATGTATCCAGCAGATTAATGGCATCTGTTTAAGTTATTTGCATTAAAAATAAAAGCCATGAGTCAGACAAAGGCAAATACCATGTGATATCACTTATACGTGGAATCTAAAAGAAGGCTACAAATGAACTTATCTACAAAATAGAAACAGAGTTACAGATGTAGAAAACAAACTTACGGTTACCAGGGTGCAGGAGGGGGGAGGGATAAATTGGGAGACTGGGATTGACATATACACACCACTATATATAAAGTCGATAAACAGCAAGGACCTACTGTACAGCACAGGGAACTCTACTCAATACTCCGTAATGGCCTATATGGGAAAACAATCTGAAGAAAGACTGGATATATGTAACTGATTCACTTTGCTGTACAGCAGAGAGTAACACAGTATTGTGAATCAACTCTACTCCAAGGAAAATTTTAAATAAATAAATGAAAGCAATCATGAAGATGGTGTCTATGTAAAGGATGGTCATCCTCTTAAAGCCAGAAGATTGATGTGCACGATAAGAAGCTGAAACACAAAGGTTTAACTTTTCACATTTAAATGGAATGTTGGCGGTTTCAGCTGGATTTCAGCCACAGAATGGGAGTGAGAGCCGTGACTCAGAGCGAGGGCTACGGGGCAAGAAGCCTGGTTCCAAGCCTGTCTCCTCAGCATCCCATGTCCCGCAGTGCCTGTCCCTGTCCCGGGGGTGTCCCTGGCACTGCTCCTTCCTCTGCGTGACCCCTGTCAGCCTCACCCACTCAGGAACTGGATTTAGGGGAGGGACTTGGGTCACACCCGGGAAAGGCCTTGAAGGGGGTCAGCATGAGGGAAGCGATGGACTGCTTCTCTTTTGTAAACGTATTCACCCAGTTTCCCTTCTGCAAGGTATATTCTACAGTTTTCTCAGGAAATTCAGTGAAAGTTTAAACACATCAAGTACCTGCGTTGGCGGAGCCCAGGTGAGCTCTGGGCATCAGCCAGAAGAAGGGCCTTCCGCTGCTACCGACAACATCCTTCTGTTTATCCTTTCATGGGTCAGGAGATCCCAGGAGAAAGTGGAACACAGACGTCAGACCCCAAAGATGACGCCAAATATAGGCTAATAGAGTTGTTAGAAATGAGGGGAAAACACACCGTGGAGGCAACAAGGGCAGGAAAGAGTGGTCTTCACAACGGTTGTCAATACCTGAAGTAACACGGCACAGAGCAAGGGCGTGTCCCCCCTGCCACCCCAGCCAGGGGCAAGGGACAGAGACACCACTGCTAACAAGACCCGCCTTCTGGCTGGGACACAGAGAGAGCAGTTCCAGAAAGTTTGGGGTGGTCTGGGATAGAATCCCAATTGGACAAAATCCCCCTCCACGTGATTCCCGTGGGCCCCTTCCCACCCCTCACTCCTTCTCCCTCTGCTAGATTCTGCACTCAAGCCATCATTTAAATCACAGATCGCAGTAGCCACCACGTCCTCGCTTACGTCCCCCCAGCGCTGCGGCGCAAGCACACCCACCTTGCCTGTCCCAGCCTCTTCAGTCCCCCCATGCCTCCTCCTTTGCTGCCTTGAATCAGCAAGCTCTCCCTCGTCGAGGGCTTCACACACTGTTCCCTGCCGGAAATGCTGTCGCCTCTCCTCACCCTGGAAGGCGCGCTCCTCAGAACGTTCTCTCCCCCATCCCTACTGCGACCCCGTAGAATGTTCTCCAGCAGAGCATCCGGCCAGTGTCTCTCACAGCGCTTCTCCCAGTCGGCACTCACAGGACTTGGACCGGACCATGTAGGACCAGCCACGACTCTAGACTCTAACCCCACGACTCTCTTGGTCCCAGCAGAGAAGGTAACTCAGAGACTACTTGCTGTACAAATGAGTCAGCTCCCCTCTGCTGTGATTCAGCTGCGTGTCACTGCCCTGTTGTGCGAGCATCTAAGAGAAGGTGGACGTCCCAAAACCCAGGCCAACACCCGGGGACGGCACGGCACTGCGGAGGGAGGGCAGGATGGGTGCGAGGGGGTAGCGAGCCCTCCCCAACCTCCAGTAACAGCTCCCACGCCTCTGAGCCCAGCAGTAACCGGGGTTTTTAGCTCTCAGTTTCTGGACGTACAAGCCAGCCAAGTCCCAAGCACTTGGCATACATACGTTCAGTCCTCACAACAAGGGCACATGCAGGGTTACTCTCCCCACTGTACAGACGGGAAGACTGAGGATCCGACAGGTAAGGGACTCTCTCGGGTTCACACTGCCACGGGTCCTCCTGAGCCACTATGCACCCCCGGCCCTCTCCCTAGTTATTTCCTGAAAACAAAAAACCCCAGGGTATCCAGCAGCCAATGCTGAACCGCCCAGGCTCTGTGCCATGTGCTAGAGGGTGGGCATCCCGCAGGGGCCACTGAGTTGAGGGGGTGGGTCGGGAGGCCCCCGCTGGGAAAGGTTCCTGGCACAGTCTGCTGTGATGTGGGGTCCGGACCAGCCTTGTCTAATAGAGCCCCCGCGGACGTCCTTCAGTGCTGAGGACACACGAATCACAGGCTGTGTTCAACATCCTCACGGAACAGAGGATGAGGCAGAGTCCCGGAGAGATGGGCAGACTGGCTGACGGCGGGAAGGTTCCAGGTCAATCCTCAGGGCTCTCCGAGCCTTTAGGATCAGGATCTGATGAGGACACGATACACCAAGACCCCTTCACGTATGTGCACGCGATTTCTGCAGACCGCTGTGAGTCATGGGGGCCCCAGGTTCGAACCCCGGTGATGCCTTCTCTCAGGGTTCAGTAAGTACCTCGCGTCATCAGGGTACTATTCCTTCCTAGACAAGAGTCCTTTCTAATGAAGGAGGAATGAGGCCAGTCCCTCTGATGCTTTCCCTACCATGTTTGCCTTTAAAAACAAAACTTAGGACAAGGGAAACAGTCAACGAAAGATCCAGATACATGTACCCACGGAATTCTCAAATGAAGAGGCCATCTTCAAGCGGCAGCCTGAAGGAGAAACTGCATCAAGAGAGGAACACCAGAGTCCCAGTAAACCAGGGGGAAATGGGCTTCCCGTAAAAACACTGCTTTTCAGGGCAACGGAGAGACACCGTCCTTTGGAATTCTGCCCCAGAACACCCTTTCATAGCTGCAAAGCACCTGCCAGCCCTGTGATACACTCTGCTGTATGCGGATCTGGCGAAGATATTACCAGCTGTGTGTCCTACAGCAGACGACTCTGTCTGGGCAAGTACTGCCACTTGTCGGCCTCAGTTTCCCCAGGAGCCAAACGGAGAATGATTTCAGTGTTTATTATGGGGTTCACGTGAGGATTAGACAAGATGACTCAGGAAGTTTCTTGCAGGGCACTCAGTGACTATAGCTGTTAAAATGGCTTTTACTGTTATTAGCAGGTTTACTCTTTGGGACAAAAAAACAAGCCTCCTGCCTCTAACAAGGGCAGAGGAGAAGCTGACTCCTCTAGGTGCCCCATGAAAGCTCATTTGTGCAGCAAACGCATTCAAAACCAACCAAGAACCCCTACTCACAAGAGACTTTCACCGTCGTGACCTGGGGCTGGGAGAAGCTTTCAGTAACCCAAAATGAAACGATTAGCTTTCTTGATGGGGTTCTCAAAGACACAATAGCAAAAGCTATCCGTAACACTCAGCAAACTTGACACGCGGGCCCGTGTACATGGGAACATGGCTATCTCAGTGCACATCAAGTACATATTCAAAGAGCAGCATTTGAGAGCTGAATCCCACAGCGGTTACCCAACCCCCAGAAAGTTAAGAAAGAGCCCGTGGGTGTGGATCACTTAGCCGGCGGCCAGGACTCCACGATGGAGCTGCGCAGAGCAACTCACGCCCCGAGAATCAGATAAAACCACGAGTGACTGCATCGCTAAGTGTTATAGAAAAAGGATCTCTCCTTCCAAAAAATAGTCTGCACCAGTTTACTGAGGTTTGAACATTCTTATCAAATGAAAGGAAACAGATCCGAGGAGAAAACTTACTGGTTCCCAAACCACCTGGCGATGTGCGCACACATCCCAAGCTGTGCCGGCCCCTCCTGGAGGCTTTGCTTTGCCCCTTTACAAGGAGCAGGGGGCACCTTATCTCACGGCCAGCGCGGTCCCAACAGCTCAAGGCAAGAGCCCGTCCCTGGAGCTTCCCCGGACGGGAGCGCAGGGGAGAAGCAGAGCTGTGAGGACATGCAGAGGCCTCTGATCCAACCAGCCTGTGACTTATTCATTAAGGTGCCACCCAATGCAGGGCTTCCTCCCAAGCAAGCCCGCGGTGCCACGCCTGCCAGCTAAAACGGTGCTCCTGAGTCCCCCGCCAGGAGCAAAATCAATTTGCCTTGGCTCACCTGGTCCCAGGCTTGACCCTTCTAATCCAGAAAACAAACTGAAAAGGACCGAACGATCTGGGAGGAAGAGCAGAGCTGTGTCTTCAGCAAGGATGCCTGGCAGCTACCCGCTTCCTTCTGACAAAGCACGCCCACCACCTTCTCGGAGCTGCCGGCACGGACATCGCAGGTGGTCCGTCGGGGAGAAGCGTAATTATTCTTTGAGACACAAGTCAGACCCTCACCGTGGCTCACCAACCTTGTGCGACCAAGCATTTGCTGACTCTGCCTGAAGCAAGCCTTCCCATGTCCCAGGCACGATTCAGCACCTTCTGTGGCTGAAGAGCCTTTCTTTTTCTTTTCTTCCCCCCAGAAGCTATGTCGTCAGAAGCCCGCTGTGTTCCTGCAGCCACACTCCGTGCGGTAGTGAGGCTTCTCAGGCTTGAAGGCCATATTCAGTTTCTACCAAATATCACTGTCCCAGGATCACAGACGAGCTGCCAAACAGATAAGGTGGCAGACGCGCCACGAGGCCGCAGCGCCCAAGGGTCCCAGCGAGGGGGCAGTGGGCTTGGATGAAGGGATCTGGCTGTCAGGACAACACCCTCCCGCTTCGGGACCCCACAGTCAGCTCTGCCTGAGCTGCAAAGTCACCTGAGCTTCCTGCCTCCAGCCAGCAGCCCCCATTGTTCTGGTCGACTTCCTTCCCCGCAAGGGGAGGCACAGCCAGTGCAGCACAGCTCCAAGGAAGCAAGGAGTGTGCCGCCCCCCAGGAGCCCCCCAGTGAGACGCCATGTCCTCCGAGCTTCCGCACTGCAGTGAGGCCTCATCCACACCTGCCACCATCTCACACCCACCACCTCCAGAGACTGTGCAAGTCTGCTGGCTTCTAGACATTAGAAGCCCGACAAAGAGCCCCTCCAGGCAACACTTTCTCTGCCACCGCTCCTTGTAGGTTAGTGCTTCATTATCTTCTACTGCATTGTCATCTCCTCCCCCTCCTCTCCCCCTCCTCTCCTCTCCTCCCCTCCTCTCCTCCTTCTTCCTCTCCTCCTCTTCCTCTCCTCCTTCTTCCTCCCCTCCTCCTCCCCTCCCCCTCCTCCCCTCCCCCTCCTCCCCTCCCCCTCCTCTCCTCCTTCTTCCTCTCCTCCCCCTCCTCCCCTCCCCCTCCTCTCCTCCCTCTCCTCTCCACCCCCTCCTCTCCCCCCTCCTCTCCTCCCTCTCCTCCCCTCCTCCTCTCCCCCTCCTCTCCTCCTTCCTCCTCTCCTCCCCTCCCCCTCCTCCCCTTCCCCTCCTCCCCTCCCCCTCCTCTCCTCTTTCTTCCTCCCCTTCCCCTCCTCTCCCCCTCCTCTCCTCCTCCTTCCTCCCCTCCCCCTCCTCCCCTCCTCCTCTCCCCCTCCTCTCCTCCTTCTTCCTCTCCTCTCCCTCCTCCCCTTCCCCTCCTCTCCTCCCCTTCCCCTCCTCCCCCTCCTCCCCTCCCCCTCCTCTTCTCCCCCTCCTCCCCTCCCCCTCCTCTTCTCCTCCTCCTCCCCTCCCCCTCCTCCCCTCCCCCCTTTCCTCCTTCTTCCTCCCCTCCTCCCCTCCCCCCCCTCTCCCCCTCCTCCCCTCCTTCTTCCTCTCCCCCCCTCCTCTCCTCCCCTCCCCTCCCCCTCCTCTCCTCCTTCTACTCTCCCAAAGGCTGTGCCAAGCTCCCTCTTGGCCAGGCTCAGCCTGTCTCCTCCTGCTGCATCCTTACTCAGGTCACTGTCCTCTCTCGGGGACTCTTACCGTAGACACTAAGGAATCTCCTCCTTCACCTGCCCTGCACACCTTGAGTCCCATCCCCACAGTCTGAGAGGAGCCTTCCTCAAGGACAGCTCCTTCCAACCACCCTCCTGGTGCAAAGCCCTCAGCGGTCCCCACTGCCTGCTGGGTTAACCCCAGACTTCTCCACCTGCGATGCCTCCATCCCAGCACTGTTTCTGCCACGCCCCCAGGTCACCCTCACTGGGCTTACCTGAACCTTGGTGCTCCGCACACAGGCTGAGGTTCCCCACCCAGGCCGTCCCATCCGTGAGTCCCTCACTGGCGATTGCACGAGTGAGGTTGAGAAGGAGAGTCACAGGACTCAACCGTGCCCGTGGCCAGGGTGGGGGTGGGAGTCGAAGGGGTGAGTGGGAGAGAGGACCCCAAAGGAATGACAGGGAGAGGGTGGACAGCACCCAGGCTCACATCTCAGCATCACCGCTCACCACGTGACCTTGCACAGGGTATGCAGTGTCCATCTCCTCCTCCAATAACGGGCTCATATAAAGATGCAGTGACTCACTCTCTGCAGGCCCGAGCTCAGGGCCTGGTGTCTGCGCCCCCAGCTGGTAACCATCATAGTGCAGGGTGGAATGGGACCCTCCCGATCTCACACCACCACGATGCCTCACACTGGGATGAGGACCTCACCCTCTGGTCCCCCTGCAGGTCCTGGCATAGAGGAAATCCCACCTGCTGCCCATCCCCCCTCCACAGAGAAGAGAGATGTCACCAGGAAACAAAGGGTCTCTATTGCCAGCGTGGCAGGCTAGTGGGACATCACTGCGCCCTACCCACTCCCCACCATCCGGCGCTTGGCTACCCCGCCTCAAACCACAGAGCCACCCACAGGGCTGGGCTGGGGGCCGACGCGCGTGGAGCTGCAGAATTGCAGGCCTGGGGCTGCCCGGGAGCGCTGGGATGCATGTCCCTGGGGCTGGGGAAGTTCAGGAACCAAAAATGATGCCTGTTTGCTGCCTCACGAGATTGGGAGGGAGGCTGGCCGGAGCTGCCAGGTCAGCAGGTGACAGAGAGGGTCAATGATGGGCAACCTGCAGTCCCACTGGTCGGAGCCTACGGACTGGACTCCCAGTTCCTGAGGCAGGTGGATGCTGCAGGGCTCGACCCCCCAGAGGGAGGCACCTGGACGTGGAGCTGTCCACCAGGGCTGAGGCGGAAAAGGTTGCGGGGCCCACGAAGCAGGAACGGAAGGGCCAAAGTCCCTGGACACTCACAGATGAGCCCCACAGGAGGACAGGGCAGCAGGGTGCCTGCTGCACCCAAGGGTGCACTGACCGGGTAGCAAGGGAAGAGCACAGAGCACCCAGGAGGGACAAGTGCCGGCTTCTTCCTCTACTGTCTGCCCCGCACCCAGGCCATGGGGCAGCACCCAGGGGCCCGAAGAGGAGCCTGACAGTGGACGGGGCAGCGGCCTCCCCAGTGGTGCCACGGTGAGTGGGGAGGCCAGGGTGAGGGGCTACGGAACTGCATTTCTTAACATCTGACAAATGAGACCGTTCTGGTGGGCGACAAGACTAGAGGCTATGGGACCTGCCCGAGACATAGTCCAGGAGGAGAGGATGGCAGAGGCCTGACACGCGCTGACTGATGGATTCCATACGATGTCCACGGGTCCGACCTGTTCCACAAACGGGCTGCACACCCTCATCTTCATCATCGTTTTCTTTTTTTTTTTTTTTTTTTGCGGTACGCGGGCCTCTCCCGTTGCGGAGCACAGGCTCCAGACGCGCAGGCTCAGCGGCCACGGCTCACGGGCCCAGCCGCTCCGCGGCACGTGGGATCCTCCCGAACCGGGGCACGAACCCGTGTCCCCTGCATCGGCAGGCGGACTCTCAACCACTGCGCCACCAGGGAAGCCCCATCATCGTTTTCTTCGTAAAAAAATGGGAATGGGCCAAAAATGAGAAGGAAGGAGAGCAGTAAAAAAAAAAAGAAAGAAAGTAAAGGACCGTCATGAAGACCTAGTTTCTTCTTGGAGAGCAGAATTTGGAATTTGCCAACACCCACCTGAATGTGGTTCTGGAAGGATCGGGGAGGAGCCATACTGAGGGTCTGGACAGCTGAGCCCAGCAGCAACCCGGCACCACCCAGCACGTCCCCGAGGTCTGGTAGCACGGCTATTCTTATTTCCCAAAGGATAAAACCAGCAGAGATTTTTATGACTTTCTCCTACATGTTTATTAAATTTCTTCCTGGGCTGTCTGGCCATTAGTAGCCATATCCTGTGAAACTACCAGGTAGGCTGTGTGCAAGTTCAGTGATCAAGGTGATACGTAACAGGTAATTACAGAGATGATCAGGATAAATTATACAACACGTCACTATGGAAACGGCAAATAGTCTATGACACAAGAGCTATCAGAGAATATAAATACAAACAGCAATTCCATTACTGAATATGCAGAATAAACGATGACAAACATTAATTAAAACAAAACTCTTGGGCGTCCCTGGTGGCGCAGTGGTTGAGAGTCCGCCTGCCGATGCAGGGGACACGGGTTCGTGTCCTGGTCTGGGAAGTTCCCACATGCCGCGGAGCGGCTGGGCCCGTGAGCCATGGCCGCTGAGCCTGCGCGTCTGGAGCCTGTGCTCCGCAACGGGAGAGGCCACAACAGTGAGAGACCCGCGTACCGCAAAAACAAAAAAACCCTTCATGGTTTAAGCACATTTGGGGGGTTACAACAGACATCTAATTATCTGTCGTGACAGAAAACCCCTTGGTTTCACACCAGCCTCCAAAAGCACACGCTGGCCAAATTAGCACTGATTTCAGCTCAAAAGACCTATGGCAAAACCTATGGTTTTCCTCCCGATTCACTGACAGAGCTGGCAAGGGGCAAGAAATACCAATACGCCATCCGTCACAAGTAGACAGTGATTGGCTTTCAACAAGCCATACGGCTATGTTTTTTCCCTTCAGTGGGAAAAAAAAAGGAGCAGGTCGGTATTAAGTTCCTCCCGGCAAAGTGTGAAAAAAAAGAGCGAAACTGAGTAGGAATCCCGAGATAAAAAAGGCAGAGCAAGAAGCTAGCTGGGACGCCACACGCTCTGAAATGCATCCCTTGGCTTGCTGATACGACTGCTCCGTTTCTACTTACTTTTGTAAATAACTGAAAAGCAGTGAAATCCGATGAGCCAGCTTTCAGCACAGCTACTAACTGATTGGGACGGAATAGCGCCCTGAGAATTTCTCGGGAAAACGAACCCGACTCCCTTCACTGGAGTCCACTAACTCACCCAACCATGGTCGCCGATGCCCCTCGCCTGATGTCTGCCTCCCAGAGAAGCTCTGATCTCTGGGCCTGAGTCTTCACGCCTTCATTATCATTGGGAGGTTCCTGCAGACAAACTGCAGATTTGCTATAAAAACGCCTAAAGTGTGTACCTGCTACCTCAACTGTACTCACCTCGCGGTCTTAGGTCTGCCGCTGTTATAAATAGAATTTTCACTGCCCACAATACAAGGAAATAGCACTTTCTCTAGGCTGACATTATTTTATTTTCAAAGACGCCTTCAGTAAAGACAGCAGAGAATGAAGGCAGGAAAGCACAGGCAGAAATAGAGGCCGGCTTCTTGATTTTTAACTGTGAGGAAGAGAGCAGTACAAAAAACCAAGAAGGTCCACTGGGCATTACCCATGTCAGTGACATTAGGGCACCATGCTCATATCAATTAAGACTGGTCTTAAATTTGGAAATTTAGGGGGTAGATATTACCACAAAAACTGTTAACTTACAGTAAAAAAAATAAAATACTTTTGATAAAGTTTAAAAAGAAATAGAGGCCAGGGGTCAGTTTGTTTCTTATAGGGACCTTTCCTGGGTTCAGAGCTAAGCGCTGGGTGCCTTTAATTCTCCTTTGAAAGTGTGACACTTGATAACCTCCTTGTGAACTGTTTCTCAAAATAGGGCCTGGGCCCCGCGGCCGATCCCTGCGCTGGGAAAGCTGAGCTGGGAGCCTCCACGCTCTGCTGGATCAGCCCCTCCCAGGCCGCACAACTGGCACCTTCAGGCCTGCACCACCCGCTGGCGGGTGCAGAGCTGAGGGGCCAGGCCTGCCTCCTGACACCCAGGGTCCGAAGCAGAGACGGTGGGGAAACGCCATGCTTGTGGAACCCAGGGCTAATGGCCCATCCACCCAGCGCTGGACGGGGGCCTCTGGGGTCTCGTCCCCTTGTGGAAAGGAAGTGGGGAGGCAGGTCCTCCTTTGCGTCGCTGAACTAGCCCACTGCCCTCCTCCCACCTCTGAGGGGATCTGTCTTGGTCCCGCCTTTAGCCTCCATCCACCTCAAACGCCAGATCGAAAAGCTGGGGTGGACACCAGAATTTTTACTGCAAGTCCGTGTTTTCCAGGGAGCAATCACATCCCCTCGACTCAAAGCCAAGCACCTGAAAGGGAGTCTTTGATGTCTGACCTCGAAAAGCTGTCCCTCTGCCCACCACCTAGGACAGCTCCCAGCCTCCCAAACCACGGGCCTGGGGCAGAGCCTGGTTGGAGGGCCCACAGTGTGGGACCCCTTCTTTAAGAGAGAGACCGGAGAGCACACTACAGAAGTCGGTCACGGCCAAACACGGGCAGCCCTGACGGTCCAGCCCCTGGGGCCTGCCAGGGTAGGGGGCCGGCCAGCCTCCCCAGCCCAGCTACCCCTGCTCTGGGCTCTTCCGGCCACCATTCCACACCCAGGCCCACCCCAAAGCCAGAACACGTCAGTCTGGCTGAACAAAAAGCCTTTGACTTTCTAAGCATCAAGGAGAAACTTAGCAGAAACTCAGGTGTCTCCCCAAACTAGGAACTGCCCTCTCCAGCAGGCAAGGGCCTCTTTCAAGTAAGCGGGGCCTAGTCTGCTCGGTTTGTCTTCTGAGAGAAGAAAAGGGGTGCTTCCTGAAATCCAAACTTCCAACCTGCCAGGCCGTCCACAGAGACCAGTCAGGACTCACCCTCCTGCCCAGTGGGGTGCAGAGGCCTCACAGGGAGTGTGGGAAGGTCTACAAATGAGAAAACCCGGTTCCTGTTTGCAAAGGACTCAAAATACAATGGGGGATTCAGACGTGGGGGGATTACAGACGGAGAAAGCAGGATCTTATGAGATGTGCAGAGGAAGAGACGATGAATTCTTCCAGCACAGAGAACCTCAGCCAGTGGCTGCAGTTGGCAGGCTTATGGGGAGGACTGGAGGGGGCCCCCCCAGGGAGGGGAGCAGTGGTGCTGGGTGGGGACTGCCCTCCCGGGCGAGCAGGCTTGAAAGAACCTAGACACCTGTCCCCTTCCAAACAAAGCAGCTCGGGACTGACAGCTGACACCCTGTCGTGTAGCAGATGCAAGCTCGCAGCCCCTCGGACGAGCCTCAGTTCAGACAGCGCCACACAAAGGAATGTGGGCACTGGGGGTGGGGGGCGGGGCGCCGCTTGGGTCCCGGGTCGGCTCCACACCAGCTGTCCCCCTGCAGCTCAGATGCCTCTCCTGGGAAGAGGACCAGGGGCAGCTCCCCCCCACCCCGCCCCGCAGTGAGGGGCACAGCACGTAAAATAAAGTGACCGAGGCATCTGGCACACGGACGCACTCGGGGATACAAGCCCACCTCGCACCTGTCTCATGATCCAGCCCCATGGCAGCCAGTCCCGCCCCCCAACCCCAAGCCCCTCCCCAGCCTGGACTCACTTCCTGACTCAGGGTGGCAGCGGCTCCCTCTTGAAGTCTGAGCCCGCCAGGGATGTGCTGGGCTGGGGACCACCTCATTCTGTCCCGCACACTGGGTCGGCACCAACGCTATACCTGGCTGCCCACCTGGCCTCCGAGCTGGTCCTGGGAGGAGCCCCTTTCCCCAGTTCCGACAACCGCTATTCCTTGCCCTTTGCTCCTTTCAAATCAAAACCGAAATGAGGAAGCAAGAGGTCCAGCTGGGTGCCTGGAGCCCGAAGTCTTTTGTAACCTAAAGCTCGGCGGAGCTCTCCTTCCCTGGGGTCCAGAATCCCCCATCCAATCCCCACAGCCTCGTCAGTGTTTACCCAGATCTCAGCGAAGCCAAGTGGCACTCGTTAGTGACTCTTAGAAGTTAAAACTTAATATGCTTTCCAGCTTGATTCCAACCTGTTAATAGGAAAAATAAAGCTTTTGAACAAAGCTACACCCTTCTCTACATCCTCACAACGATTTGTCCACAGTTTTCCCACTATGTTCAACAGAAAGTTACACTGAAAATTTACAAAAACCACTTAAAATGCAGCTAGCAATAATGCTGAAAAATGAACTCAGCTAAGATGTTTCAGCTGAATTCACAGTTAAGCTTTGCTGATGTCAATACACCTAAACTATATGGAGATCAACTAAGTCCCTCTATCATTGTTGTCACTTATAGAATAGAAAAGGCTGTAGTAACAAATTATGCTGTACATCCCCACAATTCTGTCACTAGCTTCTGAAATCTGAATGTGGTATTACCAAAACATATAGAATTATCATTGTATTTTGTCCATTCTGGGACACCTAGGGAAAAAGAATTAACTTTCAAGAGCTGCCGTTCTTTCAGAAACATTAACATGTTAGCAAAGAAAACAAAAGATGTATTAGAATAGGGCAATATTTACAGGGTGCTTTAGGTAATGACCAGGTCCCCAAGGAGGAGTTAAGTCCTAGAAGATTGAGGGTCATCTTCTGTTTCAAAGCTGTGGGTAGTCTGCTAAGATCCCAACGTGCAGCCCAGGGAGGGATGGCTGATGTCACAGGTGCCTTTGTTGACACCTCAGGCTGCCAGGACTCCTGCCTGACTCCCCTCCAGGACCACAGACACATGGGAGTCAGGCAGGAGGAAGAAATTCCACCCACCTAGGTGGTCACGAAGCTGACAGTGGACGGACTCCAGGCCCTGTTCCCTGCCCAGGTCGGGGGTCAGACTTCCCCGTGAGGGCAGAGTCCACATAGCCATGACCAGCCGGCTTTGAGAGCCTCCCTGGCTCCCCAGGTAGGTCACCTAACATTTACCCACACGAAAGCCCTGTGACTAACGTTCACAGTTGGCAAGTTTCGGGCAGTGAGGGTCCTTCCTCTGGAGCAGGGACAGCTGGACCTCTCCGTGGGCCTTGCCCTTCAGCCCCCTCCCAAGCCCGGCCCCATCAGACCAAGACCCTGCCCTTGCTGGGGTTTCTCTAAGAGGCCCTCAGCACGTGCACCTTCCCGGGAAAGCCCCTCTAACGAGAGGGGGCGGATTTCTCACTTTCCACGTCAAAGCCCCTTTTCAGTCTCAAAGCTGCATCCCAGGGCAGACAGCTGTAACCTACACAGGGGTCATTCTTTGCCCTCCAGCGCTGAAAAAAGCACAGCATCCAACTCAGCTTTCCAGGACCTTTCTTATCCTCGGGGGAAGGCGGGGGGAAACGCTCGGTTTCTCCCAATTTTCCTGAGAGCAGGACACCAGCAAATGCTGGAGGCTGGCAGGCCGACATGGCCAGAGGATGAGAATCTATCAGCCCTGACCCTCAGCTGCAGGGACAGAGCGAGAGGACCAGGGCACCCATTTGGGGTCACACTCATGCCATATCTCTCCGCAAACTGAAATGCTCTATCTTGTTAAGTTAAAGCAAAGAAAAAGAATATGTCGGCTTTAAATACACACCAGCCAGTCTTTTCTGTGTTTCCTACTCAAGGATCCAGTTTGGGGAGCATCCAGCAGCCCCCAGCCCCCCAGCCGCCAGGCTCCAGTCCAGGACCCTGAATCCGTGGGCCATCACTTACCACCACGCTTTCCTCTGCAGAGAACTCTCCCCTCTCATCCCCGGCATCTCTGCCTTGTCCCTAAAGATCCGGGAAATCCTTCTCCCATGAAGGATCCCAGGCGGAGGGAGCCACACCTCCACCCGGCCTCCCTCCATCCCGGGGGCGCCCCTCCCCAGGGGTGCCCGGGGGCTGCCTCCAGCAGTCACTCATTATTAGACATTAAATTTTTATCGCTTATGATTCAATAAACTATATTAGAAACAAGGGCAAGAAACACTCAGCACTTACGGCCCCCTAACTGTTTTACTGTCATCTCTGCCCTTGAGGTTGTTCACAGAATTGCAGCCACTGCGGATGGTGGCTGCTGCCCCTCCTCCAGCTGTGCGTTCAGAAACAGCCATGCTATCTTGTCTTCACCACGGAAACGGGCAAATGCTACAGATAAGGGTGCCCTTTGCTGCTCTGTTGACGGTCCAGACCCGGGGTCAGCAAACATTCTCCAGAAACAGCCAGATAGTAAATATTTGGGTCTCTGTGGGCCGTTTGGTCTTTGCTGCAATTGCTTTACTCCACGGCTCTCCCGGCTTGAGAACCACAGGGAAATGAATAATTTGTGTTCCCATAAAACTTCCTTTATGGACACCGAACTTGGATTTCATATAGCTTTCCTGTGTCACAAAATATTACTCACCTTTTGTTTTTTCAAAACTCATTTAAAAATTTCAAAGACATCCTTAGATTGCAGGCTGTCCCAAAAGAGGATCCAGCCCCTTGGCCATAGTTTGCCAACCTCTAGTCTAAACTTATTAAGAAAATGATGGAGAAAATCTTCATGATGCCTATTAGACAAAAGGGTGTTCTGTGTGTAGCCTTTACACTGTGGATAGCGTAACAGTTCAAGGAAAGTTTCTGGTAGAATTCATACACTCCATCCAATTCAGCAAGGAAGTCTCATACCACTGAGGCAAGTGTGAAATTCCAGCATTCATTGTTTCATCTTTGTCTTTCTTGTTGGAAATGAAAATGTCCATCAACATTCACTCAGAACTACACTTGTCCATCAACGCAACCACGGAGTGCCCGTGTGGGTTCAAGGGTTCCGCAAATTAACAAAATAACGAAAGCATCTGTGATCACCGAGTGACTTTATGTTCACAGCTTCTTGGCTATATTTCCATAACTTCTGATTGGCATTTTAAGTAATTGGTTCCTGCTCAAGGACGCAGAGAAATAAGCTAATTTCCTATTTAAAAAATAATAATGTTGCATAAAAATAAGTATGAAATTAGACGCCTTCTGAAATGGAAGTCTGGACACCTGACAAAGTAAGATTATGACAAGGAGAGAAAGAAAGAGGTTCAACAGTCTGGCAGTCACACCGTCATGTATAAAATAAATATTTCCTCATTCCACACATTTCGGAAAGGTAACAATGAGGCCCTGAAGCCTCACTGCCCTCATTTGCTGGTTCTCATGAGGTTTCCCTGTCATGTCCTGTAGTCCTTCAGGGCCTGACTCCCTCTCATGGGATACCACAGGCTGCCCTGGCTGAATTCTCCTCCACAATGAACAGTATAGAGAAGGTGCCAGAAAGTTCTAGAGTGGCCGTGAACTGGGCAGCTGCGTTCACGTGCAGGCTGGTGCGGGCTGGCCACGCCCCCTCTGCACCTCCTGTGAAATCACACAATGACATTTCAGAGCCACCCCTTGCTGCTCTTTAATTTTATGATCTTAAGGTTCCTGAGATCCAGAAACAAACAAAAAACATCAACTTGGGGTTTGAACATGGCTGAAACCCTGCCAGGACCTAAGCCAGTGCGTTTTGTAGATACTGGTGACTGGATTTCATGGCACAGGTGCACAGAGGTGACACCCGCAGTTGACCCCCTTGACGGCAGGGAGAGGGCTGTGCCCCGACCCTGGGCCCTGACCCTGCACCCGGGGTCTTTCTGAGGCCCCTCCTCTCCAGGAGCCCTTGTCTGAGGCCTTAACACCTCTGCGTGGACCGACTCATCCAACAGGACGCCCAGCACAGAGGATGCCCTGGTGACGGCTACAAAGGGGAGTCCAGAGCCCAGGAAGCAGCCCCAGTTCACCAGGCCCCAGGAGTGAGCGACAGGAAAGCACGGGACCAGGGCTGCCCAGGTCAAGTGCGGACAGCTGTGCCCGGGGAGACGCTGCCAGGATGCACGGACAGTTCGCTTGGTCCCACTGAGGACAGATGGGCAAAGCATGGCTGAAACTGATGTCGGCGCAAGGCCAGCAGAGTGCAGAGGAGCCAGCGGGAAGCTGTCCCCAAGGTGAAGGGTTTTGACCCTTTGTGGTACAAACCCTGAGAAGCAGCAGAGTGATGGGGGCCCTGGAGCCCACGGCTCTGGTTTTGCCCCGCCCACTGGCTCGGTGGCCTGGGAGTCACTCCACCTCCACCACCCTGGGCCTCGGGTTCACAGAGGCTATGTAGGGGTGACAGGGGTGGCGGGAGTCACCCCTCTCCCAGGGTCGGGAGCATTACACACGTGAACTGCAAACCACCCAAAATACGTAGGGGCTGCAATCATCGGATCTCTTGGAAGTTTAACTATATGCTCGTCATACAAATGTAAACAGTATGAAAGAGAACACAGCACACACACACCAAAACTGTCCTATTCTCACTGTCCCCGATCCACTTCCTCAGAAATAACCAGATGTTTGCCCTCCTTCTAGGCTTTTCCCTAGGACTCTACCCGTGTGAGTGTGTGCGTGCACGCGCGCGGGTGTGTTTCCACAGAGTGTGAGAGGACACACCCCCGGAAAGGGCTGCTGAACCAAATTCTCCCAGGGCTGGGCACAGGGCAGCCTCTGCTGGACGCCCAACCCCACAGGCTCCCTTCTTGGGGGAGCTGACCCGTTGGAAGCGGGGCCACAGCACAGGCCTAAAGACACGCCATCATTTGTGTGCGTGACTCACGGGCTTGTTCAAAGCTCAGCGCACGTTTCACACACAGCTCTTGCTTATTTCCCGGCAGACGCACCAGTTTCTTTGGGAATCATTTTAATCCCAGCACAGCAACCAAGCACTGACACTCCCGCTGGTAAAGGAAACGTTCCCCTCCCTCCTCCGACTGCCAGTTCACTGGCCCAGGGGATCTCGTGTTCCCCACTCCTGCACCCGGCACCCGGCGAGGCTGCTGCAGGCCTGGTCCCTTCCTGGCCGGGCACCTTCCTTGGTTCCTCTTCCCCAAGTGGACAGCTAACCGTCCGGAGAGCTGGGCCTGCCCGGCCCAGGCGGGCTAGCAGGATGCATGCACGCACCACCAAAGTCACGGGAAGCTGGGCTTTCTTCCAACACCATCCACCTCCCAGACAGGGTCCGCAACACCAAGCGAAACACCACCAAAACACACCACCATGGCATGGTTCCGGATGCTGTCTTTAATTGACGACACCAAAAATACCACCTCCGAACAGAGCGAACTGCAACCCATGTTCTATATAAGATGTATACAGATGTTGAAGAAGCTTGAACTGTGTGAATTCATTTGCTGAGTAAATTGGGTCAAAACCAAAGGAGCTTGGGTTTTGTTTTTTTTTGTTTTGTTTTGTTTTTTGCGGTACGCAGGCCTCTCACTGTTGCGGCCTCTCCCGTTGCGGAGCACAGGCTCCGGATGCGCAGGCTCAGCGGCCATGGCTCACGGGCCCAGCCGCTCCGCGGCATGTGGGATCTTCCCGGACCGGGGCACGAACCCGTGTCCCCTGCATCGGCAGGCGGACTCTCAACCACTGCGCCACCAGGGAAGCCCTAGCCTTTGACAGGGAAGGGAGTGAGGTGAAAACAGCAAACAAGAAAAGTACAAGGCATCCTGGAAATTCCGTCATCACCCTTCCAGCAGGACAGATGCCCAAAAAGCTGAATGTGAATTCAGTGTAAATATTATGTAAATTCCTGAAATTTAAGTTTGACAACAAAAATAGTTGATGTTCCCATGCAAACTCTGAAAAATATTGCAGACAAATTTGACAAAGGTTATTATCTTTATTTTAGAAATAGTCTCAACTTAGGTGTGGGCAACAGCGCAAATGCATTTTTACACAAAGAGTCATGCTTTATCAGAGGGTGGAGTGAGGGCTTCTGAGATGAATTTTTCTTAAATTCTTCAACGGCAGATCATCTGAACTACATCATACAGGATTCCAATGCCACTCCTTTTACACTGTTTTCCTAAAGTAATAAAGTTGGTAACTTCCTGCTGAAAGCAGAGCACATTTCTTCACCACCTTATGTGCTCTGATTCTCCCTTTCTATGCTCTGACTTTTGCCCTCAGTAAGAACTTTAATTTATTGTCCCCTTGTCGCTGCCCTGATGAGGTTCCTCCACTCATCAGAAAGCCAACGATGGGGCTCCAAGGCATCACTGCCCGGTCACCAGACCTGCACCTTGCCCTCCACCAGCCAGAAGAGGAACACATCCATCAGGTAAAATGCAGAACTGCTGCTAAGACAGTAGATCGTAAACATTCTCATCACAAGAAAAAAAAATGATACTGACGTGCAGTGACGGCTGTTAACTAGACTCATTATTGTGATCATTTCACAATATGTGTCCATATATCAAATCCTTATGTTGTATACGTAAAACGAATACAATGTTGCATGTCAATCATAGCTCAAATAAAATAACACAAAGTCATTACATTAAAATTTTTAATTAAAATAAAATAGTAAAGTAAATAAGTAAAGTAATATAAAGTAAAATAGAATAGAGTAAAACAAAACAAAATTAAATTAAAATAAAATGAAATGCAGAGTCGACACTCCCTTCATAAGCCTCCACGGACTGGCAGGCTGATGCACAAAGCTGTCCCCTTCCAAAGAGCACCAGCCTGTATCCAGCCAGCAGGTGACAGGGGGATACACA
Organism: Tursiops truncatus; assembly: GCF_011762595.2. NCBI lineage: Eukaryota > Metazoa > Chordata > Mammalia > Artiodactyla > Delphinidae > Tursiops > Tursiops truncatus. The sequence goes on from NC_047042.1 coordinate 3,151,087, forward strand.
CTCAGAGAACTTCTCCCCCCAGGTGGCTTTAACGATGACCAGAGCAAAGCAGTTTGTGCCTACAAATGTATCACTGCTCCTTTTTGATTATGATGAAGAATGCTGCCATGAACATTTGCGTCCATTTTTTCGTGTGGACATATGGTTTCCTATGTTCCCACCTAGCATTGGAATTGCTGTGTCAGATGCTCAATCCATGTTTAACATTTTGAAGAACTGCCAAACCATTTTTCGATGTGGCTGCAACATTGTACACCCCTATCAGCAATGTCTGAAGGTTCCAGTTTCTCCATGTCTGTAACACTTGTTGTTGTCTGTCTTTATTACAACCATCCCAGGGAATGTGAAGTGGCATCTCATTGTGGTTTGGGTTTGCATTTTCCTAAGAGCTCATGACACTGAGCATCTTTTCATGTGCCTATTGGCCATCTGGACATCTTTTCTGGAGAAATGTCTGCAGATATTCTCTGGCCATTTTTCAACTGGGTTATTTCTCTTTTTATAGTTGAGTTGTAAGATTTCTCCATGTATGTTCGATTCAAGTCCTTCTCAACTATATGATCTGCAAATATTTTCCCCTATTCTGTGGGTTGTCATCTCACTTTCTTGATGGTAGTCTTTGAAGCACAGATTTTTAAAATTTTTATGAAACCTAATTTATCTAATTTTATTTTTTTTGCTTGTGCTTTTGGTGTCATTTCTAAAAAGGCTTTACCTAACCGAAGACCAATAACGATTTACTCCTATGTTTTCTTCTAAGAGTTTAATAGTTTTAGCTCTTTCATTTGGTTGTATGATCCACTTAGAGTTAATTTTTGTGTGTCATGTAAGTAAGGGATCCCCCTTTGTTCTTTTGCATGTTATCCAGTTATTCCAATACCACTTGTTGGAAAACTATTCTTTCCTCATTGAATGGACCTGGTACCCTTTTCAAAAATCAACTGACCATAAATGTAAGGGTTTACTTCTGCACTCTGAATTCTGTTCCATTGCTCTAAGTCTATCCGCGTGTCTGACTACGCTGGCTTGATTACTGGAGTTTTGTGGTAGGTTTTGAAATTGGAAAGTGTGAGTCCTCCAACTTTGTCCTTCTTTTTCAAGATTGTTTTGTCTATTCTGGGTCCCTTGCATTTCCACATGACTTTTAGAATTATGACATTGAATTCTGCAGAGGACTTCGCTGCAGTTGTTTGAAGAATGTTCTCAGTATGTCCTATTGTTTCCTCCTCATGAGATTCAGATGAAAAACTGTCCTGGCAAAAATGCTCCAGAGGAGTATTGATCATTTCCCATGGCATTACACGAGAGGCACATGATGTCAGGTTGTCCCAGTACTGGAGCCGTTGCGTTACGAGCACCAGGTTAAGGGCCTCGTCCCCAGACTGCTCCATTGCAAAGTGACGCTTTATCCTTTGTAAGTAGCAGGCAATTTGCGGGGCCAGGCGGAGGATGTGTGCACACCCAACTGTCCCACAAACTTTCACCCAGCAATTTTAGCATCCCCTCGTGATCCTTACCTGCTTCAAAGTGGCAAAACGGAGATGGTTTAAATGCATTGTTTCTTCTGAATTTATTCAGCTGACATTTCTCCCTTCTCTCTTCCTCGAGTAACACTGTGAACTTAGGAATTTTTTAAATCGCATACATTGTCATCTATTACTATAATTATTCTTGTCAGTAGAAGGTCCATCAAGCCAACTCTGGGTCTTTTTTGACATAGTTCCATACGTCTTTGACTACTTTCTTGCTTTCTGGCACAAGATTATCCTGTTTAACAACTGTAACAATTTGTTGCTCCACGGATCTCTGCAGGAAAGTACAGTGTAACTGTTGGAAAGTACAGTTAGTGTAACTGTTACATATACCTATGCATATAAATACATATGTATTTGTAAAAACAGTGATGTATACATGTATGTATGTATGTACATATATATATATATATATATGGAGAGAGAGAGAGAGAGAGAGAGAGGGAGAGAATATTCATACCACATGTAGCCCTCTCCTCCTTCACTTACAAACTCAGTGCCCACTAACATCAATACATTTGATTTTTCTGCGCTGTCCTGCAATAGCTACAAAATCATTTCAGAATTACAAAAGCAACACCACTATCAACTATAACTGAACTAGCTAAAGCCCCAAGTTTTTTGCCACTTCTTTTGTTCTTAATATATATTTCACTAAAGACGTAGAGTCAGAAAACTCTGTTCAAAAATTATCAGAATAAAGTCTTTATTCTGGGTGGTTGTGTTATCAAAGTTATGGAGTTAGGCTCATTCGTTTCTGTTTGTATTTGACTTTACGATGTCCTTCTTTCCTCTTTGATACTAGTTTGTTCTCTGAATACATAAAACACTCTGTGGTTCATAATCAAATCCAGATAAAAAGGAACATTCACAAAGTCTCACTCCTGCTTTTATGTTACCCACTTCATCCCCACATACCTCCATCCTTCCTGCTATTTTAATTTTTTGCAAAGAAAGCAAATGTATGTGTACCCTCATTTCCCCTTATTTCTTACACAAAAGGTAGGACACCATGAATGGTTTCCATGGGTTTTTTCATTTCACTATGATTACTGGGAATTGTTCCATGTCAGTTCATAATGATTTTTCCCTTTCCTTTTCTTTGGGGTGGGCGGGTGCTGATGCAAAGTAATTTCAATAGATGATGTGAGACTGTGAATAACTTTTTTGTACAAAAGGGCAGGATGGGAGGCATATAATTTCTGGAGATTAAACTGTAATCCTTCCATTGTGGAATTAAGTACCATTTGTGTTAAACTGGGAACTAAACGCAAACTTGTATATAAGAGAAAATACACTGTTAATTTATGTAAATGGAGACACAAACAAAACAATAACTTCAACATCTAATGTGCAACTTGAATTAAGTCAAATCAAAACAAACTAACTGTCCAAGTTTCAAATAGAATGCTAATAATACCACGTGTAACCCCGGGTCTCCTTCCATTTTCCCTCCATCCCCCTTTTCCCTTCTTTGAGGAATCAAGTGGAAATTATCCTCTCCATGACTCTTCCACATTAGATGCTAGAAACTCCGACTGCCTAGAATTCTCCAGAAAGTACTACTGAGCTCTCATGAGTCTGTCAGCCAGACGGAGTCATCTCTGTGACCCTGTTCCATTCACAAACATCAAAGCCACCATCTGACCTCATGGGGGGGTGTATGTAAGGCGAAAACACCAACCAGCCCCTGGGAAGCTGACCTCAATTTGTTTTACACTTTCTAATGACTGTCCTCAGACCTCGCTAAAGGTGGCTGGTCTAATACATTCTCTGCCTTTGAGTAATGTTTAAAAGCTCTAACCATTTTTTTTTTTTTTTTTTTTTTTTTTTTTTTTTTTGCGGTACGTGGGCCTCTCACTGCTGTGGCCTCTCCCGTTGCGGAGCACAGGCTCCGGACGTGCAGGCTCAGCGGCCATGGCTCACGGGCCCAGCCGCTCCGCGGCATGTGGGATCTTCCCAGACCGGGGCACGAACCCGTGTCCCCTGCATCGGCAGGCGGACTCTCAACCACTGCGCCACCAGGGAAGCCCTCTAACCATATTTAAAAGGCTACTACTTGTAACTGACTTCAATCTCTCTCCATACCTCTCCCCCCGCCCCAAATTAGAAAGCACCTGTGGATAGTTCTAGCTGTTAGCCAAACATGTATTTCTTAAAACGAGTAAGAAACTAAAGTGCTGCCTACATGTGAAGCCTGAATCAATCTGAATATTTTATTCTATTTCTAACCCTGCTATTTAGCATATGCCAGATTCTTTTGCTTTAAAATAAATGTTTAAGATGCAAGATGTAATTAAAAGAGGGACCATCGTAGCTACCTCATACTGCAGTCAGGACTAGGGGAGAAAATGTCTGTAAGATTGCCCGGGACACCGCTGGGTGTACAGCGAACATTCAGCCAGTTCGAGTGGAGTTCTACACATCATTCTCCGGGAAAAGAGTCACACAGCCATGCTGTGGCCTTTCCTGCATCTCCTCTTCACCAAGTGATTACCGACCAGACAGACGACAGAAAACAGTAATAAGTGGCACTGTCCAGGGACGCACTGATTTGAGGGTAGACCAGTTGCCTGTCACCCTCGTGCGAGGTTGACCCATGGAGTGACATGCCAGAGCTTTGGTGGGGCCCGGGCTCAGCCATGGAAGAGAACAAACAAGAATTCTGAGCCTGTTCTGGCGATGGCGGGGGCTGGACCAGGGAACCCCACCCCCGCTGAGACCTCCTCCCTGCTGCAAGGACAAATGGCCCGCAGGTTCCAGGGTGGACCGGAGGGGCTCACAGCACACCTGGCAGCTGGGAGCCGGGCACTCGGCGGATGTCACCTGGTGAAATTTACCCCACGTGAAGGTAGGCACGATTGTCCCTACACCAACTGGGGAACAATGCTGGCCTGGGAGGTTTCCTCACTCAGCCAGGGTCACTCAGCTGGCCAGCCCCGATCTTGGCCCAGTCCCTGCTCTGTCCCCTGAGCTCCTGCAGAGCAGGACGGCCCATGCTGTGTAGACCCTGCAGCATCAAGGCGGCCAGTGGCCTGGACCCCAGCGCCGGCACGTAGCCATCTCCGCCCCCAGGGTCTGGCAGCTATCTTTACTCCTTGTTCTGACACACCAGCAGCGAAAAGGATCTCTGAAATGCACTCTGGAAGGCTGCACGGCTTAGCTGAGACCCCGGGATTTCATGGCAGTGGTCCAGCGGGTCCAAGCACAAAGGCGGGAGTGTTCCCAGGCAGCGCACCCAGGACTCCAGCCATTCAAACCGACTCCCTCTCCAGATCGCCCTGGGTATGGCTTTCCAGGACTCAGAACAAACGAGCATTCTCGATCTGTATCTACTGGAAGGAACCAAAGGGCTGACGCTGAGGCACAAAAGGTCTTACCATGAAATTCCCTGCAGGAGCCCCCTCCAGCCATGCTTTCCTCAGGACCTCTGAAAGCCAGCTCTCTGTGCCACAAGCAAGGCTTTGTGTGTCAGAAAAGCCCACTCTTTGGGCCTTTCAGCACACACAATGTCTCGCAGGCAGCAGCCAATTTTAGAGCATGATGGAAAGGCAGTGACCACACCAACATGGTTCTGCGTGTTTCTGGAGAAGCTAGAATCCCACGGAAAAGGAAGCAGGGGAGCTGGCCCCCTAGCAGCAGCACCACCTGGATCAGACTCACTTTCAGCTCCCCAGGGAGCCCTTCTGTGTGCACCTTCTCCAGCACACAGCTGGTTTCCAGTGTGTTCTGTGCTCAGGACGATCCCAGGAGGAGTGGGGACCATCCCCACAGACTAGCAGGGAAGGGAAAAGCTCAGAGGCGTCATGGGACTGGAGGAAGGTCCCCAACTGCTAAAAAGACAACAGGTGCTCTAATGAGCAGCTGTATTACTTCACTGCCTTGTTTAACTCAGATTTCCTTCCTGACATCCTGTTTCCCTGCATTATTGTGTAAAGTGAAGGATCACTGCTTTTCATCAACCTGGGACTCCACATACAGGACCTCAGCAGAGATAAGGTTTCCTTCACTGACTCTCCTGGTTCACTCACTATACTGTACATAACACACACAGGATTTTAAGAGGGGATGAGGAAGGCCAGAAAAACAGAACCTAAACAAGGCTGAGGATGCCATGTCCCTTTCAGCTCTCTACAGTAGCCAGCCAAGGCTCTGAGCTTCCCCGTGGGCATAGTAAAGATGGCAAGCACAGCCAGATTGAAAGTTCCATGTCCCAAATCAGGTGGACCTGGAAGACCACTTGTCTGCAGGACCTCATGGTGAGAATACAGTGCTGAAAGTGAACTGTGTCCCTAACAACACACTGAATAAACACCCTAACAGTTTTCCAACAGCTGTTCCTTCCCTCACTAAAGCATATATACCTTGACACCAAGCAAGGTCCAATTCCATGCAGAGTCAAACAAGGCAGTCTCATATGCACCTGTCTCCTGGGTTGGCTTGATGGAGGATAAAAGATGGCACGTCTAAAGCACCACCACCGTTTTATGAAATAGGGAATTCATCTGGTAAAGCCAGAATACTTCTAAGCAATATGCAAAGGTTTATTCCTTACAAGAAAGGCAGGCTTATAAACTTGATATTTGGGTTGAATATGCTTTCAACCAATTATTTATTCTGGGATTACTATAGATAAATCTATAATGTACACACACGTATAAAACGTATAGATAACACATATTTCAGTTAAAATTATGTTTTCTAAAAATGTTGCTAATACTTGGCATTAATTATACAAAATATGAAAGCAAAGGAACGGAAGCCATTTTAGTGTTTAGCAAAATAACGTGATCTAAAGAAAAATATATACATTAACAAAAGTACTAAGAATCCATTCATATCTGATCAAATCTCCCCCTCTCTATTCCTATAAGAAAAGCTTTTCAGTTAGGCCTCAATAATCAATGAGAAACACGTTGATTAAAGAAATTAAACTTTAAAACTAATCCTTCAGGACACTGTGTATTTGACATAACAAAGGAAATGCATTATTTATTTACCTGTAATATAATGTACTTATTTGCTAATTTTGAAACTCCTTTTCCTGGAAATAAGATTGCTCTCTTTGAAATGTATTTGTATAACTAGAAACAACACTTTCAGTCACTGCTTTTACTCAATAAAAATAGTTAGAATTTATTATCCTAAATAAATGAAGAGAGTATGTTATATTTTAAAGAGTATAATTCTTTAAACAGTTAAAAACCAAGATAGGATTTTCAAACATCTAAAAGAAACTAAAAGAAAGGGCTCTTGTATATCTTATTTATAGAACTGTGTAATATCTAAAATTTGCATGAAAACTGAAGGGCTTCCTTTGTGGCGCAGTGGCTGAGAGTCCGCCTGCCGATGCAGGGGACACGGGTTCATGCCCTGGTCCGGGAAGATCCCACATGCCACGGAGCGGCTGGGCCCGTGAGCCATGGCCACTGAGCCTGCGCGTCTGGAGCCTGTGCTCCGCAACGGGAGAGGCCACAACAGTGAGAGGCCCGCGTACCGCAAAAAAAAAAAAAAAAATGAAAAGGGAGAGAGGGTGCCTGATTTTTCTTCATTCCTTTACTCCAATGACATTCACTACTTCTCTTCCATGCGTCAGTCTCTGGGGTAGAATCTGGGTAATGACAACCAAGGATGATGTGGTCCCTTCTTGGTGCAAGTTCCCCGCTAATGGGAAACAGACAGACACTTACTAGAACAACAGGCTTGTGCCATGACCAAGGGTCACACCAAGTGCCCTTGGAGCTCAAGATGTAACTTTGGTGCAGCCACTATGGAGAACAGTCTGGAGGTTCCTCAAAAAACTAACAGTAGAGCTACATATGACCCAGCAATCCCACTCCTGGGCATATATTCAGACAAAACTATAATTCGAACAGATACATGCACCCCAATGTTCATTGCAGCACTACTCACAATAGCGAAGACATGAAAGCAACCTAAGTGTCCACAGACAGAGGAACGGATAAAGAAGAGGTGGTACATACAGACAAAGGAATACTACTCAGCCATTAAAAGGAATGAAATGATGCCATCTGCAGCAACGTGGATGGACCTACAGATTATCATACTAAGTGGAGTAAGACAGAGAGAAAGACATGTACCATATGATATCACTTATATGTGGAATCTAAAAAAATTATAGAAATGAACTCATTTACAAAACAGAAACAGACTCACAGACAGAGAAAACAAACTTATGGTTAACAATGGGGAAAGGTTGGGAGGGATAAATTAGGAGTTTGGGATTAATATATACACACCACTCTATATCTGGGCCACAGAAGAAGCGGGCAGAGTTGATCTCCACACCCCCATCCCTAGACCCTGGCTTAGATTCCTGTCTGCTGCAGGTCTACACTGCACGGGGGACCCGTCCCCATGAGACAGGCCCACGTCACCACCCCAAGAGCATCTTGAACGAGTCATGCAGTCAAGACTTCGGCATGTTTTCCAACTACTTGGAGGTTTAAGGATTAAGGGTAACAGGGGCTTGATGCCGGAAATGAGTCGGGAAAAATTGTTCATAATGGCAAGAAGAAACTTTTTTTTTTTTTAAGGTAAACTGGTCTAAGTGTCTTTCCACACAGCAGCCGGAGGTCCCCGCTTTCCCGGGAAATTGTGCGTTCAGGTGAAACCCCAGCATGGTGAGGATGAAGACATCCCCAGGTGTGGTAACAGGTCTCAGCTCCTGGCCTTCCTGAAGGTTTAAGGGCCTGGAGAGGACCGGGCAGACCAGTTTGGCCGGATCGCACTGCGGCTGGTGACACAGTCCCAGTGTCACTGAGTGCCTTTTTGGCAACCACCAGACATTCTGTAAGGATTCCCTACGCAGAAGCCCTCTGACACAGCAAGCGCTGTCCTGTTCCAAACCAGGGGAGGAGCCGTGTTTAGGGGATGCTGAGCCATGTGACATGGGCCCCGGAACCCAGCTCCACGTTTCACCCTCGCAGCAGCCCACAGGGAGGTGCATTACTCCCATTTTTATAAAAGATGAGACTGAGGTGAACTGCCGTCCAGCGACAACATGACTAGTCAAGGACGGAGCTGGGGTTCCCATGCGGGGCTGTCTGAGCCCAACCGCCCTAAGATGCTCTGTGGGTCTAAATGACACCTTCCCCAGGTTCTCAGATTCTCAGAATCAAAGTGCAGGGCAGGAGGAGACGTGCACACAAGGCAGCTCTGTGGGGACCTGCTCATCACAGTGACGGCAGGAACAACTCAATGTCCATCCCTAGGAGGCAGTTTAAACAAACCATGATAGGGTCTCGCAGTGGAGGAACTCTGCAGTTCCTCTGCCGGACCAAGGCCAAGGGCACTCTCTGTGAAGGCCGTTGTTTCACATAATTGTGAAAGAAAATACAGTTTAAAAAAGCTGTTCCTAAAACTTGAAGCAAAATGAACCAAATGCTTTTTTTTAACTGGACATTGAGTTGGTAACATCAAAACACTGCAGATGGGGTGCATGGGGCATAGGATGAAACAAAATACACTGTGTTGAAGGGGACGTGATGGGCCCATTAACTGTTCCCTCTGATAGATAGACAGACAGAAGGATAGACAGACATAGATAGATGATAGAAAAATATATTAGATCTATAGATAGATAGGCAGACAGACGTTGTTTTCCAACGGTGGGGCTGGAATGGCCTGAGGCCTCTCCTATCTCCTTCCAAGCCCGGGGTGCACGGAAGGGCTCTCCGTCACTAGCTGGTCATCCCAGCTTTTGTGTCTAACTTGAAGTTGCCTGGAAAGGCACATGACATTGGTCAGGTGCCTAACAACCGCGGGCAGCACCCAGGAAACCCAGGTGTGGTTCATCTCCAGCAGGGTACCTCAGAGGAGCCTCTTACCCTTCCCTTTACTTTCCTGGGTCTGACAGTCACAGGCTCCCGTGCCAGCTTCCAACGCCAGCAGCGTCTGCAATCCCACCCCCACTTCAAAGACAAGGCACAAGGGGTCAAAGATTAGGCAGCCCTGTGAAGGCAGAGGAGACCTAAGGGATTGGCGCTCGGAGAGCAGGGCCACTCTCCCAAACCCTGGGCTGGCCCAACAGGGAAAGGGCAGGCAGGGCGGCTGAGAGGTGAAGGCAGGAGGAACTCCAGGTGGCGGCTGGACAGCGAGGTCCAGGCAGAGCCCCTGGGCTCCTTGCAGGTGGAAGGGAGACGTCCTGCTTGCCAGCCCTGGGAACAGGACTCATCTCAGTGCAAAGACCGAAAATGCACGTGCAGAACCCTGGCATCCTTGGAGTGCCCCGGAAAGGAGGAGGGTGCGGGGCTCCCTGACAGCTGGCTATGCCGGGCAGCCTGCCTGTGACCCTCCCTCCATGGCCCAGGCTCCCTGCTTCCAACCAGGAGTTCAGAGTCACATGGATCGACGGTCCACGTGGATTCACAGGAGTGTGGATTCGCAGGTGTATGTACACCCACACACCCAAAGAAGCAGCCATCCCCGTGGTGTCCTGTCCACGTGAGGACACAGCTCTGAACTCATAACAAAACTCAGGGCCAGATGTGACCCAAAGGAGGCACGTTTCCCAGCATTTTATTTGACTCACAACCCTCTTTCACAGTCATATACAATATGACAAGTTCCCTTGGGGATCATTTAAAAGGATACTTAACAAATATTCATTACACATAAAGATAAATCTTGACTTGTTATGTAACTAGTGGTGCATACCGTGAGCCTGTTTTCATTTTATGGGAAACACCTTAGATGTGGGCAAATGAGTTACCAAGTGATTAATGATTTCATTCTCTGTATGGGAACGAAATGTACGATAAAATGCAGACTGAAACTTAACTGTGTATTCTGGGCAAAACTGCTCTTGCAAACTGGATGTTTGACATTTTCCCTTAAGATCAAATGGCTCTTATTTTAAATGACAAAGGGAGAAATGGCTTTTCGGCTGCAACTTGCAAGCGCTTCTGCACAAACAGTGCAGTATGTGTAAGGACAGTCCCTACTCCCCAGGGAAGAAACAAATGAAGAGGTTTTAGGACGGCAGCAGCATACATGTATTTTCTAACTTGCAGTTTTACGGACACTTAGACCAAAAGAGATACCCCTTTTTGCTTGGATCCACAGCTTAGCTGTCTCGGGAGGAGAATCACAAGGCGAATTTGTATAATGAGCCTCTTCTTTATCTTCCCCATTAACTCACATCTCAACATCAGGGCCCCTTCTGTTTCTCACTTTTTTTTTTTTTTTTTTTTTTGGCGGTACGCGGGCCTCTCACTGTTGTGGCCTCTCCCGTTGCGGAGCACAGGCTCCGGACGCGCAGGCTCAGCGGCCACGGCTCACGGGCCCAGCCGCTCCGCGGCACGTGGGATCTTCCCGGACCGGGGCGCGAACCCGCGTCCCCTGCATCGGCAGGCGGACTCTCAACCACTGCGCCACCAGGAAAGCCCCTATTTCTACCTCTTTAACGATGCCAACCCTGGTACACTTTCCCAGTCCCCTGCTGTAAATCACTGCATAAAGGACCTTCTCCCGGCCCCTGTCTGGGTGTCCACCCGGCCTCTCCTGATGTGCACATGCAAGGTGGGCTCAAGACAACCACAAGGGTGAAGCCACTCAGGCTGGGAGCAGGGGCTCCATTTTTCTATATGCATTTATTATAAACAGAGACACATTACTAGTGTACTGTGAACATTACAGAAGTTGCCCGGAAATAAAACTTTGGAAAGGATAAGACATAAATTAAATACTTCCTTCCCCAAACCCAATGGATCATGAGGCAGGCCCACTGGGACACACACCCACCCTCTGCAGACTGCTCCTCTAAGAATGAGCAAGTGATATCAGTGGTAGCGACACGATGACCTGGACAGCTCGCTTCCCTCCACAGAGGGCAGGGTGTCTACTGTGTGGCATCTGGGACATCATCCCTGCCCATCCTCAATAAGGAAACGTTTCCTTCATCCCCCCAGGATGCAACCAGGGGTTTTAGTCCAATCAAGGGGTACAGAGCCGGGAACGGAGGAACGCAGCACCAACATCCCTAGCAGTCTGTCCAAAAGGAGGATTCACCAAGTACAGCCTACAGCACGGTAACCATTCCCTGTAGGAAACAGCATCTCTGCCCAAGCAGTGTCCTCTGAATTTACCAATAATAGCAGAGTGTGCACAGAACTTTCAGTCTTCCTCAAAAATAGCCTTTCCTATCACACTTTCACAAAGTGACCAGAAATATTAATAATAATAGCTCCAAGTTAAGCGTTCACTGTGTGTGAGGTGCTGTATACATTTAAATTACGGGCTCTTCTTTGTTGCAAAACTCCTATATATCCTGGCTCCCCCCTCACCTCCTCAGAGAAGTTCTCTCAGGGTTACTTGAGATTCTGCCTCCCGGGCCTGAAGTCCTAAAAGTCCCTGCTGAATAAAACATAACTCTCAAAAAAAAAAAAAAAATTATGAGCTCTTCACAACTCTAGAAGCAGGTGTATCATAACCCCTTTTTCCAGATGAGGAAGTAAGAACACGGGGTGTCTTAGGTTCCCCTCAAAACAGAGCTTGACTTTAGGTGCAAATCCCAAGGAAGCAAGAGTGAGGGGGTATCGGAGTGAGCCTGGGGTAGGGGCACAGACACGAGATAGCAGGGGGTACCCGGCTGCCCGTGGCTTGGTGACAAGCTAATTGCTCAGTGTCACTTCAGGCTGGTCCTGTGTCTCCCAGCAACCCAGGGGGCAGGAGGAAGGAAGTTTTATCCTCACAGCAAGTGGATCCTAAGTCACGTCCTACATCAGTGACCCCAGGGAAGGAGGAGAGAGATGCTCAGTATGGGAGGGAGGCCAGGGCTTGTCATGTGCTCGTGACATGGGGGACAAGATGCTGTCACACACAGAGTCCCTTGTCTGAGCAGTTGGGCCAGGAAGGGGAGCAGGCGTGCAGATCTGGAGGGGGTCAGGACCTGTCCAGGCAGCTCGCGCGCAGGGCAGGATGGGAGTTCAGGGTCAGGAGACCTGGCTAGACCTTCCCCAGAGCTCCACGCGCCTCTGTTTCATGGTTTCCTCCAGGCGAACAGACAAGACTTCACTTAAACTACAGTAAATGTAATTGTGACTCTGGTTTGCCATAATAATCCTTGACTTTGTGAAAGCCAGAGTCAGAAAAGGGAGAGTATTTTATAGTTTCTTTATAGACACTGTCTATTAGTTTGTTTCGAGATGCAGTTAGAAAATAGATGTTCACAGCTCTACCAGCCCATCCCATCAAAGAATCTTGGGTCAAGAAACAAGGTATGCTCTGTCGCCCCCGAATGAAGATGTGGTAGGAAAAAGCCCCAGAGAAAACCCTAAGCTAGTGGACAGCTGTACCCACACAGGACAGAAGGAGTTCCTCAGAAGCCCCCTTGGTGTGCAGCTTCTCTTTTCCCCCATCTGGATTTAATCAAGTCAGCAAATCAGGAAAGTAGACAGGAACCAAAATATCTCCAACACGCACACTTCCATCTGAAGTCTATTTATACGCCCTCCGAGATGGACTTAGCTTTGGAAGCACCTGTGTTGTCTTAGAAACACTGTTGCCAAGCATAACCTGTGGATGGTAGCTGCCCCTGGACACCCGTCTGAGCACAGGCGGCTCCCTTGGAGCAAAATAAAATGCACCCTTTTAAGAAGAGAGGAAGAGAAAACATTTTCTCTAGAAAGGCTTCTTTATACAGCCCCAGTGTGGCAAAGCTCAGAGCCAGCACTGGCCCTGAGGTGGTGAATAGCAGTGGTTCCGTTCCAGAAAGCCTTCCAAACAAGATCTCCTCCAAAGACGCACATTCTTGGTTAGAGCACTGAACTTCCTCAATATGCTCGTTCATTCCCACAGGTACGATGCGCCTACTGTGTGCCAGTACCGTTCTCCAGAGTCTCGTGGGGAAAAGGGGGTCAGGGAACGCAGGGTGCATTTTTGGCAGCGGACAGAAACATGTGGCTTGCTCGCACTTGGCTTACTTCTAAAAGAGACAGTGTTTGTCGTTGGATAAATAGAGATAATGCAAATGCAAATATTCCGGGGAGAAATAACATACTGATGTCAAGTTCATAACGGTTGTCAGATCCTGTCATGAGACTGGAGTTTACTGGGAGAGTATTTTTAGAGAAAGTAGGGTGCTGAAAGGGGAAAATATAAATAGAGAAAAGAAAGATACACAAACGGAGATCTGAGCCCCAAAGGTCTTCCTCAGTATTAAGTGATGGCAATTTACTCAATACTACTATGTGCCGACCATGCATTTTACTGTTCAACTTAAAAAAACACCAGGGGCTTCCCTGGTGGCGCAGTGGTTGAGAGTCCGCCTGCCGATGCGGGGGACGCGGGTTCGTGCCCCGGTCCAGGAGGATCCCACATGCCGTGGAGCGGCTGGGCCCGTGAGCCATGGCCGCTGAGCCTGCGCGTCCGGAGCCTGTGCTCCGTAGCGGGAGAGGCCACAACAGTGAGAGGCCTGCGTACCGCAAAAAAAAAAAAAAAAAAAAACAAAAAACAGAAGACTAGCAGATTTGAGAAATCTGTAAGTGTGTATATGTGTGATCCCAAAATTTAAGTCTTATTAATTTTTGGTAAAATTTAATTATTTCAGTAGAGATACTATGGGAGCTCATTAGCTATAGACAGGCCTCCTTGGCACCAACCTAAATCCCATTTATCTTTATGGTCCATGCGACGTCCTCGTCCCAGAAATCCTCATGGGATGACCCATCAGATCTGGTTCATGGCCGTGCAGGGGGTTCAGTGCATTGGTCCACAAGCTTTGGTGTATAAATTATGAACCACCTAGAGGGCATCTGATAAATGTGGATTCCCTAGTAGAGTCTGATTCCTGAATATTTAAAAAGCACCCTGGCTGGCGCTGAGCAGACTTTGAGAACCTCTTGCATGAGCCAACAATGGCGAAGCAAGCGGCAAGAAGGTGGAAAGACAGCTCTGTATTGTGACCCGATCAACTTCGTGAACCTCAGCCTACCTTCTGTGAGACTTATATCCAGGTCCTTAAAAAGGATGGACTACGATGAAGACGTCCAGGAACAGGTACACTAACAATGGGCGTAAACAGTGGACTTGACCTGGCTTCCTCTGGTTCAAGTCCAGCCGCAGACGGCAGGGACAGCCCATCTCAGGTGTCGGCAAATTCCTGTCCCCTGTGTTTTCCTGTGGTCAGCAAGCTAAGAATATTTTCTACAATTTTTAAATGGTTGAGGGAAAAAAGCAAGATAAGAATAATATTCCATGGCATGAGAAATTACATGAAATTCAAATTTCAGTGTCCATTATTTATCGGATAATACGTCTTTAGTGGATCCCAGCCACACCTGTTTTTTTACATACTAAACGCTTATGTATGTAAGCTCAGTGCTGAGTGGGCTCCGCAGAGACACACAGTCTGAAAACATGTGCTATCTGGCCCTTTTACTTTGAAAAGTGTGCCAACTGCCGACCTGTAGGATACAATCCAAAAGCCTTTCAAGGGCACAGAGCCCTCGGGATCTGGACGTGCCAGCTTTATAACCTCACTCTCCCGGTGCCTCTTCATCCAGTTTCTTCAGCACTTTCTCGGAAACACATGACTGTCCTTGGAGCTGGTGGGCTGCCCTCTGGTGAGCAGCTCACTGCGGTTCTGCCAGCTCGGGAATACTCTACCCAAGAGGTGATTCTGTTATCCCCAAACTGCTTATCCCAGCAGGACCTAACTACTTTGATCACGTTGTTTAAAGAATACGTTACAGAACATAATGAGTGGAAAGAGACAAAATATGATTATTTTCGTGTAACCTAAGATAGATGTTTAAGGAAAACAAAGTTAAGTTGCTATGAATGAATGAATGACTGGTTTACTTAGGTGATGCGAAGTCTAAGGACTAAGGAGGAAAAAAAAATGTGTCAGTCCCAGAAGGGTTCTGCACTCAGATTTTTTTTAATTGAAGTTGATTTCTAATGTTGTGTTAGTTTCCAGTGTACAGCAAAACATATATATATATTCTGTTTCATATTCTTTTCCATTATGGTTTATCACAGGATATTGAATCTAATTCCCTGTGTTGTGTTGTACAGTAGGATCTTGTTGCTTACCTATTTTATATATAGTAGTTTGTATCTACTAATGCCCAATTCCTAATTTATCCCTCCTCCCCGCTTTCCTCTATGGTAACCATAAGTATGTTTTCTACGTCTGCGGATCTATTTCTGTTTTGTAAACTGCACTCAGATTTGATCGAAATTCTTTTTAAGTTCTTAGCTGGTTTTAGAGAATCCGAAGCTGAAAACCATAAGCAATGAGTTCTGGGTGTGACCCTCTATCTAAAGATTGCAAAATACACGTAAATGCATATCTTTAGAACATTTCATAGTTTCAACTCACTCATTCATTTAAGCGATCAATCATGATCCCACTCCGGTCAGATCACTGGTTTCCACTATCACAGGCCGGCAGTTCCCTACACTCCCCGCTGTTTCATGGACAACTTCTCCCAACAGGGTCAATTCTGTCCCCGTCCTACAGCTAAGGGAGCTGTGCTTGGCTTTCGGTCGCTTGCCCGGGTCTCATAGCTGAGACGTGGTACGTTTACGTCCAGCCCCAGACAGCTCGACTCTGGGAAATAGCATCCTCAACCACTCCGTGATTCCGACTCCAGAGAAGCCAGGGCTAAAAGATATTCTAAATTATAAGATTTATAAATATTTTTGCTATCTAACACTCCACCATGGGCTATGAAGAAAAAGATTCACTTAAATTTGGAAGTTTGAAAAGGAAAATTCAGATTAGGGACAATTAACACACTCAGGAAAGAGACTTATCAGAGTTCCATTCCAGATGCTACACGTCAGTGAAAGTGTGCTCAGACATCTGAACGCTCAAGCCCAGGGCCAGAGGAGTCCACTCAAGTGATGGTTTTCTGATGTTTTCACCCCAAAGCCTGCACTTTGGGAGTCTCCACAGGGCAAGCAGGTGGGCAGGGTGCTAACAGGGGTCTCAGTGGCCCCACTGCCTGCAGTTAGAGGAAGAAACTGCACAACTTGGTCTGGCAGTCGGGACCCTCTCTGTACCTCTGCGTACCTCTGCGTCTGAGCATGCATCTATGGGATGTACCTCTGCGTCTGAGCATGCATCTATGGGACACACAGCAAACACCACCACCAACAACAGCATTCTCTTTTCTGGGAACAAAAGTCAAATCATACGCAACTGTAATGCAACCTCAAAACATAAAGCTAACCTACGTTGTGAATTTTTAATGTATATTCTAGCTTGTCACAAAAGTGTTTGGGGCAATCTGGTAGGCACCACTATTTAAAATCCCCTCTTTACCAAAACAATAAGCCCATGTCTGCAGTGACAGCCCTAACCAGGTACTGAGGCCGACTTACCTTCCAACACTCACTTCTGCTTTTAGAAGGGAAATTACCACCCACAGGCAGCTCTTGCATCCTAAGCAAATGGGCATAGTTATAGTGAATGGACTCACCTGGCATTTAACATCCAAATGAGAAGTTTCAGCAGAGAGGCAAACTAATTTTACCTATTGGAAGATAGTTCACTCACTTAATTCAATAACCAAATACAGGGAGTTCCCTGGTGGTCTAGTGGTTAGGATTCCAGGCTTTCACTGCCACGGCCAGGGTTCAGTCCCTGGTCAGGGAACTGAGATCCTGCAAGCCGCACCGTGCAGCCAAAAATAAATAAAAATAAATAGGTGAAGTTTAAAAAAATAATCAAATCCAAAAATACTTAAACACTTCAGTGGTTCTGGAATTCCAACACCTCACAAAACCTATTTTAGGTATTTCTATTTAAAGGGTCACTGAATCACCCCGGTTCGTGGACCCAGCCCTCTTGCTCCACCTGTAGCAACTGGACGTCCATCACCATGAAGTACCATCTTACCCAGACAGTGATTCTGGCTGGACCCTCTTCTCCTCCCTCACCTGTCCACTCTGTGTGTCACATCACGTCCCGGCCTCAACACTGCCTCCTTCACCGTTACCCCCAGCCTGTGCCCCTCCTGTTTAGGGCCCCCTCTCCCGCTGAGCAGACCTTCGCAAGAATCTCCAGCAGTCCCCTTCTTGTCCATGGTCACTGCTGCCTCTCTAAAGTCCGGTTTTTAAGGGACCTCTGAGATAATTGTATTGAAAAGAATTCTTCTCTGATGCAGACAACTGGACTTGATTTTCAGCTCTGCATTTGTGTATGCACTGGTTTTGTCTGATATGGGAAACACCAATACTAACAAATTAAATAAAAATCATCTGGCTGCACTTCAACTCTTTAATGCCTGAACCTTTGATTCCCGAGCGACAGAACAGTGAGGAGTGATGCGGGCAGAGGGTCCTGGGCGGGGGGCGGAGAGTGGAGGCTAAGTGTGCACCCTCCAGGTGCATGGCGGCATCGACCGAAAGAACCTGCACAACCTAAAAGCCGAGTTATCTTTTATTCAGCGGACAGCACTGAGCACTTAAGCCTGGCACGCAGGCTCTCGGGTAGCACTGAGGGACTGCTCTGAAGAGACAAGGGGGGAGCCAGGATATCCAGGAGTTTTTGCAACAAAGACCAGGTAGTGGGAACATCAAAAGATTACCGTTAATTAAAGAAAACCAGACATCTCAAGTTAAGGAATTTAGCGCTTTTCTATGCATCTAAGGGAAGATGCATGAGTCCGTGCTCACTGAAATCATCCCTTTGATGGGCACCTCGGCTACCTGGGGCCGGTGTCCCGTCTCTTCCCAACCTGAGCCTCTTCAGTGATGAGGAAGCTGTAACGTGACGGCTTGATGGCTGCAACACCCTTTGTGTACTGATACGGCAGCAATGTTGTCTTTTTCATTGATAACAGCAACTGGGCACTGCCAGTCCTTGGCCACGGGAGGGGCCAGGGAGGCAGGTCCACCCCAGGACCCAGGACACGCCCAGCTGCAGGAAAGGCCTGGTGGCACATCCGGGAGATGCCAGAACAAGGCTGCATTTGTACCAACTCTGTTTATTTGCCTCTGCAGTAACACTGTGTGAAGCTAAAGGACATTCTCAACATCTAGGTACAGGACTCCCTTTGCACAACGAGAATGTTTAGACTGTCGGGGGACCTACCCCCACTTCCAGATCTAGCTGACAGAGCCACATCCAACAGGACTGGGCTGCCCCCCGGGTCCTGGCCCGTGTGGCTCCCACGTCCATCGGCCTCCCCACTTTTCAGAGCAGATCTGTGGGGAGGGAGGGCTGGGGAGTGAGGCTCCACCAGAGAAAAGGAGTCGAGCCTCTTCTCGAGGAAAGGTCAGAGAAAAACAAACCAGTACCCCACCATCCGGGAGTAGATTGGCAAGCAGAGACCTGGGAGATGCAGGGGCACAGGCAGAGGGGCCCATGGGAGTCACGTGGGAAACTTGCAAAACTCCAGGGGCCCAGGCTGCCGGGACCCAAGTCCCTTTGGGAGGGGGCCCTTGTCCAGCTGCGACGCACCTAGTCAGCTGGGAGCTCCCTGAATTCTGCATGCATCCCTCCCCGCCAGCCCCGCAGGCATCTCCCCCACTACTCCAACCCCAGGCCAGGACAAAGTTATTCAAAAACAGTCATCCAGCGGTTAGAAATTCCAGCTGTCACCTCACCGTGGAAAATAAAAGTAACTGTCTCCTTGTCTTCCGAGAATGTTCATGGACCCTGATGACCTGCTGAAGCCCAACATGCCCCCGCCCCCCAGTTGTATTTTCTTTTTCCTCTCATCTGTCCCCGCCCCATGGCAGAGGGATTTGTGGGTTTCTCTGTTTTAACAAAGAAGCCCTTATCACCTTCTTATGTACTCTTCAAGGGCAGTCAGCTCCCTTCCTTTTCCTAGGAAACGCTCTTTGTTTCTACAAATAAGACACTGGGATAAACACAGGAGGAAGTGTCCTGCGAAGAAGCAAACGCCCAGCAGCTCAGCTGGTGAAGCTCATAATGGAGGACGTGCACTCAGACTCTGGGACAGCGCCTCGTTTTGGTGACAAGAAAGCGGGAATTCTAAGGAATCCGTCTGAATTAGAACTCAGGATCTGGGCTGGACAGCCAACAGCCGGGAGCAGCACATTCCAACCCGTGATAAGATGTCCTTTACTCACTCAGGTCACTGTGGTAGGCAGGCTGGAGTGTCCCCCGCAGTAGTGTCCACGGGAAAGGGCACCTGCGGGAAGGGGGTCCCAGTGGGGGTGGCCTGCCCTTGCCCCTCAGGCCTCACCCCCCCTGCCTTCTGTGAGTCTGCAGGGAAGCAGGGGCTGGACGCGGTGTGGACCATTCCCTGAGGTGCCTGGGGCCAAAGCAGGGGTGGAGGTCCCCAGCCCTAGAAGGAGTGTGGCCTCCAGCACACAGGGCAGAGGGGGTCATCGGAGACTCAGGAGTAAAGAGGAAGCTGGGCCAGATAAGGACGGTGAAGTGGAGCAGAGGGTGCTGCGGAGGGTGAACGGCTGGTCCTGCGTCAGGGACACGTCTAGAAGCGCTGACCCCGCCCCCCAGATGGCTCCAGCAGGGCCCCATCACCAACCGCTGCAAAGGCAGCAGTGGGGCCGCACCACAGGCCCAGCAGGATGGGTATCCCTGGGTGAGGCTTCCCTGCTGCCATGACAACCATGGATGCTCTGGTCCAAGCAAACGTTGCGCTGAGTCAAAAACTGCCAGGTCTGCGCTTGCGAAGGTCTGGGCCAGTCATTCAGCCTGAGAAAGGCCGTGACCCCTGCCCACAGCCTGAAGGGTGCGACTGCACCTGAAGTCCGCAGCTGGGCCTCTGCGCCTCGCTGGCCAGGTTCACTGTCAGCAGGCAGGCAGCGTTCAGGTCCACGCACGCTTGCCTGGACTGGTTTCCCAGGACAAGGTCACTAATAAGACCCCCACAAGAAGTGCATGTTGAACCCTCTCCCCCGCAAGGACGCTGATGCAGGAAGTGAGCCAGTAACTGAGCTCATAAAGTCATGCCTCTGCCTGAGATCGCTGGGGCTTCTTGGACGGCAACAATTCACAGAAATAAATGGGTGAACTGTATGGTATGTAAATTATACCTCAATAAAGCGTTATTTTCTAAATTATGGAAACAGAATGTTTATTTCAATGTAAAGTCTCTACCCACTAAAACTCTAAAGTCCCAAAGTAAATTTCTAAAATCTCTTGAACCTTCGTTGATGTGTCCAACTTTCATCGTTTGGAAAATAAGACTTTTTAAAAGGTGTTCTTTCTGGGCTTCCCTGGTGGCGCAGTGGTTGAGAGTCCGCCTGCCGATGCAAGGGGACACGGGTTCGTGCCCCGGTCCGGGAGGATCCCACATGCTGCGGAGCGGCTGGGCCCGTGAGCCATGGCTGCTGAGCCTGCGCGTTCAGAGCCTGTGCTCCACAACGGGAGAGGCTACAACAGTGAGAGGCCCCGCCTACCGCAAAAAAAAAAAAAAAAGGTGCTGTTCCCTTCCTTTCCTTGCTTTTATTTTCTTGAAAAGGTATTGATTTAGATGGCCTAGGAGGCAGCTGGCGTGGGGAAGGAGTGGGACACATGCAGGGCATTAAAGGGGTAAGTACGTCCATCTACGGATGGTTCTGGAAACCAGGCTCTTGGTGTCAGAGCTGGGAGTCAGCCCTGTGGCGAGTGGGAGCCTGGGAGGTACAGCGTGTGCGTGTATGAAGATGTGCCCGTGGGTAGGAGGAGGGAAACAGGGAGCGCGTCAGAGCAAATGCAAGTATCGATAACCGGGGAACTGGGATGAGTGCTGAAGGGGATTCTTTGTAGTAAGTGCGCAACTTTCCTATAAACTTGACATCCTTCCAAAATAACTGATTAAAAAATATACTGGTAGAAAATGGAGAAAGGACTATCGAACCGCAAAAGGATACTGGGGGTAATTTCCATCTGATTCTTCAGCCAGCACGAGAGCCAGCACTCGCCCCTCCTATCTCAGTCTCTCCAACACCCCGACCTCCCAGCCCTTCCCCCGTCTCTTGGCTCCTGGTTTTTCTGTCTCTGCTGCTCCGTGTTTCTCCAGACTCCTCTGCTCCTTTTTCCTGCCTTCCACAGACTGACCCTCTTTCTTTCCTTCTCCTTCCTGCTCCCTCCCCACCTACCCAATAGAGAACTCAATTCCAAAAGGAGTTAGAGTGTATCTTTTATTATTTAGGATGTATAAGATATAAACATTTACAAAGAATTTGAGAAACTTTATAATAATTTATTATTTTCTTCTTAAATAACAGTTTTGGTCACTTTCTAAATTTTAGAAGTATAATGAGTAAAGAGTATTTTTAAATTTTTCTCTCTGGATAAAAAAACGTAATTATTTTTTTTACTCTGTATATAGTCTTTTGTTCTCCCTATGGGTCAGTCATCCTTAATTTTAAAAAAAGTTTCTGTGATCCTAATTTGCCTCTGGGACCTATGTGGATATAACTAATAACAAATAACAGATGGACAGACAGACAATGGACAGGTGGATGGACAGATGGACTGCTGGACAGAGAGAAGATGCATCATTCTTTCTGCACTGCAGTCCCAGTGCCATCAAACGCAGGTGACAACAAGGCCACCGTCCCAGGCGGCCACAAGAACTCAGTGTGCTCATGTCCTGCAAACACACACAGCACAGAGCTGCCATGTAAGAAGCCATCAGGAGAGGACCGCGGATGGGCCATCTCCCTTCTCCAACATGCTTTTTGAACCCCTGGCCACACACCAGAGCAGATCAGTTTCATGTTATTTACTGACCTCCTTCCTGCGCCTACATGCTAGGCATGTACAAAACAAGAAGCGCAGCCCCTGGGGACGCCTAAAGGACAATCCTATCTCTGGACCAAAAACACAGTGGCCGCAAACACTAGCACGTAAATACCCATATCAAATGATAAATAAATTTAGAAGCTCCACATTCACAGAAACTCACACACACACACGCGCGCGCACACACACACACACACACACACTGAACAGGGTGAACTTGATCCAGAGCTTAGCCAACCTGAGAACCAGCCCCAGGGAGAGCACTCCCATTTATGGCCACCCGTCCCCTCCTTCAGCTCCACAGGAGACAACGGTGCTATATTTAGACGGGTCCGTGATTCCAGACACCGAAGCCAGGGAGCACGGCTCAGCCTCTTCCAAGCACTCCTCTTCCAAAAGCCAAGTGACCACGAAAATAATAAAACGATAGCTATAATCTGTAGCACTGGGGGGTGGGAGGCTGCCCCCACAGGGGATGTGTTTTCCTTGCCGATTTCAGC
Source organism: Tursiops truncatus (assembly GCF_011762595.2). Classification (NCBI taxonomy): domain Eukaryota; kingdom Metazoa; phylum Chordata; class Mammalia; order Artiodactyla; family Delphinidae; genus Tursiops; species Tursiops truncatus. Next base: position 3,173,817 of record NC_047042.1, read on the forward strand.
ATGGGGATGATTGGCGATTTCAGCGTCGGCTGGGCTGCTGACTCTTCATATGCTTCCCTGCACCAAGCCCTGCGCCCACGCAGCATGCCGCCTGCGGGAACACTCCTTTCCCAGACACTCGGGCCTGTGAGCAATGGTACAGCTGTTGTCACTCTCAGGTTACCAGCACACCCCACCCTGCGTACCAGCCCAGCACCCGGAGGCTAATGATCACAGGGCTTAGCTTTTTAAAATCCCAGTCATTTACTGCGAGGCCGCACAACAAATTTATGTGAAAGGCACTGCACACGTTTTACATTCTTAGTGAAATCATAAAGTTTTAGTGTTTTAAAAATTACTTACTAAAACCCAGGTAATTCTAATAAGGGATAGAGCCCAGAAACCGTACGGGAGAAACGAATGAACAGCCGTGCCCTAACTACAAAAAACGAAATGAAATGTGTGGCGTTACTGGGTGTACTTCCAAGGGTGCATTATACTTTCTTCGATAATTTTATTTCCTCTCTGTTTTCAAATAAACTGCCTGAAATGTCAACTACATTTACTAGGTCCTACAATTATTATTTTGATAGGAGATGCTTTGACACATGACTTTTTCAATAGACTTTGTTTTTAGTTTCGCAGCAAAATTCGGCAGAAGGTACAGAGATTTCCCAAGTAACCCTGTCCCCACACATGCCTAGTCTCCCCCACTATCAACAGCCCACAACAGAGTGGTACCTTTGCTATAACTGATGAACCTGCATTAGCGTCGTTATCACCGAGAAACCCTAGTTTACTTTAGGGTTCACTCTTGGTGTTACAGATTTTATGAGTTTAGACAAATGTATAATGATGTATCCACTGTTGTAGTATCACACAGAGGAGTGACACTGCACTAAAAGTCCTTTGAGCTCCACCTGTTCATCCCTCCTCTCCTCCCCGACTCCCTAACTAGGCAACCACTGATCTTTTCATTTTCTCCATAGTTTTGTCTTTTCCAGAATGTCACATATTTAGCATCATACAGTGTGTAGCCTTTTCAAATTAACTTCTTTCACTTAGTAATGCATGTAAGGTTCTTCTATGTCTTTTCATGGCCTCATAGCTCATTTCCTTTTAGTGCTGAATAGGATTACACTGTCTGGATGTACCAGGCACATACATCTTAAAAGAAAAAGGAAATGGTTCCGAAGGAATAAACACTCTATGCCCTGTCTCTCCCACTCACTGCAGCTGTAACACCTGGCCGGAAGGCATGGAGCAGCGATTTGAGAACTCTGAGACATAAACTATAACAGGCGAACTGGGGATGAAGCCTGGAATTCACAATACCACCAAACTGGTGCTCAGTTTACCATTTTTTCGAGTCCTGACTCAATGCAGCATGAACTGTACAGAGGACAAAGGTATGGACAGATGCCTACTCCCAGGGCAGGGGAGGGGGCCCTAGTGCTCAGAGAGAATGGGGGAGGCCCCTGTACACTCACCCCTGCTCTCGCGAGCCCAGTCCCAAGCAGTCTCGTGGTGGTAGGGCTGCTGGCACAGTGGGGGCCCAAGGACCCTGGAACTCTGAGTAGCTGTGCTTCTGAGAGGGTAGAGTAAACCCCACTGCTTTTTCCACTCTCTGTTCTTCTGCTGCTTTGCTCCAGAAGTGGGCAGTCCCAGGAACTGCACCTCGGATCCGGGTAAATAAAGCCCCCGTTTTCTGGCTGGAGCACCAAAAGGGGAAGCCCAGAGAAGCAGACAGCCCTGGAGAGACTGCAGAAAAGGAGGAGCTCAAGAAACTCCATGAAGTCGTATGAACTCCCTGTGGCATCTCCAAACCGCACCAATGTGGATCTGACCCTTAGCAGCAGTCACAGCCTTTGAGAACTGGACTGTAAGACAGACCGTCCCCCGGGGCCCAGACTGGCCACGGGTGGCACAAACGTGGGGAAAATCTGAAAGCATCGTAAAGGCTTTGTAAGCAGAACTGACACTGAAACAATAACCACGGAAAGCTTGGCAGAAATTTAAACTGAACTCAATTGAGTCAACTGCCTGATAGAACAAAAATATCAACATTCTCATAAGACTTAACTAAAAGCCAGAATATCATAACGTAATATTCAACAAGTCTATCCAAATTTACTCATCTCAATTCACATGGGGAAAGGCAACCATCAGACGCCACGGCAAGATGATCCGTAGAGCGGAGCTGTTTCACAGAGACTTTAAAGCAAACGTCACAAAAGCACTCCAAGAAGTAAGAGCAAATACACTTGAAATCAATGGAAACATAGGACGTCTCAGCAAAGGAACAGAAGATACAAAGAAAACGAAAAGGAAATCTTAGCTTTGAAAATACAATAACTGAAATTAAAAACACCTTGGATGGGCTCAAGAGCAGATTCACTGATTTTGAGTATCTGTCCATATAAATTCTCCAATCTGAATAACATAAAGAGAAATGATTGACAAAAAGTACACACAGACTCAGGAACCGATTAGACAACACCAAAAGGTCTAATATGTGTGTCAACAGACCCCTAGGAGGAGAGAAGAATGCATTGCAGAAGAAAATATTTCAAGAAATAATGGCAGAAAACTCCCCAAATTTGGTAAAAGACATAGCCTGCAGATTCAAGAAGTTCAGTAAACCCCATATAGGACAAATATAAACAAAGCTACCCATGAGGATGTTATAACCAAACTATTTAAAGATAAGGAAAAAAATCATGAGAGCAACAAGACAGATCCTCATTTCTTATATGAGAATGATCTGAACAACTACAGAAACTATAATAGCTAGAAAGAAGTGGGGGAAAGCGCTTTAAAGTACTGAAAGAAAAGAATTATAAGCCCAGATTTCTATATCTAGCAAATATATGCTTCTCGCATGAAGATGAAATAAAGACATTCTCAAATGAAGGCAAAGAGAATTCACTGCCAGCAGAACTGGTCTAAAAAAATGGCTAAAGGAAGTTCTTCAGATTAAATGAAAACAATGAGGAGGAAACTTGGAACATGAGGGGCAACAGAAATGATAAACATGTAGGCAAACATTAAGAGGCGGTTCTTCTCTTCTTGAGTTTTTTACAATACAGATGTAACACATAACCATGGAGAATGCCTATATTCCACATGAAATGATACAGGACTGATTCTAGGGAGACTGTGAAACGTTTGTATATTTCAATCCATACAATTTCAATCCCCTACAATTAAACAAAAGTTACTTAAAAACCACAGTAGAAAAATTAGACTGAGACACTAAGTTTTTTCAAATAACTCGAAAGAAGTCAGGAAAGGGGAAACAGGAATGCAAAACAGGCAAGAAAGGGAAAAAAATAACTAAATTGTTGACCTAAATTTTAAAAAATCAATAGAAACTACAGATCAATGTTTTTCATTCATATAAATAGTTTAATGGAATTTAATGGTTTGATACTATGATTTAATGTGAATGGTCTAAACACTTCAACTGAAAGGTGGATTATTCAAATATATACTGTCTTCAAGAAACTTACTTTAAATATAATGAAATAGGTAGTTAAAGTAGTATTATGGAAAAAATATACCATGCAAATGTTAACCAAAAAAAAGCTGGAAGGGTTATGTCAATATGAGATAGAGATAATATGTCAGAAAATTCAAGAAAATTACCAGGGATAAAAAGGGATATTACATAATAATAAAGGGATCAATTCGTCAAGAAGACATAAGAATCCTAAACTTCAACACACCAAACAAAGACACTTTGAAATACATGAAACAAAAACTAACCAAACTCATCAGAGAGATAGACAGATCCACAACTAAATTTTGAGACAACAGTCCTCTCTTGGTAATCAATATAACTAATACACAGTCAACAGGATACAGAAGAACTGAATGACACTATCCACCAACCAGATCCAATTGACATTTCTGCAACTCCATTCAACTGTAGCAGAAAACAGCTGTCTAGTGCACACAGAACACTCACCAAGATAAAACATCTCCTGGGTCACAAAACAAACCTCACCAGATGCAAAAAGAATTGAAGGCATGTAAAATATGTTCTCTAACCATACTGGAATCTGACTAGAATCAATAACAGAAAGAGAACCATAACATTTCTAAGCACTTGGAAAACTGCTTGTATTATAAATAATATGCTTCTAAATAATCCATGGGATAAAAAGGAAGTTTCAAGGACTTGAACATAAATGAATAAATAAATTAAAATTGATGGGATGATAACAAGGAAGTGCTCAGAAGAAAACGTATTATAGTATAAAATGCTTATTTTAGAAAAGAAATGTCTGAAATCAATAATCTGAGTTCCACCTAATTAAATTAAAACAAGAGAAAATAAACGGAATCATGGAGAAGTCAGATAATAAAGATTAGAGCAGAGAAAACCCAAAGAAATAGAGAAAATGACAACAAAAGTTGGTTCTTTGTAAATAAAATAAAATAAATTTGTAAAGCAAACAAAGTTGATAAATATATCACAAGAGTGATAGAAAAGAGAGAAGATACCACTTAGTAATATGAAGAATTATAAAGAAGATATCACTAGAGAAACCACAAGACATTAAAATGAATAGTAAGGGAATGCCCTTCACAGATCCATGCACACAATTAAACAACTTACGTGAAATGGACCAGTTCCTCCAAACCACAAACTACCAAAATCTCACGGAAGATAAAATAGATGATTCAAATATACTTATTTAAAAATTTGAATTTGTAGTTAAGAACATGTAAAAGGAATCTTCAGGCCCGTATTGCTTCACTGGCAAATTCTACTAACATTTAAGGAAAAAAAAATTATACCAATTCTACCAAATCTTTTCCAGAAAATGGAAAAGGAGGAAACACATCTCAAATCGTTGTATGAGGCCAATATTACACTAATGCCCAAACCAGACAAATACATCACAAGAAAAGAAAACTAAGTACCAATACCCCTCATGAACACAGATGCAAAAATCCTCAAAAAATATTAGCAAACAGAATCAGGGATATATAAGAAGAAGAATACAGCACAACGAAGTGGATTTTATCTCAGGAATACAAGGCTGGTTCACTATTTTAAAATCAATAAATGTAACTCACCATATTGACCATCTACAGAAGAGAAACCACATTAACATATCGATTTAAAAAAAGAAAAGCATTTGGCCTAACTCAACATCAACAAGTCTCAGCGAACTAGGAGTAAAGGGAGCTTCCTCTACAAAAAGCCTCCAGTTGTATCATACTAAATAATACTAAAGGCTGAATGCTTTCTCCCTACGATCAGGAGCAAGGCAAGGATGTAGACTCTCAGTCCTCCTAGTCAACCTCAAGCCAGAAGTCTACACTGTGCAATAAGAAGAGAAAAAATAAACAAACGAAAGCCATAAAGATTGGAAAGAAAGGAATAAAAATATATGTATTTTCTAGGCATACATAGTCAATCCTGAAGAATCTGCAAAAAATCAAACCAAAACAGAAACCTCATACAATTAATAAATGAGTTCAGCAAGGTCACAGGAGACAAGGTCAACACACAAGTCAATTCTATTTCTACACAACAATGAAAATTGGAAACTGAAGTTTCAAATTCCACTTATGATGGTTCCAGAAATGGTAAATATGTAGGTATAAATTGAGCCAACATAGATGAGATCTATCAATATATGCTGAAAATGACAAGAAACTCATCAAAGAAATTTAAAAAGACCTAGACAAATGAAGAGATATATCATGTTCATGGAGCAGAAGACTCAAATTGACTTACGGATTTAACAACATTTCAGGCAGGATTTATTTTGTAGACATAGATAAACTGATTCCAGAATTTTTATGGAAAGGCAGAGAAATGAGACTAGCCCAAATAGTTTTGAAAAAGAAGAAAGCTGGAAGAATCACATTACCCTGTTTTAAGGCTAAATATAAAGCTACAATATTCAATGGTACTGGTGAAGGAACAGGTATAAATCAATTAAAAAAGATAAAGAATCAAGAAATAGATCCACAATGGTACAAATGAACTTATTTACAAAACAGAAACAGACTCACAGACACAGAAAACAAACTTATGGTTACCAAAGGGGAAAGGAGGGGAGAGGGATAAATTAGGAGTTTGGGATTAACAGATACACACTACTCTATATAAAATAGATAACCAACAAGGACCTACTGTATAGCACAGGACACTATACTCAATATCTTAAAATAAACTATAATGGAAAAGAATCTGAAAAACGATGTATATACACACGTATATATATGTATATATGTACGTATATATATATAGTATAATTGAATCACTTTGCTGTATACCTGAAACTAACACAACATTGTAAATCAACTCTATTTCAATAAAAAATTTAAAAAAAGAAATGGATCCACCCAAATATGGGCAACTGATTTTTGTTTTGTTTTTGTTTTCGTTTTCGGCGGTACGCGGGCCTCTCACTATTGTGGCCTCTCCCGCTGCGGAGCACAGGCTCTGGACGCGCAGGCTCAGTGGCCATGGCTCACGGGCCCAGCCGCTGCGCGGCATGTGGGATCTTCCCGGACCGGGGCACGAACCCGTGTCCCCTGCATCGGCAGGCGGACTCTCAGCCACTGCGCCACCAGGGAAGCCCAGGGCAACTGATTTTTGAAGAAGGAGCAAATGACAGTCTTTTCAAGAGCTTTGTTGGAACAACTGGATGCCCTATGCCAGAGAAAGAAGAGAGCACGACAAGGAGGGGAAGAAGAACTCATCTAAATCTAACGCCTTATATAAACATTAACTCAAAATGCATCACAGAGCTAAATGGAGAAGTAAAAACATGGGAGGAAATCTTCATGACCTGGGGTTAGGCAACAGCTCTCAGACATGGCACCCAAAGCATGTCTAAAGCATGAAGTGTAAAAAAAAAAACCCAAAAAACAAAAAAATGGTTTTCCTCACAATTTAAAACATCTAATCTTCTAAAACACTGCTAAAAGAACAAAAAAACAAACCACAGGGAGAAAAATACCTGCAAATCACATACTTGAGCAAGGATTTGCATCACCTTAAATGACGACTCTTCAAAACACGGTAAAAGAAAATGAATAATCCAATTAAAAATAGTCAAAAGACCAGAGCAGAGATTTCACCAAAGAAGATCTATGGATGGCAAATAAACACATGAAAAGTGCTCAACATCACTAGCCATTCGGCAAATGGGAGTTAAAACCATGATGTGGTTCCACTCCACACCTATGAGAGCGGCTACAGGAAAAAAGTCTTGAAAATACCAAGAGATGGTGCGAATACAAAGCGATTGGACGTCTCGTATCTTGCTGGTGGGAATGCAAAATGGTACAACCACCCTGGAAAACACTTTGGCCGTTTCTTACAAAGTTAAACATACCCCCTCTGACCCAGTCCAGGAACGTTTATTGCAGCTCAATACACAATCACAAAGCAGTGGAAACAACCCTGATGTCCTTCAATGGATGGACAGGTAAACAAACTGGGTTGGATCCACACAATGGGCCACGACTCAGCAGTGAAAGTTAAATGAGCCGCTGGGACACGCAAGAAGTCGAATCTCAGAGGCGGTCGCTGAAAGAAGTTACTCTCGAAAGGACACTCACTGCATGAGGACATTTAGACGGCATCCTCAAAAGACAGAATGGTAGTGATGGACAACAGATCAGTGGTTGCCAGGGAGACTACAAGGGAGGCTGGGGGGGTCTTGGGGGTGATGGGACTGTTCTGTGTATCCTCGTTGCAGGGCTGGCTGGTTGAGCAGATCTATACGTGTGGTTAAAATTCAAGGAACTGGACACCAAAGAAGTCAAGCTGACTCTGATGAATTAAAAAAATAAAATTTAGAAAACACAAAGAGAAAATAAGAGCTGGATTCAGGTTGCCAGTCTTCACGATAGATGTCCATGGAAAATCCTTCTTCCCCCACCCTGCCCCCAGAACCTTCCAGGCCAGCGTCAGGTGTCGGTGCCCCATCTGCCCTCACTTCACACACACACACACACACACACACACACACACACTCCCATACATTCACACACACACACTCACTCACTCTCAGGGCCCTGGTGACAGCAGTACCACGTGACAGCAGAAAACCAATCGGTTTGGTTTTACAGACTGTAATCCCAGTTCTCTGACGCTGGGAGGATAACAGAGAAAAATGCCAGCTGCCTGTTACAGGTGGGCGTCAGATAAACGGTGCTGATGTGGGACTCACACTAAAATACATCCCTTGTTTATCTGAAAAATCACACGACAGGCATCCCGTATTTAATTTGGCAACCCTAGGTCGCAGAGGTTCTCGGTGCCCCCAGGCCGTGGCACCCTCGGGACCGCCCAGGCGGGTGGGTATGAAGTGAAGCGGTCGGCCCGTGGGGACGCCCCCTTGCTTGGCCTCAGCAGGATCAGGCCACAGAGGTGGGGCTCTACAGGCAGCCCCCCCGCCAGGTGCAGAGCCCAGGGCTCCTCGGCCCCTTCATCTCACCCCTACCCCAAGGGAGAGCTGCTGTTTTGTGTCCTGCTCCAAAGCGATGGCTCCAGACGGTGCTTTGCCCACCACCCCAGGCTCACGGTCAGACGCCCAGCCTGAGGCTGTGTGACTCTGAACGACTCTCTGCGTCTCCCTGAGCCACACGGAAACGAGGCTAGTAGGACCCGTCCTGCCCTCCCCACGGGCCTCCGTGGACAATGGAAACTCGGTGCCGGCCAGAGGGATTGGCAACGGGCCCCTCAAATGTCCACCGTTCTCTTCCTCATTGTTGAGAAGTCAGCCCACCTGCTCACCAGTCCATCCGTTCTATCTGTGACACGCGTCTCCATCCGCGCCAACAGCCTGTCCACGGGCTCCGATCACAACCTCTTCTTCTACCTGGGCCTCCACGGCAGCTCCCACCTCAGCCTCCCGCCCCAGCCTCTCCCTCCCCATGGCACCAGGGCTGTCTGCTGACAGAGGTGATGAGCTTCCATCCCCCCTCAGCAGCCTCGCAGATGGACGGGCTCTAATGGGCAGCACGAAGCCCACCATCCTTCCTCCCTGGAGAACCAGGTCTCTCGTCCTTCCAGAAACAGGCCGTGCTCTCGGACACCTCCGTGCCTCGCTCCTGCCATCCACTGTCCCCTGGCACAGAAGGGCTGATCGTCCATTTCCTACCCATGGCCTCCCAGGCGCACAGACACAGCCCCGTCAGCGCGTGCCTGGAACGTGGTACCCACAACATGGCAACCACGGTGACCCAGCTCCATGACAGGCTCCTCCACTCTGCCAGCAACTGACCTCACACTCCACACACAGTAGGTGTGCTAACAACGTGTGTCAGGTAGAAGCGAGCATCTCCGGCAAGCCACGGAAGGTAGGTGGGCAGCAGTGACCACAACTAACCCCCGCGAGTAATTAATGATCTCTCGGTGCCAGGAAAAATGACGCCTCCTCTGAGGAACAGAGCTTGTCTTCCTTTCAGTGATGAGAACTATGGCAATCAGGGCTTCCTTTTCTGCCCAGCTTGTCAGAAACACAAAGACAAAGCCCGTGCCCCCTCACTGCACGTAGACTTGCTTTCATGGCTGGCATCCCCTGCCCGCCTCTGCATCCCCTGGCCTGGTTTTCTCTTTCTGTTTTCATTAACCTTCCTGCATACAGGCCCTAGGCCAAGGCTGCAGGGAAACTGATGAGACACAGAGGAAATGCACGTAGCAGGGCAGCAAGATGGTCAGAGCAACCGTAGAAAGTGCGGGGAAGTGATCGTCCCAGGGAGCAGCAGCTGGAACCGGGACGGACCACGTTTTCAAGCCGAACCAGAGGGGCAGCATTTGTGCCAGGCCAACTCCTGCAACTGAGCAGACACGACGGGATCGCACACGGCATCCAGGAGCGGTGGTGGCACTGGCCAGTGCCCTACTCCGAGTCATGCCAGGACACCGAGGGCCACCAGCACGGCTCACTGACCTTTCTTGGTTGTTAGTCGATGGGGAACGTGGGTTGTGAAGGCGACAGGCAAGGCAGACAGATTGGGCTTCCCTGGTGGCGCAGTGGTTGAGAGCCCGTCTGCCAATGCAGGGGACGCGGGTTCGTGCCCTGGTCTGGGAGGATCCCACGTGCCGCGGAGCGGCTGGGCCCGTGAGCCATGGCCGCTGGGCCTGCACGTCCGGAGCCTGTGCTCCGCAACGGGAGAGGCCACAACAGTGAGAGGCCCGCGTACCAAAAAAAAAGAAAAAAAAAGCAGACAGATTGATGGCCAGAGTCCTTCCCGGCAGAGGTTCCCTGAAACCCGAGAGGGCCCAGCTCAGGCCGTCATGTGGAGAAAACCGTGCCTGGGTCAGTCACAGAATGACCTGTGCTTGTCCTCCCAGCCTGCCTCAGCCCAGCAGCCAGCGCACCCCAAATCCTGGAAGCATGGGCGTCACCTTTTCTAAAACTCCGAGGTGACGGGTCAGACGTCCCAGCCCTGGGTGTGCAGCCATCCCTACTACTTCTTCCCTGGCAACCTCAGCTTCCCCCCAATCTCTCAGATTAATGATTCAACTGATAACACCAAATGCCAGACCACACTTCCCCGAAGATGCCTGGCAGCTCCCGTTCAGCCGTTCCACACCCCTCCGTCCACGTGAACACCTGGCCTCCCTTCCATGCGCCCTGGAGCACATGCTCCATCACCCCTTGCTGCTCTCTGCCAGGCCGGGGTCCCTCACCTGCACAGGTGGGCACACAGCACATACCCCCTGATGAAAGCTGCGAGGCTGGGACCCTGACACACACACAGGGAGCTGGAGGGACAAGAAGAGGCAGGAAGGACAGGAAGATGCTGCCGTGAAGGAACCAGGGGAAATGAGCTAGAATGAACACAGTTGCAGCCGAACTCTTTGTTTGACCTGTTGTCCTAACCAGTAGGTTCAGCTTAAGAATCACTTTTGTAACTGTTCCAAGTTACCTTGAAGACAATCTGGGCAGTTGAAGTAAGGACAGGAAGTTCACTGCTAGTAGGGAATTACTGTTGGTTTTGTTAGACATGATAATGAGATAATGGGCATGAACAAGTCACCCTGTCTATTAGTCAGTGATGCCCGCAGAAGGATTTGCAAACGGAAGTGAGGGCTTTGCCCATAAAACAATCGAGCCAAATAATACAGAAGTTTAAAGTTTTTAACGCACGATAATGGGCACAAATGGGCACCTGCGTAGGGCCCGCCCCCTGCGCCCACCCATTATGCTGTTCTCTGCTTTTATGGATGTTTGAATTCTGCCATCAAATTTTTTAAAAGGAGAAATACTCCATTTTTGTCATTCCAAGTCATCCACTGAATGGAATTAGCTGAATCTTCAAATCGATTGCTGTTCATTACTGAATTTAGGGCAGTGCCCTGAAAAGTGATCTAGTCTAAAATTCTCTTTTTCTTTCTTTTTTTTTTTTTTTTTGCGGTACGCAGGCCTCTTACTGTTGTGGCCTCTCCCGTTGCGGAGCACAGGCTCCGGACGCGCAGGCTCAGTGGCCATGGCTCACAGGCCCAGCCGCTCCGCGGCATGTGGGATCTTCCCGGACCGGGGCACGAACCCGTGTCCCCTGCATCGGCAGGCGGACTCTCAACCGCTGCGCCACCAGGGAAGTCCTCTCTTTTTCTATTTTTAAGGTGGATACTATGATGATCATGTGATGATCATGTGAAAACATTGCTGAATCAGAAGCTGGGAAAGCATTATTCAGCTACTTCCCGGCACCCTGTGGTTTGCTCAGGGCCAACTAGTCACACTCCCTGCAAGCCACTCCACCTGCACCCCCGTAAAGAGGGCCTGGACCCCACAGGGATGCCTTGTACCCCAGGCCCAGGGCACCCCTGCAGGTGAGGCTAGTGATCCTGGCTGGACGGATTCCATTTCCCGCTGAGTTAAGACAATTACTGAAGAAATAGCTGCTAACACATTTGATGCTCCCAGGAAAAAATTTACATTTAAAATTTAATGAACTTCGCACACACCAGAACAGTGAAAACTGAAGACGGACTCGGCGACTGTAATTCTCCTCCACTGCGGGTGGGGCGCAGAACAGTTCAGCAGCTTGGAAAACAGCTGGGGGCTTCTTAAATGGTAACCACACACCTACCACCCCACCCAGCCGTTCCACCCCTAGGTTGTTACTCAACAGAAAAGGGACCTATGTCCACACCAAGACCATAAATGAGTGCTCACAGCAGCTTTATCCGTAGTGGCCAAAACTTGGAAACAACCCAAATGTCCATCAACAGGAGAACGGACATGCAAATTGTTGTAAATTAATAAGTGGAAACAACCCTCCTGTCAACAGAGGAACAAACCACAGAAATACCAAGATATAAATGAACATCAAAACCATTATGCTGAGTGGAAAAACTAGACAAAAAAGAGTGTGTTCCACCCAGTGCCATGTAAAGAAGATTCTAGAAAATGCAAACTAACCTATAGTGACAGAAAGCCGACCAGGTACAGGTAGAGGGAGAGATGGGTTGCAAAGAGGCAGAAGGAAACTTTTGAAAGTGAAAGAAAAACCCTGCATCTGGATTGTGGTGATGGTTTTCCAGGGTGTAAACATATACCAAAATTCATCAAGCCATATGCTTTAATTACGTGCAGTGGACTGTACATAAATATACCTCAACTGGTAGTTATAAAATTCAGTACATCTTCTCAACCGCACAGAGGAAAAAAGAATAAATTCCCGAAAAAGAACCTCGTCTTCAAAATACTGAGAAGAAGAGCGTGAGTGAGATAATGCATAACTGAGGTCCAGAGGCCACTGGCTCCAGCGCTAGTTACTCGCTGCTGAGTTCAGGGTCTGAGGTCAGGACAGTGTTCTCAGCATATAAAATACACCTCCTCCACCTGGAGCAATTTGCCTACGTTTTCCATCAGTGAGGATCTACCTTAGTCCTAACTTTGTCTAAATAAAGGTTTGCTATCTTTTCTGTATCTGATCTTACTAGCCCAGGATATATGCATCCTCTTATATCCCCTGCAGACCTAGCACTGTCCTTGCACGTGGTCTGTGCTCAATTTCTGTAGAATTAAGTTTCACCTGTATCCCTTATTCAATTAAAGTTATCAAAATTGTCCCTTTTAAAAAAAATAACAGCCCCAAGTAAATGGGACCGGAGAAATACTCTGATGAGCGCCCGCCCTCGCAGGCAGCGCTGACGCAGCCCTGCCCTGTCACCACATGACTGCCGGGGGTTTCTGTGCAAGGTCAGGGCCCACCCAGAAAAACAAACATGACAGCTTGGTGGCAAGGTGCCTGCACGCTCCCGGGGTCCTCAGGTCGGGGTCCTCCTCGGCTACCACGTGCCACGTGCTTCCTGCAGGGCCGCTCGGACGACGTGTCCAAGAGCTGCCACCAGAGCCAGGTAATTTGCAGTTCAAACTGATATCCTGGACTCTGGTGTTGACTCTTCTGAATAGTGTCCGGTCCTGACAGCCTCCCAGATGTCTGCACTTCTCCACCCCTCTTTATCCTCCTTTTTGATCATGAGGAACAGAGAACTCCCCATTGAATAAACCTCTGGGTGTCTATTTACCTGAACTAATCTTGGTGTGATATTTACAGCTCCTCCCTCCTGGCTGCTGAGGCATCTAGAGGCGTGTTATATTTAAGAACTGCTTCAGCAGAACCATTTTCTGAGAAGGCCTTTCATAAAAATAAACCTGCCTGATCTCTGCCCCGCCCTACAAGCGGGACTAATTGCTCCTTCTTTTCTGGGTGTTCCTGCAGCACTCTGTACATACACACCCCTGTCATAGAGTTTGTCATCATGACTCATTTAGAGGCCTGTCCTTCCTTCTACTCCGTGGGCTCTGTCAGGTCAGGGACAAACTGTCCACACCCAAGAGGCCGGCCCACGGATGAATGAGTTTTCATGAATTCTTGTTCTTAGAAAATCACAGCTGATTAAATGAATAAATCTGTAAAAGGGTCCTATAGGGCTTCCCTGGTGGCACAGTGGTTGAGAGTCCGCCTGCCGATGCAGGGGACACGGGTTCGTGCCCCGGTCCGGGAAGATCCCACATGCCGCAGAGAGGCTGGGCTCCGTGAGCCATGGCCGCTGAGCCTGCGCGTCCGGAGCCTGTGCTCCGCAACAGGAGAGGCCCGCGTACCACAAAAAAAAAAAAAAAAAAAAAAGTCCTATATCAGTAAAAATGGACCATTTCATTTTAAACACCCATTGTAGGGAGGGTAACAGAACACAAACTTAGCAGAGTAGATCATACATGTATGATTCTCACCCAGTATGTGGGCAGGGAACGTTGTCTGCCATTCCAGTTCCACAGGGATCAGGCCACTGCAGCAGCCCCCATGGTCCACCCTGAGGGGATTCAGGATGGAGAAAAACAAGATACTGGCTCCTAGATAGTAAAGATGTGAATCTAAGGAATAATTTCAATGAGCCCAAACTCTTGCATCTTCCCATACATGGAAAAACACTAAAATCATTAACGTGAGACGTCTGGATTTTGTGATTAGCATTAGTCTGTTGACGTTTGACTACATGTTTTTTTTCCAGCCAAAGCTCCAATATATCCCGGCTTCTCTGGAGCAGTTCCTCAGAGCGAACTGAGAGGCGATCTCCTGGGCTATAGTCCTCAGTAAGATCCCCGAATAAAACGTAACACACAACTTTTAGGTCTTACGTTTTTCTTCAGTCGACCAGAAAAACAAGAGTTTGTCCTAAGATGCTGGAAGATGTTTGATGAAAAAGATGTTTGGTGAAAAACATTTTTTAAATGAAGCTTGTCTTTACTTCGTTTTGGGTTTTGTACCAAAGAATCTTTTTACGCCATTTAAATATTTCATGTCTTTTTTGATCAACAATTTATGTTTCAAGACAAGTAATTCTGCAGGAAAACAACTAGATAAGTGACCCCGCAAGGGTTTTAGAGCCTTCTGTTTCATGGGGGATGCTTGTGAAGGCTTTATAGCCATTTCCAGGTTGCGATGTTACCGATGACTCACAGCTAGAGGCTAAGTATAGCAGGAGTGCTTGCCTGCAATCTGGGCCTGAGTGGCGTTTTCCAAGGCAACTGGGTTAAACCATGTGAAGTGTATTGAAACGTAGACAGAAAGGCCTCTGAAGAGGAAATTATGTAACAACAATTAGAGCAATTGTGCTAATCGTGCTAATGTATGTGGTTCTTTCAGACTAAACAAAACTTTAGCTCCTTGAGAGCTTGAAACAGTGTCTTTATTCAGGCCATTCACTTTAACACTGGACGGGAGGATGAACAATGCGATGGATGAAGGGACGGATAATCTTTACCCAGGATTGGACACCTCAGCCACCTGGGAGCTCCTTCAAAACCTACTGATTGAGCCAGGAGCCTGGCTGCCTGGGGCGGGGGCAGAGTTGGCAGTTAAGAAAGTCCTATATTCCAGAGAACTTCTGCAAATCCCTAGCCTTGACAATGCGGTGAGGCAGGAAAGAGGTAAGTCAATGAGAATTACAGGAACTCAGATTTTGCTGATTTTCTCCTCTCTCTCTTTCTTCCTAAGGTCGCAAGTTTCCAACTGGGTGCAGGAGGAATAACCCCCCTGCCCATGGGCCCAGGTTCCAGGGGGCACTGGCCAGCAGCATGCCTGGTACCTCTCCAACCCAGCTGGAGGGTCTCAAGGAACACCAGCCTATGGGCCTGGGCCCTGCTGATGGTGGGGTGATGGCGTGGGGACAGCAGGAGGCTGGCAGAACTGCTCCGAGAATGACAGGACATGTCCACAGCCGCAAGTGCCCAGGGAAGGGACATTGCGTTGCTTCCTGGCCACAGGCCTGGGGTCTGTAACCCTGAGCAGGTAGGTTAACCTGTCTGGGATTCAGGGTCCTCATCCCCGAAATGATGACAATAACGGTACCTACGCACGTGTCTATTGAGAGGGGTAAATGACACAATGCACAGCAGAAAGCCTGCAGGCACCCTCACACCACATCCACAGACCAGAGCTGCCGGTCTGTGGCCAGGCTTGGCCAGGCCACTTCTGTGATGTCCCAGCAGGTCAAACTGCTGTGAACGCTTCTGGACGCCATCTTGGCTGCATGCTTCTCTCCCTGCAGACAGCTCCACAGACACGCTCTGAGGAGCAGTGGCCTCAGGCCTGCTGCAGACACAGGATAGGTAACTCTGGCCCTCAAACCCCGGGTCACTGGCCTTGCTTCTTTCTTCCTTTGTTATTACAAGTGTCATATGTGCCTTCGAGTCAGACTTAAAGGCGTGGACCCTGAGGCACAGATGGCCGACACGCTGGCCTGGTCCTGATGCTAAGCCAGACAGAGCAGCACGTGCTCGGCAGGCCTGGGCCTGACTCCCCGAATCCCGTTACCACCCCCTGTGTGATGCGGGATGCAGGCTGGGGCCACTGCCTCGAGGATGAAATGGGTGCTCGCCTTCTCCCAGAGGCCCCGGCTCCAGCCCACCCTCGGCCAAGGCTCCCTTTCTCCTGAAGCAGCTGCGTCTTCTCAGCGGGCCTGACGTCACCCAGCTGCTCACACCTCCTAGAAAACTGCCCCACATCTTCCCCTGAGACCTAGAACTTTCTTCAGCGCCCACAGCGACCTTTCCACAAATATCTGAACCATGCACTGAGGGGTAAAGAACTACACTAGGCCCTGTGTCCCTGGGTTCACATCTGGGTTACCCATGCCACCCATCTGGCCCTGGGTTACCCATGTCACCTAGCTGGTCACACTCCTTAACCTCTCTGTGTCTCACCTTCCTCATGAAAACCAGGGGAAAGAGCAGCCCCTCTTCTGGGCTGTTGGAAGGATGAAGTGGGGTGACACACAGCGGCACTGTAAACGGTGCCTGGTAAGCACCCCACCGCCCGTGCCCTCCCTGAGCCGTTGTCGCAATCCCCGTGCAGCCCCCACCCTCTAGCCTCACCCACAGGCGATACTAGCATCTGAGTGAGTGAGTGAGTGAGTGAGTGAGTGAGTGACTTTCTGCCCAGCTCTGCCGCCTCCGCCCAGGTCCGGCGCCCCAGGTCTCGGGGTTCAGAGCCTCGTCACCCGGAGCCGGGGCACCCAGAGTCAAGCCTTCCTTTCCACTCACAGGGCTGGAGGTGAGGTCAACCTGGTCCCTGGGCCAGGTCCATGGTCCCTCTGGCTGACCCAGCCAGTTCCCAGACACTCCCCTTTCCTCTCTGGCTTCTCTGCCATGCTGGCCTCGGTGGAATCTTCTAAGAAGAAGCTCTGTCCATGGGGATGGAGCTCTTCTTCTCAAATCCCTTTGACCGATCCCCCAGTTCTTCAAGATGGAGTCCAGACCCCCGGGCTGGCCCTGCAGACCACACGCTGTGGTCCCAACCCATGGTTCAGGCACCTCAACGCGCCATCCTCTGTTCCCTTCCATCCTCCAGGGTGTGTCCGCCTGCCAGTTAACCCCATGGGGGTGGGAACGGGCCCCTCACTCACTCCTGGCAGCCCCTCCCCTGGCACACGGACCTCATCTTCCACCACCCAGACACACTGGATCCACTTTTCCACCCAGCTCCAAATCTGACCAGCTTTTCCTCATCTCCTGGCTTCAAACAGAGGCCCTCCTACAGTCAGGGCTGCAAGACCTTCCTTTATGTTGGTTTTAGCTGCTCTCCAATGTCTTGGCTTGGCCTGGTCCCCTCTGAGTCCTCTTCCCTGTGCTCAGAGATGTTTATGAAATAATTGTGGGCAGTTTGCTACGTAGACAGGCCAAGATCTGGCCTCGCCACCAGCATAATGAACAAGGAGGGGTTATCTAAATAAAGCAAGGATGCCGTGATTTCCAGCCGTCAACTGGGATGAGAAATGCTACTCCAAGATGTTCTACTGCTAATGCGAAATGAGAAGACCATTTTTTTTTTCCTGAAGAGCCCCAATTCTGGTGATCACCGTGCTTTCAAAACTAGGAACCTAACTGAGTTCATTTTCACTCCAGTTCACTGGTCATGAACTGCTGCTACTGCTTTTACTACTATTTTAAGTGAAGACCTGACACAGGAGCCAGAGTGCGGCTGTCAGAGGGGGTCACAGACAGCTGAGGCCATCACGGTGACTCATTTTCTGGCATGTGCCTAATCATTGGCTCGATGCTCCCAACGCAGTGCTGAACCTATGACAACAATACACCACTCAGAGGCTGCATTCTTCGAAATAAGCTATTGTTTCCACTGCTGTGATACAACCCTGTACTTCACAAACGAGCGTGTTTGAAACTATAGTCATCAGTGGATGTTTTCCCAAGCCTCATTACACAGTTAACACAATGGACCATAATTTCAGGTTCAGGCTTTTACGTTCACTTGCAGGGAGAAGAGATGTAAAAACTTTTTATGCCCTTTTATAGAATCTGGAGACAGGACATGCGGCTGAACGTGGGCTGGAAAGGCCATCATCCAAACCCAACAGGGAGGTCAAGGTGCACATCTGCTTTTGTGTACACAGTGAGGGCCCAGTGGGCTGTGGGAGGTGGTGGTGGGGCAGCCCCCTCACCCCGGGCTGGAGAAGCAGCAGACACAGAGGCCGGTTTGACCTCCCAATTACCACTACTTTCCTGTAGCAAAAAAAGAGAGTCAAGAGGAAGTTTGTCAAAACAACAAATATTGTTGAACACCTATTTATCTCAAGCTAATGAGCTTGGAGTGGCGGTTGACCAAGCTCTGAGATGTTTCCTGTGACAAACATAGACAGACGTATCAGAATTTAGATTGTCTACGGAATCTGACTCTACCGGGGAATGTGTAAATCCTCTGGGTTTTTCCGTTTAAATCAGCCAAGTGTCTTCATTTCCCGACACCTTCCCCAGTGGATCTACAGACTTGCTCAGTATTTTACCTCGTTTCCAAACATATGTTTTGCAGGAAATCATCCTATGGTGTTATCTCGCAGAGAGGAGTCTGCAGAGCAGCTGATCAAACACACGTGAGACATCGCTGACTGTGTTCCACGCTGAACCTAGATTATTTATTTTATATTCTCTTTAATGGGTAAAGGATGTCATGCAATGATGCTGGACACAGCTTAGGTTTGGAGCAAAGACCTCCTCCAAAATCCTTCACTGGACCAACAGTCGGGAGACCCCAATCCGATCACAGGCTGCTCCACCATCTCCACATCAGTCAGGACAAGAGCAAGGATGAAGGGGTGCCCAGGTCCGAGTGGCACCAAGAGGGTGCAGTTGAAGACCTTGTTGTCCCACCTGCCATTCTTTACATCCACACCCTCATCATGGAGGTGACCAGACAGCAGCAAACCACTTGCTCCTCCCTCAAAATCCCCAGCCTGCAACATCAGGACCTCCTGCAGAGCAACAGGTGGTCACTACCACACTTGGACAAAAGAAAAGGGACGTAAGTGAAACCTGGTGCAAAGCTTTTTCTCCCAATGATATATCACTTCTGCACGTAGAAAATAAATGAAAACATGTTTCCATGCCAATGCCTATTCAGCATTATAAAAACACTCCCTACCTAGTCTACATATAATAAATGCTGGAGAGGGCGTGGAAAAAAGGGAACTGTCCTGCACTGTTGGTGGGAATGTAAATTGGTGCAGCCACTGTGGAAAACAGTCTGGGGATTCCTTAAAAAATTAAAAATAGAGCTAACATATGATCCAGCAATCCCACTCCGGGACATGTATTTGGAGAAAACTCTAATTCGAAAAGATACATGCACCTCAGTGTTCATTGCAGCACTATTTACAATAGCCAGGACATGGAAGCAACTTAAATGTCCATCAACAGAGGAATGGATAAAGAAGATGTGGTACATATATACAATGGCATATTACTCAGCCATAAAAAAGAATGAAATAATGCCATTTGCAGCAATGTGGATGGACCTAGAGATTATCATGCTAAGTGAAGTAAGTCAGACAAAGACAAATGTCATGATATCGTTTATATGCGGAAACTAAAAAAAAAAAAAACAAGATGCAAATGAACTTATTTGCAAAACAAAATGAGACCCACAGACACAGAAAACAAACTTAGGGTTACCCTAGGGGAAGTGGTGGGGAGGGTTAAATTAGGAGTATGGGATTAACATACACACACTATTATATATAAAATATGGAAAAAACAAAGACCCACCGGATAGCACAGGGAACTCTACTCAATATTTTATAATAACCTATAAGGGAAAAGAATCTGAAAAAAATATGTATATGTATAACTGAATCACTTTGCTGTACACCTGAAACTAACACAACATTGTAAATCAACTATACTTCGATTAAAAAAAAAAAACACTCCCTACCTATATAACAATGTTATGAGAATGAAGTGTGCACCCCTCCCGCACACGAGTGTATTATTAAAACCAGCCCAGTTTAAAAACAAGTCATCCATTACTTCCCATTAATCTTGCCAGGTAAAGTCTAAATGCTGACATACGAATACCTATCATTTTCAACTCAGAAAATGAGAAGTAAACAGCAAGAAAACATTCCAAACATATAATTTCCCCCTGGGGTTGCCATTCAGATGTCTTGTCTAAAAAGCAATGTTTTCCACTGACCGACAGTGAAAATAAAGAGAGAAAAGACATATTCTTCCAACTCCGGATGTGTCATTTATCAGTTGTAACTGACAGATGGAAAGGATTCCACACAGGTTAAGTAAAGCTTCATAAAGCATGATAAGTTATTTTCGTGAGTGTGACTAAAAACAAGCTTAAAAAGAAGAAGAAAACACACCGGGGAATGATGGGCTGGCACAGACCCTGGGGGGCTACGAGCACCTGTACAGGGACCTTCACGACACTAAGGTGCCCCCAGGTGGGCGCTCAATCAATTCCACCTGATGATGATGGCGACCCTTTCCACCTGTGAGGCCCCTTGGCGCCAGCTGCAGGACACAGCAGCAACAGCGCTGCCCTGAGGACCACCCGGAATATCCTGCCTCCTAGCTCCTCCGTGCCGGGAGGCCAGAGACGGGGGACGTTAACCCCAGGAGCCCCCATCTCTGACGCCCACCCACCTGCAGGAGGTGGGCGGTGAAAGCTGCCAGGCTTACTGTGGCACTCACAGCGTGACCCACGGTCCGGCCAAGGCCGCCCACAGAAAATCACACCCCCAGCCCTGTGAGTCTGAGTCTGCGTAGCTTCTACTTTGAGGGCAGCCCGTCTGTGGGGCAGGGCAGAGCCCTGCGCTTTCCCAAAACCTACGGGCACAAGACGCAGTGAGCTGAGTCAACACCCTGGGCCCAGGGAGGCGCTGAAACGTCTATGAATTCCTAAGCCAGGATCGGCAGAATGTCCTGCTGGGGGAGAAGTCTGCATTCGAGGCGTCACGTTAATTCACAAACACGTTGTCTGTGCTCCACAAGAGCTGGGATCCCACCCCACCTACCTCTCCCAAAACAACACCCCACCCGGGCGACTCGGGGTTGCACATCTGGAGACCTAGCAACACCGCTGCCACCAGGTGGGTAACATCATGGGTCCCACACACAAGCCAGAAGCCACTCGGATGCTGACAAGCGGACCGTGTCTTCAGAAAAATGCCCTTGAGAAACGCAGGTGGTTCGGAAACAGTCCAGGGGCATCACCTGCGTAAACCAGATGGTAGCTTTAGCCAACGGGACTCTGGAAGCTATGTCCCAGGCCTCTACTCTGTGTGGTGGGTGACCTCAGGGTGAGGGGCAGGACACCAGCCTGGAGTCTTCAGCCATGTGACAATCTCACCCATAAGCTGTAGAGAGAATTACATCCACCAACTTTGGAGCACCGATGGGGGTCCAGCCTCCTGGGGCAGGGCTGGTGAAGCCTGTCCCGTCAGCTGGAAAACATTAGTATCACGGATGACTAAAAGGCTGAAATGAGGCAGGTCCTCGCGAAAAGCATTTCTGTCTCCTCCTTCGAGAAAAATGTCCAACCCCAAAGGCAGCATTCCAAAAACGTGAAACATGATGGTCAGTGAAAAAAGAATTGATGAATAACAAGGAAATACTTTACACTGAAATCTTTTTCAATTTAAATTCATCTCGTTCCCAAACTAGTTTTCATTACTTTTGTGAATGTGGTAAAATTCCCCCCCTAACCTCGTTCGGGACACACTCTGCATCTGTGGGTCACTGCATGGAAACCAGGCATCGGCACCTGAGAAGTGGTGGGGGAGGGCAGGGGGGTGATGTAGGGCGGGTAGGGCACGAAAGACACTCAGCTTCATGACCCCCAGGAACACCTCTCTTTAAAAGCTTTTTTTTTTATTGAAGTATAGTTGATTTTCAATGTTGTGTTCATTTCTGCTGTACAGCAAAGTGACTCAGTTATACATATATATATACACATTCTTTTTCATATTCTTTTCCATGATGGTTTGTCACAGGATATTGAATGCAGTTCCCTGTGCTCTACAGTAGGACCTTGTTGTTTATCCATCCTATATATAATCGTTTGTATCTGCTCACCTCAACCTCCCAATCCTTCCCTCCCCCACCCCCCTCCCCCTTGGCAACCACCACTTTTTAAATCCACTGACAGGTCTGCAGACCACTCCTCCTGCGTGTGATGCTGTCCAGACACTGTTAACCACTGAGATGTAAGAAGGGGTTTAGACACAGCATCAGAGGGAGAAAGTTTTCAAGCCAACTCCATGGGATAATTATAGGCAGCAAGACAGACGGGCGGGCAGACGGGTGGGGAATTCTGGCAGGAGCTACTCTCAGTGGCAAATGTCTAGATTCTGGCCACAGTGAATCAGTCTCTTTCCAACCTAATGGCTTGTTTATTGAACATCAGTGGATTTTGCTCTTAATTAATAGGGCTCCAGCCAACACAACGACCACTGTTTGAAGTCTCAGGAATTGGCCATGGGAACACAAGTCTACACTTTTGCTGTATTATCACTCCCACCTGAGCTATTTTTAAATTCAACTCCCTAAACATCAGGTTTGCAAGAACTGCCAGAAGCTGATTTGGGAGCCTGCTACTGTGCCCAGGGCTGGGAGTGCGCTTAAACATCACGTCCCCGCCCCCTGCACACACACGCGCGCGTGCACACGCACTCGCGCTCACAGCCCGTCTTCCCAAGTCTCCTAACTCAGTTCGCTACCTAAGCATTTCATCATTCAAGCCGCTTCCACGTAACCGAAGGGTCAGCACGTCTGGTCCACTCCCTGAGCTGAAGGCCGAATGGAGCACAGATGCTGAGACAAATGCTTTGCAGGGGTTCCTCGTCCTGTCTGCCATCCCTTTCCCAACCCACCCAACTTCCCAGGCGGGAACCCTGATTCTCCTGCTACGGCCACCCCGGGGGCCCAGGCTTGGAAATCCTCCTGCCTCCCCCCCCCCCTTTTCAGGCTGGTGCCCATTCTGAACAAGACACAGTGGGCAGGGCACCCGTAGCAGGAACAGAGACATCGTGAAAAGCAAACTGTTGGTGCCCTGATCTGTTCCAAATGAAGCCATGGGGTCAGGGCCAGGCTGGTGCATGGGGCTCTCCTGGAAGGCCCTGGGGGTGGTATCACTGCCATCCAGAGATGCCAGCTGCCCAGCAGGTGCTGCCACAGACCCACAGCCACACTGTGGAGGAAGCCCTGCACCACGGCTGCGAGGGATGCTCAGCAAACTAAGGCCACGTTTCCAGCAGAGGCCCAGGAGCCGCCCGGGGCCCCCAGTCTGAAGAAACTGGGGGTCTCCCAGGACCCTGGAGGAGGGGGAGAAGCAGGGACACCTGCCTGGTCTGCCCACTTTCACCTCAGCTCCCCCCACTCCCCACAGAGAGTCAGAGGCTCGAGCACACTAGCAACGATGCCAGGAAGCTCCCTGGTCCCGTCCCCTCTTCCCCCAAGACTGGAAAGGACCAGGTGATGAGGACACAGCCAGCGGACAGCATGCTGGAAACAGGAGCTCCTGGGCGCTGCTGGTGGGAATGCCACACGGCGCAGCTGTTGTGTAAAGCAGGACGACAATTCCCGAAAAGTTAAACACAGAACTGTCTACAGTCCAGCAATCCCACTCCTGGGAGGATATGGGGGAGGGAGTCAAAGCAGAGACGGGTATCTGTAGTCTCACGTCCAGAGGAGCATACTTCACAGCAGCCAGTGGTGGAGGCCAAAGTGACCACTGACAGGTGCTGTGATTACACTTTCAGCCTTAAAAAGGAAGGAAATTCCGACACCTGCTACCACATGGATGAACCTTGAGGACATTCTGCTAGGTTACATAGGCCAGTTACAGAAAGAGAAATACTGTATGAGTCCACCTACATGAGGTCCCTAGAGGAGTCAAATCCACGGAGACAGAAAGTAGGATGGTGGGCGCCAGGAGCTGGGGGAAGGGGGTGGAGAGTGAGTGTTTAATGGATACTGAGTTTCGGTTCGGGCAGAAAAAAATCGGGGAGCTGGAGGTGGTGAGGCCTGCACAACAGTGTGAATGGACTTAATGCCACTGAGCTGTACCAATGGTAAATGCTATAGCATGTAAATTTTACAACGATAAAAACAAAGACTGGGTCAACAGACATGAGCGAAGGGAAAGGGCACCTTAAAGTAAAGGGCACGTCCCCTTCCTTCCCCCACCTCAGGCTGGGTTGGGGCAGATGGCCCCGGCAGAGCCCCCAGACAGGGAGAAGCAGGTCCCCTGTGACTCGGCATCTTGGCTTAGCCTGTTCGGGCCGCTATGACAGAACCCCACAGGCTGGGTGGCTTCTAAGCAACAGTCATGTACTGCTCGCAGTTCTGGAGGATGGAAGGCCCAAGTCGGGGTGCTGGCGTGGTCCGGGGGGGCCCTATTCCGGGTTGCAGACTCCTCACTGTACCTCCACACGGTGTAAGGGCCAAGGGAGCGCTCAGGGTGTTCTTTATAAGGGCACTAATCCTAATCCCAATTAGGAGGGCCCCACCCCAGAAGCCCACCTCCTAATATCACCACCTTGGAGGTTAGGAATTCAACATGTTCAATTGGGAGGGACACAGACATTCAGACCACAGCAGGACTTCCACAGACTTTCATCTCCTCTCTCAGCCACCATCACTTTGCATCGTCTAATACTGTCACTCTAGTTCCACAAGATCAGACGTCCAACACATCTCAAGTCTGCAGAGGCAGGATGGCACAGCTGGCAAGCCCAGTCGGAGTGGATCGGGCTGAATGGTGTCGTAACAACGGACCTTTCTGTTGTCCTATAGTCCGGCAAAAGCAGGATGAAGCAGCCAGTTTTTAAAAAGTCAGTTTTGACAAAAGAAGGGTCTATAATTTCTGGGAACACTTCTGATCCTATGGTTTTAGATCTCTTGTGAGTCTTGAGCTCATCTTATCCAATACCCTCCACGAATCACGGGGAAGCAGGGCTCATTTACAGAAGTGCAGCTGTGCATCGTGTCCTGTGCCACAAAGTTATGACACAGTTTATCACCAGGTAGCATCCCTGCCCCCCAGGAGCTCGTAAGTCAGACGATCAGAGACGAGTAAATGGAAACCCACATAAGGGTTTCCTACAGGGGAATCACCACTGCCACAGGAGGCGAAGGTCAGGGCTCTCATCCGAGACTGGAGGGGGGGGTCTCGAGGGCCTTCGATGGAGTTCCCAGCTGCAGCTGGGTGAGGGGGCAGCAACCACCTAGGAAAGGAGAAGAAAAGCCCACGGGCCTCGGGGAGAGAGAAAGTCTGAGAAAGCAGGGCACAGTCTGGTTCGGGAGGGATAAGGGGGCAGGGAAAACAGAAGAGACTGGAACTGCATGCCCTCTAGGGCGCCACTGGCCACACCTGGCTGTTGACATTTAAATGAATGAAAATTGAAGAAAGTGAAAAATTCAGCTCCACATTTCAAGTGCTCAGTGGCTCCTGGACTGGACACAGATACAGAGCATCATTAACCCTCACAGAATTTCGTGGGACAGCACCGGGCTGGGAAACAGGAGGAGCCACCCCAGGACAGGCCAGCAGGCTCGGCTCAGGTCAGTTTAATCCTGCACAACTGACACCGGCACCCAAGTCTTCTTATTCCTGAGCCCGTTTCCCTTCCACCAAGCCTGCCTGTCTGCCTTTGATAGGAGAAAGTCAAACAGGATTAATGACCAAGGACAAGGCATTCTAGATTAGGGAGATACCCGTCTGGCCCAGTCAGGGTGCGAGCATGTCCACGTGTGTCCAGGGAGAAAGACAGCCTGCTGCCCTCGTCTGGAGGGAGGGGAGAGTGTCCCTAAGACAACGGTTCCTCGTCTGAGATCTTGGACAACACAGTGAGAAGGAAGGGGGAGAGCAATGAACCAGGACTCCTGGTCTATCTGGCTCAACTCTGGGAATTTGTGTCAGTTTTTTCCAAAAAGGATAAGGACTTCAATGATCTTTCTAAAGCAATCAGTGTCTCTTAAAAAGGTAACATGTGGTTTGGCAGAGGTGGGGACTGAATCTACAACAGGGTTTGTGAGAAAGTGTTTGTGGTCTGAGAACCTGTCTCATCAAATGCACCTCAATAAAATACGTCTTAGCCGTTGCTTGAAAAGCTTTTCCTTTAATTTTTAAATAGAAATGATTTTGGCTGTGCAATTTATTCTCATTGAACTTGACCTGTAGAAGACACGGTCCTGGCAAGCAACAGCTCAGCGCCTAGTTAGGGGACAGATGGAAGCCTGTGAAAACCCTCAAGGCTGCAGTGTGCCCCCAGCCGGGGAAGTGAGCGTCCTCATTTCTGAAGCGGGGGACCATCCCTGAGATGGACGGGAGGAAACGCAGATGCTGCCGGAGACCCACCAGAGTACGTAGCAAAATCTACTTTAGAATAAACACCATTAGGTCTTGAAAACAATTACCATCATTAGCTGTGTATAAAAGCAAATGAAACCATATAAAGTATTGATATAAGTCAGAAAAAAAGTTGAATACTACGACTGGAAGAGACAGGTAAAAAATAAGGAACTATGGGAACATGAAGGAAAAGTGATAAAAGACGCGGCCATCAACTCAGGGGCTGAAAGCCAGCAAGTGGTCCTGAACAGTGAACACTGCAGGACAAGGTGAAAGTGGAAGCAAAGGTATAAAGTGGTGGGGGGTAGGGGAGAGATTTAAAATTCGCTTAAAAGGAAACCATAAAAGAGTAAAAAGGCAGATTATCACTATGTCAATAACATACATCAAAATTAAATAGCTTAAATCATGAAAAAAATGCAAAGATGAAGATATATAAAAGCCTTCAGTGGATCAGGAAATATCAAATCTATATTCTGTTATAGTAAAAAGCAACTGAAAAAAATGTACAACTAAAATTACCCGAAATGTACAATACACAGACCCCACAATTATATGCGGATGGGGAGAGAATAAAGGGGTGCGGGAAACACAAAATAAATACATGACCTCTCCACTAAATGTTTTTATTTAGTTCAAGTCCAAATCACAACCAACTGCTCCTATGTTTTAAATGTGCACATCCTCAGTCTAAACGTTACTTTGGTGTCAAATATCTCGGCTCACTTTTTAAAACTGATGGTCAATTAAAAATGTAAATTTAATGATAAATTTAATAACAAAGCACAAAAGGCCTAGAAACCTAAACTGCTCCTTGCTGTGCAGACAGCCTAGAATCACTGTTTTCTTAATAATTATGGAAGCATGCTCGGGTGTTCAGAAATTACTTCACTTCCCAGGTCCCAAATTAAAGCGGCCACTGGACCCAGACCTGCATGCACGTGGGGGTGTCACTTGCCTGCACCTACCCAATAATAATCCACTCTGCTGGCGCCAGAAAAGTCAGGCAGGGAGGGAGAGAGGAGGGGCTGCAGGCCGCTGTGCCCAGAGTCAGGAGAACCCAGCACAGTACAAACGTCATTACAGCAAATTTAATCGTATATTAGCTTCACCTTCATTATACAACCACTGAGAAGTACTTACAGTGCTCTGAGATTATTTGCTATTGTAACAGGGAAATGTCCAACTCCTCTTACGTGTCAAGAAAATTTTAAGAAAAACTACAATTACAAAAGAATAAAATTCCTAGGCTTCCTTTCCACTTTATATCAAACAATAACTTTGACATTCTTAAATGAACTGCCAACATAACATCTAAAAAATACAGCTCAAATTAAATGGGAAAAGTTTAATGAAGCCAATAATTAGACACACTGTCATTTTTAAGGATGTAAATACATTTTCTAACACATTGGCCAAAAGCCTAGAAACCTTAAAAAAAAAAAGAAAAAGCCTAGAAGCCTAAACCTGTTATTATGGGGCACACCTGTTAATATTCTATTATCTCTGTATGCTCCTGAGAGGTGAGGCAGGAAATGCTGAGTTGGCCACCCAAGTTTACGGTCGGGAGTAGCGGCCTCCTATACTGAACGCTACGTTGGGTGTTGAAAAGACTCAAGACGCTCAAGTTACCCACTTGAATTAATATTTTAAAATTTATTTCTTGGGCTTCCCTGGTGGCGCAGTGGTTGAGAGTCCGCCTGCCGATGCAGGGGACACGGGTTCGTGCCCCGGTCCGGGAGGATCCCACATGCCGCGGAGCGGCTGGGCCCGTGAGCCATGGCCGCTGAGCCTGCGCGTCCGGAGCCTGCGCTCCGCAGCGGGAGAGGCCAAAACAGTGAGAGGCCCGCGTACCGCAAAAATAAATAAATAAATAAATATTTCTTGTTCTAATAACTTGATTAAATAAAGATGAATTTATGCAGAAGGATTACCATCTATGTCTCCAGGAAGCACACGTTTTGATGAGACTGACTAGAAAACTTCACTGATTTTTATATCAGCACACTGCCTGAATGCAGTCAATGGTCCAAGGCACCGGCTGTTTAGACATTTCATGTCACTGGAGACTATTTTATTCCACAGAAATACGTGTTTCCACCATAGAAAAAAAAAAAATTAACCAGTATCCTACCAAACTCACCAATGTCCTGTCTCTTATTCATATAGGGTCCAGTGGGACAGTTAACCCCGTGTCCATCACCAACTACTGGGATGGATCTTACACATACTCAAACTAAAAGTAAGCCAATAAACTTTGTCTTAAATGGACTTAAAGATATTTTAGAACCTCATCCAAAGGTAATTTACCTTTCCTTGCATTCTAGAATATTCCATCCATTATTATACCTCAACTGAGCTCTGAAATTCCTAAAACGTCATATCAAGTCTGTTAGTTTTTGCATGTCTTCTTTCCTAAAAGAATACTTTCCCCAGACAGTTTTAAGTTCATCTTAAGTTATGATTTTAATGAAGTTACTAGTAAAAACCTATAACTTCAATCTAACTAAAATGTATACTTGTGTTCTCAACAAAGATAACAAATAACTGCATTAATAATTTAGGCAGACATACGATGGGTGAGTTTACATTCACTAAGTCCTCTGGCCCTTCAGTAATCCTCAAGAAGGGCTGTCATACACCGTATTTTATAATGTGAAATCTCCTTAATTCATTGTCCCCCATCCAGCCCATTACAAGGAAAAGTGCCAGTTTCAGTGGACGACAACAAATTCGTTACATCAGTTATCTGCTATCGTGCAGAGAAGTGATAACTTACCGAAAGTGGGATTGGATAACCAATCATGGCAGTATCAGAGAAAAACAAATTCCCCGGAGTATGTGGCAAGCACTGCCTTATTCTCAGGCAACATAGGAACCAGTCAGAGAGACGAGACTGTAATTTCGGTGAAGAACCAACAGAAGCTGACTACCACCACTAATGTACCAAAGCCAAAATTTTCACATCTGTGTCTTTCCTTTCTGGTTAAGCAACCGATACACCTAAATCATATAAAACATTCAAAAAAACCCAAGACCATTGCTTTCCTCTGATTTTAAGCACGTTGATATTGCTTGACTTCACTAAAATATACTAAAACAAATGACAAATGATACAGTAATTGGGAATAATAGACTTAAAAGCACTACGTCTACATTTCTCGGACAAAGATGTTCAAACAAGCAGATCAGAGGTTCTGGATGTGAGTGTGGGGACAGAACCAAATGCATCAATAATAACAATCTCACTTTTGTTACCATATCCACAGCAAAAGTCCTTAGTCTCCCTGGGGGACTTGGACATGAAGGCCAACCAGAACTCTGCAAAGCACTGTGAACCAGACCCAGGGTGACTGCCCTCTTGCTTACACAGTACCAGCCTGGAAAGAGGGCCCAATTCTTAGGGCTCCCCGTTTCACTTCTACAATCAGATTCCTTTAAAGGATCTCACAGATAGTTTTTGGATACCGTTTCACTGGCCTCTTAAATGTTCTCTGCTTCAAATATATTTCTAAGGTAGTTTTGCCAAAAAACGATTCCGTCTCCTTAAACAGGCTCATTTAAAAAGCTCCAAAGACGGCAGGTTTAGAGGCAATTCTGTTTCACATTTCTCTAAGTCATTTTGCAATGACCCCTGCCATGAAAAAGGATTTCCCATGTGTATTTTCTTTGCAGGAGATTTATTTATTCAAACATAATTACATAACCACTAAGCGCCCTGCAAAAGAAAAAAGTTCTTTTTAACATTCCTTAGCCTCAGGATTATTTGATTTGCTAACCTGGCTCACTTTTTCCTGGCATTAAAGGGAGAGTTAAAAAAAAAAAAAAAAGCCAGTTTTTGAAAACCTTTTGCGCACTTGGGCAGCACCGCGGCCTATGGGCACACGCGGGCAGGATGAGTCAGTGGGATACACTGCAAAGAAATGAGATTAGTTGTCCCCAAAGCTGCCTCGCTGGAGACCAGTTGCTAGAGGGGAACGTGGGCCCCTTCGGTAAGCAGGTGCAGGGCCCACCCCAGGCACTCATTCCATTTGCAGGACTCATCACACATTTGCTCCAGGCCCAGTAAGACAGTTCGCAGGTCCTGGGTGCGCCCCGCGGAGAAGCAAGGCAGCCGCAAGCAGAGCGCGCAACGTTGCAGCGCAGCGGCCGCCAGGCCCCGTGGGGTCGTGCAAGGTTCAAATTCCGCCTCAGGATCCGGTTAAAGAGCAGGCTTGTTTTTCTTGTATAAAGGAAGTCACTCTTTCTGCGAGTAAAATGTGAACGTGACATGCAATCCACACACGCGAGGTGTGGGGATGGAAAACAGACCCTGCGAAAGTTTGGGCAGGGGCAAGACCACGCCAGCCGGGAAGGGAGCCCCGACTATACTCCGATGCTGGGGTCCCTGACGCGGGCCCGGCCCGCCCCGCCTGTGCCCTGTGCAGGGGAGCCCCGAAAAGCCTGCCGGGGCGGGGGAGCAGCGGTCAGGAGAACCTCCAGGGCAGTGCCCTCTACACAGCCCTCCTGAGACCGCGGCACCCAGGCGCCTCCGGGGGCCCGGAACCTGTTCCCCTTCCTTTTGGGGGGAAGGTAGAGCGGACGGTGGGGCGGGGTGCCGTGCCGGGTGCGGGGTGACCAGACTGGAACGCGGGCGGGAACCGGGCAAGTCAGCGACAGGGCTGGGGGCCGGGGCCGAGTCTCCACTGCCTTCCAACCCCACCCCCCACCCCCGGAGAGCCCTCGCGGGTGGCAGAGGAAGGCTCGGGGCTCGGTGGGGCTCTGCCCGCGGGGACCCCCCAAAGGGATCGCGCCCACAAACGCACCCACGCGAAAAGCGCCCGGGCCTCGGCCTGACACTGTTACCCGGGCAACGACCCGGGAGCACAAAGTACACAACCCCCTTCCTTCGCGGGGCGCGGGCCCGCGGGCCGGAGAGAGGCGCCCCCGTCCCGAGTGCGCGCCGTGCGGGCGCGGGCGTCCGAGCCGAGCGGAGCCCGGAGCCGCTTACCCGGTCGGGGGCTTGGCCGCCGAGGCGTGCGGCGCGTCCATGAAGCCGGCGGGCGGGGGGCGCGGGCGGCGCTCTGGCCCCGCGAGTCAGGCGCTCGCAGACGCCGCCGCCGCCCTCATTCACTTTTTCCGCGCCGACCCATCGTCCTCCCTCGCGGGCCGGCGGAGGACAGCGGCGAGGCCGGGACGACGGAAGGGGCTGGAACCGACCCGCGCGGGCGGGAGCGCGGGCCGCGCGGGGAGGGGCCGGCGCGGGGCGGGGGCGCCGGGAGTAAGGTGCGCCGCGCCCCCGGGAGCGCCGCCCCCGCCGCCGCCGCCGCGCGCCTTCCGAGCGGCGGACCCGGCCCGCGGCGCGCGTCCGGGACAGGGGCCCGGCGGCACCGGCGCCCGGGGGCGATTCCCGGCCCGCCGCCGCGCCGCCGCCCGCTTGCCCCGGACCTCTGGGCCCCGGGAGCGCGCCGCGCCGCGGCGGGGAGGAGCTGCGGAGGGGGAAGCACCTGGCAGCGGCGGGGCCCGGCGAGGGCGAGGTGGGCGGACCGGTGGGAGGACTGAGGTTGGCGATCGAGGAGTGAGTGAGCGGTGCCAGGCTCGCTGCCCTGGAACCCAACAGAACCTCCATCCGGGCAACGGAGCTCTGGTGCGGTGGGTCTCAAAGTGGGTGCCTGACCTGCGGCATCTGGGAGCCGGCTAGAAATGCAGATTCGGGCCCCGCCCCGGCGTCCTGAGCCGGAAGCTGCGGGCGCTGGAGCCGGCCGGGAGGTGCTCCCGGAGCTCGGGTGGACGCGCGCTCGACTTTGTCTAGTTGTTCTCGAGGCGCCGCGGTCGCGCTGCCCCGCGGTGGGTCCGAGTGCTGGCCGCGGGCCGAAATGCCAGCAGAGGTAGCCCGCGGGGGGCCCAGAGCAAGCCAGCCAGAGGCCCCCGATCTGGCGAACTTCACCCCACACGCTTCCTAACCCACCCCAAGGCCACAAAAGGGATCTGGGCTAGTGCGAAAGTCTGACTAACAGAAATGACTCTTTGCTGTGGTTCCAACGACTAGACTAAAAGGCGAGTAAGTGAGCCTGCAGGGATCGGTGTCGGAGGAGGTGCTGCTTCGGATCTTAAACTTGGATGAGGAATCCCGAGGCCAGCCTGAGCCGTCCTCCCGCTACCCTCCAGCTTTCCCATTAACGAAGCGGAGGCGGGGGGCGGTCTAGACACAGAATACGAAGTCCTTGCTCGGACCTGAAAGGCCTTAAGTGCTGAGGCCGGGGCGCCCACCCAGAAGCCTCTTCCTACCTCTGCGCTCGGCCTCGGAGCCCAGCGCCCTGCGGCTCTGCCCACCTCAGGTCTCTGCATGGGATGCTCTGCCACGGGATTGCCCGCCTGCACCGTCCCACCCTGAGGTGCCTGCTCAGATACCATACCACCTCCCCAGGGAAGCCCTCCCGGAGCCCTCTGTGTGAAAGCACAGACTTAGTATTGCTCTGCTTGTCCTGAGTTATTTTTCTTCCAAGCATTTATCATTCTGTTTGTATATATATCAATAGTATATATATTTTAGTATATATTTGTTGTCAGCATGTATTTAAATGTTTGCTTATATTTATAAAGAACTGTTTATGCTTGCATTATAAACAAAATGTTGCTTCTCTATGAATGTATTTATAAATTTTGTTCATATTTATATAAGTATATAAACAATTATGGGTGCATACATTATAAATCAATGCAGTATAAATATATAAGTACATCTCATATTCAGCATGTTTCTGGCCATCTGTCTCCTCCCCTAGAATTTGATCTCAGTGAGTGTTGGGCCGTTGTCCGTTTCATGCATCACGGGACCCCCAGCATCTAGGACAGTGCCTGGCAGGTGGAGGGGGCGCTCCATAAAATAACCAGTGCACTGAATGAGTCTCCACGACTCCTTCCCCCTCTAGGTTTGGGGGTCAGGGGCTCCTCCCCAGGGTCTCAGGAGTCCCTCCTTGCTCTGGACACCACATGGGAAAACGCAGCCTGGGAGGGGCCAGAGCTGGGAAGTGGACCCTGCTGAGGATACAGGAGGAAGTGCCGCTCATGGTTCACAGGTGACTGGCGGGCCTGGGACTGTGGCAGAAGGAGTGGGGGTGAGGACTAGCCCAGTGTCCCCGTGGAAAAGGGGGTCAGAGCAGGTAGCTGCTCAGCCAGACAGTCGACGTCCTAGAAAAATTAACAGGTGGAGGCAGTCTCCCACCTCCAGGCTGAGGTTCAAGTTGCTCTCATGGGATAGAGGCCCGGAAGGACCCTGAGGCCTGGACACCTCTGACTCCCGGAGGGCCACCAGGCACCTCAGACCCCGAAACCCAGCAGGCACCTCTGTCCAGGAGTGGGGTGGAGGGCAAGGACCGGAAAAAAAGGTCACAAGGAGGCAGGGGGTAGGATCAGACCTGCCACCGGAATGGTGGGCGGAGCTCCCAAGGCCCTCAGGGGAGACTTCCAGTGGCAGGCCTGGCAGTCTCCTGGGTCAGCTGTGAAGGAGGGGCACAGAGCCTGGAAGGCAGGAAACCAGTTTCTCTGTTTGCAACCCAAACTTCCCTTACTGTGAGGATCCCTGCAGACCCACCCATGTAGAGGTGTGGTCCAAAACTGTGCAGTTAGATGGATACTTTCCAGTGTCTGCTATGTGCCAGCCATTGTGTGCAGGCTGGAAACAGCTGACCACCTCCCAGATGCAGCCACACCAGGGAAACAGAAGTACCAGGCAGGGGTTTAGCGTTTCCAGCCACAGGGTACCAGCAATAGGGAGCCCGCAATAGATAGCTGAGAGCCTGAGGGCGGGGCTCTGCCCCTTGTGGAGTCCTGAGCGGGAAGCTCTCCTGGGTTTGCTTACCGACCTTCTACAGCAAATGCACACCTGCATGCAGAGACCTGAATCCTGGGGGACAGGGGTTCCCAGCTACTCCTTACCGGCACACTCTTTTAAGTTTCCCTGACTAAACTAGCACCTTTGCAGATATTAACTATCATTAAATGCTCTATATGGGGTGTTGTAAATACCCAGGGACGTGCTGATACATCTTTTAAAATGGCTCAAAAAAAAAAGCCCCAGTTTGCAAACTTTGTCAACTTTTGTTGTGTGAATGCTCCCACCCTGGCCTGTCTCAAGCGACCATCACCCATCTCGAGGTCACTGATGGCAGAGTGGGGGCCAGGCTCCCACACACACTGGCAGCTGCCTGTCTCACCTTCCTAAGTGTGGCAGGAAAGCTGAAGCTTTGCCCCTTTTCAGCACCCACTCTGAGGCCTGGGCACCATGCTTGGTGTCCCTGTGCCGACTGTCACTGGCCCGCCCTGACGGCTCTGGACGGCCGTGATGCAGCTCTTGACCGAAGAAGTGGGTGCTGTCACTGCTGCTGAGAAGCAGAGTGTGAGGCCACCTCAGGGGCTCCCTTCCCTTGCCCTGACCCCAACACCCCGCTTTGCTGCCCCCTCTCTTCCCAGACCTCCCCTTTCTGCTGGGCAGCAAAGGCCCTCAGCACCCCACTCAGCCTGTGCACTCAGCCCCTGCCTCCAGGTGGGGTCCCTGCAATGCCCAGAGTCCCTCCAGCTACCCAGCATGCATCCGGGGAAAAGGAGGGGAGGAATGTACATGACACACACCCACCCCCCAGGCAGATCAGCTTAGAGCAGGGTTTCCCAAACTTGAATACACACAAGACACTCTGGAGATCTTGTTAAAATGCAGCTCTTGGTCCTGTGGCTCCAGGGCTGTGGGACCTGAGAGCCTGCATTTCTAACAAGCTCCCAGTGAGGCAGGGAAGCTAGGGTTTAGGCTCAAACACACTAGCCTCAGGCCTGATTCTCCACTCGCTAAAGGAATTACTAAGAGTGAGTTCTTCTCCTTTCTAAGATTTAGTTTCCTCTCTGAAATATAAGAATCATCAGAGGCAAATCCAGGTTTTTCCGGGGCCTGATTATGCAATTTTAAATACCTCCCATCACAGGGAGCTATATTCAATATCTTGTAATAACCTATAATGAATCTGATAAAGAATATATAAGAATATATATATATAGGGAATTCCCTGGTGGTCCAGTGGTTAGGACTCTGCGCTTTCACTGCTGAGGGCGCGGGTTCAATCCCTGGTCAAGGGAACTAAGATCCCACAAGCCATGCAGCATGGCCAAAAAAAAAAAAAAAAATATATATATATATATATATATATATATATATGTGTGTATATATATATATAAAACACGTATAACTGAATCACTTTGCTGTACACCTGAAACACTGTAAATCAACTAAACTTCAATATAAAATTAAATTATATAAACTTACAATTAGATAAATTATGTTAAAAATTAGGGTAATAAATACTAAAAAAAATAAAAAGCATACCATATGATCAATACCAATTTAGATACCAAAATGGATATTTATTTTGAATGTACTATGGACTGAATTGTGTGTGTCCCCACCCCCCCACCCCACCAAATTCCTAAGTTGAAGCCTTAACCCCCAGTGGGACTGTATTTGGAAATAGAGCCTTTCAGAGGGTAATTTAGGTTCCATGAGTTCATAAGGGTGGGGTCCCAGCTCTATAGGACTAGGGTCCTTATAAGAAGACAAGACACCAGAGCTCACTCTCTCTGCATAAGTTTTCAAGTTTGCTTTAGGCTAGGATTTAATAACTTTTTTTAGGTTGGTAAGTTACTAAAACTAGACTGCATTTCATGTGAGATTATTAATTGACAATAGTAACTCAAAAAAACATTCATGTAGAGTCCTTGATTTTTATTGAGATATTCATATGCCACAAGAGTCCCCTCTTCCAAGTGTACACTCCAGTGGCCATCCAGTTGTCTGATTATACATAGAGGTGCCCAGCCATCACCACTGTCTAAATTCAGAGCGTGGTTATCACCTCCAAAATAAACCTTATGTCTGTAAGCATTTTCTCCCTATTCCTCCGTCTCCCCACCCCCTCAGGATCACTCACCTTTAGGTTTCCATGGATCCACCTGTTCAGGACATTTCATAGAAATGCACTCATACAATAATGTGACGTTTTGTGTCTGGATTCTTTGACAATGTTTTCAAGGTTCACCCATGTTGTAGCGTATGACAGGACTTAATCCCTTCTTATGGCCAAATAACATTCCCTTGCATGGATAGACCACATTTTGTTTATAGATTCATCAACTGATGAACATGTTAAGTGGTTTTCAATTTTTGCCTGTTATGAATAAAACATGCACATAGAGTTGACTCTTGAACAACACATGATGCGGGGCTTAGGGGCACCAACCCTTCCTACGGTGGAAAGTCTGAGTAAAATTTATAGTTGACCTTCCACAAGGTTGCTCTGTACCTGAGTCTCTGCATATGTGGATTCAACCAACTGTGGATCATGTAGTACTGTAGCATTTCCTATTGAAAAGAATCCCAAAGAGTTCAAATTCGTTTTGTTCAAAGGTCAGCTGTACAAGTCGTTGTGTGAACATGTTTTCATTCCCCTTTTGTATATTCCTAAGAGTAGAATTGTTGGGTCATATGGTAACTCTGTGTTTAACCCTATGAGAAACTTCCAAACTGTTTTTACACAGTGGCTGCACCATTTTCCAGCCCCGCCAGCAATGAATGAGAGTTCCAGTTTCTCCACACCCTCGGAAACACTTGTTAATGTCTGTCTTTGATCATAGCCATCCTAGTGGGTATGAAGTGGTATCTCATTGTGTTGGGGTTTTTTAAATAAATTTATTTATTTATTTATTTTTGGCTGTGTTGGGTCTTCATTGCTGCGCATGGGCTTTCTCTAGTTGCGGCAAGCGGAGGCTTCTCTTGTGGAGCACGGGCTCTAGGCACGCGGGCTTCAGTAGTTGTGGCACACGGGCTCAGTGGTTGTGGCCCATGGGCTATAGAGTGCAGGCTCAGTAGTTGTGGTGCACGGGCTTAGTTGCTCCACGGCATGTGGGATTTTCCCAGACCAGGGCTTGAACCTGTGTGCCCTGCATTGGCAGGCAGATTCTTAACCACTGCGCCACCAGGGAGGTCCCTCTCATTGTGGTTTTGATTTATGTTTCCCTAACGACATGATGTTAAGCAACTTTTCATGTGCTTTTTGTCTATTTGTGTGTCTCCTTTGGAGAAATGTGATTCAAGTTCTTTGTGCGTTTTGAAAATCAGATTGTTTATATTTTCAAGTTGTGAGAGTTCTTTTTATATTCTACATACAAATCCCTATCATATATGATTTGCAAGTATTTTATCCTTTTGTGGGTTATTGTTTCACACTCTTTTCTTTTTAAATTGAAGTAGAGTTGATTTACAACGTTGTGTTAATTTCTGCTGTACAGCAAAGTGATTCAGTTATACATATATATACATTTTTTCATATTCTTTTCCATTATGGTTTATCACAGGATATTGAATATAGTTCCCTGAGCTGTTCAGTAGGACCTTGTTGTTTATTTTATATCTAATAGTTTGTATCTGCTAATCTCAAACTCCTAATTTATCTCTCCTCCACCCTCTTTCCCCTTTGGTAACTGTAAGTTTGTTTTCTGTGTCTGTTCTTTCACATACTTGATGGTGTTTTTTGAAGCACAGAATATTTTATTTTTGATGAAGTTCAATTAATTTACTTTTTTCTCTTGTTGCTTGTGCCGTATTTAAGAAATCATTGCCTAATCTAAGGTCTGTTTGAAGAGTATTAATCCTCCTTTAAAAAAATGGCAGTATAGGGCTTCCCTGGTGGCACAGTGGTTGAGAGTCCACCTGCTGATGCAGGGGACATGGGTTCGTGCCCCGGTCCGAGAAGATCCCACATGCTGCGGAGCGGCTGGGCCCGTGAGCCATGGCTGCTGAGCCTGCGCGTCCGGAGCCTGTGCTCCGCAATTGGAGAGGCCACAGTGGTGAGAGGGCCGCGTACCGCAAAAAAAAAAAAATTAAAAAAGCAGTATATTTTTTCCAAAGTAGTAGTTTATGGGTAAGGCCAAGCACAGGGAAGATTGGGAAGTAGCTCTAGTGTGTCTTCAGAGACTTGGGTCCTCTCCTTCTGCAGCCTGTTCTTTAATTAGGAGCTCTTGAAAATAGCTCTTTGGAGCCTAGTCTGGTGTTCCTTGTCAGGGCTAATTCCATCTGAATAGCTAC
Organism: Tursiops truncatus; assembly: GCF_011762595.2. NCBI lineage: Eukaryota > Metazoa > Chordata > Mammalia > Artiodactyla > Delphinidae > Tursiops > Tursiops truncatus. Next base: position 3,212,557 of record NC_047042.1, read on the forward strand.
CGGACCTTCATCCAAGGCATGGAATCCACAAAGTTCTGTCAGGTATTAGCAATTAAGGAGTTCATGCAGGGCAGGGCTCTGATTCCCAGGAATCCTGAAACCACCCTCAAGGGATGGACGGGATATGGGGGTCATACTGCCTCTGAACCGCGAGTCCCTTGGTGGAATAGGAGCCGGAATAGGAACCGAGAGAGGTGGGATGGGCCCACGACTGGATTAGGCATGAGGAGGTTGGTCCTGGGCTGTTCTTGGTTGAGGTCTCTGGGAGAGGTTCGTATACACTGAGCCCCAAAATCACAAGTCTGGGGGCTGACTCAACCCTATCCTCGTCCCCGGTTTGTTTCTCTTGGACCAGCCTCCGGCACCTACCAGAAGACACACAACTTTCTGTCTTCTCTCTCTTCTAATAATAGTTAGACAACACGTATGTATTGACTGAACTATGAACCATATTCATAGTTACCATTTAAGGACAGCTACTAGGGGCAAAGCACTGTGTTCAATTCATTAACAACACTAATTATGTGATGTTTAAAGTGACCCGAAAGATAGGTACTATTGTCGTCCCCATTTAAGGGATGAAAAAACTAAGAATTTGGGGAGTTAACTAAGTTGCCGAAGGTCGCACAGAGCAAGGATTCAAGCCCAGGAAACTTTACCAAAGACCCTGTGTCCTCTGCTGTTATGCGAAGGCAATTCTTCTAATCTATGCCCAACACCCAATTGCCCTGGGACCCATTCAACACAGAAGCGGTTGCCGCCCTTCCTGTGTGTCAGCAAATGTGTTCAGAACTCAGTGCCAAGCAGCAAATGGAGAGAATGTGTAGGTCTGGCTCTCCTGCCACTTTGTCACGACGCTTTTATTTTAGCTGCCAGCTGTCGTAATTTTTCTCCTGGTGAGATCATACTAAGAGCTGTGCTTTCCCCTCGTGGCTTGTCAAGAGGAAGCGTCTCTGAGTCTCTTGGATGAGATATTCAGCCCCTGAATTTATGTAACATCACACCTACACCCGCAAGCCACACAAGGATTATGCATGTGGGTTTAGGATTCCTTGCAGTGTTTTCTAGAAATATGAGCCTCCTCGGGACACACATCTTTGGAGTTTTGACTAAAGAGGATTTTCTGACCTAGGCCGATGTCTGTTCTGTCATTATACATGATTTTGCCTTCAAGAACTGGCCAGGTTTTAACACAGCTGAAGGTTCAGAACATACTAGTTTACAGGTAAGACTATATCCTTCACATTTGTTCAGTATCATTCATCCTGATGTCATTCCAAAAACCAAAGCTGGGATGAACAGCATTCCATATTCTTTCATACTTTTCTGCGTATTAAAAACTCTGTTATCTAACACAGTTCGAGAGTGGAGGGATCCAGCCAAAGAAATATAATGACATTTCTAAATTTCTGATTTTTGGTTTCGAATATTAGCAGTTTGTTGGGCCAACCCATAGCCTCCTTCCCAAAGGGATAGCTTCATCTTTTTCGTGTGTCGATGGGCTACATTTATCAAGGAGAAGAGAGAGAATGGAATGCATTCTGTATTCTTTTTGTTTGTTTGTTTGTTTGTTTTTGCGGTACGCGGGCCTCTCACTGCTGTGGCTTCTCCCATTGCGGAGCACAGGCACTGGACGCGCAGGCTCAGAGGCCATGACTCACGGGCCCAGCTGCTCCGCAGCATGTGGGATCTTCCTGGACCTGGTCACGAACCCGTGTCCCCTGCATCGGTAGGCAGACTCTCAACCACTGCGCCACCAGGGAAGCCCCTACTAAATATTTTATAATAACCTATCTATAAGGGAAAAGAATCTGAAAAGGAATATATCTATATATATCTATATCTATCCATATATATATATGAATCACTCTGCTGTACCCCTGAAACTAACACGACATTGTAAATCAACTATACTTCAATTTTTAAAAAGTAGAAAAAGAAAAAACAAAAAGATTACCTCACCCATAAATAAGCACTCAATAAAGTTTGCTATCATTATTTGTATCAAAAAAAAAGAAACCTCCATTAAATAACAAATCTTGAGATTCATAATGATGAAGATGTTGGTACGGGGTTCTGGCTTTCTACAGAATGACATTTCAGGAGAGGGGCCTCTGCTTCCTGTGCCTGTCTTCACAACAGAAGTTCACTATTTAACTGGCAATTTTTCACACACAAACAGACATGAACCGAACTTTCGTCCCTCCCGAGAGCAGCTGCGTACTGCCTGCTGAGTCAGATCACCGTAGCTCAATTGGGGTGCAGCAGCCTCAGGGGCACCCTTGTCTGCCAGGGGGTTCTCTTGTGTGCTTCTCACTTGTGCACAGCAGAATCACACCTCTGGGGTTTTTTAAAACGAAAAGGCAGAATGGAGTATCAGACCAGTGGATGCTGCAGGGCTATTGTGTTCCATTTTACAACCCCGTCTTTTCTTTTGTTTCACTCCTTGAAAGAAAAGCAAAGATAGGGAGAGGGCTCTCAGAGAGGCCAGATGCCAACGCAAAACAGGCTGAAATTGTGCAGAAATAGACATTTGTCTGAGTTAACGAATCTCTCACCTGCAGGTCACCTCTGGAATGTTTCCTACTCTGTACACATTACTTTCATTTTTTCCTGTCCATCACTTGAGCGTCACATGCCCCTGTGGCAGTGAGTCAACCTTCTCCATCTTCAGGCCGCCACCTCTGTTGAATCATAACCTCAAAGAAAGCTGGAGCCCACCCGTGCCGTGACTGGTTGCTGCCAGCCTGGACGCGTTGGGGGGCTCTGCGGCACATGGATGCCGGGCCTCTGATCCAGGCTGATCCCCGCTGGGCTGCAAGGATTCTCTGAAAGATGCGTGATCACAGTGTTGGCATTTGCACTTCCCAGGTTGCAGCTCTTTCTAGTAACCTTCAGGGCCTCTTCTCAGGCACGTCCCAGACCCCAGCGCATGGGGGGAGCTGCGTGGAGTCCTGGATTCTAGGGCAAAGGGGCTCCACGCATCCTCAGCTCCATTCCAACCACGGCAAGACGATGGATTGAAGACACAGGAAGAACGGCCGTTCCACTGTGGTCACCCTTCTGGGCGCGAAGGGACCAGCTTGTCCCACATTTGCATAAGGAATGAAAGCACCGAGTGGCTCTGCGTGGAGTGAGGGGATCTGGCTCTGAGGCGCTCTGTGCCACCGCCAACATTGCTACAGTCATTCTTCTCTAAAGAGGAGAAAACCACACACCCACTCGGGGTCGAGGCAGCCCGGCATGCTTGGTCACACCAAGCCGGGCGACCTGCTGCCCTGACACTGGTAGAGATGCGTGCAAGCAGCTTGGGGGCCTCCTGGTCTGATGAGCTTCACCGGGGTGATGGGAGAAAGCTGGGCCACAAGCCACCAAAACCTGAGCGGAGAGGCAGTGAGAGTGAGAACACGGCGACATCCACCAGAAAGCATCGCCCCGCCCCCAGGGGCCAGCAGCACGCCGCCCAGTGGAAAATCAGAGTGCCGGGCCTTTTGTATAAAATCCAGGGAAAAATGTGCTTAAAGGTACTAAAATTGAAAGCTTTTTCCTTTTCTGGGATCTCTTTCTCAACTTGTCATGGTGTTTTTCACTTGTTATTTACTGTCATTCTAGATAAAGAAAAATGATAAATTTTAAAGCATTGGCATGGATCTGACCGTTCATCTTTATATTGTGCAATGCCAGTTTTAAACGGGAGTATAGGAGAACTTAGCTCATATGCAGGTCCAGCGGCACAATCTGTATTCCATAACTGTACGTGCATATGTATTTCTTTCATATGAGAGCCGTGGAAATGTCGAACAAAACTAATGTTGCTGTTTTTATTTTGCTTCCTGACACACACACTTTCTACCAATAGATGAGTAAGGAAGGACCCAATGGAAAAGAAACTATGGTTGTCCTATTTTTCGATTTCCCTCTATGACATAATTTTCAGTGGAAGTGGCTGGCTGGAACATAGCTAACCAGCACGTGTAAATCAGCAGATGCTTCAGAAAAGAAGGAGAACTCATGACTTCTCTACTCATCAAAGGAGTGTTGGACCTTTTGGATCAGTGCAGTTTCTGGCAGGGAGTGTGTGTGTGTGTGTGTGTGTGTGTGTGTGTGTGTGTGTGTGTGTTGCACAAGAGTGTATGTAGTTGAGTTGAAAGAAGAATGAGAGATGAATTACCCCTTTCCAAAATATAAGTGCTCTATAGTTTTAAGGGATTGCAAGGAAAGCTCCCTAGGCAATGCCTTGAGTTCTAGAACCAGGAGGAATGCAAGCACATTTCCCAGATGGAGAAATGGCCTCTCTGTCTGTAATCTAGGCTCTAAGTGGCTAAGAACAAAGCCACTGGCTGTGGGGACTCTAAATGACTGGTCTGGAACCACTACCAAAACACACACATACACACAACACGTATGTTTAAATGTTTGTCATCTCAGAGTATACGTTTAGGAAATACATTGGCATATTTCATGGTGGTTACTATATAAAGAAAAGAGAGCCAATAACTGGGAAAATCCTAAACTCCCAGCAGTGAGTGATCCATTGTGAACCTTTCTGGAGGTGGTCCGCTTGTGTTTCTTGGTCCTATAAGTTGAGAGAAGAGCATCAGTGTCGTCTGCCCCTAAATTTGGAATTTAATCTTTATTCTCTCTTCATCGCTTTGTTCACTTAGCACTCTAGTTGATAAGAATAAACAGAGGAATGATGCTTTTAGAGGCAAATAAAAACCCAGAGGCCATTGGGAATCAGCCCAGTTTAACCTGCCAGACCTGTCTAACACCTAAGAGGCAGTTGACATGATGTGTCCCCCACTCCTTCCATGAGCTAGGCCAGAAAATGACCCAGCCGTTTCGTGATGTTCAGACCAAGGCTTTAGGACTCAAAATTTCTCCAACAACCTCTCTACCTCTCTTCGAATGATCTGACCAGACACATGTCCTACCTCAAGTTACCGACCAACATCACTCTCCCTTACTACTCTTCAGTGCCTAAAAAATGGCAAGTCTAAACATTGTGTGACACGCAAGGCCCATTATATTATAAACCTGGCCTCCACTTTTCCCTTTTGCTTTTCATTGGGATTGGATATGCCAGACAGGGGATTCCACTAACATGGTGGCTCAGGGTTGGAATCCCAGGAGCTAGAATTTTGGCAGAGAATCCACTCTAATTTTTAAATATTAAAATGATTTAGATATTCTAAAGCACTGTCTGGGCTATACCAAACACATTGGCAGGCCAAAGACAGCAGATGATAGATGGCCAGTTTTCACCCAGGAGGGGATAAAAATGTGCTACCTAATCTTTCTTCTCATCACAAGTCAAAGACAGGACTCTCCCCCAAAACAGTAGGATCACATTCTTTCCAAGTGGACATGAGATATTTATCAAGATGAAAACTAGTCTGGATCATAAAAGAAGTCTCAAAAGACATAAAACCTTTCAGTCATACAAAGTATGTTCTCTGAGTACATAGAAGTTAATTGGAAATCAATGACAAAGTCAGTATCTGGGAAACCCCAAATTTTGGAAACGAAAGGCCACACATCTAAATAAGACAAAAGGGAAATGGGAAACTGTTTTGAATCGAATGAGAATAAAGATACACTGTATAGATTCTGTGGGGTGCTGTTAACTCAGTCTTCAGGACAATAGCAGCAAAGACCTGGGTCAGATAAGAAACAAAGTCTCGAAATAGTGACCTCGGCTTCCACCTTGAGAAACTAGGAAAAGGGAATCAAATCAAATGTAAACTCAGCAGTTGAAATAATAAAGATCAAAGTAGAAATTAACAAAAGAGAACACAGACAAAACTAGAGAAAAATCAATGAGATCAAATGCTGATTCTTTGAGGTCAATAAAATTGGCAACCTCTAGACAGACCAATCAGGAAAAAAAAAAAAAGAAAAGATACAAATTATTGATATCAGGAGTGAGAGAGGTCACATCACTACAGATTCTACAGATACTAAGAGATAAACACTAAGGACAACTTTACCCTAATAGAATTGACAACTTAGATAAAGTGGGCAAATTTCACGAAAGATACAAATTGCCAAAGTACATTCAGAAAGAAACAGCCTAAAACTCCGTCTATGAAAGACATTCAATTTGCAGCTAAAAATTTTCCCACAAAGAAAATTCCAGGCCCAGATGGTTTCACTGGCGAGTTTCAGAAAACATTTAAGAAAGAAATAATATCAATTCTGCAGAAACTCCTCTGGAAAATTGAAGAGGAGGAAATATTTCCCAACTCATTCACTGAGGCCAGCATGAGCCTAATACAAAACTAAAGAAAGATATTACAAGGGAATTTAGAAGAAAGAAAGAAAACTACAACCATTACCCTTCATGAACATAGATGTAAAAAGTCATAGCCAGGGCTTCCCTGGTGGCACAGTGGTTGAGAGTCTGCCTGCCAATGCAGGGGACACAGGTTCGTGCCCCGGTCCGGGAAGATCCCACATGCCATGGAGTGGCTGGGGCCGTGAGCCATGGCCGCTGAGCCTGCGTGCCTGGAGCCTGTGCTCCGCAACGGGAGAGACCACAACAGTGAGAGGCCCGCGTACCAGAAAAAAGAAAAAGAAAAAGTCATAGCCAAATTTTAGCGAGTTGAATTCAATAATATGTAAAAAACTATGTAATATGATAAAACATAGCTACCAAAGAGATTTGTCCTAAGAATGAAAAGTTGGTTTAATTTAAAAAAAATCAATCAGTGTATTTCACTGTATTAATAAAATAAAAAAGAAAAACCATATGATCATCTCGGTTAGTACAGCATGTGGTCACATTCAAACATCCATTCATTTAGAGATTTTTAAAAAAAGCTGCTCAGTAAATGAGGAATAGATGAGAACTTAACTGATAAAAGGCCTCTGTGGAAAACATGCAGTGACATTACACTTAATCATGAAAGAATGAATACTTTCCTCCTAGAATCATGAGTGAAGCAAGAACATTTGCTCTATCCTCCTCCACGCAATGGCGTACTGGAGACTGTAGCATTCTAATAAGGCAGAAAAGGAAAAAAGAGCTATCCAGATTGAAAAGGAAAAAAGAAAACTGTCTTTATTCGTAGACATGATTATGTTAAAAAAATCTGATGGACTCTATATAAGAAAAACGATTAGTAAAGTTGTCTTAGCAAGGTTGCAGGATACAAGATTAATATAAAAGTTAAAAATCTTTCTATATTCTAGCAACAAACAATATAAAAAATTGAAATTAGTGAAACAATATCATTTAAAATAGCATAAAATGAGAAATATTTAGAGAGAAATCTGACAAAAGAGGTACAAGACCCGAACACTGAAATCTAAAAAAAGTTAGAGAATTTAAGGAAGAACTAAATAAATGGAGAGCTATACATACCATGGTTAGAGATCAGAAGACTAGGATTTTAAGATGTCAATTTTCCCCAGACTGATCTATAAGTTCAGTGAAATCCCAATGAAAATTCCAATGGCTTTCTTGTAGAATTTGACAAGCCGATTCTAAAATTCATATGGAAATGTCCAGAGCCCAGTATATCCAAAAAACCTTTGAAAAATAAGAACAAAGTTGAAGAACTAACGCTATCCGATTTCATCAAGACATTCTAGTTGACACACTGCTAAAACATTTGCATTAGTATAAAGCTAGACAAACAAACCAATAGAACAGAATAAAGATCTCAGAAATATACCCACACGTATATGGACGACTGATTTTCAACAACTGGGCAATTTGGTACAGAAAGGATAGATTTTTCAACACATGTGCTAGAGCAAGTGGAAATGCATATGCAAAAGGGTTGACTTTGATCCAAACGTGTGCACTATATAAAAGTTAACTCAAAGGAGACCATAGGCCCAAAATCATAACTTCTGAAAGAATATACAGAAAAAAATCTTTGCGACCTTAAGTTAGACAAAGATTTTGTAGATATGACACCGAAAGCACGATCGATAAAAGACAAATATATAAATTGGACTTTTAAAAAAACGTCTGCTTATTCAAAGACATTGGAGAATGAAATGACACACCGCAGACTGGGACAAAAAACTGGCAACGGACGTATCTGATTAAAAAAAAAGCTGATATGCAGTATATTTTATATATATGTATATCAAAACACATTAATAGGAAAAATAAACAATCCCATTAAAATAGAGTCAAAAGATTCGAATAGACATTTCACAAAAGAAGATACCTGGATTGACAATAAGCAATGAAAAGGTGCTCAAAATCCATGTTAGTCATTAGAACCACAATACAAATTAAAACCACCATGAAATGCCATTACACTCCTATTATTAGAACAGCAAAGCTTAGACAGACTGACCATACCAAGTATTGGGAAGGATGTGGAGTAACTAGAATATTCATCCACTTCCTGTGGGAATGTAAAATGATACAGTTACCAGAACGGCAGTTTGGAAGTTACTGATAAGTTAAAGATCTGTATGATCCAGGCTTTCCACACCTAGGTATTTAGCCAAGAGAAATAAAAGCATATGCCAACACAAAGACTTACAGACCAGTGTTTAAAACTGCCTTATAGTTTTCGCAGGGTATATGCCCAGTAGTGGGATTGCTGGGTCATATGGTAGTTCTATTTTTAGGTTTTTAAGGAACCTCCATACTGTTCTCCACAGTGGCTGTATCAATTTACATTCCCACCAACTATGCAAGAGGGTTCCCTGTTCTCCACACCCTCTCCAGCATTTATTGTTTGTAGACATTTTGATGATGGCCATTCTGACTGGTGTGAGATGATATCTCATTGTAGGTTTGATTTGCATTTCTCTAATGATTAGTGATGTTGGACATCCTTTCATGTGTTTGTTGGCAATCTGTATATCTTCTCTGGAGAAATGTCTGTTTAGGTCTTCTGGCCATTTTTGGATTGGGTTGCCTGTTTTTTTGTTATTGAGCTGCATGAGCTGCTTGTAAATTTTGGAGACTAATCCTTTGTCAGTTGCTTCACTTGCAAATATTTTCTCCATTCTGAGGGTTGTCTTTTGGTCTTGTTTATGTTTTCCTTTGCTGTGCAAAAGCCTTTAAGTTTCATTAGGTCCTATTTGTTTATTTTTGTTTTTATTTCCATTTCTCTAGGAGGTGGGTCAAAAAGGATCTTGCTGTGATTTATGTCATAGACTGTTCTGCCTATGTTTTCCTCTAAGAGTTTTCTAGTGTCTGGCCTTACATTTAGGTCTTTAATCCATTTTGAGTTTATTTTTGTGTATGGTGTTAGGGAGTGTTCTAATTTCATTCTTTTACAAGTAGCTGTCCAGTTTTCCCAGCACCACTTATTGAAGAGGCTGTCTTTTCCCCATTGTATATTCTTGCCTCCTTTATCAAAGATAAGGTGACCATATGTGCCACAATGTTCATTGCAGCTCTATTTACAATAGCCAGGACATGGAAGCAACCTAAGTGTCCACTGACAGATGAATGGATAAAGAAGATGTGGCACATATACACAATGGAATATTCCTCAGCCATGAAAAGAAATGAAATTGAGTTATTTGTAGTGAGGTGGATGGACCTAGAGTCCGTCATACAGAGTGAAGTAAGTAAGAAAGGGAAAAACAAATACCGTATGCTGACATATATATGGAATCTAAAAAGAAAAAAAAAAGCGTTCTCAAAAACCTAGGGGCAGGACAGGAATAAAGATGCAGACGTAGAGAATGGACTTGAGGACATGGGGAGTGGGAAGGGTAAGTTGGGACGAGGTGAGAGAGTGACATGGACATATATACACTACCAAATGTAAAACAGATAGCTAGTGGGAAGCACCCGCATAGCACAGGGAGATCAGCTTGGTGCTTTGTGACCATCTAGAGGGGTGGGATAGGGAGGGTGGGAGGGAGACGCAAGAGGAAGGGGATATGGGGATATATTTATATGTATAGCTGATTCACTGTGTTATAAAACAGAAACTAACACACTGTTGTAAAGCAATTATACTGCAATAAAGATGCTAAAAAAAAAAAAACTGCCTTATGTGTAACAGCCCCAACCTGGAAACAACCCACACCACAGGTAAATGGAAAAACAGATTACAGTATATTCACACAATGGAATACTACTTATCAATAAGAAGGAATTTACTATTTATATATGCAACAACATGGAAAAAGCTCTCAACATAATTATGCTGGGTGAAGGAAGACAGAACCACCCCCCCCAAAAAAAAAAAAACTCAGCACACGTTGAATGAACCCATTTACATAGAAATCTAGAAAATGCAAATCAATCTGTACTGTTAGTAAGAAGAGTGGTAGCCTGGACATAGCAGGTGAGGTGGGAGAGGTAAAGGGGAAGGAGCCGGGGAAGCCTTTAGGGGTGATGGGCTCGATCCTCACCTCGATCACAGTGATGGTTTCATGGGTGTATATATACATCAAAACTCGTCAAAGTGTACATTTGAGACACATGCGTTTATTGTGTGTCAATTACCCTCCAGTAAAGCTGTTTAAGAAAACATTCTACGGACTGAACCAAACCCTCCTGTAAGGTGAAATATATCCCAAGCTGCCGGTTTTCATCTCTGAGACAGCAGAATGCTGTAGACAAAAGCGTTCCCCTTTAGAGGTTCCTGTGACCATGCATAGGTCAAGGGAAATCACGTGGCCCCGGTGAAAGAGCACCCAGGAAGCCAGGCACTGAGCAAACACGCCATCCACCCCTTCCTTCAAGTTCTGAGACTCACTTGAGCAACGATCCCCTGTAAAGGGCTGATATCCAGCTAATTATAAATGTAGGTTTAAACTACTCCTCAAAGGAAATCTGCTGTTACCAAGGAAAGAAAAAGGAGATTCGTATAAAGGCCAGAGAGCCCTCCTGGGCCCTCACAACTCCTGAGAGCTCAAAGGTTTCCTGCCCTTATCTCTGAGTTGGCACCAGATCTCATACTCACTTCTGATATTTCATGTGTACTTTGCTTAACATATGCTCAGGCTCTGCCTTTCTTGTTGTTTGCTGGACTGAGAGCAGACAGGCCTGGGGCTCTATCCAGGGGAGCATCTTAGTGGTCCCGACCTTCAGCCTCCTGGTGGATACATGAGGATGGGGTCCACGTACTGCACGCAAAATGCGACATGGGCAAGGGGCCCCAGGGTGGGTGTGAGGTGCCTGCCGGCATTTTCGAATCCTGACATGGTCACAGTTTCCACACGAATTTAAGGAAAAATGAGAACCAAGTTCCTGCGCCTTGGCGCCCAGGGAAGACAGCAACTTGGTGGTCTGGCTTAGCTCACATGCGGCCCGCCTCCTTCCCTGGAGGGTCTCAGCCAGCCTGCCACAGCTTCCCACCCCTCTGCTCCTGTCGCCCTGCGCAACTGGGGCTCAACCTCAACTCAGGACTGCGTGTGCCCGTTCCCAACAGCGTGACGGCTTGCCCCATGGGCTGCCCCCTCCCAGCTGCTCTCCCTGTGATATCTGGGGATCACCTGCCTATCTGTGTCTCCATAAGGATGGCAGCGGGCTAGGCGGCATCAACCCACGCGTCCCTCGAGGAAACACCTGGCAGGTTTCTTTGAGGAGGCTTACAGGACGTGCCCTTCTCCTGGTCTCAGGAGGATGATTTGTGGGTGACGCTCATGGCTGAAGTGTCCGTTTAGGTCTCCCCCTGGGTGTGTCCTTATTACAGACACATGGCCCTTTGGTGTGCCCTGTGCCTCAGCCCTCAGCCCAGTGGGGTGTCGGTACACTCCCTACGTCCCGTCGAAGTCTAGCAGAGGGCGGCTGTGCGAGCACGGGGCCCAAAGGGAAGGCCACCCTACACATGCCTTCAGATTCCCTGCATCCCTGGTCTTCCCTGGGAGATAGGGAAGACATCTGGAGGCGGTCAGGTCTGGAGGCACCAGAATGAAGGTTCTGAATTAAGAGGACGGAGGCATCGCCACTGACCTCTCAGTGTTTCCATGGGAACACCCTGACAGTGCTTTAAGGAGGAGAGACGTGAAATGCTTCAGACGTAAACTGAGGGGGTGTACCTGCTTTTCTGCGGGATGCCTGTTGTTGCCTCTAAGAACTTGGGCCTTGTTCTGCAGAGGATTTATCCCAAGTGGCTCTAGAAGTCGGAGCTCAGAATCTGTGCATGGAGTAAGCACAGCTGTGGGGAGCCCCAGGCTGACAGTGACACCCACTCTAGTGGCTCTGAGTGGACCTTAGTGGCAACGTGGGGGCTGGAGAGACAGAATTGGAAGCATTCAACCCTAACCCTAACTCCAACCTAACTCCAGCCAAGGGAGGGGGCCTGTGAGCTTGAGGTCTGGGGGTGATTCTGGGGCAGGGACATAGAAACGGTGGCCACGTTCTCTGCCCTGTGATTGTCCCAGCTGTCTCTGATGGATGGAGCTAAGCAAGAGGACACTTGGGGGAAAATGTTTCCACTCCAACTCAGGGGACTCATTTGGCTTTTACCGCGGCCTCCTGGAATTCCTTAAATCTGTGTCCTGCTCTGGCACTCCTTCACATTTTCTTTGCAGAAGCCCCAGGCTTTATACCTGACTTAATCGGCCAGAGACATCCCATGTTCACTGCCCTTTGTAGGAACCAGCCATGGGCTCAAACAATACATTCATGAGCTCCTTTTTGGCATCTTCTCTGCTTATTCGATAAAAATGTACCACAAATACCGTTACATGTCAGGGACTGTGGAAAGCAAGGGGAGACAAAGGAAAGTATCCACATCCTGCTGCCCTCACACAAAGGAAGTCCTTTTTAGGAATTCTAAGGGTCATGTGGGGCTACAGACCCCAACAGCCTGGGGCACCTTGCCTGGATCATTTCTTGACCAATGGCTAGCCTCACAATGAGGCACACATTCACAACGGATTTTAGATCTGGAGCTCAGTGCAACCTTAGGAGTCCACGCTGCATTGTAGGACAAATCTAAAAGTTCCTTTTTAATTTTGCCACAGAGGACAGAAGAAAGTCAGCTTCTGTCTGGCCTCCCTAAGAAATGGAAGATGCTCTGGCGGAGCTGGGCTCTGGAGGGCTGCGAAGGGGGCGGGGCTGCCCCAAGGTGGACAGGGGCGGGGAGGGGGGCGGGGGCCGGGGCAGTGAGTGAGTCACCCAGCATATCAGACCCCCAGGACCCACCTGTGAAGCCGAAAGTAGGTTCTGGAAGCTGGTTTCTAGAGGAAAAAAGCCCAAGTTGTGTAAACCTCTGGGAAATGGAACTGTGAGGCCAAGGAATTGGCGGAGAAGTACGATTGAGGTGCCCAAGATGATGGAACTAAAAAGCCACGTCTCCAGAGCCAGGGATGAGGTGGAAGAGGGGGAACGAGGCCTGAGGCGGGGAGTGCGTGAAGAGATGGGAGCAAAGTGGGCTGGCTGCCCCACCCCCATCCCCCGATGACCCACCTGATGCCTCGCCTCCATCTACCTGGTCTCCCTGTTCTGAGACTCGCAGGTGTAGGATGCTCGGTGTAACTCACATGGCCAATCAGAAGTCAGGGGGGGGGACGGGAAAGCAAACCCCATGTCTGCAGTTAAAAAGTAGCAGGCTCGCCGCTCCAGGCCGCGTGTCCTCTGAACCCTGGACACCCTGGCCAGCCTCCCTTTTGCGCTCAGCTAAATCCATAGGCGCCGGAGTCATTCCTGCCCTGGGCTGCATCCCTGGCCTTGCCCGCCCACCTCAGGGGCCCTGGCTCTGTGTCTCCTCCACTCAAGAAATGGAGAGTGGCTGGAGAAAACCCTCTACCAGGGAGAATGGACTCCTTTGAATTTAGGGCCACGCACCGCAGGGGAGCCCTGGTGCTGATGCTGTGTCTGCCTGATGGATGCGCTGCCCACCCGCTGTGGACCATTTCACCCTCCGTGGACCATTTCGCATCCTTTTGAATCTCCCGAGTCTCCCCCAACACCCCCTGCTCCTGTCCTCGTTGATGACCTTGCTCATCATTTCATGAGGAAACACGCGAAATCAGAAAAGCATTTTCTCATCCCCTGCAGTCTCTCAATGGGCCGCCTCTGTATCTATGAGCCTGTTAGAGAGGACGCTGGGGCTCCCAAGGCCCACCTCTCTCCTGCCCAGGGCTCTGCTCCTGCCTGCTTTCTCCCTCTATCATCACATTTCCTCTTGTCCTGTACCATTCCAATCAGCAGGCCTACAGGCCAGGATGTGGTCCATGAAACACTGCACCCATCCTGCTTCAGCCCTTTCGCTCGGCTCTCCCTTGGAACCACCCTCCTTGAACGAGTCGTTGCCGCTGGCTGCCCCAGACACTCACCCTGCTTCCCCACGCAGCTCTCGGCCTCCAAGACAGCTGCCCCCGCCCAGGGCACAGTGACCTGCTCTGGGCAAAGCGAGCTCAGCACTCAGGCCTCCTCTCCCATGCAGCCCTCTCTAAAAATGTTTGTGTTTAAAATGCTGAAAATGTAAAAGAAGGTCTCAAGAACAAATGCAGATTACAAAAACTGATTAGAACTTTAAGATTATTTTACATTGAAAAATAACATTTTGAAATGTTTTCAGATAATTTAAAACTTAGAAGAACACAACAAAAACAGCACAGAGAGTTTCGTGTGGTTAACATGTAATGTAAAAATGGTACCATTAGCAAAACCGGGAAACTGACACTGGCGCAATCTATCAACTCAACTACAGACTTTAGTTGAAATTCGCCCTTCTTCCACTGATGTCCTTTTTCTGTTTTTTTTTTTTTTTTCCAGTACGTGGGCCTCTCACTGCTGTGGCCTCTCCTGTTGCGGAGCACAGGCTCCAGACGCGCAGGCTCAGCGGCCATGGCTCACGGGCCCAGCCGCTCCGCGGCATGTGGGATCTTCCCGGACTGGGGCACGAACCCGCGTCCCCTGCATCGGCAGGCGGACGCTCAACCACTGCGCCACCAGGGAAGTCCTGATGTCCTTTTTCTATCGCAGGAGCCGATCTGCTTCCCACGCTGCATCTGTCACTGTAGCCTCCTCCAATGGGACAGCTCCTCAGTACCATTATAATTTTTTTTGGTAGAATGTTTCTCAGTTCAGGTTTGTCTGATGTTTTCTCATAACTAGATGAAGGCATTTTTCGCAAGAATACCAAACACTTCTGGAATTTTTAAGCTGACTGATGAATACGTGACAGATGACATTCTAAGCATTTTTGAAATCATATTAACTTTACTCAACTCCCTTCCAGGAAGTAATGATTTACTCACTTTTTACAGATGAGAAAATCGGGGTGTTGAATCATTGTCGGAGTTCACACAGTCAGCAGGGATGCTGTTGGGACCTGAGGCCACTCCTGGCCAACTGGGCAGCTCTGGGTGAAGGAGGTGGCACTGCTGATGGGCTTTTCCATGGGGAGGGCTCCTGGGGAGTGTGTGAGCCTTCTCGGGCCTGGACGTCTCCGAGAAAGGGTGAATCGACCACTGGCAGACCTCATCCCACTGTGCGACTCAGAGTCAACCGTAAAGTAAAAGTCAAACCCTGGCTGACATTGTTCAGAAGATCCTTACTCCCAGGACCTAACTCTCTCCACCGAGCCTTGTGCCCTGTTGGCGTCTGGTTTTATTTTAAGGTGGAGTTCAAATGGGGAAGATGCCACTGAGCCAGGCAAGTTGAATTATGAGTGGCTTGATGGTGAGCAGTACCAACTACAAAAACTGCTGTAAAGTGAAGGATCTGTGAGTGAAAGCTGTCAGTTCTGCCTGTCCTTCAAAGTCACGATGTGCGTGTCGCAAGGAGCTGGTGACTAAGCCTGGGCTTGTTCATGGCGCAGAGGAAAGATTGGGCTGTTTGGCACTCTGCCCTTGCTGGGCAATTAATGGCCATATTTTCTCTTACGTGCAAGACACGTGAATGAAAGCTTATGGTTCTTTTCTGGCAAATTATTGAATGTTCTGTTAAATATTGACCTATATCACACTCGTGCTTGTATCTTACTTCTGAAATCCCTTGAACAAGCAGTTCTTTCCAGATAGGCATGTCGGGTTGCAAGGGGAAAAATGCATTGCAAGCACCATGGTGCAACTGGTCGCAGTGTACCCAGAGTGGCTATCAATGGATCAGTGACGCCTGGAGCACAGAACAGCTGTTCTTCCGTGGTTGGGTCTGGGCCCAGTATTGTTTAACATCTTTATCAATGAACCGGGTGAGATGGAATGGAAAAACATGCTTTGTACCTGTGTAGCTGATACAGAGCTGGCGGGGACAAACGGGGCCCCAGAAGAGAGCGTTATAATTTAAACTGACCTTGGCAAATGGTGGCCACGTTCATTGATTAGATTCCATGGGTAGAGGAGAGTCTCAGAGAAAGAGAGAAATATGAAGAATGTACAAAATACAACCTGTTCTTCAGCAGTTTGTCAACTGACTGGGACAAAGACAAGAGCAGAGCAAAGATGGGAGCCCAGGAGAGCTGGTGCTGTGTGCCCAGCATCCCAGACGTGATGGTTCTTCACAGCTGTGCCCAGGTGCTCAGACTCTGGGATGTGATGGGGCTGAATGGAGGGGGATGGGGCAAGGTGTGGCAACTTGACAGAGGACAGCATGCCTCTCAAGATTAGTCCAGGAGGGGTACAGACTGAGCTGCCCTTCTTGTGAGTGGTTACATAACCAAGAGGTACTGAGCACCAGGACACGATTTTGCATCAATAATACTGACACAGAGCAGGATCCTGTGAGGCCCTCCTGGGTGCAAGAGCTTTTCTGTGTCCCCTGTTTTTTGTTTGCAGGAAAAAGGCTTTGGCCTCCTAGACCTTCCCTGAATTCCAAAGGGCAGATTCAAACAGTTGCTAATCAGGGAAGGGAGGGGATGTAGAAACAAAGGAAAGACAGAGGAGAAACAATCATGCAGTGATTAAAGCAGGGTCCTGGCTCCTCCTCAAGGGATATACATGACAATATTTTTGAGTTCTTTTACAGACACTAGAACCCCCAGCAAATGGAAGAAATCAACTACTTGATGACCATGAAGGTGTAGCCCTAGACCTACCAGAGACTGAGGACTGATAATGTTAACTCCTGTGACCCTGCCCTGTTACCCCACCATCCACCAGTCTGAGAATTGTGCCCAAGCTGATCACTTATTTCCCTCCCTCACCTGGCCTTTAAAATGCCTCCCTGAAACTAATCAGGGAGTTTGGGCCTTTGAAGCACTAGCCGCCCTTGACTCTTTGCTGGACGCCTGCAATGAGCCCTGTACTTCCCTTCACCACAACCCGGGGTCGTATCTTGGCTTTACTGCATGCAGGCAAGCAGACCCAAGTTTGTTTGGATAACAATACCGTGGAAGATAAATACCAGAAGCGAGCAAAGTAAATCAGTGAATTCTTTAGCGTCGTGGAAAGTAAATGACAATATAAATAAAGAGTGAATTATAAATATAGAACATGCAGAACTCAGGCAGGGTAAGTAGAGAGAGCTACAGATGGGAGTTATGACATGTAAGAGAACAAAAAGGCTTGACATGGCTATGAGGCCATGTTCATTATATGCATTATATTTCCTTTGAAAGCCAAATAAACTAGAAAACAAGGAAGTAAATAAGTAGTGTGTGTGTATAGAGGAGATTTTATATATTTACATATTTATATAAATACATATTTTCCTATGTATTAATTAGTTGTGTGTACAGGGGGGAGTCCTCTTCTGTACTTTTTTATTGTGCTCTAATTCACAGAGCACAAAGTTCACCCTTTCAAAAATCCTTCTTAGCCAATGGTTAGACTAAAGCACTTCTTAGCCTATGAATGAGGTAGCAGAAAACCACCAAAATCATTAACCAACTGGATTTGGTTAGCTTAGAGACCAGAAAAGCTTTGACTCAGAACACAGTGGAGAATTTGCATTGTGGAACAACTGATTTCCCAACTGTAAAAGTTGCTAGGAAGCATCAATATTGTGAAAATGTCTATACCACCCAAAGCAATCTACAGATTCAATGCAATCCCTATTAAATTACCAGTGGCATTTTTTACAGAACTAGAACAAGAAGTCTTAAAATTTACATGGAGATACAAAAGACCCTGAATAGCCAAAGCAGTCCTGAGGGAAAAAAAAAACAGAGCTGTAAGAATCAGACTCTCTGACTTCAGACTATACTACAAAGCTACAGTAATCAAGACAATATGGTATTGGCACAAAAACAGAAATATAGATCAATGGAACAGGATAGAAAGCTCAGAGATAAACCCATGCACCTATGGCCAACTAATCTATGACAAAGGAGGCAACGATATACAATGGAGGAAAGACAGTCTCTTCAATAAGTGGTGCTGGGAAAACTGGACAGCTACATGTAAAAGAATGAAATTAGAACACTCCCTAGCACAATACAAAAAACAAACTCAAAATGGATTAGAGACCTAAATGTAAGACCGGAGACTATAAAACTCTTAGAGGAAAACACAGGAAGAACACTCTTTGACATAAATCGCAGCAAGATCTTTTTTGATCTACCTCCCAGAGTAATGGAAATAAAAACAAAAATAAACAAATGGGACCTAATGAAACTTAAAAGCTTTTGCAAAGCAAAGGAAACTACAAACAAAATGAAAAGACAGCCCTCAGAATGGGAGAAAATATTTGCAAATGAATCAATGGGCAAAGGATTAATCTCCAAAATATATAAACAGCTCATGCAGCTCAATATTAAAAAAACAAACAACCCAATCCAAAAATGGGTAGAAGAGCTAAAGAGACATTTCTCCAGAGGAGACATACAGATGGCCAAGAAGCACATGAAAAGCTGCTCAACATCACTAATTATTAGAGAAATGCAAATCAAAACTACAATGAGCTATCACCTCACACCAGTTAGAATGGGCATCATCAGAAAATCTACGAACAACAAATGCTGGAGAGGGTGTGGAGAAAAGGGAACCCTCTTGCACTGTTGGTGGGAATGTAAATTGATACAGCCACTATGAAGAACAGTATGGAGATTCCTTAAAGAACTAAAAATAGAATTATCATATGACCCAGCAATCCCACTACTGGGCATATACCCAGAGAAAACCATAATTCAAAAAGACACATGCACCCCAATGTTCATTGCAGCACTATTTACAATAGCCAGGTCATGGAAGCAACCTAAATGCCCATCAACAGACGAATGGATAAAGATGATATGGTACATATATACACAATGGAATATTACTCAGCCATAAAAAGCAATGAATTTGGGTCATTTGTAGAGACGTGGATGCATCTAGAGACTTTCATACATAGTGAAGTAAGTCAGAAAGAGAAAATCAAATATCATATAGTAACGCATATATGTGGAACCTAGAAAAATGATACAGATGAACTGGTTTGCAGGGCAGAAATAGAGACACAGATGTAGAGAACAAAGGTATGGACACCAAGGGGGGAAAGCCACGGTGGGTGATGTTGGTGTGATGAATTGGGAGATTGGGATTGACGTGTATACACTGATGTGTATAAAATAGATAACTAATAAGAACCTGCTGTATAAAACAATAAATAAAATAAAATTAAAAAAAAAAGTTGCTAACGTAGGGAATGAAGGTTCCCCCAGAAAGCCTTTTGAAAGGAAGATCAATTCTGATCTTTCTGGCAGGGCAGAAATGTGGTCTGACATAGCCCTAAGATTATACCCTAAGATGGTGGGCCTCGTGCGTGTGTGATTTGGTTCTGTTGTCAGTTCTCTGAAGGTGTAACGCTGACCCATGTAAACTCGTAGAGAAGAACAATCCAGAAGCAGGAAAACAAAGCGTCATTAGCTTTCTGGGCCAGTGTAAAATGTAAATGCTTTCTCAGAGTCGGACAGTATAGTCAAATCAGCAGCTGACTTCTCTGTACTTCGCTGGACAGCAGTGTCTGAGCTCTCAGACGTCATCAGGAAACCAGTTGGTACAAAAGGGCCTGATGCTAAACATCACCGCTCCCACTGACGGGGCAGAGGGAGCAGCTGTCCAGCTCCAGTAAACCAGGTGAAAGAAAGAAACCTCCCTGATGGTCTTCCTCCCCAAGCCTCGGCCCTGGGCTCGCCATCTGGTGCCGTGTCCTGCCCTTGCTGGCCATGGAGATGCTGCCCTCTTACCTTGGAAAGAACCCCTTTGCCTGGTTGTGTGATTACATCTGAGCGCCCTCTTCTCTCCTGCTCTCTGTTGGGGGAAATGACAGAATGTGGATGGCAGCTGTGGGGCAGGGCCCACCTACAAAAGCTACTTGTTTCCAGGTACGCTGCCATCTGACAGGTGTTGATGGTCCAGGAGACTCCAGACCTGCAAGCTGGTTACCAGCCTCGGTGCCGTTCACCGGGTGGTATGGGGATCAGTACTGTCTCAAGGGAGAAGAGCCTCAAGTGAGGGGGCGGGGCTCCAACCCCAGGGCTAAAGCAGTGGTCCCCGTGCTGTGCACCTGAGGCGCTCAGAACCCACGGTCCTCTTGTATCTGTTTCACATGTAAAGCCCATTCCCCAAGCTTCGATCTATTTAGATGGAAATACAAAAAAGGTGCCAGCTGTCATTAGGTTGACAAAGAAGCTGTCCATAATTTGCATTTTCATAGTTTGCAATAATTCCATAGTTTGCAACCTCCAGCCCTCCCTCTCCCTCTTCCTGACCTCCTGAGTTGGAAGAATGCAAAAAAAAAAAATGTGCCAGTTTCTCTCTCCATATAATCTCCACTGAAAAGAGTGGAAATTAATTAAAATAAAAACAAAGTTTTCCTACTCTTAATAAAAGGAGAGAAAAACTAGAAAAGGGAGTCAGGAGGCTTCAAGTAGGACGTAGGCTGCTTCTACTTCTCAAAGAAAGCTTTCTTGCTATGAAATATCAGTACGGATGAAACAAGGCATACTTGGAGCCTGACGTAGACCTTTCATAAACAGCGAAGGCTGGTATTTTAAGCTCATTAACACTAGTCAGTTATGCTATTTGGATGTTTTTAAAGAATATTAGGTTATTCCTTTTTAGTTTAACATCTGCACTTTGATAAATCTTTAATATCTCATATAACTTCTAACCAACTTCCAACAGGCAGCTGCAGATTGAAATGGTTGTATTATGTTATTATGGCCTTAGCAATAGATTTCCATTAGAGAATTTGCACATGCCTTAGAATCCAAGGTGAAATAATCTGTTAGCTTTGAAATAGGATCACTACCTGGCCATTTAATAAGGCTTTTTGCATATAGAATTCTTTCATTGAATTATTTTAATGATATTATACTATAATATTATATCTATTATGCCTCTCTAATAACTTGGAAGAGCATTGTCGCCTTAAAAAAATGTACAAGGTGAGAGTTGTGAGTTAAGTTTTATTTTGGACAAAATGAGGACTATAGCCTGGGAGACAGCAGCTCAGATAGCTCTGAGAAACTGCTCCAGAGAGGCAGGGGAGAAGGTCAGTAAACGTGTGATTTTGGTGAAGGGGGAGTACCTGTCCTCAAGCACATACTTTCTGCAGAAGGTTTCCGCTAGTCTCGTGCAGGTTACTCTTAGTCGTGAGGAGTAGACATCACCATGAGGGATTTCAGCGCTTTTCTAGACATGAAGAGGTGCAAGAATTAGGTTCATAAAATCTGAAACTAATCTAACTGTCTGAAGATGTGTTCTGCCAGTTTTCCCCAGAGCACAGTGCCTCATTTCTGTTCTCCACCTGAACGCCTTCCAGGGGGTGTTGAAAGTCAGCAGCTGCTGCAGCACATGATTTAACCCTTGTAGAGGGAGATGGAAAGTGCAGTTTATAGTTGACAGCATGATCCTATGTGTGTAACTTTATATATACATTTACCTACCTACGTACGTGTGTACACACACACACACACGGAGAGATTTAAAAGAGTTAATGTTGAGAGTGTTTACTTCTGACAGTGAGATTTGTGGTGATTTTAAACTTTTAAAAATTATTGTACTGTTAGATATCTATATTATGCCTAGGTATCTTTTTTTTTTTTTTTTACAAAATTAAAGTTATTTAAAAATTACTTGAAAATATCAACGAAGATTCAGCCTTCTTCATTTCTCAGTGAAGGAACAAAGGTGGTGAGTGTATTTTAGAGACATTTTCCAGTGAACACATTGAAGAAACAAGTATGATTCCTTTCCCATCTCTGCTTCAATTATTTGGAAGTTCATTCATTCCATCGTTCACATGGGGTGCATGCTTCATGGCCGAGAAAGTGACTGTAGCTGGAGATACGCAGAATCCCCAAATTAATAGTTTTCCTCTAAAATACTAATCTTAGAACGATTGCAGTTGAGTGTAACTTCCAGGGTGAGGCTGTACCCAGCCGGGGGCACGTGTGTGCAGGTGGTGTGTGTGAATAAAAGGCTCCCATCACCTGGATGCCTGAGCAAGGTACTCACGTGGCTTCAGGTCCCATCTGTAAAATGGGCTAATAAACCCATTGCTCTCAGGGACTCACGCTGGGATTACATGTATTGTTCATACTGATGAATATGTTGGTAAATTAAGGAACCTGCAATAAAAGACACGAAAAATTCCTTGTTTTATGCTACATATAACAGAGACAGACATTTTAGCTTCCTTCACATAGCTGGTCAATCAGATGAAAAGACTCTTGATGGGCGGCATAATTTGAAAAATAAAGTTATAATAGAGACTTGGTTAGAACACTTGTATTCTTTGTACACCTATACATGAATTACTATGTGAATATAATGTTTTCCTAAGAAATATGAATAACTGAAAGTATTAGCAGATATTTTGACTTGGAAGCAAAAGGTAAAAAGTCATACAGGTGACAGTCATTGACCTCTGCCTCGTTTCCCAGCTTCTGTCCTCAGCTCTTTACAGATGTTGGAAGATTTTCCCACTTCAACCCCACTAATTCCTGACATGGGCAATCACTTCCCATTACAGAATAAGAAGTTGTATCTTTTGGTTGATACCAGTGGGGTCTTGTGATTGCATATCCTTTCCAAAGTATAGTCTTAAGGAAATGTGTGTTTCTTGCAGTTATTTCACTAAAAGGATGCTTCATCACGAATCTTTACATTCAGTTTTTATTTTAGACACATATTTGTGAATGGGCACATTTAGAAGTTGTCTCCCTCTTCCTTTTGGTGGAAGGCAATTGGAGAAGATAAGGGGACATAGGATCTCTGGCTTCTCTGGTCAAAGATATGGTCATTAAACTCCATTCCTCTTACGCATGTGCGTTTAGGCACGTTTCCAAAGAAAAGAGGAATAGATTTGATTGGATGGAGGTAGTTATTAATTAACCAGTTGGTTTACATTGATGTTAAAAGGAAAAAGAGAAAAACACGTCGTCTCGTGCTTCTTGAATGATTCAGCTATAACTGCTTTGCAACAACACCACCCGTTCCCTGTTCCCATGACCACAAATGTGGACCCTGAAACTCCACCAGGTCGGCAGCCTCCAGTCAGAGTTTCCCATTGAGCCCACAGAACAGCGGGCATACAGCACCGAGGGTCGCTTTCTGGATCTGATGTTCCCATGACACACAATACAGCCTGTCCAGTGGCCACGTGCTCACGTTTCAGCCTGAGCAGTGATAGCGCCTCCCAAATAAGGAAAAGGATCGTGGGGTGTGGGTGGTGAGACAGGCGTTGGGTTTCAATTCACAAGGAAGAACGGATGGGATCCCTGGTGTTAGGTTTGCCCTGGCATCCTTTCCCTTCCGGAAACTTGTGATGCTTGGAGACCTGGGCAGGACTTCCTTGTTCAGGAGCAAATCTCTCCCGAGGACAGGGCAGCCCCACTTGTGTGTTACACATGCAGAATGTACACTAAGCTGCAATTCGTATCTTTTGGTGTTAAATTGTGTTTGCTGTACATACCATTAATACGATTTAAGGCAGACTTGTACCTGAATGAATTGGGCTTCATTGCCTGTAAATTGTGACCAGGCAACTGGAACTTAAGGACAGGCACTCTGTTTACCAGGCAAAAGCACTGGCTGGAAGTCTGAATTCTCCTGGTTTGACACACAGATTGTAATTATCAGAGACAGAAACTAGGGCACATCACTCCAACTTCTGAGGTTCCTTTTTCTCCCAGTCTATGAAATGGAAATCAATACTAATGAATTCCATATACAATCGTTATGAAGCAGTAAGTTTTGTAAACTGTGAATTGCCAAACTGCTCTAAGGAACCTTTGTGGGGCAAGATATATATGTCCTCATGTGCAATGTACCTGAGCTGAGGTGAGTCTGAGTGGAACGCTCACAGGGAATTGTCTGAAGAAGAGGATCGGCCACAATTCCAGGGGTCTCCGTGCAGACCTCAGCTCTACTGTGTACCAGAATGCACCAGGTTTAGGCTCCTTTCTTCTTGAAATCACTGATCGCAGGTAAGCTCAGAAAGCATGGTGTCCAAATCTCACCTATATGCTAAAATCTTATAGATTCCGTAGCTTTGGTCCAAAAGTAAATCGACTTGTCCGTGGTCCCCTAGCAAGTTAGTGGCAGCCTAGACCAGAAATAGTGGGTAGGAAAGAGGGTGCTGTCTGCGAGATGCTCCTGAGAGCATGCAAATTAGATCTTGATGGTTCAGCAAGTAAAACCAACACATAATGGTGAACACAAGTGTCTGCAGAAACTGCCCGCAGGACTGGACACGTCTGAATGCACCAGACTCTGGTGCCTCTCCCACCTGTGTGGAAAGGGTTAATACAAGCAGCATGCATGCACTTCATAGGGTCTAGAAAAGGAACGCCACAGGTCAGATTTGGCCAGATTTCTCCAGCTCCACATGGAGATGGCAAGGGTCCTGACCAGTAGGCTCAAGATTCCGGGAGAAATGGTGGCCTCGCTCACAGAACCAGCAACTGCCTCTGACTTCATTTTTCTGGGTGTGGTTTGTTTTGTATGGAAGCTTTCTAACAGGAGCAAAATACTGCATCGTTTAAGGAACCATTTCCTGAAACAAATCAGTGCTGAGTTCACACACATACAACTTTCCGCTCAAAGGGTGATCATATGACCCTGCACTGAGGTGAGTCTAGGGTGGAGAAAGAAGCTGGTGAGGCCACACACCAGCCTCCTACCCACCTCCCTCATCTGAGCCGTGATGCTACCTGAGTCTAGGCGGGTCCTCTTTGCACTAGCGGCGGTTTCCTTAGCCCTGCTGCTCCTGTGGACAGCACCCATCCACTGCGCAAAGATTTGCTCCGAGCCTCGGCGTGTCCACTTCAGGCAGCCACTAAAGGATGCTCATGCTTCTCTTGTGCTAGTCCCGTGAGAAAAGACCCATTGGTAACCCTACTTCGCTGCCTTATGTGATGGTCCCTGTTATTCCTGAGTGGACTGGAGAGGTGTGCTCCCTAAGTTTTTACAATTGGAATCTGAAGCCAAAGAAGGTAAAAAATGAAGGTAACATTTAGAAATGGCTTTCGCATATGGCAGGGCAATAGTTCAGTTCATAAAGCAACACTTCACAGCCTATTGGATTGGATGAGATGTTTTTTCCCCAAGTAGCAGCATGTGGGAAAACTCACTTTGGAATCTGTTCCACCTCTACTGACTTCAATAACCATTTTCTGTAACAGCCTGAAACTGGCAACTTGCAAGTGTTTGCCATCCAAGTTTCCACCCTTTACCTGTTAGGCAGGTTTCACTAAGGTGGAGACGTTTGACAAAGCAGCCTTTATCCATCAGCTGCAGTAGTTTCAGTTTACCAGTGTTCATTGTGGAATTGCCAATTTTGGCAAAAGTCCAGGATTTCCTAATTGAATTAAAACTAGGTTTACAAGGTTTCCCAAATGTATCAGATTTATAAAAATTAAAACAAACTGTTTGAGCCTCAATTCTACCACGAAGAGTAGAGTCATTAAAAAAAAGGGGATAACCAAGAAGGACCTACTGTATAGCACAGGGAACTCTACCCAATATTCTGTGATAACCTATGTGAGAAAAGACTCTAAAAAAGTATGAATATGTGTATATGTATAACTGAATCACTTTGCTGTACGCCTGAAACTAACACAGCATTGTAAATCAATCATACTCCAATAAAATTAAAATATTAAAAATGTAAAGAAATATATAAAGAGAGAAGGGGAGAGTGAGAGACCGCTACCAAGGCACTATTTTGCTGCTGTTTCCACTATTGGTTTCAACTAACGTCTTCATCTCGAAGCGCGGCTGCTTTGAGTTATTCCTTTCTAACAGCTTTGGTTTATTAATTCTGTTTATTAATTACCAACATATTTACCGAGTGCCTGCCATGTTCCAGAAACCCTTCTGGGCACTGGGAACATCAGACTAGATCAGAAATAGCTTCTCTGAAAAGGAGCTTCTGATGTGGTAGAGAGTTTTCACCTTCATCTCTTCAGTGCTCTGTTTTTCTGTTTCCAAAGAGAATATCCATCTCATTCATCTAATAAAATCTTTGTTTCACTCTACAAATTCTACTCACTATCTGATTAAGTGCTTTTCTTTTTTCTTTTAATTTTTATTATGCGGCATGCATGTTGTCAAGTGCACAATTCTTAGATATATAGCTTCGTGAGTGTTTGTAACTGTGTGTACCTATGGTAGCACACTGTAGGCCAAGATACAGAACAGATACACTTCTAGAATTGTGGTAATCTCTCCGTGTTCCTTCCCTATCAGAGGAAACACTATGTATTCTCTGTGTGTGGCTTCTTCCTGCTGTGAGATTCGACCACGGAGTCGTGTGTCTCATCCAGAGTTGTAAGTAACGGCCATTTATTCTTTGTATTGCTCTGCAGTATCCAGATGTGTGAATACACCACAGTTTGCTTATCTAGTCTATTCTTGATTCACATTTTTTGTTTTTTTTTTTTGCGGTACGCGGGCCTCTCACTCTCACTGCACAGGCTCCGGACGCGCAGGCTCAGCGGCCATGGCTCACGGGCCCAGCCACTCCGCGGCATGTGGGATCCTCCCG
Organism: Tursiops truncatus; assembly: GCF_011762595.2. Lineage (NCBI taxonomy): Eukaryota > Metazoa > Chordata > Mammalia > Artiodactyla > Delphinidae > Tursiops > Tursiops truncatus. The sequence continues at coordinate 3,239,366 of NC_047042.1, forward strand.
GACCGGGGCACGAACCCGTGTCCCCTGCATCGGCAGGCAGACTCTCAACCACTGCGCCACCAGGGAAGCCCCTTGACTCACATTTGACTTGACTTTAGTTTTTGGCTACTATGAATGAAGCTGCTGTGCCCAGTCCAGGGCATGTGTCTGGGGAGACATGAGCTTGCATTTATCTCAGTGTTACATCTGGGAACAGAACTGCTGGGTCACAGAGGAGGCATATGTTCAGCTATGATGCTGACAGTTTTCCAAGAAGCGGTACCAATTTACCTTCCCACCAGCAGAATCTGAGAGATCCACATTCTCGCCCGTACACCGTACTGTTAGTCTTCTAAATTTCAACCATCCTGATGTGTTTATAGAGGAATCTCACTGTGGGTTTAGTTGCCCTTTCCTGATGATTCACGCTCATCATAACTGCATGCGTGGATATCCTGATTTCTACATCTGGCTCTTGAGAATTTAGTGAATTTGAAATTGTCCTTGATCAGTTCGGTGCTGGGCTCCCAGAAAACATTGAGCTTCTACTTGAAGAGCTGAGGATGAAACCCAGAATGAGAAGACACTCTGATAGCACGGTAACCCAGAGAGGCTGCTCACAAGTGGCCAGCCATGCACTGCCGTGCAGGTGTAACACCCTCTTTTCCCGGACGATGCTTGGCTGTTGGACATCCATCCTCTGAGCGCCTTCCTGTTGTTGTTTGACATCTTTAACATGTGGTCCCCAGACACTGACTGGTTATCTCTGTGCATCCTTCCCTTCTCCAAGCCCTCCCTATCACGTAGCCCGCTCTGTTCTACTGAAAATTCACACGTGAAACAAAAACTGGAAAGCCATGTGGCCCTTGGGCTTTTGTTTCCAATTCTCAGTGTCCTTCAGCTCCCTGGCCATCGGACAGTGAGGACGCTTCTTGCCCTGTGCTCTGCTCCCACCGTCTGTGGGACCGGGTCCTGCATCTCCCCGCTCTCCAGCCCCCTCTTCATTAGTTTCCTCACAGGCTTTTGATTCACTGCTGCTTCTCTGACCATGGACCCCAGGGTTCAGTCTTTGGCCCCGTTTACTCCACACCTATACTCAGGAGCTGAGTGCTCGTGTTTGGGTTGATAAACCCTGAGCTCTGTGCTCTAGCTTAGATCTGGGATGGTTCTGCAAACATCCCATCTGATGAGATAAAATTTAACTTCTTTGATGTGATGCATTTCATATGTCATGTATCTCTGGCTTGTGGAATGCTGGAAGCTTCTGCCCTTAGAAGGCATGCTTTGGTGTGGTTCCATGCAGGCTGGAGGGTTCTAATTGGGTCTAGACACTGAGGAAGCTGATGGAAATTTGGTACCGGGGAAGATCTGAAACCGAGCGACAATTAGAGAGCCACGTCCCCCGGGTGGTGGGAGCAGCTCACATTTTCTGGGGCCTGAGGGCACCCCGGTCCCTCTCAACAGGTCCCTCCAGGCAGGCTCCGGCAATGCGCTGCACTGTATGGACACTTTCCCGTGCTCCATCACCTTCCTTCGGGACCCGTTTCCCCCCATAGTGGCTGAATTCTGCTTAGGTTCCTCATTTCTATTCTTAGTACCAACCTGCCACACCAGCTCTGAGGTGCAGGCTCAGTGCTAAGCCCCTCTCCTCCCTTCCCCTCTCTGGCCTCCTTCTTCAGTTTCCATTGTCTGCCCTTGCAGCTGGTTCCCTGTGTTTTTTTGCCCTCAGTGACCTTGGCCCCTTGAGAAGACTTTCAGAGACCCATGTTCCTTCCTGCATTCCCATATGACTGAGTAGCACTTCTCTTGGTCCAGCCCAGCCTGGGGACACCCCTCCTCCTTTTCTCTGGCTTTGAAACATTGCTGACCTTCCACCTGGGCTGATGTGTCTAAATAAACAGGAGGGCCCTTAGTGAGACCTCAGAGTGGCCGGGCAATGTGATTTGACAGCCTGGTCCACGGACAGAGGAGTTTGGACCCTACCCTGGAGAAGGCAGGCACTCTGAAGACGTCAGGGCAAGGGAGCATCTTGATAGGGACCACGTTTCAGGATTGATGGGGATGTGGGTAAGATGAGCCCAGCGAGGGGGCAGCTGAGCCCCGTGGCGAGGGGCTGTAGAAGGGCAGGCAGGCTGATGCTGGCGGGAAGTGAACAGATTTGGGAAAGAAGAACGGGTTGTTCATTTACAACCTTAGTGACTGGTATGCAGAAATGAAATGAGGAATCTCAGTGGAATGCTGGGTGTGGCTTTTATTTTTATTTTTCTTAACATCTCTATCGGAGTATAATTCCTTTACAATGGTGCGTTAGTTTCTGCTTTATAACACAGTGAATCAGCCATACAGATACAAATATCCCCATATCCCCTCCCTCTTGTGTCTCCCTCCCACCCTTCCTATCCCACCCCTCTAGGTGGTCACAAAGCACTGAGCTGATCTCCCTGTGCTATGTGACTGCTTCCCACTGGCTATCTAGTTTACGTGTGGTAGTGTATATATGTCCATGCCACTCTCTCACTTCGTCCCAGCTTACTCTTCCCCCTCCCCGTGTCCTCAAGTCCATTCTCTAGTAGGGTGTGGCTTTTAGGTGCTAGCTTGCAATACTGTTGGCTGAGCCACAGCTATGAAGTAGAATTCTTGACATCCCTGTCTGCTTATGGGAACAGAAACACTTCTCATTTACTCCCAGGCTCTGATGGTTTGGACTATGAAATAATCTGTATATTTTTCAAGATTAAACTTAAAAAAATTATGCAGGCATTAAGAAAATTTGTTTTTTTAGCCAAAGTATACATGTTGTGTCTAAGGGAAAAAAAGTTTGCAAGCTGGAGCCTCAGCAACAGCCAGGTGGGATGGGGGATGGGTGACAACCAGCTGAAAACAAGAGACTCGGGCCCCTCCCTGGTCCTGTCCAAGCAACATCACCTTTTATGAATTCATACATGGGGCTTCCGGGCAAGATTTCACTTGAGAATATATTTTTCTGCTACGAAAAAGGTTTTAAACAATTAGACTGGTTTGTTATTACACAAGCTGTAAACCCTAAAACAATGAATAATGTGCTTTTCTGCTCCTTCCAATCTGCTGTATATGCCTGCACATAGATACCACATTCACCACCTTTTAAGTGTTTTACTTACAGCAATCTGTACCTTCTTCTATCTTAAGAAAAAATATTCAACGATACAAAGTTTTGTTTCTTCCAGAGCACAACAGAAGCGTCAGTGCCTTTGATTGTTTGTAAAAAGCAAACAAACATTGTGTTTGTCTAATAGTATTGCTGGTACCTTTCAGGGATTTGAGAAAAATGAAGATACATATCTTCTCTCTATAAAAATGCATATGTCTTTTGCTGTTAGCATCTTCTATGAGGAATAACTAAATACCATTGTGTAAGCACAGGCATTGGGTTCCAGGCACAGAGACCCTCAGATTGGATGGAGGACATCACTGTGTGTTTTTCTCCCTTGTTCCCTGAGAAAACTTCCCTCCCAGGTCACCGAGGGGGTGGGCTAGTGTCTGGGCTGCACGGCTGGGAGAACCAGTTCTCTTTCCCCTTCATCACGAGGGTGGTCCCAGGGCACCAGGGGGCGTGGTGATGCCTGCGGTTGCTGCTTGCAGTGGGAGGTGGCAGGGCCTGCCTTTCAGGGTTTCTCCCTTCCAGGACATTGGCCCTCACCCCGGATCTTGGTCAAATCAATCTCATCCTTTAGTTCTCCCACACATGATAATCACGCTGTAATTGTAAGACTTCCTCCCCTCATTGCTTCCTTTCCTCACTCATGCTGAACTTTCTTTTTTTTTGATCAAAGTACAGTTGATTTACAACACTGTGATAATTTCAGGTGTACAGCAGAGTGATTCAGTATTTTTGCAGATTATACTCCATTATAAGTTATGGCAAGATAGTGGCTGTAACTCCCTGTGCTGTACAGTAAATCCTTGTTGCTTATCTATTTATACCCAGGAGCTTGTATCTGTTGATCCTACACCCCTAACTTGCCCCACCCCATCCCTCTCCCCTTTGGTGATGTGACCTGGTATTCGTCCCCTCCATGTGGCCTCTGAGCTGACAGCTCTCCTGGAAAAAACGTCACCTCTCCTCTGCCCCTTCTGTCCTTTCCAGAAACCTGTAACCAGGCGGGAAGAGCTCCAAAGGTGAGTTAGGGCCTCAGTCATGCTGGGACCTCGCCCCGCCCCATGTCAAGGACACAGGGACAGTACTTGCCTTGAGCTCCTTAGCATTTACAGACACGCACATTAACTCACGGAGAAATAGGCACTATTTTGCTTACCATTTAGGCAAATACAGTGAGTAAACAGTGGGTCTAACTCAAGTAAAGAATGACCTTTCCTCTTATTTTAAACATGTCGGTTTTCAAATCTCCCTCCTTGTGGTGGCTGGACATCAATGACCCCATGATGGAGAGTGCCGGGGTCACCTGACACAGCCTCTGATGGGAAAAGCCGGTCTGCATTAGAGCACCTGACTCTGTAGGCTAATATCCTTTTTTTTTTTTAATTTTGTAAAATTTATTTTATTTATTTATTTTTGGCTGCATTGGGTCTTCGTTGCTGCGTGCGGGCTTTCTCTAGTTACGGCGAGCGGGGGCTACTCATCGTTGAGGTGCGTGGGCTTCTCACTGCGGTGGCTTCTCTTGTTGCAGAGCATGGGCTCTAGGTGCGCGGGCTTCAGTAGTTGTGGCACATGGGCTTCAGTAGTTGTGGCTCACAGGCTCTAGAGCGCAGGCTCAGTAGTGGCGCATAGGCTTAGTTGCTCCGCGGCATGTGGGATCCTCCTGGACCAGGGCTCAAACCCGTGGCCCCTGCATTGGCAGGTCACTAATGGAAGCCCTGTAGCCTAATATTCATTATTTTATCAGATTTGCTTCAAGTAGGAAAATATTGCTTTCTACTGCCCTCTAGTGATGGATGGTGGCAAACACAACCACCAAAGCATGTCCTGATCTTGATTTATATTAAAAGTCCCATTGTTTTATTCTGCATTTAAAGGCAATGCATCTTGTGATTGATATAGAGTGTATCCGGACCTCTCTTCTAAAATTCGGAAGTATTTATCCAACGCCCATCTCACACCTCCCGTTACCCCCAGGAACCTGCTCATCCCTGGAGAGGGTTCCCATAGGCTACTGCTGGTAGCTCCAGACTAAAGTCAGTCTTGTCCCCTTTCCACTCATATCCTTCCAGAAATCCTTCATCTCACGCAGAATAAAAGCCCACGTCCTTGCCATGCTTTTCAGCCCTCAGCACCTCCTTCCAGCCCTTTCTCTGACAGCACCTCTCACCAGGCTTGCCTTATCCACAGTTGTGCTGTGAATGTTTTAGACCTGGTTCCCCAGGTAGGGGGGTGGGGACCCCAGCTACCAAGGCGTGTCAAGTTGCACACAAAATTCCTAAAACATTCACTGGTGGGCTCTCGCTGGCTGGTGCAGGCAGACTGCAGCCCGTGACTGTCACCTACTCCAGGAACCCAGCTCGGCCACGGGGGTCCTCCCGCTTCCCTGAAAGCAGTAGGGGTACTCTCACCTCCTGCCTTTGCATGGCTAGTCCTTCTGCAATTCTATGTGTGTTCCTGTTCTTTTTTCCAGCTGCCTTATCGGAGAGATCTTCTCTTGCTAGCATATTGAAAATTGCACTCTAATCTCCTTCCCCAGTTTTACTTTTTGCTTGGCATTTATCATCATCTGATATATTATTAATACATTTACTCATCCTTATGGGCTGTGTCCACCTTCCCCTCAAATTCACATGTTGAAGTCAGAAGGTGACTGTATATGGAGATAGGGTCTTTACAGAGCTATTAGGTTAAAAATCAGGTCTCAAGGCTGGGCCCTAATCCAATATGACTGGTGTCCTTATAAGAAGGGGACATTTGACACACGCAGAGGGCACAGGGAGAGGATGGCCCCCTGTAAGCTGAGAGAGGCCTCAGGAGAAACCAGCCCTGCCCATACGTTGATTTCTGACTTTTGCTGTCCAGAATTCTGAGGCAATCAATCTCGGTTGTTTAAGCCTCCCACTCTGTGACACTTTGCTATGCCAGCCCTAGCAAACTAATACACTTATTTATTGTTTTTCTCTCCCTCGTAAAATGTAAGCTCGAAGACGGCAGTGCTTTAGATCAGCACTGCATCCCCAGTGCTCAGAGCTGGCTGAGATGACAATAAACACTCCATCAAGGGGGGATAAGTTCAAATATCTTCAGATTGTTTGATTTTCATCTCTTTGGCAGATGGAGAGAGTTCCTGTCTCTTACATGATTATTTAACTTTGCTTTCTTTAGCTGTTTATTCTCCAGGAGTCATATCTCATTTGTCGAAGGGGGACCAGGACCGGGTCCTTAGGGCCAATCTACCCGTGTCCTCCCCTGGGTTAACGGTCTTCCAGGTCAAGGGCCCGGTGAGGGTGGCCACCAGCGTCTGAGCATGAAAACCCTGGAGGGCAACGTGGACGCTGGGTTCCCTCCCGGTCACAGAAGCGCGTGGTTCTGGGCCCTGGGAGAGAGGAAGCACCTAATGTTCCCAGGATCGTGAAGACACATTAATCACCGGCGGAGTGGTGGATAAGCAATAGCAAACAATGGACAAATAGACCGTGAGAGACTTTCAATCTATTTTGGATGACGCAATAAGCGAGTCATAAATAATACAACTACACCTATTTGATTACACGATCAGTCTTAACCTCAGTCCTTCCCTGACTCTGCAAAAACACAGACGTCCCATGTTTGGTCAAGAGGAGGTTTCAGTAGTTTGTGTATTTGAGTAGAAGTCGTTCTACCACCTTGGCGTTGATGACGGGAAGATTCCTAGGCACCAGCAGTTTATTTCTCACCCTCTTTCCCGGCCCGGCCTCGTGAGGCTGCCGGGACATCCTCAGCTACACTCAGCGAGGCTGCAGGGTGCCCCCGTCCCCTTCCGTGCACTGCAGGGCAGGGCTGTGGGCTGAACACTTGATTTTCTTTTGCCTCTTTATCTCTCCTACGACCATATGTTCTCCACTTTCCCTTCTCTTTTCTGAACTTCCCATTTTCCAATCTCCAAAATCTATCCCCCTCCCCAATTATCCCCAATTACAATGACCATTTCGCTGACCACGGTAGCCTGGAGCCTCCCATATATCTGGGTCCCTACTCTTTTTTTTTCTTTAATTTATTTTATTGAAGTATAGTTGATTTACAATGTTGTGTTAATTAGTACTGTACAGCAAAGTGAGTCAGTTATACATACATATATATATAAATATATTCTTTTTCATATTCTTTTCCATTATGGTTTATCACAGAATATTGACTATAGTTCCCTGTGCTGTACAGTTCTATATATAACAGTTTGCACCTGGTAATACCAAACTCCCACTCCATCCCTCCCCCACCTCCTCTCCCCCTGGGCAACCACAAGTCTGTTCGCTATGTCTGTGAGTCTGTTTCTGTTTTGTAGATAAGTTCATTTGTGTCATTGTTTTTAGATTCCACATGTAAGTGATATTGTATGATATTTGTCTCTGTCTGACTTACTTCACTTAGTATGATCATCTCTAGGTCTGTCCATGTTGCTGCAAATGGCATGATTTCATTCCTTTTTATGGCTGAGTAATATGCCGTCGGGTATATGTACCACCTCTTCCTTATCCACTCCTCTGTGGATGCAGGTCCCTACTCTGAACAAAACAATGAATCCCCTTTGCAACCTCACCGCAGGAGACACCCCAGCTAGACCCATGGTTTTAACTATTATAACATTATTTACTCTGTAGAGACATGACTTGTGGTAGAACACCCATCCACTCATGTTTATGAAACTTCTTTCTATTAGCTCTTTCCTACCACTCGAGGGTGTTTTTCCGAAAGCCTGCTTTCTGTTTTAAGGTTCGTGGGATTCGCCGGCAAAATAACCACTCATCTCACACAAATAAACAGTTTTAATCAAATCTTTAATAGAAGGTGATTTAACTTAATTTCAACATACAATCATTAAAAGGAAAGGAATAAGGATATTAATAGAGTATATAAATTTCAATATACAATTATTAGAGGGAAAGGAATAAGAATATTAACAGAATATATAACAGGGCATACATCACCAAGTTGGGCCGACACCTACTTACAGATCCAAGCAGCAGCTGGGAAGTCCCTGGAACAGCAATCTGGAGCCCCAGCTGGGAAGGTACCGGGTGGTGCGTCCACCCCACGGGTGACAATTCAGAGTGCCGCCCAAAGGAGTCCTGCTTTTAATGCCAAGCCGCAAACTGATAATTATCAGCTTGTGTGAAAATATGCAGCTCTGGCTGTTATCGTAAACGCTTTGATACTTTAGTTGTAAGTCTCAGAATGGCTGATCCCTGGGAACTGGCCAGATTCCCAAGGCCCAGGAAGCTTCATGACTTACTCCCTTCTTTATCTTTTGGTTCCCAAGACTTCCTTGCACCGTTTCTGCTGACCTACATGTAGTCTAGCGGTTTGGCATGTAGCTCTTTCAGGGTCTTTGTTTAGTCAAAAGCCTACTGTTGTCTCTGAAGTCTAAACAAGACTATTTTACTAGCTTCCCCCACAAAGGGTTAGCGTGGTGAGGCCTTCTTTGACCAGCTGACCTACATTAGTTTCCTCTGGTCACTGCCCACTATTGTGCCCTGCTTCTATTCTATCTCCATCCAGCACTGAGCTGTTACCCAACAGTTAATTCAACTCTGAACACCCCCTTCGTTCACCCTGTAATCAGTCTTCTATAATAAGTCGAATCCTTGGTACAAATGAGATTTCTTTAAAACTCTTAAAACAACTGTCACAAACAACCTCCACTTTTTTCTATATTTTTAAATCGCTGATATAGCTTCTAAGTCTCTTGATAATTTGCATCTTCCTCTGTGCTTCCGTAGAAGTCCATGCAGACCTCCCCATGGTGCAAGGGAATGGAATTTCTTGTTCGGAGCTGGTGGTCTTTCTCTGTGCTCTGCTCTTCCACAGGATGATGGAGGCTCCTGCTTCTCACCGAATATCCACATATCCCTCCATGCCCCCCAGATCCTGGGCAGTCAGGCGGGGCCATGTGACTAGTTGTGGCCAGTTACCAGAACGGTGTGTCTTTTCCAGGTCAAATCCTTTAAGAACTGGTGTGTTTCTCCCTGGATCGATCTTCCTCTGAGCTGGTGACTTCAGAGGCTATATGTTGAAAATTGATGGTCAGGGTATGCTGGTAAATGTTGAACAACCAGCCCTCTGGGGAACACCATCAAAATGATTGGTGACATTTGCTAATTTCATGGTGTCAACACTCGCAGCAAGGCCAGTTTCAAGCTACTCATGAGTTGTCTCTGAATATGGAGTTGGGAGGAGATGCTAATAGCTGGCTTTTGTAAGCTGGTGCGAGCTAGCTCCTGTGAGGCACTGGGGATGGTGGGGCTGCCTGTATGCTGAGTTAGCACAGTGAACAACCAGGACGATTGGATTAGTGTCTAACAGCAGATGTTACATCAGTGAGAGACACGCTGTGTCTGAGCCGCTGCATTTTGTTTGTTGTTGAAGTTGGTGGACCAGACAATATATACATCACATTCTTTTTTTTTTTTTTTTTTTTGCTGTACGCGGGCCTCTCACTGTTGTGGCCTCTCCCGTTGCAGAGCACAGGCTCCGGACGCGCAGGCTCCGTGGCCATGGCTCACGGGCCCAGCCGCTCCGCGGCATGTGGGATCTTCCCGGACCGGGGCACGAACCCGCGTCCTCTGCATCGGCAGGCAGACTCTCAACCACCGCGCCACCAGGGAAGCCCCACACCACATTCTTTGTCCTTAAAGTTCCAATGTTATGGTCTGGTGTAAAACTACAAACACTTTTTGAGTAAGTTATTTTTTCCCTTCTGTACTTATAAAGGCATCAACATTACTCTCTTGACTGAGGAAGACAAGAGACCTGAAGAGGAACGGAGAAGATTAGCAGGTCAAGAAAGGCTTTATCTCCTACTCACAGGACGTTCATTCCCAAAGGAGGCATGGGTAGCTGGGCAGTGTGCCTGGGGAGGGGACCCAAGGGGCCTGCAATGCCCAGGGGCAGTGGGCATGGGTGGTTGATAGTGTGGCGGGCGGAGCAGACCTGGACGGTGCTCTGCGGCCGCAGATGAAGGTCCACTCTTCCCATGTGTGAGACTCGGCGCAGAGATGCAGGGGTGCTGTCAGAGAGGCAGGGTGGGCGGTGTGCCTAGACGTCCGACGAAGAGGACACCCCCAGGGGATGCCATCAGGGGGAGGTGGGCACACCTAGGTCCACGTGTGATTGGATATCAGGACCAGACTGATACAGGACATCCCCCCTCCCCATGGCCCACCTCCATCTATTACGCTTCCTCAGTCCCTGAAAATATCAGGGTGCTCTGGGGTGAAATTGAGGGATCTAGCGTGCCCGAGTTTTCCTTTGAAAATGATGAAGAAAGTCCAGATATTCATTTCCCTTCAGCGGGCAAGATGGGTGCTTGAAGGAGGGGCTGAATTGTGAACCGTGTACTGTTGCACACGTGAGTTTGTGATGTTAAAATATTGTTCTCGCTGTAATGGCACGGAGTCGCTCACCACTCTTGCATTAGTTCTCTGTTGTTAGCTGACAAATTACCACAGGGTAGCAGCTTCAACCACACAAGTTGACTAGCTGGTAGTGTCCATGGATCGGAAGTGTCCATGCTTTTGTTTATTAGCTTGTTTGTGTTTATTGCTGCTACTGCTGCGGAGGTGGCTTAGCTGCTCCACTCAGGATCTCAGAAGCTATGACCAAGGTGTTGGCAGGGCTGGGGTCTCGTCTGAGGCTGGGCTTCTCCTCCAAGCTCACTGGTGGTTGACAGAATCGTTTCCTTGCCGCTGTGGCACTCCCGGGGGCTTACTTCTTCAAGTCCACCAGGAGAGGGAGTCCAACTGCTCAGTCTCTGACCCCCAAGGTGACCTCTTGATTAACTCAAAGCCATCTGATTAGGGACCTTAATTACACCTGCAAAATACCTTCACCTTTGCCACAAGACATAATCCCAGGAGTGACCTCTGCATGCTGTATTCTATGATTAGAAAGCGGTTCCAAGTCCTGCCCATGATCTGAGGGAGGAAATTCCAGAGGGGTGTGGTCACTGGGGACCAGTTCAGAGCTCTGGTCACCACACCTGTTTATGTCCGGATTTTTATATCACTTGCAGGTCATCCTTGGTCACTTAGTTCACCAATGGGCGAAGTTCAGACCCCAAATTCAAAGTTTTTATTACCTGTGTTTCTATAGCTGTAGCTACCAAAGTCCTACTTTGTTAGCGCAAAATATAAGTGAATCACGCAAAGTTCTAGAATCTTTGAGGAATCTTTGACTCCTTGATAGGGAGGAAAGATACCAGAAAAACAAAGTACAATTTCAGTTTTATGTAGTTCTTCACGTGAAAAATTAAATTCCCAATTCATTCCCTTTGGAAATTACCATTTTCATTCACTGATTCATTCATTCATCCTATAATGTTTGTTAAACAATTACTATATGCAAGCTACTGTTTTATGCTTGGGAATCAAAGATAGCTGAGGTCTCTTATCTCATGGAACTCCTAGAGGGGAGAATGAGAGTTAGCAGATTAATAAGCAAAGAGGATAACTTTAAACACTGCTAGGTGCTCAAAGGAAACCAAGCAAGAGACTGCTCTAGAAGGTGGCTGGAGGGTGTCTGCTAATTTAGTCTGAGATCAGAGTGAGAACTTGACTGGAGAGAAAGCCAAGGGACAGAAGAGCTGGCTGCAGTTTTCTGCTGTGGGTGTCCATCTCAAAATGGGATGTGTCTGGTGCTTTTGAGATCAGGAAAAGGGCCAGCTGGGCTGGTATTGAGTGAGTGAGGGTAGAGGGGTGGGAGATCTCTTGGGAGTCTCAGAGTTTGGGTCATGCCGGACTTACAGACCCACGTAAGGCTCTCAGATGAAATCCAAACTCCCGGAAGCAATACGCACAATACTAGGCATACTAGGAAGACGTGGCTGGGTTGAATCAAGGGACTGACAGGTTTAGGTGGCTCTGGGATTGCAGGGGATCAGACAGTGCTGGCAGGCTGAAAACAGACTTTTTAATTATGCAAATGAACAAGGTGATATATGTAATATAGGTGTATGGTACAAAATAAGGATTTGGGGAAACTTGGTCCTTCTGGGTAACGGGGGTGGGGAAATGGGGTGTTTCGGCCCGTGTAGGGTGGGGTCCAATTAGACGCAGTGGAAGGGGTGATGAAGCTGTATGGTTCTTTGCGGTAGCTCAGATGTCCTTCAAGTGGGTCTGAGCCTGTTCATCCCATATTTGCTGTAACTCCAAAAATGCAGGGCAGTCTGTTATATGAATGTGTGCTTTTGTTCATTTTCTTGTTTGTTTTTATTGTTGCTGCTGCTGCTAAGTCTTTAGTTTGCATGTGGGAAGGCTGCCCTCCCTCTGAAAGAGTCACTACACATTCCAGAAAGAGAAACCAAGACTTTAAATACAGATGCATGGGCATGGGGAAAGGGGATGGTGACATGGATGCCTTCATTCAGCACCTTGCATCACCGAAGAGAGTCACAGAAGATCACACACACACACACACACACACACACACATGCATACACATGCCAGCTCCAGAAATAAAACCACAGTCGCCCTTTCTAAGGGAGTATCTGGTCCCTGGTGCATGGTCTTACCCAATGTGGGGAGAAAGACAATATTAGAATCGAGTGCTTTGTGTCTCATGTATACATGTGCTTCTGATTTGGAACGAACATTGGACTCCATTCAAGGGCAGCAGGAGAGGAAACAGAGGGACTGAGCAGGAAAAGGTGGTGATGACGGCACCCACGATGGAGGGACCGCAGCTACAGCAGGAACAGAGGAGTGCAGCCTGGGTGTGAGTGCTATGCGGGGTGCAAGACAGGACCCCTGGAGGGAAGGAGGTCTAGGGCTTGAGAGGTGAGCCTACAGAAAGAGCATCTGTGTGGATATCAAAGTCACCAAGGATCTTTTCAGAAGGAGGGACAATGGACCAGGAACTAAAATCTTCCAGGAAAGGTAAGCAGTGTCCTGGGAGTGGAATGAAGACCACCACACCGAGAAATGCATTGACCACGAGATTCTAAGCTGGGGAAGTGAACTCTGAGAGGACAGGTATCTGTGGCTGGGCTGGGGGAGTTGGTCGGCAGGAGACTTGGTTTTTCCCTTGCACTCACCTGCCTCTTTTGAATCTTGTGGCATAAATTTGTATTTCCCTTTCAAAGAATATTAAACAAGCAATGAAAGGCATGAGTATATCATGGAGGAATGGAACTACAGTATAGTGTGTGTGGTCTTGGGTTACAGAGAAAAATATTAAATACAATTTCATTTTGTCTTTGATTCCTCCCTTCTTGGAATAGACTTTTCCTCACTTATCTTTCAGTTGTTTTCTATCCCCTCTGGAGACTCTGATACTTTTTGACTTTAAACAAATTTTAATTATGGTAAAATATACACAAGGTAGAGCATATTATCAATGCTGGTTAATTTGATGTGCCCACATAGTTAGTTTAACATGGAAAATTAGTCAGTGTTACACACGATATTAACAGAATAAAGGAGAAAAAACACAGGATCGCCTCACCAGATGAAGAAAAAGCATCTGACAAAATCTATCACCTATTCCTGATTGATAAACATACTCAACAAACTAGGAATAGAAAGATATTTCCTCAACCGGATAAAAGGCACCTATAAAAAATTCACAGCTAACATCATACTTAATGGTGAAAGACTGAAGGCTTTTTGCCTAAGATCATGAACATAACAAGAATGTTGTCTCACCACTTCTGTAAAACATTGTACTGGAGGTTCTAGCTCAGCCAATTAGTCAAGAAAAAGAAATAAAAAGTATTCACATTGGAAAGGAAAAAAACAACAACAACTATATTTTTACACATCAGATGACATCGTCTTCTATATGGAAAATCCTAAGGAATCCAATATAAAACAATTAGAAGTGATAAACAAGTTCCACATAATAGCAGGATATAAGATCAATATAAAAAATCAATTATATTCCTACTTACTGGCAGAGAACAATCTGAAAATGAAATTAAGAAAATTCCATTTTAGGTAGCATCAAAAATTACTTATATATAAATCTAACAAAATGTGTAAAACTTGTACATCAAAAACTGCAAAACATGAATCAGAAGACTTTATATTTTTAAGATGGCAATGATCCTTAAGTTGATATACTGATTCAATGCAATCTGTATCAAAATTCCAGCTGGCTTTTCTGCAGAAAATGAGAAAATGATGCTAAAATTCTTATAAAAATGCAGGAGACCCACAATAGTCAAAACAATCTTGAAAAGAAGAATAATGATAGAGGTCTCACAGTTACTAGTTTTTTTAAAAAACAATTTATTTGTTTTGGTCGCGCTGGGTCTTAGTTGCGGCACGTGGGATCTTTGTTATGGCATGTAGACCCTTAGTTGTGGCATGCGTGTGGAATCTAGTTCCTCGACCAGGGATCGAACCCAGGTTCCCTGCATTGGGGGCATGGAGTCTTACCCATTGGACCACCAGGGAGGTCTCTCAATTTTAAAACTTACTATAGAGCTATAGTAACTAAGTCTGTGTAGTGCTGGCATAGAATAGAACTGAGAGTCCAGAAACAAACCGTTTACAACCATTCATGGTCAATTGAATTCTAGCATGATGCCAAGAAACTCATCAGAGAAAGAACAATTGTTTCAAAAAATGGTGTTGAGACAACTGGATATCCATATGCAAAAGACTGAATTTCAACTCTTTCCCTACACCATACACAAAAATTAACTGTAGGTGATTTATGGAGCAAAATGTAAGAACTTTCATCTTACATTGAAAGCTCCTTGAAGTATAAAACTCCTAAAAGAAACACAGGAGCAAATCTTCATGACTTTGGGTCAGACAAAAGTTTCTAGGATACAATATGAAAAACAAGCAACAAAAGAAAATACAGACCAATTACACTTTATAAAAATTAACAACTTTTGTGCTTCGAAAAACACCATCAAGAAAGTGAAAAGACACCACCAGGACTAGGCGAAAATATTTGAAAAACGTAAATGATAAAGTATCTATGTCCAGAATATATAAAGAGCCCTTAAAACTCAATAATAAAATTACCCAGATAAAAATTGTGTAGAGAGTTTGAATAGACATTTCTCCAAGAAGATAGATATTCAGATGGCCAATAATCACATGAAAAGATGATCAACAGCATTAGTCAATAGGAAAATGCAAATCAAAACTACAATGAGGGCTTCCCTGGTGGTGCAGTGGTTGAGAGTCCGCCTGCCGATGCAGGGGACATGGGTTCGTGCCCCGGTCTGGGAAGATCCCACATGCCGCAGAGCGGCTGGGCCCGTGAGCCATGGCCACTGAGCCTGCGCATCCAGAGCCTGTGCTCTGCAACGGGAGAGGCCACGACAGTGAGAGGCCCACGTATTGTGCAAAAAAAAAAAAAAAAAAAAAAATACAATGATCCCACTTCACATGCACTAGGATGGCTAAAATATAAAAGACAGATAATAAGAAATGTTGACGAGGGTGTGAAAAAAATTGGAAACTTTGTGCAGCTACTTTGGAAAATACTAAGGCAGCTCATCAAAATATTAAGAGTTAGCATATGGCCCAGAAATTCCACTCCTAGATATATCCTCAAGGGAAATGAAAACACACATCTGCACAAAAAACTTGTTCATGAATGATCATAGCAGTTTGATTCATAATAGCCAAAATGTGAAAACAACTGAATGTCTATCAACTGATAAATGCATAAACAAAGTGAGCATACCCATACAATGTAATATAACCTGGCAGTGAGAAAGACAGGAGTGCTGCAGCGTTCATGATGATTGAAAACATTCTACTGAATAACATAAAACATTGTGCTAAAGAGGCCAGTCCCAAAGGCGACATAGTATGCAGTTCCATTTATACAAAATGTCCAGAACAGGCAAAACTACAGACAGAAAGTAGATTAGGGGTTGCCGGGGGTTGGTGTGGGGATGGGGTACAGGCAGAATGAGGACGGTATTAGTTTGCTAGGGCTGCTGTAACAAAGTACCAGAAACTGAGTGTCTTAAAAGAAACAGAAATTTATTGTCTCATGGTTCTGGAGGCTAGAAGTCCGACTTCAAGTTGTTGGCAGAGTTGCTGCCTTCTGAGGGCTGGGCGGGAACGTCTGTCTCATGCTCTTGGCCTAGTCTCTGGTTGTTTGCTGGCCCTCTTTGGCTTCTCTTTGCCTGTGGAAGCGTCACGCCCATCTTTGCTTTCCTCTTCACCTGGTTCTCTGTGTGTGTGCCCGGGTCCAAATTTCCCCTTTGCATAAGAACACCAGTCGTGTTGGATTAGGGCTCAGACATACGACAATATCTCAGTTTAATTAATGACAACCGCAAAGACCCTATTTCCGAATAAGGTCACGTTCTGAAGTGCTGGGGATTAGGGCTTCCACACACGATTTTGGGGGGACACAGTTTAACCTATAACAGGGAGTGAATGCTAATGGGTCTATGTTGAGGTGAATGAAATGTTCTAAAATCAGATTGTGGCGGTGGTTGCCCAACTGTGGATATACTAAGGACCGTTGAACTGTACGCTTTAAATGGGGACGTTTATTACATGTGAATTATATATCAATAAAACTGTGAACAGTTATTTTTATTAGTGCTCCAGGGTGCTTTCACATCTGTTGTGTAATAAAACTCAAAAAGGATTTTAAAGATGGACAAGTTCTTCAATGGAGAACATTGACATTTATTGGAAATGAACACAATTTTCCTTGTGTTAAAAGCGCTACTAAACAAGTTTTGAACTTTGAGAAACATGAAAGGTGAGTCATTTCTCCTTCCAGAGTTAGCTTTTAAGAACAATCTCGTTCGTGGTCCTGATTTCTAAGAATTTGCGATGCTGTCTTAATGCTAAGATTGTACTACAAGCCATAACAAAGTATCAAGGCGATTCAGTGGTTTAAACACAAGGATGTAAATTCTGTGTCAAAGGAAAACAACTTATAAATTCTGAATACGGTAACATTATCAACTTTGTACCATTTATACAAGAATACAATGTTCATTAAAACCGTTTTGTTGTTTGTTTTTTGCAAGCAGGACCAACAAGATTTTCCCTCTTTAGCCCTGACAGGCGCATCTGAGCTGTCTGTTGTTTTTGAAAAGCTCATTTAAGCTCCCATGTCTGTGGATTCCATCGCCTGCTAACACATAGGATTGCAGACACTGTCTGGGGGTATGGCAGGGTGGTGCAAAGGAAGAAGGGTTAGAGATGAGAAATCTGCAAGGAATTTGCCTGGTGAGAAACTTGGCTCCCACAGTGGTACTTTGTTCTCTCCACTTTTAGCCAGAAGCTCATCATCATGCAGGAGCCCTGATTCTATGTGGGTTCACACGTATTTACTAAATGTCACTGTCCCGGGGTGTCTGTGGGACACAGAGATGGAGGTGGAATGGATGGGCAGGAAATTAACTTCTTACTACGCATACCTTCCGCGACACATTTTGCTTGTTTTCTCCTTGAAGGCTTTATACCTGTTCCCTTATCTTTCCCAGTTTCCAGGCGAAGAAACAGAGGCTCGGAGAATTTAAGTACCTTGCTGAAGGTCAAACACATCCGGGAGGATCCAGGACTTGAGCCGTATCTATCTGAATTCAAAGTTTCAAGTCTTAGAGGAGGGAGAAAAAAAATGAGACAGAAGAAAGCTGTCGTAGAGAATAGATTTCAAGAGCGGGTGAGGTGTGAAGAACCTCATGCGTTTCAGGGAAGGGTTGGTGGACCTTGTGCGACGTGACAGGCAGGTCAGAAAGATCAGGACTGCAAGGCCCTCCTGGCCACGGAAGACCCTTGAAAGAGAAGTTATGGGGTCTCCATCAGGGGGTTGGATGGAAGCCAGACGGCAAAGGGTTAAGGAGGGAGCAGACAGAAGTAGCTGCTCGGAGGGTATTTCTCATAACTTATTCATGCTGACAATGAAGAAAAGTGAGTCAGAAACTTGAGGGAAAATAAGGATCCAGAGGAGATATTTTCTCCTTAGGATGAAAAGATGTTGGTAAGTTTGTGTGTCACAAGGAAGAGCCAATCGGAAGAGGAAAGAGGAGACAGAGGGAAGTGCAGTGTCCCATCCAGGCGGGGTTGGTGGCCAGAACCAGCATCCCTCATCCCCCTAGACCCATCGGGAGATGCTTGAAGTCCTGGTCCGCGCCCGCCCCAGGAGGGCAAGTCGGGGCTGGGGAGGCCGCGCACGTCTTCACTGCAAATCCTACAGCATCCCGCTCCTTGCCAGCTGGGGGCCCACGCCCCCTAGATGCAAAGGGGGTGACAAATGTAGCCTAGGTGAGTTCCAGGAGGAGGAAGCAGGTTCGCGGGGCCAGTCTGCCGAGGCAGAGGTGAGCAGAGCTTAGGGCACGGTGGGCAAGCAGGACAGAGAGATGGCAGGGTGTTGGGTGGAGTGGTGCTGAAGGGAGCTGATGGGAACCCGGGGGGAGGAGGGGGGTGCAGTGTGCTGGCCGGCAGGGGCCGGGCTCACAAGGAACCTCTCCTAGGGCTGAAGAAAAGGGAGAGTGGATAAAATGATCAAGACACTTTCAGGGAGAAAGCAGGGACTTGGAGCCCTAACAAAGGAGGTTATTTTATTATAATCGTTGCAGGATACTTTGCACGTGAAAAGTACGACGTACAGAGGAAGAAGTGGAACAAAGTATGTTTAAGGATGGTAATACCTCGTAGGAAAAATACAACACGGTTGGGAGCTGAAGTTAAGAAGTGCCTGGGGCCCTTCTGCGGGCTGCGTGGTTTAGAGAGATCTGTTCCCATTCAGCCTGGGCTTTCTTATTGTCGGGGGGTTGGGGCTGCAGTTGTGTCCCCAGCCCAGTGTCAGGCATCAGGAGGCCTCAGGACCGCCGGCAGGAGGAGCCTCCTGGGGCTCTGTTTCCTCCTCGGTGACGTGGGCGCTGACCACCCCTTCCGGGCTGCAGGTACCATGAGACGCCACCCCGGTGCTGGTCCTTGCCGAGGAGAGACCAGGAAATCCGGCCAACTTCCCAGAGGAATCCGCACCGTCACGAGCTGCAGTGAAAATCACAGTGAGAGAGGGTTTCCACAAGAGCAGAAGAAAACTCTCACCTTTACAAAGATTTCTGCCCTAAACACGACATATTCCATTTGTCTACCCCTGAATCTGTTTGTCCCTTGTCTTCATTAATGAACTGTCGGAGTTGGAAGGGTTTGATGAGGGCCAGCGGTCCTCACTGCTCCCTGTTCGTTCAAATGATTATTTGACTTGACGTTGTATATTTAATTACCGAGATCTTTAATATGTGCATCTCGTCAGCCCAAGGAATCAAAGTAATTTTAACATTATCGACTATTGCTTGCTGCAAGCAATTAGGGTTTGTATCCATCGGTGAAAGGGCACTTGTGCTGAGATGTGTCTCCCCCAGGGCTTTGGATGAACAAGCTACTTTGAATGGACTTCAGTTTCAACAGACTTGCTCTCTAAGAAGCCTTGGGCAAGACGATTCCAATATGCAATACATCATCATCTGATGGATTTTATAAGTAGAAGAATATAAGAACCTCGTTCCTGTGTGTTATTGTTACATGTCTGAGCACCTCGGGAAATCATCTCTGTTTTTTTTTTTACATCTTTATTGGAGCATAATTGCTTTACAATGGTGTGTTAGTTTCTGCTTTATAACAAAGTGAATCAGTTATACATATACATATGTTCCCATATCTCTTCCCTCTTGTGTCTCCCTCCCTCCCACCCTCCCTATCCCACCCCTCTAGGTGGTCACAAAGCACCGAGCTGATCTCCCTGTGCTATGTGGCTGCTTCCCACTAGCTACCTATTTTACGTTTGGTAGTGTATATATGTCCATGCCACTCTCTCACTTTGTCACAGCTTACCCTTCCCCCTCCCCATATCCTCAAGTCCATTCTTAGTAGGTCTGTGCCTTTATTCCTGTCTTACCCCTAGGTTCTTCATGACATTTTTTTCCTTAAATTCCATACATATGTGTTAACATACGGTATTTGCCTTTCTCTTTCTGACTTACTTCACTCTGTATGACAGACTCTAGGTCCATCCACCTCACTACAAATAACCCAATTTCATTTCTTTTTATGGCTGAGTAATATTCCATTGTATATATGTGCCACATCGTCTTTACCCATTCATCTGTTGATGGACACTTAGGTTGCTTCCATGACCTGACTATTGTAAATAGTGCTGTGATGAACGTTGGGGTGCATGTCTCTTTTTGAATTATGGTTTTCTCAGGGTATATGCCCAGTAGTGGGATTGCTGGGTCGTCTCTTTTTATTACCCCAGTCGTGGTGCGAGCCTCGAGTGTGACTAGTCCCACACTTTGCAAAGTTCTCACCATTGTCTGTCGCTTGGATTCTCCTCCTTAACATTGCCTCCAGCATGTGGATGTCTCTGCTGTGAACATATCAGGGAAAGGGGACGCAACAGACTAAAGGGGAACAGGTGCCCCTCACACTGGTCACTATCTCTAACCATCGACAGGCCTTCTACATCCGAGCCAGCATTGGCCGCTCCGTAGATTCCCTTTGCTCTAGTTCTTCAAGTTCTTTCCTCTGCAGTCATGCCGTCGGCTACTGACATGACCTTTTCTTGGTTTCCAAAACACTGCAAACTTTATTACAAATTTAGGGAGTGTTGCATTGGCCCCTAGGACCTTCCTGCTCTGCATTATTCTTCAGTGTGTTTTGGACGTGGATCCTACCATTCCTGGCTCTCTAGTCCAGAAGCTGTTTCTCAGCCCTTCGCATCCCTTTGTCCGTTCAAATTGGAATTTGAGAGCCAGGATGAAGAGGTGGTTTGCAGGCCACCACCTCGTCCGGATGCCGGCAGTTAGCTGTGACGCTTCGGTGAAGATCTTTTCTTCCATCCCCGTTAAACATCAACAGCTTTTGGTAACTGATTCTGTAACTGGGGCTCTGTAATCAGCGCTTGGATTTGTGTCATCGGCAGCTTCGATCAACACATCTACGCCCCACCTGAAGCTGACCAAAGAGACCCAGGGGTAACCAGAGGCCTGGTCTCAGGGGTGTCTCATATGTTAACCAGCCTCATTTGTGGATTTCTTGGTTCCCCTTAATTTACCTGTTTAGAAATGCCGTCCCTAAATACAGGTGCTATTCTTCATTGTTGGCCCCTTGCTCCTAACAGAAGTGGGCTTTGTGAGTACGGAATGCAAGCCTGATAATCCCAAAGCTGGTGGGTCCCAGTGGCAGGTGTGGAGCAACATGATGGGCTGCTGCTGCCATCTTGTGGTGAGAATTTTCACTGCTGGTGCAAAATGATTCTTGGGTCGATCGTTCCAAATGTATCTTGTCATTTTATTGATGCGACGTTTCTCAGAAACCAAGGTGCAAACAATAATGAAAAATGCATAGATTTGGGGATAAAACCCTTTGACTCTTCGTTATTATATGAAAGTCACCTGGAAACGAGATCTTTAGTTATGTGACACAGGTTCTGGATCACTTTGGGTCAGTTTTGGATGGGAGAAAGACTAATGTATGGCCAAGAAAATGAGAAGAGTGGCTGCATCTTGCAGGCGGGTCAGGGGTTTACTGGAATGCGTCATGAGGGAATCTTCTGGGGTGATGGCAGTATTCCATATCATGACTGGGGCTTGGGCTTAGGGGGTGAGCATTAATTAGAACCCATTAAATGATATACTCAGGATGTATGCATTTCATTGTGTGTGAACTTTACCTCCAAAGAATGAAATGGGGCCACAGATAAATATTGCACTCTAATGAATGACATTTGGAAATGGACTGAAGTCTGCTTCTTTTAAACGCATCAAAAAATAATAAGATGGACTGGTGTGTGGGTAGGGGAGTGATCAATGGAGAGGTAAGTGATAAAGCAAGCACAGTGGAATGTGAACTGCAGACTCTAGACGATGATCAATACGGGTGTTCACTGTGAAACGCTTTCAGCTTTTCCGGATGTTTGAAAAGTTTTGTAATAAAATGTCAGAATGAAAATAATTCTGTATTAAGTGCTGGGCACTTTAAATTTGCTTATATCATTAGGTGTAGCATCACTTTTTGAGGTAAGTATTATTATTATCTTAAAATATATATTAGGAAACTGGCTTTCAGAAGGTTTGAGGAAGTTGACTAAACTTACACAATTAATAGGCAGTAGAACTCACATCGACACCCCCTGCAATGCCTCGCCTTTTGCAGATTAAAAAATCAGGCCATCTTTTTTTTTTTTTTTTTGCAGTACGTGGGCCTCTCACTGTTGTGGCCTCTCCCGTTGCGGAGCACAGGCTCCGGACGCGCGGGCCCAGCGTCCATGGCTCACGGGCCCAGCCGCTCCGCGGCATGTGGGATCTTCCCGGACCGGGGCACGAACCCGTGTCCCCTGCATCGGCAGGCGGACTCTCAACCACTGCACCACCAGGGAAGCCCCAGGCCACCTTTTGAAAGTTAAGAGGAGGTGTGGAGCGGTGAACGTGTCCTGGGGCTGGAGCCAAGACTCCACGCTCCTGACTCTGAGTCAGGGGTCAATCTTCCTGAGGAAGAACAGCTTATCCTCAACTAGCAGCTACTGTTGAGAATTTCCAGAGCCCCCTGAGCATTTGCCCCAAATGTCAGGCCTCTACCCTCACTTTAGCGTAGGAACAAACCATTCCTTGCACTTGATTTTATCTCCAAGTTGTTGTGAGTTACAGGTAGGACTGCGTTAGTTCTCAGTGTGAAGTATTTCAATATTAGTTTTAAAACTCCAGAAAGATCGGCGCATGCTCTGACGTCTTCCTACACACTCCTTCATCTTCCCTCCAATTTATTGTCATGTGTTTGATGTCATGGAGAGACACGGCTGGCCTAGGAGACCTGTGTTTCTGTGCCAGCTCCATGGAATCATTGATTGATTCAGTGTGTGTGTCACGTGACCTCACTTTGCCTTGGTGACCGCTGCGGTTTGGTCCAGGACTGACAACCTGCCAGGGTCCCATCTATACCCAGTTGGCAGGCATCATTCCTGTGGCCCCACGCTCTCCGGATCTTGCTGGGGAAGTTGACAATGGGATGGACCAAGCCTGTGCCGGTGTCCTCAGGCCAGAGTGTCCCTATGCCCCCCACGTTGCTACCCAGCCTGCAGTTGTCACCTTCTTTCCCATGGAGTCTTCGATCCTCACCCTTCGTGATTCCTCTCACTAATATGGGGTAAAGGAGAGATTCCTGCAGCCTACATGTGCCTCTAGCCACTGGGTGTCACTGCTGAACCACAGAAATCCTGAAAAGGCTTCCCCAAACCTGGACACAGCACAATTATGTTTTCAAGAAGCGTTTCGCTTGGAAATACTTAATCGCTTGTTCAACAAAAATATCTTTTCCTAAACTACAAGGATTGAAAGTCTGATTGTATGAAGGATGTTTGGTGAAATTTGTGTACGTCCCTGGGTGAGGCTCCATGGGGCTGCAGGTCTTCACACGGAGGCCGTTATTCAGACATAACCTTAAAAACGATTAGTATTTTATTTTCTTTCCTTCTCTGGAGTGGGTAAACAGATTGGGAATTAAAGTGATTTCTGCTTCTCTATTTTTCAGACTTATTCTCTTTCGTAGACGCCCTATTGGAACTCCTTAACTCTGGGGGCTAAAAAGTTAATGTACATAAGAAGCAAAAAATAAAGGAAGATGATTCTAAGTGATACCTACTAATAATCTTTAATTCATTAATTCCTTCAATTATTTATTATCTGGCTTGTGGAAACCTCCCATGAGTACCGTAACCCCATTCCAGGTGTGGATTGTGTATACGTATTACAACATGGGGGTTGAGTTACCCCAAAGGAAGAATGAGGGAATTAGAGAGAAGAAAATAGCACTGAAGCTTTGGAGATGCATCAGCCTGAAAGAATCCACTTAAATAAAGACCCAAACATGTACAGATCCACATTTAACCTGCAGGTTCTTAGAGGACATATTTTATCTCTTGGATTCCATTATTTCTCCTTTACAGTGTATTTCACTGAAATAATGTATGAGAAAAATGCCCACACGCATTATAAATAAGAGAACATCTTGCTTACAAAGCGTAAATCCTGAAAGCCTCCTCATTAAAAGCCCAATGCATTCGTTGTCTAGACTGAACTTAGGCTCAGCCTGAAAAGATATGTCCCGGGAAGTACATTTTGAAAAATCTACTTTCAGGTTAAAACCTGGAAATTTATCAAAAGCGTATGGAATTAGGCAGGGAGCAGAGAAAAGAAAATCCACTCACTTTATTATTCTCATTTTAATACTTTCAGATAAGAGTGTGAAAGAGCATGAATCAGTAACTGGGCGGTGAGGGCACAGGACGGGAAGGAGGGATGAAGTATTTTGCACGGTGTTCTCTCACCAGAGCCACAGAGGAGATTCTCCAGGGTCTGAGGCCAGCAGCTGACAGACCCTGGCGATCCTACCGCGGTGCCCTCTCCAGGCCAGGCACTTGCAGGACAATGAGGGCCAGGTACTTGGCTGCCCACAGCCACAGATACCGCTGGGTGTGAAACTGCTTCAGCTCCAGCCTGCTCTGGAGCAGCCTTACTCTTCCTTCTGTCCTACTCTTTGCACCTAATTGCTACCCTGTATTTTCTCGTTTATTATGGAAATCGTTGTAAGCTGTGTCAGATCCTTCCTGAACCAAGGTGAGGCAGGTAAATGAAACAGGATCCCTGAGAACGAGGGGCGTGGTCGGCACAAAGCAGTTCAGAAGCGCTGAGTGTTTTCTCGTCCTCAGGTCTCAGAGCCAAGTGGCAGCTTTGGGGAGAGGTTGATTTCCCTGAGTGTCGACAGGGCTGGGGAGGCCTAGATAGCCTCCAACAAGGCGGTACTGACTGAGCCCCGAGGGAAGACAAAGAATGTGCAGGGGTGAGGCGAGGAGATTTATCAGAACTGTGGTTTGAGCCTCAAATGTCAGCACTGCGGAAAGAACTGGCTCAAATCAAGGCTTCTACGCCCAGCCCCCAGGCTTCTGTTTCTGTTGGTCGGAGCTGCGCCCCTGGAATTAGTGTTTCTGGCAAGTTTCCAGGTGATGCCGGTGGTCTGGGAGGCGCAGGTAGGACCCAGGGATTCTGACCGAGGGTGGAGCCGTGCGTGGCTCTGGGGAAGCAGCCCTGCTTACAAGGCACCTACACTACTGGCTGAAATGCAGCTGGACTTGGCTAGAGGATTTCATCCCTCAGCGCTTTCCTAGGAAGGTCACCACTAGGACGGCTGGAGACCGCAGGTGTCAGGAGATCACAGGCGTGAAGCTAGCTCACTAGGAGGAAGGCAAAGGGGCTATGATGCTTGTTAACATCCGGTTTAACCAACGGGAAACAGCCTGAGAGAAGTTATGGGGCTTTCTTTCCCACAACCATGGAGCTGCTGATAAGAGTCTTCTGAGGGCTTCCCTGGTGGCGCAGTGGTTGAGAGTCCGCCTGCCAATGCAGGGGACGCGGGTTCGCGCCCCGGTCCGAGAAGATCCCACATGCCGCAGAGCGGCTGGGCCCGTGAGCCATGGCCGCTGAGCCTGTGCGTCCGGAGCCTGTGCTCCGCAACGGGATAGGTCGCGACAGTGAAAGGCCCGCATACCACAATAAAGCCAGGGCTCTGTACCCAGATTTCTCTACCTCTGGGCTGGGTCAGCACGTGTTTATTGAGGCTTGTGCTCACCCTTTATTTTCTGCATGGACTGTGCACAGCCCAGGGTCTGGAACGTTCCTGGTATTCAGTAATATCAGATTCTAGAAAAATGTGTATGTGCGTGCACACACACACACACACACACGCACACACATACATACCAGAGGTTGTACACACCTTCGGGGTCCCAAGCTCCCCGAGGCTCTTTGGTAGAGCACCTCCTGGGTCCACGTGCTGTAGGATCGGTGCTCCTTACTGAAATGGCTGGGCCTGCGGTGGCAGGGGTCACCTCAGGGCTTTTTTTTTTTTTTTTTTTGCGGTACGCGGGCCTCACTGCTGCGGCCTCTCCCGTTGCGGAGCACAGGCTCTGGACGCACAGGCTCAGCGGCCATGGCTCACGGGCCCAGCCGCTCCGCGGCATGTGGGATCTTCCCAAACCGGGGCTCGAACCCGCATCCCCTGCATCGGCAGGCAGACTCTCAACCACTGCGCCACCAGGGAAGCCCAGGGCTTTTTAAAAAAAACATTTCTTCTCCCATTTAACTTTATCGATCTATCTATCTAATCTATCTCTCTATATCTATTTATCTATCTATCTACTTACTGGCTTACACAAGAGTTGAATTGGGCTCTTCACCATCAGTGTGTCTGTCTCAACCATGGATGGCGAGAGTGAGGACAGGGCCATGTGGAGGGCTGTCCGCACAGCTCGGGCTCCTGGACAGGACTCCTGAGAGATACAAAGGAAACAGAAATCGTGCAGGCCGCTCTGGACACAGAGAACACAGCACAGGGGAGTCTGGAGGAAACAAGGGTACCCTGTGAAGTCCGCACACCCACGTGGAGGTGCCCTAGGAGGAACCCGAGAAGCCCGTGGAATAAAAGTTTGCTGTGACTCACTCTGAACTGGGCTCTGAAAAGAAAAGGAACTTCAGAGACGGCTGAATCCTGCCCAGTGGTGAGGATCCCTCTGTCTCCCGCCCCTCCTATTTCACTCCCTGAAGCGTCTCGCTGACCAGGGCGGGGACAGGTGAAGGACACAATGGTGGGTGGGGGAGAGGGAGGACGGAGACCTTCTGATCCTGAACGGAGCAAAGCTGTCAGGGAGCTCAGGTTTAAAATGGTCTTTTAGAGAGATGTACACTTTCAAGGAGGAGGATATGAAATTACAGTTGATGGCGGGAGCTGCCCAAAGGCTGTGTAGGTGTTTATAAAGAGAGACCAACGTCACAAGGCAGTTTCTGCAGGCGGAACCTGGTCCCTAATTTTTGGGCCAGTGCAGAATGTAAATGTGGGTCCTGCTCAAAAGGAAGGGCTAAGTGCAGTGAAACGGTCAGACATAGAAGCCTGTTCCTTTCTCATATCTTCTCTGCTCACGAGCTTGTTTAATCCCCCAGTGGATTTCACCTACAAAAAACAGGTTCGAAGGTAAAATTATTCAGTTTCAAGGTGATGCCAGCAGAACATTAAACAGAGCGTGAGCCCTTCTGAGCGCCGGCCGTGAGGCTGGCCCAGGCTGTGTAAATGAATGAAGGAAGGAATTAATGACCCTCAGACATGGGTGGAGCCACGCCCAGGAGGTGGTCAGCAAAACTGAATCCAGGAGGGTGGGTCTGCTCTGAGTCTACGTTTTCATCCGTGTGACAATATGAGGTGGACCATTCTGGTAGGCTGGGGCTGCAGGGGTCCCATCTCGCTTCAGATACTTTTGCCTCCCGTGCCCCTTGCACTTCTATAGTGGAGCAGAGTTGATGAGATGTTCGTAGTAAACCACTGAGCTGGAGCCAGCTTGGCCCGCGCCAGGGGGCTGAACTAAAGCACCAGGTAAAGGAAGTATATTCATCTGAGCCATCAAGCCTCCTTTTCTGCATCGTTTTCCCACCCCAACACTCAGGGCAGAGACCACCTGGGATGGGGATGCCCACTGAAATCCAGGTGGCAGTGTGGCAGGTGACGTGGCTTCGCCGTGGAGCCAGCTCTCCGGTCCCACCTCATGCCACATGAGGGGGCACCATCGCTCCCTTTACCAGAGTCTGATTCTAGAAGAAAACCACCACCTCGACGAGCATCAGTGCTGGATCTGGACATAGATCTAACACAGCGTCTGCAAGCTGGGCGCCCCATGAGATTCCGCCTGCAGACGTGTTCCATGTAACCCGAACTGAACTTTTTAGTGAACTGAAAAGAAATTGAAATTGTTGACAGTACTTACAAACGTAGAGATTTCATGTAGTCATCCTAAATTCCTCCCTTTTTTCTCTCTCAAAAAATGGGCAGATCTGACCACACTGGATCTGGAGGCACACGTTCAGTTTACAGTCAGGAGCCTGGGACTTGAGAGCCAAGGTTGGGCTGAAGTCGCAGCCGGCTGTCTTGCCCGGGCCAGGCTGCTGGTGCCTCCGGGGGGGACCATCCTCTCTCCCTCGGCCCTGTCATTACCAGGGACTCTTAATGCAGACAAGAGCCCATCTCCTGGCTTCCTGCCAAATAAGATGTCAATGAGAATAATTGCTTTTTGAATTGGGGACCTACTCCTTTCAGGCATGTCACAATCAGTGTTTCTCTATGGTGTTGGTCTGTCACTTCAAGGAAATTCTGGAATGTAGAGCACAGTGACTGATAAGGAAATAAAACCTGATTAATATAAAATATGAATACTTATCTAGATAGGAAGAAAACAGAAATATGTATTTTAAATGGCTAGTGAAAGATTGGTTTCCAGCTAAAGACCGTTTCATTTTGTTTGCTTTGGATTCAAAATCCCACTTCTGCAGACATTTACGTCCTGTGTCGCTGAGTTAGAGGCCGTTTAATGATACCAGCCCTTTCGCATTATGCATTTTCCATCTGCAAAACAGACTTGAAACTTCCCTTCCTGCCTTATTTCACTGATAAATTAGACCACGTGGGCAAGTGCTCCGAGCTTTGGGAAGAGAGGCAGGTACCCGTTAGAACGTCTGAGGTTATTGTTTCCTTGGTGATAGAATGACCCTTTTAACCAAGTGCCTCCTTTCTTATGAGGCTGGAAAAGAATGAAATGACTTCCTTTCGCCTGCTACAGATGCATATTTTTAAGTGTTTGTAATGCCTTGCTCTCTTGCATGTCACCTTGGATAGCTGTAGTCATAATGTAACAAAACGCCGGATATAGGGTCTTCTATTTCAAAATCTTTGAAAAAGATAAAGGAACGCAGAAGGAATGGGTGGCTATTAAGACTGAAACAGGACTAGGTTGTCTTTTGATTTGCCAAATGTTTGCTGTTTTTGTTTCCTTTCTATTTGCTCAGTGGGCATCTATTGGAAATGTACCCAGAGAGAGTTTATCCTCACTGTCACAAATTCGAACGTTTTGGCCTTAAGATCTTTCCTTGTTGCTTTTGTGTATTTTTTTGCATTTAGGGTAAAAATGCTCTTGAGATCACGGAGAGACCTGTGCCTTGTTCCAAAAGGGTTGGTGGGCTCAGCACCTGCGGTTACCCCCTCCATCTCCCTAGGTGGGTTACCCACTCCCCATTCAGCCCTGAGGGGAGGGCTTCAAGCCTCTTCTGTGTCCAACCTCCAGCCAGTCCTCACTCAACAAGAAAATAAAATCAGCTGGAAGAGGGCTCTTCATGTGCTCACCGTGGAGTCTGTCCCTCTGCCTCTGGCCCTTTTTCCCTCTGGTCACAGTGTTACCAACCAGGGCTCTGGGCCTCCTTAAGCAATAGAAATTGATCAGAGGCCAGACAAGAAACTCAGGCAAGGCTTTATTGGGACCCCTGCTGCCGCAGGGGGGTGTGAGAACAAGTAACAGGTTCCCGATTGTTCCTTACACAGGGGTGAGGGTAGGGGTGTGTCCAGGGGTCGGGCCAGAGGGGTGGCTTAGGTTGTTTGCTCACCCCTTAGGTGATGTTGTGTGAAGGGGGCACGTGCACTACCCTGCTTTTGCTCCCGACACCGTGATTTTGCTCCCAGCTTTTCAGAAGCAGCAGTTAAGTTTTTTTGGTCTTTTTGTATCTTTTCTCCATAATTTGCCCCAGCTGTGCATGCATGCAGTTATTTTTAATCCCTTAGAGTTTCTTTGTATTTTGTTGCTCAAGGAGATGTCTGTTCAGGTGCAAGCACTGCAGCAAAGGGTCCCAGGTCCCAGGCTCCAGCCTGTCTCAGCAGTGACCACGTGGGTCCCCTCCCTATGGAAAGCCCACCACTGCCCCGATGCTCTGGGTACCACAGGCTCTGGCCTATGAGAGCATGAGTCTGCTAATGACCCCACTCTGGCTCCTGCATGGACACATGCCCGCCCCCCCACCCCAAAAAGGTGCACAGACAGCTGTGAACTCCCTGCCTTTCTGTTTCCCTTCAGTTTCGGCAGTTCCCAGGAAAACTTTTTCTGTATTTTCCTCCTCAACGCCCATTCTCTCTTGCCTCCACTGGGCTCCTGCTTTGTCCCGTCACTATGGACGAGGGATCCAAGAACCCGCTCAGCACTGATCATTCCCCGCCCCTGGATTCCCCCGAGCTCTCTCCTGGCATCTCGACCGCTCCGTCTCAGGCTCCTGGAGTGGCTCCTTATTCTCCCATCGCCTGTAATTGCTGAGAACTCGCACTTCTCGGGTTTACGTCTCACCTGTCAGCTCTCTTCTTCATCCTCAGTCTCTCCCTGAATCACAGTGGCCAGTCCCCAGGATGCCTTTCCCACGGAACCTCCAAATTCTGTCTCTAGCCCTGACTTAATTTCTCTTCTGAACTGGGATTATTAAAAACGAGACAGCGGGCCCCAAATGGAGTCACTTGTGCTAAGCCCCAAGTCACCAGACTGAGACTTATTGCAGTTCGGCTCTTCCAGAAATGGAACCTTAAACCGGCCAATCAGGAATCGCCTCATCAGCACAGGTGAGGTCACCTGCTTCACAGGCCCCTAAAGGAAGAACCATCCCCTTGCCAGAACCCACCCAGCTTTTTGCCAAGTATAATTCCTTGTCCCTGCCCCCTTCTGTCTATAAAATCAACAGCAGCTCGGACCTCCCTCCTATCTGCTAGATTGGGTGCTGTCTGATTCGAATCCACTTTTGCTCAAATAAACTCTTAAAATTTTGAATATGCCTCAGGTTATCTTTTAACAGCTTGAGTGTGCCCCGCATTTTCTCCTGGACGTCTAGTCCTCTCTGAACCCTGGATCCCCAACCCCTCCTGGCTGGACTTTCCTGGGTTGAGGCGTGGCAGCATCACCCATCCATTTATCCTTCCCCATCGTAAGTGCTGACTCCAGGACCCTCGTGGTTTTCCTGGATCCGAAGGCCTCTCGTCACTCAGGCCTTCTGTCCATACCAGAAAAAGTGACCTTTCAGAAACATCACATCTTTTCACTGCTCAAAACGCTGGCTCCGTGAGACAGCCCGTCCATCCCGGTCACTCTCTCTGCCCTCACCCTGCGTGGGTTTCCTTTCCAGCTCCTGTTATATGTTAATTCATACGAGCAGGCACTTGGTCCCGGCCTCTGCCCCCCCGCCCCGCTCTAATGATCGGTGCTGAGACAGAGGAACCGCTCAGCACTTGTTAAAGGAAAGACTGGCTCTGGGCACCTTGTTCACTGAACAGATGAGTGGACTTTTTACTGGCAGGCGCCAGGTTTGCTTTTGCAGTTGAGTCAGGACATAGGGAAACAACTTATCCTGGAGGAAGTGGAAGGAATATTTAGCTGGGCAGGAGAACACAATAACTGGAGGGCGTAGCGATTAACTACATGGACAAGCTCTTGATCTCTGACATCCTAGAGTCCATGATGGTTGGTCCAGCTGATAGGAGAGTATGGCTGAAGAAATCTGGGGTGAGCGATTGCAGGCTGGTCACTGGTGTGACGTCCTCGAGCTGGGTCTCAGCTCTGATGCCTGGGCAGCGTTCCTGGAAAGGGCAAGACTGAGCACCCTCTCCATAAGAATCTGGGGTTCTGGACCAGCCATCAGTACAGGATCCGCTCCAGGCTCTGAGGCCAGAGCCCTGTCCCTGGCACCTGAGTACAGAAGCCCAGTTGTCACAACTGGGAAGCAAGTCCAAGGCCAGGCCAGCATCCCCAACTTGGTGATGAGCCCTTGTGTGACTCTAGTGTTTCCTGGTTCTCTGGTCTGTCTTAGGGGGGGTTCAAATGAGCCAAAAGTGAGCCTGTTATTTATGGGGTGGCCAAGGTGCTATCCAGAGGTCCCGGTTTTGTGAGTGGAAGGATTGAGGGCCCAGGAACCAGGTCTGTGGGGAATGACATGGAAAATCTTTTATAGTTTATATTCAACCTTGATTTTTGTCACTTTCCACCTCAAAATAGATGACCCAGCTACCCCGAGCTGCTTTCCATCGGGCACATCTCTCCAGATCCCCCTCCCTCATTCCTGTCCTGTTCTGTGGCAAATTCTCATGTATGAAAAATTTGCAGAATTGACTCATGGGCCACGAAAATACTGTGGTAGAGAGAAGGGAGAATTTTTGGTTGCAGAAATCCTGAGTTCCAACCTTGAATCCAAGCAGCATTTCTTAGGTGACATTGAGTTTGGTCAAGTGGCTTCTCTGAGCCTTAATTTTCTCATCTGTAAAATGGGCATACAGATGCCTCAATCTCCTCCATCTCAGGGTAGCATTTTTGATGTTCTGTGAAAAAATGGGTCTGCTGGTTGCTAATAGATGGTTTGTGAAAAATGGTTTTGAATCAAAGAAGCCTGGGAGAGTCTGTGTCAAACAAAGTTCAAAAGGCTTATATCTTTCTCTGCTTTGGCTTCTTAGACACTGTCATTGGCTAATGTGCTTTTTGAATTTTCACGATGGGGGTTTCATCTCTGGCGTTTCTCAAATTTTTGACTTAGAAATCCCTTTTTTTACTGCCATACTAACTAACCTTTCCCAGTAAACTTTTGGAAGTTTTAGCCACAGCAATCAGAGAAGAGAAAGAAATAAAAGAAATCCAAATCAGAAAAGAAGAAGTAAAGCTGTCACTGTTTGCAGATGACATGATACTATACATAAAGAATCCTAAAGATGCTACCAGAAAACTACTAGAGCTAATCAATGAATTTGGTAAAGTAGCAGGATGCAAAATTATTGCACAGAAATCTCTTGCATTCCTATACACTAATGATGAAAAATCTGAAAGAGAAATTAAGAGACACTCCTATTTACCATTGCAACAAAATCAATAAAATATCTAGGAATAAACTGACCTAAGGAGACAAAAGACCTGTATGCAGAAAATTATAAGACACTGATGAAAGAAATTAAAGATGATACAAACAGATGGAGAGATATACCATG
This sequence comes from Tursiops truncatus, assembly GCF_011762595.2. Lineage (NCBI taxonomy): Eukaryota > Metazoa > Chordata > Mammalia > Artiodactyla > Delphinidae > Tursiops > Tursiops truncatus. Next base: position 3,272,324 of record NC_047042.1, read on the forward strand.
TTCCTGGATTGGAAGAATCCACATTGTGAAAATGACTATACATCTAGTTTTGAGCAAGAGGACGGCTTCTGTTTTCCTGACACCACCAGCATCATCGTCAGCATAGACTTCTTAACTCATGCTCATCAGGATGAAAGAAGAACAATGCCACTCAAAAAAGCAGCATGGGGCTGGTGCAGAAGGCTTTTTCTTAGAGTGTCACCTTTTGTTTCTTACAGAGTTGTCTCCTCTTGTTCATTGATGCTGTAACCGGCAGCTATCCGTGTAACATTAATTCTCTTCTCTAATTCATCCGTTATCGTAGAGCTGATTCAAGGGATGAACACCTGTGAGCTGTACAGCATTCCTGTGGCTCCCGTGTGTCCGCTTAGCTGCATCTTCCTCCTGTGACCTGGCCACCGTCACCGCCTGCCAAGGTCACTCACTTGCACGGCTTCCGTGCTCTCCCCTGGCCCCAGCCGTCACGCCAGCCTGTCCGTTGCCCACACTTCAGCAAAAATGATCTTTCTTAGGTGTGATTCTTTGCTATCCCCCTGATGACAAACCTTCCTTGCCTGTGCATTGTTGTCTCTATAAAATTCACATTTTGGGGGAATGACATGGAAAATCTCTTATAGTTTATATTCAACCTTGATTTTTGTCACTTTCCACCTCAAAATAGATGACTCAGCTACCCCGAGCTGCTTTCCATCGGGCACATCTCTCCAGATCCCCCTCTCTCATTCCTGTCCTGTTGAACTCTTGTTCATCTTTCAGGTGTTATATTACACGTCACCCTTTCAGAAACCTTCCTCTGATTTCTCAGCAACATAGACAGGCTCAATGCCACAGCACTGTGGTCACCACGAACTCCGTGCTGTCACAGAGGGTGTCTGACACCTGCCAAGGGTCTCTTACCGCCCAAGTCTTGTGTGGTCTCCTCTGGCCCACTTTGTGTAGCCCCGGATGTCCACCTGTCCAGTGTGCTGGTGAGAACACTGTTTTTATCCAGTGTCCCAAGAGAAGGAATGTCCAAGTGGCACAGTGACCTGCCCCTCCCAACCAATGTGGGCACCTCCCAGTGTCTGAGATGGTAAGGAAAGTGCCCATGTGTGATTTTGCCCTTTATCTTAAGCCCTTGCCTTGAAGGCCTTGGCCAGAAGTCCAGGGTCTCGGCCAGAAGACAATGTTAGCGAGAGACACATTTCCCTCTGAGGCTGTCTCTTCTGTTTTTTATTTTTTAATTTTAATTTTTGGCAGATTTTTAATGATACCCAGCAGCAAACGTTACCATTTCTGTTTCAGATATCCTCAATTTTTTTTTTTTTTGGCTAGAAAATCCCAGAGGTATCTCACCAACCTCACCAATCAATATCTTACTAGAAATCTGCAGTAGACAGAAAGTTTCTTTCTTTCAGTGTATCCTCAGCACCTCCTACAGCTCTTCATGGCAATTTCTCAGTAGAACTTTACATTCACAGCATGTTCAGTTTTCTCTCATGTCACAACAGTCTCTGTGCATTTGGTTTGCTTGGGCCAGGATCCAGCCCAGGTCCCCCCCATCTTAGGCAAAATGCCCTTTGGAGCCTTGTTTCCCATAAAGGTGTGGTGACGGTTACAGGTGTGTGTAGACGCTGATGCTTCTAGCGACGGAGTCATCGGCAGGGCTGTGTCCTCGTTGCACTGGAGGCGCAGGCTCTGCTTGTCCCTTTGGTGATGTTGGGAAGGGTCGGTGGGTTCAGGTGTCACTCTGATTTATAGTATGAGCGTCCTGACCATCCTCTCCATCAGACTTGAGCAGCTCTGGATGACAGTGGCCCCAGGTCGTCTACACCACTAGGGGTTTCACAGGGGTGACGTTTCAAATTCTAAATTTCATCCTGGATGACCATGTAGCATCCTTCCATACAGAATGACTTTTCCTCCACAATTATCTGGTTACCCTGAACTACAATTTGCCTGGGACAGACAATATACTTGCTTGACTCTCTTTACCAGTTTTGTAATGATGAACTGTTGCCCTAGCAGCCTCCGGTCAGAAACAAGTGAGGTGTATATATAAGCATGTGTGTGCATGTGTGTGCATGTGTGTGTGTGTGTGTGTGTGTGTGTGTGTGTGTTTACCTAACTGATGTGTTCCAATTCATTGCAGTTATTATCCCTTTTGATAGTTCACATTGTCTCTTAGTGGAACCCCTGCAGGAAAACGTCTCTGTCCTTTGACATGGCCCTACTTATCTGGTAACATCTTTGTTTTCTGATGCAGTGAGATCATTCAGGCTTTTTTCATACATTTCCTGCACCACCCATTTCTCTCTTCCAGGCCCCTGGGTTTCCTGTGAGTGAGAAATGTGTTTCTAGATGACCATCTGGGCACCCGAGGGGCTCACGAATGCTGGGTTGTCACTGCTTCCAGGCTTTTCACACAGAGCCAGGAAATACACAAAGAAGGAGAAGAAAACCTCAGGAGTTCTTCCTAATATTTCCAACTCAAGCCCAACATCACAAGGATTTTATTTTACTTCTTTGATATTATAATTGAATCTGTTTCACTTGAATTTTGGTTTTTAATGATATTGATAAAAGTTCTTAACAGTTTTTTCGTACTACATAATATATACAGTTATGAATACAAAATATAAAAAATATCAACATTTCTACTAACAGTAAAGTTGGTGAATGTTGTTTAAGCTGTTTTTTGTAGTTCTTATTCTTAGGCTCTAACCCATCGAGGCTGCAAAAATAATGTGTTTTCTAGTCATTTGAAATAATTCTTCTCAGTATAGTTATGCCACCAATCACAATTACAGTTAGGTTCCATTTGTTTGGGGTGGTTTTCCAATTTTCAGAGATTGCTTTCTTTATATTTAGTTTTGTTTTCTGGTTTTGTAAAATATTTGCATGATTCCAAAGTTAAAACTCAAAGGAGGCGTGCTCAGAATCTGTCTTCTGTGCTCCCCCTTCCCTTAAGGATGCTCTGCGCTGGACCTGAGCTTGGCTTCTCTTCCATTGCCTTTGAGTAGGTGCAGCATGCGTGGCTGTGTCCCTGTAACGTACAATGCCTAGTGTGTGCACACATGTATGTGTGGGTGTTCACACCCCTCTCTCACACAAAAGGGTGTGATTCTTTGACTTGATGGCCATCCTGGGCAGACACTGCGCATCCAGAGGGACTCTTCCTTTGGCGGGTGCGCCGCATCCTTGGGCCGGACCCAGGCCATCCTCTCGGGCCCCTGACGCTGGCTGCTGTCATCCGAGCCGTGTGCACTCTCCCATCACCCTCTGCTCCCATGTGACTGAGGTAATCTCCCTAGCGGAGGGTGGCCAGGTCCAAGGTGGATGCCTGTGACATTGTGCTGCTGTGGGGCCTGTCACCTATGTGTCAGCCCAGCCCATGGCGTCTCCTTCCTTCTGTTGGGGAGCTCTTCCCAGGAGGCTTCTTAGGCTGTAAGTTTATCTTTCCATTGTTTTTAACCAAGTGTATATTCCATTTTTACGATATGTGCATTCATACCCTATATGTAACATATACGTACCTGTATGTTATCTATGTGTCTATATGTATGTATACACACAGTTATACCTATATATCTTCCTGTTATATGTGTTTCTGTGTGTGTGTGTATATGCGTATATATATATAATATACATATATATTATATATATATAATCTCCCTGTATATAGCCTGGTGATTGTGCCCTAATTAGACAGGCACTTGGGCTCAATTTGAACACTTGTGACGCTTGTTTTCTTAATGAGGAAGGTCAAGAACGTGACAATCAAATATTTTTTTTTAATTGAAGTATAGTTCATTTACAATGTTGTATTTGTTTCAGGTGTACAGCAAAACACATGGGTGTACATATATATATATATATATATATACATTCTTTTTCAGATTCTTTTCCATTATAGGTTATTACAAGATACTGAATATAGTTCCCTGTGCTATACAGTAGGACCTTGTTTATCCATCCTGTATATAATAGTTTGCATCTTCTAACCCCAAACTCCCAATCCACCCCTCTTCAACACCCCCTTCCCCCTTGGCAAGCACAAGCCTGTTCACTATGTCTGTCAGTGTGTTTCTGTTTCATAGAAGTGCATTTGTGCTGTATTTTAAATTCTACATATAAGTGATATCATATGGTATTTGTCTTTCTCTGTCTGACTTACTTCACTTAGCATGATAATCTCTAGGTCCATCCATGTAGTCTTGGTTTTAACTTTTCCTCCCATTCTGATAACAGAAATAATAGGGATTAAAATATTGCGAAATTTGGGTCAGTCTTTGATTCTGAGATAAGGCCTCATTGTCCCCTTCAGCCTCGTACCAACATCCCTCTTCTCGGGTAATCCAGAGTGACCATGCTGGGCCTCACTGGTGGGATTATCTAAGAAGTTGTCTTCTCCCTTAGCATTGGTTAAATGTATCCCACCCCCAGCCATGAACCCCTCCCCCACCATGTCCTAAGTAACCTTGTCACCTGTCCACAGAAAAGCATACAGAATCTAACAGGAATGCAGTGGGGTGTTCTTACTTCTCACTGATTTTTCATCTGTCCTTGTATGTGTCAAGATTTGTCCAAAAGGCAGACGATGAGGATGGGCTCCAGCAAGGAACCAAAGAGCCTCCCTGATCAGAGCTCTGGGGACACAGGGTGGACACTGGTTTGAAGACCAGTGAATAGGGCGACTCTGAGCATAGGCAGTCCTTCTCCCCAGCACCAGTGCACAGACCTGAGTCCAGAGCAAGCTGCTGAAGCTCGAGGAAACCCTGAACAAGATGTGTGGTAAAACCTCCAGGAGAGGACAGGTAGGGCTGTGTGATGACCTGGGTGAGAAATCCGTCCATCACCTCGGCTGTGATAACAACCCCACAGATGGGGGCTTAAACCTCAGACATCCTTGTGGTTCTGGAGGCTGCAAGTCCAAGATCAAGGTGCTAGCAGATCCAGCCTGGTGAAGCCCTGCCTCCTGGTTTTCCGTGTCTTTACGGGGAAGGGAGAAAGAGCTCCAGTCTCTCCATCTCCTTCTAAGGGCACGAATCCCAACATGGGGCCCACCCTAAACCTGATCACCTCCCAAAGACCCCACCTGCAAATGCCATCACACTGGGGTTAGGGCTTCACCATAAGAATTTGGGAAGGGTTGGGAGTCCATTTTGGAGCTGGAGGGAGCAGCCTCCAGAGCTTCCACTCTTTCCCAGCTCCTATGTGATATGGTCCCACGTCCTGCTGGCAGCTGGCAGTCCCTCCCAGAGGTGGTTTCTTCCCTGAGCCCCCTCCTCCCTCTCATCAGATCAGGAAGACCCACCTCCTTCACTTCCATCCTCCCTCCTGGGAGACTTGGGCTTGTCTCTTCGTCCCTGGGCCCCGCTTTTTGTGTTGGTCAGAGTGTCACTGGGCGCCTAGACAGAGCTGCACTAGTGCCCTGAGGCTGCCATAAGAAAATGGCACAGACGGGGCGGCTTGAAAAACAGAGGCACACTTCCTCACAGCCCTGGGGCTGAAGCCTGAGATCCAGGTGTGGGCAGGGCTGGTTTCTCCCTAGGCCTCTCTCCTCAACGTGTAGATGGCCATGTCCTCCCGGTGTCCCCACGTGGTTGTCCCTCTGTGTGTGTCTGTGTCCTCAGCTCCTCTTCTTATGAATCACCAGACAGATTGGACTAGGGCCCAACGTAAAGAGCTCAGTCTAACTGAATTACCCCGTTAAAGGCCCTAAGTCCACAGCCGCATTTTGAGATACAGGGGGTAGGACTTTAGCGTATGAATCTGGGGACACATCGGGCCCGTAGCAGTGATGTACTCGGTTGAGAGGTTCATGTTCGCTAGACAACCGTCCCCATTCTGGAGAGGGACGTGGAAGATATTTGTGCCTGAGGAGTTGTATGCAAACACTCCGTGTTTTCCTTACCACCGACCAGAAGGAAGGTGACTGAAGCAGAAACCGGGTGTCTTCCTGGGCTTTACATTGTACTGCAAATATCGCAAACTAACAGGTGTTAGAGAACACCTCTGTGCTCTGGGCTGAGTGCTCTGGTCAAGGCCCCGGGGTTCCACAGGGCTGGAGGTGGTGGGCTCCCATTTCTGCTGTGCTTTCATTGAGGAGCAAAAGTGGAGAGCCACATTCAGGACAACAGATCAAGTAGGATCTAATAGAAGTGAAAAAACCTTCTGGCGGGCGGGGTCCCCAAAAGGGAAGCAATAAATTCTGGTTGGAGTATTAGGAAATCTTCAAGGGGAAAAAAGAATCGCATTTGTGATGGGTGTTGAATGATGCATAGTACAGTCAGAATAGAACAGGGGCTGTGTAGTTCTTTTAGATGCAAGGAAATAATGACCATTAGGTGAGCCTCTGTTACATGCAGTGAGCTTTGCCTATATTAGTTTGATGACTGTCCATGTAACCCCACTAGGGATTGACTTTTGCAGCAGAGGAACCGGCTATCAGAGAGGGGAGACACTCACCCCAAAGTCCCTGACCAGGAAGTGGGGGAGCTGCCATCTGGGGGAAGACTCACAAGTTGTCTCCACAGTGAACTGCCCCTCTGGGGAGCATTCAGGGTTCAGGGTGTGGTGGGGAGACCCAGGATGGAGGGGTGAGAGCGGGTTTTCCTGGAGCAGGGCTTCCCAGGCAGATGCTCTGAACCGTCTGGAGGACAGTTAGAACATCAGTTTCCGTGCCAGCCCCCAGTGTTCCTGATTCAGTAGGTCTGGGATGAGGCTGGAGAATTTGCGTTTCTAACAGGTGGTGGTCTGGGAACTGCACACGGAGAACGATCCCCCCAGAGAGAAGCAGGAGAACAGGGAAGACACATGGTCTCAACACCCCAAGGAGAAAAGTAGGAATAAAGTTTCTACTCAAGAGGTCAAAAAGTTAGAGAGATGGTGTTAACATTTAACTTAGCGATTCATGAAAATCCAGGGATGTTCCTGTAAAGGTGACTGTAACTGGGTGTCCTTCTCATTTAGCCTCTGTTATACTTTAAAACTCCAAGGACCGTGTGTCTTTCGGCCAGGCCAGAGGCCCGGTCTTGGGTAGAATCTCGGCTTGAGGTTAGCTGAGGATGCTGTGTCAGGCAGTGCTGGCAGCCAGAGGCCACATGTCTGCTGGCCTCTCTCAGGAGCTAGAACCAGGTTGAGGTCTCCACGGGGCCTAGAATCTGTGTGTGTGTCCTTCTGGAGCCCCCAGAAGAACGGGGGCCCTCTGACTTTCCCCGTGCTTATTTTAAGCCCTGACTCGTGAGGGACCCTTTCTGAAATGCTTCTCCAGAGACCAGAATTGACATTCACACCACTGTCAGGGTCCGTTAGGACTCAGGCCCCAGCGCGCCTGCCGAGGATTGAACCAGATCATGGAATTTTGTGGTGCTGCACTGAGGCTTTTAGTGAAAAGTGTTCTTAGTTAGCTAGGTTCTTCTTTAAAGGTCAGTTAATACAAATTTTCAGCTTAGCGCTTTGGCACTAAAGGAGTTTGCCCTCCTTTCTGTATATTCTCATTGGTGGCCCAGCCTCAGCTAGGTGGACCTTAATTTCTGGGATGAAACACTTGCCTTCTGATGGTTCTTACTAGCAGAGAAAACTCTCTGTTGGTGTCTCTGGAAGCACCACTGGTTTATTTAAGTATCTTCTTGAAGAACTCTTAGCTTATCCAGAGAATATCTTGAAAAGAGAACTGGCTTTTTCAAAGATTATGAGTATTTATATCAGACCAATTTGAGCAAAACTCTTGAGGCAAATTATAAGAAGGAAATCATTGCCTCAGGGAGAAAAGAAGTAAGAGTGCATTTGAAAGGAGACCCTGGGAGAGAGACCTCTGCCTGAAATTCCACCCTAGGAAGAGCTACTTGATGCAATGGACACTTAACTCTACGTTTCCTGCAGTTTATGTAAAGATGGAGACATAAGGATGGGGCAGCTCTCATGTTTTATTAAACGAACCTCTAAAGGATGTCAGAAGAGTCAATTTTCCCTGCTTGAGCTCAAAGCAGTTTTTCTCTCTTAAAGACTTTAGACAGACCACACTGAGCCTCAGAGTAATCAATATTTTAAGAGAATTTTTTTTTAATACAAGTTTTTTTCACATAGTCTTTAACCTTAAAAAGAATTGACTTCTGTTTTATGGTCTGACATGTAAGCGGCTTAGAAGTCACCACTCCATTTCAACAACAAATAAAAAGCTGAGCAAATAGAAAAAGTAGCAACTCTTCTTAGATCTGTCAGAGAAGTGAGGTCACAGGGCAAACGGCTGCCCCCAAAGCTGGAGAGACCTGACAGGTGGGTGAAACCGCAGGACATGTTTCAGGACTCAGTAGAGCATGGGTTCTTCTGTCTTGGCAAAGAAATTATTCAGCAAGAGGCAGAGTGACAGGTAAGGGAAGAGTTTATTAGCATGGGAGGTTTGTGAGAGGTATAAGTGGGCAGACAAGGGGGGTGCCGCCCCGAGAACTTAGTGGGCTACATTTTTATAATCAAAGGAAAAGTGGGGAGGGGGAGAAGACTACCTTCTTCCTCGTTCTTCAGGTCTTCCATCATTAACTCCTCCTACACGTTGGGCGGGGGAGTTTTTGACTCTATATGGCCCAGCCGGGACTCTCATGGTGCTGTGGAAATGAGCAAAAGTCAGTAACATATACTAAAATATGGTAAATCATCTCAGGTTTCAGTATCATGTCACCTATTCCCTATATTTTTGTTTTTAGTGCGTGCAGAAGAGCGTGTCCTAGGAATCACTAACTTACTGACCTCACTGGGCAGGATGTAGGTCTCATGCCATCATGGTTTTATTGTTTTGGGGCATGTCTCATGCTTCTGTTGCTTGGTTTTATTGCCAACCAAGCCTGCTTTCTTTTTTTATTTTTTCTTTATTTTTGGCCGTGTCACGCAGCATGTGAGATCTTAGTTCCCTGATCAAGGATCGAACCCGTGCCCCATGCAGTAGAAGCATGGAGTCTTAACCACTGGACTGCCAGGGAAGTTCCCAAGCCTGCTTTCTTGAGTGCTCATTAACCTACAGGAGTCTCCCATACTTTCCTCTCTACTTACAATCCCCTAGTGGGATTAACTATTTAATCACCTACTTTGTCCCTTTACTCTGTCCCTATCATGGGGAAAGAGAATCACAACTTACCAAAGCTAAAACCTCTACGGACACCAGGGATGGGGCAGGAACATGTGAACTGTAAGTGATGAATTGCTGGAGGACCAGTGGGGGCAACCTGAGAGTTCAAAACTCCAGGAGGCCCCAGTCACGGGGGCTCCCACGATCGTATGATTGTTACTGCCAGGAGCTCTACCACGTCCTAATAGTAAATTACTGGAGAAAAATTCTCTTGTGCTCCCAGAAGAGAAAGAGGGAAAGGAATCATTCTGAAATACATCAGAGCATTCTGATTTCCTGAACAAGGTCTGCCCTCAAAAGAAACTATTTTATCATAACCTAAGAGATTAGCTTACCTGGGAGAAGGGAAACACCCAACTCCAGTCCCCATTCTGTCCCACCTAAGGGGGAAAACAAAAGACCTGAGAAGCCCTGGTGAATTTCACAGTCCAGGGACTAAGGGTCATCAAGAGACTGAGACTTAATCAGATTACTGAAGGCCTATTTACTGCAGTTGCCTTTACCTGGTATGTCATATCCCCTTTTCAACAGAAAATGACAAAGCATACTAAAAGGCAGGATACACACACAGTCTCTACAGTCTGAAGAGACAAAGCAAACATCAGAACCAGAGACAGATATGGCAGGAGTGTTGGAATTATCAAAGCACAATTTAAAAACACTATGATTAATATGTTAAGAGATTTAATGGAAAAATAAGACAGCATACAGGAATAAATGGGTAATGTAAGCAGAGAGATAGAACTTCTAAGAAACAATAAAAAAGAAAAGCTAGAGACCAAAAACACTGGAATAGAAATGAAAAATGCCTTTGATGGACTGGAAATTCGTGGACTCATTAGTGAACTGGAAATGGCTAAAGAAAGAATCTCTGAGTTTGAGGGTAATGACAATAGAAACATCCAAAACTGAAAAGCAAAGAGAAAAAAGACTGGAAAACAACAACAAGAATAGAATGTCTAAGTGCTGTGGGACAATTACAAAAAGTGTAACAAAATCATAATAGGAATATCTTGGAGGGAGAAAAGAGAAAAAAACAGAAGCCATAGTGATTGAGAGTTTCCCCCAGTTAATATCAGACATCAAACCACAGACCCAGGAAACTCAGAAAATACCCGACAGGATACATACAACAAAACAAAACAAAACAAAACAAAACCCCCCAAACTGCACCTAGGCATATCATATTTAAGCTTCAGAAAATCAATGATAAAGAAAAAATCTTGAAAGAAGCCAGAGGGAAAAACACACCTTACTTATAGAAGAGAAAGATAAGAATTACATCTGATGTCTCCCCAGAAACGATGCAGCATGAAGAGAGCAGTGTGAAATATTTAACGTGTTGAGAGAAAATAACCTCAACAATGTAGAATTCTGTATCTTGTGAAATTATGCTTCAAATCTTGAGGGAAATGAAGACTATTTAAGAAAAACAAAAACTGGGGGAATTTGTTTGTAGTAGAACTTCCTTACAAGAAATATTAAAAGCAGTTCTTCAGAGAGAAGGGAAATGAATAGGTCAGAAACTTGGATCTACTTAAATAAAGGAAAAACTTCAGAGAATGAATAAGTGAAAGTAAAATAAACACTTTTATTTTTCTTATTTTAACAGATCAAAATTGTAGCAACAATGTGTTTGATTATGTAGGCTATGTGTATATATTATATGCATACACACATATAGATGCATACATTCATATATACATACATATATATACACATAAGCATATAGACATTTACTCATGTATGCGTATATATAAGTTAAATGAATGACAGCAATTATACAAGGCATAGGAGGGAGGAACTAGGAATATTCTGTTATTATAAGGTACTTGCACTACTAATGAAGCAGTATTAATACAAGTTTGGTTTATATAATACAAGTATATATTTATGATTAATATTTGAAAGTGGACTTGTATTAATCATAAATATATACTGGAAAATCTAGGGCAACTACTACAAAAAATAAAAACAAGAAGTATAAATGATATGCTAAAAAAGGAGAGAAAATAAAAATTATAGAAAATACTCAATTAAAACAATAAAAGGAAGAGGGTGGAAAAAAAAAAGAACAGAGAACAAGGGTTACAATAGAAAACAGTAACAAATATGGTGACTATTAACCCAACAATACCAATGATCACTTTAAACATCAGTGGTCTCAATCACCAATTAAAAGACAGAGATTGTCAGAGTGGATGAAAAACAAGACCCAACTATACGCTGTCTACAAGAAATCTAATATAAATACTAAGATACTTATATTGATAGATTAAAAGTAAAGGTATGCAGAAAGATATACCATGCTAACACTAACTAAAAGAAAGTGAGGGTAGCAATATTAATATCAGACAGAGCAGATTTCAGAGCAAGGAAAGTTATCAAGGATAAGGAGAGGCATTACATAATAATAAAGGGATCAGCACTCGAAGAAGATATAATAATCCTTAATGTGTATGCATTTAATAGCATAGTGTCAAAACATGTGAGGCAAAAACTAATAGAACTGCAAGGAGAAAAAGATGACTCCACTATTACAGTTGGAATGTTCCACACTCCTTTATCAGAAATGGACAGATCTAGCTGACAGAAAATAAGTAAGGACATAGTTGATCTCAACAGCACCATCAATCAACTGGTTATAATTTACACCTATTGACTACTTCAACCAACTAAAGAAGATTACACATTTTTGTCAAGTCACATGGAACAATCACCAAGGTAGATTGCATTCTGGGTCAAAAACACACCTTAACAAATTAAAAAAGAATAGAAATCATACAATGTCTGCTCTCAGACCACAGTGGAATTAAACTAGAAAATTAATAACAGAAAAATACCTGGAAAATTCCAAAATACTTAGAGATTAAACAGCACATTTCTAAATGGGTCAAAAAAGAAATTGCAAGAGAAATTTTAAAATATTTTGAACAAAATGAAAATATCAATAAAAATGAAAATACAGCATATCATTTGTGGGATGCAGAGGGAGCACTGCTTAGAGGAAAATTTACAGAATTGACTGCCTGTATTAGAAGGAAAGAATAATCTAAAATCAATAATCTAAGCTTCCACCATAGGAAACTAGAAAAAGAAGAGCAAATTAAACCAAAATAAGCAGAGCAAAAGAAATAATAAAAATCAGAACAGAAAACAATGAATTTGAAAATAAGAGCACAATAAAGAAAATCAATGAAACCAAAAGCTGATCTTTGAAAAAGTCAATGAAATAAGCCTCTAGCCATACTAAAAACTACGAATAATACAGAAATGATACAAATTACTAATGCCAAAAATGAAAGAGGGAACATCACTATGGATCTCACAGACATTAAAAGGACAATAAAATTATACTGAACAGCTGTATGCTCGCAAATTTGATAACCTAGATGAAATGGACTTTTTGAAAGACACAATCTGCAAAAAGTCACACAAGAAGAAATAAAAAATCTGAATAGGCACTTTATTAATATTAATAACCTTCCAAATCAGAAAGCACCAGACAGGTGAGTTACTTGGTGAATTCTACCAAAGATTTAAGGAAAAAACAATGTTAATTCTCTATAATATCTTCCAGAAAATAGAAACAGAAAGACTACTTTTAACTCATTCTGAGGCCAGCATTACCTTAATACTAGAATCAGACAAAGACATTACAAGAAAACTACAGACCAATATTTCTCATGAACACAGATGCAAAAATCTTCAACAAAATATTAGGAAATCAAATCCAATAAATGTAGAAATAGAATTATACTCCAAGACCAGGTGGAAATTATCCCAAATATGCAAGGTTGTTTCAACATTTGAAAATCAGTTAATATAATCCATGATATCAACAGTCTAAAGAGTAAAAATCACATGATTATATCAGTAGATGTATTGGGTTGGCCAAAAGTTTTGTTCATTTTTTTCCATAAGATGGCTTTAGTAGCACTTAGCTGTCTTTAACGTCATTCGAAACACTTTTGTTAGATTGTATGTGACAGCTGTCATATCAGTGTGCATTTAAAAAAAAACGTCAAAATTGGTGAGTTTTTGTGTAGCCATTTTAATACTGAAGATGGAAGAAAAAAAGCAACATTTCTGGCATATTATGCTTTATTATTTCAAGAAAGATAAAAAAGCAACTGAAATGCAAAAAAGATTTGTGCAGTTTATGGAGAAGGTGCTGTGACTGACTGAACATGTCAAAAGTGGTTTGGGAAGTTTCATGCTGGAGATTTGCTGGATGATGCTCCACAGTCAGGTAGACCAGTTGAAGTTGATAGCAATCAAATCGAGACATTAATTGAGAACAATCAACATTATACTATGTTAGAGATAGCTGACATACTCAATATATCCAAATCAAACATTGAAAATCTTTTGCATCAGCTTATGTGAATTGCTTTGATGTTTGAGTTCCACATAAGTTAAGCAAAAAAAACCTTCTTGACAATATTTCTGCATGCGATTCTCTACTTAAATGTAAAGAAAATGTTTGTTTTTAAAACAAATTGTGACAGGCGATGAAAAGTGGATACTGTACGTAACGTGGGACAGAAGGGATTCTGGGGCAAGCGAAATGAACCACCACCAACAACACCAAAGGCCAGTCTTCATCCAGAGAAGGTGGTGTTGTGTATATGGTGGGATTGGAAGGGAGTCCTCTATTATGAGCTCCTTCCAGAAAACCAAACAATTAATTCCAACAAGTACTGCTCCCAAATAGACTAACTGAAAGCAGCACTCGACAAAAGTGTCCAGAGTTAGTCAACAGAAAATGCATAATCTTCCATCAGGATAATGCAAGACCACATGTTTTTGATGACCAGGCAAAAACTGTTACAGCTTGTCTGGGAAGTTCTGATTCATCTGCCATATTCACTAGACATTGTACTTTCAGGTTTCCACCTGAAGGTCTTTTTTTATAAAGACCTAAAGGTCTTTATAAAATTTTCTTAATGGAAAAAAATTCAATTCCCTGGAAGACTGTAAAAGGCACGTGGAATAGTTCTTTGCTCAAAAAGATAAAAAGTTTTGGGAAGATGGAATTATGAAGTTGCCTGAAAACTGGCAGAAGGTAGTGGAACAAAAGGGTGAATTCATTGTTCAATATAATTCTTGGTGAAAATGAAAAATGTGTCTTTTATTTTTCCTTAAAAACTGAAGATAGGGCTTCCCTGGTGGCACAGTGGTTAAGAATCCACCTGCCAGTGCAGGGGATATCGGTTCGAGCCCCGGTCTGGGAAAATCCCACATGCTGCGGAGCAACAAAGCCCTTGCACCACAACTACTGAGTCTGTGCTCTAGAGCCAGCGAGCCACAACTACTGAAGCCAGCGTGCATAAAGTCTGTGCTCCATGACAAGAGAAGCCACCACAATGAGAAGCACATGCACTGCAACAAAGAGTAGTTCCCATTTGTCACAACTAGAGAAAGCCCATGCAAAGCAACGCAGACACAATGCAGCCAAAAATAAATAAATAAAATAAATAAATTTAAAAATATAACCAAAAAAGTGAAGGCACTTTTGGCCAACGCAATAGAAAAAGCATTTGGCTAAATCCAACACCTATTCATGATAAAAATTCTCAGCAGACTAGGAATAAAGAGGAACTTCCTCAATTTGTTAAACAACATCTACAAAAAACGTACATGTAACATCTTACTTAATGGTGATAAACTCAAAGCTTTCCTATAAATACTAGGAACAAGGCAAGAATGAGTCTTCTCACCACTGATTTTGAACAACATAATAAAAGTTTAATTAATGCAATAAGACAAGAAAAGTAAATAAAGGGTATATGTGTTGGGAAGGAAGAAATAACACTGTCTTTGTTCACAGATGACATAACCATCTATGTAGAAAATCTGTAAGAATAGACAAACTCTCAGAAATAATCAGCAGTTACAGAAGGTTGCAGAATATAGGGTTAATATACAAAAGTCAATTGCCTTTTTTACATGTCATGAATGAACATGTGGAATTTGTAATTGTAAAAAGCACACTACCATTTACATTAGTAAGCAAAAAAAAAAAAAAAAAAAAAAAAAAAAAAAGAAGGAAAATACTTCTGTATAAACCTAACAAAATATATACAAGATCTACATAAGGGAAATTATAGAACTCCGATGAAAGATATTACACAAGAACTAAATTAATGGAAAGTTATCCCATGTTCATTGATGGGAAGACTGGATATTAAGATGTCAGTTTCCCCAACTTGATTTATAGGTTCAACACTATCCTTATTAAAATCCCAGCAAATTATTTTGTGGATATTAACAAACTGACTCTAAATTTATATGGAGAGGCAAAAGACCCAGAAAAGTGAACACAGTATTAAAGGAGAAGAACAAAGTTGGAGGACTGACACTACCGGATTTCAAGATTTACTATAAAGTTACAGTAATTAAGACAGTGTGGTGTTGGGGAAAGCAGAGATAAACAGATCAATGGAACTGAAGAGAGAGCTGAGAAATAGAGCGCCATAAATATAGTCAACTGATGTTTGTGATTGTGTTTTATTTATTAAAAAAATTATTTTATATTAGAGTAGAGTTGATTAACAATGTTGTGATAGTTTCAGTGAAGAGAGAGAAAGAGAAATATCATATGATATCGCTTATATGTGGAATCTAAAAAAAACTGATACAAATGAACTTATTTATAGTCAACTGATCTTTGACAAAGGAACAAAGATAATCTTTTCAGCAAATGGTGCCAGAACAACTGAACATCCACATGCAAAAGAATGAATCCAGACACAGACTTTACACTCTTCACAAAAATTAACTCAAAATGGTTTATAAACCTAAATGTATAACTCAAAAATATAAAACTCCTAGAAGATAGCACAGGAGAAAACCTAGATGAACTTGGTTATATATGGCAATGACTTTTCAGATACAACACTGAAGGCAATATTAGTGAAAGAAAGAATTGATAAGCTGGACTTCATTATAATTAAAAACTTTTGCCCTGTGAAAGATGACGTGAAGAGAATGAAAATACAAGTCACAGACTGGGAGAAAATGGGAGAGTAGCATTGACATATATACACTACCAAGTGTAAAATAGATAGCTAGTGGGAAGCAGCTGCATAGCACAGGGAGATCATCTTGGTGCTTTGTAGCTACCTAGAGGGGTGGGATTGGAAGGGTGGGAGGGAGATGCAAGAGGGAGAGGATATAGGGATATATGTATACATATAGCTAACTCATTTCATTATACAGCAGAAACTAACACAACATTGTAAAGCAATTATACTCCAATAAAGATGTTAAAATATATTTGCAAAAGACAAATCTGATAAAGGACTGTTACCTAAAATATACAAAGAACTTTTAAAATTCAACAATAAGAAAATGAAGAACCATTTTTAAAAATGGGCAAAAGACACTTCACTGAAGAAGATATAGAGATGGCAAATAAGCACATGAAAAGATGTGCAACAACAGATGTCATTAGGGAATTGCAAATAAATTTTAAAATGAGCTGTTTATGTATGTTGGATACTAATCCCTTATCAGTCATATCATTTGCAAATGTTTTCTCCCATTCAGTAGGTCATCTTTTTGTTTCATCGATGATTTCCTTTGTTGTGCAAAACTTTTAAGTTTAATTAGGTCCAGTTTGTTTACTTTTGCTTTTATTTCCTTTACTTTAGGAAACAGATCCATAAACTATTGCTTTGATTTATGTCAAAGAGTGTTCTGCCTATGTTTTTCTCTAGGACTCTTATAGTATCTGGTCTTACATTTAGGTCTTCAATCCATTTTGAGTTCATTTTTGTGTTTGGGGTTAGAGAATGTTCTAATTTCATTCTCTTCCATGTAGCTATCCAGTTTTCCAGCATCACTTACTGAAGAGACTGTCTTTTCTCCATTGTATAATCTTGCCTCCTTTGATTAATTGACCATAAGTGCATAGGTTTATTTCTGAGCTCTCTAGCCTGTTCCACTGATCTATTTGTTTTTGTGCCATTGCCATATTGTTTTGATTACTGTAGCTTTGTAGTACAGTCTGAAGTCAGGGAGCATGATTCATCCAGCTCAGTTCTTCTTTCTCAAGATTGTTTCAGCTATTTAGGGTCTTTTGTGTTTCCATACAAATTTTTAAATTATTTGCTTTAATTCTGTGAGAAATGACCATGGTATTTTGATATGGATTGCATTGAATCTGTAGATTGCCTTGGGTAGTATGGGCATTTGAACAATATTGATTCTTCCAATCCAAGAACATGGTATATCTTTCCATCCGTTTGTGTCTTCTTCAATTTCTTTCATCAGTGTCTTATGGTTTTCTGAGTACAGGTCTCTTGCCTCATTTGGTAGGTTTATTCCTAGGTATTTTATTCTTTTTGATGTGATGGTAAATGGGATTGTTTCCTTAATTTCTCTTTCTGCTAGTTTGTTGTTAGTGTATAGAAATACAACAGATTTACAACTCAACATCAAAAAGCAAATGACTCAGTTAAAAAATGGGCAGAAAAACTGAATAGACATTTTTCTAAAGAGGAGATGCAGATGGCCAATAGGCACATGGAAAGATGCTCAACATTGCTAACCATCAGGGAAATGCAAATCAAAACTACAATGAGACATCATCTTACACCTGTCAGAATGTCTGTCATCAAAAAGAATATAAATAACAAATGTCGGAGAAAAGGGAACTCTCGTTCACTGTTGGTGGGAATGTAAATTGGTGCAGCCACTGTGGAAATCAGTATAGAGGTTTCTTAAAAAACTAAAAATAGAACCACCATATGACCCAGCAATTCCACTCCTGGGTATATATCCAAAAAAGCCAAAAACACTAATTCTAAAAGACACATGCACCCCAATGTTCAGAGCAGCACTATTCACAATAGCCAAGATATGGAAGCAACCTAAATGTCCAACAACAGATGAATGGATAAAGAAGGTGTGGTACAAATATACAATAGAATATTACTCAGCCATAAAAAAGAATGGAATTTTGTTACTTGCAGCAACATGAATGGACTTGGAGGGCACTATACTAAGTGAAATAAGTCAGACAGAGAGAGACTAATACTGTGTGATATCACTTATATGTGGAATCTAAAAAATACAACAAACTAGTGAATATAATGAAAAAGAAGCAGACTCACAGATATAGAGAGCAAACCAGTGGTTACCAGTGGGGAGAAGGAAGAGGGGAGGGGAAATATAGGGTAGGGAAGTAAGAGGTACAAACTATTAAGTATAAAATAAGGTACAAGGATATATTACACAACACTAGGAAAAAAGGCAATATTTTATATATAATTATAAATGGAGTATAAGTATAATGGAGCATAATTATTATATATAATAATTATAAATGGAGTAAAATTATGAATCACCATATTGTACACCTGTAACCTGTAACTTACATAATATTGTACAGCAACTATACTTCAATAAAAAATGAAATACCACTAAGAGTTAGAATGGCCAAAATCTAAAACACTGACAACACCAGATGCTGACAAGCATACAGGACAGCAGGAGCCCTCGTTCATTGCTGGCAGGAGTTACAAATAGTGCAGCCACTTTGCAAGAAAATTTGACAGATTCTTACAAAACGAAACATATTCTTACCATACAATCCAGCAATCATGCACCTTTGTATTTGCCCAAATGAATCGAAAACTACGTCCACCCAAAAACCTGCACGTGGATTTTTGTAACAGCTTTATGAGTGGTTGCCAAAACTTGGAAGCCACCAAGATGCCCTTCAGTAGGTGAATGGATAAATAAACTGTAGTCAATCCAGACAATAATATTATTCAGCATCCAAAAGAAATGAGCTGTCAAGTCATGAAAAGACTTAACCTTAAATGCATATTTCTAAGAGAAAGAAGCCAGTGTGAAAAGGCTACATACTCTATGGTTCCAAGTATACAATATGCTGTAAAAGGAAAATGATGGAGACAGTAAAAAAAAAAAAAAAAAAAAAATCAGTGGTTGCCAGGAGTTAGGAGGAAGGGATGGTGCAAATTGTAAACTCTGGATGACAAAGGCATGTCAGTGTAGGTTCATCCATTGTAACAAATGCACCATTCTAGTGGGGATGCTGGTAGTATAGGGAGGCTTTGCTGGGACTGGTCATGTATAAGAACTTTCCGTACTTCCTGCTCAGTCTTGCTGTGAACCTGAAACTTCTCTAAAATAGAAAGGTCATTAATTTAAAAAAATGGAGTTGAGGACCCAATGCTGTCTACGTTGTGATACTACAAGGATAAACCTGTGTGTGTGTGTGTGTGTGTGTGTGTGTGTTTGTGCGCATGTGCGTGCGTGTGTTTGCTCTGGAAGGAACAGGAGCCAGTTCACATAGAATTTGCAGCTTTCTGTTGCCCTCAGTGGTTCAAGCACAAAGCACAGAGGATTTTCAGAATGGAATGGTTGGTTAGCTTAGCCTTTCCCTCAGAATCTGTTGTCTCTGCTAAGCTTTCTTTTTTTTTATTTGAAGAAAGAATTTAAGATTTGAAGTTTGAAATGGAGCTCTTTGGCTTGAATATGAAGGGGACAAAAGATAGATAGGGGTGTGCTTGCGATTTGCAAGTCCTTCAGGCATCATCCCAGCGCATCAGGCACCTGAGGCTGGCAGCCATCCACAGGAACGTTTTGGGGCCCTCCAATTGGGTGTCAAATCTGAAAAAGTTGGTGAAGGTCACATCTGAAGATGCATCACCATGACTGCTAGCTATGCATGGCTCATGTTTGAAGATACGCTGGTGTAGCTCCTGACAGGTAGATGGCAGAGCTGCCCTGGCCAGGTTAGTGATGAGGGAACCAGGTCTCCAGGTGTGGGGGGGAGGTGTGTGTTCTTTGTGTCCAAAATCGTCACCATGGAATAGGCTTCCCACATGAAAAACAGTGTGCAATGCTGCTGCCCATCACTGTGTGTTTACACTTAGCTTCATGAATATTTAGTGCAAACTTATACTGGCAAATTGTGTACAGAAATTAACATTTACCTGGAAAACAGTATGGCGGTTCTTTAAAAAACTAAAAATGGAGTTACCGTATGATTCAGCAATCCCACTCCTGGGCATATATCTGGAAAGATGAAAACTCTAATTTGAAAAGATACGTGCACCCCCATGTTCATAGCAGCACTATTTACAATAGAAAAGACATGGAAATAACTCAAGCACCCATCAACAGATGATTTGTTTGAGAAGATGTGGTGTATATATATATATATATATATATATATATATATATATATATATATATAAAATGGAATATTACTCAGCCATAAAAAATGAAATAATGCCATTTGCAGCAACATGGATGGACCTAGAGATGATCATACTAAGTGAAGTAAGTCAGACAGAGAAAGACAGATATTATATGATATTATTTATATGTGGAATCTAAAAAAGAGTACAAATGAATTTATATACAAAAGAGAAATAGACATACATAGAAAACAAACATAGTTACCAAGGGGAAGTGGGGGAGGGATAAATATGGGATTAACAGATGCACATTACCATATATAAAACAAATAACAGGGCTTCCCTGGTGGTGCAGTGGTTGAGAGTCCGCCTGCCAATGCAGAGGACACTGGTTCATGCTCCGGTCCGGGAAGATCCCACATGCCGTGGAGTAGCTGGGCCTGTGAGCCATGGCCGCTGAGCCTGCGCGTCCGGAGCCTATGCTCCGCAACGGGACAGGCCACAGCAGTGACAGGCCCGCGTACCGGAAAAAAACAAAACAAAACAAAACAAACAAACAACAAGGATTTACTGTATAGCACATGGAACTATATTCAATACCTTGTAACAAACTATAATGGAAAAGAATATAAAAAAGAATATAGATATATACATATAAATATAGAACTGAATCACTTTACTGTACACCTAAAACTAACACAATATTGTAAACCAACTATACTTCAATAAAAAATCAATTGAAGATAAAATAAGGGATAATTTTAGATTCTCAAAAAAATTTTATCTGGACATTTATTTGCTACATCTGACAATTTTACCTTGGAACCATCCTAACT
Organism: Tursiops truncatus; assembly: GCF_011762595.2. Lineage (NCBI taxonomy): Eukaryota > Metazoa > Chordata > Mammalia > Artiodactyla > Delphinidae > Tursiops > Tursiops truncatus. The sequence continues at coordinate 3,293,443 of NC_047042.1, forward strand.
CTGTTTCTCTGGGAACCCTGTAGGCTGTTTCCGTGATTCTTAAAGTTTAGACTTCTAGGAATAGTGGATCCTGTGAATTCTCTCTACAATTTTGTTGGGTGCTGCCCTATTTGTGGCAACTAAGTAAGGGCCACCTTCTGCAGCAGCCAGGCAGTGACCTCAGTGGACTGATCAAGCAAGAGGCAGAAGTATGCCTTTCCATGAATGTGTGTTTGCAGTATAAATGTACTTCTTTGTTATTCAGTGAGGCCAAGTATAAACCCAAAGTGATCCACATAGCCATTCAGACACCCATACAAGAGAAAGATTTTGATTAAACAATCACATGGTCCTTTGATCTTCAGTGGGCAGGCAGCATGTAAGAAGGTCCTGGTCCCCGCCCAGGACCAGGAGGGGGTGACTGTCCTGGAGGGGGAAGGTGAGTGCTTAGGCAGTTCTGAGCTTCATCCCGAGGGCAGTGGTACCCGGTGGCCACAACAGATGATCCTGTCCCATCAGCGTGTGACCACACTGAACATATGTTCACCTCCGGGCCCCCCAACCTCCCTTGAGTTTCAAACCCTTAGTTTCTTGCAGCTCTATCTCCTTGCTCTGCCCTCACCTGCACCCTCTCCCGCGACTTGTGTGCAGAGGCTTCGCATGGCATGTTTGATTTTCATCTTTCTGGTGAGATATTTACAATTGCAGTCCTGCCGCTCTGCCTCCCTGGACTGAGCTAGTGCTAACTGCACCCGTGATGCTGGCAGAAGTTTCTAGTCTATTTCTTGACATTTTCTATCGGTGTCATGAACAAAGCTTTTGACTATAATGGAGATGTCTGTCCAGATAGCATCTTCTAATCCTCAGCTAACTACTGCAGGACACCAGAATGAAGGTCTCTGTTCAACGGACTTCACTTCTCTCTTGCTGCCTACGTTGCACCCCCATCTTACCTTTATCCAGGTACGAGAAATATCCCAGAGCCTCAGAAGGGGCAGGATCCAGGATTCGTTTCCCCTAAACTCACAATCCTTCCTGATTCAATATTTTCAAATCATCTTGATCTAAAGAAATTGAGAAAAATTACCAATTGTCTTCTCATAGTTACAGGAGGAAGTGGATATTTTCATATAGAAAGTCTTCAAATGCCTTTTCTCTTTTACCAGCTAAAAGTTTGTGAACATTTCCAGCTGTAAAATATACCAAATGACAAAGAAAGGCTGTGGTCCATACATAGGTGACAATCTATTATTTCTATTATTTGTTCCAACTGTGAGTTAATGCAGGCAAGAAGAGGCAAATGCAGGGATCCTGGCACACATTGATTTTATGTGATGATGTGACATTGTCTTCTGAAGAGATGACCAGCTGTTTCAGATTATTTTGTGAATTACAGTAATTTTGGTAATTAGGGGAAAAATATTCTGGTGTTCTTTTTTCTTGGCAAAACCTCTAAACGTCTGACACTCTGTGACCTCAGAGGAAAGCTCTTTTCTCCCATCTGCAGAGAACCCAGAGGGGGATTAACTAAGCCCAATAAATGCAGTCATTTCTAAAACAGCTACTAGCACTTCTCAATATGGATACTGTTAAAAGGAGGGTACAATTTTCCATCCTGTTTCTCCACCAAAATGAGAGAGTGTGGTGGAGGATGTGTTCTCCTAGGGGCCCAGGAGATAGAAAGGGTGGGCTTGCTGTTGGATCCATTTCCAGTCCTAGACTTGAGATCCGTCTGGGAGGTTTCCTACTAGCAGCCAATCCCATATGTGGAGAGAGAATGCTGACGTCAGCTGTCGTTGCAAAGGGCTCTGTCAACATCTGGGCTCTTTTATTCTCATCTCATCACTGAGTCTCAAGCAGCTCTTCTTCCAAACAACGGGATTCAGCTTGCTCCAGGTCTGCATTCCTTGGTTCACTGCTTCTAGTAACCTTGGATGAGCTGTTTAACTTCCTAGAGACACATTTTGCTCATCTGTGCAATAGAGGTGAAGGCTCCACCTACTTCACACACTAAGACATGCACATGCTTGGTGGAGTTTAAAACACAGGCTCCACAGTAGCTGTGGGAAGTTCTGACCGCTGAAGTCCAGTGCCAGCATTAGAAGTAATTGCCCTTCAACTGCAGCTCTCTCTTCTCCTTGATGATAGGCAGATAATATATACAGCTCTAGTGATGAGAAAAACATGAATTATTTGTATGCCAGAGGAGGCTGCAGCTATGCATTTCTAAGCCAGGTTTCTCAAAATAAATTGAAGCTAATGGATAAGAATCTTGTCGCTATATCTCAATTTAAATTCAGTCATCAAGGGCCTAATTTCTAAAAGTTTATTTGCATCTTTCCAATAGCATGCTATTTGGAAAGGCAGGAGACTGGAGCGAATCGATTCCTATGAGGTAAAACCTCCTACTTTGGAATTTTAGGTAAACCCATGCATTATCCCAACGGCTGACCATTCCCCAAGTGCTGAGGGCTCAGCAAGTCCAAAACAATTACCCCAGGGGCTTTGATTTATTGTTTCTTTTTTTGTTTCTTGTAACAGTCATAAGCTCATGTATTCTGAACGACACTTGATAGCAATTCTAGCTTGGTCATTCAGCGTATTTACAGTGCCTTGCATCCTGGAAACTGCAGTGGCCACTCTGTTGCCAGACACATTTGTGTCCATTTGACTTTATTTTGGACCACATGCTTGCCAGAGAAAAATATGAGTCATATTGGTGGGGTGATGACTACAGAGCCGTCTGCAAAGAAACCTCTTACATATATTGAAATTGATTGCATTGTTTTTGAGTGCGATTGAGAGTTATGAAGAATAACTTAAAAATATTTGTTTTAAAAAGTCATTTTGTAAAACAGAAACTACCTCAGTTTCAGTGAATTGGTATCTCCAGGTCGTTCAGCTAAATTCTCTGGCCTAGAATGAATACAATAAATAATCATTCTAACTTTTTTCAAAGTACTTGACATGCATTATACGTAACTTTCGTAAGACTTCTGTAGAAAATATCATTCCCATTTTATAGGTGGGTAAACTGAGACCGGTATGTCTTAGGTCAAATACCCAGAGTTAAAATTAGTTTATCTTGGGCTTCCCTGGTGGTGCAGTGGTTAGGAGTCCGCCTGCCGATGCAGGGGACACGGGTTCGTGCCCAGGTCCGGGAGGATCCCACATGCTGCGGAGCGGCTGGGCCCATGAGCCATGGCCGCTGAGCCTGCGCGTCCGGAGCCTGTGCTCTGCAACGGGAGAGGCCACAACAGTGAGAGGCCCGTGTACCGCAAAAAAAAAAAAAAGAAAAAAAAAATTAGTTCATCTTTCAGAAAGAGTTCAAATCAAGGGCTGTCCAAACTCAAAGTTGTATACCAGCCCCAGAACCATTCAGCATCTCTGCTTAGTAGCCTGCTCTGTTCCAGGTCTTAGGCAATGTACTGAAGATAGACAGCTGGACAACTCTTGACCTTATAATGCCCAGAAGCAGCAGAGTGAAGCTATGAACTTCTCAAGACCAGTCTAGAAGAGCTAAAATTGCACAACAGTTTATAGACCTGAATCCCCCATCCCATTATTTTACATCCTAGTTCCAGTTCAGCGAGTCTCCCATTACTCTGATAGCACTCAGCCTGTCATGAGTGGCTGGCCACTTTTATGAGAAATGGGAAGTCTATGACTAAAATACGACCCTGCATTCACTGGAAATTTATACGTCCTCAGGAATCTCAGTGGGTTACCTTGTGGTTCCTTGACATCTTACAGTAGGTAAGACATAGCAGCTGCCCATTAACACTGGGGCTGTCTGCAGTGTCTGGGTTTCCTATAAGTCTTCCTTTGAAGGCTATTGATTAGGTGAGATTTCTAATCAGTAGTACACGTTAGACTCACTTGAGGAGATCTCTGTGGAGACACATCCACAACGAGTCTTTGTGAATATCCAACATGTTTTCAAGATGACATCAATCTTAAGCATCCACTGAAGACTCATTAGAGCCCAATCACAAGCAGAATATGGGAAGAGCATGCAACATATTCAGAAGCAAAATTACAAGAGCCAGGAGACCCAAAGGCAAGAGTATAGTTCAACAAGGGATGACTGAAGACTCTCTCCTTTAAGTCAACTGCCTAGAACAGCTTCTCTTGATTGCATTTGAGTCTCTCACTTCAGAATTTCCTGGTGTTTCTCACTACCCTGCACTCTACTGGCAGGAGTCTGAGTAGATCCCAGGCTTATTGGAAGATGCCAGTCTTGAATCCGGGGTTCAGAAAAGTCTAACCCATTTCCAGATCTAAGCCTCAGTGACTACTAATGGTGCCTCGCTCTAAATAAAAAGGACTATTGCTTATTGTCAAGATGAGAACCCACTCTTGATACATTGTTATCCAAGGTCAGGTTGACCTAAACAGTAATGTAATGAGTGATTCCGCAAGGAATGACAAACAATTCATTAGGTCACTGAGGATCAAAGCAAGTTGCATAAGAAAAATTTGTTTTGATTCTTAATTTTCTCATTTACCGTGCTGAAGGGCATTTTTAAAAGACCAAATTTCCCCCTACGTCTGAGTCAGAAACTGACGTTTTAACATACTTCTCATGTGGTGCCAGCAAAATGCAGCCAAACGACTGAGGCTCAGGGGACTGAGGTGTCCCCTCTGTTTCTTTTATCCATCAGAGGTCGATTTCAGCCCATTCCCTCATTTGTGAAGCATCTGGGTTTTCTGGTCAATGGCAGTTTTTCTGTCCCCTGGCCAATGGCAATTTTTCTGTCCCCTGCTTTATTTAATCCTCCACCAAGGTGCCAGGTACATCAGAATAAAACTCAGATCAAATCTTGATTTTAAAATCTTCACTATCTCTTTTTTGTTTGTTTGTTATAAAGCAGAAACGAACACATCATTGTAAAGCAATTATATGCCAATAAAGACACTATCTCACTTCTGCTTAAGGAGTAAATTCCTTAGGAGGGCATAGAAGCCCCTCAAAGACACAGTCCAGACTTACTTTTCCCACCTCATCTTGCTCTGCTACTCATCACATGTTTTATCCTCCACAGTGTTCTCAGAATTCATCATTTGTGCAGATCACTTGCATATGCTTTTTGTGAAATGACCTTCCCTTCCATCTTCACTAGGCAACAGTTTGAATGTTATCTTAGTCAGCTCAAGCTGCTATAACGGAGTACCGTAGACTGGGTGGCTTAAATGGCAGAAATTCATTTCTCACAGGTCTGAAGGCTGGGAAGTCCAGATCAGGGATCAGCAGATTCAGGGTCTGGTGAGGGACTACTTCCTGGCTTGTAGATGGTGGCCTTCTTGCTGTGTATTTACACTGCCTTTCCTCAGTGTATGCCCATGGGGAGAGGGGAGGGAGGGTGGGAGAGAGGGAGAGAAGAAGAAGGAGAAGAAGAAGAAGAAGAAGAAGAAGAAGGAGGAGGAGGAGGAGGAGGAGGAGGAGGAGGAGGGGGAGGAGGAGGAGGAGGAGGAGGAGGAGGGGGAGGAGGAGGAGGAGGGGGAGGAGGAAAAAGGAGAAAGAGAGAGAGAGGAGAAGAGGGGAGGGGAGGGAAAGGAAGGGAAGGGAAGAGAGGAGAGGAGAGGAGAGGAGAAGAGAAGAGAAGAGAAGAGAAAGAAGAGAAGAGAAGAGAAGAAGGAGGGAGGGGAGGGGAAGGGAAAGGAGGAGAGAGAGAAAATATTCCTCTTCTTATAAGGGCACCAATCCCATCATGAAGGTCTGACCCTCATGACCTCATCTAACCCTAATCTCTTCTCAAAGGCCCATCTCCAAATACCATCATCTTGAGTGTTAGGACTTCAGTTATGAATTTTGAGTGGACACAAACATTCAGCTCATAACACTCTCATCTCCTTTGTAAGACATTTTCTAATGACTTCCCTCCATGAGATGGAGTTATTTACATATCTTTCTGTCCACTTTACTACATCACAGCCTCGTAAGGCACATCCTAATTCTTACCTAAGTGCTTGAAATTCAGTGGACACTTAAAAATTTTTTTTTTAACTAATGGAGACTGGAGGAAAGGGGTTAGATGAACATGACTGACTGTGACTCATCTTAACTTCCTCAATCCTGCTCTCTAGATTCGAACAATCGCTGAAGGGCAGGTCAGTTCCAGGAAAGGGCCTTTCCCTGTTTTGTATTCTTCCAAGTCTTTGATTCTGTAGGAATTGCTGGGGTAGCAGAAACTGTACAAGTTTCTTCTGACACTTGCATATTTGTCTAGGACAGATTCCTCCATTTGAGGCAACCCCTTCTCCTAAGATGGCCAAGTAACCAGACTGAGTCTCCACTACAGGCTCCTCCCTGAAGTGACTGAGAATTGGAAGCACATGCATTCACATAATTTAACTCTCAGGACTGAGCACCATGACCACCACATGTGACCACGGAACTTAACAATTTGCACCAGGAAATTCTTGGGAATGTTGGAAAGATAAGGTTGTAAGCCAATCAATAATTCAGATTGCCTTGAGAATTTCCTGTAAACCAATTCTTACGCGAAAAGAACTTGCTCATCTGGGCAAAAAGCTATTCTCTCAAGACTATTCAGCAAGCAGTTTACTTATCACCTAATAGTTTACTTATCAAGATGGGCTGAAGATCCTCCCTCCCCATGTTCACCAATCCTAGCATATAACAATCCATGTATTTACATAAAGGCTACGTGGATATTAATTGTATTATTCTTTCTACTTTTATGTATGTTTGGAAATGTTCAAAATAAAAGTTTGGAAAAAAGTGAAAAAAAAAATCCTAAAGCATGAACCACATCCCTTTACAGTTAATTCCTCACTTTGAAAGACCTACCCCAAACCCTGTAAGTATCCTCTCCTGATCACTTCCTTCTCAGATACCTTTAAGTTCTGGAAAAGTGGTATCCTCCCTCACCTTAAGGGAGCTAATAAACTTTCCTTTGCTTGATGAATGAATACTAATTCTGGTGGATTTTTTGGGGAGTCAGCGTGCACATGGTTTTGACAAAGCCAGCATTATAGAGAATAAAAATTGTGTTCAAAATACTGGAGTCTGAAGCTCTAACCTCGGCTGTGCTTCTGCCTATGACCCTGGGTAAGTCATTTGCTCTTTTAACCTCAATTTCATTGTATGACTAATGAGAGAGGTTGAAATAAACTACTTTTGCCCTCCAACTGTCCATATGTACTTATGCCTGTGTTGACCTTCTTTTGTTCCCAATTTTTTTTTTTCTGGAGAGTAAAAGTAATAACAAATATAGAAAGACAAAACTTATTTGTTGGGGCTTCCCTGATGGCATAGTGGTTGAGAATCTGCCTGCCAATGCAGGGGGACACAGGTTCGAGCCCTGGTCTGGGAAGATCCCACATGCCACGGAGCAACTAGGCCCGTGAGCCACAACTACTGTGCCTGCGCGTCTGGAGCCTGTGCTCCACAACAAGAGAGGCTGCGACAGTGAGAGGCCCGCGCACCTCGATGAAGAGTGGCTCCCGCTCGCCGCAACTAGAGAAAGCCCTCGCACAGAAATGAAGACCCAACACAGCCCAAAATAAATAAATAAATTTTAAAAACCCAAAAAACAAAAAAAACTTATTTGTTAGTAGTTACTAATTTCATTTATACTGGATACTGTGCAGTAAAATGCTCCTAACACTCCTTGACATTTTTTGTGAATGAGGAAGTTCATTTAAATGACATTTCCAAGTAAATGAATACAGCTCACCCTACTTCAAACATCTTTAAAAGTATTAGCCATTTAAAATCATAACCGTTCTAATTCTTTCATAAACTATTTCCAAAGAACCAATTCCATGCCGCCCACTGTGGAGCGTATTGACAGTGTTTTGGTGTACTGTGATGTGGAGTGTTGGGTAATCCTAGGAGATGTTGCCTTCATGAAAGGAGACATTGAAATATTTCAGCTTTATTCATCATGATGAAATATCTGAAACATAAGAAATTTCCATGTAGAGGGATTCGTTAAATACATTTTGGCATATACAGAAGATGGGATCTATATGGTCAGTAGAAGCTGTGTGGTAGGAGAAAAAACACAGGAAATGTTCATTATATGGTAAGTACACACAGCAGGACCCCAAGTTAATTAAAACATAGATAATAATTACTGGAAAGTTAGGTAATATTAACTGTGGCTATCTCTGGAGGGGATTGAAAATCTTCTTCGTGTTTCTCTATACTTGGCAGTTTTTCAAAAATGACAATGTGTTACTTTTATAATAAGAAATAAGCAAAAATGTTAAAATGAAAGTTTTAGCTTGAAATTTGGTCAGTCAATTAAGAGATGTTTGAACAAGGCAGGGTTTCCCACCCAGATGCAACAAAAGTGAAGATGCCCTGGAAATGAGATTCTAGCCGTGGGCAGCAGGGGGAAGCTATGCCTTGAGCCAGGGCTGCTTAGTGACTGTGTCCGGTGCTCAGTGGAATTTTGGCTTAATTTTGGCTCTGGGGGTACATCCAGGAAGGCTGGAATTGAGAAACAGGAAGAGTCACAGAAAGTTTTAGTATGTTAGGAGAAGAAAACTTAAAGACAATTTGGTCAACCTGGTGATGGTGCTCAGCGACAAGAATGTTACTACTGCCTTCTGGGGGCAGAATGCTTCGGAGCAGCTCAGAGACCCTGTGCCCCTGGGAGTAGAGTCTGACAACCACTTTTATAATTGGTTGTTTTCTGAACATTTAAGATGTTGTACCATGTGTTCTCCATCTATCCTTCCTAAATCTCTGTCTCATTTTTCTCAATTAGAAGCATGGATTCCTCTTGGTGTTTTTGAGTCCAAAGCCTTTTTTGGAGTCTTCTGCACCTGCTTGTCCAACTTTATAAACTTACTCCTATGACGAAGACAAACTTAGAAAGAATTCCCAAGTCCCAGTCCAGCCGACATCTCACTTGGCCGGGTGTTTGCCGTGGGACCGTTCACTCACGTTTATCACATTTATCCACTTTCTCCATCACCACCTTGACCACTGCATGCCACATCTGCAGGACCAGAGAACACATTTCTGTCCTCTGAAAATGCCACATTTCCTTCCAAACCAACTATTGATAAATTGTCCTGAACTTCTGTTTGTGACACACTGTGAACATTCTAGAACAGATAAACTTAAGAAAATCAAAGTTTTGTGTGAAAATTATACATGTTTTTAGAATTCTGTTTATGGTCATTAAACTGAAATGACACTGCAGCTTGATTGCTCTTGAGAGCTTCCTGTGTGCTGAGTTCTGAGAACTTTGCGGACTGTCTCATGTAACCCCACAGGGGCTACAGGCAGGGGTTACAGTGCTCGCTGTTTTACGTGTGGTGAAGTGGAGGCATAGATAGGGAAGTAATTTACCAAAACTCACAGAGCTAGTAAATGGCTGAACAAGGATTTGAACCTAGGTTGTGAGCCATGCTCTGGAATTTTTTGTTATTCTCTTGCCAATAAAGAGACCAGTGGTGACATAAAATATATGCTCAATTAGAAGTCTGGAGTGTGACACCATTAACTTTCACTTGATAACCCTTGGTTACTAGAAACATTAGGACTCCCATCCACATTTAAAATAAAATATTTGTATGTGTCTCCAGGTTGTAGATAGAGTGCATATTAAGTGAGATACTTTTCTGTATTTATTCCTCTATTTAAATGCACAGGCCTCTGAACTTCCATAAATAAAAAAAAATGTTGGAAACTTCCTCCTCCTTTGTATTGGAAGGAAAATGCGTTGAGAAGTCTTTTAACTACCTGGATTGGCTCAGAATGTTTGACCCACATTTCTGCCCTAGTGACTGAGATTATGTAATTTCCTATTCAAGTACTTTATAAGTATTCTTCACCTAATCCTTAAAATCATTGTATAGAGTTTAATACTATTATTATCTCCATTTTAGAAATAAGGAAACTGAGTTACAGAAAGATTAAAAATCTTTACTAAGTACACAGATCAAGTAAGTAGTAGTTCCTGAACAGTGAGTGAACACATGGGTTTACCTGTTTCCTCCTAAAATTATACCGTCAATATGGTGAATTGATTTTTATTTATTTATTTTTATTTTCTTTCTTTCTTTTAATTTTAATTTTTAAAAATTTTTATTGGGGTATAGTTGATTTACAATGTTCTGTTAGTTTCAGGTGTACAGCAAAGTGAATCTGTTATATATACACATATATCCATTCTTTTTCTTTTTTAGATTCTTTTCCCATATAAGCCATTACAGAGTATTGAGTAGAGTTCTCTGTGCTATAAGTAGGTCCTTATTAGTTATTTATTTTATACATAGTAGTGGTAAACTGAGTTTTAAAAGGCACATGCCCACAAGGTCAAAGAGAATGGATGAGAAGATACTAGAAGTAACATAAAGCATTTATGTAAAGGATGAGAGGAAACAAGTTTAGCAAGACTGTAGACTTTGGACCCTGAGTTAGCAGTGGGTGAAGCCCAGCAAAAGTGAGTTCATTTTTACAATCCCAGGAGTTCAGGATTTGCAGAATATAAGCACTTGCAAAACTGAGGACTGGAGGTGGGGGTAAAATGACAATTTTTAATGTGTATAAAAGGCACTTAGACCTCCAGAATCCTTCTCCCACCTCAAGGAGCCTGGCAAATACCTCTCCCTAACCTTATAGAATATGGGACTTGGCTGCTCTGTAAAGGATAAATCAGAGGTCTGCTGTATAAAAAATAAAATAAAATAAAATTCAAAAAAAAAGAATAAATCATGGGGACTCTGGACAGGGTCCCCAGGTTCTGCTGAAGGCAGAGGTACTGCTCTGGAAACTGCAGGAGAAGGAGCCAAGTGAAAATCTGTAGGAAACAATGTGATATTCCCAGAATGTGAAAACCATCAATGCCTAGGGTTACAAAGAACCAAACTCTCTACCACTCCCATTTCCCTGTAGAGATTAAAGAACTCCTCTCCTGAAAAACTGATCAACCAATGAGAAAACCCTGCAGACACTGACACATGGAGGTCACCCACCAAAACGGTCAAGTCAGGTCTTCTTTGGTGAACCCACCAAAAGATAAATGCCATCCACAAAGAGGGCAGTTTGGATGAGATATTTACCCTCACCAATAAATATGAACAGCCAGTCAAGAAGATACAGATATTTGCAGAAAATCTCTAACTCGAAAGACATAAAAACAAGACAAATAGCAAACAAAAGACAATTTGGAATAAACAAAAAATATGTAGGAAATTGAAAAACTGAAAAAAATCTATAATATTCTCAGAGAGGAGAAAATATGACATCTCTGACATACAAACAGGAGGTTATTAAAAATTCAGAGAACAACAAAATATCTCCAGGAAATGAAAAACTGTATCAGAAATGAAAAATGAAGTAGAAGAGCTGGAAGATAGAGTCAAAGGTAGACTTTTGTCCCCAAAAGTAGAACTAAAACAGAAGAGGTAAGAATAACTGGAGCTTAAGTTCTGGAGGTCCAATATCCAAACAATAGATGTTCCAAAGAGAAAGTGGAGAGAAAATGGAAAGAACTCATTTTAAAGAAATGATTCAATGCACTTTCCAGACTGAAAGACATAGGTCTTCAGGTTGAATGCCCAGCAAAAGGGATGAAGATAGACCTGCACCAAGTCACAGGGTGGTGACAGTTCAGAGCACTGGAGAAAAGTGACTGTGGAAATTCCCAGACACACACATCCACATCCTCACTAGCCCACATACAGCTCACGTTCACAGATTCAGGTAGATGTGGGACCAGACTTCCCAACAATGTTTGGAAACTAGCAGAAGTATTTGTTGGAAACAGTGAGAAATGGCATATAAATTCTGAAGGAAATGTCTTCCAAATCAGAAATTTTAGAACCAGGTGTTCAGACAGGTGTGGGAGGAGATTAAAGATATATCCAGGCATATAAATCTCAAAAATGTTAGCTTTCATGTCTTCTCAGGAAGCTGGTGGAGATGTGTTCTACCACATTATTGAGGACATAAGCAGTAATGAGGGCAGCAGAGGCTCCAAGAAACACATGGGGACCCCTCACAGGGGAGGTGAAGGGAATCCTCAAAGTGACTGTGAGGGAGTCCCAGGGATGATGCACACAGAAGGATGCTTGGATACTGAGAAGGGACTAGTCCTCCTGTGTGAGAGTTGGGGGATACCTTAATGATGGACAAAGAAGACTAAGAAATTTCCTTTTCTCAAGTGAGAGAAAAGGAGAGAAAGAAGCAGAGGATTAGAGTAGAAGAAAGAGAGAGAATTACTCTTGGGAGACACAAGTTGTACCGGAAAAGACACATAATCATACTCTTACTCCATGGCTCAGCTGCGACTAATGACATATCCATTAAAAAGTAAACAGGTACTGGGATAACCACAATTTTTGCTATAACTACATTGGGGGACTAGTGGAAGGAGAGCTCTGTGAGGATTTATGGGGCAGAAAAATAGGGATTTAAATCCTCCTCTTCACAGTAGAATAATATTTAAAACAGAAGCATCAAAAATAACAGTATATGTTGGCCAAAAAGTTTGTTCAGGGTTTTCTGTAACATCTTACGGACAAACATTTGGCCAACCCAATACATTTAAAGAACTCTGAATTATAATTGTAACAACACCAAAAAATGTAAGTGATCGTCTTTGGACTTCAACAATAGGGGCAGGAGCCTGTTTGACATATAAATACATACACACCCACCCACACACTCCTTTGTTAAAAGTAAGTGATCCGAAAAAGATGAAAACTTTAATTCGAAAAGATACATGAACTCCAATGCTCATTGCAGCATTATTTACAATAGCCAAGATGAGGAAGCAACCTAAATGTCCACTGACAGATGAATGAATAAAGATATATACATACATACAATGGAAAATTACTCAGCCATAAAAAAGAATGAAATAATGCCATTTGCAGCGACATGGATGGACCTAGAGATTACCATACTGAGTGAAGTAAGTCAGACAGAGAAAGACAAATATCATATGATATCATTACATTTGGAATTTAAAATATGATACAAATGAACTTATTTACAAAACAGAAACAGACTCACAGACATAAAAAACAAACAAACAAAAAAAAACAACTTATGGTGACCAAAGGGGAAAGGGAGAGGGAGGGATATATTGGGAATTTGAGATTAACATATATACACTAATATGTATAAAGTAGATAAACAACAAGAACCTACTGTATAGCACAGGGAACTACACTCAATATTCTGTGATAACCTATAAGGGAAAAGAATCTGAAAAAGGATAGATACAGATATAGATGTATAACTGAATCACTTTGCTGTACACCTGAAATATTGTAAATCAACTATACTTCAGTTAAAGAAAAAAAATAGGTGAACGAACAGTCATAAAGGAGTGGCCAGTGTCTCTCACTACAGGCACCGTCCCTCTGCCCCCTTGTCATTGCCCTTGACCTTCCGATAGTGCCCTCTATGTTATTTACCCCCACCCTGTGTGATGACAAGGACCAGGCTAGGGAGGGGAGGGGACTAGTATCAAACTTCAAACTCATTCACCCTTTAAGTTATAACTATCCTCCCCAAATAGTAACTGATAGTTCCCATTTACTGGAACAGAAATTCTTGCAGATGCCAGAAGTGCATCCAGAATCACAGTGTTTACATCAGGGAAGCCTGTGACGGAGGCTTGTAGTGAGTCTCCTTCTCCTCAGGATCCCCACGTACAACATAAAACGTACCCTGTAGATGTCATGTTGTCCACCAGGCTCAGAGCTGTCTTCAGGAGAGGGGTGTGAGTCTTTGTTTATTTGGGGCCCAGGGATGGAGCAGCCAAACTCTGATGGTTATGAGGGCATCAGCCTATTTCAAATGCACCACACTGACCCCTTTTTCTGAAAGGAAACCAGGGTTCCTATGGGACTGTACTTTTCCTCCCCTGATCTTTTAATTCCTTCTGGCTCAGGATCTGTCATCTGGGAAGAGAGGTTTGATAAAGTTCCTTTAATTAAAAATTACCTTCCGGGCTCCTGCCCTGTCCTTGGATTTGGTTAATAGGAGTTTTCTATCAAACTAACATGCAAGGTCTTGCCATCCGTACTTCAAACCTGCTGGTGTGTTTGTGTTCTCGGTGAATTGTGAATACTTTGGAGACCTTCCCTCTTCTCGGTTTGTGATTCTCATTATTATTTTATGAACAAGATGAAAAGAAGGGGCTGTGCAGCAGAGCAGGCTAGGGGGCTGACTGTGAGGGGTGAGGACAAAGGAGGAGGGAGAGAGTGAGGAGATGACGCCCAAGGAGGATGAGGGAGCAGGAGGGAGAAGAGGGAGGAGGAGAAACAGGGAGGAGCAGGAGGAGAGACGTGGAAGCAAAAACAAAATACCCAGGAGAGAAAAAATTTCAGCTTAGGGAGGTAGGTCTAAATGAGGTGATGGTAGCTTCCAGATCCATGAAACCACTCTCCCTGTTACAGAATCTGTCATGTCTGAAATCTATCGCCACCCAAGGCAGCTGGTTTCATGCAGATCTCCATGATTTGAATACCCTGCTTAGCTCTGTGCTGAGATCCACTCTGTGGTTCCTGGCTCCCAGGCTATATGGTAAAGTCGGGCATCATCTCTCTCACTGACTTATGTCCTCATTCATTCTCAGCACCTTCCAGGGACAGGTCCTCTTGGGCTCCAGTTGGTGCCCTCTGACTGGGCTAAGGTACCAAAGGGTGAGAGACATGAAGAGGTAATAGTGGCAGCAAAAGAGTCTCTGCTCTGAAACTGAGCCACAGGTGAACATCATGCTCTGGGAAAACAGGTAGTGAAGCTGCATAGATCACTTCTATCCAGGTAAGAACAGTGGCAGGGGAGACCTGGGATTCTCTCCTGACAATTTCAACTCATTGTAAAAGCATTTTGTTTTTGCTGCCCTCATTTTTGTTACCAGGAAAGTATAAATATTCTAGATGTTCTTCCTATTTCTCTCTTTGTTTCATTTTCAAAATTTTATTATAAGGAAGTTTAAACATACAGAAAAGATGAAATTATTGTACAGCACACTCACACATCCAGTACTTATTTTCCTCAATTAGCATTTTACCCCACTGGCTTTGTCATAATCCATTTCTTTATTCATCCATCAATCTCCTTGTTTATTTGTTTTTCCTCCTCTCATCATATACAGGTCTGGCTGATATGTGCTTTTTTTCTCCTTAATTTACTAATAACTTATTTTGCTTTTATTAACAATCATGGTGCATTTCCCTCCTCCTGCACTGGAGAGTCTCCCTTTGATCATTGTTGCTGTCTTGCATTTGTCTTTCTTGAGAAAGAGAACAGAGCTGGAAGTATCATGCTCCCTGACTTCAGACTATACCATAAAGCTACAGTAATCAAACCAGCATGGTACTGGCACAAAAACAAACACATAGATCAATAAGAAAAGAATAGAGAGCCCAGAAATAAACTCAGACATCTATGGTCAGTTAATCTACTACAAAGGAGGCAAGAATGTACAATGGGGAAAAGACAGTCTCTTCAATAGTGGTGCTGGGAAAACTGGACAGCTACATGTAAAACGGTAAGATTAGAACATTTCCTTACACCATATACAAAAATAAACTCAAAGTTGACTAAAGCTGTAAATCTAAGACCTGAAACCATAAAGCTCCTAGAAGAGAACATAGGCAGAACACTCCTTGACATAAACTATAGAAATATGTTTTTGGATCTGTCCCCCAAAAAGAAACAAAAGCAAAAATAAGCAAATGTGCCCTAACTAAACTTAAAAGCTTTTGCACAGGGGCTTCCCTGGTGGTGCAGTGGTTAAGAATCCGCTGACAAATGCAGGGGACATGGGTTCGAGCCCTGGTCCGGGAAGATCCCACATGCTGCAGAGCAACTAAACCTGTGCGCCACAGCTACTGGGCCTGTGCTCTAGCGCCCATGAGCCACAACTACTGAGCCCATGTGCCACAACTACTGAAGTCTACATATAAAGCCCGTGCTCTGCAACAAGAGAAGCCACTGCAATGAGAAGCCTGTGCATCGCAAAAAAGAGTAGCCCCCACTCGCTGCAACTAGAGAAAGTCCACGTGCAGCAGTGAAGACCCAATGCAGCCAACAATAAATAAATAAATAAATAAATAATAAAAACCTTTTGCACAGCAAAGGAAACCACTGACAAAATGAAAAGACAACCTATGGAATGGGAGAAAATATTCTCAAATAATATGACTGATCAGGTGTTAATATCCAAAATACACAAAGAGCTCATACAACTCAATATCAAAAAACAAACAAAAAATCACTAATCATCAGAGAAATGCAAATCAAAACGACAAGTGAGATATCACCTTACACCAGACAGAATGTCCATCATCGAAATGTCTACAAATGACAAATGTTGGCAAGGATGTGGAGAAAGGGAACACTTGTACACTGTTGGTGGGAATGTAAATTATTGCTGTCACTGTGGAAAACAATATAGAGGTTTCTCAGAAAACTAAAAATAGGACTACCATATGACCCAGCAATTCCACTCCTGGGTATATATCCAAAGAAAATAAAAACACTAATTCAAAAAGATACATCCACCCCAATGTTCAATGCAGCATTATTTATAATACCCAAGATATGAAGGCAACCTAAATGTTCATTGACAGATTAACGGATAAAGAAGATGTGGTGTGTATATGTACAAAGGAATATTACTCAACCATAAAAAAGAGTGAAATTTTGCCATTTGCAGCAACATGGATGGACTTGGAAGATATTAGGCTAAGTGAAGTAAGTCAAACAGAGAAAGACAAATACTCTATGTTATCACTTGTATGTGGAATCTAGAAAATAAAACAAATGAATGAATAAAACAAAACAGAGTCTCAGATATAAAGAACAAACTGGTGATTACCAGTGGGGAGAGGAGAGTGGGGAGAGGCAAGACGGGAGTAGGGGGTTAAGAGATAAAAACTAGTATGTATAAGATAATTAAACAACCAGGATATATTGTGCAGCACAAGGAAATATAGCCATTATATTGTAATAACTTTAAATGGAGCATACTCTATAAAAAATGAATAGTATGTTGTATACCTGAAACTAATATAAGATTGTAAATCAACTATACTTGGATTAAAAAAATAAAATAGTATTCTTCATACTGCCTTGAGCAAACAGGTAAAAGTTATTTGGGAATAAATACTGGAAGTGGAATTATAAAGTAAAAGTCATATGCATATTCACCTTTGTTATATCACTTCAAACTGGCTCCAAAATGATACATTGATTTACTTTCCCAACAGCATCCTTTCTTCACATCCTCTCCAAGATATTACCAGGTTTTTTGAATTTTTGCCAAATTCATGGGTGTAAAATGGTACATTATTATTTTACTTATTATTTATATTATCTGCATCTTTTCATGTTTATTAGCTATTTGGATTTCTTCTTTTGTTGATTAATATCATTTGTTCAATTTTTCATTATCATTTGTTGATTAATATCATTTGTTCAATTTTTCATTGGGTTGTTTGTCTTTTGGATATAATTTGTATGTAACATGTAGTTATTTACATATTTCGTACATTAGCTCTTCTCAATATATATGATTTTTAAGCTTTTTAACCTTGTTTGCAACTTATTTTTAAAACTTTGCTTACTTCGTCTTTTGCTGAACAGAGATTTTAAAATTTAGTATAATCATATTTACTCATCTTTTCTTTGTGGTTTGTGCCTTTTGCATCTTTTTAAAGAAATTGTTCTCTGCCTGAAGTCACAATGGTATTGTTTTCTCCTGACAATTTGGAGGGTTTTTTTGTCATGTGTAGGACTTTATGGAATTTTCTTTCTGTATGTTGTGGGTTACTCTATATATTTTCTTATCTGAATATCAATTTCCCAGCATACTTTCTTGAATTATCCTTATCCAATTTACTTGTAAGGTCACCTTTACCATGACTCAATATTTTATATCTATGGTGTTTCTGGTGGTGTTGTTTTTCTGTCGATTTATTCTACATTTTTTTTTTTACTGTAATAATGAGATGATAGTTTATAAGGAAAGTCCTACAGCCTTATGCTTCTTCTTCAAATCATCTTAGCTAATCCTGGCTCTTTACTTACTATATATTTTAGTTTGTCAAATTCCACAAATTAACTTTTTGGATTTTGGCCACAATGGTAATTAATGTATAGATAAATTGGGGGAAGAATTGATATCTTCATTGTTTTTAGTGTTCCCCTTAATTATATCTATCTACACGTATAACTACATATACATCTGTACCTATACCACATCTGCATCTGTATCTATCTCTCTGCACATCTGTACTGCCTCTGTCCTGTGTCTGCTCTGCCTCTGTATCCACCTCTGTGTCTACCTCTATAATTATACTGACAGCTATAAAGATATAAGTATATTTTTACAAGTTTTCTTTTTTGTTCAGAGAAGATT
The DNA here is from genome assembly GCF_011762595.2 of Tursiops truncatus. NCBI lineage: Eukaryota > Metazoa > Chordata > Mammalia > Artiodactyla > Delphinidae > Tursiops > Tursiops truncatus. Next base: position 3,311,793 of record NC_047042.1, read on the forward strand.
TATAATTAAGTTAAATTTCTAAATATCTTTAAAATATTTATTCCAAATGCCTTATACTTCCTGTTGCTCCTGTGAATGAAGTTGTATTTTAGAATTTTATTGTGTTTTAACTTTTGTTTGGTGTACTGGGCTACTACTAATGCTTGTATGTTGATCTTATATTGGCTAAAGAAAAAAATATTTGATGCCACTTGTTGTTAATGCATGGCAAGGCAGATTTGATTCAAAGGGCAGTTATCACGATGGGTGTAGGGACCACCAAAACAGGATATTGAAGTGGGAGAAAGAAATTGGACTCCACTCTGAATACAGCATTGGCAAATCAGAATTTATAGGCAAGGAACAGAGTGGGGGTCAGTGGACGGAAAATTACTAAAAGGAAACACAAGGGCAAGCGGGATTCTGGCTAAAACGACCTAATAGGATTCTTGCTGAAGACAGGCAAGGGTGATCAGACGTCCCCTGGAGTAAAGTGGAAGGTTGGGATTCAACAGACATGGAGGTTGGTCAGATGTGGAGGATGAGGGATGGTGGTTAAAGGGACTTATCAGGACTCTTGCTAAAATTGGACAACACGAAGAGGAAATTGGAAATAGACCTAGTTGAAAAAGTTCAGGGACACTACAAAGAGGTTGGTCAAGGAGAGAATCTTTGTCAAATCCAGGTATCTTGTTGTTTTATTTTTAACTAGTTTTAATACATTCTTTGTTGACTCTCTTGGAGATGCCATATTATTTACAAATAAGGATACGTTATTTGCAAATAAAGACAGTTTGATTTATCTCTAATTCTTCTTTTATTTAAAAAAATTGTCATTGCATTGACTAGGATCTCCACTACAATGTTGAATAGAAGTGGTGAGAATTTGCATCCTTTTTTTGTTTAGTCTCTAAATAGAATATATCTAATGTTTTCCCATTAGTATTTGCTCTGGGTTTCTGTTAGCGATCACTTACCAGGCTAAGGAAATCTCTTTTATTTCCAGCTTGCTTGCAAAGTGCATTTTGAATCATAAATAAACATTAAATGTCACCAGTTTTTGCATCATTTGAAACAATCATAGATTTTTCTCCCCTGATCTGCAATTAGAGAGTATTGTTGAAATTGATTTTGGATGTTGAAGCATCTTTGTGTTCTTGAGAGAGACCCTACTCGGTCAGCATGTTTTTTTAATATATTTAATTGTATTGCTGAAACTAATTTGTGAATTTTATTTTAGGATTTTCGCCTATTTGCTCCTAAAGAGATTGACCTCTAATTATGTTCTCTTGCACTATCTTTTTAAATTCTGTATTAAGCTCATAATAGTTGAATAATGATAATAGCTGAATAATAATAATAGCTGAGTTGGGTGTTTTTTAGCCTTTTAAAATTCTCATTTCAGTTCGTATAAGAAACGAATCAACACTTTCCTGACTCCTTGTATGTGTTTGTATGAGTGTATATGAATGTATATATAGTCTGGAATATCTTTTCAATTTCTTTAATAATTAACTTATTTTGTCCGTCTGCTTTTTCTCAGATAAGTTGTACTGACTTGCATTACTACAAAAATTGTCCATTACACTTAAGTTTTAGAATTTATTAGCAGAAGGTTTCATCGTGTATTCTAATACAAATGTAATCCCTGTGGTATCTCTGGTTCTTTGTATAATACTTTATCCATTCTCCATGTCCTGTGCAAAGCATTAATCTATTCTGCCATCACTCAATCCTCCTGCATCTCTTAACAGGATTCTTATCCCTGTTCTTCAGATGGAGAACAGAGATAAAGAGATGCTGATCAAGGTCTCTCAGCTGGTAAAAACTGAGACGAGTATTCAAACCCACATTTACTCTTTCTAATCTGGACCTCTGCAGCCCCTTTATGGAGTAGCGGAGGTTTCTTACTCATCCTGTGCTTTTGACAGGGATCTCTCCCTGTTTATTACTCTTTTCTCTTTCATGCTTCTTCATTTTGGTTTGAGTATCAGTTACATTTGAAAGTTAGAAATTCTGTAGGTTGCTACCCACGCCTTCCTCATCTCATCATGAACATCTCATCGGACGGGGCTTAGTTGAATTAAGGGAGCCGGGCTCCTTCAGGCGCTTAGAGAATCTGAAAGGGATTCATTCATTTTGCTTGGCACTGATGATTTCATCTCTGACAGAAGGAAACATTGTAAATGGGGAAATATCCAAGGGGATGCTGCCGTCTTCTGCATTCACATGAAGACATTCCATCTCAGCTCTCCTACGACTCTTTAGACCTTGATGAGATTCTATTTGCATTAATGGAAGCGCTGAAATTCAAATGTTTAGGGCAGTACCCAGGGTGCTGGAAACGTAATGAGATGGATTCAGGAAAGAAACATTTGGTCTGATCTGGTAAATCTCGTAATGAGCTCTCCTAGACAGTGAAATTAGGAGAGAAAAGTGAGTCTGGGCTGGACGAATAGGAGTCCACAGAGATGGGAATGAAGTATCGTGTACTTAACTCAAGGTTACGTGATCCATCACGACTTCCCGCATTAACCTGCTTTGCTCCTGAAATCGTTACACCTTGCTGTTGTTTATAAGTTCTCTCCACATACACGGGAAGCTGTTTAGTTTATTAAAAATAACAAGCATTTTCTGAGTGCCTCCTCTGTGCTAGGTGCTTTGTCATGTCATTTAAGTATCATGATTTCTGACATCAAAATTAAGTTGAATTGTGGTTCATACTTTGTTTTTTAAATTTTTTTAACTTTTTATTTTATATTGGAGTATAGTTGATTAAAAATGTTGTGATAGTTTCAGGTGTACAGCAAAGTGATTCAGTTATACATACACATGTATCTATTCTTTTTTCAACTCTTTTCCCATTTAGGTTGTTACATAATATTGGGCAGAGTTCCCTGTGCTATACAGTAGGTCCTTGTTGGTTATCCATTTTACGTATAGCAGTGTGTACATGTCATCCCAAACTCCCTAACTATCCCTTCCCTCATACTTAGTTTTAATTGTTTATTTAATTATCTACCTTCTCGACTAGAGTCTAAGGCCCACAAGGCAGAAGCAGGGTCTTTCCTCTGTTCACTGTGTCCCCGGTACGGGGCTGAGTTGGCTTGGCGGGCTCCCAGGCTCTGGCTGAAGCCTGTTGAATGAATGAAGGACCCCAGCTCTTCAACACCCAGTGTCCTCTTCAGGCCCATGCTTTGCTGTCCATCACCTTTGCCACTGCATTATAAAGCTTCCCAAGATCTTTATTTTGTGCCCTCATGTATTCCAACGCCTACAGCAATATTTGACTCAGTGATATTGATTACATGTATGATTGAATGCTGTTTCCCTTCTTTGATCACTGATTTCCTTGAACGCATTTTTGGTTCCTGGCACACACCTGTCACATACAAAGTGCCATGTCTGTGCTACTGGGGAGGACGTCAGGGCTCAGAGATGCTGGGTGAGGCTCCGGCCCCCACCTCTAGTAGGTACCAGAACTAGACGGGAATAACGGTCCTCACTTCTCCCCAAGTTTCAGTCCAGTTTTTAGAAACCCAACCAGGGTAAGCTACATTTCCATTATGTCACTTTCCTTATGAGTACCTGTTTGTGATTTGGACTAAAGTTTGACTACAATTTTATTCGAATCTTGTACTATTTCTAGGGTCTGCAGTATTTTCTCTGAGCTTATGTGAATTATCATATTCTCTTATAAAGAAATAGTTCTTTTTTATTTATTTTTTTGAAGATGTTGGGGGTAGGAGTTTATTTATTTATTTTTGCTGTATTGGGTCTTCGTTTCTGTGCTAGGGCTTTCTCTAGTTGTGGCAAGCCGGCGCCACTCTTCATCGCGGTGCGCGGGCCTCTCACTATCACGGCCTCTCTTGTTGCGGAGCACAGATTCCAGACACACAGGCTCAGTAGTTGGGGCTCACGGGCCTAGTCGCTCCGCGGCATGTGGGATCCTCCCAGACCAGGGCTCGAACCCGTGTCCCCTGCATTAGCAGACAGACTCCCAACCACTGCGCCACCAGGGAAGCCCAAGAAATAGTTCTTGTACTCCTCGTGGATGCTTGAACCTGTCTCGCTGTCCTCCACCTCCAGTCCCATTGAGAGGAAGGTGGCAGCCAAGGGACAGAGGACCCACTTTTCTTACACCGTCTCCAGCTCTGCATCTTAAATCTCAAGTATTGGTGGAAACAAGCCCTGACCACCAGCAGGAAAGCACACACTCCCAAATTGCAGGTGACCTGCAAGGCAATCTAATCACGTCAGATGTTCAAGCGCCCTCACTTCCCTTAGACATTAGGGAAAGACTGGAATCCTTTATATCTGTTCAAAGGCAAATTGTGAATAAAAGAAAAATAAAAGATCTCCCTCCAAGTTTGATCTTTCAGCAAAGCGTGTATTATTTTTTAATCACTTGAATAATTTCTATAGCCACAGACACACATTTGTTCTAAATTTTGCAGATGGTCATCACAGGACAGCCTCTGGGTTCACAAGAAGGGCAGTAGTGACAGAAGAAAGGGTATTGCAGATTTTAACCCAACCAACCACAGGAAAGGGGCTTCATCCACAGACAGCTCACCCACGGCTCTGACTCCAGGTGTGAATGTCACCCCTGTATGATGGTGGCATCAGTTTCAAAAGCCAGCTTGTAAGGACAGGGATGGAGAGACTGTCGTCCCTTCCTAGGCTCTCCCCCTCACTGGGCATAGTTACAGAGAGTAGCCCTGTCCCCGAGGGGACTTGTAGCTGGTTGTTAAGACACTGGCTGGGGGTTCTCTCCCACAATATGCTGCCTGTTCACTGGGCCGCCCATCCCTCACCAAACAGTGAGGCAGGCACATCAGGGGTATAGGATAGGGGTCGAATTGTGTCCCATCAAACTCCTGTGTCCAAGTCCCACCCACCCCAGAACTTGAGAATGTGACTGTCTTTGGAGATCAAATTAAATGAGGTCACTAGGGGGGCTTAATCTAAGATGACTTCTAGGAAAACTTGGACACAGGTAGCACAGAGGGAAGACGGCATGAGGACAGGGGACAGGAAAACCATCTACACGCCAAGGAGAGAGGCTCTTCTTTCAGTCTCCAGAGGGACCAACCCTGCTCAGGCCTCAATCTTGAACTTCTGGGCTCCAGACCATGAGACAGTGCATCCCTGTGGTCTAAGCCGTCCGCTCTGTGCTGCTTTGTTACTGCAGCCCCAGGGAGCTGACCCACGAGGCATCATCCCCTTACATGGGCCCCTCCGGCCCCATAGGGAACACCTTTAAGATGCACCACATCTACTTGCCTGACCCCCTGCCAACCTCAGGCGGACATTTCCATGGGCAGAGCTGTCAGCACACCGTCCCAGGGGCTGGTTGTCTATTGCCTTGCAACACGTCCACCCAGACCTTAGAACTGACAGTCTAATTTACCACTGGATCTGGAATTTGGAACCTGTGTTTGGGAATCAGGGTCACCTAACTGCTTCAGGAACCTTATTTTGCTCATCTTGAGAAGACTGCAGGAACATTGAGAAACAGACCCTAAGTGGCACCAGCAGGTGGATTGTTGATTTTTAGAGAAGATCCGTAGAGTCCGTCATTTGCATGTCTGTAACCGCCTGGCACTGCCTCTGTGTAATAAGACAGCCCTGTGTCATGATTACCATTTTGACAACAAGATGGATACTTCAAATTTGCGCTTCTGCGTTCAATCAAATTTGAGAAACACATCAAACTCAGTCTTTTGCATGGGGCTGTTTTCTGCTGCTTGTGGCTAATTAGTCAAGATGAATGAACGAATGGGAGCTGCTGCCCTCCTAGCCCATCACTGGCTGCTACTTTATTCTGAAAAGGGCAATTATTGTCAGTTAAAAAATATTTGATGCCACAGAGGATTTAAATGAATGGGGGGAACAGGAGTAATCGGTTTTTCTACATGCAGCTGTCATGGGGTGGAGGTACGACAAGATTTCTCATGCAGAAGTGGCCAACCTCTTCCAGAAGGGACAGACTGGGAGGCACAGGGTGACAGCATCCTGCCCTGAGTGTCGAAAACGCAACCAAGGTATGTTTTGATTTAACATAAAGACAGCAATTGGGGCAAATTATCTTGGAACAAAGCTGAAGTTTTACTTAGTCAAAGTTTCTTTCAAGAGAACCAGGAAGTAAGGAAGAGTGGAGAAAGAAATGGACACAGAACACTGGCTTTGGCTGGCCAGCTGAGCGCCTCTGAGTCTGATCTACTAACCCGAGTTTTCTCATAAAAGGCAGTCATTTCTACCTGTGGGAGTAACAAGTGATGTTTAATCAAACCCTTGGAATCCTGCAAAACACCGTGTGGATTAATTCTGTCCCGAAAAACAGCTGTACATTGACTACGTTCTTAGCCTTCCTGAATGTTTCGGAAGATTTTTTTGCGACTCTCAAAAGGAATTAACATTGCATATTAGAATAGTAAAACTATTCCAAGTCACATTTCCAATTGGATAACTTCCGGTTCTTCATCTGTTTTACCCACCAGCCCTCATTCTCCACTGCTGAGAACTCTACCATCTCATGAGAAACAGTGTCACTCAGGTGACTGGGAAACCTTCAGTGGCTTGACGTTGGGCTCTAGAATTCTGGTCTGTCTCATGGTCATGTGGTCCAGAACCACCTTGTTTTTGCTTTTTCTTAGCTCTCAGAGGGTTTCTCAGGGCCAGGTATTTGGGGGAAACTTGGAGTGATGTCACCCCTTAGCAGTTCTGAGATACAAGCGTTAAATGACTACATGACAGAGCTCTTCAGCATTGTAGGATAACAAAGTCAGCAGTGGTACATAAGCTGGGGCCAATAACTCAAATCTCCCCAATCCATCGAAGTCTTATTTTCTCTGTATTTGGTTCTTACCTCCAGGAATACTTGTTGGAGGCAAATAAAGCAACCTGGATGAGATAGGTCCCTAATTCTTCCCAAGCGCCACCTTCTGTTTGGGAGCAGAAACAGATCAGCAATACAGTACTGAGGAGGGGTCAGGGATGCTGGGGGAAGTGAGCTCAGAGCTCAAACTAGAGCGCACGTGGATTTCAGCGACCTCACCTTGACATCAGAAAAAGAAAACTGCCCTGCAAGTTAGGAGACCTCTGCTTAAGTGAACATCGTGGCTTGAGCAAAGATGTAACACTGAATATTATTTCCTCACCTAGAAAATGAGGAAGTGGCATCACCTCGTATGGTGGGTGTGCCATGTACCTCCCAGGTATCAGGCTCAGAATGGTCTTTCCTTTCCGAGTGCTGGACTCAGAAATCTCTATGTAATTGTCACTTTCGCTTTTCTGCCTGCCTATCTTGGCTTCCGGTAATGCTGGTCCTTGCTGTATTTCATCTCCTTCATATTTGAGAAATATATCTTGTTCTCTATTTAATTGTCTAAAACCTCCCAGGCAGAATGCATTCTCCAAACATCGGTACTGCTTCTGGCAAGGACGTGGGCGTTTGGATTGATGTTGCGTCTTCTACATAGCTGTGATTCGACGTCAAGCTCGGCACATCTGTGTTTTGTTGTTATTATTTTAATTTAGAGGCTGCTCCCATGTTGAACACTTCTTGAAGTGAGCATTAGGCACGAACACATATTTGTACATAGAATAAAACTGAGTCAAGATAGGAAACATCTTAGCCAAGGGAAAGCAAAGACAACCTCTCTCACCTGGACCAGCACAGTCAGAGTGCACAGTACTCTTTTTTTTTTTTTTTAGTAACAAAGGTTGAGCTGCATGTAATCCTCCAGTTTTCCTTTATTTATGTTGTGGGGGTAATTACTCAACATTTTACAGTCAACTTGCATCTGCTGAATGCTCATTATTACGTGTGAGACCCTGTAATTTTTGTTCTCATGTTGCAGCTAAACCCCCTCACCAGCCCAGGAGAGGCGTGCTATTATTTTCCCACTGGGCTCATGGGGGCAACGGAGACTCAAAGAGAGAAAAAAATACTCAGTTTCATAAGAACCAGTTCTATGATGTTTGACATGTAGTCTTTCATTCCTTCCCTTTTATTTACTTACTTTTTATTAATTAATTTATTTTTGGCTGTGTTGGGTCTTCGTTGCTGCACGTTGGCTTTCTCTAGTTGCGGCAAGCAGGGGGTACTCTTCTTTACAGTGTGCGGGCTTCTCATTACGGTGGTTTCTCTTGTTGTGGAGCATGGGCTTTAGGTGCGCAGGCTCAGTAGTTGTGGCGCACAGACTTAGTTGCTCCTCGGCATGTGGGATGTTCCCAGACCAGGACTCAAACCCGGGTCCCCTGCACTGGCAGGTGAATTCTTAACCACTGTGCCATCAGGGAAGTCCCACTTTCCTTCCCTTTTAAATTATAGAAGAATTTCACTTATAGACAAGTGGCAATAGTAGAATAATGAACACCTGTGTGCCTTTTATACAGATTCACCATTGTAAGTATTTTGCATTATCTATCTTTCTTCTATCTCTATCTATCTATGTCTATATATCCTCTATGTATCTATCATCTATCTATATATCTATTATCTATGTATCTATTATCTATGTATCTATATCTATCTATCTATCTATCTATTTATCTATCTACCTGTCTATCATCTATGTATTTTCCTATCTATCATCTGTCTATCTATCTGTTTATCTCTCTATCTAGTCTATCTAATTTTCCTAAGCCATTTGAGCGTAAGTTGCATGTATCACATCATTTATCGTTTAATACTTCAGTGTGTTTCCCAAGAACAAGGACATTTTCTAACATGACCACAGTACAGTTATTAAATTTAGGGATTTTAACACTGACACAATGTTACTATCAAAAGTATAACCCATGCTCCAGTTTTGCAATTGTCCCAAAATGTCTTTTACAGCAATTTAACTGCTGGCCCAGGATCCACCAGATGCATGCAGTGCCATGAGTTGCCGTGTCTCTTTAGACTCCTGTAACCTGGAAAAGGCCATCAGCCTTTGTCTTTTATGTCACTGACATTTTTGGATATAGGCCAGTTATTTCTAGAATACCCTCTCCGTGTGTGTTTGCCTGGTATTTAGATAGTGTGTGTTTGGGCGGGATTATCTCACAAGTGATGTTGTATCCTTCTCGGTGTATCATATCACAGGGCTCATGACGTTGGTTTGTCCCAACATTGGTGACGTTAATTTTGATCCTGTTTCTCCACTCAAAGGTACTACTTATTGTTTTTTGTTTAAGTAATTTGTTAAAAATATTTTGAGGCTATATAAATTCCCTGTTCCTTTATTGAACTTGCACCCACTAATCTTATTTTAGTTTTCAATCACAGTATTTGCCTAAATCAATTATTACCATGATGATTAAAATATGGTGATTTTCAGGAATTCCCTGGTGGGGACTCTGCACTTCCACTGCAGGGGGCACAGATTCGATCCCTGGTCAGAGAACTAAAATCCTGCATGCTGCATGGTGCAGCCAAAAAAAAAATCTGGTGATTTTCTTTCCTTTTACATAACTTGAGAATCTATTGTCAGGACTTATTGACTGTTTATGGCAGCTTTGAGAATTAGGAGTTATTATGGTCCATTCTGAGACATAACATGATAGTCATAGCTATTAGTGGAGAAGCCAGCCTTTGAATTTAGGACTTTTAACCAAAATGAACTATACCTCTCACTCTACAGAGGTTATTTGTAATTAATTATAACTGTGACACTTTATTTTATCTTTGGCTTTAGGCTTCTTTGTTCAATAAGTTATCACCAGATGGACGACCATACAGTTTAGCTTTGGTGGCCTAAGACGTGAACCCACTTCACACTCTGGTGGCCTAAGACGTGAACCCACTTCACACTCTTACCATTTGCTTGTGGGGCAGGTCGGAGTCATTCTCACTGCTGGGTGCCCAGAGTCTGCTGCCAGTAGACACGGAATAAGTATTCACTGCATAAATTGAATGGGTCAACATCGGTTTGAAGTCAACTTTTCTCTTTAAATGCAGCCCAGTAGAAAGCTTTTAAGAAGCTAAGGCAGGGAATTCCCTGGCAGTTCAGTGGTAGGACTTGGTGCCTTCACTGCCAGGGCCCCAGGTTTAATACCTTGTTGGGGAACTAAGATCCTGCAAGCTGTGCGGCCAAACAACAAAAACAATAACAAACAACAACAACAAAACTAAAGCAGTGAAAATGCATAACATTGAATTCCAGCTCATGGGAAAGTCTTCCTACCAAATTGGACAAGGGTTTTGGTGTAATCTCACTCCAGACATGGGCTTCCTACTACTACTGTGTGCTGTAGTGTCTTTGGTCCACGCATGTGGGGCGCCCGTGGGGTCAGTTCACGGGGGACCCGTGTTCCACTTTTTGAGGGAAGAAGGAGGCTTTTTGTTTGTGTGTTTCTTCTTATATGGCACAGCCATCTAGGGGTGGAGGTGACGTGTCTTTACTGTTGAGAGGCAGAGTCAAAGTCTGATATCCAGGGGCAAGAGAGACCAAGCTGGAAGGAGAGCAGGACGCGAGGAGTATTTACTGAAGACAGGATGCTCCAGGGCTGAGGCCACAACATCACACTGATCTCAGGATTCTGCAGGGCTGAGAGGGAGAGGCCCCAGGGGGTAGCTTCAAGCCAGAACCCTGTGGGGAGGCCAACATGATGACAGCAGTGCCAGGCTTACGATGGAAATGTGTCATCTCCAGACGCTGGACATTCCACTGGCTTTGTAATTGGCAGAGATGAGGTGATCACTGCCCTTTTTTTTTTTTTTTTTGCCAGAGGGGAGAAGCCAGGGGAAAAAAGAGAGAGTGTTTGAGAAGGGTGGAAGGGAGTATTGTGGGGCCACTTGTGTCCTTGTAATGACCTTGAGTTTCTAAGACTAAGTAGAGGAAAATGATCTTTATATCCTCTCCCACCTCCCTAAGGACCCTGGTGCTAACTCTAAGTGTGTAATAGGTGAGTCTGTGAGGTGTTGCCCAAAGCATTTTCCTCGGGACTCCAGTACCTTGGGATGTTACCTGACACGTAAACCAAGCATCAGCCTCCACGAGGCTCTGGGCTCTTTGTCAACTAACTCCTCCTTCCCTCCCCAGTCACTCCTCACTGTGACGTCTTCACTTGCTCTCAGCCCCAACTGGTCCAGAGTCCACACGGCACAGCCTCCGGGCCAGAGCTCCTGGGTTCTGATCTCCCCCTCTCAGAGGTTGTTCCCTTATGTGACCATCAGAAGGGGGTAAACTGCGGCAGGTCCTGCCCCACTTTACCTTCCTACCCTACGGCCTTCACAGCACCATTATACGGTTTGACGTGATGGGTATATGGGTTCCCGGGAGAGAAGAGTTTGAGTAAAAGGAATGATAGCGTAAAAGAAAAAACAAACAAGCAGTTGAATTGTTTCTTCATATGGGTTCCAAGTTAAACCCTTAGAAGGAAACTTGACTGAACACCTTAATTCTTGCTCCTCTATTTGAAGGTCTAGGTTCTTCCTAGAGACCCTTTCCTTCTTCAGAGGCCTGTGCTGAACAATCTTCCTCCTAATTATCGGGGATATTCTAACCTAAGTATTCAGTCTTCTCACGTCCAGGCCTTGGTGGGATGAGAGATCACAGGAAGTATTTATACCACATTATTCAGTCCCAAATTGCACTGGCCATTGAAGAGTGCAGTCAGTAGCTACATGTAACTATTTGAATTTCAATTAATTAAAAGTAAATAAAATTAAAAATTCAGCTCCTCAGCTGATCAATAGTTAAGGTCGCTAGTGACTACCACATTGGACAGGGCAGACAGAAAATATTTCCATCATTACAGAAAATTTTAGTGGACCACTCTGGTCTACCACAGGTGGGAGGAAAACGATGGCCGGCAGACCAAATCTGATCCATTACCTGTTTTGTAAATAAAGTTTTATTGAAACAAAACCATGCTCATTCATTTGTGTATGATTTTCTTTAGTGCTACACCATCAAAGTTGAGTAGTTGCAACAGAAATCACATGGCTTGCAAAGCCATATGTACTAATTGGTTCTTTGTTTAAACAGTTTGCTGAGCCCCAGTTGACAATAATGCACTACATGGGTGTTGGTACCTTGTTCAAGGTGGGCATTTTTGAGGTTCCCTGACTTTAGGAGGTGCATATATGGCTCCCCAACCTTCCAAATCACCTGATAGCTAACTTTTGAATCAAACACCCCTACCCCAAACACACATATACACACCCCTCACCCAGGGACAACTATATGTAGGGTTTGAGTGGAACCATTATATCATTTTCTTAACTGCAACACTCACAAAAGAGATGATCTCTTACATTCATCTGATTTTCAGCCTGTGTCCTGGGTCTAGCGGTACAGAAGCAACAGACTCATTAGAGAATCTCTTTGGTACCCACATAGATCTATAAAGACCCAGCAGAAGTTTAGTTCTCTTTAGTATTTTCAGCTCAGTTTCTGCACAATTCTGATGGTTCTCTCCTCTGTGTAAGGATAGGTGAGTGCATATTACCCTCAAATGCCAGGGACCTTTTGGTTTTAATTGGTCTGTGATTGTTCCTCTATTTGTAAGTGTTATGCGAGCAGAAAGTGGTACCTTTTTTTTTTAATAAAGAATTTTTTTAACATCTTTGTTGGAGTATAATTGCTTTACAACGGTGTGTTAGTTTCTGCTGTATAACAAAGTGAATCAGCCATACATATACATATATCCCCATATCTCCTCCCTCCGCGTCTCCCTCCGACCCTCCCTATCCCACCCCTCTAGGTGGTCACAAAGCACCGAGCTGATCTCCCTGTGCTATGCAGCTTGTAAACTCTTAACAGATTTCTTTAGCACAGGGTTTTTAGTGCCTCTACCTTGCAAACGTAGAAGTGTGACTCTCTAGTCTCTAAGAGACAGGGTCTTCAGTTAACAATAAAATCCCTTTTTATAAAACAGTCCTCCTCCTGTTTCCTCCCTCCCTGTCTTTCTCTTAAAGCATCTATTGACACTAATATTCCTAGGAACACAGATTCGGAACAGCTGATGTAGACATTGAAGGTAAAATTATTTAAAGATGGGGAAGTGATGTTCTTAAACTCATCCTGCATGTATGGAAATCCCAACACTGCTACACCCAATTAAAAATGTCTAGAGAACATGAGATTTGCCAAACAAATGCCTTAGAAAGCAAACATGGATGTGGATGATTGGAGATGGAGGCGAGGGTTGGGGGCAGCTGGTGGCCAAGGCAGCAGGGCTGGTCTACGTCCAGGTCTAACTGGGTTGGTCATCCTGAATCAAGAGGGGAAGAAGGCTCATTGCCTTGTTTCTCTCCTGACGGACTCTTCCATGGAAACATACTTGATGTCAAGGGCACCTGGGAGACTGATAATGTTGTGATGCAAAATGCAAAGAATTAAATACTGAAATTTGAGTCCCAACTATTTCTCATCCTATATCTTTGTGCCAGAGCTTAGTGGAGCTGTGGCTGTCCAGTGCATCCTTGGACATGGCTCCTCCGTGGTCCTGGCTCTGCCCTCTCTGCCTCCCGCCTACCTCCCTTCTTGGACTCATGAGATGCAGTCTATTCCTGGCATCTGAGACCTAGTACAGGAATGAGAACAGCTTCTCTTTTCCTTTGACTCCACTTCTAAACCAGGTGAGCTTGATTTGGTCATGCCAGACAGGTATACTTTTCCCTCTCATGTGTTTATTGAAGGTTTGTGCCTGTAAATATTGTTTCATCAGGGACTGGCATGTGACTTTTCTTTGAAATCAGGCTTTCATGACAAGTGGAACTTTTGCAAAAAGGAATTATCTTGCTGAGGACTCAGCTGCTTCTGCTGAGATGACCAGAGAGGGAGAGAGAGATCAGGTGAATGCCCACTGAAATGCTAGAGGTGGCCCCAGACCTGACCTAGAGGTGCTAGAGGTGGCCCCAGACCTGACCTCCTGATGCCAAGCAAACCCAGTCAGCTATGGGGGGCTCCCCAGTGTCCGGGAGGCCAAAGCCAGCTGCTGGCATCCCGGGGGTCTGTTGCGTTTGTCTTGACACTTTGCTGCCATCTCTGAAATACCTGTGACTGTACGTGGCTTTTCCTGATAAAATACAAGTTATTGTGAAAAAGCAACAACAACAACAACAACTCTAGGGGCACTACCTTTGCGCTCCGTTCACCAGGCAGACAACTATCTAAGGGGCGTGTCATGTCCAGTGCCATCCCAGGGCAGGCACTGAGGATAGAGGGACACCAGGCCTGGAGAACTGGCCGTGGTGAGGCTTCCACAGTGCCTAGTGAGGAAGGAGGGAGGACGGGAAGAGGGGGAGGGGAAAGGAAGAGGAGGGGGGGAGGGGGGACAGGGAGGGAGGAGGGAGAAGGAAAGGAAGGGGAAGAGAAGGAGCAGGAGACAGCAGAGAAGAAGTAGGGGGTGTCCCAGCGTCTCTCCATGATGCCCAAGAAGCCTTGGGGAGACACAGAGGACAGGTGGGTGGCCTGGGCACATAATGGGTGCTCTTGGGCAGAGCAGCAGTGCTGCCTCCGGTTTAGTCTGGATAGCACTGACAACTGAACCCAGGCCTGTTATCGAGATTAGGAAACTAGGATAAAGTTTTGTGGAATTCCCAGAACAAGGCTGATAGGAATGATATGTGCAAATGATAGGAGATGGAAGCCAGAGGCTGGGCTTTCCAGTTTTCTGCTTGTGAAGCAGGCAATTCTGCATTGCAACCAAGTCCAGTGACGGGGGTACAGTGCTGCTGAAGGCGACCAGGTCTAAGGATGTCCAGCAGTCCTGAAGACAAGCGTCATCCGTCAACTGTGTGGGTGCAGGAGTTACACAGGGTTGGGGGGAGGGAAGGGGGTTAGGAGCTCAAGCCCTAGGAAAGGTGAGTGCAATTACACAAGGAAGGGATGCACGGTGCCCGGAGGAGGGGAGGGGTTAGGAAACAATGTGATGTCCTGGGCACATTCGATTTTTTACTTCCCTTTTTCAAATTCCTTGTGCCTGATAGGGCTTTGAGTCTTAGTAACTCTCTCTATTCTTACACCTCAAGGATGGACATAAGTCCCAGGACTGGCCAATCACAGCATCCTTAGCAAGGGACTGGTCCATTGGCCAGGGAGCATATGAAACACTCCCCAGAATCCTAATCTAACACATACTGTGTTTGGCCCCAAGGGCCTTCACTGGCTTTGCTTTAACTTTCTTTTTTGTCCTTCTTGGTGCAATGTTTTTAATTCTTGGAGCTGTTAAAAAGATTCAATAAAGCTAAGGATATAAAAATTAAAAATAAAACTAACAAGGCCAATGTGTCTCATCCCATGAAATTTAGTTCTATTTTTTGCCCTTTTCTTCTTTACTGACATAGTCCAAGCACCTGGAACAGAGGTTTTCAGTGACTGTTAAATAAATGGATACAGATATTGAAGGATGATTAGAAGGGGCTGCTAATCTGGAATAAAATGATGCAGAAGCTGCTAGGGACCATTTGACCACGACATGGAGAGAGAATTTTTTTTATGGAATGGCACCACGCAGAGAAAATCAGAGAAGAGAGGTGGGGAGAGGATGGGAGGGAGCGGAGGGGACAGACCTGGCAGCCGCAATCCCATTTCCAGCTGTAGCTCCTTCAGAGCTTCTGTCATCTCTGCCTCAGCGTCCTTTCTGAGCGGGCAAGCACAAAATCCCAGTTGGTTGTTCTAGTTCACTTTGTATTTCACAGTTGAAATAGGTGAGACAAGGGTCCCAGGGATTTGCTGGCCACATTGAGGAGAGGATGATTCATGCTGGAAAAGTGCCACCTCCACCTGTGACTCAGGTGTGACTGTCACCAGTCCATGAGACGCCCAAAGACTGCCACTTCCCAGCCCCTAGGACCTTATATTGTATTGTTTTAAATACAAATATTCATGAGTATTGGGAAAAGGCTTTCCATTTTATAAGGATTAGTTTAATTAAGAGCCAGAGGGACCACCAGGATTTAGTCTAAAGATCGTGTTTTATGTCTCAAAAAAGCAGAGGTGAATGGCCGGTCCACTCCCTAGATCAGCCCACGGTCTGGCCAAGGCGACTATGACTGGTGCATTTACTGAGGGATGCATGAGTTCCTCTGAAATGAAGATCGATGGCTGAAAGCCAGGGACAGGACATTCACCAGCGATTGGCTGGGCCTGATGACTGCTTGGTGGGGAGGACTCTGAGCCCCGCAGAGCAGACCTGGGAGGGCGGTGGTGCAGGGGTCAGAGATGAAGGACAATCCTCTCCCGGGCCTGGCCTGTGCCACACAAGGTCGCATTAGAGGCAAAAATTCTCCCTTTTATTAACTGTGGACATTTTGTCCTTTTGTTCATTGTTCATCCTTAATTCATATTTATTAAGAGCCAACCATGTGGGGAGCACATAGGAGCTCCCCCAGGGGTCGTGGAGATGGAGCCCCCAAATCAAATCATTCACAGTAGAAACAGGAGGTTGAATAGATGGTCTCACAGGAATGCACACCCCACAGCTGCCTGCTGGCTCTTTTCCCTCGACTTTGGCTCCCTGGCCCATGCAGGCGTGTCAGCTGGGGGTCTGCACCTCAGTCCCTGAGGGATTTGTGCTACGGGTGACACTAACTGAAATATTGAGTGAATTTACCAGGCCAGCGCACTTGTATATAATTACAACATTGGAGAATTAGGATGGAATCCCAGGAAAATCAGGATGAAGGAGGGTGAAATGGGCTTTACCAAATTTCACAGCTGAAGCCAGGCCCCGATTGTGGTCATCCAGCCAGAGGAAAGCAGAGGAGAAAGCCAAGAGCGTTTCTTTGTAGCACTTTTTCTGCCTCAGTGATTTCCACATAGACCCCAGAAGGATAAACACAACCTTAGATATTCTAGAAATGAGCCTCTTGCTTGAGGGCTATCTGAATGTCTTTGTTTCTCTTTTCAATGAAATGCCTTTTCCAGATATATCATCTGGCTTTATTGCTTGGCTGTGAAAGAAACAGATACTTCTATCTGCAATGGTTTGAAAAGACACTTTTTGCAAATGAGCAGATCTGCAGAGAATGTGAATGTGAATGTCTTCTAATGGGAGGGGAGGAGAATGGCTCCTGTCCTCTGCAAGCATAATTCTGTGCTCACACTTGGCACAAAGAGGTGGAGGCAAGGTGCACTCAGCCTCCAGACGGTGATTCAACAGATGGGGAATATCAATTTCTTTGTCCCTAGGGTTAATGTCTTTCATAACCCATTCAAGGACTTAGACTATATTTCAAATGAAAAAGACTTTTTTCTTCTTATTTCAAATTACAGTTGGAAGAGTTCCTTGGCAATACATTTTAGAAATATAGAGGAAAAATAACAGAGGAGTAATAGAGTTTTGAGTTAGGAGACACTCATCAGCTGTATGATTGTGGAAAATAAGACAGTTTTCTTACCTGTAAAATGGGGAGACTCAGATCCACCTCATGGGGTTATTGTGGGGTCATCTGAACAGTGAAGTGTTGAGACATAATTGTGAGGTTCGGTAAATGGAGGCTGTCACTGTTCTATTGATATAAAGGTACTGCCAATCTTAGCAATTCTGAAAGGCAGACTGTCTTAGGAAAAAACATAAAGGTGTTTTGATTCATAGGCTGTGTATAAGGTGGTTGTATCTATGTCTCTATGGCAAAAGGCAGAGAAAAGTTGTGATTATTATGATTTCTGTCCATACTAAGTTTGAACTCTGGAAGTTTCCTTTATAACATGAACCTCCACTCATCAACTGCTCAACTCTGCTGTAAGATGTCGCTCAGCCATCTCTGCAGAGGGAGAAGCCCGGGGAGAAAGGAGCTGTCAGACTGAGAAGTAACATGTCCTGACTCTTCCAGCCAAAAGGATCTCCACCATTTAAACTTTGAGTGAACTTAAAATAGACCCTGAGCCCTTCTCCCCCATGGCAGTAGACAGGGTGCTGTGGTTACAATTCCCTGTGATGGGTCCCAGCCCTACCTGTCTGGGGTGGAGCTCAGAGCCTGTGGATAACATGTTAGCCCTTCAGCCCTCAGATCTTTGGAAGATTCTGCACATGCAATTTCCTTTGCTCTTCAATCCTCTTTGTCCCCTTATTTCCATACACTTCCAGACTTCTTCCATATGATGCATGCTGTCACAGCTGACCTTGCCACTGTGCATGACAACAACGCTCTTCTCTCTTCATCTTTGTCCCTGTGTTACTGAACCAAACTTGGGTCAGCTCACTGCTGAGCAGTAAAGCCAATCTACTGACCCCGGGTTGTGGTGAAGGAAAGTGCAACGTTTATTGCAGGCACCAAGTAAGGAGTCCGGGTGGCTGGTGCTCAAAAGACCTGAACTCCCTGCTGGATTTCTGGGAAAGGTTTTTAAAGATAGGATGGACGAGGAGGGTTGTGGGTGCTTGGTAAGCTCATGGACATTCTTCTGATTGGTTGGTGGTAAGGTAATCAGGAGTCAACATCATCAACCTTCTGGTTCCAACCGGTCTGGGGTCTATGTGCTTGTGGGCAGCATGCAGTTAACATTTCCCACCCTGTAGGGGTTTCAGTAGCTGAAAAATAACTCAAAGGATATGGCTCAGGATATTATCTATAGCCTTTGAGGAGGAACTAAAGGTCTTTGACTTTGTTTAATGTCTAAAATCTTATTATTATGTCTTGCTTGACTGTTTTCCTTTGTTTCTGCATTTTCTCACTTTCATTAAATTTATTTTTTGGACCCAGGGAAGGTCTAGGAGGCTAAAGTTTTTCTACAAACAAGATGCAGGTGGAGGATGATGGCATGGTGGGGGGGGGGGCAGTCTATCTCTGGAAGGGTCCCTGCAGGGTCCTGCTGGGTTACAGCTGCATGCTTCTCCCAGCGCTTGTCTTGATGGAAACTGCACTGCTTTTGAGGACCCCACTTCCTTGGTGGTCCTTTGGAGATGACTGACCATTTCTCTACACCCCATCTACACACAGCCTGGTAGAAATCATGGTGTCCTCCTAGCTTCCCCTTTCAATCTCTAGGGTGCTTCCTGCCTCTGAAAAGACCCTTTATTCCCATTTCAGGGACTGGCATCCCTCCCTCCTCCCTGCCACCAAACACCTTTAAAGTCACTTGCCTACATTTATTAAGGAGTCTGAAAGGACCCCTGTCTTCTCACCCTGCACCATTAATGTCTATGGGAATGCATGTTCTTTACCTACTTAAATTCAGCAATTTTCACCTCTATTTTACTTCTGCCTGCAGGACCATGGTTATCTTTGACCAGATCATGGCCTAGAATTGCTCCGGGTCAACAAACTTAATCTCAAGGCACCCTTTCAACTAGCTCTTCTTTCCAGACAGAACTGGCTGGGTTATGAGTGCTCTTCCAAGCTCCCTCCTGCTGCCCTGTCCTCTCCATTTCTGCCCAGGTTGACCTCGGTCTCCACGCTGATTGATGTTAGCACAAATTCTCTCGGAGCACAAAGCACTACATTTCCTCTTCCCTGAGGTACTATTCCAAACTTCTGACACTTTTCTAATGTGTTGTCTTAGCCTCTTTTCCTTCTGCATTCAGACAAAGATGTCATGAGAAAGGTGATGAGGACACTTCGTAGTTCCTGATCCAGAATCACCTGCATATTGAACAAGCAGAACCTGGCAGGGTGACATATGAAAACCCTTTGTCTTTGCTGTCAGAGTTGCCACCACCCTCCCCTGCTCATCCAGGCAAGTCCTCCTGCTTTCCAGGCACCTCAGTCTAATCTTACCCATTTAAAAACTTGAATTGCAGATCCAACATAATCCTGAATTATTTCCTTCCCTTGCAGTACTGGGTGAGTTCTAAGGGACTTGGTGTGGGGAGAGGACGTGGCCTGGATGAGGTCATATCACCCAACAGTGGTGGTCTTCTCCAGGGCATCCTGTCTCCACACCCTTCTGCAGCTCTGGTGATTGCTGGGCCTCTGAGTCCCTCCCTGGAGAGCAGCCCTTCTGCTGGGAGTGGGGCAGTCCCTCAAGCCTGCTGTTAAGGAGGAAAACTGTCATAGGAGCCAAACCATGGGGTCACCTGCCCTCTCTCCACCTCACCTGCATGCCAACTCCATCCCTCCTGCAGGGCTATGGTGGTGGTGGGTTTCTTGCAGTGCTATTCTTCCCTTAAACCCTCCTTTTGCTTTCAGGTCTAGATATTTGTTTCCCTTCTAGGTTTTATGTTATGGATACCCCAAGATGAAAAAATATGAAGTCATTAATTTCTGGGTCTACCAAAAACAATCACCATCCAAACCAATCCCGTCGCCTCTGCCCTGACTTTCCTGAGACAGAAACATTCACTGGCAGTCACTCCACCTCCTGGGGTCCCATGGAGGGCTTAATTCTCATTCACCTTGGGACCTGATCTCTCTTTTCTGCTGGATTCCTGTCGATGGCCCTCAGGCAGCCACATCCTGCCCGTCTCTGATTCTTAAACAGCATGACCGTCAGGTTGGAGGGGTCCTGCTTCCTCCTTCTCTGGGGGGCCTGGAGCCTGCCCTGAATTCATAGCCCTTCTCTCCATGGGGCTCCTCTTTTTCCTACAGTTTAATTAGACCCTTTCCTTTCATCCGTGACTGCTTCTTTCCTGACTCCAATGACAAAATCAAGTTTCAACCCACCCCAGCCTCTCATGGTTTCCTGGGGAAGCAGGATTCCTGGAGAAGATGTGTGAGTTACACTCTCTCCCCAGAGCTCCTTTAGCTTTTGGTGATTACTTCACTTTATTAAAAAAAAAATCATACTCCTGTACAATCCAGGCTTTGTGTCATTATCTGCTCCACGACAACATTTATCACTCCTTGATGACTGAGCTGTCTGAGTCCTTAAAACCCAAAGACTGGTCCAAAGAATATTATTTATTTGTTTTTTTCTTTAAAAAACAATCCAATCCTGCTGAGCTCTTGTAGGCCAGCATGACTTTAAGTGTCTGTGGACAAACCCAAGGACGGGGGCGGGTAGGGGAGGCTGCATCCTCCCTAGACACGAAGACATTTTAGAAGTGATGAAGGCGTTTGGGGCTCACCTGTGGAATTGGCACTGGGGATGTGGCGATTTGAAGGCCAGAGCTGGGTCTCTGCAGACCTTCTGGCAATGAACCACCACTGCTGTTTAAAGCCTGAGTCTGCAGCCCTGGCTGAAAAACACATTCAAGAGAGCAAAAATAGTTCCCATGCCAATGGCTCAAAAGCCTGTTGTCTGTTTTGAGTCCAGCTTTAATCTAATTTTTGTCTTACCTCATAGGCTCAGTCTCGGTAGAAATTGCTTGTCCAGTGTTTTAAAAGTTTGTACCTTTTAAAAACAGGCAGGTGCCTCTTACAGGCATACCCAGGGACCAGGGCTTCTGGTCCCATCAGGCTGCTGGAGCCCCTGCAGGAGGGCAAAGCTCCCTGAGCTCCATGTGAAGCCTGTCCTTCCAGGTCCCTGAAGAATCAGGCCTGTACCTCCCCACCTATGTCCTCATCCAACTCGGGGTATGGGCATGGATATTTACCAGTTTCCAGTCAAAAACCCCTGGGTTGAAGCTTACAGGGAACCCTACCCCTCTTGCCCCTGTTCCTGCTTGAGTTCAGAAACTCACGGGAGATCTGCTGACATTGGAAGAGGTGGGGACGTGAGCTCACGGTGGGAGGACTGGGCCTATGGGAACCGAGCTGGGCTCTGAGTCAGGTGGGTTCTTCCTCGTCGCACCCAGGTTGACAGAGGTGGGGGGGGGACAAAAACCCTCTGGATGGGTGGTACCTGCAGAGCACGGCATCACCTCCACTTGGGCCAGAGGAGAGCTGATGCCTTACACCATGGAGACCAGGAAGCAGCAGAGGGAGGCCGGCCTCAGAAGCTGGCGGATTCTAACCCACCAGCCCCACCCAGTAGAGAAAGGTGGATGTTTGGATGCTGCACTTGTTCACAGGGCAGTTCTATCCTCCTGTCTTTGGGGAGGGAACTGAAGGAAGAGCCTAAATTTACCCTCCTGCGCTCTTCCTCACTAGTCAGTATGTACCACCACTGCCAGCACCCCTTGGGAGCTGCTCAGAAATGAAAAACTTGTGTCCCAGCCAGACCTACTGAACCAGAAATTCTAGGGTGGGGTCCAGCAGCCTTGCTTTAATAGTCCTGCCAGGTGAAGCCAATGCACAGTCTAGGACAGAGGGTCTCATCCTTGGCACCGTTGGTATTTGGCCCAGATAAACCCTTGGTCTGTATGCATGCACACGCATGTGTGTGTGTGCACGTGTGTGTTCTGTAGGATGTTCAGCTGCATCCCTGGCCTCTACCCAGTGAATGCCAGCAACAACCCTGACATCCTCAAATCTCTCCAGCCATGAAAAGTATCCCTAGGACAGGTAAAACTGCCACCAGAAACTTCCTAGCTGAAGCAGCAGTCCAGTGGAAAACTTTTCCCTTCACAGAGAAGAAGAAAGACAGGGATGGGGAGAGGGAGGGGGAGGATGGAGGAGATGGGGAAGAGGGTGGGGAGAGGAAGATGGGGGGGAGGAGGAAACACACTGGGAAGAAATGTAGAATTTAACAGTGGTTATTTCCAGGTGGTGGGTCTCATTTGGTCTTTGCATTTTTTTTTTTTTTTTTTTTTTTTTGCGGTATGTGGGCCTCTCACTGCTGTGGCCCCTCCCATTGCAGAGCACAGGCTCCAGACATGCAGGCTCACGGGCCCAGACGCTCCATGGCATGTGGGATCCTCCCGGACCGGGGCACGAACCCGTGTCCACTGCATCTGCAGGCAGACTCTCAACCACTGCGCCACCAGGGAAGCCCTGGTCTTTGCATTTTTAAAAACACTTTTCTGTATTTTCCAAAGGTACTTAAAACGTTGTATGTTACTTTCATACTCCTAAGAAATGCACATTTGAAACGGTATTCGGATAGCCTCCATAGACTTCCAGACCCCCCTTTGTGGATGTGCTGCTTGGAACCCTAAGCCCAGTTTCCTGATCCTCCTTGCGACCCTGCACCCTGTCAGGGGGCGCCCACGACCCCAGGTTCTGAGACCCACCAGGATGCTGTGCTGTCCTACCTCCCCCGGGAATGCTCCTGGCGCTTGGGTCATCCTCCAGCCTAAAGCACAGCAAAGAGAGATGTGAGCTTCAGGATGGCTGCTGTCCAAGGTCCTTCAGAAGGAGACACCACAAGAAGGCTAAGATCCTAGTGACAAAGCCACATCTGCTCAGAACACACAAAAGCTGAATACAGGACTTAAATCGCGAGTGTGAACGATTCTTCTAACCATCCTCCTGGAGATACCCAGCTCTCCCCTTCTGGCGCTTCCAGCCTGGCCTGGATTCCCACCAGATCCTTGGAACCTGCAGGGGAGCTGACAGTCACATGAGTTCCCAGGTGTGTCCTTAGGGTTTTTAACATCTAAAAACAGGAATTTTTCATCTTTTGATTCTTTTAAGAATTTAAAAACTTAAATCATTTTGAGAGGCTCCTGAGTATAAAACTGACATCAGGACCGGGGTGACCATAGTGTTAACTTCTGTTTTGAAATAGGAACTGAGGAGTATCATGTCCAGCTGAGGTATTGAGGGTCTACTACGTGCCACACATGGGCCTGAGTGATTTAACATCAATGTACATAATCTTTACAGGGATCCTGAAAAGGAGGTATCCTAATTCCCATTCTACAGGTGAGAAAAGTTAAGGTCAGAGACTTCAAGACATTCCCCCGAGATCACACAGCTAATCATGGAAAAGCTGGCTTGAGAGAGGTGCCTTTGATTTACAGTTGGGAGATGGAGCAACACAGAAGAATGTATAAAAAGCCACGGTTTGTAGTACATTGAGAAGTAACAGTGTGGTGAGCTTGTTAAGGAAATCCAAAATGCTGCACACTGCATCATCAGAGAAGGGCATCTTGAGAGAGAGGTGAGGGGGACAGAGCCCTTGGTGAGTAAACATTGGGGCACATGTGTCTTTTTGAATTATAGTTTTGTCTGGATATATGCCTAGGAGTGGAATTGCTGGATCATTTGGTAGTTCTATTTTTAGTTTTCTAGTTTTCTGAGGAACATCCATACATAGTTTTCCATAGTGGCTGCACCAACTTACATTCTCACCAACAGTGCAGGAGGGTCCCCTTTTCTCCACACCCTCTCCGGAGTTTGCTATTTGTAGACATTTTAATGATGGCCATTCTGACTGGCGTGAGGTGGTATCTCATTGTAGTTTTGATTTGCATTTCTCTAATAATTAGCGATGTTGAGTATAAACTTGTATTGTTTCCGTGCAATGTTAGTGTAAGCATTCTTTCAGGACTTATTACCCGACCACAATGCCTTTAGAATCCTGGGAGAAAAATGAGAGCCTGCACACATTCTAGAAAACTCCATCTTGCTGGTTTCTGACCAGAAAAACTCCTCCAGTCCTTAAATGAGGGCCATTTCATCAGAGACAGATCCAGCACTCAGGGCCTCTCTCCATGAGCCTACGTGTGCAGGAACACTGGAGCTGGCTCTGTTCCCTTGGCAAAGCCAGTGGTTTGAGGTGTGGTCATCTGGGCTGCTTGGCCTGGAGGTGTCATCCTGAGTTAACCACATCTTGGGTGGAACACTGATTCCTGCAGATTAAAGCAAGTGGGAACTCAGATCACATCAAATATGTGACATACCCTCCAATCAGAACAAGACACATTTGCCCTCCCAACTTTGACCCCACCAAAAACTGAATCAACAGGGCCAGCTCCCCAGTAATTGCGTCTTTGTTGTTGGAGGATAATTTGACAAATAGGACCAATCGTAAGTGTCCTTGTCCATTCAGGCTGTATAACAAGATTCCATAACCTGAG
Organism: Tursiops truncatus; assembly: GCF_011762595.2. NCBI lineage: Eukaryota > Metazoa > Chordata > Mammalia > Artiodactyla > Delphinidae > Tursiops > Tursiops truncatus. The sequence goes on from NC_047042.1 coordinate 3,336,498, forward strand.
TGTCTTAAGGGACAGAAACTTAGTTCTCACAGCTCTGGAGGCTTCAAGTCCAAGATCAAGGGTGCAGGTCAGTTCAGTTCCTGGTGAGACTCTCTTCCTTGTTTGCAGACTGTGGGCTTGTTTGCAGACTGCGGGCTTCTGGCTGTGTCCTCACTTGACTGAGAAAGAGAGAGAGAGAGCTCCAATCTGTCTCTCACCTCCCGAGGTCACTAATCCCATCGTGGGGGCTCCACCCTCATGACCTCATCTAAATCTAATCACCTCCCAAAGGCCCCGCTTCCTAGTACCATCCCCTTGGGGGTTGGGGCTTTAACGTATGGATTTGGGGGGAATGCAGACATGCAGTCCATAACAGTAAGAATTGAAGAGGAAGTAGTTTCCAGCTCAATATAAGAATCAACTTTCAAAAGATGACATTACCTAGTCATTCATTTCATTCAACAGATATTAAGTGAACACAGGATGCAAAGCATTGCGCTCAGACCTGGGCACACAGTGGTGGTTAAGATCGACCTGGGCCTGCTCACAGTCTAAGTGAAACCAAAATGATCAACCAAGTTTACATGTTTTATTGGTTTGCTTCTGTGGTAAATCTGTGAAGTGGGAGCACAGAGAGCTCTGAGACTTTGGGATGGAGACTCCTGACCTGCGTACAAGGTCAGGAAAGTCTTCCCTGAACAAGTTGTCTTTGAGAGGAGTCTCATGGGGAGAAGGAGGTCTCAGGCCTAGGAGGCATCCCTGCAAAGTAGGAAGGTGTGCAGGGCATTCTAAGAACTGAAAAATGCCAGAGTTACTTAAAAAATAGAAGGAGTTGCCCTGTGGGATGGAGAGTAGCCCATTCTTGGAAATTCTCAAACAGGTTGAGAGGCTTTATAAAGGAATTTATACATAAGGCCTGTACAGTACATTTCAGTTTTAAGACTCATGAATTCCTTCATCTGAAAAAGTCATATTCCAAATTATAAATTTTAAGGTAGTGCTACTGTTCCAAGAAGATCTCATCAGTGATAAGAGGTTGGAATGATCTCTTCACTCACTTCTTCCAAAAATATTACTCTATTTCCACTACACGTCACACTTTGATGAAAAAGAAATGGCCTAGGTCCAGAGGTTCTGAGCCCATGTAACCCAAGGTGACAGAGGTGGTCCCGATTGTGGGGGGACACGAGCCAAGCATGGGAGAAGGTCAACTGCAGCTTTGGAGGGGTCAGCGAGGGGTCACAGGAAAGCTCGTTTGAACTGGACCTCGAAAGGAGTTTTCTGGGCAGAGAAGGAGCCTGGATGCATCTGGAGGGGAGCAAGGGTGCTCAATGGCACTCGGGTCCCAGAGAGCACAGGTGATGGATGGTGTGATGCCTGCCAAGGGCACAGGTGTGGCTACAGGATGGGACAGCCCCACTCCTTCTATCTACATGAACCTGCCTGTCATGTGGGACAGTATGGGAAGATGAAAGCCCTTTCGCATGGTGCCTGGCGGTGGTCAGTGAATGAATGACCAGCTGCAGAGCTGCAAGAGACGTTATCAAGACAGCATCTCGAGGGGGCCCGACGGGGATGCCGAGAGCAAGAGCTTCACCTGTGGTGTAGACATGATCTTGTGGATTATGGACACCATTCCTTTTAGGCAGATGTCTCTAGAGGTTGTAAGAATGTTACCTACCAGCACTCTTGGCCTCCTTAAGCAATAGAAATTGATCAGAGGCTAGGCAAGAAATTCAGGCAAGGCTTTATTGGGGCCCCTGCTGCCACAGCGGGGAGCGAGAACAAATGACAGGTTCCCTGGCTTGCTTGCTCCCTGACAGGGGGGCGGGGGGGGAAGCTTGTTCCTTACATGGGGTGAGGGTAGGGGTGTGCCCAGGGTTCTGGCCGGAGGGGTGGCTTATGTGTTTTGCCCCGCTTCTTTAGTGGTGCTGTGTGCAGGGGGCGTGCGCAGTGCCCTGCTTTTGCTCCCGATGTGCTGTTTTTGCTCTTGGCTCTTCAGAAGTGGCTTTTTGGTCTCTTTGTATCTTGTTGTCCAGAATTTGCCCCAACTGCATACGCACACAGTTATTTTTAGTCTCTTATTTTGTTGCTCAAGGAGACGTTTTCCCAGGTGCAAGCACTGCAGCAAAGGGTCCCAGGTCCCAGCCTGTCTCAAGAAGACCAGTGTCAGGGTTACAAATGCAGGCGGAGGATCAATTATCAGGTTTCCACAGTCTGGGTGAGGGCTGACGGAGGGCCAGGCTGAGGCAGTAAGTGGTCCCGGGAAGCAGAGTGGGAGACAGAGATGCTTCTGAGCTGGGATCCAGGGCATTTGTTTTGCACATTATATTTCTACTTTTAGATCCTAGTATGATGCCAGCTTCCTTGCAGAAAGCACTGTGTTGTTTACTAACTGTCAGCTTCTGGTTCATTCTGCATTATCTGAACCGCTGAGTAAACACACGCCCTTTCAGGTAATATAACGGTCTCCTTGTCAGGCTAGAAAGACCTGCCAAGTCTAATTTGACACCACATAATCGGCCTGGTCCTCCTGCATATTCTCATCCACACATGCTCACAGCACTAAAGTGGCTGTGGTGTTATACCTATTGGCATTCCCACGCTCAAAAAATATACCTGCTCATTGTTTGAATGATAAATACTCAGTAACCGTCACATGACCTTCCTTAAAACTTCTACTCAAAGCCCTCATGTATCAAGACGGCCAAGGCCAAGGCTCTGACTCCAGTCCCACATTCAAACCCCGCTGTCCACATGCAGGTGCAGGTACAAACCTGACTGTGCTGCAACAGCTCTGCAGAGCAAACCTTGGCCGTGGCTGATGGCAGATGTGAGCTCCAAGGGAACCAGGAAACAGCAAGACTCACTGATGTAACTGGAAGTCTTCTCATTTACTTAAATCTTTAATTTTTTCAACAATGTTTGTAATTTTCAGCGTACAAGTTTTGCACTTAAAAATATTTATTTCTAATTTTATTCTTTTTTATGCTATTATAAGTACAATTTTCTTAACTCTTTTCAGGTTATTCTTTTATGGTGCATAAAAATAGAATCGGCTTTTGCATATTCTTGTATTCTATTTTTGTATACTGATCTATCTGACAGTCACGCTGAACACATTTATTAGTTATATAGTTTTTTAAATTCTGTAAATGTGGATTTCTTAGGGTTTTCTGAGTACAAGATTATGCCAGCTGTGAACAGAGAGAGTTTGACTTCCTTTGTAATCTGAATGCCTTTTATTTCTTTTTCTTGCCTAATTTTCCTGTCTGGTACAGTCTTGAATAAAAGTGGTGAAATCTTAGGGGAAAGCATTCAGCCTTTCACCACTAATTGTGATATTAATTTTTAATAGATAGATGAACTTATTGGGTTGAAAAAATTCCTCTATTCCTAACTTGTTGAAACCTTTTATTATGGAACGCTGTTGGAATTTTTCAAAGGCTGTTTCTGTGTCTGTTGACATAATGCTTTTGTTCTTTTTTACATTAATTACTATGTTGGATTTTTTTATGTTAAATTTTCTTGGATTTCTGGGATAGATCCCAGTTAGTCATGTTGTAAAATCCTTTCTGTATATTGCTGGATGCAAGTGGATAGTATTTTGGTGAAGATATTTGTGTTTATATTCATAAAGAATATTGTTCTGCAGTTTTCTTTTCTTGTGATGTCTTTGCCTGGTTTTTGTATCGGCAATACTGACCTCATAAAATGAGTGGAGAATTGCTTCTGCCTCTTCTATTTTTTGGGGAAGAATTTGTGAAAAGAATGATGTTAATTCTTTAAACATCTAGTAGAATTCACCAGTAAAGACATTTTGTTCTGGACCTTTGTGGTTAGTTTTTCCAATTACTAATTTAATCAGTTTACTTATTGTAGATCTCTTCAAATTTCCTTTTTATTTTTTAAAAAAAAATTTAAATTAATTTTTATTGGAGTATAGTTGATTTACAAGATTGTGTTAGTTTCAGGTGTACAGCAAACTGAATCAGTTATACATATACATATATCCACTCTTTTTTAGATTATTTTCCCATATAGGTCATTACAGAGTATTGAGCAGTGTTCCCTGTGTTATACAGCAGGTCCTTATTAGTTACCTATTTTATGTATAAAATGTATATATCTGTGTATATATATATATGTATGTGTATATGTCAATCCCAATCTCCCAATTTTATCCTTCCCCCCACCTCCCTGGTAACCATAAGTTTGTTTTCTACATCTGTAACTCTACTTCTCTTTTGTAGATAAGTTCATTTGTACCCTTTTTTAGATTCCACATATAAGTGATATCATATGATATTTGTCTTTCTCCATCTGACTTATTTGACTCAGTATGAGAATCTGTAAGTCCATCTATGTCACTGCAAATGGCATTATTATGTTCTTTTATATGGCTGAGTAATATTCCATTTTTTATATGAACCACATCTTTTTCAGGCTGTTTCAGTAGTTTGTGTCTTTTAAGGAATTTGTTTCATCTAGATCATCTAATTTGTACAACTGCTCACAGTATTCTCTTATGATCCTTTTTACTTATGTATGGTCAGTAGTGATGGCTCGTATTTCATTTATGACATTAGAAATACATGTCTTCTCTTTAGTTCTAGTCTAGCTGAAAGTTGTTTAATTTTGTTGATCATTTCAAAAACAATTTTAGTTTCAATAACTATCTACTTGTTTACTACTAACTATTTTATTTATTTCCTCTCTAACCTTCATTATTTTCTTTCTCTGCTTGCTTTGAGTTTAATTTGTTTTTCATTTTCTGTTTTCTTAAGATAGGTGGTGAGATTGACTTGAGATCTTTCTTCTGTTTTAATACTAGTGTTTACAGCCATAAGTTTCCCTTTAAGGACAGCTTTAGTTGAGTCCCATAAATATTCCTATGTTTTATTTTGTTTTCACTTATTTCAAAGTATTTTCTAATTTTCCTTGTGGTTTCTTCTTTGACTCATTGATTTTCATATGTTTTTAAATTTCCCATATTTTCTTATGTTGTTAATTTTTAATTAATTCCACTGTCATCAGAGGATATGCATTTTATGGGTTCAATCATTTTAAATCTATGGAGGCTTGTTTTATGTCCTAACATATGGTCTATCCAGGAGTATGTTGTATGTACACTTGAGAGGAACATGTATTTTGCTGTTGTTCTATAGATATCTGTTGGGCTAGTTTGTGTTGTTCCAATATTTATTGCCTTGTTAACCTTCTACCTAGTTGTTGTATATATTATTGAAAGCAGAGTATTGGCATCTCCAATTATTGATGAATTGTTTATTTCTCCCTTCTTTTCTGTCAGTTTTGTTGCATGTATTTTGAAGATATGTAGTTAGGTGCATATATGTTTAAAATCCTTATGTCTAACTGATGGATTGACCCTGTTATCCTCTGCAGCCCAGGTCAGGCAGTCAAAGGCAAAGGTAATTCAGGTCCAGGGATACTTGCTTCCTGCCCTTCTCTGCTCCACATAGCTCATAATTACTTTCAACTGCTCATCGGTAGACATAACCACACCTTATTAGAGGAAAAGCCAGTGCAGATGTGGGGGAAGAGAGAGGAACTGAGTCTTGAAAGATGAAAAGAGCTTAACCCCTTAGGAGGAGGGCTACAATAAAGATGAGGCTACAGAGAATCTCAGGACAAGATCTTGAAGGTTCTAAAGTGTCAGACAAAGGATGTCAGATTTTATTCTGAAGGCTCTGGGGCTCCAGAGGAGGATTTTAAATGAGTGTGTACTAGTAGATCTGCAATATAGTAAATGCACCATTCTGGCAATTTGGAGAGCTCAAGGTTGTAAAAGAGCAGAAATGTCAAAAGCCTGTTGGAGTTAACAAAGGAGAAATGATGAAAAGTTGAACTAGGGCAGTTTAAGTAGACCAAAAAAGTGCAGAGCTTTGAGAGATGTATAATTTGCAAGGTTTTGGTAACCGTGGGAGGTAGAGAAAAGGAGGAGAGAACAATGACTCCAGATTTCCACCTTTAGTAAAGTGGGTACAATTCAATAAGGTGGACCCGACAGAAACAAGGTCATGGCTTTTCAAGGGAAAGTGATGAGACTGCAAAGCCTATGGAGCACCCAAAGAGAGATGTCCGCTAAGTTGTTGCATGTTAGGGTTGGGAGCTCAAGAGACAGCTCTGGAGTGTGTCTCTTTATTTAGGATGTACTTTCATACAAAGTATTGGTATATGAAGTCATGGAAGACATGAGATTAGCTAGGGAGAGCATCTAAATGGAGAAGAAAGTGTGTCTGAGAGATAGCTTTGGTGGAAAAACAGTATTTGAAACAGGGCAGAGGAAGGAAACCCAAGAAGGACCCTGCAAAATCACAATCAATAGAGGTACCTCTGCTTTCCCCTCTGGCTGTGCAGCAGAGGACACGTACAATACAATGTTGTGCTGGTCATCACTGTCCAACGAGGGCCCACAGGAACTCATTAAATCCCAGGACAGCTGCTGCAGTGTTTGGAATCAAACTCTTCTCTTTTTTAAAAACAATTATTTATTTATTTGTTTGTTTGTTTGTTTATTATTTATTTTTGGTTGCGTTGGGTCTTTGTTGCTGTGCATGAGCTTCCTCTAGTTGCGGTGAGCAGGGGTTACTTTTTGCTGCAGTGTACGGGCTTCTCGTTGCGGTGGCTTCTCTTGTTGTGGAGCATGGTCTCTAGGCAAGTGGGCTTCAGTAGTTGTGGCTCACGGGCTCTAGAGCGCAGGCTCGGTAGTTGTGGTGCACGGGCATAGTTGCTCCACGGTATGTGGGATCTTCCCGGACCAGGGCCTGAACCTGTGTCCCCTGCATTGGCAGGCGGATTCTTAACCACTGTATCACCAGGGAAGTCCCAAACTCTTGTTTTTAACAGATGTTCTGGATTAAATGGCCTAAAAACTCTTGGAATATGCATTGTGGCTGTTATTTAAACACATATTTAGTAACATAATATTGTTTTGAAATTAATACAATGTCCCTCCGCCCTCCTAAAATTGGGACTATTGACCACACCAGCCTAGGCCTGGAATCAGTATCTTTTCCACCTTTAGGAATCCTCCTTAGGGTCCTTTAAGATTTACCCCTCCCCCATCTCCCCAGGAATAAAGGTTAGTAATTTTATGTTTAAGTAATCTTAATCTAATTCCTACTGTGTTTTTTTCTTATTTATTTATTTGTTTATTATTTATTTATTTTTAATAGATCTTTACTGGAGTATAATTGCTTCACAATACTGTGTTAGTTTCTGTTGTACAACAAAGTGAATCAGCTATAAGTATACATATATCCCCATATCCCCTCCCTCTTGAACATCCCTCCCACCCTCCCTATCCCACCCCTCTATGTGATCACAAAGCACCGAGCTGATCTCCCTGTGCTGTGCGGCTGCTTCCCACTATTTCACATTTGGTAGTGTATGTATGTCGATGCCTCTTTTAGTTTGCCCCAGCTTCCCCTTCCCCTGCCCTGTATCCTCAAGTCCATTCTCTATGTCTACGTCTTTATTCCTGCCCTGCCACTAGGTTCATCAGTACAATATATATATATTTTAGATTCCATATACATGTGTTAGCATATGGTATTTGTTTTTCTCTGACTTACTTCAGTCTGTATGACAGGCTCTAGGTCCATCCACCTCGCTACAAATAACTCAATTTCGTTTCTTTTTATGGCTGAGTAATATTCCATTGTATATATATGTGCCACATAATAAACACTCAAGATATAGATGAAAGTATGAAAAATATTAGGAACAGTAACTACACCAAAGTAGCAGTTAATAAACAGTAACTATTTTATCATTGTATCTGCTATTATATAACGGAGGCTCGCTAAGCCTTGAGAAGCAGAGAGTTTGGGTGTCATGATGTTATGGGGTTACTGCACACTCTGCCTCTTCTGCTAAAACACCCACGGCTTGTGTTTCCCTGTCAAGCACAAAATGGGCCAACAGACCCAACCGAGGGACCACTGCAGGGTCTGAGGGGTCATGGGGTGAGGGTCACGTTGCAGAGTTGCAGGGCTAAGACTTCCCAGGAAATGGCAAGGGTAGTGATGTGCAATCCTTCGCAAGGAGGCCTGTTTGGATGGACCAGACATTGGGTATTTTGCTTACCTGGGGTCAGCTCTGGCTCTCTAAGTGGGTGCTGGTTTCCCAGAGTATGGTACCACATCCTGGTGTGTGGGCGTTCTGCCTTTAGCAGAGTGGCGTTCCTCTCGTTTGAAGCTTTTTGTCTCATGTCAAGAACACTTGCAATGTCTCCAACGCCCCCAGGTGGTGTGTCTTGGCTGGTGGGTGTAGTTACATACACACAGTGAACACATCTTGGCTGGAGGGCAGCCCTGTGTTTTAGCAAAGCATTCAGCAGTCATGGGTAAGGAGTTATTTTCCCAAAATTTACCCATCTTCCTTACTCCAAGCAATGTGAAAAAGGAAAAGGAAGTTCAAAGTGGGTTGGCAGGTTTAAAACACACGAATTGTGCTTATTTGGGAAGAAGAACAACTGTGTGAATGGGTTTGGTACTGACTGGAACTGAAGCGGCTTCTTAGATTTCATCCTGTCGTAGACTCTGTTTTTCTGCTCCGTGGTCCTAGGGGAGCTCCTGTTCACACACAGACTCAGTATTTCCTGTCTGACTGCTCTCTGGGGTTCAGCCTGGGCGGTGGGGATCTCTCATCTAATCGGGGCTACAACACAAGCATTTGCCAGAATGGCCAGGACCCCCACGGCCCCAGCCTTGAGGGCTGGGAGGACTCAGGACCCAGCCTCACTCTGGCCACCAGCCCACGAGTGACAGCCAACTGATTGGTGAAACTGTCGAAGAAGATCTCCAGCCAACTCTGCCCCGTGCTCATTAAGTGAGAGATAAAACTTAACAAGAGTTGACAGATGGTTAGCATGCAGTGTGAGACAATTCCCAGGAAATAAATGGCTCTTAACGGAAATCGGTTTCCAGAGAAAATCAGAAGACAGTCCGAGCATTGATGGGTTCATAAACTTGGGGATTTCTATAAGTCTTGGGACCTAACCTTTGTGAATGTCAAAGAATTATCATAGTCACAGAGAAGTTAACATACCCTGAACTGCCTGGTTTTCTTATCCAATTGTGTGTGTTTAGCAATTTTCAACAAATCCTCCTGTATGGTGGTAAATCCTGAGTTAAAGAGCTCCCTCAGGGCTGGTGTAAGGGCTACCGGGGTGGGCTGGCCGTGCTCACGTCTGCTGCAGGGTGGACACACGGGCGCCTCTGCTGATGGGTGCTGTCTGCGCAGGTGTCTGTGTATCTGGCTTGCAGCCTGCCCTCCAGGGTGCAAAGGAAGTACAGTGTTGTTGAAGGCCCAGCTGGGCCCGGCTACTTGGTCCAGCTTAAACTGCTTACCGTCCTGACCATCAATTTTCATAGGTACCCAACCCCGTAGCCCAGCCAACTCTCTCAGGGCCCTGCTCTAACTTTCCTGACACCTTCCCTCACCCACGCTTTTCTCTGACAATGGCCTCAGGACCTGGCCACATCTGGATGTGGCCTCTTGTGACAGGGCCTCAGCCAGGTTCTGGCTCTCTCATGTTCAGTGTTCTTACACTGGTTTCCCAGCTATGTGCTGGCTTTGTTCCCAGGACCAACAAAATCCTCCAGTTAAAGCATTTTATTCTCTGTCACTGCATTTCTCAACTTAGCAAAACTCCATTTCGAAAATAGTATAAATATTCAGTAACCTGGGTTTAGATAAGTAAATTATAGCGCATTATATAGTCATTAAAGTGCTAAATGTAATAACTGGGTCAGAACCTGAAAAGGGGTGAAATAAAACAAAAGTAATTCAGTATGCCTTAAGGAAAAACTACGTGTACATGTGGAGACATTTAAAGGTAAGTATAAAAATTATTTCTTGTGCTAAGCAGTGGAACTACAGGTGAACTTCTAAATTTCATTTTTTAATATTATGATTAGAAAAAATATGAGAAAGAAAATTATTGTGGGTAATAGAGCTCTGTTCATTCTTGTTTAGTGTCACTGGCACAATATTGTGACCTAGGCTGTCTGTCCACTCCTTTCTTGCTGGCTCTCTTTGTCCAGCCACAGAGATGCTTTGTATCATGAGGATGGGCCCAGCTCCCAAAGCACCAAATCAGATTCCCAGAATCAGTCAGAAAACTGGGGTCAGACCCATTACTAGCTGAATGCTTCTTAAGATTGCTTTCCTCCAAAGCAAGGTGAAGGTTGCTGGGAACCTACGTTGTGAAGGGACCTCAGCTCTCCTTCACCATCATACTCAGTTAAACCAAAGACAAGATATTAGTGTATAGAAATACAACATCTTCTGTGTATTCATTTTGTATCCTGCAACTTTACCAAATTCTTTAATGAGCTCTAGTAGTTTTCTGGTAGCATCTTTAGGATTTTCTATGTATAGTATCATGTCCTTTGTAAACAGTGACAGTTTTACTTTTATTTTTCAATTTGGATTCCTTTTATTTCTTTTTCTTCTCTGATTGCTGTGGCTAGGACTTCCAAAACTATGTGGAATAAATGTGGCAAGAGTGGACATCCTTGTCTTGTTCCTGATCTTAGCTTCTCACTGTTGAGTATGATGTTAGCTGTGGGTTGGTCATATATGGCCTTTATTATATTGAGGTAGGTTCCATCTATGCCCATTTTCTGGAGAGTTTTTTTTCTGGAGAGTTTTTTTTATCATAAGTGATGTTGAATTTTATTGAAAGCTTTTTCTGCATCTATTGAGATGTTAAAGCAGAGGGTGGAAGGTCATGCTGCATCAGGGAGTGAGCCTCTGAAACAGTCAGCATCAAACTCCTAAAGAGACAAGCCCTCTGATTTTCTGGGCCTGACCTCGGACTTCCCTCTGTTACTGGGTGAGCCACACTGCTTCTCCTCAAGGTGCCGATTGAAAACCTATCACTTATATGTGGAATCTAAAAAAGTGGTACAAATGAACTTATCTACAAAACAGAAGTAGAGTCACAAATGTAGAAAACAAACTTATGGTTACCAAGGGGGGAAAAAGGGGGAAGAGATAAATTGGGAGATGGGGATTGACATATACACACTATTGTATATAAAATAGATAATAGATAATAGGGAACTCCACTCAATACTCTGTAATGGCCTATATGGGAAAGGAATCTAAAAATGAGTGGATATATGTATATGTATAACTGATTCACTTTGCTGTACTCCTGAAACTAACACAACATTGTAGATCAACTATACTCCAATAAAAAATAATTAAAAATGAAATAAAATAAAATAAAAACCTGACACCCCTTCCCATCTTCACCTACCCCCTTCGTTTCACCTTCTTGCTGAAATACGGAGTGTAATTTTCTTCATTTAAGTATTGACTGCCTACAATAAGCCAGGTCATTACTACTTTCTGTTTAAAATTCATTATTTTTTAAAGCTCTCTGCTTTTTCTGGTTTCTTTTGCTTTGAGGTTCTTGTCCTGAATGAATATTATTCCCTGGGCTGAGCACTTCCACAGGAAGTTTCCCTAGAAAATGAGCAGCCCCTTCTTTCTGAATCCTTGCCAGGCTGCAGCGTTTCCCTTGAAGGAGGATGTTTGAATAATGAAGGTTTCTTCCCAGGTCCCCAGGTGTGTTCCAGCAGCTCTTGATGACAGTGTCAGCCTTGGTGGCCTGTCAGCATTCCACGCCAGCCTCTTGCCTTTTACTTTGTAAGCAGTCCAGTCACTCTGGATGCTGGTGGGGGACACTCATTTTCCTTAATCCTTGGATTAATTGAAAATGAGTCTTCTCAATTAAAAATTCAAGTCTTTTTTCAGCTCGGGGACATTTCCTTCTATTGTTTCTTTTACTATTCTTTGTCTCTTTTCTGTTCTGTTCTCTGAACCACTGTTATTCACAAATTATGCTTCTCTTTGTTCCCTCTGGAGCAGCACCAGGGAGCTTGTGAGAGGCGATGAATCCCAGGCCCCAGCCCCACCTCCTGAATCAGAATCTGCTTTATAACAAGACCCCAGGGCCCCGGGTGCACATTAAATATTGAGGTGCGGCTCTCCGCGGTATCAGCTTTTCCTTCACGTTGCTTGGATGTTTAAATTAGGTTGAACTATTTAGATGTTCTTTACCCAATACCAACAGCCGTTCACTAGTCTATCAAAGGCGGAATAGTAGGACCAACCTCCATAGGCTCATTTCGTGTGTAATCAAGTGAATATTTGTAAAGCACTCATAACAGTGCCTTACGCGCTAAATGCTAGATAAGCGTTTAGTAAATAAGTGAAAATGATTCGTTGTTCTCAATATGCTTTGTTCTATTGTGAGGGAGTAACCCCTTTGTCCCTCCTGATTACAAATTCCTGATTCACTGCTGTTGATTCTGTTTTCCAGTTCCTTTATTACATTAAAAAAATCAGAAATAATGTTTTGCAATATCTTCCTATATATTTGCTTCTCGACTTGGCCTAAACATTGGAGTCCTGGGGGGACACTCAGGCTGCAGTTACACCACTGAGTCAGAACCCCTGAGGGTGTGACCTGGCATCCTGTGTTCTCAGATGCTTCACGGGACAGGGGTGGGTGTGGGTGGGGCTCTGCATCCCTGGTGGCAGCATCCTCCTTGTGACCTGCTTCAATCTCTTGGGTGTCTGCCTCCCTTCAGTTTAGTGAGCCTCATATGATGTGGGTTTTCTCCTTTCCTTCTGCATCTTTGCTCAGGCCACTGGGACCTTTGGGGCAGGGGTGGGTTCAAGGGGGAGGAAAAGATAATTTTTGTTTGTTTTCTTCCTAGGCTGGAAGGAAAATGGAAGCCTCTTATGGGCTGATTGGCTGCCTTTTTGGTTCATTTTTGCTTTCTGATTCAGAGGTTTGGGGGTCCTCCAAGTGTGACTGATGGCAGGGGAGAGTCCTTTCCCAGTGGCAGGAGCAGGGGCAGGATCTATTTCAGAAATACCCTGCAGTGGCGCAGTGGCAGAGGCTGTGGTTGGCGTCAAGTTTCTCCTGGTCTGTGCAGTATAAGAGAGGACATTTCCTGGGATGTTCAGGAAGCCTGGAGCTGATCCTAGACCAGCTCTGCTGAGCAGCTTCCTTCTGGGTGCTGAGCCCTTGGTCTCTCCAGACCCTGTGACAATGGGGAAGGCAGCCTCCTTCCCTGCCCTACAAGTCTTCACAAGAACTTTAAGCTTCAAAATTCTGGAGATCCTTGCAGGGGAGGGCTCCAGCCACCTCTCCAGTTTATGACACTGTGAGAGTCCTCTCGGGAGGGGTTTGGGAGAGAGAGCAAGGGTCTATGTGTGGGTACACGTTCCAGAATCCACACAACATTATTGTTTTTATTTTTTTATTAAAAAAATTTTTTTATTTTACTTTTATTTTTTTTGCGGTACGCAGGCTTCTCACTGTTGTGGCCTCTCCCGTTGCGGAGCACAGGCTCCGGACGCGCAGGCTCAGCGGCCATGGCTCACGGGCCCAGCCGCTCCGCGGCATGTGGGATCTTCCCGGACCGGGGCACGAACCTGTGTCCCCTGCATCGGCAGGCGGACTCTCAACCACCGCGCCACCAGGGAAGCCCAACATTATTGTTTTTAAAGAGAACACCCTTGGTGCATTTCAGGTACCAAGAATGGGAAACGAAACATGTTGGTGGTGAGGAGCACAGGTTCTTCCCTGGGTATCTTAGATGAACAGGCTGGTCCTGCTTTGGTCATCAGCTCTTTGCAGAGCTTGGTCACTACCATCAGCACCGGTCCTCCCTCCTCACCTGGTAGAAGGGCCCCGGGTGACACTTGCAAGTCACGCTTGCAGGTGTTAAAGGTGGACCAGCCATCCTGTGAGTATCAATCATGTCTTTTATTTTCAAAATTCTGTTGCTTTGGCATCTGGGGCCTTGCTGACTCTGGAGGGACTGCTCCATCCCCACACCCCAGGGATATGGGAGCCCTAGAGATACAAGCCTTTCATATGCAAATCAACCAGTGCAGAACCCACACCCCCACCACCTCTTCCCCTGGGATCTCACCCTCTGGGCCACCATCCCCTGCCTTAATCACCCCAGGGCCAAGTACCAGACAACTAGGGACAAGCCCCATGCCTTAGAACCCGCTGAAATGATTTGAACTAGACAATCCTAAGCTTGCTCACCCTGCCTCGCCCCATTCTTTCTTGGAGAAGCCACAGTTGCCCCCTGTCTCTTAAAGCAAAGGAAACAAAAGCACAAATAAACATATGGGACCTAATTAAACTTAAAAGCTTTTGCACAGGAAAGGAAATCATCTGTAAAATGAAAAGGCAACCTACTGAATGGGAGAAAATATCTGCAAGTGATACGACTGATAAGGGTTTACTATCCAACATATATAAACAGCTCAACAACTCAATATAAAAAAAAAATAAACAACCCAATTAAAAAATGGGCAGAAGACCTGAATAGACATTTTTCCAAAGAAGACATACAGGTGGCCAACAGGTACATGAAAAAATGTGCAACATTGTTAATCATTGGAGAAATGCAAATTAAAAACACAATGAGTTATCATCTCATGCCTGTCAGAATGGCCATCAACCAAAAACACTACAAATAACAAATGTAGGTGGGGCTTCCCTGGTGGCACAGTGGTTAAGAATCCGCCTGCCAATGCAGGGGACACGGGTTAGAGCCCTGGCCCAGGAAGATCCCACATGCCACAGAGCAACTAAGCCCATGCGTCACAACTACTGAGCTTGTGTGCCACAACTACTGAATCCAATGCACCTAGAGCCCGTGCTCTGCAACAAGAGAAGCCACCGCAATGAGAAACCTGCACACCGCGTTGAAGAGTAGCCCCTGTTCACCACAACTAGAGAAAGCCTGCGTGCAGCAATGAAGACCCAAGGCAGCCAAAAATAAATAAATTTATAAAAAAAAAAACAACCAAAACCAAAAACAAATGTCTGGTGCAGTCACTGTGGAAAATGGTATGATATTTTCTCTAGAAAAAAAAAAAATTGAACTACCATATGACCAGCAATTCCATTCCTGAGTATATATCCGAAAAAAACCAAAAACACTAACTTGAAAAGGTACATGCACCCCAATATTCATAGCAGCATCATTTACAATTGTCAAGGTATGGAAGTACCCTAAATGTCTATCAACAGATAAATGGATAAAGGAGATGTGGTGTATACACACACACACACACATATATACCTACAGTGGAATACTACTCAGCCACAAAAAATAATGAAATGTTGCCATTTGCAACAACATAGATGGACTTGGAGGGTATTATGCTAAGTGAAATAAGTCAGACAGAGAAAGACAAGTACTGTATGATATCACTTATATGTGGAAATACATGTGGAATCTAAAAAATAAAGCAAAGTACTGAATATAACAAAGAAGAAACAGACTCACAGATATAGAAAACATACTAGTGGTTACCGGTTAGGAGAGGGAAGCGGGTAGGGGCAATGTAGGGTAGGTGACTAAGAGGTACAAACTATTATGTATGAAATAAGCTACAAGGATATATTGTACAGCAGGGAATATAGCGAATATTTTACAATAACTGTAAATGGAGCACAATGTTTAAAAATTGTGAACCACTCTATTGTACACCTGTAACATATAATGTTTTACACAACTATACTTCAGTGAAAAAAAAATAAAAAGAAAACCTCAATTAAAGGAGTAGGAAGGGCATCTTTCAAAGGAATAAAATCAAGCAGAAATAGTACCGGTGGTCATGGAGAAATAATCATCTGGTCATTCTTTTTCTTTGTGAATTAAGCTTTTCTAGAAAGAGGGGTCAAAAGGAAAAAAAAAATCTCCTTAATGAGAACACTAAAAAGGCTTACAAAAAACAATATTTTCAATTGAATCACATTTTAAAAAAGGGACTGTAAGAGATTGAAATAAGAAATAAAAGTGAATTCCAGGAAAATAGAGGATGAACTGTGGTGGGGATTCTTCCTCCACAGTTTACAAACCTACTTATAGAAGATGTAAATGTAAGCACATAAATAAGCTTAATGCTTCAAGTTAGGAAATATCGATAAGGGTACAAATTCTTCACTGGATTTTTTGCTTTACCGAGTCTAACTCTGACCTACCCTTTCCCAATTTTAGTTGATCTTAGCGCTTTTTTGGTGAGAGTACTTGGTGCCCCTCCAAAGACAATAAGGCATTGCTCAAGTATGCCATGAGTTATAATCTTCCCAGCCCTCCATGACCTACAATAGAATTCTGATAGTGTTGTTAACACACAAAGAATGTTTCAGTGTTGGCTTTGCTCTCTAAGCTGAAACTGAAAAGGAATTTCATGGTGTCAGGCATGGTCAGTCTGGACCAGCACTGCCCAACGGAACTTTTTATGATGATGGAAATGGTCTAGACCTCTACTGTTCCTTATGGTATCCACCGATCACACGTGGCTATTGGATGCTTGAAATGTGGCTGGTGCTACTGAGGAAATGAATTTAAAATTCCATCTAATATTAATCAATTCACATTTAAACTTAAATAGGCACACATGACTAGTGGCTAAATCGGTCACTGCCATGTGTAGAGTGTTGACAGTATGAATGTGTGAGACACACTGGCTGTATTAATTAATAGCTTCTTTGTTATGTCAGAAAAGAACTGACTCCAGCAGAGACAAATTGTACATCTCAGTGCATTTTAAACACTATAACACTTTGTATCATGTCTCTTTGCAACAATTATCTAGCACCAAGTGGGAGCTAGACAGTGAAAGTGGAAGACACAGCACCTGCCCCTGGGTTCTTACATGTTCGGCAAGCATGCCACGTGACCTGGGAATCCCTCTTCAATGTGGTTTCCAGCAAAAGGGGTTTAAGCTTGGCTACCATCTGAACCCCATAGCCCCCAGCTTTCTGTCGATCAAGCTCAGGGGTGAGATGCTCAGGGGTGAGATGCTCATGGCATGTCAGACTCTGTTGCTGGAAACAGATGGATCTGCCAAAGCAATGATTAAAAGAAAAAAAAAAACTTCTTAATGCTTAGCGACTTTGAAAATTATTTTATCCCCCCAAATTAAATCTCATAAATGTGCCTTAGAAGGCTGCAGAGTTGACCCTAAGTTAGTGTTAATAAAACAGGAGAATTTTCCAACTGGAAGGGACTGCAGAGTTCATCCACCTCCTCCAGAGATTTCACTTCATAGATAAGAGAACAGAGCTCAGAGAACCTGACTTGCCTCCAGCCACTCAGTTAATTAGCGGCAGAGGTGAAACTAAAATTCAAGTCTCTGGTTCCTAGTTTTTTTTTTCCTGTCAAGCCAACAATAACTTATTTTTTAACTTTTTATTTTATACTGGAGTACAGTTGATTAACAATGTTGTGTTAGTTTCAGGTACAGTAAAGTGATTCAGTTATACGTATACATATATCTATTCTTTTTCAAATTCTTTTCCCATTTAGGTTGTTACATAATATTGAGCAGAGCTCCCTGTGCTATACAGTAGGTCCTTGTTGGTTATCCATTTTAAATATAGCAGTGGGTACATGTCCATCCCAAACTCCCTAACTATCCCTCCCCCTGATGCTTCCCCCCACGCCCCCACCCCCCGTAACCATAAGTTTGTTCTTAGTTTCTTTTTTACTACAAACTGTGGCTTATCTGTGTTTTGTCTGGAATGTACATCACATTTTTGACAACGTTTCAGTGTTAGAGACACGCTACTTTATGAACCTTTTTCTCCTCAATCTTCATTCTCTTCAAATATCTCCTGCACAGATAAAGTCCATTTCTGAGGAAAGAATTTAACTTAAAGAATGTACTTTACTGCATTCAAATAAGTCCCTTAAACATTCTGCACTTTAAGCTTTTATTCTAGATTCCATTGTGAGGTGATAATGAGGTGCTGAAAACTAATTAGCTCATCAGACAAAACTGTCTGGTCTGCCATCTGCTGGGTCTGGAGTGATAGTCCCTGGTCGAACTGAGAAATGGGACTAAAAATATCCATATTCTCCTGTTCCGTGCCCTGCTCTTGCGTTGGTGCGTGATGCAGAAGGGATTATGTAAGATTCCAGGCTGGTTTGTTTGGCCAGCTCAACCCGTGGTCAGCCTGGATCACCCCACCCACATAGCATCGCAAAACCAAGCAATGATGTTCTCATCGACTTGGGTCCCCCTCCATTGCACACACCCTGTTACATTGTCTATTTGAGGGGAGTGAAAATGTTTTGTGACTCCAAGTATGGTATTCTCACTAACCAAGTTGCCAGGACTCCAAGGTATCCACCGACAGAGTGCCCAACACTTGCATTTTGCCATGAATTCTTGCACCTTTTCTGCAGGCAACCTCTATTATCACGGATTCCAGTGGCCCATGTTTCTGGAATAAGGCAACTTTTCTTTGTTCGCTCAAGCATCTTGTTCTTTTATTTTACTTAGAGCAAAGGGCTCGGCTTGATAACCAAATTTGCTTCCCCAGAATGACTGTTTTCTTTCACAAGCCCAGTACTCACCCCGTAGGCGCCCCTGGTCCAGGACAGCTGGGGTTTCTCTTTTTTGATCTAAGTGCCCTTCTACTTTTAGAGCTCTCTGGAGGAAATGCCTGAGCTTTCGGACGTCTACTTCAGATGACAGCTGTGAAGTGTAGGCAAGGGCCTATTTTGTCAAAGTATCCGGGCTGTCATTTTCCTATTAAGATTCAAAACAGAAAAGTCAGATTCCTTTTGAAAATTAGTCAACCTATTTGCTCATATGTAAGTCAAACAGTAAGGGAAAAGAATTCCAAACTGGAATTCAAAATTCCAAATCCTCAGTAGAATGTACACCAGAAATAAATCATATTTGCATAAATGCTAAATAAATAATGACATTTTGGGTGCTGGGGTAAGTTTGTACTTTAGAGGGTAATTTTTCTCTTCTATGTGGCCGATAGTATGAACGCTCTATCTTCTGAAAAATCCAAATGACTTGTATTTACACAGCACTTTTGTATCAACTCTTTCAGTTGAAATAGATTTCTATTAGCCCTTAAACAACATCAACCACAAGGTGTTAATTGACATGTCCAAAGTCCTCTGTGGTTGACAGTAAACCTACACAAACCTAAACAGCACCAGCCATGGAGACAGATGGCCAACAGGCTACGGAAGTGGACAAACCGACCCCCAGTTGTACTGGAAGTAAAATGTGTTCACGTGGTCCTAATAGTTTGGGTTTCTTGATGAGGCCTGAATCACTGACTTTCCAGCAATTGCTCCATCCCCATTTTTTGTGGGTTGATTGTTTTAACTGAGAGCACTGAGTGGCCGTCCACCCCATCCTTAAACGATACTTTAATCTGACTGACCTGCCCACCTCTCAGCTCAGAGAGGAATGATGTCACAGTTCACGTGCTGTGAACAGGGCACCCTCCTGACCCTCCCTGCTTCATTGCCGTCTTTGGTCAATTGCGTGTCCTGCCCCCTGACCTTTAGGCTTTCCTCCCGTTCTAGGCACCTCACACGTACTGTGTACCTCACACATTTGATCCTTGCTAGACCCTTGCTACTTAAAATGTGGTTTGGCATGACCTATGAGTTTGTGAGAAATGCAGACCCTCAGGCCCCATAACCAGCCTTTAAGGAGATCCCTCCCCAGAGGGTCTGTGCACATCACAGCTCTGACCACCTGCCTGGGCCCCTGGCTGTTCCTCTCTCCTTGGCTCCAGGTCCTGATTCTCTCCCCACTCCCACCCCCCTGCCCCACCCCCGCCCAGACTCCCACTGGGGATTATTGGACAATGGCCTTCACCAGTGATGGTGGGCAGAGAACTTCTCAGCAGCTCCTCCTCTGACAGGGATGCCCTGATGTGTTGGTTTTAATTATGATGCGTGTGTTTCACTCCCTCTAATAATTTATAAATTCCCTTAAGAGCAGAGTGCATTTCTGATTCATCTCTTTCTTTTTTTTTTTTTTTTCATCTCTTTCTGATTCATCCCCTGGATGGTCCTCGGTGAGCAGATTTAATTTATTAAATTAACAAGAGCAGGTACATGATGTGGAATGGCTGAGGCTTGGAATTTGCCTTGAAAAGTTACTGAGATCTGTGACAATCAAACAGTAAAGTTTGGGACAGGAAGAGGCACTAATTAGAAATATAAAGGACCTGACACTAACAGAGAATCTTTCAACCCCTCAAAGGGCTGCTTACCGGTCCTCTGGCCCCATCTGCACTGAATCCCATTTCCCATGCATTTGTAAAATGGGAGATTAGTGCCAAAGTTACGATATTATCAGGAGACATACTTTACATAATGTGTGCAAAGCACATAACAGATTGACACATGCTAAGTGCTAAGTAAATATGTTTCCCTGTCCCTATTCTAATGCAGCTGAACTGAGAATTACAAATCATAGATGCTTTGTTTGCAGGGAATACAGACCCATGACATTGGCATTTAATAATTTCTCTCCCTCTTTTCTAAAAAGAGAATTTGAAGTAATTTAAAATATGAGTCTTGGTCCAAAAGAAAAAAAAAAAAGATAAGTAGTTCATCCATAGCTGTAGGCACAAAACTCACCAACGCACAGAAACCCGTCTATAAAATTTGTGGAGTTCAAGGTGAGTAGGGAAATGCCTAAGAAATGTCTTAAGAGACCAGAGTTAGAGGAAGGATAAAAATGCTACGTTTGTTCTGCCGAGCAAAGAGGAAACTGAAAGAAGTTTCTTACGAGACTGCTTTAGCAGGGTTATTGAGTCATACTGGGGAAGATGTTTATTTCATAAATAGAATCCTGTCCTGAATAAACATTGAAGGCATGACAATGAAATTCAATTCGTTGAAGGTCATTTTTCCTAATTCCCTCCCTCATTTGAAAACATCTCCTCCCCTGGATGAACTTCCTGTCTCCTTACGCGCGGGTGGTCCCCTGATTTATTAATGGTTTATTTATGCATCGTTCTCTGTAGATGGCGAGGCAAGGCTCCCCTTGCCGATGTCTGTGTCACTGTCATTCTCAGTGGAGCCTGGCACATAGTAGGTAGATGTAAACAAGGAAACAGAGCTTCTCCGCTCTGGCTGCACTCCAGACTTCTCTGGGGAGCTGTTATATCGTACTGATGCCTGCAAGCTTCCCCTGGACGTTCTGCTTTAATTGGCTCAGGGAGAAGAGCTGTCACAGGGGCTTTTATAAGCTGCTCGAGTGATTCAAATGTACAGTTGGAACTGAGAACTGATGAGACAGATTATATACATATACTATTCGATTTAATTATATGATTGCATCATTTTCACCAATTACTCCATTAAACTAGGTTGGATGATAGATGCCAAAATGAGGAAGACACAGTCCTCGTCCTTGAAAAACTAACAGTGTGGTAGCAAGAGATAGGAGAGTCGTTCAATGACCACACTGCACCACGATGATGACAGAAACACATTCCAACAAACGTGAGCCGTGTGTCAGCCACTGCGCCCCTGACACGCCAGTCTCGATCTCTACGACCACCCCTGAGCAGCACAGTATAATGATTGATCCCATATACAAGATGAGGAAATTGAGCCTGAGTAAATGGACTTGAGAGTTTGGACTTGATTTATAATCTTCTTAACATCTGTCCTTTTAATTTTGGAGGGGATAGGCTTCCGAGTTTCCTTTTTTAAAATATGTTTTTTAATTAAAAATTAATTTTATTGAAGTATAGTTGATTTATAATATTGTGTTAATTTCTGCTGTACAGTAAATTGACTCAATTATACACACACATACATATATACATATTCTTTTTCATGTTGTTTTCCATTATGGTTTATCCCAGGATATTGAATATACTTCCCTGAGCTATACAGTAGGACCTAGTTGTTTATCCATTCTATGTATAATAGTTTGCATCTGCTGACCCCAAACTCCCAATCCATCCCTCCCCCACCTCTCCTCTCCCTTGGCAACCACAAGTCTGTTCTCTATGTCTGTGAGTCTGTTTCTGTTTTGCAGAATATTTCATTTGTGTCATATTTTAGATTCCACATATAGGCGATATCATATGGTATTTGTCTTCCTCTTTCTGACTTAACTTCACTTAGTATGATAATCTCTAGTTCCACCCATGTTGCTACAAATGGCATTATTTCATTCTTTTTTATGGCTGAGTAATATTCCATTGTCCATATGTACCACATCTTCTTTACTCATTCATCTGTCGATGGACATTTAGGTTGCTTCCATGTTCTGGCTATTGTGAATAATGCTGCTATGAACATTAGGGTGCATGTATCTTTTTGAAGTATGGTTTCCTCTGGATATATGCCCAGGAGTGGAATTGTTGGATCATACGGTAGCTCTATGTTTAGTTTTTTTAAGGAAACTCCATGCTGTTCTCCATAGTGGCTGCACCAATTTACATTCCCACCAACAGTGTAGGAGGGTGCCCTTTTCTCCACACCCTCGCCAGCTTTTGTTATTTATAGACTTTTTACTGATGACCATTCAGACCGATGTGAGGTGATACCTCATTGTAGTTTTGGTTTGCATTTCTGAGTTTCCTTTTTAGATTCCACCAAAAATGGAAAAGAAATGAGCTAAGGAGCTGTCACTGTGGGGGCTGCTGCCTGTGTGGGTGAGTTTGCCTTGGATGGGATAGTGGAGCAGCCGTGTCTGGCTGGCAGTACGGTGGGTGGTGGTGAGTGGGGCTAGAAGGTGGGAGTGGATCTTGGCTGCTACCCCGAGCTGGAACTGACCTCAGTTTACAAATGTGGGACATGGGGGTCAGAGTTTGCAAACTTTGGTCTAAGATGCACAGCTGGCAGAGGGCTAACTCTGCTGAGGGCTTTCTGCATGCTATGCCCCATTTGAAGCATCTTATGAGTATTGACACAATCCTTGTAAAACCCTGGGAGGAGTGGACCCTTATCTCCATTTTACTGTTGACCAAACTCAAGCGACATGGTGAAGTAAGTCGCCCAAGTCATAAGTCGGTGAGCAGCCGAGTGTGCATCCAGGCGGCTCTCTCCTGCTTACCTGGCTGGATGCCCTTAGCGGCAGGTGGTCAAGGCAGGAGACACTGCAGTCTGGTGCATCCTGAATGTAACCCTGGGCCACATTCTGATACTTGGTGCCTCCTATTTGATTTTTGGTGATATTATTACAAGTAAGATGACTCCTTTTTTTTTTTTTTTTTTTTTTGGCGGTACGTGGGCCTCTCACTGTTGTGGCCTCTCCCGTTGCGGAGCACAGGCTCCGGATGCGCAGGCTCAGCGGCCATGGCTCACGGGCCCAGCCGCTCCACGGCATGTGGGATCTTCCTGGACCGGGGCACGAACACGTGTCCCCTGCATCAACAGGCAGACTCTTAACCACTGAGCCACCAGGGAAGCCCAAGATGACTCCTTTTAAGTTTGGGGTTAACATGTACACACTGCTATGTATAAAACAGATAACCAACCAGGTCTTACTGTGAAGCACAGGGAACTGTACTCAGTATTCTGTAATAACCTATATGGGAAAAGAATCTGAAAAAGAAAGGCTATATGTATATATGTATGTATAACTGAATCACTGAGCTGTACACTTGAAACTAACACGACATTGTACATCAACTGTATTCCAATAAAAATAATTTTACTCCTTTTAACCCAGGCCTATCCTCAGAGCCTAGGAGGTCCACTTTAAGGGCTGGGGAGCAAGGTCTTCTGGCCCTCAGCTCGCTAAGGAGCCTCATTCCTCAGAAGCTGATTTTAGGGTCACAAAAGATTTTAAAGCAGACATTTTATAAACTGCCAAACTAACAGAGTTCCCTGTTTTAGTTTGTTTCCCTCCTACGCAGAACTCCCGCTGCTTCACTCCTTACGTGACCTCACCTCCGCATGGAACTTAAAAGGATCGCAGCTTCAAGCATCTGAGTTCCAGTCCCTTCCATCTGGGCAGACTTTTACACACACACACACACACAAACACACACACACACACACATACACACACACACCATTTTTTTTGCTTCTTTCGCTTCTTTGACCGCATGTAGGTCTGAACCATTGCCCTCTTCAAGTATTCACCGGCGTTTATAGAAAAGTGAATCTGGGAAATATTTGGTCTCAAGGTCCAGCATAGGAGGGACTCAGGCATGGCTAGTTGATTCCTATCATCCAGCAGATGGTTGAAGGACGCGTGTCGTGCGTGGCCACCAGTGCTGCATTTGCACCCGTGCTCTGATCCACCTTCCTCCTCCCCTGTTTGTCTTTATTAGGGGCTGCCATGTCCCAGGCACTGGTCTAGAGGTTTGAGGTAAAAAGAAACACAGCTCTCTAAGGGTTTATAGCCTAACAAGGGAGAGTTTTTAAGAGGCAGAGATCTGCATATGCAATTTCCTGACACCTTTCTCTGTAGATGGCGAGGCAAGACTCCCCTTGCCGATGTCTGTGTCACTGTCATTCTCAGCGGAGCCTGGCACATAGTAGGTAGATTATTAAGATGCTGGGAACCAGTCTTGTGGAAGACCATTCAGAGGATGCTCAAACAAACCAAGTGGAAGGCATGTGTTCCTGGACACCCCACACGGCGGAGGTGCAAAGGGGGGTCAGGGAACCCTGTCCCATTCAGGGCAGCCCACCCAACAGGTGTAAGGGTGACTCTACCCCCACTCTGCCTCGAGACTTGGCCGAGTGTGAATTCCAGAGGCCTAAGCGCAAGCTGAGACCAACCTTGAAAGTGACGGTGGTGCGGTCATAGCCACTAATGGGAAACTAGGAAGGTTGGTGGTGAATTCAGAAGTCTGCACGGGCTGCCTCTCACATCCTTGTCCTTTGGGCTGGGATGCCATGGCCGTGGCCTGAGGTGCTAGATTAAGTTCTGCTGCTGCCTTCAGGATCTTCCCAGGGCAGCCCATCCGCAGAAGGCCTTGTGAGTATCCCTCCATCACCTAGAGCCTCCTACTACAGTGGGATCTTCTTTGACTCTTTGTGACAGCTATCTGCTCAGTGACTTACTTCCTCAGAGCCATTCTTCCTGAACCTTCCAAGGTAAAATAGCTAACTTAGTTAATGGTAACTAGAGTAGTCTGCACGTTTCCAATCCCTCTCTTTTCTGGGACACCTCATGACTTCCATTTAGTCAGTTAGTTATCTATTTGTGCTTTCTCCCTGGTTTGTTCCAGGGTGAACTTAGGACAGTTTTCACAAAGAAGAGGAACTAAAAATGAAATTAGGAAATGATGCTATGAAGGCCAAGTGCAAACCAGAGTGGGAGATATAAGACCTTGGCCTGGAAATGGAAGCAGGCGGCCCTGCTGGTTTGCTAGAAGGAGCCCCGGAGTGGGCGCTGAGCTCCCCAGGAGCCGAGCTTCTACGGCTCTAAATAGTTGGTGGAAGCAGAGCCCTGAGCCCTTCTAACTCCACAGGATGGTGATGAGGATGCAGTACAGATGCCCTTGCCTACACTTCTTCATCACAATAGCCTTCTCCTTGCTGGAGATCATCACCATCTTAACATTCATGTTCATCAATACCTGGTTTTATTTACAGCTCATCAGCTGTAAATAGGGGCCCATGCAGGCCCCTAACCATGCACTGTTCTCAGTGATTTCACACTGCAGAAGCAGAATTGTCTTGTAGATTCTTTTCTTCTCGAAGTCACTTCTGTTAGATTAATTCATGGTATTGTGTGTTTATTTATTGTCATTGCTCTCTATTATTTCATTGTATGAATATAGCACAATTTATCTATCTATATTAATGCAGATAAATATATGGGCTACTTTCCATTTGTGGATGCTTTGCATATTGCCTTACATATGTTTGTG
This sequence comes from Tursiops truncatus, assembly GCF_011762595.2. Lineage (NCBI taxonomy): Eukaryota > Metazoa > Chordata > Mammalia > Artiodactyla > Delphinidae > Tursiops > Tursiops truncatus. The sequence goes on from NC_047042.1 coordinate 3,362,185, forward strand.
CCTAACTCCCAGTGCTGCTGTAGCCCCCTCACCACATTGTATTAGCGTCTGTGAGCTCCTGGGACAGGGAGGAAACGCTTACTTATCTTTGAATTCCAGCGCATATGTCAGGGATTGGCACACAGTACACACTCAATAAACTCTTGCTGAAATATCAGAGCTGAGGAGACAATGTGATATCGTGGGGAATGACACTGAAGTTGGATGCTAGAGCTATGAGTTGAAGGCCAGGCTCTGGCACTTTGTAGCCAAGTAGCCTCAGACAAGTCATATCTAAGGGGAAATGAATTTTTTCTTCCAGATTGTCACCAAGCTCCTTTCTGGTGAGGATTGCATTATGTGGGTCTTGGAAGAATTTCCTAGGATGCTCACAGAACCTCATCTGCAAAAACCTAACAAAGAGAAAAAGAAGGGGAGATTCTGTGACCACTCGGAGGTGCTGTCTCGTCTATGTGCGGTTGAGATACGCCTCCTTCTTTGGTTTTAGAGTTACTAAATATTGCTTCTCTGTGTCAGGTAAAACAGATAAATCAATAAGAAATGGGAACCTGCTTCTATCCAGTTAGGGTTAGTTGAGAAAATATCCATTGGGAGGAAACCTCAGTTTTGAATTTGTAGGAGGAGCAGCCTGGGGTCAAGGTTAGAGGTGGGATAGACAAGGTGTTGTATAATCAGTGAGGGAGGGAGTGAGGATGTGAAACAGACACTGTTAAAGAAAAAATTATCTTTTTTACATCTCTCAGAGTTTTACTTTCCTATCATTTCTTCCTAAGGCTCTTTCCTGTGTCTTGACAACACTGGGCATGCAGCTATCTTGCTTTGATACCTGGCTAACTTTGTTTTTTAAAAAAAATTTTTGTCTTTTTTTATTTTTGGCCGTGCCATGGGGCCTGTGAGATCTTAGTTCCCTGACCAGGGATCGAACCCACACCCCCTGCATTGGAAGCTCAGAGTCATAACCACTGGACTGCCAGGGAAGTCCCTTGGCTAACTTTCTTGACTTTTCCTCTTGCAAAGCAGCCCGAGCTTGGTGGTCTAGCATCTGTTGTCATCACTCTAGGGGAATCCTGATCAGAAGAGCCACCAGGATCCACGTGCAGAGCAGGGAGTGGGACCCCGGCAAGTACTGGTGGTTTGTGCTATCGCATAAATCTGTCCACTTCATAACCGAGCATGTCTGCTCTAAGAGTCTGGTGGTGTGCGTGTTGAATTCTATTGGCTGTTGTGGGTGAATTAGGAGGAATTAAAATGAGTACTTCCCTGCACTTCATATTCTTCTGGATAACCTAGTGGCCATCTACAGAGGGAGGCTGGACCAGATGATCTGTGGGTCTTCACGAGCTCCTGCACTCCTCTAGCCTAAGACCACTTCCATCATGATGAATTCTGAAAATCAGAGTAACATTTGTCGGTGCTGGTGAGCCGAGTGACGTATAGCCATGGTTCAGAGCCTGGCATAGCACCTTGTTTTCTGGTCCCAGGGAACCACTCACAAAGAGAGCTGAAGCCCAGGGAGACAGATCCTTCTCAGTGTGTTTATACACTTCCAGAAGAGAGGAATCAATCTCCCCAGCTCAGTATCCTTGAGCCAGTTGAAGGGAAACCAAGGATTGTCCGCTTATCTCAATAATTAAGGCACAAAGACTTACGCAGTTTAGCTGGGTTGGCTTCCAAATCCGGGACATGATCATCTCAGCTAATAAGTGTGGACTGGGCTTTTGGTTCATCATGGATTGTCTAGTCCTTTCTGAGGCGTTGTTGGACGGCTGAAGCATAGCTCAGAAAATCTTCATGCATGGAGCAACATTACAGCTTGTGTTTTGCTTCATTTTTATTTTTTTATTATATTTATTTATTTATTTTTGCGGTACGCGGGCCTCTCATTGCTGTGGCCTCTCCCGTTGCTGAGCACAGGCTCCAGACGCGCAGGCTCAGCAGCCATGGTTCACGGGCCTAGCCGCTCCACGGCATGTGGGATCTTCCCAGACAAGGGCACGAACCCGTGTCCCCTGCATCGGCAGGCAGACTCTCAACCACTGTGCCACCAGGGAAGCCCTTCATTTTTATCTTTAAAGCCTGACTTCATTTGTGATGGTCATGCTGGTGGATTCAAATAGAAGGTTAGCATGTTTATTCTAAAAAATTAAGGTGATGAAATGTGGAAATACCTATTTTTCTTTGTCTCCAAAATTTGCACAAAGCTCCTTTCTGGTGAGGACCAATCTCTGGGGATTTTCCCAGAATGCAGTGCTACTCGGCCCTTCCTGGATGGGGCACAAAGGCTATGGCCCTGCGTCTGGCATTCCTGGTGAACGGCACATGTGCCTGGGTACAGAGGAGGCATACTGTTAGTGATACTCCTTCTACAGAAAAACTGAGTGCTGCTTTTTCCTGCCAAAAATCCAAGATTCATAAATAAAAAATAGAGAGCAGTCCGTTATCCTTGGTGTATTATTCATGATGCTAGAAAAGAACCTCAGCAATCATGAACCGTATCAGTTGGAAAAACAAAAAAAGAAAGTCACAGGTGGGTACACTTTTCCAAAAAACTTCTGACCTTGTTTAATAGCTACAGAAATTGACCATAAATGCCAGGCTTGGAAAGCCTTGCCTCCTGTCAAGAGCTTTCATTGTACCCAAATATAAACAGCAGAGAAATGATTCATTTACTGTGCTCAGCACTCTGCAAAGCTTTTAAAAGGCACCTTGTGAGGTACATGGAAAACTTGGGGGAGAAATGCCAAAAGGCTTCACTCACATAAGCCTTGAATTAAACTCCAGTAATAAAGAAAAATAAAAAAAATAAAACAGGTAGAGGCACATCTATTTGACCATGGAGGATGTGTAACCAAAGGAGGACAAGTTTTGCTGTCTACAGAAAGCAGGGCAGGTGGAAATGTATAAATAAATAGAGAGGGAAGCCGAGACCAGATACTGGGAAGGCTGCCTGGTGAGCCGTCCCTCCGGAAGGCCGAGGTGGGACTCGTGTGGAGAAGGTTGGCTTTCTTTAGAGCTATTGGGCTTCTAATAGGCAGATCCATGAAGAGACTGGAGGCAGCACAGGGCAGCGTTTTAGCCTCCTTGGTGGTGGCCATCCATTTTTAGCGATGTGCTTATATGTTGAAGCTCTGAGATGCCGGCCAGTATGAAGGGGGCCTCCGTGACCCTGGGGATGGCTGAAGTCCCCAAACATGGAAATGCATCTTTTCCACCTGCTGCACCTCTTCCAGTGTATCCACAATCCAGCAGTCATGGCCGAGATCCTGTAGGAATATGGGGGAGGGAGGGCCAGCGGGGGCTGGCTTCATGATTCTTGCTTTGATTTATTGTAAGAGACTATCCAACATGATACCCTTGGAATGTTCTCTCCCAGGGTCTCAGTTTGTTTTTGGGTCACCAGGTACCTCTTTAAAGTGTGTGCTGTAGGTAGATGTTGATATTAGGTATCTGTAGACAATTGCTGTATCAGATATACACATCCTTTGTGCAAAAAAAAAAAAAAAAGCCATGGTGGGTGAGCCTCAGACAGAGCTTGAGTTGGATTCCTGGGGGCCTTCCCCTCTGCAGAAGTGGAGAACAGTGAAAATGTTCATGATGAAAGAAATTGGGTATTTCTGCTCACGTCTTGACATCTGCTTTTGGTTGAACTTCTAGGTATTTTCTTGGGTAAGGTTTTCCAGCCACTAGAGGTGGGCTCCATGCTGTGGGCGCCTTCCTGGGGGAGAGGACAGTGAATCGTGGAGGCTTGCAGAGAGCACCGCGAAGAAGCCAGCAGTTAGCGGGTGAGGGCACAGTGCAGGCTCATGCTGGGATGAGACGTATGTCTTGTCACCCCAGCGTGCCCCTGGTGAGGGCGCCGGGAACAGCCTTGGGCTCTCCTTCAAATGGTTGGCAGGGCACCCTTCTCCCCCTTCTCTGTAATGGGAACCACTGAGTCTTCACCCTCAGTTTAGCCCCTACAGGTGGGTCTGGGAGGTTGAACTCTGCAGGTAAAGGTGTATGGCAGGTGCGTGGCAGTAGGCGGGCAGTGCTGTTTGAATGTCTGTCCTGCAGGCTGGATGCCCCCATAGATGATGGCTACAGACCGGTAAGTGGAATTCCTTGGTGCTGTTTCCACAGGTAAGAGATGGAAGCCTTGGGGGATCAGCAGTTTTCCTGAGGTCGGTCGATGACCGTTAGGGTCCCCCAGCCGGAGACTTGGGCAGACGTTCAGTCCACGCTGGAGAGAGATGCCATTTCACAGAGACAGGCGTGTTTCCTAGAGAGGTGGGATAGGGAGGGTGGGAGAGAGGCTCAAGAGGGAGGGGATATGAGGATATATGTATACGTATAGCTGATTCACTTTGTTATACAGCAGAAACTAGCACACCATTGTAAAGCCGTTATACTCCAGTAAAGATGTTAAAAAAAAAAAAAGCCCTGAAAATCAAGGTGAAATGACATTGTGTAGACATGGGTGACCCAGGTAGTGAAGCATATTAGAAGGGCTTCCTCTGCACTGGTGACAGAGGCACGGAAGTGCCCTGGGGACAGGTGATTAAGGAGGGGCATCCAGGAAGCACAAGGCTGTTTGCACACCATCCTGGGCTCACAGTGGGGGGTCTGACAAGGTTTTAAATCAGCTTAGTGCCTGTTCTTCTCCAAGGTAGGACAGGACAAACAGCCCCAAGTGGAGGCCTGCCTGTATCAGGGGATCCGGGATCCCCCTGGTCCCGGATGCCCTCTGCCCCCTCTCCATGGGGCTCCTGCCCCACTGTCTTAGGCAGCCCTGGAGGCATGTCCCAGGGGCTCCCGAGCAAAGCCCTGCACCCCCATCACCTGCTCCCTGTTGTCTCCCAGGGACTCGCACAGGCGGGCAGTGTGACCCGTGCTCGGTGGATCTCTCTGCTGGTGGGACCTCTCAGGAGCAGCGTGAGTGCCAGTCCAGCCTGTGACACACGCTGGCCCTGGGACTGTCACAGACCCACCCTCTAGCCTTCCTCCTCTGTCCAGTCTGCAGTGGGCTCAGACCTGGACTGCGGGTGGCACTGGAGACCCCACAGTGGGGGCCCCATCTTCCCCCTAAGCCCCTGCTTCTCTGCCTTCCCCTCCCAACAGGCACGGTGGGATGGCCCACCTGCGTGTCAGTCCCCGTAGGGCTCATGTCCCTCCATCCCCTTCCTCATTTGGTGACATGCTAGTGGCAGGAATGTGGAAGTGGGTGGTGCAAAGTAGGATTGAAATCATCAAGTAGGAGAGAGGGGTTCACTCAGCCAGTGAGGCCACCAATGTTGTAAGAAGACACTTGGTTAAAAAATTTATTTAATTGAAGCATACTTGATTTACAATGTTTTGTTTATTTCTGCTGTACAGCACAGTGACTCAGTTATACACATATATACATTCTTTTTCATATTCTTTTCCATTGTGGTTTATCACAGAATATTGAATATAGTTCCCTGTGCTGTACAGTAGTAGGACCTTGTTATTTATCCATCCTTTGTATAATAGTTTGCATCTGCTGACCCCAAACTCCCAGTCCATCCCTCCCACTCCCCACTCCTCTTTGGCAACTACAAGTCTGTTCTCTATGTCTGTGAGTCTGTTTCTATTTCAAAGAGAAGTTCATTTGTGTCATATTTTAGATTCCACATATAGGTGATATCGTATGGTATTTGTCTTTCTCTGTCTGACCTACTTAACTTAGCATGATAATCTCTCGGTCCATCTTTGTTGCTGCAAATGGCATTATTTCTTTCTTTTTTATGACTGAGTAATATTCCATTGTATATATGTGCCACATCTTCTTTATCCATTCGTTTGTTGATGGACACTTAGGTTGCTTCCACGTCTTGGTTATTGTGAATAGTGCTGCTATAGACACTGGGGTGCACTTATCTTTTCAAATTATACTTTAGGAAGACACTTTTTAAAAAGTTTATTGAACAGCAGACCAGGCTCTAAGGGGACACTAGACATGGGAGGGCAAGATGTCCGTGGGATGAGAAGATCCTGAGAGGGAGTTTTACTGCCAATCTACATGGAGAGCAAGAACCAGGGTCTTCCAAGTCCAGGGTCTGCATGGGGCACTCACCCCAGACCCGCTGCTCCCTTCCAGCCCTCTACCTCTTGGGGGCATCCCCACACCCCTGGTCTGTGGGAGGGAAAGTCACTGACCCTCTCAAGGCCACACCCTTGGTTCCTGGGTTCTGGTAATTTCTCTCTCCATCGTCCTTCCCAGGCTGGGGACAGTGAGGGTTCTGCAGCTGCCCCATAACCCCTATTACACACCCACATGCTCATGATTAGTCCTGCCTGTAAAGAAAACTTCCTCGAATAATCCAGTTTCCTGTTGGGACCCAGCCTGACACAGAAACTATCTATTAACCTCTGATTTTAAAAGGAAACGTAAAGAATGAAGATAACATAACCGAGAAGTCCTCTGAGAGGTTGGAGGGACCCCATGGAAAGACGTCAAAAGAGGAGTCTTTGATCTGGGTTAGCAAGTGCTAAACGCTTTGGTAGGCTTTTCAAAACTAATTATAAAAAATTCATGACAGAAAAAAGAAGAGATTCACGTTATGCAAAAAGCAGTTCACTCTGAGAGTTTTTTCAGGTCAATACGAGGGAGCACATCTTCATAAAGTGACTGCAGGAGAGCTGATGGGGAGAGGATGGGTGTGGTGGGTCTGAGCTCTGGAGCTGGAGAGACAATTCCAAGAAGAGGATGAGACGCCTGGTGGTTCTTTCAAACTCTCAGAATTTATGCCTCCACAAGGCGTAGAATCTCTTGATTCTTCAAGAGAAGGAAGGCCATTCGACCTGCTGTAACCATGTCAAAACAACATTCTTTGTTGCTAGTCCTGAAACTGAAACAGGGCTTCGATTTCCCAGGTGACCCATTTTTGTGGCTCATTTGTGACCCCCTGCAGGTGTGTGTTGGCCTGGCTAGGGTGATGTGGGAGCCCTGGTGGTGGATGGGTGGCATTCTGTGTGTCGAGGAGATGGCGGTGGGGCCTGTCACCCATCCTTCCCAGGAGAGGTTGGCCTTTTTCAGATTCCTCCATCCACATGGGGGAGGCTGGTGCATGTTCAAATTGACCTGCTTTGCACTGATTCCCTTGCTGGCTGAGAGGACCATTCTGTTGGTTAGATTGTTAAATGAACCTGTTTAATTTGACTGAGCTGCCTTTCGCAGCCAAGCACGCCTCCAGCCAGCAGCTACATTTCACAAGCTCACTGAGTCCCATGTTAGCAGGAACCAGGGGAGCTAGGAGAACATCTGAAAAGAGAATTGCTTCTTTCCCTTGGCAACCCTTAATGGATGTCATTTTGCTTCAGCTTCAGTTTCCCTGGACTAGAAACTGCTCCCTCCCGCTTCCCTCCTGGGAATTGAAAACCCTACTTGGGAAGACAACTTCCTTTGCTTTGGAGATTTATGTAGAGGGTATTTCTCAAGTTCTTATTATTATAGAACACTCTTTGCTTTTGCTTGGAGGAAAGGTGAAACATATTTAACTTGTGTTAGGGGATTTATGGTGCAGGATATCCTGGGTCTTTCTCAGCATCCAGGTAGACAAGTTGGTGGTAAAAATCCCACTATCCGACCAGAAAAGGATTTGATTTTTAAATTGCCAACCCTAAGTGAGTTAAGGCATTAGGACCATGGACAGATATGTACCGCCCTGAATCATCCGTACTTATTAAGTAGCTGTTTTGGGAGATAGAGGCTGAGCGGGAATTTGCCTTCTGGCTGGGAGGTGGGTGCTGCACTGGACAACGGACAGGCCATCCAGGTGGTAGAAATCTCACTTGTTCAGGTGATGCCTCGAGGCCAGTGTTGACCCACGGAACAAAGAGCCAATTCTCAGTCAAGAGGATCCGTATCATAGGATCTCCAGCCAAATTCACTCTTAATAAATAAGAGTAAATACTTTTTACACTTAAGGACTAAGTAGGATTGGGGGAAGGGCAATAGGTGCTAGACCTACCATTCCATTTTGGAAGCCCTTCCAATAACCTGGACCTCTCCCCCATTCTGTTCATAGGGTCAGGCATGTGCAGTACTTGATGCATGGAATCAAGCTGGTGGGCTGTGGAGAGATGCAATAGGACTTAAGTGTGTTTATCCCAGAAGAGAGTATCCCATAACAGGCTGTTCAAAACACACCATTTCTGTGAGAAGTTAAGATGGATGATATATGACATTGCCCTTCATGGGTATGGTATGATCACTTAGAAACCATTGTAAAAAGCTAAAAGGATGATACTCCATTAATTATTTCAATAAGTGAAGTGCTAATAAATCGAAGTTGCATGTACATTTTCACGATGGTCCTTGAGCCCTTATCTGCCTCTAGTAAGGCCAAAAAGGAAATACGATAAAAGAGGCCAGTTTTCTTCAAAATAGTCCTGAACTTTATATAAACTCTTTACACTGTAGACCTAAGGACTTGTACAAATTGCAAAACTTTAGAAAAATGAACAAAGGAAGGTTTTTTAGCATGCTAACATAAAAGAGCTGCAAGGTGGAAAATTCCAGCTGACTGATCCCACTCAAACTGCCCCTGCGATTGCCTTAGTATTTTTCTTTTTCTCCTTCCTTAAATGAAGGCAACAAATGCCTGCACTTTATGGTATTTTATCCTTATGAAAAGTGTCTATTTATATCTTATTTCACTGGATATATTCATAAATTCCAAGGGAATGATATCAGGAGAGGGGTTATTAGAATATCCATGGGGCTGATGATTGAGTCGAGATCCAGAAGTGTTAGGGGGATTGCCAAGGTGAAATATGCAGTTGGTGGAGAGGTCTGGACCATCACCTGATGAGAGAGGCTGACAAGGTCCAGGTGACAAGAAAGCAGGTGCTAGGAGACACAGGGAGAGGGCATTCACTTCGAGAGGGGCTGTGGGTCCATCCGGGGTGTGTGGTTGCAAGTCCTATAAATGGGCTCTAGTTTTGTTTTAAAAAAACCACTGGAAGGATCCTGAGTAGCCCGCAAAATTGAGTAAAGAGCTGGGTAACTTGGCCACACAAAGGACAAACCCTTGGCGGTCTAGGCAGGTAATCACAAATTATCTCCAGCTACCTTCAGCTCTCTCTCCTTCTCTTTCTTCTAGCGGTGTTTATTGAGCACATACATCATTCCAGGTGCTGCTGTTGGTGCTGGGAACCAGACAAAGAACAATAAAATGCCCTGCTTTCAGGGATTATATGTGTCAGGTGGTGGCAAGTGCTAAGACAGAGAACCATCTTCACTACAGTAGGAATGGAGAGAGTTACAGGGTGTGGGAGGTGGCCCTTGGGTGAAGGGGTCAGGGAAAGGCTCTCTGACAAGCTTTGAACAGAAAGCAGCAAGGGAGCAGCCATGTGAGTGAGTCCTGAGGAGAGACGGCCCGTGTCCAGACCTTCCGGCAGGGTGGATGCTGGTTTGCGTGAAGCATTGCAAGGCCAGTGCAGCTGGGACACAGGAAGCAAGCGGCTCACTGGAGACAGAAGAACCCTGTGTGGTCTTGGGAAAGGCAGATTCTGCAGAACCTCAAAGGCAAGGGAGGGGCTTTTTTTTTGCTCTAAGTTATATGGAAAGCCAAAGGAAGATTTGAGCAGATGAGTGACATGATCTGGGCTATATCTCTAAGTGGTATTCCTGCCTGCAGTGTGGATAACCCTTCTGGCACTGTTTAAATAGTCTGGGTGAGAGGAGATGAGGGCTGCTGCTTCGGTGGTGGGGATGCAGATGGTGATCATCATTGGTGAGGATGCAGATGGTGATGGTGATTGGATTAGGGAGGACACTTTTTGAAGGAAATATAAAGTTTCTGGAAACAAAAAGACAGCTCAGTTATAGCCCTTGCTGTTCACTCTTCCCCTAGATGATGCCAAGCACAGTTTCCGTAATGCACAGACACCTTCCAGCCTGGTGCCTAGGGTGGGAAGTGTTTGCACAGCCATGCTCTGTCCTGTTTGTTGGCTGAAGGGCTGGACACGAAGAGTTGGGTCTTCTGACCCTTTGGGCTCTGTGAGCAGAACTGGAACCCTGTGAGAGAAGGTTGGGGGAGGTGCTCTGACACCCTGTGTCTTTCTCCTTCAGGCAGATTGGGGGAGCTCGTGGGTGATGCTTTGTACTACTCACTGTCCTCTTTTACGGCAAGGTTCTTTTTCTCATCTAGTGTAGAAAAGCACAGCAAACACACTGTTACCGCTTCAGAGGGGCTTTGACGAGAGATCCTCCTGTGTTACAGCTTCTTTTTCCTTAGTGTAGGTCTATTTTATGAAAACGGCCTCATAGCTCTGGATGTCACTTACTTAAACAGAATAAAAATGGTTACAGTTTGTATAATTCAATCTACTTCCAAAGGGATAGGAACCAAGTTATGTGGTGTTACTCAAGATTCTCATGAATTTTCCGGGGGTTTTCATGACTGGGGAGAATTGGGAGATTGTAGACCAGTGAGCTGGATGTCGACAAAAGAAAAATGTACACACCCAAGAGGAAGACGTGCTCACGAGGAGATAGTCACCAGTCAGACCATAGGCTGGCTTAAGAGTTCCCTTTTTCTACTGTGTTATGTACTATTTTCACAAAGCATAGAGGAAATTTATGGTGTTTGACTTTGTAAGTGCATGATGACTTATTCATTTGCTCACACAGCGCATCCAGGTCCTCCTCTGTGCCGGGCCCTGTGTAGGAGCTTGGTTTAGAGACCAAACCATGCTGGGGTCTGCTCAGATGACACTTCTGGGGCATTTGCATGATGATTTATTTGAACATATTTGTAGTGTGAGTTTAAGTTATAAAATGCATAGACTTTTAGTAGCTTTGTGACAAAAATCAAAACCGAAGGTGGGCAAGTAACTATTTAATTTCCCTCACATGCCTGAGCTTCTTGGCAGTGTCCCAAACCTCCAGCTGTGATCTCTGCTCAGACTTGGCTTATTCTTTGACTCTGCCCCAGTCTGGATGGAGGTCACAGCATTTCTGCTCTTCCGCTCCATGCTTCCAGTCACTCCATTGTCCACGAGGGCCTGCTGCCATGTCATATAAATCCACCCCAGTTTGTGTCTCTTTCTGAGTGATCCTCCTGCCTAGCTGCCAGGTAGGGGGTCACCTGTGGGATACATGGGGCTCTTCTGCCTACTTCCACCTGAGCAATGTTGTGATTGGCTTATGTGGGTTTGGGAAATGGATGGAAAGGGCAGGTGAGGCTGACCTGTCAGGGTGAGGATGTAGAAAATAAGGGCACAGAACTATGTCCCATGGACCATTGTCTTAGTCCAGGCTACCATAACAAGGCACCATATACTGGGTGACTTAAACAAGGAAATGTATTTCTCATAGTTCTGGAGAATGGGAAGTCTGAGATCAAGGTGCTGACAGATTTGGTTCTTTGGGAGAGCTCTCTTCCCAGCTTATAGAGAGCTGCCTTGTTGCTGCTGTGTCCTCACCTGGTGGGGAGAGAAAGAGAGAGAGAGAGAGAGAGAGAGAGAGAGAGAGAGAGAAAGCTATCTTGTCTCTCTTCTTATAAAGACACTAATCCCCTTCATGAGGGCTCCAGCATCACGACCTAATTATGTCCCAAAGACCCCACCTCCTTGTACCATCACTTTGGAGTTGTGAGTTTCAACATATGAATTTAGAGGGAACACAAACATTCGGTCCATAGCCACCACCAACCAACTCACTACAGAGCCACCCAGTACAAGCACTTCAAATCAGAGCCAGGGGTGATTTGGATGGATCTGATCAAGTGGTTGGATGCATCCCTGAGCAGGTGAGGAAGAGTGGGAGAGTGGCTCCTCTGTACCTGCCCTAAACCACTGAAAATTGTTGGAAGCCTAGCCTATAGGATGAGAGGTATATTTCTTGAAACTTCTTTTGGGGCTGATGTTAATCTTGATATTATTACTTAGTTCTTATGTGACCATCTTGCTTTGGAGGAAGTTATTGACCAACATCTATGCAGTGAGTTTCAGGATGATGGCATACGGTGCAAGGAGGCTCCACTGCAGTTTGTGAAGGAGTTCGGGCCCTCATCTCAGTCGGTGTAAACCCAGATAGTTATTCACTATGGAGTGAACTTGACATAAGGTGTGATATCAGCTTTCCCAATTAAACTGTCCATCTGCCTTTGTTTTTGAATTAAAATTTGCCTGTGGTAACACATGTACAGTGAATGTCCCTTTCTGGCCTCTTCTGTTTTCTTTGATTGATGGTATTTTTGGTTCAGTATATGCATAATGAGTACAAGAAATAAAGAGATGTCTGTTGATGCTTAACGAGGGAGACTTTGAGAGTTATTTTGATGGTTCCCTGAACTCTGTAAGTTGTGTAAATCAAAACAATAAATAGGAAAAAAAAAAACAAAAGAAAAAAGAAAGGAAAAGGAAAAAAAATATAGCTGAGTGCCTGATGCTTCAGCGACCCGGTACTATATTAGGGGTTTCCTTCCATTTTCTCATGGAAATCTCCCCACAGCCCCATGAGCATGTATTTCCATCTATGTTTACTAGAGAAGGGGACTGAATCAGATCAAAGAGCATCACACACTCAGAAGTGTTGGTCTCTGTGAGTACAGGTGGTTTGTGCGTATGTGTGCGTGTGTTCACGTGTGTGTACAATGCACCCGTGGTGTGTGTAGGGGAGTGTATGGGCATATGGGTGTGCATGTATGGGCTCATGTGTAGATGTGTGCGTCTGCCTGTGTGCATATATACTGAGAAGGTAATGGTGACAATGAACTTGTTGGTATTTTCCAGTAAGGATATTTATCCCACCCTGTTAAAAGAAAAAAGAGAAAAATATTTGGTTGAACCCATACTGGGCTAAACTTTTAACTACATTTCAGCACTTACAAGGTCAGGACCCTGGTCAAAACCCAGAAAAGTTAAAAGTCAGAGTGTTTTTCACCCTGTTATCTCACCACCAACCAATCAGAAGAAAGCACACACCTTGCAACCCTCACCCCAAATTTCACCTTTAAAAACTCTTCGCTAAAAACCATCGGGTAGGTTGGGTTTTCTGAGCACGAGCCACCTGCAATAAACCTTTCTCTGCTCTCAACAAAAAACATCCGTATGTTTGGAGGGAGACTGGAGACAGAACGTTTTCTTTAGTTAAGGGACGTCTGCCATAAAGGCCTGTCCTGGTTACCTAGTACATGTATGAAGGGTTGCTGGGGGACCTCCTTGGTCAGAGTCTTCTCATTTCTGCCCACTTGGGTAGGACCTGCCCTCCCCTGCTTGCATCGCCCTGGAGAGGCAGCCATCTCCCGAAGCAGGCTGGTGATAACCCCTTTATGCAGCATTGTATTGGGAGGTAGAGCGACTCATGGTAACATGTCACACAGAGCACATGTGGACACAGCCAGTGACCCTTCTCCTTTTCTCTTGTCTTCCTTGAGGGTCTATTTCTGCCAGATCTCTAATGTTTGCCACCCAAGCCAACAAAACAAAGTCTCCTTGCTAATGTCCTGTCACTCTGGCCTCAACTTGCTCAGCCAGTGGTCACTACATCCATCCCTGCAAACTCAGGTCTTCCTTTCACGGAGACCCTGCATGACTGTGGCACCTCCCCTGTAAACTTCCTTCTGCATTAGTAAATTTCTCCATCCCCTCCTTTCCTCCTTTTGAGGAGCTATGCCTCCCGCCTCTGTGCCATGGGGCCACCAGCACCCCCAGAGGATGGACACGTGTGCAAGCAAGGCCAGTCCAGTCCCCCTTCTGGGAAGGTGACTGTTGTGTGGACTGGTCAGAGGTGGAGGATGACGGGCCAACTTCTTTGTTGCCAGTGGCCTGGGTGCTCCCTTCCTTGCCTCTTCCAGGTGCCTTGACCTGGGAGCATCGCTGCTCCAACCTTTCAGGTGTCTCCTGTCCTGCTGTTTCTATACAGGTATCCAGTATCCTTCAAGTTCCTTTTTTGCTTAAATAGCTAAGATGATTTGCGTTGCTAGAAACCAAAGAATATTAAGTGATGGAAGCATCATGAGAATATTACTATAGCATATGTTTTCCCAGATCTTTGCTTGTACCTATTAAATAAACTTTAATTTTCCCAACCATCAAATAAATACCTGCCGTGAGAAGTATGGCCAGCAAGCTTCATGATGGATCCATGCTCCCAGTATAGTTCAGCATCTGTGCAAAACAAAGAGGGTGACTTGAAGGCAAAGCAGTCACACACACACACACACACAATCCTACTGTCACACTGCACCTCCACCCAGGGAGGGCGTGGGAGGCCAGGGCAGCCCTCACTGAAAACTCCTGTTGGAACTGTCAGGCCTGAAAGGGCAGGACCTGTTTCCATGCATCTCTGTTACCTACTTTGCATTGTTATATCCAACCTACCACAACTTCTGACAGACCCAACCAGGGTTCTGTCCAGGACTTTATTTTTGTTCTTGCCCAGTGTCCAAGACTCAGCCTCATCTGGCCTCATGCTGGTTCATCTGCTTCGGCCCAGACAAGCCAGCCCCGCCCTGTGTATGGTTATCAGCTTGTCGGGCCCCTCCCCAGAAGCTGCACAGAGTCAGGTACATTTCATATTGGAATGGGTATAAAGGATCCTGAGTCTGCTGGCTTGCATATTATATTTTGTTCCTCAACTTTCTTCCCCAAATGTCTTTGCAAAAGCCTAAGGGACTCCTTAGGGCTGTTATTACTCCAAGGAACTCACCTTGGAGTCAGGGGTCGCTTCAGCCTCCTTCCCTAAGATGTGAGGAAACTGATGACCAGAGGTGTGAGATGTCTGCTCAACATTGGCTGATAAGTTAGGAGCAGAGCCCAGATGAAAAATCAAGGGGTTTTTTTTTTTTCTACCATGTATTACACGTTTTATTAATTTAAAAATAATCTCTCAGCCTATAAAAATTGTCCATCTTTATGGTTTTACAACCCAGTTCAGGATTGTGCAAAATCTTCGCATAACTGAGATAAATTAATTTGATCTTTCAGGAGAGGGAAGCCAAGTGGGTGCTTCTACTGGTCCTCTTTGAGGTCACATCTAAGGATATTCTAGAAAGTAAAGAACAGAGGAAGGATGCACTAGGAAATAGACAGATGGTATTTCCCATGTGATATGTGAAGCTGTGGGGATGAGAGGCGATATTTTCCAGTAAAATTGCCCCCAGGGAGGGCCTGGAGGAGATGAGGGTCAGCAGGTTGAGAGGTTTCTGGGAATGTTGAGAGATGGGGGCAGCAAAGGACAGAAGGCTGGAGAGGTGTCAGAGGCGGTATTCAGTCCTATGTAGCTCAGAAATGTAACGTTTGATAGTGGTTCTCACCCCAGAATACCTGACTTTATAGACTTGGGGGTGGGGCTCAATAATTTATGTTTCTAACCAGGTTCTGGGTCATGTTGGTGCTGCTGGTCTCACTTGAGAACCTACTGCTTTGTCGCTTTCATCATTGTATGTTCATCGTGATTCTTGCAATAGGTCTAATGTAAAAGTACTGTTTCGTTTTTACATAGTCCCAGAAATTCTGCAAGAATTCTGACAATATTCCATGAGATTATTTACTCAGAAATTTGTTAGTAACATGTACTGGGTATCATCAATGAATGGCAACCTTATTATTTTAATCATGATTTTTATTTCTATAACGTATTGAATTTCAGACCTCAAAGAGATGCAAGAAAAAGACACACCAGTGTCAACTCACAAATACAAATTTGCTTGAAAAACTAATAAAAAAGTAATTGGACTTGAGGTATAAAAAGAAGACATGCAAGAAGATAGAAGTTCAAAAATTTCAAAGTTCAAGTCTTCCTGACTTTTCCCGACCCGGTTTGTGTACGTGCCCTGCAGACATGGTGACTTTGCTTCTCTGACCACAAATGAGAGCAGAGCGTGCAGAATGATGTAGGGTGTTTCAACCTGTTCTTTGGAAACAATCAACAGTATTGGTTAAACCCGCTCCCTTCCTGGCAGCTGCCGGGACCTCCCAGACTATTTCCCTTCCCTTTGTGGTGTTGAAGGTCTGGGATCTTGTCTGAGAGCCCCTCATGGGCCTTCAGCTGTCTGCTCCCTTCCCCGTGGACCCAGCACCCCTCAGTGGAGGGAAGGAGTCTGAGGTAGAGGAGGGTTGTCTGCAGACGTGCATGGGAAGGAAGACGAGGGACCACCTCCCACCTGCCCAAAAGCAGAAACAGGATGAACACAGGGGTCTGGCTCCTGGAACCCAAAGAACCTTCTTGAACACCCTCAGCTCTTAGCTTTCTGAAGGGGCTGTTTCCTACCTCACCAGGAATAACAATGAATCCTGCAGACCTGTGCAGATGGGAGAACCTCTGTGGGCAGTTTTGTGGCCCTGGAGCTGAGTCTCTTGCTACTGATTGGTTTTGGGGTGCTCTCAATACTGGTTGCACATTAGAATATCCCAAGATGCTTTAAACATCCTTGTCCTGGCCATGCCTTGTGTTCCAGTGCCAGGGATTTAGGTTTGGTTGATCTGAGTGGGTGGGACATGGACACTTAAAAAAAAAAAACTTAATAGAGGATTCCAGTGTGTAGTGGGGAACTATTGCTGGTTCTTGAAACCTGGTCCCAGGACCAGCAGGGTCAGCATCACCTGAGAAGTCGATAGAAATGTAGATTCTGGTCCTCCCCATAGACAACTGAACCAGAAACTCTGGGGGCAGTGGCCAGCCCGCTGTGGTTTCAGACACCCCAGTTCATTCTAATGGGCACAGCTGTGGACCACGATGCTGATGTGGATGGATAAGAGGCCTCACGGAAACAGAACATCATGAAGCCCAAGGAGATGTTGGAACAATACACAGAACCTGTGAGTGGAAACAGTAATACTTTTGACACCAACGTTCCCTGTTTACCTCAGATGGCGTCTCTCTGCTGTATCCTAATTGTCAGTAGAGACAATGGCTCCACACCTGCAACACATGAGGTCATGTGAGCCTTAGTAGGGTTAAATAACTGGTACAAGGTCAGGCAGCCAAGCGATCTTGGAGCTGTGGTTCAAGTCCCGGCTTGTGTGATTACCTAAACTCTTTAACCTCTGCTGCACTTGCTCTGTCCGCCACTCTAAGCGCAGCTCCTGGGAGAGGGGTCCTGGTCTTTGTGATCCCTTCCTGGCCCCCGGTGCCCTGGCTTCCTGGCTTCTAGAGCTGCCCTGTCCAGTAGGGTAGCCACTGGAAATGTGACCAGGCCAAATTGAGATGTGCTGTAAGGATAAAATACACACTGGATTTAGACTTAGTATAAAATAAAGACCATTAATATTATATATATATATATATATATATATATATATATGTATGTTTATATGTGTGTGTGTGTATACCTATATATGAAATGATAACATTTTGGACATGTTTGGCTAAAAATACGTTATCAGCTTGATCTGTTTCTTTTTACACTTTTGATGTTGCTGCTGGAGTGTCACATATGTGGTTCACATTATATGTCTACTGGGTGGCACCCTTCTGGACAGGAGCTGCTCAGAATAGGATTATTGGAGAATTACTCGACTATACCAGCCCATTTGAGTGAGTCCTTGAGAATCCGAGTCACGAGACTGCACATTGGTGCAGCTGAGGGAGACATTGGTAGGTGAGAAGGAGGGAGGGCAGCTATGGAGAGAGTGTGATATGGTCGTGGGAAGGGGAGGTGGTGGCTCAGACTTGGCCCTGCTGCCTTGCTAAGTGACCCAGGGAGTCACAAGGAGCCAGGCAATGAGAGATGGGGAGGGATGGAGCGATGGAGACCTGCTTCCCACCTGCCTCTCAGACGGACGGATGCCAGTTCCTGCAAGGTCACGGGCACCCAGGGACTCTCTTCCAACCCTCCCTCCCCCAGTTCACGGCTGTGCAGCCCCTTAGGCTCCATGCTACATTGCGATGGTTCTAGCTTACCCTGCTGAAAGCGGTGAAGTCCTGATTTAGAAAGCAAGCTCCCTGGCAGTGTTAGGCAATTGGGTACCACACATGAATCCAACTTAATCAAATCTCCTATGAGGCCCTGTGACAAGAATCTCCCCTGCCCCCTAACCAGCTGTATTTCTGGAAAGTTTGTGTTAGCTGATACCCTTATGAGCGGGAGTTTTCAGAAACTTCACAGATGGCTCTGAGTTTTCGTCAAACCCTGAGGAACCTTGGGGCTTTCTGTCAAATAAATATAAAAAAATATGTTTCTGCATGGCCAGGCAGCTTAGAAAAATGTTTGCCAGCCCTTCAACATGTCAGCAGTCATCGCCCGGCTTCCCAGTGTCTAAGGAACAATATGTCAGAGGTTTTCTGCCTCAGAGCTGGAGATGGAAGCCACTCAGGGATGGATGTTTGGTTTTTGTATATTTCTTTACTTCAATCTCATTTCTCCGTGTCAAGAGCACAGGCTTGTATCAAGTTGCCTGACCAACAGTTCTCTTTGGAGGCAGGGAGGCCTTAGTGGGATGTGAACAGAGACCCTAGGACACAGAATGTCCAGTTTGAAGCATTTGGACAGTTGCTTGGGGGTGCCAGTGCGGGAAGGGGACCAAGATTGTAGACTGTCCCGCATCACATGCCAGCCTTGGGACAGGGCCCGTACTCTGATCATTGTTTCGAATCTCAGAGAGCCCGTAGGGTAAGTGCTGTTATCTCTGTCCTACAAACCGGAGAGCACAGTTTCCTATCCTTACATGACTCACCAGGACCACACATGGGCACAAAAGTCTGCTGAGCCCACAGCTGAGGTCACTGCAGGATGTGTGCTGGGCCCTGGGAAACGGGAGGAGAAGGTGAGTCCTGTTCTGAATGCCAGCCCCTGTGTCCGGCAGACGGCCCACCTGCAGGAGGCACCCACAGCAGGTGCTGCAGGGCTGTGAGACCAGTGTGGACCAGACAGGGCAGGCTAGGACACAGAGCAAATGTGTATTTTAGATCCTGAACTCCACAAACCAACACTCCTGGGGCCCGGTATGGCCCTCAGAGCCCCAGATGGATAAAAACAGCTAAGAATGCAGTAAACTTACATTTATCTTGGGATCTAAGAGCATGCTCTGTTCTACAAAATGAGTTCGAAAAGGACAGAAATCCCCAGATACCTCATGTGACTCTGGGCCAACAGTCCATGAGGATGACCAGGCTAAGATAACTCTGGCAATGCCTGCTTCAGCAAAATGCCACGTTGGGCTATTTCAGGCTGCTTCCCCTGTCTCAGTTCTCCCAGAAATCTTTCCAGCTCAGAGCAGGAAGGGCAGGGTTTGAGTATCAGAGGACAATTACTGTGCAGTCACTAGATGACAAGACCTAACTCTGACCCCCACCCTGGCCCTGGCCCTAATCCTAGCTCTGGAGGAAGTGAGATGCTGCATAAATTAAGACCAGCGAGAGCTGATTCTTCAGGCTTAGAGTGACTGGAGACGGAACTGCGGCACTTTTTCCCTTGCTAAATGAAGTTAATATATGTATTTTTTACTTGCTCTGTGGTTAATAGAGCAAACTACTTTTTCTATAACCTTTGCTCTGACTACTTCCAGTAACCACTCACCACTGAAAAATTTCTTAATGTGTTAACACATTAAAATACACCTCTGCTAAACCCAGAGGGCAGACTGTGACAGCGCTGTTTTCCAGAAATGGCCACGGCCATATTTCTGGTTCCACAGGCTCTTCTAGAGCCTTTCCCCTCCCCATCAGGATGTCAGGGAGGGCTGCTCTGTTCCACAGCCAGGTGCCCCCCCACAGGGTCCACACAGGCCTCACACGCCCCTGCCCTGATCCAGACCCAGTCACTGAGCAGTCTTTGGAAATGCATTGGTCTGCTCTGGCTGCCGTAACCAAACCACAGGATGGGCGACTTACACATCACACAGTTACTGTCTCACTGTCCTGGAGGCAGAAGTCTGAGATCGCGGCATAGGCAGGCCACACTCCCCCTGAAGGCGCTAGGGAAGAATCAGCTGCTGGCGGGCCTTTCTCTTAGCTTCTGATAAGTGCCTGGCTTGTGACAGTATCCCTCCAGGCTTCGCGTGACAATTACCTGTGTGTGTGTGTGTCTGTCTGTCTCTAAATGTCCCTTTTTGTATAAGGACACCTGTCCTATTGGATTAGGACCTGCCCAGCTTCAGTATGGCCTCATCTTAATTACATCTGCAGTGGCCCTTTCTCCAAATACAGTTATATTCAGAGGAGCTGGGGGTTAAGGCTTTGATGTGTGAATTTGGGCGGGGGGGATACAGTTCAGCCCATAACAGAAGTGCTCCCCTTCCTATTAGGAACTGTGGTCCCCACCTCAGCCCTGGAGACCCAGCCCCCCGACATGGCCTCTACCTCATCCACTTCCCTGCACAAACGCTGAGGTGCCTGGTCCTGGCATCTTGGCCTGGGGTCTTGGTGCCTGCACCTCTGCTCCACCCCCCTTCCTGCTGCATTTTTCAGTTTCCCCACAAGTTGAGTGTACCTGCCTGGGTCTGGAATCAGCTCAAGATCTCTCCAAAACTCTGCCTGCTGTGGACATTGGAAGGAATTGTCCCTCTGACTGGTCCTCAGACCATCACGCCCTCTGGGTTGCACCCACTGTTGAACCCTCTTCTCCCTAACTCTGGACCAGACCTGAAGGCCGGGTGCTGCTCTCAGCTGCCTGCACAGGGACCCCAGCCCAGCCGGGCAAAGCCAGGGCCAATCCTGCCCAGCTCGGTCTGCCAGGCTGGGAATAAGGCAGCCGAAGCCCCTGACAGATTCCGGGCCAGATGATGGATGTCTAGAGCCTCAGACTTTAAGGAAGCTAAATGGCTCTGGCACTCAGTAACCTTTTGCGTCTGTCCTGATACAAGCGCCAGGGAAGGCACTTGAAGAGCCTGAGGCCATCAGTAGTTTGAGCTGCTGCTCTTTACCAAGGGCTGGATGTCATTCCTGCCTTAACTCACTGACGCCTCTGGAAGGTGCCGCACTTGTCCACATCCCCCAGGAGGGAATTCAGGATGGGGAGGGTTGTCGTGGAGCCTGGGCTCAGCTACAAGTGAGCGCAGAGCCGGTATCTGGCCAGTACTGCCTCTGCTACACCTTGATCTTCCCTCAGCCCGAGCATCTGTCTGGGTCCTGCCCCAGCAAAGAGGCCTGGATAGGACTCTCCAGACGTTTCAGTCCTGCTCCCCTCACACCCACTGACGGTACCTCCCCTCGGGTAGGCTGTTTAGCCCAAGCGCCTGAGGAGGGGCACACAGGACACAGCTCATGGGGCAAGGTCCTGCTCCTGGGTCAGCCACCCACCCCTGGTGGTGCCACGCTGCCCTGCCTCCCTGCCTGGACCACTTCGGAGAACATCTCCTTTCCCCACATCTCGAGGGCTTTTCCACCGTCACAGAGACAGGAGCGACTCTGAGCACTTGGGATTGGATGCCTGTCAGCCTGCGGCAGAAATTCACCTTCAGGTGGGGAGATGAGCACAGCTTGAAACCCTGAGTGGGAAGAGGGATTGAGAGAACCTTTCTTACCCTGATAAGGTGATGGGGAGGGAAGGGAGAAAGGGGCCCAGAGCCCCAGGTGGGGGGCTGCACGTCCCCCATCCCTGCCCTGCGGCACCTGCCTCCCTGTCTCGTGGGCAAGTGGAGGGAACTGAGGCAGCACCACCAGCTGGCAAAGCAGGGGTGCTGGGGATCTGCCAGGTGAGAGCTGAGGGTCCTGGGCTCATGCAATATCTCATGTCGTCCTCATCACGCCTCTAGGAAGCAGGTCTGTCACTACTCCAGTCCTAAGGATGAAGACACTGAATACCAGAGATGTTCAACTGAGGAAACAGGTGGAGAGATCGTAGGTACAACTAGGGAACAAAACCCATCTTCTTCAATGCAGTGACGTCCATGCTTGTGTGAAGCCCGAGAGGCTCTGGACCCGTGAGGACCACCTCTCCAGAGACCCAGTACTCCCTGCGCACAGGAGTTTCTCTTTTCCCTTGGATGCCGCCCCACGTAACCTCAAAGGAGTTTGAGGGGAGGCTACTGTGAGTGCATTTTGCTCTCAACATCCCATCAGCTGCCTTCGATCAGGAAATGACCTTCCCGTGAGGATTTTGCAAAGCAAACAGTCGTCACATTAGACAACAGAAGTAGGGAACTAAAACAGATAGCTAGTGGGAAGCAGTTGAATAGCACAGGGAGATCAGCTCGGTGCTATGTGACCACCTAGAGGGGTGGGATAGGGAGGGTGGGAGGGAGGGAGACCCAAGAGGGAGGAGATATGGGGACATGTGTATGCATATGGCTGATTCCCTTTGTTATACATCAGAAACTAACACACCATTGTAAAGCAATTATACTCCAATAAAGATGTTTAAAAAAAAGAAGTAGGGAACTAGGCTGACCTTGCTCTCAAGGATCGGATAGGAGAGGACCAAGGGCAAAGGATAACAGAAAAATCTAACATATCTGAAACTCTGTACAAAGCTAACAAGATAAGATTTTCTAGAAGACTCCCGTTTAGTTAGCGTGGGATTCAGGGCATCAGGTGACTGCTGTGAACCTTGGCACACAGAGCCCAGCCGTGTCCCAAAGCACGGGCTCCATTGTGTCTGAAATTGCCACCAATCAATCAGGAAGATATCCTTTCATTTGACCATCACAGATGTGGACAGAAACAAAATGCATCTATTCCTTTAAATCACATAAGGGAAGAGTGAGCATTCTGGGAACCCGGCTGCCAGTGGGGTTTGGTGTGGAGAACCTGGAGTTAGCTCACCAGCGCAGGGCAGCTGAAGGGCCTGGTGGTCAGACCACAGAGGAAGGCTGGCTGCCCTGCACACAGTTGGCAGAGGGTGGTCCCGGTGGCGAGTGCGTGGTGGGGTGCATGAGGTTGGGGCCACCGGCCTCGGCTCCGACATCTCTGAATCACTGCAGATATGTGTGTGGGGCATCCCCAAGTCCCAGAGCCTCTCTCTAGACCTCGACTCCCACTGCCCTGGTCTGATAAAGGGGCCCATCGCCTCCTTTTCCCTCCGTCCTCCTTGTCCAAGACTGCTGAGAACCCTAGTACTTCTCTTTATGTTTCCTTTTATTTTCCTTGTCATCCTGGGTCCCCGGCAGTTTATTTTCCTTTGTTAGAACCTTTTGATTTTTCAGAGAACACTAGCCAAATGTCTGGAGATGCTGTGAGCAGTGATTGCAGGGGAACAGCTCTTCTTCGAGCCCGTTAGCTACAGTTGCTAGGCTGGCTTCTACTGCCTGTCACACGCACGCACACACACACACACACACACACACACACACACACACACACGCACACAGAAACCCTGTGAAAGCCTGGGTAAACACTATTAACCCCAAATGAGTGATGATAGTGAAATCAGCCCTAAGCTACAGGCTAATGGAATGATATATTCATTGTGCTGCGTAAGAACAAGGAAAAAGAGTGGGACCCGTGCCACATTTCATTAGCCAGTGGAGTTCTGCAGAAATGGCACTGGGTACCAAATGGCTTTTTGTTTCCTAGAAGCTGTCTGCTGCTTCAGCTGGGCAGGGCTCAGGTGGTACTGCTGTCTCTTCTGAGAGCTGGTACCCACAGATGCAAGGTTGTAGGACAGCTGTCTTGGATTCCTCCTTCTGGCAGCTACCTACGTCTGCCTCTTGGCATTTGGAGGCTGTCAAAATGATCATGGGGAGCAGAGGAAATTCATTTGGAAGTGGGCAAACTAGAGCCAGCACCGGGTGTCAGTAATGTCTGAATTCTCCCAATGGAGGTGGCATTCTGATGAGCACCACCCCAGCTCAAGGACAGTCACGGGCACTGTTTCCACCTCCACAGTGTGGAAGGCACAGGCTGAACTTAAGATCTGTTGATATACTGATGCTTAAAACAATAGAGCAGTGTTTCAGTTGGGCACAGAAGGAAAAGCTTGCCTCACCTTCCCTGAATGAGCTTAGGGAACATTTTAGAAAATGTTGAGAACACAGGCTGAAGAGTCATCCAAATGCATACACCCTACAGGCAGGGTCTTCCATTAAAGAAAGATACATCACCCTTCTTTCATATTTTCCATTGACAACTGAAAACCTGGCCTGTTCAATGGCCTCCGTGACCCTTTCCTCATGACACCCTGTTGCCCCATACTCTATAGGAGTTGTAATCTGGAGATAAATAAGAGAATAACATTGAAAACTGCAATGAATTTTTCTCAGTGGGACATAAGTTCTGGAGGGCTGAAAAGATACATT
The DNA here is from genome assembly GCF_011762595.2 of Tursiops truncatus. Lineage (NCBI taxonomy): Eukaryota > Metazoa > Chordata > Mammalia > Artiodactyla > Delphinidae > Tursiops > Tursiops truncatus. The sequence goes on from NC_047042.1 coordinate 3,386,311, forward strand.
TCAGCCTCCTTCTGCCTCAAAGTTCCTAGACCATGTAATTTGGGGGGGTCAGTCTCTTTCCTGGGCCACACACTGATAATGACTTTCTGCTACATGGTTCCCATGGACGGCAGGGATGCACACAACACGTAAAATTCCACACACTCCTGTAACCTGGGGCATGTGGTGTAGGGGATCCCATTGGATTTGACCAATCAAATATTTCTGCAACACGTCATTCTCTGGTCCTCCCTTGACACCTGGTTTGAAGTTTCCTCCTTTGAGGTCCCTCCTTCAGAATGATGTGACTTCTCAGACTCCTAGGGAAACCTCGTTTGCCCAGCGGGGGCAGCTGAGACCATGGAGTGCTCTGGACCATGTTCCTGCTGCACAGATGCATCTCTCTGCTTGTGGGCATCCAGTGATGACCTCACTTCCTACTTAGATCACTCAGCCTATGGTTTGCTCTATGTCTCTGTCTCGTTTTTACACTGAGCATAACTCTGTCCTGTGCCTTGTACTCAAGGGTCCTAGTTCTCGCCCTTGAGATAATAGACATCAAACTAAGATTATTCTTTTTTCTGCATAAGAGATTGTTTTCCTCCTCAGTTCTTAGTCGTTTAGAGGCCAAATAAAAACGATTCAGATAGAATTTGGATCAAAATCATCACTCCTCTTTACAGTCAGGTAATGGTGCAGCGTTAAACCACAGGTTACAAATAATGTCAAGCCCACAGATTCCTGAGTGTGACTGAGATTAGCCATCTTCCTTCAGTTCCATATCTGGTTCTTGGAGCCCCTAGATTTCAAGGGTCAGGGAGACAGCAGCTATACTTCTCTTGGGCCTGAAACTAAGCCAGTAGCTTCTGAAGCCCCTGTGTGATTCAGTAATGCACTCTTACAGAACACAGACCCCGTGTCCTAATGGAAAATGACTGGATATTGAATACCTGAAATTCCATCCCAGGTTATGGCCCCCGAAGGCAATGATCATATAGTCTCCGGAATCTCTCATCCTCTGGGCTCCTGAGCGCAATCCCTGCAAATCTTTCCCGTGCAGCACAACTGTTTTCTTTCCCCGAAACGTGTCCCAGCCTGTCTAGGTATCTCCAACACGTGGAATTGAACGCAAACAGAATGATAGTCCAGGTGGAGGCTGCTGAGTCTGGAAATGATGCTTAAGCCTTCTTTCACTGGCATATTATGGCCAGGAAACATACTAAATTAGAATATCATCACCTCGCAAGGCACTGAGCATTGGAGCCAAGGATGCTCAGATATAAATCTAGGGGAGTTCACGCCAGGGACTCCAATGTGGGACATGGCTGAAAGCCACGTAGAGATCAGCGAGCCCAGCACAGGTGACACCAAGGAGGGGGATGGGCATCCATATTTGTGAGTCAGCAAGCAGGGCTGGCACCTTATGCCCTGAGTCCGTGTTTGTCCACAGCCGCGGGTGTGAGTGTGCTATTATCTCCAGTTTACAAAGCAGGAAACGAAGCTCTGAGAGGATAGGGACTGTCCCAAAGTCACAGCCCAGATTCAAACTCTGCTGGGTGTTTCTTTGAAAGCCTGCGTGAACACTTAAAGTTCTTTGAGTTATTTTTGGTCGCTGGCCTGTGTTTATAGAATGCTTAACATCCTCAACATCGGGCTGCTGGAGACCACACAAGATCTCTCAGCGACTTTGCATCTTCAAATCCTATATATTTCTGGAGCCATCTTCCCCTGAGCGTTTTTGGAAATCTAAATGAGATACTACTCTTCTAGAGTAAGGAGCCAAGGGTCTTTCCCCAAACCATTAAGGATCCTTTGAGGGTCTGTGGTTTTCGCAGTTACTTTGAGTTTTCTACGGAATTTCCCACCTCCACTCTGCAACTTTGCTTCTGTGAGTGTGAAATTCCCTCCACTTGAATACAACTAAAAAGCTGATTACAGTGCCTCTTTCACTTACTTCCAGCCAAAAATCCACTAACAGAAGGTATCGTAGAGAGAGATTTTGCTGAAGTTAGGGTGAAAATGGACGTGGTTTGGGGATGTTGCATCATAAAAGCCAAAACTACACAACTTAACATTGGCACCATCATTCCTAGAGGTTGCCCAGCTATTCCTGTTGCCAAGAATTTCTCCCTAGCTGTATTTCTGCTCAAGCCCTATCACCAGAGATGAAGCCTCTTTCTCGTCACTTTTGAATGTACACACACACACACACACACACACACACACACACACAAACACACTTCAGAAATAAAGACCCACAAGGAAAAAAATATAATGAAGTACATCTGTTACATATCAGAGTAGTACAAATGTGGATTTCCGTCATTCTATTAGCTTCTCTATGCTTTATAATTCATCTCTAATGAATATTTATTGCTTTCATTACAAGGAAAAGGGAAAAAGGAAGCATTATTTTTAGTTTAAAAAGAAATCATGTAAAAGAGCTCTTGTTTCAGGGGACGTGAGCCAGGAATAATCTTTCTTACCTCGCTGTTCATTGCTGGCTCTTCTGACCTCAAAGCCTTTGTATTTCAATCTTCTTTCTTTTAATGCTTGAGGAGAGTAATCTAGCAGGGGGTCTGATAAAAGAATTTGAAAAATGGGCTTTTCTATGTGAAGCCTTACATACTCCTAGAACAGAATAATGCCCGTTCAGCTAGTAATTGCTCCAGACTTCAGGAAAGACAGGACTTCCCTGCTCCAGGAAACGAAGGGCTTTGCAATTGTAGAACCCATTTCAATTACCGATTAGTGTTTAGAACTGCTACTTCAATCCACTGCTAGGAGGATTTATATCCCCTGGATACATGCTCAGGAGAAAACGACTGCAAGGGCTGATCAGTTTCTGGCTTTAAGATCTGAGGCACAAGTCCCACATTTTTGGGCTTTCAATGTGGATTCTGAGTGAAGCCAAAAGATTCCTGGGCCGGAAACCCGAGATTCAGAATGGCCTATAGCAGGCATCACAGGCTCCTTGGCAGCAAGTGGCCCGAGCCTTTCTTAGATGTTTCCTCTGAGCATTCGTGTCCTGTGTGTACCCTCTGCTTGGTTCGGTCTCTCTTTGCAAACCTATTCTTCCCTTTCATATTTGGAGTTTGTGTTTGGCCTCTTCACCTCTGGATGAGAGAAGTCACATCTGCAAACCAGAAAGATACCCACAGTGGCCGAGAGCCTGGGATTATCCAACTTTGGCTCATTTATCATGTAACTAGTGGGTTCCAACCACTCAGAGCCTCAATACCCGCATATTAACATAATGTTGTGGTTATTATGAAGATAGTACAGAGCATTGCTTACACATATAATAAAAAGCAGATGGTACTTAGTGTCACTCAATCAAGCTTCCCTCAAGGACTTTGATATGAAACTGAACTGTTGGATTTTCCTGCCTTGGACTAACTTTGATATACTGATTTGCCTGGGGTGTTATTGCAGACACTCGCTTGAATTCTGTCTGCTGGCTTCTGCCTCAGCCTGTGCAGCCTTTATAAGGGAGGAGATGGATAAACAGCCATTTATTATTCCTCATAAGTTGACTCTGAGATTTTGAGAACCCTCAAGGAAATCTCAAAGCATAATGCACTAAGGTCTAGAAATAAACATTTTTTTCTCTTTTCTTTGCAAGATTAAATTTACGAAGAAATACCATTGATTTCTTTGTGTGTGGAAGTGGTAAAAATAATTTTAATTATTAAAAATGAAAAATACAACTGCCTAGAGCATCCAGCCAGTGAATTATCTCTCCCTAGGTAAAACCCCATGGAAAGTCATATCCTGGTTAGAAGTTATCATGGTAAGAATATCATTATTTCTTAATGCATTGGCCTGGGCCAATTTTTGTCAGAAAATCATTATGAGAAAATACCTTCTTTATGAAATGAGGTTGGTTTTTATACAATGTGCTTTCCTGATTGCCTCTTCTTAATCATGCTAAGAAAGTCTTCAAACACTTTCATTTTCAAATATGAATTGTGATATGTGGATTGTATGCAGTATTTATTTTTAATTTTAACCTCTTTTCTCTGGTAGCAGAAGCATTTTTAAAGTTTGTTCAACCAAAGTGGTTTAAAAGTGGATATTAAAACACTAATGTGATAAGATATATGCACCTCACTGTTCATAGCAGCATTATTTACAGCAATCAAGATATGGAAACAACCTAAGTGTCCATCAATAGATGAATGAATAAAGAAGAAGTGGTATATATATACAATGGAATACTACTCTGACATAAAAAAGTGAAATCTTGCCATTTGTGACAACACGGATGGACTTTGAGGATATTATACTAAGTGAAATGTCAGAGAAAGACAAATACCATATGATTTCACTTATATGTGAAATGTAAGCAAAACAAAACAAAGAGATGGACAAAACAAAACAGAAACATATTCATAAATAGACAGAACAAATTGGTGGTTGCCAGAAGCAGGGGGTATGAAGTGGGAGTAATGGGTGAAGGGGGTCAAAATGTACAAACTTCCAAAAAGAAAAAAATGTACAAACTTCCAATTATAAAATAAATAAATCATTGGGATATAATACACAGCATGGTGACTATAGTTAATAACACCATATTGTGTATTTGAAAATCTCTAACAGGATAGATCTTAAAAGTCCTCATCACCAGAAAAAAAATTTTTCTGACTATTATGTAAGGTGATGGATGTTAACTTGACTTATTGTGGTAAGCCCTTTGTAGTATATAAAAGTGTTGAATCTATATGCTGTATATCTGAAACTGATATAATGTTATGTATCAATTTTACCTCAATAAAAATATAGAAATGTATTGATTCAGACAGTTTCAAATGACTCAGTTTGATTTCATTCAGAGACAGAGTAACAGATTGTTGAATATAAGATGAGGAAAGACTCTTAAACATCTTTTAGAGTCATCTTCCCACTCCCTGTCTTAAGTCAACACACACACTGTGTTTACAGGTGGGGACCTGAGAACGCTGGGGCCTGAGGGATGCAGACACCTTCCAAAGTCATCTAACTCTCCACCTGCCCTACTGCTGACCCAGGTGTGTCATCACTGCTGGTCCGTGTTGTCCCTAGGTCTCCACCTGACTTGGTCTCCACCAACTCCTCCATTTATTTCACAGGGTTTTGGTTTAAACTTGAGGATACTTTTTTGCAGACCTTCATAACAAAGGATCAGTGTGAGGGTCATAGGATTCATAAATAATCTGTTTGTCAAAAACGATATTTCCTATATGTGATAGGAAAATTAAAATAAAGGTTTCATTGATTTTTTCTGGGTGCCCCCAAACATTGCTCAGAACCACTGATGCCTCTTGGGTCCTGTTGCCTCAAAGATGATTTCCTGCCAAGATGCTGTTGCAGGTGGGGGTCCCAAGTGGCTCAGGAAATATTTTCAGAGAGACGCACCTGATCTAAACTGCTGTTTGGGCATTGGGGTTATCACCTCTGAAGAGTGAAGAACTTGGGAGAATGTCAGGAAACTGCATGCCATGTTCAAAGTCACAGCCAGAGGATGTGACACGTGAATCTTTTGCTCATTTATCCTCTTCTTCATTCAACAGTGATTGATTGCTGACTACTTGTCAGCTACTGGGCTAAGGACTGGAAATTTAGTCAACAAGATAAACATAAGCCAATTTTTTTTCCCACATTGGTCTTAGGCAGAGCTGTGTAGGCTGGTGGGTGTAACAGACAATTAGCCAGTAATTAGTAGTTTGTTAAGTAGGATCAGTGGGAAATTCAATGTCCATTGGAAATATTAGAAAGGGGTACCTAACCTGAGAGTAGGATACGGTCACACTAAAGTCTGAAGGATGAGTGGGGATTTGGGAAGGGAAGGATGGGAGGAAGGGTATGACAGGGGCGGGGAGTCTGCCTTTGAAACAGCCCTGCAACAGCAACTCAAGGAATCCCAAACTCCGGTGTGGCTGGAGTGTCAGAGCTAAAGAAAGAGTGGCGCATGATAAGTTGACGGTTGAATTGGATCACCATCCCAGCCTTTTATGATACAAGTTAGTACTTGTCTCTTGCTGGTACTCTGTGGACACTTCCAAAGTCATTTGAACTCTTATTGGGAAGGCAAACTTGACATCCATAAAACATACCAGCACAAGGAAAATGATATAAAGTGACAAAAAAGTATACGAGGAACAAAACAAGTTCTAATAAGATGTCAGCATGTAGAGGGAGAGAAAGCAGAGTGGCTCATCATAATTGGGGGGTGATTTCATGGATTACGCTTGGCTGTAAATGGCAGGAAAATACCACAAAATGTGGATTATTTTTCCCATCGAGTGAGAATTCTGTGAGAGGAAGGAGTTACTGCTGATATTAGCCCAGCCTCTCACGGCATCAGGGGGTGATCTGTGACCTTGCTATTCTTCAGCATTTCCTTAGATCTTTGCATGCAGCTGGGAGGACAGCTCCATTCAGGATTCGGCAGAGGCACTTTTTTTATTTCTCCCTCCCACCTTCCCTATCCCACCCCTCTAAGTGGTCACAAAGCACCGAGCTGATCTCCCTGTGCTATGCAGCTGCTTCCCACTAGCTATCTATTTTACATTTCGTAGTGTATATATGTCCATGCCAGTCTCTCACTTCGTCCCAGATTACCTTTCCCCTTCCCTGTGTTCTCAAGTCCGTTCTCTAGTAGGTCTGCGTCTTTATTCCTGTCCTCCCCCTAGGTTCTTCAGAACCATTTTTTTTTTAATATTCCATACATATGTGTTAGCATACGGTATTTGTTTTTCTCTTTCTGACTGACTTCACTCTGTATGACAGACTCTAGGTCCACCCACCTCACTACAAATACTTCAATTTCGTTTCTTTTTCATGGCTGAGTAATATTCCATTGTATATATGTGCCACATCTTCTTTATCCATTCATCTGTCAATGGACACTTAGGTTGCTTCCATGTCCTGGCTATTGTAAGTAGTGCTGTGATGAACATTGGGGTACATGTCTATTTTTTTTTAACATCTTTATTGGAGTATAATTGCTTTACAATGGTGTGTTAGTTTCTGCTTCATAACAAAGTGAATCAGTTATGCATATACATATATCCTCATAGCTCTTCCCTCTGTGTCTCCCTCCCTCCCACCCTCCCTATCCCACCCCTCTAGGTGGTCACAAAGCACTGAGCTGATCTCCTTGTGCTATGTGGCTGCTTCCCACTAGCTATCTATTTTACATTTGGTAGTGTATATATGTCCATGCCACTCTCTCACTTTGTCCCAGCTTACGCTTCCCCCTCCCCGTATCCTCAAGTCCATTCTCTAGTAGGTCTGCATCTTTATTCCCATCTCTATTTGAATTATGATTTTCTCAGGGTATATGCCCAGTAGTAGGATTGCTGAGAGGCACTTTTGACAACACAGCCTGAAGAACTGTGTCACCATGGGTCTCCAGTGTTAGAATTACTTGGTGTACTTGTTAAAAATGCAAATACCTAAGCCCTAGGAAAATCCTACTGAATTAAAGGGATCAAGGCCCTGGAATCTATATGTTCAAAAGCTCCCCAATACTTCTTAGGTCCACACAATTTTGGGAAATATTGATAGGGGTTTTAGTGTGCATGTGCTTATATATTTCCAGGGTGAGGAATAAAATAGGCTGTAATAGCACCAGTTTTGGGGGTGACCAAGGGGCATTTCAGAGGTGATGTAGTGAGGAGAGCTGTCTTGTCTGAGGCATTGACACTCAGCATGTGTTCTGGGGACGGGATGCCTGCAGGGATCTATTTGTTACCAGTATGCAATGTGAAAGGAACTTGTACTAAAATATAAATCAGTTACTTCACTAAAAACACACCTTAATACAGCTGGCTTTTTCTTTAACTTACAACAAAACTTTGTCAATGAAGGAAGCAGTACGTTTTTGTTTTGTTTTTTCCTTTTTTTTTAAAATTGTGGTAACATTGGTTTATAACATTATATATATTTCACAGGTACAACATTATATTTTGACTTCTGAATATACTCCAGTGTCCTCAGCATCAAAATCTAGGGTCCATCCCTCACCATTCAATTGACCCTCTTTATCCATTTCACCCTCACCCCTGCCTCTTTCCCTTGGTTGACCACTTTGTTTTTTGTTTGGTTTTGTTTGTTCATTTATTTTGAGGGTTGTTATTCCCATATGAGTGAAATCATACTGTAGTTTTTTCTCCACCTGACGTATTTCACTTAGTATAATACCCTCAAGGTCCATTGATGCTATTGCAAGTGGCAAGCTTTCATTCTTTTCTGTAGCTGAGTAGTATTCCATTGTATGTATATGTATGTGTATACACCACATCTTTTTCCTTTCACCAATTGATGGACACTTATGTGGTTTCCATGTCTTGGTTGTTGTAAATAATTCTGCAACGAACATCAGGGTGCATACTTCTTTCTGAATTAGTGTTTTCATTGGACACATACCCTGAAGTGGAATTGCTGGATCATATGATAGTTCTATTTTTGTTTTTTGGAGGAACCTCCATACCGTTTTCCATGGTGTCTGCACCAAATTTACATTCCCACCAACAGTGCACTAGGTTTCCCTTTTCTCCACATCCTTGCCAACATTTATTTCTTGCCTTTTCGATAACAGCCATTTAAAAAGGTGTGAGGTGATAAGTCATTGTAATTTTGAGTTGCATTTCCCTGGTGATTAGTGATGTTGAACATTTTTTCATGTTGCTGTTGGCCACCAGTATGTATTCTTTGGAAAATGCCTATTCAGCTCCTCTGCCAGATTTTTAATCAGGTTGTTTGCTTTTTGTTGTTGAGTTGTATGAGTTCTCTGTATATTTTGGATATTGACCCCTTATCAGATATATGATTTGCAAATATCTTCTCCCATTCGATTGGTTGTCTTTCTGTCTGGTTGATGGTTTTCTTCGCTGTGCAGAAGCCTTTTAGTTTGATGTAGTCCCATTGGTGTATTTTTGCTTTTGCTTCCCTTGCCTGAGGAGACAGATCCAGAATGATGTTGCTAAGATCGGGGTCAATGCACAAGTTCTTTATGGCATTGCAGATGGCCCCACAATAGACACATGACCTTCTCAAAGACTTAACGAATGTAAATACTTCTGAAAAATGGCTCAAAACTATGAAAAGAGATTCCACAATCAAAATGAACAAATGCTTACCTGCCTATAAAATATAACAATGGCTCACCTTGTTAACTGGAACTCAACTCTTATCACTCTGTATCACCTATGAGCTTGCTACGTGTTAGGTGAGGTGTCCAGAGTCAGAATGTCTCCAAGGGGCTTACGATGGCCCCGTGCACAGTTCTCTTTCTCATTCAATAATGGAAACCTCGGGGTGGGCAGCTAATTTGCTCTGACTGGCCACCTGGGAGAAGCTCTTGTTTTGCAATAAATAATGTGTCAAACATTAAGCTTTTATTCTTAGGGCTTGTGTCCATGCTTCTCAGGGAAGCAGACATTCTGGAGAGGGGAAAGTTGTTTCAGATCTTAAAGAGCTGGTGATCGCAGTGGCTAAGAGGCCCTTTGGAAAGGAGCTGAGTAGCTACTGTCCGTGTGGATGTGCAAAATTCCATAGAGCAAGGGGAGGAAGGTGGGGAAAAGCAAAACCAGCGTCATTATAGACCACAGCTCTGAGATTTGGTAGGTCTTATTGCCAGGGGATCCATGGCACACTGATGATTCTAGGCATAGCTACTGAGTATTGAGATTCTTTTTTTAACTTTCAGGCATTTTCCATGCAATATCTTATTTTATCCTTGCAGCAACCTGGTGATCATGTATTTGTGCTTCATATTAACTCCATTTTATTGATAAGGGAACTGTGACTCAGGAATTAAGAAACTTGTCCAAATTCACATGGAGGAGAGAAGAAATTGGAACCTAGGAACCTAGATCTGCCTCCCTGGGGGAGACTTGCTTTTAGCCAGTTTTCAGTTCTAAAGAGCAGTTAGGGCATGGACCTGATGGTGCCACAGACACTTGTGAATATTTGCCTGCAGCGTGGGGGAAGAATTTGTCCAGGACGGGCTGTGCCCTCCCTTAAGGATCGGACATTGGGAGTTCTTATGTGTCACATTTACAGATGTTTTATGCCATCCTGTTGAAAGTTTTACCTATATTTACAGGTTCACAGACTTTTGCATGTGAAATTTTACAAGCAGACAAGTTATAAAAAACACTTTTTAAATATTAAGTTTCTGATTGAACTTGTATCTCCTTCATTGGATTTTTTTTAAGTGGGGATGAAGAGAGAATTTCAAATGTCATATACCCAGAGACAGCCATCTAGATTCAGGTGAAGAAAGGCACAGAAACGTAATCAGACATTTATTAGTTATTGTCTCCAAGTAAAGAATTTACTTTGAAAGCTGTTGTTACAACCTGACAGATGTTCCTGTCTTCCAAGCTATTAATCTCAAAACATTAATAATTGGTATCAATCTCTAGACTTGCAGACTATCATGCAGAAATGTAAGTTCACATCTTAATAACATGAGGCTTGAAATTATGTCAGAAAATGCACATTGTTTTTGTAAGGATTTTCCCTCCCAGGAAGCTGGAACTTATAAAATGATAAGATTTACGCTCACCTCTTACAGATGTTATGTAGTGACAAACAGTGAGTTTCAAAGGTAGTGGGGCCTTCCACATCAATATTATTTAAAAGTTAAATTTAGAAGCCTGACAAAATGCAGCACTTCTCTTAGGTGTTGTGTAGATTTCCATTCATTGTCATGAAATGATAATATCCAAAATATAAAATGGTTTGTCTGGTGTACGTGGATGGACACACATAAATGTCCCTTGGGTGTGCGGACTGTATGTCACTTTCCATTTGCATGATACATAAAAATATATTTTATATTTGTGTGGTACGTTAAAGATACTTTCACACATTTCACATACATTATTTCATAGATTCCAAAGCTTAGTCGACTGAGAATTAGAGAGAATACCTGTTCAAGCACCTCCACCTGGTGCCTAGTAAGTTAGGCGTTGAGCCTGAGGTGGGCCTAGAACTCCTGTGTGAGGGCCTCACTCCACAGCCACACTGGTGGCCCCCATGTAAACGCTCCCCTGCATTATACAGCACTGAGTCTCCGTGCCCCGGGTCCATTGTGAGGCACTGTTACCCTCCTGTAAATTGGCAAGCTTACTCACAGACTTGTAAAACAAACTTATTGTTAACAAAGGGAGAAGGTGGAGGGGGAGGGACAAATTAGGAATTTGGGAGTAACATACACATGCCACTATACGTAAAGTGTATAAACGATGCGGACCTCCTGTATAGCACAGGGAACTATACTCAATATTTTGTAATAACCTATATGGGAAACTCAACATTGTAAATCAACTATACTTCAATTAAAAAAGAAATTAACAAAATTAATTTTAAAAAATAAAAATGCTTTGCTGAAAAAGAATGTTGGCAAGCACAGCCTAGGAGAATGCATCTCCTAGCTAGTGTTGTATATTGATGTTAAAAGAACTCGAATTTTAGGATGAAAATGGGTCGAAAACTTTGAACAAATACAAGAAACTACCAGAAAACATGTGATAGGTGAGGATTAAGATGGGGAAAAAGAAAGAAAAAGGCTCTGTGACAACTCATGGGGCAAGGGAAAGGTTTTACACCTGCTTAAGGCTAGAAAAGGCATTAAAAGAGAGAATTCATACTTTGTTATGTTAAGAGACCAAATGGCTGCAGTGTATTTACTTACAGAGAGCACTTTCTGAGCAAGAGAGGCAGATTATGGTGCAGAGGCAGAGGGGCCCAGAACCTGGGGACAAACAGCTCCTGCCACGAGGGCAGGAAGGCTTAAATACGGCACAGAGAACAGATTTTCACTGATGTGGAAACAGGCTCCCTGTTCTAACTGATCTGTCCCGAAAAACATCTGATTTTATGGACCACTGTTCTTTTACAAAAGGACCATTTGCAGGTCGGATAGAGCTGAGCAAAAGTTATAAATTTTGGCAACGCTGAAGTTATTGTCTACCTGGAAGACCCAATAATACCCGGTATTACTAGAATCCCTCTGATGACAAGCTTGAATATACTCTATGAATAAAAATGTTTTCTTGAACATGCCATGATGAAAGACCACAGGCATTCAAGGCGATTTTGATTCATGCTCTCTTTTACCATTTCGCTTAAGAGGAGCCTTTACGCATCCACAGTTTATGTTCCTGTTCGAGGGAAACACATTTCATAAAAAATGTAACTACAGAGTATCAGTAGGAAAATCCTACCCTGACACTGAAATTCTCTTTCAGAAAAAGGGATGTACAAGAAATATTGTTGAGTTATGTGTGGGAAGGCAATTCTTGATCCATTTCCAGGGTGAGATGGTGCTCGGAAGCCCAAAGATTTAGGAACCAGAGCAAAACACCATTTCTTCTCACAGTTATTCAAACGTCCACCTGCAATTCTGTTTGGATTCAAATGTGTTCCCGAGAACAAGGCCACAGCTTACACTGGTTTTCTCAGGAACTGACTGTCCATTACTCCTTGAAAATCAGACTTCAGGGTCAGATCGCACAGCTGGACCCTGTACACCAGGCTCGCGCATAGCCTTCCGGGGCACTTGCCCTTGCCTGTAAACTGTTAGGGAAAAAGAGGAATGGTTTTCCTAATGTCAAACAAATACAACAGAGAATGCTTGCAGGAAATTGAACTCTAGCTGGTGGTAATTTATGAAAGAAGCATAGTGATAATTCATTTCTTCTCTGTATATTTCAGTAATGACATTTTAAGGTCATTTAAGTAGCAGGCAGAAAACACAGCCATCCAAGTGCAATCTGGGCACCCGAGGCCTGATGGAGGCCAGGTTGGGGAGGCAGTGGAGGCCAGAAGCCAAGGTATTGACAGGGTCTCGGTCCCCATGATCTCTGGGAAAATGATCACCAGTACAGTCGAGCGAAGCAGAGGCTGCGTTTCTAATTAAAGAAAGTTTTATATTCTTTTTCCAAAGGGAATAGTTTGAGTGGGATCAAAGGCACCTTAGGCTCTAGGGCGTGTGCTGAGTTCAGGGCACACAGGGAAGCTTGGAGAGGGCTCTTTCTCAGGGGCTAGGACCCTCACAAAGGCTCTCCCAGGAGGACACAGTCCTGGCAGGGGCTCCAGAGAGGTGGGGCTGCTAACTGCCTAAGTGGTCCCGGTGGGCCGGACTCCAGGCAAGGCACACAGCTTAATCCTCAGAAGACGCTGTGAGGCGGGCACCAGGCTGACCCCATTTTATACACGAGGAAACTGAGGCACAGAGGAGGTAAGGTATCAGCAAAGCCAGTATGGAGCCAGGCTTGGATGCTAGAGTCTGTGTCCTTAATCCCTGCACCCCCGCCCCGTCACTCCCCAGCATCCGGAAGAGTGAGAGGAGGTCCCCAGTGTCCCGGGAAGGGAGAGGAGGTGCCTGGGTGGAGGGTGGCCCCCGAGGTTGGGCCTGTCTGCCCGACCCCGCAGGCCTGTCCCTCCCCTGCCCAGGTTTTTAGTGTCACTTGCTCAAACTGCCCACCTGAAGCCCTTGGGGCAGTAACTGCTGCTGGTGGCCCAGAGCTGTCACATCTGCCTACAGTCCAGTTGGCCCATGAGCAGCTCTGGGTCCCCAATCTGTTCCATGCTTTGCATGAAACATTTGAGTTTGTCCTTCCCAGGACTCCGTGGGGAATGAAAAGGCAGCCCTCAGTTTTTTCCCTGTTCTCCACTGATTGCCACACTCTTGAAATATGTTCTTGGGTGCCTTCTGCCATTAGAGAGTGAGCTAGGAGCGAGTATACAAGTGTAAACAAGACAGTTTTACTCCTACAGGGCAGGGAAAAAGCATAGCGAACCAATGGCTTCAAGGAAGTGCTCTGGGTCTCTGGACACCTCACTTATCTTACTGATCTTCAATTCCTCACATCTTAAATGGGTATGAAAATAGATCTGTAGGTTTATTTTAAGGATTAGTTTCTTCATGTATTTAGCATCTCTGGGGAAGGGATAAATTAGGAGTTTGGAGTTAACAGATACAGACTATCATATATAAAATAAACAACAGTGTCCTACTCTATAGCACAGGGAACTATATTCAATACCTTGAAATAACCCATAATGGAAAAGAATTTGGAAAATTATATCTATCTATCTATATATCTGAATCACTTTGCTGTACACCTGAAACTAACAGAACATTGTAAATCAGCTATTCTCCAATCAAAATCAATAAACAAATAAATAATAGATAGATAGGTAGATAGATAAAGTCTCATCGATACTGGTGTGTAACAATTTTTTAAAACAATGAACAGCTGGCACCTTTCAAACCACAGAAATAATAAATGAGGGTCGGAGTCACTGTGATAGAGTAACCAGCAATGCCCCTTTGCTGGGGAAGGGAAGTCGGAATTTCTTCCCTACACAGAGCTTGCTATTTGAATGCAGTCTAGCTCTGCCAGCTTGTCCTGGGCTGTGGGATTACATTGTTATACTTCACTATCATTGCTGGTATGGTTCTGCCCCTGGCTGCATCCTGCTGGAGTAGCAATGGATTTCATGAGCATGATGATAATGTAGAAAAAACAAGTGTGGCTTACATTACAACCTCTGAGAAGGAAACAGCAAAGAAGGATGTCAGAAGGATGCCATCTGATAAGAGATATCTCGGAATATACAGCCCAGGAAAACTTTGATCTTTTTTTTTAAATCCCCCCACCTCTTATTTTCTCTCTGATACTTGCAGAGTGCAACAGCAGTAAGGAGGTCTGCGTCCATGTTGCCTATCTCGGGCTTCCGGAGTGGATCTCAATTAGGGTGATCGTGTTGGGTTGCAAGGGCTGCTGTAACAAAGTACCACACAGTGGGTGGCTTAAGCAACAAAAATGTATTGTCTCACAGTCTGGAGGCCAGAAGTTCGAGATCAAGCCATCGTCAGGGTGGGTTCCTTCTGCAGCTGCGAGAGAGGCTCTGGTCCAGGCCCCTCTCCTTGTTTCTAGTAATTCCTTGGCTCGTGGCATCACTCTTCTCCTCACCTGTGTTCTCCCTGTGTGTGACTGCCTCCCAAGGTCCCCTTTGCATAAGGACACCTGTCACATTGGGTTGGGGACCCAAGATGGCCTCCTCTTAGCTACTTACCTCTGCAGCAAACACATCTTCAAGTGAGTTCACATTCTTGGGGACGGGGGGTTTGGGCTTTGTCATGAGAATTTGCAGGGACACAATTCACCCGTAACTCTGATTTATTTATCCCATTTGGCCCGAGACTCTCCCAGTTTTGCACCAGAAGTCCTGCACCCTGGGCAACTCCTCAGGGGGTAGAAAGAGTTGTGTGGTTCTGAGGGCTGAAGACAGAGACAGAGAGAGCCTCCGTGTCCCAGAACCATTCCCGGAGGAATCAGGGGCAAGAGGAAGCTGCATGCACTTGAACAATCTGTCAAGCAATGCTGTCTGATGATGTCCTTAAGGGCCCTGGGATGATCTGGGGTTGGGGAGTGTAAAGATATTCTCCCGTGTCTGGACAGTTCCCGTGTTTTAATATTTACTCTCTGTGTTGTGAATACACGCTAACAATCATGCTAATGGATTCTAGCCTAAAAACATCTTGGTGGACAGCTGATTTCCTAGGTAGCAATGGTCGTCTGTTCTGATTTTGCCTCCAGAGAAGTTCAGTTTGCAGAGGAATTACAGACACCAAGCACAGGGTTCACCTGGCCAGCTCTTTACACAGACTTTCTCCAAGCCCACACCGACCCAGGACAAAGAAACCCACGGTCCTTATTTTTAAGAGAGGAAGTCGTGGCACAGAGCAGCTATGTCTTGCTCAGAATTCTAACTCAAGGACCTGCGCTGTTGTCTTAGTCTGCTAGGGCTGCTGAAACAAAGTACCACACACTGGGTGGCTTAACCAACAGAAGTTTATGCTCTCACAGTTCCAGAGGTTGGAAATCTGAGGTCAAGGTGTCAGCAGGGATGGTTCCTTCTGAGGTCTCTGAAAATCTGATCCAGGCCTCTTTCCTAGCTTCTGGTGGTTTGCTGGCCATCTTTGCATCCCGTGGCTTGTAGAAGCATCATCCTGATCTCTGCTTTCATCTTTACATGGTGATCTCCCTGTGTTTGTGGCTGTCTCCAATTTTTCCCTCTTCTAAGGTCACCCGTCATATTGGTTTAGGGACCCACCCTCCTCCAGGATGACCTCATCTTAACTAATTACATCTCAATTCACCCATAACAACTGTTTCCACTGGAGTTCAATTGTATTAAGACCACCAGAATCTCACAGAGGGATAGCACCCCCTCCCACAATGTGCTGGCCTAAACCAAACTCTGAGGTGCCCATGAATTGACTGGGATGTTCTTAAAATGTAGATCCTAACACAATGATTCTGGGGTGGGGTGGAGAGTCTGCATTTCTCTTTTTTTGTAAATTTTATTTTATTGAAGTATCGTTGGTTTCTAATGTGTTAATTTCTGCTGCACAGCAAAGTGATTCAGTTATACCTTGGTGTTTATCCATCCTATATATAATAGTTTGCATTTGCTAACCCCAAACTCCCACTGCATTCTTCCCCTACCACCCCTCCCCTCTGGCAACCACAAGTGTGTTCCCTATGTCTGTGAGTCTGTTTCTGTTTTGTAGATAAGTTCATTTGTGTCATATTTTAGATTCCACATATAAGTGATATCATGTGGTGTTTGTCTTTCTCTTTCTGACTTACTTCACTTAGTATGATAATATCTAGGTCCATCCATGTTGCTACAAATGGCATTATTTCATTCTTTTTAATGGCCAGGTAATATTCCATGGTATATCTGTACCACATCTTCTTTATCCATTCTTCTGTCGATGGACATTTAGGCTGCTTCCAGGTCCTGGCTTTTGTAAATAGTGCTGCTATGAATATTGGGATGCATGCATCATTTTTGAATTGTAGTTTTCTCCAGATATATGCCAAGGAATGGGATTGCTGGATCATATGGTAATTATATATTTTTTTGTTTTTTAAGGAACCTCCATCCTGTTTTCCATAGTGACTGCACCAACTTACATTCCCACCCACAGTGTAGGAGGGTTCCCTTTCCTCCACATTTGTTATTTGGAGACTTAATGATGGCCAATCTGATGGGTGTGAGGTGATACCTCATTGTCGTTTTGATTTACATTTCTCTAATAATATGTGATGTTGAGCATCTTTTCATGTGCCTGTTGGCCATCTGTGTGTCTCCTTTGGAGAAATGTCCATTTAGGGCTTCTGCCGATTTTTTTGATTGGATTGCTTGTGTTTTGTTATTGAGTTGTATGAGCCATTTGTATATTTTGGAAATTAAGCTCTCGTCAGCCGCATGATTTGCAAATATTTTCACCCATTCTGTAGGTTGTCTTTTCATTTTGTTTGAGAGTCTGCATTTCTGACGAGCTTTAGGGCAATGCCCACGTTGCTGGTCCAGGGACCCACTCTGGGTAGCTAGGGCCTACAGTCTCTGGAGGACAGCTACAGGATGAGGGAAAGATTTGCAAAAGATGCTCAGATTAGAGGGCAATGATAGAACTGAATCCACAACAGCAATCTAAATGCCAGTGCAGATGTGTGTGCTTCCCTCAGCACTCAGGTAATGAGAGAGCAGCACAAGCTGGTCTGTGTGCAGCCAAAACAGGTATACAGCTGCAGGTACATATGCTAATGATCATTAGGAAGCCAGTTTCCTGACCTGATTTCTCTGTCCATCTCACACAACATCATTAGTCAGACAGACCGCGTTAGGCTGCTTCCTCTAATTAGCACAGCCTGATGAGCTGTAGACGGAATTTTCGGAGCTTGGGAGAACTTTGGGTTGATGGAGCACAGCCTCCTGACTCTCAGGCGGGAACCGTGTTCCAGGAAACCTTCCCTAAGGTCGTGCCTGATGCTCTGATGTCAGTAACAAGTGCTGCCCTAGTGGATGGGGCAAGACCCTCATCCCGTCCTAATAGGACGACTCCCGGTTTGATCTTGAGCTCATGGAAAAGGAGACTGAAGGTTAATAAAGGGGAACTCCAGGTGGTGAGCAGGGCTGGGGGGACAGAGTGACTGGGATGCTGGCAACAGGTCCATGGGAGCCCTGACCTCCTTCTCCGTGACCTTCTCCTGTTGATAGTACCTGCAGGTCACCCGGGGAAATGCCCTTACATTGAAGTGGGAACACCATGTTACATGGAATAGCAGAAAGTTAAGGTGGGAACCAGGCACAGCAGTTATTAACTACTGGGTACAAAGGATGGAGAAAACCTCCCTTGCATCAGGAAACTACCCAGCTGCACATCTGAGCTAAGAGTGTCCCCCTGTTTGCCTGGGGAGAACAGGTTGAACAAAGGCTCAGGGTCTCTGTGCCTCCCCTTGGTATAGTTGGAGATTAGACTTAAATGGCTGTGTTTTTCTACCATCCAATGCTATTTTTCCTAAGATAAAACATGGAGGAAGCTGTAGGGCACAAGCTCCATGTGGATGGTGGGTCCTTGGGCTTGAGGCCCCCAGAGTGGTAAGTGAAGCTGCTTACAGGATGAGGCTCTGCCTCTGACCTGCACGTCTGTGGCCTCCATCACCATCTTCTCTTCTCCACTTAAGTTCAAGACATGTGTCAGTGAATTTAATCCCAGTTTGGCAAACTGCAAGTTAACAGATATCACACGCTGAAAATGATAGAACACAAAATTTGAAGGCAGACAGTACAGAACCCTAAACTCCTACGTCACTCTCTCCTTGTGCATCCTAGGACAAACTCCTAACTTCTCCAAGGCTTTTGGCCTGTTTGTAAACAAGGACTGACATTATTTTCTTTGAAAACTTCGTGAGAGGGTGAAAGACAATGATTTAAGCACACATCAGAGAGTGGCACACTTAGTGGCTGTGTGATGACCATTGAACATTCTAGGGCAACTTAGCAGAAGTCTTAATTATGGGCTCTTAAAAATAGCATCTGGCTACTTTTAGGTGCAATTGCTGTTCTGGGAGACCTCTGCCCTGGATGGCGCCGAGGCTTTCTTTATTGACTAGTTGGAACAGGATGACATGAGCACATCTGTGGTACCAACACTTCCAAAGATCCTCAGTCCAGCATTCCACCTATTTTATCCCTGACATGGTTTAGCATTCTTTCTACAAGATGACACTAAAGTGGTGGTTCTCACGCAGGGTGATTTTGCCCCCTTCCACCAGGAGACGCTTAGCAATGTGTGGGGACATTTTAGCTGGCAAGTCAGGGGTGACACTACTGGCATCAGGTGGGTATGAACCAGAGGTTGCTAACTGTCCCGCAATGAAGACGACAGACCCCGTAACTAAGAATTATTGGGCTCAAGCTGCGAATGGTGCCGTGGTTGAGAAACCCTGCATTGAAGTAAACCAGCCAGATGCCATCAGAATTATCCCAATTGCCGTCGATTTGTAGGGTACACATTAATAAGTCATATGGATTTTTATTCCTATGAGCCTTATCTATTTAAATGTGTACAGCAGTAAAAATCTCCACTCTGCGTTGGAGCTGTGTGTGACACGACCACTGCCCGTGTGTCACGTCTCATGCCCTTCACAAGTAAGAATAGAGGCAAAACGTGCCTCTATCTTACGTAGAAAAGAGCTGCAAACAATCGCGCACTGAAGGATGTGGGTTTTTTTGCATCTGGTTACGTTTGAGGCAAACGGAACCAGAATCTTGACATTTTCAGACCTTTAAGGACAAACCTGCAAATGGCACTTAGTCTGTATTCTCCTCGTTTGAATCTATATCAGATAAAAACAAAACCACAGTGAGACTGGAACGCCGGGCCGTCCACTAGGTTTGATCATTGTTTCTCAGACACCAAGATTAAACTTGTGCCTTAACAACATTTTCTCATTGCCAATACTGTGGGTGATTGGGCTTACCTCCAAATAGAGGGAATTTATAACACCAGAAACTACCGTATTGGAACAACCTTTTTAGACAAAATAATGCAGACTCTAACGGGAGAAATAATCTTCATTAAATAGCCAATCAAAATCAATTCTGGGCACCCAATCTTACAGAATACTTTCCTGATATAGAAAAATAAAATAAAATTATATAAGCGAGGACATTGCATTGTCCTCGCTTATATAATTATAAGCTAGCTTAATAATTATATAAGCGAGGACATAGCATTGTAATCTTGAGGATATTACAATATAATCATGGGATAAAAGCCAACTTGATGATTCAATTCTTTATACATTCAACCTGCATTTTTTTTTTGCTTTCCTACAAGGTGCTTCACTCTGTGGATCACACACCAACCTAGAGGTTCACTGTCCCTTTCCTTCCGTATTTCATCCAGTGAGGAAGATGGATGTTGAACATGCAGTTTGGTTGTGCGGGTGAGGATGCACGTTGCACGTTGCTAACAGTCGTAAGCCCTGTGAGCAATATCACCAGTCATCACCTGGTCCTTCCCAACGAGAGGCACAGGGAGTCCGGTGAGTGGAGGCAGCAGGCAATTCTCATGGGCCAAGGGTGACAGGACATTATCGAGGAAGAGGTGTGTCCTCGATGGCACTTGTCGATGGAGCAGAAGTAAAAACACGCAAGTAGGGAGGAATGATCATTTTGTTCTGAATCTACGTGCATTTCCTGCGGGAGAAGCTAGGTTAGTTGGGAGGAGATCCAGTAAGCAAAGCCGGGGTGTGCCACTGTGTGATTCACGCCCGCCTCTCCCTCAGCGTTGCACTGAATTGCTTGGTGCCGCTGGTGCTCATTTGGAGAGAGCTGGCAAGCTCGTTTTCCTGCAGTGGGGGCACAGCATCTCTGGAGAGATGCTGCCCTTGATCTGTGTATCATCCTAATTCCAGGAAGTGTGAGGGTACAGGGATGCTACAGTTCCCTGGGAATACTAGCTGTTCTATGCAGAGGTTAGGTGATAAGCTAAATTTACCTTCTAAATTTGGGAGCATGTCTTATTTTCCCCAAGATGCAATCAGAATTTCAAAAGAGCGTCTTTGTTCAAGGACCAGATGAAAGCAGCCGTTTGCCAGAATTTGAATTTTCCTTCATAGCAGCCAGTAGCAAGCATGTGCCATGGCCTTTTGTGAATTCAAAGATGTCTTTAAAATAGAACTGGAGTGTTTTCTAGGCAGTGTTAGAGAGGAAAAGTGGAGCTAAAGTGACCCGAACATCATGTGACTAATTCTTCCCTCTCTTCACGTCCCTTGGTTGGCATTTGCCACCATTCACATTTCCAAAAAATAATGAACCCAGCTGGAAAATTGAAAACCAGCTGAATCTAAGCACCAACTCTGAGAGCTCCTAACAATGACTTTAAAAGAAGGCTGTTTTCTGTCTTCCAGGGGCTGAGAGAGAAGAACACAGAGAAAAGAAGGAATCTGAGGCTTCCTCCCTGCCTGGGGGTGAATGGGCTGGAATCCAAAAGCCACTGATTCATTCTTCATTCGGATTCTTATCGAGAACTCAGTGAATGGCCTGCTAAATCTCAACCTGCTCCATTACATTCCCAGGCCCATCACTAAAACCTTAAGTAGCTTTAATTAGTTTTTATTGAAAAACATAAGTAATGTAAGTATTGACTCCCTTGGATTTCAATTTCGGTTACTGGACATGGTAAGGCATTCAGGCACTTTCATGACCATCTGTGAGTGTCTGGTGACTCTCTGCTGGATGGCTTTTTAAAGACATCCTATAAAAGTTCCCTGGGCTGTTGTACAAGGCACTGCTCAATGACACGCTATCCTCATCATTGGGAGCTTAACAGTTTTAATTTGTTTTGATGTGAGCCTCGGAAGTGGAAAAGAAAATAGGAATTTCTATTCTCTCTTATTCTTTGACCTTGAACAACACAGTATCTCTCGTCTCACAATCCCTGATTCCTGTGGATTCCTGTGGCTATTTTGCAGGCTGGCTGAAGGCGGTGGGCTGTAGGTGTCAGCCACATTGGCTCCTTTGAGGGACATTCGGACAGCCAGCACTCCTGATTCATCTTGTTAATCTGGCTCCAGCAGGTCCTTCAGCTGGCTGCCAGCGCTTCCTCTGTACCAAATGTTTGCTTAGAATGTTAGAAGAAAGCTTTCCAATTCCAAACCAGAGCGGGCTCCTGAGACTTTGGCATCTGCCCTTCAAAGCTGATGAATAACCATCCAAAGGCATTTTGGTACTTTCTACTGACCATCCATCCACCATACCTGCCTTGCTGGTCTTTTTCTCCCTAAAACACTTAAGTAAACTCCGGAGGCAGTCCCGTGGTCCATCAATATCCCCCGATATAGAATTCCTTTCCAAATAGCTTGGGCATTCACCCTGGAAATAAATAGATGATCAATTTGCAAGAGTAATTTCAGCATAAAAAACCGTCATTAGGCAATAAGTCTGTCTCTGCTGTCTCGGCAGTCCAGAAATTCGGTCTCCAGTGCAAAGGGACCCAGTGTGTGGAATTGCTTTGATAGACGAGTCTCAGCTTTCCAACATCAGTCTCTCTTTCAAAACTGCACACACATTGCTTCTCTGAAGATGGAGCCAGAGATATTTCACAAAGACAACAGAGCTTAGGAGAAAGGAAGGGGAGGTAAACTCCTATCTTTTCTCGAAAAGAACCGATAAGCCATGTTTTTCTTGCATTTTGGAGTTGGACATCTGTAGCTCAGTAGTTATCCACAACTGTCATTCAAATCAATTAACTGAAAGAATTAAAGTACATCTTAAGGGTACAAATAAATTTACTTTCTCCCTTATTTTCTTTTAAACTAGCATCCTACTGGGCTGCATTCAACTACAAAGTTGTATCACATTGTTTAAAATCTTTTCTATTAACCGTATCACCATATTCTTTATTTCCCAAGAGTTATTATCTAGTATTTTATTACAACTGAAAAAAATGCAGCCTCTTCTTACTGGAAGCTTGTCTCTCCCTCTATCCTTCCCTCTCCTACCTTTCTGCACTTTCCTATATTTTTTCCCAGACTACCTCCCCCAGAACTCTCATTCCTTATCTCCTGATATAGGCACTATAGCTATCTTTGGTCATAATCAGAGATTATAGCAGAGAACAGTAAAAATATTTATATTTTAATTTATAAATTGAACCCCCCCACACAAAAATAAAAGACTTTCCCTTGCCTGGTCTCTCTCTCAAAGAGAAAGGAATTTATAGCCCACCTGATTTTCCTATAGTTTTCTTATATTGCTTTTTGTTTGAAATTGATCAAACTTCTGGCACTTTTGCAGTAGACTTCTTCACTGCTTTGCCTATCAACTGAATATTAGAATTATTTAGTTCATTGCATAGACTAAAATCAATAGAACCTTTGTCTGTGAAAGAATTAAATCGTAGTGTGGTAAAATCAGGTTTTCCCATTTTCAGCTTCTTTTAAAATGGCATCTATTAAAACTCTTGCTAATGTCAAAAGGACTGGCTTATCTTGGAAATGGAAATAGTTATGAAACTGTAAGAGGGTTTTAAAAAATATGTACCATATATGTGGACACACATGTATACACATATACATGCAGGTTTCCACATAGGCACATATATCACATACATAAAGTACTATTTGTTATATGTACTACACATGTAAACTGCTTATCTCCATGACTGAAACAAATTAATTCCTTCATACTCAGACCCTCCAAGTAAGCACACACCCATCCTCTGGTTTGACCTCTGGGCCCTGTGTTAGCTGTTGAGCCTGAAGGCAGATCTTGGAACATGGGAGATTTTTCCCTTAGAGCAGAACTGCCCTGTGTCCTGCTTCCCACCTGGGCTAGATCAGATAACAGAGGCCTTGAAACTAACTTGCAGGTAGTTTGAAACTTCTCCTGCAGGCTCTAGGGAAGACAAGGACAATTTAGGAGGAAGGAAGAGATAAGACTTGTCCCCGTGTTCTAACATCGGGGAGGGCAGCGTGGCCTCCCTGTGAATGCAGTGTGCAAAACTCACATGGGTTCAGCCCTTACTATGTGTAAGAGCCTGAAACATCCTTATGTCCTGGTCCTGATAGCTTACTGGTTGGAGTCATACTGACCTGGAATCCTCTGCCCTGTTTTTTCAATATGCCAACGTGCATTGTCCTGGAGACTGAGAAAAAAACATTTGATATGGTATAAAAGGAGGACCAGAGACCTCCAAAATGTTTGGAGAGTGGTAGAAAAATAAGCCACGTGACACAGGTATTAAGGATACTAAGAAATGGCAAGACAAGTGAGGGAATCAGAGTGAAGTGGCAAACTTGTAGCTAGATGCTCTGCATGTGGCTCTTATAAGTTTACAGAGGTTAAGTTCCCTGTGTGTGTGTGTGTGTGTGTGTGTGTGTGCAAAAAGGAGACAGATTGGAGGGGGTGATTGATGCCTAGTTTGTGTATGGATAGGAGAAGGTCTGAAGGACCATCGCATCTTTGAAGTGACTGGACCCTGGACCAGGTTGGTGAGTCTGTCTTTTCTGGAATTAGGGAGATGTGTGGTGAAATGGAAAGAGCATGCCCTTTGGAATCAGACCTGAGTTCAAGCTCCAGCTCTGTGGTTTACAAGCTGGGTAACGTGGGCAGATTGCATGGCTTCCCTGGCTTTGAGCTTCCCCGTGGTGGGTGGAGATGAAAACACCTAGGGCATGATGTAAGCAAAGTCCCTCCTACCTGGGGTGCAGAGCACATTCTAGGCTTCCCTGCCTCCAAAGGAGCCACTGACCACACCTTGCTGCTGAGCATGTGAAATGCGGCTCCTCCCATATATTGAAATGACGGTCTTGTGAATACACTGGATTAAATTTTAAATATATGATGAAAACCTATTTCTCCCCTTTCCTTTTCTTTAATATGGCTAATAGAAAATTAAAATTACATGTGTGGCTCTCATTGTATGTTTAGTAAACAGAGCCGTTCTAGATATTCTCCTTATTGGAAAGGGACTGGTGACCTGTGAAGATGAGAACCATGGTCATAACTCCCAACAAACTAGGAAACAGGCTGAGAGAACGTTCTGTAGCAACCAAATGCGCGAAGGGGATGGCAGAGAAAGAAGAGGCTGGGAAGAGGAGAGGGGCTGGATATTTGACGCAGTGATGGGGAAAATGCTAACAAGTAATTGTGTTGACTTCAGCTGAGACGAGAGCAGCTGGGTTTTCTCTCTCATTAAATCAGAGTGAGCGACCGCGTCTGTCACGTTTGGGGAATCAGAAGCGCTTGTTGAGTATCCTGAGGTGACTGAATCTGGTTTACCTTGAAAATGGGCCAGTTCGTAGTAGACCTACTGAAGAAGTGACGGGGGTGGAGGCAACACAGGGCACAGCATCCCTCACCTGGATACTCCCTGGGGTTCCACACCTGAAATTCCAGCATCGTGCTCCCGGTGGAAGGTCTCTTCTCCCTGGCGCTAAGCCTACCAGTTAGTGCAACTGCCTCGAGCCTCTGTCAGCATGTGGGAGGGGTCAGATGCCGATTTCTCTTTAAACTGCATAGTGAGACGTTTTCTTAGGAGCTCTAAAGAGCAGTGGAAAAATTAGATTACAGAGAAACGTGGTGAAAAGATCTAATTACGGCTAAATTTAAAAAGCCCAACTGGAAGGCCAGAGGGAGAGTGAAATTGAGAAGAGAGAAAAAGATGCCCTTTAGACCTAATGCATTTTGGCTTATAAGCTCCATTCGAATGTTTACTTCTAACCGTTTTCAACACTTTATTGCCATTTCCTTCCCCCACTGGTGGCTTGAGGTCAGCATCACTCTCGAGTGCAGATGGCCGCCTTTGGCTTATTTCGCTTTCATTGTTGGCCACGTGGAATCCGCCCAGATACTTCCTCTGAAACCCTCCACCGCCCCTCCCTTCTCAGCTCTCAGCTGGATTTTACCCTGTGAATGAGGTCCTTAATTGCATCTCTATCTTTACCTCCGCGGGATCTTTGATGCAGAAACCTTTACATATGCATTTTTTTGGCTTCAGTTTTGGTTTCAACTTTGTGTCCATGTCAACATCTTGTAGTCTAAAAGCAGTGCCACAAATAGAATTGAGAGATAAATTTAAATACGGCTCAGAAGTCTCAGAAGTAATCAAAGTGCACAGTGATAGAGAAAGTGTTAGGCACCAAGACAAAGGGAAGCAGGAGGGGGTAGAGATGCACTAGTTATTTCTGGGAGAATGGAACTGTATTTGTCCACTAAAACTAGTTGGCTCCAATTTGCTTGCTCACTGCATTTGCACAGACTGTTTTTGGGACCATTTGGGTTAAGCAAGGTGACTCAGTGATGACGTTGCTGGCTTCTCTCTATGGAGAAGAAATTAAAATGGTAAATTAGGATTGGAGCTTCAGCCCTTGAGTAGGAGATGATGCAGCTGTACCACCAACAGTGTGGTGTGTTAATTGTCTATGACTACTGACAGATGCACACATCGCCTTACCTGGGCAGCAAAAGTGTGAGCTTTAGAAGCAGAGAACACCGGGTGGAAATCATGCTGGGTCCACTGACTTGTTGGGTCATCCTGGGCAGCTTCTTAGTCTCACTACATAGGATGCCCTCAACCATAAAAGGGAGTTAGTCACACCTCCATTCCTGGATTTTTGTGAGCGTGGAATGAGAATGCTTTGTGAAGCACAGTGACCAGTTCTTGGTAGACGAAGTCCCTTGTTTCTCTTTTTTAACTCTTTGCTTTTCTGTCATTGGTCACACTTCAGATGTAGCCAGATGGGGTTAGAGATTGGTGTGCTCTGCTTATCAGCTGTGTGTGTGTGTGTGTGTGCGTGTGTGTGTGTGTGTCTAAAATCAACTTTCTTCAGTGAAGAATAAATCTATAGTGGTGCAGCCACTATGGAGAATACTATGGAGGTTCCTTAAAAAATTAAAAATAGAGTTACTATATGATCCAGCAATTCTACTCCTGGGCATATATCCAGAAAAGAAAAAAACTCGAATTCAAAAAAGATACAAGCACACCAGTATAAAAAACAGCACTATTTACAATAGCTGAGACATGAAAGCAACCTAAGTATCCATCAGGAGATGAATGGGTAAACAAGATGTGATTCATGTACACAGTGGAATATTACTCAGCCATGAAAAAGAGTGAAGTAAGTCAAAGTCACATATATGATATCACTTACATTTGGAATCTAAAAATGTTACAAATAAACTTACAGAACAGAAAGGGACTCACAGACATAGAAAACAAACTTATGGTTATCAAAGGGGAAGGTTGAGGGAGGGATAAATTAGGAGACTGGAATTAACAGCTACAAGCTACTAGATATTGAAAAAAAATAGATAAACAACAAGGACCTACTGTATAGCACAGGGAGCTATATTCAATATCTTGTAATAAACTATAATGGAAAAGAATCTGAAAAAGAGTGTATATATTATACATTATAGTATAGAGTATATATTATATATATGTATCTGAATCACTTTGCTGTACACCTGAAACTAACACATTGTAAATCAAGTATACTACAATTAAAAAAAGATTGACTCTATTACCTTCAACTCATATCACATTTTGCTAACCAAGAGAGCTAATTGGGTGAAATAGCTTGCATCTATCAGGTTTGGTATAACATCATAGGGTAGGCATGAAAGTAGGCTTGACTCCTATGCCCTTTTTGGATGCCTGCTTCCAAGACTCTATGGCCCAGGGATACTTTGGGCCTTGAATGCAGGGGTGGAATGGAAAACAATGGTGGAAGCCAACCAATCCCCTGGCTTGTGCCATTGAATGAGTCACTGTAGGTAACAACAATGGTGCTCGAGGGAGATTTCCTGCCACTTAAGAGCTGTTTAATTTTTGGTAAGAAACTTCTAATTATGTCTGTTTTGTCATCTCAAAATAGGATAATACTAACCATCTCATAGGGTGAGAATTTAGTGACTTCATTCCTGCAGATGGTTTAGGGTAATGCCAGTTACATAGTATTCTCCCAAAAGATCCAAGCTACTGTTACTACTGTTACTGTTGTTACTATTGCTGTTATTATTATTATTAAACCCCTGCTCCCAAGACTCCTGATTTCTGTTGTTTTGTGATCCTGGTTTTCTATCCTTATTCTTGATTCTGTTTGTATTTCATATCCTTCCAAAGATTCCTTTTCTAATTACATTACCCAGAATCATTTTTCTCCCAGTTACTCTAACCAGATACAGGTGTTTGATCAAGGAAACAAATCCTAATATTAAAATGCTCACCTACTAATTCTCAAGTGCTCTCCATCATACTGGACTAATACCATTTTCACTCATTTGAGGAAAATCTCTAAGTTTACTCTAGTTTAAGAATATAATGTAAGTCTTCTTGAATTCACTTTGATTGTGATTTTTTCTACTTGCTAATAGTTTAGTCTCCAATTCCTAGACACTCACATGGAAAGGAAAGAAAGCAGAGTCATTACACATTCTAGGGGAGTTCACTGCGGGGATCACTTTCCAATCTAGCAAAATTGATTCTGGCAAACCCACTTCTAGGACATGCGCCCATTATCTAGCTTTTCCTGTTTCTTATTCAAACTCCTATTTCATAAAATAACTCTCCATCCACTAAGCCAGAGCTTACTTGAAAATAAGCTGTGGGTTTAATAAGAATTATTGAGTTGTCTTCTCACAGATAGATTTTAAGTTCTACATGGACTCTATCGCATTTTCACTTGAACTAACTTGGACTTCTTAGCATTGCCATTTTCAGTTATAGGAGGAGAAGTGCTGTCAATTAAGACCTTAGAGGCTGTCAAGGCTTTTGAGAACACCAGGTATGAAACTGATCTTTTTTCTCCCTTTATTTTTCTGTTTCATCCTCTTCTCTCATTCTTGGAACTATGATATTTCAAATTACTTATCTAAGTAAATCAGGAATTCTACATTTTATGTAGCTAAAAAGATGTTAGCATTTAAGCCCATTTAAATTTTTATTGGAAATATAAACCACAGAGGTTTTGCTCAAGCTTTCCATTGGGTTTGGATGCAACAGCAGAGGAATTTGTCTCCTTGGAGACAGAACATCTCCTGTACCTTACTGCTATGCCTGAACATGACTGCTCAGGAGGTGTTGTCCATGTACAAACTATTATATTCTTTGGGGAGTATTCCTGACTGTAGAATAGAAACACCACAGCCAGACCTTTATACTGATTTATGAACAAAGTGTTTTCAAGTTGTATTCAATGACTTAATTATGCAGCCTTTCCTGCGAGGTATGACCCAGGATCAATTGTTACGCCACACTATCACTGAACACAGATCTTAAGCATGGCATTTTTTAAACTAATAATGTAGTTTGATTTTGAAAATCATGTGACTGAATCTCAGCTGTAGAGATACAATTTGATAAATTACTAAAGGAGCGAGTAACAAAACCCAGACATCTCTATTTATACTACTGTAACAGAAACTCTCCCAGCATATGAGCTAAACATCTTTCAACTTCTTTCTTTACCTCTTGTTCTTATTTTTTATGTAACGGTAATCATCATGACAATTCTTTCTGTATTTTCAGGTTTTTTACATTTTCTATTAGTCTGGTTTTTCCTGTGTGGTACAGTTTTTACAATCATCTCTTTTTATTTCTGATGAGTGGTTTTTAAAAATTTATTTAACCATTCCTTTGATTTTGTTCATTTATGTTTTCTTTCCAATTTTACACCATGATATATAATACTGAAGTGAGGATATTGTACATGTAATTATTCTCCCTAATATGAGTTATTTTTGAGAGATGGAATTAATTATTCAAAGGTGTGAGCACTTTTATTTTTCTAGATACATATTGTCAATAAATCATAATAAATAAATAAGTACATAAATAATAATAAAGCAATTTTAAAGAGTACTTACCTTCCATCTTGTTGCTAAAACAGGTGGCTTGTCATATAGAGACAAACAAAAGCATACAGAAAGAATGCAAACTCAGTCTTTTTGTGGGCATATAAGTGAATGAAAGGAAGGGAAAGCCACAAGGCACTTTACATGTCTTATGAAATTCACAATATACTGAATCAGATGATATTCCTATCAATGTATTATCCTCATTTTACCTTTGCACTTGTGTTCGCTTGGCTTCCTCTTACCTTAGTGGTCTATTCTCACAGGATCAAGTTAGATGGCTCCTGTCTGTGTCCTGATCTCTAAATGCTGGAGTACCCTGAGGCTCACTGCTTGGATTCTTTCTCCTTTTAATTCTATTTACCTTCTCAGTGATCTCATAGAACCTCATGGCTTTAGGTGCCAACTCTAAGTACTATGTACACATAGCATTTCAATTTTATATTAGAATCTAGATCCAACAGCCAACTCAGACCTCCACTCGGATGAGGGATACACAGCTCAAAATGTTCACATCCGAACTTGAGACCAGCTTCCCTAAACTGTTCCCCTGGCCAGTCCTCCCCATCATTTAGAAACAACTCTATTTTCTCAGGTCAAGCATCTTGGAGTCATTCTTTTCTCCTCTTTGTCACTCCTACCAACCAAGTCCAGTCACAGCCTGGTCCCTGTGCCCTGCCTGATCTCACCTCCTAATGCTCTTGTGCTGCTCCCATCTGTGGCCAGTCTGTTTCTGCCCTACTTCCTGCCCAGAGCCCATACACCCTCGGCTCTGCCTGAATGCTACCTCCCCACACATCCTTGGGATGTCCTTTCCCAGCTCCCGGAATAAAAGGGCTATTGTCCGTTTGGTTCCTTCCTGTATCCCCACTGTCTAGAAATGTGCCAGGAACATAGGAGATGCCACAAAACATTTGCTGAAAGGGTGATGAGGAAACTATGACAGGTTAGGTAAATAACTCCAGTTACAAACCTGTCACTTGGTAGATTTGGAAATTAAACCTAAGTTTGGCTGGCACCATATCCAAGTGCTTTGTTTCTTAGGAGATAAAATAATTTAGGATGTTCCTCCTTCTCTAGTCTCTGAATTTATCTTTTTTCCTTGCAGATTTGGTAAAATCACTTGCAAAATCATCTGGGTTTGTGTTTTCTTTATTGGAATATTTACAGATTCCAATTTTTGATCGTTAATATAACTGTTCTGCTTTTCTATTTTTTGAGTGAGTTTTCCTAAGCTATATTGTCTAAGAATTTATTTCTTCTAGGTTTTTATATTTATTGTTATAAAGTTGTTTATAATTGTTTCAGGGGTCCCAGGTCCATCTACTATATTAAATATTATAAAATATACCTAATCTAGTTAGTCTATATTATTAATTTGGTCTCTCATTTTTATCCTTTTTTTTTTACTTCTATTTTCTTTGGAGTTATCTTGTTGAGATTTGATTTATGTCCTTGTGGTTGGTCATATTTTTGGTAAATGTGTGTGTGTGTGTGTGTGTGCTTGAAAGAAATGTGTATTCTTTTCTTTTTCTTTTTACTGTGTAGCACAGGGAATTTTATTCAATATCTTGTAATAACCTATAATGGAATGGAATCTGCAAAAACAAAATCAGTATGCTGTACAACAGAAACTAACATTATTTTAAATCATTTATACTAGAAAAGAGAAAAAAAAGAATTTCCTATATATATATATATATATATATATATATATATATATTTTTTTTTTTTTTTTTTTTTTTTCGGTACGCGGGCCTCTCACTGTTGTGGCCTCTCCCGTTGCGGAGCACAGGCTCTGGACGCGCAGGCTCAGCGGCCATGGCTCACGGGCCCAGCCGCTCCACGGCATGTGGGATCTTCCCAGACCGGGGCACGGATCCGTGTCCCCTGCATCGGCAGGCGGACTCTCAACCACTGTGCCAACAGGGAAGCCCTTTCCCATATATTTTTATGGCTTGATAGCTTACTTTTTTAGTGCTGAATATTATCCCATTCCCAGAATACACTAGAGTATATTTCCCATTCATGTAATGAAGGACACCTTGGTTTCATTCACATTTTGGCAATATTGAATAAAGATGTTAAAATATCCATATGCAGATTTTGTATGAACAAATTTTTTTATGTTTATTTATTTTTCTTATTAGTCATCTGTTTTATACACATCAGTGTATACATGTCAATCCCAATCTCCCAATTCATCACACCACCATCCCCACCCGCCGCTGCCTTGCCCCCTTGGTGTCCATACGTTTGTTCTCTACATCTGTGTCTCAATTTCTGCCCTGCAAACCAGTTCATCTGTAACATTTTTCTAGGTTCCACATATATGCGTTAATATATGATATTTGTTTTTCTCTTTCTGACTTATTTCACTCTGTATGAAAGTCTCTAGATGCATCCACGTCTCTACAAATGACTCAATTTCGTTCCTTTCTTTAGCTGAGTAATATTCCATTGTATATATGTACCATATCATCTTTATCCATTCGTCTGTTGATGGGCATTTAGGTTGCTTCCATGACCTGGCTATTGTAAACAGTGCTGCAATGAACATTGGGGTGCATGTGTCTTTTTGAATTATGGTTTTCTCTGGGTATATGCCCAGTAGTGGGATTGCTGGGTCATATGATAATTCTATTTTTAGTTCTTTAAGGAATCTCCATACTGTTCTTCATAGTGGCTGTATCAATTTACATTCCCACCAACAGTGCAAGAGGGTTCCCTTTTCTCCACACCCTCTCCAGCATTTGTTGTTTGTAGATTTTCTGACAATGCCTTTTCTAACTGGTGTGAGGTAATACCTCATTGTAGTTTTGATGTGCATTCCTCTAATAATTAGTGATGTTGAGCAGTTTTTCATGTGCTTCTTGGCCATCTGTATGTCTTCTTCGAAGAAATGTCTATTTAGGTCTTCCACCCATTTTTGGATTTTAATATTGGATTTTAATTTTTAATTTTGGATTTTAATATCCACCTATCTTTTAATATTGAGCTGCATGAGCTGTTTATATATTTTGGAGATTAATCCTTTTTCTGATGATTCATTTGCAAATATTTTTTCCTGTTCTGAGGGTTGTCTTTTCGTCTTGTTTATGGTTTCCTTTGCTGTGCAAAAGCTTTGAAGTTTCATTAGGTCCCATTTGTTTATTTTTGTTTTTATTTCCATTACTCTAGGAGGTGGACCAAAAAATATCTTGCTGTTTTATGTTAAAGAGTGTTCTTCCTATGTTTTCCTCTAAGAGGTTTATAGTGCCCGGTCTTACATTTAGGTCTCTAAGCCATTTTGAGTTTATTTTTGTGTATGGTGTTAGGGAGTGTTCTAATTTCATTCTTTTACATGTAGCTGTCCAGTTTTCCCAGAAGCACTTATTGAAGAGACTGTCTTTTCTCCATTGTATATCCTTGCCTCGTTTGTCATAGAGTAGTTGACCATAGGTGTGTGGGTTTATCTCTGAGCTTTCTATCTTGTTCCATTGATCTATATTTCTGTTTTTGTACCAGTATCATATTGTCTTGATTACTGTAGCTTTGTAGTATAGTCTGAAGTCAGGGAGTCTTATTCCTCCCCCTCCATTTTTTTTCCCTCAAGACTGCTTTGGCTATTCGGGGTCTTTTATGTCTCCATACAAATTTTAAGACACTTTGTTCTAGTTCTGTAAAAAATGCCATTGGTAATTTGGTAGGGCTTGCATTGAATCTGTAGATTGCTTTGGGTAGTATACTCATTTTCACAATATTGATTCTTCCAATCCAAGAATATGGTATATCTCTCCATCTGTTGGTATCATCTTTATTTTCTTTCATCAGTGTCTTATAGTTTTCTGCATACAGGTATTTTGTTTCTTTTGGTAGGTTTATTCCTAGATATTTTATCCTTTTTGTTGCAATGGTAAATGAGAGAGTTTCCTTAATTTCTCTTTCAGATTTTTCATCATTAGTGTATAGGAATGCAAGAGATTTCTGTGCATTTATTTTGCATACTGTAACATTACCAAATTCATTGATTAGCTCTAGTAGTTTTCTGGTGGTATCTTTAGGATTATCTATTATGTATATTATCATGTCACCTGCAAAGAGTGACAGTTCTACTTCTTCTTTTCCAATTTGTATTCCTTTTATTTCTTATTCTTCTCTGATTGCCATGGCTAGGACTTCCAAAACTATGTTGAATAATAGTGGTGAGAGCGGACATCCTTGTTTTGTTCCTGATATTAGAGGAAATGTTTTCAGTTTTTCACCATTGAGGATGATGTTTCCTGTGGGTTTGTCATATATGGCCTTTATTATGTTGAAATAGGTTCCTTCTATGCCAACTTTCTGGAGAGTTTTTATCATAAATGGGTGTTGAATTTTGTCAGAATCTTTCTCTGCATCTATTGAGATTATCATACGGTTTTTCTTCTTCAATTTTTTAATATGGTGTATCACATTGATTGATTTGCATATATTGAAGAATCCTTTCATCTCTGGGATAAATCCCACTTGATCATGGTGTATGATCCTTTTAATGTGTTGTTGGCTTCTGTTTGCTAGTATTTTGTTGAGGATTTTTGCATCTATATTCATAAGTGATATTGGTCTGTAATTTTCTTTTTTTGTAGTATCTTTGTCTGTTTTGGTATCAGGGTGATGGTGGCCTCATAGAATGAGTTTGGGAGTTTCCTTCCTCTGAAAATTTTTTGGAAGAGATTGAGAAGGATGGGTGTTGGCTGCTTTCTAAATGTTTGATAGAATTCACCTGTGAAGACATCTGATCCTGGACTTTTGTTTGTTGGAAATTTATTTTTAAGGTTTCAATATTTTATTCAAGTTTTATTTTAAGTGATGTTAATTACAGCATTTGAAGGGGAGGAACTAACTCCACACAAAATGGAAGACTCTAAAATGTACCCATTAAACTGCTAAAAAATAAACTGAGTGGCGAGAATACAACAGAAGTTCAATTTAGATTCTGAGTGTTGTCACCATGTGATTACAGTCACAGAGACTCTTCCCAGCTTGTAGCTGTAGCTTTTAGAAGCTATTTCATACTCTGGTGCAAGGGCAAAAAGACACAACATGAGAAAAAACACAGTTAAGTCCTGAATTATTGGCTTCATCACATCCACCTTCTCCACCCCAAAATGGCACAAAAGAAACAGCTACCATGCCCAGCAGACTACTTTTGGTGTAAAAGAGGTGATGGATTGGGGTGGAAAAAGTCCCTGCCTAAAAAAGTCCCTTTCAGATGAGTTTGTATACACCATCAAACAGCCTCTCCTCAATCAGGGTAGGAAACCAAGGTTCAATTCTCAGGAAGTCACAATTTCATTCATTTACTCAATACGAATTTACAAATTGCAAAGTGCCTGCAAATTATCAACTTCCACTTGCAGCCGTTTCTAGGTAAAAAAGAAACCTGACATCTCTAGAGGGGCCAGCAAGCTCCCCCTCAAGTCTACAGCTGAAAGGACATTTTTTGAAATTGGGTTTCTTCTGTACCACTGAAAGAGTAACACCCTAAAGCTGAATCATCTTTAACCTGGAAATCTAACATGATATTTAGTGATACTCGCATCCCAGACAAACAACATTAAAAGGTACACTAAATTCTGAAGGTAGCTATGCTGCACAATGGTTTAAAATTAAACAATTGTACAGTATTCATTTATGCTTGAAACTCCAGTCCTAGACCAAGCTTGTGGCCACCAGTGTTGACATTCTTGCCATCCAGCAGAGCTGACAGTGTCAGTTTGATACCTGGCTTTAGGGTCTGAGTATATCCTAACCGTATCAGGCTGGAGTTGTTCACTTTAGCTGAGAAGCAGGCGTCAGGGTCGATCTGGTACTTGGCTGCTATTCCAAAGTGAGTGTTACTGTTTCCTGCTGTCCAGGCCAGATTAACAGCAGTCTCCAACTTCTTATTCACCTTCTGATAAATGGAGCCACCAAACTCTGTCTCATCATTTACATTAGTGTAAGCTGGAACTCATCAGTCTTGTAGCCAACTGAAAAGTTGCTCTGGGTCACTCGAGAGTTTGTGGTCTCAAAATTCATCTGGTAGCCAGCCAGCCAGCCCTCATAACCCAGCACCAGAGCACCCCAGATGGAAGGCCTGGCAATGTTGAAATCCATGTTACAGCCCAGGTTGATATGTTCCCGCTTGTACCCTGTCTTGATTTTAGCATTATTTTCCCCAGTGTTCGGTGAGAAGGATGAATCGAAGGTCAGCTTCAGGCCACGTGCAAGCTGATCTTCCACAGTAATCTCCGTGCCTAGTGTGTTGTCAGCGTTCCATTTCTCCGTAAACGTCAGACCATATTCGGTCCATCTGTACTTGGTTTCCAGACTGCCCGTCGCTTTGGTGGTTTCGGTGTTGGCTGAACCTGAGCTTGTAAATTCCAGTCCATTCTCAGATTTTGTTTTCAAATCAAGTTTTATTAAGCCAAACCCATAGCCCTTTGTAAAGACATCCCTGGCAGATTTGCCAAGATCAGCATACGTGGGAGGCACAGCCATCTTCTGCTCAGAAGTGGTGGCAGTGGGCTCCGTGGCATCTACCTGTTGGAAAATTTTTAATCACAGTTTCAATTTCATTACTTGTGATTGGTCTGTTCATATTTTCTATTTCTTCCTGGTTCAATCTTGGAAGGTTATACCTTTCTAAGAATTTGTCCATTTCTTCCAGGTTGTCCATTTTATTGGCATAGAGTTGCTTGTAGGAGTCTCTTAGGATGCTTTGTATTTCTGCAGTGTCTGTTGTAACTTCTTCTTTTTCATTTCTAATTTTATTGATTTGAGTCCTCTCCCTCTTTTTCTTGATGAGTCTGGCTAACAGTTTATCAATTTTGTTTATCTTCTTGAGAACCAACTTTTAGTTTTATTGATCTTTGCTATTGTTTTCTTTGTTTCCATTTCATTTATTCCTTCTCTGATGTTTATGATTTCTTTCCTTCTGCTAACTTTGGGTTTTGTTTGTTCTTCTTTCTCTAGTTCCTTTAGGTGTAAGGTTAGATTGTTTATTTGAGATTTTTCTTTTTTCTTGAGGTAGGCTTATTTTGCTATTAACTTCCCTCTTAAAACTGCTTTTGCTGCATCCCTTAGGTTTTTGGATCGTGGTGTTTTTGTTGTAATTTGTCTCTAGGTATTTTTTGATTTCCTCTTTGATTTCTTCAGTGAACTCTTGGTTATTTAGTAACATATTGTTTAGCCTCCATGTGTTTGTGTTTTTTTACATTTATTTCCCCTGTAATTGATTTCTAATCTCATAGCATTGTGGTCAGAAAAGATGCTTGATATGATTTCAATTTTCTTAAATTTACTGAGGCTTGATTTGTGACCCAAGATGTGATCTATCCTGGAGAATGTTCCATGTGCACTTGAGAAGAAAGTGTAATCTGCTGTTTTGGATGGAATGTTCTATAAATATCAATTTAATCTATCTGGTCTATTGTGTAATTTTGTGCTTGTGTTTCCTTATTAATTTTCTGTTTAGATGATCTGTCCATTGGTGTAAGTGAGGTGTTAAAGTCCTCCACTATTATTGTGTTACTGTCTATTTCCTCTTTTAGAGCTGTTAGCAGTTGCCTTATGTATTGAGGTGCTCCTATGTTGGGTGCATATATAGTTATAATTGTTATATCTTCTTCTTGGATTGATCCCTTCATCATTACATACTGTCCTTCCTTATCTCTTGTAACATTCTTTATTTTAAGGTCTATTTTATCTAATATGAGTATTGCTACTCCAGCTTTACTTTGATTTCCATTTGTATGTAATATCTTTTCCATCCCCTCACTTTCAGTCTGTATGTGTCCCTAGGTCTGAAGTGGGTCTCTCGTAGACAGCATATATATGCGTCTTGTTTTTGTATCCATTCAGCAAGACTTTGTCTTTTGCTTGAAGCATTTAATCCATTCACGTTTACGGTAATTATAGATATGTGTGTGTGTATTACCATTCTCTTAATTGTTTTGGGTTTTATTTTTAGGTTCTTTTCTTCTCTTGTGTTTCCCACTTGGAGAAGTTCCTTTAGCAGTTGTTGTAGAGCTGGTTTGGTGGTGCTGAACTCTCTTAGCTTTTACTTGTCTGTAAAGCTTTTGATTTCTCCATTCAATCTGAATGAGATCCTTACTGCATAGAGTAATCTTGGTTGTAGGTTCTTCCCTTTCATCACTTTAAGTATATCATGCCACTCGCTTCTGTCTTCTCAGCAGAGTTTCTGCTGAGAAATCAGTTGTTAACCTTATGGGAGTTCACTTGTATGTTATTTGTCATTTTTCCCTTGTTGCTTTCAATAATTTTTCTTTGCCTTTAATTTTTGCCAATTTGATTACTATGTGTCTCAGCGTGTTTCTCCTTGGGTTTATCCTGTATGGGACTCTCCGTGCTTCCTGGACTTGGGTGGCTATTTCCTTTCCCATGTTAGGGAAGTTTTCTAGTATAATCTCTTCAAATATTTTCTCAGATCCTTTCTCTTTCTCTTCTCCTTCTGGGACCCCTATAATGTGAATGTTGTTGTATTTAATGTTGTCCCAGAGGTCTCTTATGGTGTCTTCATTTCTTTTCATTCTCTTTTCTTTATTCTGTTTCACAGCAGTGAATTCCACCATTCTGTCTTCCAGGTCACTTATCCGTTCTGCCTCAGTTATTCTGCTATTGATTTCTTCTAGTGCATTTTTCATTTCAGTTATTGTATTGTTCATCTGTGTTTATTTGTTCTTTAGTTCTTCTAGGTCTTTGTTAAACATTTCTTGCATCTTCTCGATCTTTGCCTCCATTGTTTTTCCGAGGTCCTGGATCATCTTCACTATCATTCTTCTGAATTCTTTTTCTGGAAGATTGCCTATCTCCATTTCATTTAGTTGTTTTCTGGGGTTTTATCTTGTTCCTTCATCTGGTATATAGCCCTCTGCCTTTTCATCTTGTCTATCTTTCTGTGAATGTGTTTTTTGTTCCACAGGCTGCAGGTTTGTAGTTCTTCTTGTTTCTGCTGTCTGCCCTCTGGTGGATGAGGTTACCTAAGAGGCTGTGCAAGTTTCCTGATGGGAGGGACTGGTAGTGGGTAGAGCTGGCTGTTGCTCTGGTGGGCAGAGCTCAGTAAAACTTTAATCCACTTGTCTGCTGATGGGTGGGGCTTGTTTCCTCCCTGTTGGTTGTTTGGCCTGAGATGACTCAACACTGGAGCCTACCCAGGCTCTTTGTTGGGGCTAATGATGGACTCTGGGAGGGCTCACACCAAGGAGTACTTCCCAGAACTTCTGTTGCCAGTGTCCTTGTCCCTTGGTGAGCCACAGCTGCCCCCTGCCTCTGCAGGAGACCCTCCAACACTAGCAGGTAGGTCTGGTTCGGTCTTCTATGGGGTCACTCCTCCTTCCCCTGGGTCCCGTTGCACACACTACTTTGTGTGTTCCCTCCAAGAGTGGAGTCTCTTTTTCCCCCAGTCCTGCCGAAGTCCTGCAATCAAATCCTGCCAGACTTCAAAGTCTGAGTCTCTAGGATTTCCTCCTCCTGTTGCCAGACTCCCAGGTTGGAAAGCCTGATGTGGGGTTCAGAACCTTCACTCCAGTGGGTGGACTTCTATGGTATAAGTGTTCTGCAGTTTGTGAGTCACCCACCCAGCAGTCATGAGATTTGATTTTATTGTGATAGCGCCCCTCCTACCATCTCATTGCAGCTTCTCCTTTGTCCTTGTGTGTAGGGTATCTTTTCTGGTGAGTTCCAGTGTCTTCCTGTTGATGATTATTCAGCAGTTGTGATTCCAGTGTTCTCAAAAGAGGGAGTGAGAGCATGTCCCTCTACTCTGCCATCTTGAACCAATGTCAAAATGTGTATTCCTTAACTGCTTGGTGCTATGTTCTAAATATATCCATTAGATCAAACTTTTTAATGTTCTAATCTTCTATGGCATCCTGCTTTTTTTGTTTGCTTCTTTGCTTGGCTTATAAAATACTAAAGAGGTGTGTTAGAATCTTTCCTGATAGGTTAATTTGTCAATTCCTCCTGGCAGTTCTGTAATCTTTTGTTGTATACATTGATGCTATAATACGACATGCACATGTTTACGATGGTTTATCCAACCATTCTACTAAGCTTTTATCATTATGTATTGATACAAAATGCATTTTATCTTAAATTCTCCTGTCAGTTATAAATATTGCTACAGTAGTGTACTTTGGATTGCAACTGAATATTTCTCCATTAATTTCACCCAACATTTTGTATAATTGTGTAACTATAATTAGCAACTTGGTAAAGCCCCTCCCAACTTTACTTACCTATTTTCTCATCCATTTGTGTGAGAATATATTTAGGAATTAAACTCAGCAGAAAACATTCTGTAGATCATGTTATAAGTATTTTTGACTTGACTTAATGCTGCCAAACTCTTTTATAGAAGGTCTTCAGCAATATACCTTCTCCCAGCAGTGCACATTGGTTTGCTTCTATACTCCTAACTCCATTCCTGCTGACACTGGCCTTTTCCAGATTTCTATGTTTTCCAGATCTACTTTGTGTATAGTGATACGTCATTTTTTTTTGCTGTAATTTGTATTTCTTTGATTACTATTTGATTTTGAACAATCTTTTCACATTTTTATAGACTTTTAAGTTTACAAAGCCAGCTGTGATTATCTTCATAGTCTTTATTCTTTTAAAAATTAGAGTAATAGGGCTTCCCTGGTGGCACAGTGGTTAAGAGTCCGCCTGCCAGTGCAGGGGACGCGGGTTTGTGCCCCGGTCTGGGAAGATCTCACATGCTGTGGAACGGCTGGGCCCATGAGCCATGGCCGCTGAGCCTGCGTGCATCTGGAGCCTGTGCTCTGCAACGGGAGAGGCCACAGCAGTGAGAGGCCCGCATACCGCATAAAAAAAAATAAAAATTAGAGTAATTGTTTTCTTATTATTTGGAAGATTTTCTTGCCTATTCAAGAGATTAATTCCTTTCATTTGGACAGTACAAATATCTTCTTCCCAATTTGACTTTTTTACATAAATTTGTTGAATCGGTATGAAGTTTCAATTGTGCTAGACAAGTAAGTTCTAGAGAACTGCTGTGTTAACTACAGTGTCTGTAGTTAACAGTACAGTATTGTGCACTTCAAAATATGTGAAGACGCTAGATCTCATGTCAAAACAAAAA
Organism: Tursiops truncatus; assembly: GCF_011762595.2. Taxonomy (NCBI): domain Eukaryota; kingdom Metazoa; phylum Chordata; class Mammalia; order Artiodactyla; family Delphinidae; genus Tursiops; species Tursiops truncatus. The sequence goes on from NC_047042.1 coordinate 3,427,148, forward strand.
GGGACACCAGGGAATTCTGGGAGGTGTTGGGTGTCTATCACCTTGATAGTGGTGATGGTATCATGGGCATTTGCACATGTCCAAGCTCACTGAATTGAACACATTAAATATGCACAGTTCTTTGTCTATCAATTACTCCTCAATAAAGCTGTTAGAAATGAAGAGGACTCATTAAATTTCATAGTTAAATTCACCCTGTCCTTTGTTATGGTGTATACGGTCGAAGTTTTCCTTAATAAGTCTTCTTCCTCTCTCATTCAGAAAAAATATTCTCCTACAATATTTCCTATTAACTTTGAAAATTTAGTTTTACATTGAGGTCTTTAATAGAGCCAGGATCCACTTGTGTACACGACCTTAGGTAGGTAACTATCCTTATTTTTCTTCAATGAACCAATTTTCTTAAACCACCCACATTCTTTCTGTTTAATTCTAGTGGCATCTTTATCAATTGTTAAATTTTTGTATACAAATCAGTCCATCTTTAGCATCTCCACGCAATTCATTGTCCTGTAGACTGTTCTTGAGTGCCAATAAATATGTTTATTTTACCAAGACTTCAAATGTATCAACATTTGGCAGGGCAAGTCCTCCACTTTGCTTTTCTTGTGCAAAGTTGACTTAGAGAATCTCTAATAACATAATGTTATATGTAATTTCAGCCCTTTTCTTTGCACATATTTTATACATAAAAATTATTATGATATTTGCACATATTTTAACCAAATTCAGTCACACTGTACATTACTTTGAGCTTAGTCCTCTCAGTCATTTCCCCATTTCATCTGATATTCTTGTACATGACTGCTGATCATTCTCTTGAATTTCAACATAGTTTATATGTTCCATATTTTAAAAACCAATTTCTTATTGACAGCCATTTAGATTGTTTCCAATTTTTCACTATTATAAGTTATGCTGAGGAGAACAGCGTTGCTCATGCATCTTTTTAAATAAACATCTGTGATTGATTCCTTAGGACAAATTGCTTGAAATAAAACTCCTTCATCAAAGTGTGTGCTGTTTTTTGAGGCTCTCTCCTCATGCTGCCTAATTGCCCTCCAGGCAGTTTGCTTAAATTATACTTTTATAGGAAGAGTATGGTAGTACCCATTGCCCTGTACTCCACAGTACTGAGAATAATTATTATTGCAATTGTTATAAAAGTTTCCACTTACGCAGGAAAAATATTATGGGAACAGTATAACTATTAGTAGTAGATGTTGAACATTTTAAGAATATTTATTGGCCGTTTGCATTTATGTGTGCATTTATTTCCTCTGTTCAACTTTCTTCTGAGATACTCATATTTTTTCTTATTTATTTTTAAGAGGTTTTGTTTCCAATGCTTAGGGATACTAAGATATACTCCCAGACACACACAAAAACATATGCTGCTAGTGTATTTTCTAGTTTGTAATTTGCCTTTTGTCCTTGCAAAATATACTTTCACATAAGTCCTAAGATTTTGTTTAATCCGGTTTGTCATTTCTTTCCTTTTTACTTCTTTTGTTTGTGTTGTTATTTAGAATGCTGTTTTCCTACCTGAGATCTGTTGACAACCATATTTTCTTCTGATTTTTGTAATGCTTTTTATATTTAAATTATTTCAATCCCAGTTTCATTGCTATAATCTCATATACAGGGTTTTTTTTTCCAGATTTTGTCTATTTTTCCCATTCAAGTGTTACTTTTTACATTTGCATTAAGTTTCATTACATGTTCACAATGCTTAGACATACAACTTTCTACTTAACAGTTATTTCTCTGGAACAATCTTCTGGGCCAACGTCTCCCAGTCTTGAATTATTTGATTTGACTTATTTCTCATTTAACCAGAACACATCATTGAGAAGTTGCTCTTTTGGAATGTTAAAGCATTTTATCCCTACCAACATGGCCACACATGGCATCACTTCACCAGAAGTAAAATGCATTTCTCCTGGTCATTTCCCAGCAAACCTGTAGACATCTATGAGTTGTCTTTTGGCAGCTCTGCTGTGGAGGAATCTGAGACTCATTTTAATTTTTTTTTATTTGTCTGTTTATCTACTGGTAAATTTTTTCCCTACCTCAATGCCTGTAATTATTTAAAAACTTGGAATTTAATAGTGCCAGGATATCTATGGATACATATTCGTTTCCCTCCATTATTTCAAATTAATAATACATTTCTTCTTTGATCTCTTTTTTCAATCTGAATAGGCCATATTCAGCTCAGGAAATTTATCTTCAGTTCATTCTTCCACACATCCATCTGTCTATCCATGCAACATTCCATCCATTAATTCAACCGTATTTCCTGTGTGCCTGTTAACTTCTAGAACTCGAGTTATCCTAGGGCAGGACTTCTCAACCCCAGCACTGTGAACGTTTTTGACTGGATAGCTCTCTGTGGGGGGCTGTCCTGTGGATTACAGGCTGTTTGGCAGCTTTTCTGGTCCCCACCAAGTAGGTGCCAGTAACACCTCCTCTCCCCCCAAGTTGTGTCCACCAAAAACGTTTCCAGACATTTCCTAATGTGCCTTTGGGGGCAAATCTGTACCTGACTGTGTGGTGATTGAGAGGAGACACAGAACAAGCAAACACATGAATCCATTGTGTGTTCTCTGAGAGCAGTGCTGTGAGGACATGCAGAACTGGGTAGGAGGGATGGAGGTTCCCCAGGAAGCAAGGAGATGTACAGGAACAAGGGCTGAGGGTCTGAGGGAGCTGAGAGGAAGTGAGGTCTTGGGTCAGGGCACAACCATGCAGAGCTCCCAGAAGGGAGGGCCCAGGGAGCTCCAGGAGTGAAAGCGCAACCACAGCCAGGCCAGTGATGGAGGAAGGGAGGAAGGGAGGGAAAGTGTCACAGAGGAACCAGGGACCTCCCAGGGGAAGCCTGTACACTGGTCCAGGGCTCTGGATTTTTCTCTAAGTAAGAAAGGAAATCCCTAAAAGGCTTTGGATCAGGAGAGTGGCACTTATTTCCTTGGTTATTGTTTCTTTTTTACCTTTTCTCTACTTCTTGGCTTGCTATTATATCGGGGATAGATTTTCTGGCTCTGTTTTTCCTGTTTATGTATATATGTACATGTTAAAATTTTTAGATCCTTATCCCAAGGTTTGGGATAATTTCTTACACTCATGTTCTACTTTGCTAATTCAGCCTCTGAATATCCAGTTGAATATTCCTTGCCCTCATTGCATTTTTAAATTCGGCAACTGTAGCTTTTTGTTTCCACTGGCCTTTCTTGACCTGGGATTACTTCATCTCCATGACTGTCTTTGATAGTTTCCTATACACCACAGGCCCCTGAAGGATATGGAAGATGGGATTCAGAGTTTGTCACATTTCCTCTTGTTTCCCTCAAAGAAATTCTACAGAGATCTCTGTATTAATTTCTCCAGCTTGCCCCTTATTTCATAGCTGTTTTGTTTTTAAGCATAATTCTAGATTATACTTTTAAATAAAAAGTCTATGCTCTTCAAACAAGGACTCAAATGGATTTTATCCAGATTCTTTATTGATAGGAAAAAGTTTAAATTTACCATAAATTTAATTTTCAGTTCAGAATCTTCATTTCTGTGCATTTCCTTTGCAGCTTTGGTATGGCATTGCAAAGTTAGGTAGTGATGTAGCCATTTCCATGTACACTTGTCAGAATGACTTGTGGACAACTCTTCTGCAGCCCAGACTGACTGCTCTTGAAGCTGGTCATGAGTCCAGATGTGCTCCCAGGATCCTCACTTCCAGCTCTGGCCTCTATTTGTTTCCTCCCTGGAGAGCTGTTTTCTCCTTTCTTTGCTTCTACCCCATCTGCCTGTATACAGCAGAAATTTCTTGTATTTCCTTAGGGTCCTGTCACACCTCTCTGGTTTCCAGCATCCAAGAGCATTTTCTATCTTTTTTATACTGTTACTTCAGATGGTTATCTGAAAGGGCAGGGATTAGACTGTACCTACTCTGTTGTCTTACCTGAAAAGTACTTTCTCATAATCCATCTATTCCTTTCAGTGGGCATAACTTACTATATGGAAACAGTGGAGCACTGCCCAGGTGTTTGAATGTGTCATATGACACAGTTGAAATGATATCGCTTACATGTGGAATCTAAAAACACAAAAACAAAAGCAAAAACACTGAGATAGAAATGAACTTATTTACAAAACAGAAAGAGACTCACAGACATAGAAAACAAACTTATGGTTACCAGAGGGGAAAGGGGAGAGGGATAAATTGGAGTTTGGGATTAACATATACACACTACTCTATATATAAAATAGATAACCAATAAGAACCTACTGTATAGCAGAGGGAACTATACTCAATATTTTGTAATAAACTATAAGGGAAAAGAATCTGAAAAATAATATATATATAATTTAATCACTGTTCCGTCACCTGAAACTAACTATACTTCAATTAAAAAAAAATTGTAAATCAACTATACTTCAATTAAAGAAAAAAAAAAAGAAATGTGAAGGAACAAATCATTGAGTGGAGTGGTTGCCAAGCTGCAAATCTCAAAAAAATATTTGACAACCAAATACTCTGGGAACAAGTTGACTTTTTCAGGACAGAATATGAAACGAGGGACGGTGGTAACTGCTGTTTGCTCAGGACTGAAAGGCCTTTGCGCACTGCAGGCTGTTAGGCTGGCAGAGTCCAATGTGGGCAACATTTCAAATCACCTGTTGACCTGTTCTTTTCCATTATTTTGCTGTTGTGAGCTCTGTATACATATTGTAAGTTTTCCTCCCTAAAATGAAAACTGATTTATTGTTTTACTTATAAGCAAAATTCAAAACATTAAATATTAGAAGAAAATTAAAACAATCCTTATCCAGAGGTAAACATTTTAATAAAGTTCTTTCTGATATTTTCTCTCTCAACATATATTGGTCTATGTTATTATTATATGTGATGATTTTTACTCTCTTTTTTTCCTCTCAACTAAATCTTCTGGCCATCTCTTCATATGGATAAATACGTCTCCCTCATCATCATTGGTGGATGAAGATTTTTCTTTTGAATGGATATGCCATGATATATTTATTTCCATAATTTATTCCTATTGATGGAGAGTGGTCTCCTATTATTCACAACTGTAACATAGCCTCAGTAGACTTTTTTTCTATATCTACCTATGCATGTTTGTCCAATTACTGCTATAAGAAAAATTCCTGAAAGTGGCTCCACTAGGTCAAAAGAGACACACACACACACACACACACACACACACACACACACACACACACACACTCACACATGTATGTGTTTAATATATATTATATATTTTATAAACTATATATATGTAGAATTTTGATATTTGTTGTCAATTGCATTCCAGAAAGACATGTCCATTTATGCTTCTTTGAATACTTTTATTTATGCTTCTTTGAATACTTTTAAGAGAGTGTGACCTGAAACTTTTTATGTAATTGGCTGTTACAAAAAAAATATATTCTCACAAAGCTACCTTAAGATGCTTCTGTACAGCAACCTAACCCCAAATCACTAAGATGAAGACTTCAAACCCTGTGAACCATCAACCATCTCCCATGTCTGAGACCCTATCCCCAGCATAATAGTATGCTGAGAAAGGAATTAGGTCTGGATGGTTTTTGTGGACAGGTTGCTAGATCCCTAATGAGCTTTTAGCTTCTTTAAATGTTGTAGGTATGGAAACTTGTCTCTACATTACTTTTCTCTGGAATATCTTTTCCAGTGCTATTCACTTGTGATGTTCTCTTTGAGTCTAGTCATGCTAGAGGGAAACACTTGTCAAATACACAAAATTCATACCACTCGTGTGCAATATCTTGCTAGGGGCAAAACTATTGTTAATGAATGTGAGAATTAGAACAAAGACAATAGAATTGGGTACTTATGTCTTCAATCATATATGAGGAAGAAAGCAGGATTGTGATGAGCATGAGTTTAATAACATGTATTAAACTGTTCATTTTAAAATATTATGTTCTGGGTGAAATATATTTAATCTTAATAACAATATCATATGCATAGCATATGCATCTTGATTTCCCAAGAAACAGCATTGTCTAATAATCAAAGACCGTTGTGGTTGAAGCTCCTGATGAGCTCTGTGGTTTTCCCCTCCTTTCAGGAACAGACTCTGGCTTCCAAATTCTCATAGGCATGTGGAGAAATTGTCCCAACAAAAGACTGTGAAATTCAAGAAGTCAGAGTGACAGACAAGAAATCCATGGACACTGTTTTTTTCCTGCTAAAATCATGGGCTTTTCTCCATAATTAATTTAGGGCTTTCTTGTTACCAACCAAATATGCAAAGCTCTCTTTCCCTGTCAGGACAGAGGGCATCCTGTAGATGGGAAAATGTAAAGGACATTAGGTGGAATCAGTTAGTGCTAATCAACAGAATCTTTCCGTTTTAAGCCATCTGCCAGTTGAGGTGTTTAAAGGTCTAAGAACAGTGGATGAGCATAGTTAAGGATGCTTCTGACCTTTGTAGCATGATGATTTCCCACCTCTTCCTAACTTTGGAGAATCACCTTCTTTCCTGGTGCCTTGAGTCCTGTGCTGAACAGCTGTTATATCTGATTCTCTTTGCAGGTTCACCCTTTTCTAAGTGAAGAGAGTCAAGAGATTTTGGCCTTTTTTGCCCCAGAGGGTGAAGGAGAAGGAAAAGGGAGTGTGAGAAATTGTGGGGGTGCAAGACAGCAGGAAGGAGTCAGCCTCCGTGAAATGTTCCTGGAAATGCCACAGACCTGGCATCCACAGAAGGGTCTCTGCGTTAGCTATGATGAAAATGAAAATACTATAGATCTTGAATTTTTTTCTCCCTATTATTTCTGTGATGCAGCTGTTTAATGACAATGATTGCTCATTAGCTGATTGTAGTCTAATGCATTTAATAGATACTTTGCATCAAAGAAATGGAAGGATTGATCATCTGATACATAAATGAATATTTAATGATATATCTCAAACAGACTTAAACTTAAAATCCTGGTCTGCTAATTATCAGGTCTGTTCTGCCTTCTCCCCAAGAGTCAGGTTGGGAAGATGAAGAGGTGAGGCTGCTTGGTGCTCAGCATCAGATCTGTGCAGGTCAGTCTGTGTGTCTGTATGTCTCTCTTTTCTCAGAATGTACACTTTCTGCTGATATCTACTCACTTGAAGAAGAGGAACTTCTGAAGGTGGGGGCAAGTTCTTGGGGGGCATTTCCCTGCATCTTATACTGTTTTATTCCTCTACATTACATAATCATCTCAGCAGCTAATGAAATTCATGACTCTTCTGTAAATACATGTACATGCAAAATGTTTGCACAAAATTTCTGGAGATTCAAGCCCTGAAGCTCATCCATAGACCCCAGCATAGAACTCCTGGTTGCAGAGTAAGATTTCTGAGAGTGGACAGCAGATGCAGTGTCTGCCCACTTCAGCTCACTTTTGACTGATAGGCATATGTTAGCTTTGGAACTGATGGATTTTATTCTTTCTTTTCTTCCCAGTATGATAAAGCCAACAATACCCTCTTTATTCTACTAAAATCTACATAGAGCTCTGGAATACACAGTCACTCTGAATAATGATGGTTTACTGTGTCAATTTACCCCATCCTAAATGTCCCCTTCCAAATGAAGTTGCTGACAGCCTGCTGCAATTTCCGGAATTCTAAGGCTCTGCCACTAGGCTAATCTTCATATACTTCCAATTGGATACACCAATTTCTCAACTTATTCCTTCATTTATTTAATTTACAAAGAGCTTTGAGCAGCTCTTCCATACCATTCTAATACTATGTCCAGGGGATAGAGGAACAATCATGAGACACATGGTCCTCACCATCAGGGAACTTGATATCTGCAATGACCACTAATTTGAGATTTGTTTATTCAGGAAATCACTATTTTATTATGGGCTTACTGACCAATGGCCCACCCAACCGTAGGAGGGATTCTTTACTATCTTGATAGGTTCTAGGCATCATTCTAATCTTACTGTATCAGACATTGCACTGGATCCTATATTAGGTGCAAGTCTATGACTTGCACCTAATGGCACCCTGATAGTATGTGATGAGAGATCAGAAATGAACCATTTACTCCATTGGTACATCTCAGCATAATGATCAGTTTCTAAAATTTAATTCTGTACTGCCAGCAGAGCTGTCGTGTGAAGAGGAGTCATAGACCTGGTTTTGAGGTCAATGCAGAAATCTTCCCTCAGATCAGAGTCAATTTATTGAAAAGGATCAGAGATGCTAACTCCCTAAAATATTTCTGGGTGTTAAAAGGCATAGCTCTAGGTATTTGATTGAAAGTAGGGAACTTCTGGGCTCCAGTCTGACACGGAAGATGCTTGGAAGGCATCACTCCCAACCTCACAACAAAAAGAAGGGCTGAACAAACTGAAAATCAACAACTCATTTTAGATCCATCAGAGAACTGATGTCACAGGGAAAACTGATTCCCTGAAAACTGGAAAGACAGACAGGAAGATGCAGAAAATCAAACCTAGAAAATGTGCAGGAGCAGAGCCCCAAGCTAAGGCCAGAAGCTGTAAGAATACTTTAACCTGTGATCCACAAATTGCTGGAGATCAGTGTGGTTAAGAGTTAAAAACTCCAAGGGGCACAGCCTTGTGGGACCCCCACTTTCATGAGTTTACCTCCAGAATGCCTTCCAGGTTCTCACAGTGAAGATCAGAGTTTCAGGCAGGTGGAAGGAAAAGCAATTATTCTGAAATATACCTAGACTTTCTGTTCTTTTAACAAGGCCTATTCTCATGGGAAACTATTTTACCAGAGCCTAACCTACTTGGATTTTACCCAAACCTAGTCTACTTGGGGGAAGGTAAATACCCAGCTCCAGTCTTATCTAGCCTTTAACATGGGGGAAGTAAAATACCGAATTCAGGCTTATTAAGAAGACTGAGACGTAATATAGGACCATATAGTGCTTCCCCCTCCTCCACACCTTACTATCACAGCAATAGGGATCCTGTACAATAAAATAAGATTGTGGCTAAGAGCGTTTTTAATAAAAATCATATGATCATATTAAGAGATGCAGGGAAAAAATGACAAAAATCTAACACCTATTCATGAAAAAAATTCCTAGCAAACTAGGAATAGAGGAAACTTCCCGAACATGATAAAGTACATTTACAAAAAATATCCTTCAGCTAACATCTTACCTTACGGTGAGAAGCTGATGCTTTCTCCCTAAGATTAGGAACAATGTAAAGATATCTCCTCTTACCACTCCTATTTAACAACCACACCGGAAATCTTAGCTAATGCAATGAGACACAAAGAAGAAATTAAAAGGGTACAGATTAGGAAGGAAGAAATAAAACAATCTTTGTTAGCAGATGACTGAAATATAAAATTTTAAAAACTAAAGAAAAATGAAAACTTGCAAAACTATCCCATTATGCAATGAAATGACCAATTACACTTAAAAATTAACAAAATACACAAAAATTCAGGACCTAAAAATATTAGTTTTCAACCTATTCATTTCATTCCATCTATTTCAACCAACTATTTGTTTTCCCTAAAAATCTGCAAAAGAGACATTGTTGAATATTTCTCTGAAAATGATTGGAGTGCTACACAGGGAAAAAGGGGTGTGTGTAGCCATACATATAGGCATAATTTCTTTCAGTAAAGAGAGCCTGCTATTAAATTAGGATAGGTAAAATATTCAGAAAAGGATCCTTTCTGAAACTCCCAATAAGCAGAAACTAAAAGACATGAATACTTATAATAGGCTAAACAATTAATAGTCAAATAATTTTGACATCAAGTTGCTTTTGATTGAATGTAACAGAAACTGTATTAAACTTGTTTAAGAAAGAACAGGGAACTTAGAGTGGAACAGCACACACATTGGAATGTTCAGGATCCCTGCAGTACTCTTGTCCTAGCTCATTCCTGCTTTATTCTTTTTGCTCTGCAGACCTTCCTTTGATTAGTCTCAGTTCATGTGTGGAACTAGTGATTCTCCCACTTTTAGCTCCTGAATTTGCATGCTATTGCTTCAGTCATATGCAGAAGCCAATTAGCTATTTTTTGAATCTCAATTAAATGGAATTTTGCAAGAAACATACACATATACACATGAACAGTGCTCAACATCATTATGCATGAAGGAAGCGCAATGAGATACCACTTCACACCCACTAGAATGTACAGTTATGAAGACTGACAATAATTAACGTTGGTGTGGACCTCCAGCAGTGACAACTCCAACACAGTGCTAATGGGATGTAGAAACACATCAGAAAACTGGGTGCTGCTCTGGTTGATAGACACTTCTTATAAACCTAACTCAGCAATTTCATACCAAGGTATTTGCCCATGAAAAATGATATCATCTGTCTACATAAAGGTTTTCAAGAATGTTCAGAGCAGCTTTTATTTATTTATTTATTTATTATATAGTAACCCTAAACTGTGAATAGTCTAGGTTCCCATTGTTATGGTTTGTCCGTTCCATGGAATATTAACACAGCAATAGACCGGAATGGTTACTAACACATACAGTAATGCTGATGGATCTCATTATGCTGAATGAAAGAAACCAGACATTAAGGAACCTATGTTATTTCATTTATATGAAGTCCTAGAACAAGCAAAACTAAGCTATGTTCATAAAAATCATAATGGTGGTGGTGGAGAGCAGGAGGTCCACTATAACTAGGCACGAGGACTTTTTTGAGGTGACGGAATAGTTTTATATACTGACTGGTATCCTAGCTGCACAGATTGTACATTTGTTAAACTCCATCAAACCGTAGGCTTAAGAGCTGTGCATTTTATTATGTGTAAATTATATTTCAATTAATTAAAGTCAGCAACATGTTAGGTTGAACAATGTGAAATTTCTTGTGAAACCATTTTTGGCTACAAAATAGCAATTTTTATACAGTCCAACCTATTAATAACTTTGGCTTCCAAAAAAGACATGAAAATCTTCTTTGAGACTTTTCCACTTTACTATAACTACTGTAGAGGATCTGGGGGAAGGACAAAGATGTGATCTAGAAAAATAATGGACTATGTATAAGCAGCATATCCCAGGAAATCGTTGTGGGAAAGCAGGAAGGATATATGTTCTACTGCCCCCTCCCTAATGGTGCGTTCACATATGTATGCATATGTGAGCTTTCATGCATGTGTGCATATGCATGTGTATATATGTGTGTAGGCACATGCCTTTATGTGTGCCCATTGTGTGTGTGTGTGTGTATGTGTGTGTGTATTGGCTTAGTTAGGAATGAACTTCTCACACCTGTCAAGGCTGCCATATTGCATGTGGAGGATTTCAAGTCGGCCTTTCCACAAGGGAACAAATGGTTGAATTTCAAGACAAACTGCACAATTTATCTGAGTTAATTGCCTTTTTTTGCATTGTACTCTGCTCAGGCAGTTTACAGCACCCTTCTAAGCACCCAGATCTGGTTTTTCTATATAAAAATCATTTTTGTTTTGAAAATCACAAAACCCAATTTTGCTTAGAATATGGTTTTCTACTCGCTGAGACTTATTCTAATACTGTAAAGCTGCAATCAATTTATTGTGAGTTTCTAGCAAGTCCTTCTCAGATTGACAGGGACCCCACTGTTCAAATGCACGTGTGGAAGACATTGAGAGGAGGCTGTTGAAATGCTGTGGATTATTGGGAAACTGAAAATCATAAATTGTCAATTGAGGAGAAAATAGCTTTGCAAGGCTTTATGAGCTGAGACAAAAGTTGATAGACTGGACTCTGGAATCGTACATATGAGAGTTTTTTATTGTTCAAACTCAGCTCAATGGCCTGTGACTGCTGTGGGTCAGTTGTGAGTCTGGCCAGGGCCTTGGGAAGGTCTGCTGAGCACAGGATCTGAGATGAGCGCTGTGGACACTGTGTGGACAGACCCTCCTCTTGCTTGTGACCACCACCCATTCTCTGGTGAGTGAAGAAAAGCCCACGGTGGCGTGAGCACATAGCACTCTGACAACTGTGGTACCTCATTGGGGTGTCAGTCAATTGTGAAGAAGTCTTATTCTGGGAAATAACAGAGATTTCTATTCTGGGTGGTGGTTGAATCCATCATTGCTTCAGATAAATTTGGCTTACAAAATCTGCTGGGGTTTCCTTATGGAAAATAATACAGGAAACCAAATAAAACTACTAAACAATAAAGAGTAAGGAGAGAAGAAAAAGAAAACCAGTTTCAAAGAAACACATCAATAATAACAATGATGATAACAATAGCTAACAATTATATAGTAATTACAATGTGCCATGGAATGTTGTAAGCACTTTATATACAAAAACTTATTTAATCAGAAAATCCTGTGAGATTAGTACTAATATTATCCTCATTTTACAGATGATAAAACTGAGTCACAGAGAGTTTAAACGACTTGGCTGAACTAGGACAATTAATAAGTGGGAAAACGGATTGGGCTTTATGGCTTAACGATCATTCTATAGCAAATCAGAATATGTCTGCAGACCCATTAGCTGGAGTCTTATTTATATTCATGTATTAACACACCCACTGAAACACATATACGTGTGTACATATACACATGCATATAAATCTACATACACATGCGTACATATACACACATTAACACATAATTTCATAAGATACAAAGAGCAAGAATGCCTCTTGGTGTCAGATCTGAGACTGAATCCTTGCCCCGTATTTGACAGCCAGGCGAACTTTGGCAAATTACTTCAACTCTGCCCTTCAGTGTTTCTCATATGGAATTTGACTTTAATAATGCTTTCATTGAAGGATTAAGGAATAGTATCTGGAATGAAAAAGACATTTAAAAGATCTGGCAACGTTTATTATTTTGTTATTCGTATCTTATTAATGATAATTTTGGGGGGGAGCTTGGCTTATTAGAGTCAGGGCCTCCAATCAGCTTCTCTGCCCAAATTATCCTTCTTACTTTTTTAAACCTTTTCCTCTACTAGACGCATTTTCATTTGTCTCTCAGATCTCAGAATTTGGAATCCCTCTTCAATTTCCTGCTCTTACCTGCCTGAACTTCATTTATGAAGAGTGAGACCAGCAATGAAATGAACTCATTACCACGTTCTCTGATGCTGTACCGATCTTCCTAAATCTTCCCATGTACTGGGTTGTCTCTGGGCCTGACTGTTCAAGAGCTGGGTCGGGAGTGACACAACAAGAACTAGGCCAGCCTCAGAACCAAAAGCCTCACAGAAACCTTTGCATGAGCTCGTAACAGTTGTAGTTTCAACACTGGATTCCACAGTTTGTTGGGTCCCTAATATGGGAATTAGGCCCATTTTCCTCTTGGATGTCTTAAGTTGTGGCACTATCATTGTAGAACAATGCCAACAATACACACACACACACACACACACACACACACACACAAAACACAAACCCCCTTTTTCCATCACTATTCTGATTATTGCTTTGTTATTTTTAAATTAGAGAATGGCATTTAATTCTCTGTTAACTGGTTTTACCTGATGCCTTGGCAGTTCCACAGTTGGAATAGGGCCGTGGCCTGGAAGGAGATTTGGCCTATGAGTAGCCCTAAAATACCCAATTCTCCTAAGCATTTCAGAGCGAAGCCTCTTAATCACAATTGTCCTCTTTTTGTTTATACTATTTTCATGGCATAAGTTTCATTAAATTGAATATAGGAAAGCACAAAAGAATCTTAAAAAGCCTTCCAGCCTTCCATAATTTCTCTTTGCTAGGTTAATTCTTTCTCCCCTATATTTCTATAGATTATAATCCCATATTTGATCCTTTATTTTGGTCTGCTGTGTATCAGTTATCTATCTATTCATGTTTCTATCTATCATATCTATCTATCTATCATCATCTCTCTATCATCTATACGTCATCTTCTTTTTTTGAACTACCCTGTGGTTGTTTTCAGGTTGGGGGTAGGGTCATGCCTTGCCTTTTTTTTAAGGTCTCACATATACCAGCAGCATGTTTTATAAAAAGCGGGGCTGTAAAATGCTTTTGTTGTTTTGTATTGAAATAAACATAGAAAACTATCATTTAGACTTTTCTGAATAGTTTTCTGCCTGACCTTTCCAACCCTGGTCTCTTGCATCAGAGGACTTCTCGCCCTACAACGCAAAGGGAATATCCAAAGAAATCAGTAGCAAATGATGACTTGGGAAAATGCCAGTTGGCTAGCGTGAGGGGAAGTGTAGCAATAAGATTCTAAAATATCCTGGCAAGAATCATGAAAATAGTTATGCTCAAAACACTGCAGAGAAGGGTTATTGCAGGAGAAAGCAGGGCCAAAAAATGTTACATTTATGCCTTTTCAAAGCCAATTGTGTTTGTTAAGTAGTAAGCACATTTTTCATTTTCTGTGTTCTTGAAGGAAACATCCTATCTGTATCAGCCAGCATTGCTTCACAGGGGAAGGCTTTCCTTTGGGGAAACATACACTCCACTGGAGTGGCTTTGCATGCCATTTTGACAAGCGTGTCCATTTCAGATTATCTTTCACTGCCACCCGTGAGTCATCTGCATGTGAATCCCACGTGTAGCTGAGAAAATGTGGATATGACAGCTATGAGTGTGTTAAAAAAACAGAGCCATTGTGTGCTCACAAGATGCCATGATGCAGCACGTGGCTTTCCTTTTTGTGTTGTTATAGTTAGGAGGATTCCAAGTGTGACTTTCTGAGCCAGGTTTGAGGGCATCTTCTCATTCATTCTTTCATTCATTCTTGTTGACAATGACCAAAGGCTGGCAGAGTGCTTGTCTGCCACGTGCTAGGTAACAATCTCTTGTCTATAATAGAATCTAAGCAACGGATATTTATGTACCATACTTAATACTCCATGCCAAGAATACGAAGTCCTCACTTTCAAAGAGGTTATTATTCAGGAAGTAGAGAGATAGGCTTATTGTTAATTGCAAATGGACGTGCTATCTAATGGGCACACAAACTTGAGGCAGAGACATCCTTGATGAATTTTAAATGCTGTAGAGAGATAATCCATGGGGGATAGGAAAGGACTTTTTTTCCGATTAGAAAGCATGAACAGAGCCACTGCTGTGTGAAGGAGCCAGGTGTTTTAGGGACAAGGAAGATGCTCAGTCATGGGTTATAGCATCATCCACTGTGAGGAGAGTGAAGCCACAGGGGAGGAGATGTGCAATCTGGGAACGGATGCTGTTTCAGTTGCAAGTTTGGACCTTGTCCTGCAGGTGACAAGGATACAGTGAAGCATGGCGCTGTGGGTATCTATTCCAGGATGCTTTCTCGGTGGCTAGTGAAAACATGACCTGGGACTGGAGCGTGGAAACGGAAGTCTGTACACAGGGGTCCCAGTTCTCCCTCACTGGAGCAGGTGTACTTGTGATGTCACAGTGTCTCCACTGACACACCAGAGCAGTAGCCAGCCACTTTGGCTGTGTCATCATGAGCCCAGGTCAGCAGGAGATAACTCCAGGGTAATTTATTTATGGTCCCAAATATGAGACTTTCCCAAAATGCCAAAAGTTAAAGGAATGATAAAACAAACGCCAATTTACTAATCATTTAGATACAACAATTATTAATATTTTTGCTGCATTTGCTTTATTCTCATTGTGTGTATATATTGATTGGGTTGTCGTTTATCTTTTCTTATAACTCCTCTCTCCTGTAAACTGGAATTAGGTCTAAAGACTGTATTACACTCAAATTAAACATTTTTGGCAAGGAAATTGTGTGCCTCATACTATAAACTGCATTTTGTATTATATGAGATGGTATGTAGTAATAGGCTATCCTTTGGCTATATTCATTTATGTCTTTAACATTTCCTTGATTTCTACTACAAAATATGCAAAGCTTACTTTGTACTTTTCCTGCCCAGACCTGCCCAGGCTCCTTTCAGTGGGGAATTTTATTTAGAAACCAAGATCTGCATGTTTGGGTCTTTCATTGGTACTGACGTGACATTGCTTCTAGGTCCTTTCTGTGGTTAGAGTTAAGAAATATATAAATATAATATAAAAATAATGTATTCATACTCACATTCCTAATTTAAAATTAACAACACAGTTTAGTTTTGTGGAATTTCTTTGATTTTATATTTTATCTCTCTTCTGTGGTGAAAAATTTAGATTCTTCACAAATTAGTATTTTTATTTATTTACTTTTCCTGACCATACACATATTAAAAAATATAATAGTACTGCTGCCATCAATAAAAGGATTGAATGAGGTTTTAGATTTTTTTATAATTCTCTTTGTATATTGAATATATCCCACTGAGAATGTAAGAATGTAAAAGTCAGAACATTGTATTACAAATTATCTTGAAATAATTCTTTCTTATGTAATTACGTCAGCAATTTGACTTATGTAGACTCATTTGTTTCAGTTTGTTTTCAATTTTATGTTTTTCTTTTATCCCTTTTGATTTTAATTTACTTATTTTTTGATTATGTAAAATATTCACTCCATTCAAAGCTCAAAAATATAAAAATGGCATATTCAGATAAGCCTCTTTTTCATCCCTTTACCTTCTGACTCCCATTATTACTTTCATCTTTATCCATCCAGAATTTAAGTTTTACAAAAATAAACAAATAGGTATATTTGTATTTTTCTTCCTATTACAACACAGAAAGAATTAGATAATCACTGTTTTGCACCTGGCTTTTTCACTTAAAAATATATCCTGGAACCCTCTTTATATCACTACATAGGGATTCAATTTTTTTTTTTTTTACGGCAGAACAATACACCATTGTGTGAATCTATACTCCAATTAGCAAAGGCATTTCCTACCTCTGCTCAGTAGACCATGTCACAGAACATAACCATGTTCACACAAGGCTTCATAGTGATGAGATATACCATCAGGCTCGATTCTTAGAGGGAGGATTTCTGGGTCAAAGAGATTATGGGTATGTGATGTGTTCGTGTGTGTGTCTGTATGTGATTTTCAGAGATATTGCCAAAATATCCCCTATAGGGTTTATCCCACTCTGCAATACATGGTTGTGCCTGTTTTATCACGGCCTCACCACATGTTTTATAAAACTTCTGGAAGTTTTGCTGATCTGATAGATGTTAATAGGTTGTAAGTGTCATTTGCATTTGTATTTCTCTTATTATGAGTAAACATGGCATCTTTTGAATTTGTTTCCTCTTTTTTTGTTGAAGTATAGTTAATGTGCAACACATGTAAGTTACAGGTGTACAATAGAATGATTCACAATTTTTAAAGGTTACACTCCATTTATAGTTATTGTAAAATACTGGCTGTATTCCCTGTGCAGTACAATATATCCTTGTGGCTTAGTTTTTGCCTAATAGTTTATACCTCTTATGCCCACAACCCTATCTTTTCCTCCCCCTTTCGCTCTCCCCATGGGTAACCACTAGTTTGTTCTCTTTTTCTGTGAGTCTGCTTCTTTTTTGTTATATTCACTAGTGTGTTGTATTTTTTAGATTCCACATAGATGTGGTATCATACAGTATTTGTCTTTCTCTGATTTCTTTCACTTAGCATAATGCCCTTCAAGTCTTTCCATGTTGCTACAAATGGCATTATTTCATTCTTTTTTAGGGCTGAGTAGTATTCTATTGCATATATGTACCACATCTTCTTTATCCATTCATCTGTTGATGGACACTTAGGTTGCTTCCCTATCTCGGCAATTTTAATTAATGCTGCTATGATCATTGAGACACATGTATCCTTTTGAATTAGTGTTTTTGGTTTTTTCTAATATATATCCAGGAGTGGGATTGCTGGGTCAAATGGTAGCTCTATTTTTAGTATTTTGAGAAACGTCCATACTGTTTTTCATGGTGGCTGCACTTTGTTTCCTCTTGATAGATTTTCTGATTATTTACCTACCCTGAGTGAAGGAATAAGAAATTTAGCAGAATGTTGCAAAAAAATGTAATTAGAGATTTAAAAAATCTCATGGTTCTGAGGAGACAAAATTGGATTTCAGGACTATCCAAGAAAGAGGGGCCCTGGTACACACCCCAAACTATCTCTTTGATCCCCTGGAGGGCTATACTTTCACAGCAGGAGTGAACCAGAAGTAAGATGAGACTTTCAAAATCCGAAAACTGATCTTAGGCCAAGAAGGTCCCTGATAGGATCAAGGTGATCTGCCTTGACACCAGCTGCCTGCCAAGGGAATAGAGAGAATGCTTGATGGGAGAAGATGGCATCTTCCAAAGCTAAAACAATTTTAATGCACAATGTCTGAGTATTTTATAAGAAGTCTAGAAACAGGACAAGAATAAAGATTTGCAGTAGAATCAAACCCACAGGTGATCCAATATGATATGAGACACAGAATTTAAAATAACTGTGATTAATGTGTTCAATAGTACAGATAAAAGATAGGCGGTCTCATTAGATATCTGAAATCTATAAAAAGATATAAACTATGAATTCTAGAACTTAAACATAGAATAACTGAAATTATGAACAGAGGATAGAGGATTATGAACAGAATAGAGGATTTTAATAAAATAGTAGATAAAGCTAAAGAAAGAATTACAGAACTGAAAGATAAGTTACTAGAGAATACCCAGACTGAAGTATGGAAAAGAACAAGAAATACAGAAAAGACTATATGAAACAAATGGAACATATATAAGAGGTCCAATGTAGTGTAATTGGAGTCTCAGATGGAAGTGGTAATATCGAAAGAGATGAATGATGAATATTTTCCCCAACTGCAGAAATATATCAACTCACAGATTCAAGGATTACTACAGAACCCATAATGAATTAAAAACCAAACTAAACCAAACCTGAGGTTCGTCATAGTAAAACTCTTAAAAACAAAGGTAAAAGAGAAGCTCTTCTAAGTAGCTAGCTAGAAAGAAAAAGCAATAGAGCAAAAAAGTCTTAGTGCAAACTTCTCAACAGAAGCTATGCAAGGCAGAAGATAATAGAATCACATTTCAGGTGTAGAAAGAAAACTCATTACAGACTTTAAGTGCAGTAACAATGTCCTTCAAAATTACGATAAGATAAAGAAAATTCTAGGGAAACAAAAACTAAGATAATTTGTCATTATTTGACATGAACTAAACGATCTTCTTTAGACTGAAGGCAAATAAATCTAAATGGACAATGAGAGATACAGGAACTAAATAACAATATCATAAAGATGCTGGGCTCCAAATGATTTGAAGAAATTAAAAACTTCCAGTGGCAGCCACCAAATGCTCTGCTTCATTTTATTTCTGCTTCAGTGATAAAGCCACATGTGAATCCAAAACCTTGTTTATCTTATGAATGTCCTTTGTGTTACAATGAAGACCCTGCAGGATGGGGAGAGAGAGGGAGAGGGAAAGGGAGAGGAAAAGAGCAAAAGAGAGTGAGAGAGAGAGAGAGAGAGAGAGAGAGAGAGAGAGAGAGAGAGAGAGAGAATAGGATGGTTATGAAAGTAAGGGAGTGATGAGAAGAAGGTTTCCCAAACAGGGGGTTCTCTTCATAGAATCAAAGTCAGGAAATTTTCAAAATATTTATTATTGCAACTCACTTTAAATAGAGTTAGGAATTCAGGTTAATGTGTATAATAACTTGGACACTAAATAAATAAGTCAAGTCACCTAAGGATGACTATGTGAGTGCTACAAACACACATACAAAATTGAATTTGTGAAAACTTTTCTGAGGGTAGAATAGATTATATTTTAATAGTCACTAATTTTTCCTATAGCCCCCTGAGTTTAAAAAAGCCTAGCATTAGAAACAATTGTGTTTTCCTCTTTCATTCAAGACATTTTAATGAAACTGATTTTTTTTTGAAATTGATTTTTTAAGAAAGCATTTCTCAGAGAACTTATTGTATGTTTGACATTGCGCTAGTTACAGAAGGTATAGAAAAGTCTAAATTTTTTCTTTATTCTCATGAAGTTTATAATCTGGGGAAGGAGTGATTCAAGTAAGAAAAACCCTGCAACACCATGTGTTAAGAGCTTATAACGGAAGGCAGTATTTGTCCTCCAATAGCACAGAGAGGCTGCTTAAGGTGCACTTTGGAGGAAGGGGTTTTGCTCATTGAATCTCAGGGGAGATAATATTTCAGAGAAATGTTAAGGCATGGAAGAGAGTCATCAGGTAAATGAGGGCTTCGTGTGTGGTAGTGGTGGGGTCAATCCTGGCAGACAGAAGAGCAGCTGCAAAGGCAGACAGGTGTGAAATTGTGGCTCAGGGCAATGGCCAGAAATTCAGTGCCTCAGTGCATGGCCCACTCAGGAGCAAGTGGCAGGATAGGAATGTAAAAGTCTTCTTATTAGACTTTATCTTGAATGAGTTTAAGGAAGAGAGTGATGATATTTGTGCATTTTAGAAATGACATTCTGGCCATTGCATGAGGGCTGTAAGAATGGAAGAAGCAACAAAAATAATGAGGTAATTATAACTGTGAACACAAAATATGGTGGGATCCAGAATGTTAGATCTCTGTTCACAACAAAAATGAGAGAGGTCTTACTTTTTATCCCATTTTCTTATCCTTTGTGTCTTATGCCTGAATTACTACTTAAACAATTAAAGACAAACATTTGTCTATTTTATTTCTGGCTTGTTCATTTTGAAAAACATTTCCTTGAAGAAAGGGATGCCTCATGGTCTAGCTGTTGAACAGAAAAATGTCGGAGGGTAACAAAAAATCCTGCAGAAAAAGGTACCAGTTAATATTCCAGAATTGTATTGACACAATTTGTCCCCATATTTACACATGAAGAGGACAAGCTTATCAAATTATCTGTCAGGCAGTCAGAAAGAAGTTTGAGGAGAGATTGGAGAGAGATTTGTTTTAAAAATTTCACTTCAGACTGTATTTTGTTGGGGGAAAAGATACCTGACTTGACTAAGAAGCTAATGTCAATGGAAAGCCAGATTGTAAAAAATACATAAACAACTAATTCAATCAAATTGGCTTTTCAGAATCAAAATGGAGGGGTGAGGAACTATGTAAGTTAATAATTATGTTGCTATGGTTATTTTTCCTGATTGGAACAATGCTATTTAATTGTTGGTTATTTTACCTTGACTTCAGATAACATTTAATTTACTGGAGAAAGGCACTTGGTTTGCATCCAGGTATTTTTAAAATCATTATTTTCGTGGCATTTTGGTGCAGCTATACAAATCAAAATTGGAAACTAGTTTTTTACAGTTAATAGACTTCTTAAAAGTAAGTGTATATTTACATTTCAAGAAAACAATGCTGGGCAATTTCTTTCTGTTTTGGGAAGATTAACATGGAGGTAGTAATGAAATAGCCTAAGGTTGGGAGTTGGACAGAATTAGGGTTATGTCGTGTTACCATCGTTCATGAAACATGCAAGCAAGATCAAGTTAATTAGAATCCTTGCGACCTAGTTTTCCAATTTGCATAGTGCAGATAATAATCTTCATAGCACGTAATAAGATGTGCAGTAATCTTCTAGGAATCTCTTTCCTTTACTCTAGTCTGCCATTTCTGTAGTTACAGCTACCAAAATTACCTCTATAGAAAATAGAAGACAATCACTAGGCTCCCTTCATGTGCAAACCTAGTATTAATTGTTAACTAGTAACAGCATGCAAAATGCATTTTGGTTGAAATATCCAAAAGGAGTATTTAAGAGTGTTCTAGGTTGTTTGCTATTAAATTTACGTGGCTGATGTCATGACGGAAAATCTTGCTTTTCCACATAAGTTAACTGGCATCACTATGTATTAAATATACATGCATTGAGCTTTATTTTGTATACGGCACATTGCAGACACCAGGGGAATAAAGAGTTGATATTCTGTGATACCTTCCTTCAAGAGATATTGTGCCATGTAGGGGACATTAGGAGAACGTGAGCAGTGCCATGCCAAGCCATGTTGGAGCCTGAGGTAAAAGAAAACTCAATAATACTGATCCTGTCTTTATATAAAATTTTAATATTTCATTTATTATGATGGTTAACTTTATGTGTAAACTTGACTGGGCCACACGGTACCCGGATATGTGATCAAGCATTATTCTACATGTTTCTGTAAGGGTATTTTTGAATGAGATTAACATTTATTTTGTTGTTGTTGTTGTTTTTCTTTAGCATCTTTATTCGAGTATAATTGCTTTACAGTGGTGTGTTAGTTTCTGCTGTATAACAAAGTGAATCTGCTATATGTATACATATATCTCCATATCCCCTCCCTCTTGCACCTCCCTCCCACCCTCCCTATCCCATCCCTCTAGGTGGTCACAAAACACCGAGCTGAACTCCCTGTGCTATGCTGCTGAAGACGGGGCACATATACACAATGGAATATTACTCAGCCATGAAAAGAAACGAAATTGAGTTATTTGTAGTGAGATGGATGGATCTAGAGTCTGTCATACAGAGCGAAGTAAGTCAGAAAGAGAAAGACAAATACAGCATGCTAACACATATATATGGAATTGAAAAAAAGGTGGTTCTGATCAACCTAGGGGCAGGACAGGAATAGGGACACAGACGTAGAGAATGGACTTGAGAACACGGGGAGGGGGAAGGGTAAGCTGGGATTAAGTGAGAGAGTAGCACTGACATATATACACTACCAAGTGTAAAATAGATAGCTAGTGAGATTAACATTTAAATCAGTAGATTGAGTAAAACAGATTGTCCTCCCTAATGTGGGTAGGCCTCATCCAATCAGTTGAAGGCCTGCATAGACTGAATAGAACTAAATAAAACTACCTTCAAAAATGGGACACCATGGGACTTCCCTCGTGGTCCAGCAGTTACTACTCCATGCTTCCACTGCAGGGGACACAGGTTTGATCTCTGGTCAGGGAACTAAGATCCTGTATGCCTCATGATGCAGCCAAAAAAATAAATGAGATATCAGTTTTTTTCTGCCTTTGAACTCAAACTGAAACATCGACTCTTCCTGGCTGTCACGTCTGCTGACCTTCACACTTTACATACACCATCAGGTCTCTTGGTTCTCAGTCCTTTGGACTCAGATTGGAACTATAAAATCAGCATTCCTAGATCCCTACCTTGCTGACTCAGCCTGTAAATGTTGGGACTTGTCAGCCCTGCAATTATATGAGCCAATTCCTTGTAATAAATCTCTTCCTCTTTCCATGTATATCTTATTGGTTCTGTTTCTCTGGAGAACCCTGACTTATACATTCATCATAATTTTGGACTAATACTGATCTTTAAAAATATTAGATGATTATATATCTCGATTACTAAGTTTTTTAGTACCTTCTTAAATTTTGCACCCGAGTTCCTCACTCACCTCACCCTGGTCCTGGCCCTGCACAGGAGATATGAACGTACACCATCTCATCACATTTCCTCTTTAGAAATTCAGAAACTCTACTTGCCTTCTTCCTACACCTAATTCTTTAACATTCTTCACACCACACTTGTAGAATCCATCTCTTCTTTCTTTCCCCATTGCCAATGTTTCTAAATCTCACCCAAATTATTACAATAGTTTCCTTTTTGGTTTATTTTCTTCCAGGCACATAAAACTTCAATCTATCTTTCTAAAATAATATTCTGATTGCATCAATATTTTGCTTTAATGCTTCTTTGATCACCATTTCCAAGATTCTTTTCCTTTTTTTATAAATTTATTTATTTATTTTTGGCTGCATTGGGTTTTTGTCGCTGCACATGGGCTTTCTCTAGCTGCAGCAAGCAGGGGTTACTCCTCATTGAGGTATGCAAGCTTCTAATTGCGGTGGCTTCTCTTGTTGCAGAGTACAGGCTCTAGGCACACAGGCTTCAGTAGTTGTGGTGCGTGGGCTCAGTAGTTGTGGCACATGGGCTCTAGAGCACAGGCTCAGTAGTTGTGGTGCACAGGCTTAGTTGTTCCATGGAATGTGGGATCTTCCCGGACCAGGGATGGAACCCATGTCCCCTGCATTGGCAGGTGGATTCTTAACCACTGCGCCACCAGGAAAGCCCCTCCAATATTCTTAACACTGTACAGAAATTATGTTTCCAACTTCATTTTATGCATTTTGCTCTTCATAATATCCAGTTAGCTTCAAGTCACTTGCCAAGACCACGCAGGTAATGCTCTTTAACTGTGTCAGCTCTTTGCATACGCAGGTTCTCCTGCTGGGCGTCTGATTCATCCTACTTATTTTCACCATCCTGCCTAACATTATTACATCATATTTTATTTTTACTCCCTTTGCTTTAGAAAGCTTGACCTCGCCTCCCTATGTTCTCATAGTACTTATTTTTAATGTTAAAAATAATAGTATTTCTCACCTTAACATTTTAATTATATGCTTAGAAATTCACCTCCCCCACTAAACTGTTGGGGAGGGAAAGAGAATGCGTTGCGTATGTATGAATCTTTACACCAATTTCAGTGTCCAGCCTTGAGGAAAGTGGTTGTTGACTAAATGACTACAACCAGGGAGAAAGTTGTGTGTCGTGAAAGAGACATAGCTACAGGAGTTTCTGATCATGCAAGAAATAAGTTGAATGTCCGGGTGAAACCCCTGGAAATTAGAAATCTTTGGGAGTATGGTACCAAATGATGGTGATATATCAGAAGATTTATAGCCATGCACCTTATAGTGTTAAAACAGGAAATAGGAGATCCACATCATTTGTTTTGTATGAAATAAGTTTATATATTCAAATGTCTGTTCAAATTGAAGGATATAAAAAGTAATATTTAAAAGAATGAGAAGCTTGGAAGACTTTTATCCAATTAGTATTGAATTCTAACATTTAAAAAAATATATTTTATTTATTTATTTTTTTGCGGTACACGGGCCTCTCAGTGCTGTGGCCTCTCCTGTTGCACAGGCTCTGGACGCACAGGCTCAGTGGCCATGGCTCACGGGCCTAGCCGCTCTGCGACATGTGGGATCTTCCTGGACCAGGGCATGAAGCCATGTCCCCAGCTTTGGCAGGCAGACTCTCAACTGCACCACCAGGGAAGCCCTATTTATTTTAATTAATTTAGTTTTGGCTGCATTGTATGTTTGTTGCTATGCACCGGCTTTCTCTAGTTATGGTGAGCAGGGGCTATTCTTAATTGTGGTGCGTGGGCTTATTATTGGGGTGGCTTATCTTGTTGCGGAGCATGGGCTCTAGGTGAGTGGGCTTCCTTAACTGTAGTACAAGGGATCAGTAGTTGTGGCTCATGGGCTCTAGAGCATAGGCTCAGTAGTTGTGGCACGTGAGCTCAGTAGTTGTGGCACACAGGCCCTAGAGCACAGCCTCGGTAGTTGTGGTGTGTGGGCGCAGTAGTTGTGGCACACAGGTTTCAGTAGTTGTGGCATGCAGGCTCAGTAGTTGTAGCTCATGGGCTCTAGAGCACAGGCTCAGTAGTTGTGGTGCACGGGCTTAGTTGCTCCGCGACATGTGGGATATTCCTGGCCCAGGAATTGATCCCATGTCCCCTGCATTGGCAGGCAAATTCTTAACCACTGCGCCACCAGAGAAGTCCTGGAATTCTAACATTTTTTTTTATAATCATTAATGCCATTTATTTTATTTATCTTTTAGTTTTTAAATTTTTTAACATCTTTATTGGAGTATAATTGCTTTACAATGGTGTGTTAGTTTCTGCTTTATAACAAAGTGAATCAGTTATACATATACATATGTTTCCATATATCTTCCCTCTTGTGTCTCCCTCCCTCCCACCCTCTCTTTCCCACCCGTCTAGGTGGTCACAAACCACCAGGCTGATCTCCCTGTGCTATGTGGCTACTTCCCGCTAACTATCTATTTTACGTTTGGTAGTGCATATATGTCCATGCCACTCTCTCACTTTCTCACAACTTACCCTTCCCCCTCCCCATATCCTCAATTCCATTCTCTAGTAAGTCTGTGTCTTTTGCTATATTCCCGTCTTACCCCTAGGTTCTTCATGAACATTTTTTTCGCTTTAGATTCCATATATATATGTGTTTGCATACGGTATTTGTTTTTCTCTTTCTGACTAACTTCACTCTGTATGACAGACTCTAGATCCATCCACCTCACTACAAATATCTCAATTTTATTTCTTTTAATGGCTGAATAATATTCCATTGTATATATGTGCCACATCTTTATCCATTCATCTGATGATGGGCACTTATGCTGTTTCCATGTCCTGGCTATTGTAAATAGAGCTGCAATGAACATTTTGGTACATGACTCTTTTTGAGTTATGGTTTTCTCAGGGTATGTGACCAGTAGTGGAATTCCTGGCTCGTATATTAGTTCTATTTGTAGTTTTCTAAGGAACCTCCATACTGTTCTCCATAGTGGCTGTATGAATTTACATTCCCACCAACAGTGCAAGAGGGTTCCCTTTTCTCCACACCCTCTCCAGCATTTATTGTTTCTAGATTTTTTGATGATGGCCATTCTGACTGGTGTGAGATGATATCTCATTGTAGTTTTGATTTACATTTATCTAATGATTAATATTGTTGAGCATTCTTTCATATGTTTGTTGGCAATCTGTATATCTTCTTTGGAGAAATGTGTATTTAGGTCTTCTGCCGATTTTTGGATTGGGTTGTTTGTTTTTCTGTTATTGAGCTGTATGAGCTACTTGTAAATCTTGGAGATTAATCCTTTGTCTGTTGCTTCATTTGCAAATATTTTCTCCCATTCTGAGGATTGTCTTTTGGTCTTGTTTATGGTTTCCTTTGCGGTGCAATAGCTTTGAAGTTTCATTAGGTCCCATTTCTTTATTTTTGTTTTATTTCCATTTCTCTAGGAGGTGGATCAAAACGGATCTTGCTGTGATTTATGGCATAGAGTGTTCTGCCTATGTTTTCCTCTAAGAGTTTTCTAGTGTCTGGCCTTACATTCAGGTCTTTAATCCATTTTGAGTTTATTTTTGTGTATGGTGTTAGGGAGTGTTCTAATCTCATACTTTTACATGTACCTGTCCAGTTTTCCCAGCACCACTTCTTGAAGAGGCTGTCTTTTCTCCACTGTATATTTTTGCCTCCTTTATCAAAGATAAGGTGACCATATGTTCATAGATTTATCTCTGGTCTTTCTATCCTGTTCCATTGATCTATATTTCTGTTTTTGTGCCAGTACCATACTGTCTTGATTATTAAATCTTTGTAGTGTAGTCTGAAGTCAGGAAGCCTGATTCTGCCAGCTCCATTTTTCCTTCTCAAGATTGCTTTGGCTATTCGGGGTCCTTTGTGTTTCCATACAAATTGTGAAATTTTTTGTTCTAGTTCTGTGAAAAATGTCATTGGTAGTTTGATAGGGATTGCATTTAATCTGTAGATTGCTTTGGGTACTAGAGTCATTTTCACAATGTTGATTCTTCCAATCCAAGAACATGGTATATCTCTCCATCTATTGGTATCATCTAAAATTTCTTTCATCAGTGTCTTATAATTTTCTGCATATAGGTCTCTTGTCTCCTTATGTAGGTTTATTCCTAGATAATTTATTCTTTTTGTTGCAATGGTAAATGGGAGTGTTTTCTTAATTTCACTTTCAGATTTTTCATCATTAGTGTATAGGAATGCAAGAGATTTCTGTGCATTAATTTTGTATCCTGCTACTTTACCAAATTCATTGATTAGCTCTAGTAGTTTTCTGGTAGCATCTTTAGCATTCTCTCTGTATATTATCATGTCATCTGCAAATAGTGACAGCTTTACTTCTTTTCTGATTTGGATTCCTTTCATTTCTTTTTCTTCTCTGATTTCTGTGGCTAAAACTTCCCAAACTATGTTTAATAATAGTGGTGAGAGTGGGAAACCTTGTCTTGTTCTTGATCTTAGTGGAAATGCTTTCAGTTTTTCACCATTGAGGATGATGTTGGCTGTGGGTTTGTCATATATGGCCTTTATTATGTTGAGGAAAGTTCCCTCTATGCCTACTTTCTGCAGGGTTTTTATCATAAATGGGTGTTGAATTTTGTCAAAAGCATTCTCTGCATCTATTGAGATGATCATATTTTTTTTCTCCTTCAATTTGTTAATATGGTGTATCACGTTGTTTGATTTGTGTATATTGAAGAATCCTTGCATTCCTGGAATAAACCCCACTTGATCATGGTGTATGATCATTTTAATTTGCTGTTGGATTCTGTTTGCTAGTATTTTGTAGAGGATTTTTGCATCTATGTTCATCAGTGATATTGGCCTGTAGTTTTCTATCTTGTGACATCCTTGTCTGGTTTTGGCATCAGGGTGATGGTGGCCTCGTAGAATGAGTTTGGGAGTGTTCCTCCCTCTGCTATATTTTGGAAGAGTTTGAGAAGGATAGGTGTTAGCTCTTCTCTAAATGTTTGATAGAATTCGCCTGTGAAGCCATCTGGTCCTGTGCTTTTGTTTGTTGGAAGATTTTTAATCACAGTTTCAATTTCAATGCTTGTGATTGGTCTGTTCATATTTTCTATTTCTTCCTGGTTCAGTCTCTGCAGGTTGTGCATTTCTAAGAATTTGTCCATTTCTTCCAGGTTGTCCATTTTATTGGCATATAGTTGCTTGTAGTAATCGCTCATGATCTTTTGTATTTCTGCAGTGCCAGTTGTTACTTCTCCTTTTTCATTTCTAATTCTATTGATTTGAGTCTTCTCCCTTTTTTTCTTGATGAGTCTGGCTAATGGTTTATCAATTTTGTTTATCTTCTCAAAGAACCAGCTTTTAGTTTTATTGATCTTTGCTATTGTTTCCTTCATTTCTTTTTCATTTATTTCTGATCTGATATTTATTCTTTCTTTCCTTCTGCTAACTTTGGGGGGTTTTTTGTTCTTCTTTCTCTAGTTACTTTAGGTGCAACCTTAGGTTGTTGATTTGAGATGTTTCCTGTTTCTTAAGGTAGGATTGTATTGCTATAAACTTCCCTCTTAGAATTGCTTTTGCTGAATCCCATAGATTTTGGGTTGTCGTGGCTCTATTGTCATTTGTTTCTAGGTATTTTTTTATTTCCTCTTTGATTTCTTCAGCAATCACTTCGCTATTAAGTAGTGTGTTGTTTAGCTTCCATGTGTTTGTATTTTTTATAGATCTTTTCCTGTTGATATCTAGTCTCATAGCATTGTGGTCAGAAAAGATACTTGATATGATGGTAATTTTCTTATATTTACCAAGGCTTGATTTGTGACCTACGATATGATCTATCCTGGAGAATATTCCATGAGTACTTGAGAAAAATGTGTATTCTTTTGTTTTTGGATGGAATGTCCTATAAATATCAATTAAGTCCATCTTGTTTAATGTATCATTTAAAGCCATTGTGTTTCCTTATTGATTTTCATTTTGGATGATCTGTTCAATGGTGAAAGTAGGGTGTAAAAGTCCCCACTATGATTGCGTTACTGTCGATTTCCCCTTTTATGGCTGTTAGTATTTGCCTTATGTAGTTAGGTGCACCTTTGTTGGGTGCATAATTATTTACCATTGTTATATCTTCTTCTTGGATTGATCCCTTGATCATTATGTAGTGTCCTTCTTTGTCTCTTGTAATAGTCTTTATTTGAAAGTCTATTTTGTCTGATATGAGAATTGCTACTCCAGCTTTCTTTTGATTTCCCTTTGCATGGAATATCATTTTCCATCCCCTCATTTACAGTCTGTATGTGTCCCTAGGTCTGTAGTGGGTCTCTTGTAGACAGCATATATATGGGTCTTGTTTTAGTATCCATTCAGTCATTCTGTGTCTTTTGGTGGGAGCATTTAATCCATTTACATTTAAGGTATGTATGTTCCTATTCCCATTTTCTTAATTGTTTTGGGTTTGTTATTGTAGGTTTCTTCCTACCCTTGTGTTTCTTGCCTAGAGAAGTTCCTTTAGCATTTTTTTAAAGCTGGTTTGGTGGTGCTGAACTCTCTCGGCTTTTGCTTGTCATAAAGCTTTTAATTTCTCCATCAAATCTGAATGAGATTCTTGCTGGGTAGAGTAATCTTGGTCGTAGGTTTTTCTCCTACATCATTTTAAATATGTCCTGCCACTTCCTTCTGGCTTGCAGAGTTTCTGCTGAAAGATCAGCTTTAATCTTATGGGGATTCCCTTGTGTGTTATTTGTTGTTTTTCCCTTGCTGCTTTTAATATGTTTTCTTTGTATTTAATTTCTGATAGTTTGATTAATATGTGTCTTGGCATATTTCTCCTTGGATTTATCCTGTATGGGACTCTCTGTGCTTCCTGGACTTGATTAACTATTTCCTTTCCCATATTTTAGGGAAATTTTCAACTATAATCTCTTCAAATATTTTCTCAGTCCCTTTCTTTCTCTTTTCTTCTTCTGGAACCCCTATAATTCGAATGTTGTTGTGTTTAATGTTGTCCCAGTGGCCTCTGAGACTGTCTTCAGTTCTTTTCATTCTTTTTTCTTTATTCTGCTCTGCAGTAGTTATTTCCACTATTTTATCTTCCAGGTCACTTATCCGTTCTTCTGCCTCAGTTATTCTGCTATTGATCCCTTCTAGAGTATTTTTAATTTCATTTATTGTGTTGTTCATCGTTGCTTGTTTCATCTTTAGTTCTTCTAGGTCCTTGTTAAATGTGTCTTGCATTTTGTCTATTCTATTTCCAAGATTTTGGATCATCTTTACCATCATTATTCTGAATTCTTTTTCAGGTAGAGTGTCTATTTCCTCTTCATTTGTTAGGTCTGGTGGGTTTTTACCTTGCTCCTTCACCTGCTGTGTGTTTTTCTGTCTTCTCATTTTGCTTATCTTACTGTGTTTGGGATCTCCTTTTTGCAGGCTGCAGGTTCATAGTTCCCATTGTTTTTGGTGTCTGTCCCCAGTGGCTAATGTTGGTTCAGTGGGTTGTGTAGGTTTTCTGGTGGAGGGGATTAGTGCCTGTATTCTGGTGGATGAGTCTGGATCTTGTCTTTGTGGTGGGCAGGTCCACATCTGGTGGTGTGTTTTGGTGTTTCTGTGGCCTTATTATGATTTTAGGCAGCCTCTCTGCTAATGGGTGGGGTTGTGTTCCTGTCTTGCTAGTTGTTTGGCCTAAGGTGTCTAGCATTGTAGCTTGCTGGTGGTTGAGTGAAGCTGGGTCTTGGCATTGAAATGGAGATCTCTGGGAGATTTTTGTCATTTGATATTACATGGAGCTGGGAGGTCTCTTGTGGACCAGTGTCCTGAAGTTGGCTCTCCCACCTCAGAGGCACAGCACTGATGGCTGGAGCACCAAGAGCCTTTCATCCAGATGGCTCAGAATACAAGGGAGAAAAAGTAGAAAGAAAGAGGATAAAATAAAATAAAGTAAGATAAAATAAAATAAAGTTATTAAAATAATTATTAAGAAAAAACAAATTTTTTAAAGAAAAAAACAAAAACGGATGGACAGAACCCTAGGACAAATGGTGAAAGCAAAGCTACACAGACGAAATCTCACACAGAAGCATACACAGACACACAAACAGAGGAAAAGGGGAAAAGTAATATATCTTACTCCCAAAGTCCTCCTCCTCAATTTGGGATGATTCGTTGTCTCTTCATGTGTTCCACAGATGCAGGGTACATCAAGTTGATTGTGGAGATTTAATCCGATTCTCCCGAGGCTGCTGGCGGAGATTTCCCTTCCTCTTCTTTGTTCGCACAGCCCCTGGGGTTCAGCTTTGGATTTGGCCCCGCCTCTGCGTGCAGGTCGCAGGCGGGCATCTGTTCTTCGCTCAGAGAGGACGGTGTTAAAGGAGCAGCTGCTTTGGGGGCCCCAGCTCACTCAGGCCGGGGGGAGGGAGGGACACGGATGTGGAACGAGCCTGCAGGTCAGAGGCCAGCGTGACGTTGCACCAGCCTGAGGTGCGCCATGCGTTCTCCCCGGGAAGTTGTCCCTGGGTCCCAGGACCCTGGCAGTGACGGGCTGCACAGGCTCCCGGGAGGGTGGTGTGGATAGTGACCTGTGCTCGCACACAGGCTTCTTGGTGGCTGCAGCAGCAGCCTTAGCATCTCATGCCCGTCTCCGGGTTCTGCGCTGATAGCCACGGCTCGCGCCTGTCTCTGGAGCTCGTTTAGGTGGTGCTCTGAATCCCCTCTCCTCGCTCACCCAGAAACAATGGTCTGTTGTCTCTTCTGAAGCTCCTGACTTTTCCCGGACTCCCTCCCTGCTAGCCGTGGTACACTAGCCCCTTCAGGGTGTGTTCATGCTGCCAGTCCTCTCCCTGCGCTCCGACCGAAGCCCGAGCCTCAGCTCCCGGTCACACCCACCCCAGCGGGTGAGCAGACAAGCTCTCGGGCTGGTGAGTGCCAGTCGGCACCGATCCTCTGTGCGGGAATCTCTCCGCTTTGCCCTCCACACCCCTGTTGCTGTGCTCTCCTCCACGGCTCTGAATCTTTCCCCCTCCGCCACCCACAGTCTCCGTGCACGAAGGGGATCCTAGTGTGTGGAAGCCTTTCCTCCTTCACGGCTCCCTCCCACTGGTGCAGGGCCCGTCCCTATTCTTTTGTCTCTGTTTATTCTTTTGCCCTACCCAGGTACATGGGGAGTTTCTTGCCTTTTGGGAGGTCTGAGGTCTTCTGCCAACATTCAGTAGGTGTTCTGTAGGAGTTGTTCCACGTGTAGATGTATTTCTGGTGTATCTGTGGGGAGGAAGGTGATCTCCGCATCTTACTTTTCCACAATCTTCCTCAACTCCGAATTCTAACTTTTTATTTCACATTTACTGTACTTTGTTCCAAGGAATTGAAATCTCTGGAGCTCTATTCATGTAAACACTGGACTTTATTATTACTGCTGTTATTATTATTATTATTATAGAAGAGTCTCACCACCTGACTCCCATCTATCCCTCCAGTTTTCTCCCTGACTCTGTCTTAATTACCCTGAAATATTCTGCATACTCTCACTGCCTTCAGCTAGTACCTTTTTCCTGCCTGTGCTTGGGTTGCTTTCTTAGTTCTTTCCTTAGAATCAGAGTGTGAATGAGTTCTCCTTTGTAACTCCTCCCCTACCATGTCTTTGTTTCCCACAAGCAGCCTTCGGGTTTATATCTTTTCCCGTTATGCTAAATTTCATCCAAGATAAACGTAATGGCCCTGGTTTTTGTTGCCTGTCTTTGGTTTTGCCAGGGAGAAAAATTTTCCTCTACCCTTTTAGGTTCTTCTGCCTGGTCAAAGAGTTAAACTGACATGAGACAGATTAATAGGATAAAATCAAACAAAAGTTTAATAACACGTATACATGGGAGAGAGCTAGGAAAATTAGTGACTCACCAAAATGGATGAAGTCCTCACCTCAAATATCATCTTCAGCTAAAAACAAAGGAGGATGTTAGGGGTAGTGGTTTGGGACTTCAAAGGTAAGGAAGGTAATTCACATGGAGATGAAAAAACAAATGTCTGCTGGGCTTGCAGAGACAATGAGACACAGAAAGGAATTTTTAAAAAATGGACCCTTGTCAGGTTCCTCCCTGTCTACACACCCAGTTCATACTAATGATTATCTATGGTGACAGCCTCCTTCCTGGACCAGGTCCTCTATCTACATTCTTTAGGCAGATGGGGGGAAGGTGAACATTTCTTTCTGGATCTTTTGGACCTTGATTGTTTTCAGCTTGAAATAATCCACATGACAAAGAGACATTTTGGGGTGGAAAATTTTGCTTCCCTTACAGTTCCAAGTTTAATCTTGTTTGTAAATCCTGGACAGCCACTGAGTAATTGACTCACAGATTCCCATAAAACCCCTGTATATTTCCAGGCTGGGTTCCATTCATCTAAAAGTCCCGATTCTTCTTAAAGCGACCAATTTTTTTTTCCCACTGAAGTTTTATATATTGTATCTGTCATTCTTTGAAAAAGAAAAGTGCAAACTGATTCAGATTCTCCAGTAAGAATTTTAATTAGTGCAACTATTTGAAAACATTGTTTTCTTGGCCCTTTGGAGCTCCAAAATCTGTGAGGGTAAAAATCTCTGTAGTCAGCAGCATGTGCATTCACTTAAATTATGCACTTTTATACAAGGGTCTCAAATATATTTTTTTCAATGCCATGCGTACTAAAGGGGAAAAATCATTTATTTTACACCTATCATTTCACACTTTAAAATAATAATTTTCATTTGTATAGCTCTTAGTTTTTAAAATACTAGGCAAGTCATGAAAATTATCCCCAAGTTTCAAATGAGGTTAAGAGACCTACACCTCAGGTCACATAGAGATAAAAGAACTGTAATTGTAGTAGTTCTATGATTCCACTGAAATATTGCTCATAAAATACTATGCGTGATCATTTCCTTGAGGGAAACAGGAAATTTGAGATCAGAAAAAAATAATTAGAATCCTTGTTTTTCAATATTTGTTGATTGCAACCACTAAATCATCTTCCATCATAAGTGTTGACTTTTTAAAAATCAAATCATAGTTTTAAAAAGTCTCAGTACAAGATACATTATTTTGTTGACATAATCTTGCCAAAGATGTCCGTGGAATGCAGGGTTGGGTTCTTTCCTATGGGAGTCATGCAAACAGTTAATAAGATCCTGTCTGCTCACAGGCTTCTCTGCTGGACTTCACGTGGTCTTGAAAAGGTGGTCACTGCTCCAAAAGGCAATTACTTCACCTGCAGGATGTCTGGCCTTCAAACTCTGCCTCAGGGTAAATGAAAATGTGTTCCTTCCTGTACTTCCATATAACTGCTCTTTAAATACATATATGCAAAGACCTTGAGCCAATTCCATTCCATGTTCTGCTGACCTTTCCTCTGGACACCTGCACCCTGGTCTTCTCTCTGGGAATACATCATCAACACAGTACTTATCCCTGGATTGAGTCCTGGCTAAGGGCAGAGGTGAATGCCCCTACAGTATCTGCTGATGTGACCTGCCAATTTCTGCATCCCCAGACTCAGTGGTGATTCCTTCCCCCGCTGGCATGGTCCTCTCTAAACCATGGAATCCTGAACTTACCATGGTGCTGTGGGTGTGTCTTATTTACTTCCCTTCTGCAGGTTTGATTACAAGAATATTTTTCAGCTACTCAGTGGTTAACTCCTTTGCAAACAAGAAAACCACCACCTTCCCAAATTGTTCAACAATAAATATTTCCCATTGTTAGCAGCATTCATAAGCATTTGCTCTGCTTACAACATGAGGTTCTGCTGAGAGAAACATACCAAATCTTGCTCTGAAATCTAGGAATCAACAGTTTAGCTGGGAAGTGTATCCCATAATAACTCCGGCTCCAGTACCAAATGCCTCATCATAAATACAGCTAAGATTCTACCAGTTCTCACTTTTTAAATAGAATTAGATGTTCCCAATAAGTGAAGGTTATAGCTGTTAAATTCTGGACACAGGAAAATTACCCAGGTCTATGTCTCCTAAGGGTATGTGCAGTGTGATCATTGCTCTATCCAAGCATGTGATATCCACAGAGGTTAATAGGATATTTTCTTTGTAAAATTGAGGTTACAGCTCTTGCCTCTTCAGAAGATTTGTTTTTTTATTCCAAACTACTGTAACTTATAGATTTGTTGTACTAAAAATAATTTTTAGAAGAAGATTAGTCTAATGACTAATCAAATCAAAACAAAGATTTAATTCAAGTGAATATATAAGAAAAGTTTTATTAGGGATTTGTATATCCAGCAGATGACATCGTCCTTTTGGCTTCTGTGGACCATCTAGGGTAAGTCATTGAACCTCTGTGAGCTATTTTTCTCACGTTCAGATCTTTACTATCTACATATTCAGAACACCCAAATATATATTTCAAGCTGAGACGTTTCTTTTTTTTTAATTGAAGTATAGTTGATTTACAATGTTGTGGTAGTTTCAGGTGTACACCAAAGTGATTCAATTTTTTATGTATATATATATATATATATATATATATATATATATATACACACACACACACACACACACACACACACACACACACCTCTATATATGAATATATAAATACATATAAAAAGAATATATATTCTTTTTCAAATTCTTGTTCATTATTATTACAAGATATTGAATATAGTCTCCTGTGCTATACAGTAAATCCTTGTTGTTTATCTATTTTATATACAGTAGTATGTACATGTTAATCCCAAACTCCTAATGTATCCCTCTCCCTGACTTTCCCCTTGGGTAACCATAAGTTTGTTTTCTATGTCTGTGAGTCTATTTCTGTTTTGTAAATAAGTTCATTGGCATTATGTTTTTATATTCCACATATAAATGATATTATATCATATTTATCTTTCTTTGTCTGGCTTACTTCACTTAGCATGATAATCTCTAGGCCCATCCGTGTTGCTGCAAATGACATTATTTCATCCTTTTTTTATGGCTGAGTAGTAGTCCATTGTGTGTGTGTGTGTGTGTGTGTGTGTGTGTGTGTGTGTGTATCTATCTCACATCTTCTATACATACCTCTGTTGATGGACATTTAGGTGGTTTCCATGTCTTAGCTATTGTGAATATTGCTGCTATGAACATAGGGGTGCATGTATCTTTTTAAATTAGAGTTCTGTCTGGATATATGCCCAGGAGTGATATTGCAGGATCATATGGTAGCTCTATTTTTGTTTTTTTAAGGACCCTCTATACTATTCTCCATAGTGGCTGCACCAATTTACATTCCCACCAACAGTGTAGGAGGGTCCCTTTTCAAGCTGAGACATTTCTGAGCACGAGACTTACATGCCCATATTTGGTGTTGCACCAGAGAACTCCATGTGGGTGATATCTCATCGCACTCACATCAAACCCTGGACTCTATGTCTTCCTCATCGGCTCCCTTTTCTGTCTTCTCCACCTTGGAAAAGTTACCAGGCTAGATCCTAAGACTTTCCATCTACTTCTTCCAGTATCTTATCTCTCAGATTGCTCACCATTTCCTGCCAGTTATCTCCACAAGAGTCCTTTGAGTGTTACTCTCTTCACTCTCACAAGAAACATGGTCCTAGCTCAGGTCTTTATGCCTTCTCTCAATATTTTCTGTTTTACTTTCTTTCAGTCTGTTTTTCATGCTGCTGACAAAATGATCTTCCTAAACTACAGAAAAAAAGTCATCTCATGCTTTGCTTAAATATTGTCCATTTCTCCCTCATTGCTTTTTCTCCTTTAATAACACATTTTTAGTGTGATAAAATGCATGTAACATAAAATTTACCATCTTAACCATTTTTAGGTGTACAGTTCAGTGAGTGGTATTAAGTACATTTATATTGTGCAATCATAACCACCATCCATCTCCAGAATCCATCGTTCAAAACCAAAACTACTCATTAAACAATAACTCCTTATTCCCCTCTCCTCTCAATACCTGGGAACCACCATTCTACTTTCTGTATCTATGGATAAGACTACTTTAAGTAGTTATATGTAAGTAGTATCATGCAGTGTTTGTCTTTTTCTGACTGATTTATTTCACTTAGCATAATATCCTCAAGTTTCATCCATGCTGTAGTATATGTTAGAATGTACTTGTTTTTTAAGGTTGAAAATATTCCATTGTACAGATATACCACATTTTGTTTATCAATTCATCCATCAATGGGCACTGGGTTGCTTCCACATTACAGCTATTGTGAATAATGCTACTATGAACATGAGTGTACAAATATATTTTTGAGACCCTGCTTTCAATTATTTTGGGTATTTACCCAGAAGCAGAATTTCTGGGTCATATGGTAATTCTATGGTTAATTTTTTAGGAAACTCTACACTGTTTTCCATAGCTATTACACCATTTTACACTCACAACAACAGTGCACAGGGTACCAATTTCTCTATATCCTTGTCAACAGCCAACACCTGTAATTTTCTTTTCTTTTTTTTTCTTGATAGTAGCTATCATAATGGGTGTGAAGTGTTATTTCATTGTGGTTTTGATTTACATTTCCCTAACAATTAGTGATGTTAAGCATCTTTTTTCATGCCTGTTAGGCGTTTGTATATCTTCTTTGGACAAATGTCTATATAAGTCCTTTGCCGATTTTTAAATCAGATGGTGTTGATTTTTAGGAGTTCTCTATATATTCTGGATATTAATGCCTTATCAGATATATGATTTGTGAATATTTCCTCCCATCTAGTGGACTGCCTTTTTAGTCTATTAACAGTATCTTTGGATGCACAGAAGTTTTTAATTTTGATGAAGTATAATTAGTCTATTTTTTTTTATTGCTTGTGCCTTTAGTGTAATATCCAACAAATCATGGACAGATTCCATGTCATGAAGCATTGTCCTAACAACTTTATTGTTGTAGCTCTTACCTTTAGGTCTTTGATCTATTTTTGGTTAATTTTTTTGTATGGTGTTAGGTAAAGATGTGCTATACGCTGAAAGTTTGTGTTTCCCCAAAATTTGTATGTTGAAATCTTAACCCCAAAGTAATTGTATTAGGACATGGGGCCTTTGGAAGGTGATTAGGTCATAAAGCCAGAGTCCTCATGATTGAGATTAATGCCCTTATAAAAGAGACTCCAGAGAGTTAGCTTGTTTCTCTGTCATCTGAGTTTACAGAGAAAAGATGGTCATAAGGTAATGGGCTCTCACCAGACACCTTGATCTAGGATTTCCCAGCCTCAGAACCATGAGAAACAAATGTTTCCTGTTTATAAGCCACCAGTTTATGGTATTTTGTTATAACAGTTCTAACAGACTAAGACAATATTCAAATTCATTCTTTTGCAGGTGGATATCCAGTTTTCCTAGCATCAGTTGGTGTAAAGACTCTCTTTTCTCCATTGAATGGTCTTAGCATCCTTATTGAAAATAATTTGACTATATAATTGAAGATTTCTTTCTGGGCTCTCAATTCTGTATTATAGGTCTATGTGTTTGTCTTTATGCCAGCACCATAACGTTTTCATTACTATAGCTTTGCAGTAAGTTTTGAAACCAGGGAGTGTGAGTCTTCCAACTTTGTTATTCTTTTTCAAGATTGTTTTGGCTATTTGGGATACCTTGATATTCCATATATATTCCAGAATGAATATTCTAATTATGTAAAAATGTCATTGGGATTTTGATAGAGGTTGCATGAATTTGTGGATCAATTTAGGTAAGATGATCAATTAATATTAAGTATTTTAATCCATGAACATGGATATCTTTTCATTTATGTCTTCTACAATTTCTTTCAGCAAAATCTTTCTTTGCAGTTTTCATTGTAAAAGTTTTTATCTCCTTGATTAATTCCAAAGTTTTAAATTTTTGGATGCTATTGTAAATGGAATAGTTTTCTTAATTTCTTCTTCAGACTGTTATCATTAGTATATAGAAATCCAACTGATTTTTATGTGCTGATTTTGTATTCTGCTATTTTGTTGAATTTGTTTATTAGTTCTAACATACTGTGTGCACGTGTGTGTGTAATATTCAGGGTTTTCTACATATAATATGATGTCATCCTTTCCAATTTGGATACCTTTTCTTTATTTTTATTAATTAATTGTTGTGGCTAGAACTTCCAGTACCATCTTGACTAGAAGTGGTTAATGTGGCATATTTGCCTTTCTTTGAACTTATTGGAAAAGCTATCAGTATTGCACCTTTGAGTATGATGTTTTCTGTGAGTTTTTTATATCTAGTTTTGTTGTACTGGGGTAGTTTCCTTCTATTCTTAGTTTGCTGAATGTTTTATCATGAAAGAGTGTTGAATTTTGTCAAATGCTTTTTCTGCATCAATTGAGATGATCATGCAGTTTTTTTCATTAATTCTGTTAATGTGGTGTATTATCAATACATTAATCAATTTTCATATACTAGACCATCCTCATATTCCAAGAATAGTTACCACTTAATCATGGTATATAATCCTTTTTATAAGATGATGAATTTAGTGTACCAGTATTGAGGATTTTCGCATCAATGTTTATAAGGGATATTTGTCTGCAGTCTTCCTTTTTGGTGGTGTTTATGTTTGGCTTTGTATCAAGGCAATGCTCATAGCATGAGTTGGAAAACATTTCTTCCTCTCAATTTTTTGGAAAAGTTTGAAAAAAATGGTGTTTTAAAAAAATATTTGGTAGCATTCCCTAGTGAAGCTATCAGATCCAGGACTCTGTTTATTGGGAGATTTTTGATTACTAAATCAATCTCTTTACTAGTTATGGCTCTATTCTGGATTTCTATTTTTTCATGATTCAGTCTTCTTAGGTTTTGTGTCTAGGAATTTGTCCATTTCATATGGGTTATCCAATTTCTTGGTATACAGCTGTTCATAGTGTTCTCCTTTAATCTTTTTTTTTTTTCTGTAGCATTGGTAATGTCCCCACTTTCACTTCTGATTTTTAGTAATTTGAGTCTTCTCTCTATCTTTCTTAGTCCATCAAGCTGAAAGTTAGTCCATTTTATTGACTTTTTTCAAAGGACCAACATTTGGTTTGGTTGATTTCCTGTACTGTGTTTCTGGTCTCTATTCCACACCTCTCTGTTTTAATCTTTATTACTTTTTCCTCTGATGGCTTTGGGTGTAGTTTGGTTTTCTTCTTCTAGTTCATTAAGTTGTGAAGTTAGGTTATTGATTTT
Source organism: Tursiops truncatus (assembly GCF_011762595.2). NCBI lineage: Eukaryota > Metazoa > Chordata > Mammalia > Artiodactyla > Delphinidae > Tursiops > Tursiops truncatus. The sequence continues at coordinate 3,467,530 of NC_047042.1, forward strand.
AGATCGTTCTTCTTTTTTAATGTAAGCATTTATAGTTATAAATCTTCCCCTTAGCACTGATTTTTCTGCTTTCCATAAGTTATGACATGTTGCATTTTCATTTTTACTTCATTATCTCAAGAAATTTTCTAATTTCCCTTCTGATTTCTTCTTTGACTCACTGGTTGTTTTGTTCATTTTCCACAAATTTGTGAATTTTCCAGTTTTCCTTGTGTTATTGATTTCTAGCTCTCCTATTGCAGTCAGAGAAGTTGCTTTGTATGATATCTTTCTATTTTAATATACTGAGATGTAATTTGTGGCCTAATATAAGTCTATCACTGTGCTGTATACCTGAAACTAACGCAATGTTGTAAATAAACTATATTTCAATTGTTTAAAAAAAGGATCTTGTTTCCCAGGTTTTACTTTGACACTGTAGTCAATCAGCTGGCTCTTTTGCCCAAAGTCTTCATTCAGATGCATTTGGCTTTGTGTAGAGAAACATGGGGCGTGACCAGCTGAATGGTTTCCTTTTCCCACAGATGCTTTAGCATGCTATAGACATGGATTTAGTGTAAAGTCAGGCATCATAAGGAACTGTCAATTACAGTTTTTGAAAAATGAACTAAACCTGCAAGGCATTCAAGTCTAGATAATGTTATTTAGTACTGCACTTCAATGAATAATTCAGCTAATTTGCACCATAGTCATTTGTACACAATGAGTGCACATGCTTTGAAAGTATTTCTGTAACTTTGTCATATTGCCTATTAAATGTGTTCTGAAAATGGACTCCTACGTGTAAATATATGTCGACGTTTGAAGAGTATATGAATTGCAACTGTGTGACCTCGTGAGTGATTTTGCCTCTTCTATAGGCTATTTTTATACAACTGTGACTAGAAAACTGACTCTCCCTTTTAATGGCTTTGAGAGCAAAATGTTCTCATCTTGAATATATATGTTAGGAAAAGAATAAGTTTCTTGGTTGCAAAGAAGATTGTGTTTTTGTTTTATACCTTTATTTTCCAATAACACGTTTTAAATTTTTAGGGTTAGTTGAAGAACCTAATTTAATTATTTACACTAGTTAAGGAATTCTTTCATCCAGGAGTGAGCAAGTTTGAGTGAGCGATAAATACAGATACATTGACTTACAGGATTCTGGAGTCTGAGAACCACATGATCTGCTGTCGGCAAGCTGGACACCCAGGAAAGCCAGTGGTGTAATGTTGTCTGAGTCCAGAGGCCTGAGAACCAGGGGAGCCAGTGCTGTAAATCCCAGATGAGTTGAGATGCTCCGACTTGAACTGTGAGGCAGGAAAAAGGGTGAATTCTTCCTTCCTCCACCTCTTGTTCTATTCAGGCCCTCAGTGGATTGCATGATGCTTCCCCATACTGGGGAGGGCCAACCACTTTACTGAGTCCACAGATTCAAATGCTAATCTCATCCAGAAATCATGTTTAACCTGGGCACCATTTGGCTAGTTGAGTTGAAACTTTAAATTAATAGGGAATTAATAGGGAACATCATAGTCCCTATTTCACAGTACTCGACACAAAGAAGGTGCTTAAGATACTTGGATGAATAACTGGGCACCTTGCCCACAATAGCAGAACCCACACTACCGGCACAAACATCCTATTTCTCACTGAGTGTGTCACTTACCATATACACAGAAGAAGGTTAATAACTAGTTCAGGACATTTATTTCCTTCCAGGTTATGGCTTCATGTTGAATATGAGCAGATGTATCACATTGTAGGGGAGCTGTAACATTTTTGTTTTGAAATCTATGCTTTCTACACAACACACAACTATTCTGAGATAAAGATTGATTGAATATTTCACAAAACAAATCCTTACATCAAATAACAAACATGCCGACTGATGTGTCTCCAATGTGTCTCTCTTTCTCTGTGGCCAGTATCGAAAATAAAATCTGATAGGGTTTTGTACATCACTTTTTAGGCTCTCTTTGTCTCTGACTTTGATTTTCAATTATGGATATGCTTAAGTTGTTCACCTCTCATGGGAAAATGCCTTCCACTCTGTAGATATTTGATATAATTCAAGAAAACTATGCACAATATAATTTTAATACTATTTTCAGAATTATGTTATATATCTGGGCATGAGACAATTTTCACAGATAGGAAATTTAGATGATCATAAATCAAATTGGGGATTTTTATTTAATTTAATACAGAAAACACAATGTATTGACAAAAAGCCTTTTTTTTTTTTGCGGTACACGGGCCTCTCACTGTTGTGGCCTCTCCCGTTGCAGAGCACAGGCTCCGGACGTGCAGGCTCAGCAGCCAAGGCTCACGGGCGAATGGCTCTGTGGCATGTGGGATCTTCCCGGACAGGGGCACGAACCCGTGTCCCCTGCATCGGCAGGCGGACTCTCAACCACTGCGCCACCAGGGAAGCCCACAAAAGGCCATTTTAATCCTTAATCCTCCAAAATTAGTGCTACTCTCAAACCTCTCTCTGCTTTTGTTTAGACCAGTTTCCTGTCACCGTGGCTTATGTGATGAAATCTGTAGTCACCACAAGTCTCTTTTACCCTTTCTAACAACATATCACCAATCAGTCTCTCTGGAAAGCCTCTAAAGAAAGCCTGGTTAGTTCATGGGTGATAGTCTCTCATCTAAATCTAGGTCAAATTGGTACTTCAATCAACCCAAGAAAAATAAATGCAGAAGTAAAAGATCGCTTTATTCAGGCCAGTGTTTGCATAATCATGAAAGTTCACATGCTGTTTTGAATGGGATTTTGACAGGGCAAGTTGGAGAGGGGGTACGTTTGCAATCTTATGAAATGTGAAGCTAACATATCAAGAACTTATAACAAGCCAGGCACTGAGAAGAGCTAGATTTTAGCACAGTGACCTGGGATGCACACCTGCCAAGGGGATGGGTACCTGGCAAATGGACGTGTGATTCACTCAGCCTCAAAGTAAGCACTTGGTTTCCTAGTTTTAATTTTTCAGTGTTTCCCATGAGTGGACAGGTAACCCTGTAGCCAGGGATTCTCAGGTGGTTGAGATTGGACAGAAAGGCACCAAATGCCTGTAGGAATGGCAAAGGGAGTTTACTCATGGGATCCGATGCTGGGATCTTCCCTGGATCTTCACTGAGACAGCCACAGCCTAGCGTTTGCAAGGAGAATGTGCTCAAAAGGACCTGCCACTTATGCGGGTGTCTTAGAGGTCCCTCCTGGCCCTTCACCTGTGTGCCTATCCTGTAGACAGTCCACCACTATCATCCTCAGGACAGTCACACTGTAGACGTGGCTCAGGGGGGAACCAAGGCTCAGGGATATCAAGGATGCTGCCTAGCAACAAGGTCTTAAGGGTCCAGGGAAGAATCCCATTGGTCCTTCTGTTGACTCATGTTTCTCGCTCTGTTGTAGTGCTTGTTGAGTCTCTTCATCCAGACTCCAGAGGCTTCCAAAGCACCAAATGCATTTCCATCTAAATATAATCTCTAAGTGTAAATAAAGATGATTTCTATCCTGCCCTCCATCTGGATTAGCCATGCCACAGCTCTGCTTAATTAGCAGAAGTAACTTAAAGGTGATAGTCACATGGAGAATGTACTGATGGGTGATTTTGATTTTTGTTATTTTCCTAAAATGTTCAAGATCCGGAGACTTAAAAAAAAATATTTTATTTATTTATTTATTTATGGCTGCATTAGGTCTTCACTGCTGCACGCAGGCTTTGTATAGTTGCATGAGAGGGGGCCACTCCTCATTGCAGTGCGCGGGCTTCTCACTGCGGTGGCTTCTCATGTTGTGGAGCACGGGCTCTAGGCGCATGGGTTTCAGTAGTTGTGGCTTGCAGGCTCTAGAGCACAGGCTCAGTAGTTGTGGCGCATGACCTTAGCTGCTCTGCAGCACGTGACACCTTCTTGGACCAGGACTCAAAACCATGTCCCCTGCACTGGTAGGTGGATTCTTAACCACTGCACCACCAGGGAAGTCCCAAGATCCGGAGACTTTTAAATGGTAATGAAAAATGCACAGCCAAATATTATTGTGATTTTTTGTGGGGAGAGAAATGATGCCATTAGTTCACATGAATGCTCTGTTTAAAAATAGAGGCAAAGGGGCTTCCCTGATGGCGCAGTGGTTGAGAGTCTGCCTGCCGATGCAGGGGACACGGGTTCGTGCCCCCGTCTGGGAAGATCCCACATGCCGCGGAGCGGCTGGGCCCGTGAGCCATGGCCGCTGAGCCTGCACGTCCGGAGCCTGTGCTCTGCAGCAGGAGAGGCCACAACAGTGAGAGGCCCACGTAACGCAGAAAAAAAAAAAAAATAGAGGCAAAGAATGGAGAAAAAAATAACAAAAAAACACAGGTAGGTAACCTCTAATTTGAAATTGGATGCATTTGATGCTCATGCTGTAAAAATCTGATGGTGTATTAATGTCCTCACATATATTATCTCAAATTGTACCTTTCAGTTATAATGGCTGCTCCGATAACATAATAGCCACTCACCTGTAATTATAAGTTTTCAAAGCCTGAAATGATCCCAATTGTTTTTCTCTGTACTTTCCAGGCACAATGACTTTGTGCAGCTATGAGTTCCAAATGGCTTATTTCAACTTTCTCTGTTTCCATATATTGTCTCGTTGCAATTTAAATTCATCTTGGGTGCGCACAGAACCCTGGGGGTGGGACCAGGGGTGTTTATCAGATGACACGTCAACCCTGAGGACTTTGGTGACTTGTGTCAGCTGCTTCCCACACCACCTACACACATCTAAGTCCTGTTTTCCTCCTTTAATGGATTTAACATAAGTTCTGCCCACTTTCAAGTGTCCTTCTGAATCTCATCATGAGACACATCCAGGCCACCACTTCCTTGTGCCCCGTGACCTGTCCGTCAGAGGCCAACACTCCCTTTCCCACCAGGCTTGGAAGTTGCTCCTAGAAGACCTGCCTGAAAAAGATGCAGAAGAGCCTTTGTCACTGTCACCCTTTTCCCTCCTTGACCCCTGTTCCTACTCATATCCCTGATTCTGAAACAGGAAGGAGAGGACAGATCCCACAAGACTACTGGAGAGAAAAGTGGAAGGGGCTCTGCTCAGGTGCCAGAACCTCCTCAGAGGATCTCCTGGTGCTCAGACAGCTTCCTGAGAATCCAGGTACTGTCAGAGGATACACGTCATGGACCTGGGTCAGGTTGGGAGACAGGATTCCTTAGGTGTGATTAACGAGATGTAATTGGCTGAGATGGAGAAGGTCAGCTTGTGGCAAGAGTGTGAGAGGATGAGTGTGGCTTCCCTATCCTTTCTGGCACTGTGTGACACGTATGTGGGTGTGTAAGTACACACACATGCACACACACCCACACACATGCAGGCATACGGGTGCTGAATATTCCACGTAGCCAATTTCAAATGGAACCAAACTGCAGGAGCCATTCTCTCCTAATTATCACCAAGACGAAAAGGGCAGAAGTTGTTTTGTAGTCAGGCAAGGTGGGAATTGGAAAAGAGGCTTCGTGACAGAGGCACATCTCTGCTGGAGAAGAAGCAGGTTAGTGATGATTTGTGACTGTGGTTCTCAAGCTTAGCAGGCATCAGTCACATCCCCTACAGGGCTTGTGGTAATAGAGTCTGCTGGGCTCCCACTCAGAGTTTCTGATTTTGTAGGTTGGGGTGGGGTGCAAGTTTTGTGTTTCTAAGTGTCCACATGACGCCAATGCTGCTGGTCTGGCGACTTCACTTTGAGGACCACTGACTTATGTTGCTACTACCCACTCCCAGGTGATTCTACCTGCAAAGCTGGAGGCAGGGAGGACACAGAGCATCTCATTGGAACTTTGGCCTTGATTCTGGGCAGAAAAGACTGGTACCCAAGTCTCCTGTGGAGTTTGATAAGCATTAGGACCGCCTGGGGATGAGGATGGAAGTGTAGAGAGACAGTAAAATTCTACCACCGAGAGAGGGGCCAACGACTTCCACCTGTTTCCTGGGGAGATAATTTGGGTGCATGAGGTCCTGCAGCTTCTTTGGGGTGATGAGGTTGGAGCTCTTCTTATTAGAACCATCCTCTCATGGGCCACGTGCAGTGTGTGGTGGGTGGTGAGAGGACTTCCCCAGCAGATGCTGATGGGGGTTTGGTCAGACAACCTTAGAATGGCACACACCAGAAGAGCCTAGCTCAGTGCCTGAGACCACCCAACATGGAACATGTTAGAGCCAGCATCATAAATGAGGGCCCACTCAGACCTCAACATCTCTCCACATCAGCTCCTGGCTGAGCTGTAGACACAACTGAGAATATTTCTTTTTTCTACCAAACTGTGCCCATTCAGCTAAGCCAATCCCCTCTCCCTCCCAGTTGCTGCCTTGTGATAAATATATGAAAACCCTGTGGAATTAGGAGCCATAAAAAGAAAAGTGGAGGAGTGAAGAAAAGTACTTGGCATGGTAATACATGAATTGGGCTTAATTTGTGTTGGGAAGAGGCTGAGTTTTAAAACAGTGACCAGTATTACTAGGAGCTTCAAGATTATTTGCTGATTGAGGAATAGGAGCACAGAAAGAAAATAAAGATAGTTTTCTCTTCATATGCAATTGATCTGACTTTGACAAGGGGTAGAAAAGTTGAGAAGAACTTAACAATTGACCATGGATTATGTATTTATCATTTACTCAATAAATGTACAGTTAGCGGCTAATCTGTGTGGTAACTTACAGCAACGGGCTTTGCCTAATCTCAGAAAAAGAGTAATATATTATAAGATGTCGAGTGGCTTTCCAGGAGAGCCGTGTTTGAAGACCACGCCAAAACCCAAAGTCTAAAATCACATTACACATCAAGTTTCACGAATATTCCACTCTTTCCTCTGCGTGGTCCCAAACCTACTGCTTGCCCCACCAACACCCCAAGTACTGGGCAAAGGACGCTGCTTCTAGAACCAACTCCAGGGCAGCCCCTGGAAAAGGGAGGCTGTCACTCCCACTATGAGCCCTTGCCCCCAGGGCAGACAATATCCGAGCCTTTGAATGACTGGTTTTCTAGTCCCAGCCAGGGCGGGGACAGGAGTGATGATGCCAGGCTACCTGTCTTTGCTTTGGAGAAGGGATTGTCTGGTATTGTGGACTTCCAAAGTGGGAGGTGGTTTCTGCCTTCTTCTAAGATTCATAAAGTGGGAAGTTCCCCGGTAAAAGTGCTCCCAGGCAGGATGACCTAAAAGCAGGCTGATGGCCACCAGCGCCTCTAGTGGACAGATGGGTAAACAGATGGAGGCTGGGGCAGCTCACCATCGCTTCCAGTCCTGCTGATGTTCCGCTCTGAGAAGGGAGACCCTGGCTGAGGTCTTTCTCTCCTTGACTATCTCCCTTTCCTGTGTGTGCTCATCTCCATGGCTGTGCCCGAGTGTGGACCACAGGGTTGGGTCTAGGTTTAGGTTCTGCCGTGGAGTGGCTGGATGGCTCTGGAAGCTCCTCAGCTGAGCCCCCGATTCCTCACTGTGAAGTGAGATGACAGCCCCCCAAGCCCCCCAGTGCGGTGTAAGGGCGGGCCCACTCGGTCGGTGTCAGCTCCTGTAATGTGTGGGTGTTTCTCCTGTGCATCTATACAAAAGAGCTATTATTGTTCATGTTAATGTCAACCACACAGTGGCAACGTCCAGGCAGGGCAGCAGTAATGGAGGCAGTAGGGCCTTCAGCACCCTGTTGGCCCAACGATAGTAGATTTATTTATTTAAAATTATCCTCACTACTCAACGAACACACTAGAAAGAACTACTGGGCATCTTAACTCCAATCTTATTGGCTGGTTACGTTGCAGCACAGGACGTGAGAGACTTGGTATCATCACTCTATGACTTGGAAAAAAAAGTGAAAGCTGCTATTTCTCTGTCTCCAGCCCCTCAAAGCAGGCATGACTTTCACTCCAGAGGGAGTCACATACTCATTTAGGTGTTTTGCATGCGTCCTTGAATACCTCCCTGCAAAAACCATCCAAAACCTAGAAATATTTTTCCAAACTGAAATTGAGTCATATCTACCCTCTCTTATATGATCAATTGCTTTTCTTCCCCAAGCAGAAGAGATTGCTGTGTCAGTGCCAGATTCTGGCTCATGCTTCCGAATGGCTGCAGTTTTCCACTGTGCCTCTAACAGAATTTATTCACCACCCTGCATCGACGGGCAGTTAGTGCGTTTCCAGTTCTGCCGGAGAGGTGCGATCATCTTTAGCAGCTATCAGAGACTGGGGGTGAAATCCTGACTCCATCCTGTCCAATGCTGGGCTTTGTGCAACCCACGGAGGGTCTCAGAGTCTCAGTTTCCCCCTCTGTGGGGAGGGACTCACAGGTCGTGAGAGGCTTAACATACAGTAATGTTTAGTCAAGAGCTTTGAAAGTTACAAATGACAGTGTCCTAATATCTTTGCTGATAACAGCTTCTGTATTAAATAATGATCTCATTCTTCTTTCCAAACTTGTCCCTTGAAAATGGGAGAGAATATTCGGAATGAACAGAAAGCCTTTCAAAGGCGAGGACACAGTTACAGCACGCCTGGCTTGTGGGCACGATGCTAACTGCCACTGGCAGCTGAAATTTCTGCATGTTCCTGCCTCTGGTTGGGGAGACTGCAGCCCCTGCTGGGTTTGTCCAGGGCTGGCTGAACTCAGGCCAACAGGCTCTCTTTCTGGAGTGAATTAATATGGAGAGAGCAATTTTCAAAGGGCCCTGGTCATTTGTAGTCTATTTGCGTTCTGAGTGTTATTTCAGCTCTCTCCCACAGAGCAAATATCACCAGAGGCAAGACCATATCTTTTCCATATCTACACAGAAGAAAAGAGACAGTTTAGCACCCTCAGTAAAAGACATAAAGATTTGAGGGTTTGGGGAGTTTTTACGTTTTCTTTCCCTGAGAATTTAAGAAAAGTAAAGCCAAAGGGAGAGAGATGCCTGGAACGACAGTGGAAATTCTTTTCTGAATTTAGTCCATACTCTATACATAGATGCTTGACAAGACTGAAAACCCAGTAGGGGTGATGGACATCCCAGCCAGTTCCTTCCCAATCCCTGTGATGTATTTCAGCTCCGGAACCTCCAGTCATCCCTCACACACCTGGGGGAAAAGCAAAATCAATCCAAAATTAGTCAACTTGGTGTGTATGCTGCCACATCGACCTGTGAGTGTTTTGTACCCCATACCGGACCACTTACTTTGGCATTTTTATTGAGAGGGAAGAAAGCATGTATTGATGGCCATTTAGTAAAGTGCTAGGCAGTATTTATGTAATACTTCTTTTATCTTCTCACATCATTCCATAAGTTAGGTATTGTTACAAGCATTTTACAAACAAGCATGGGAGACTCAGTGATGAAGCTACTTGCCTGACAGTGAAGAGACAGAAGTAAACAGTGGATTTGAAAGCAATTCTCTCTGGATCTGGACCAAGTTCTCCTTCTGCCCAAAGCCATGCAGGGGCTGTAGATATGGAGTAGATGTAAATACAATCCTCCGTGTGTCCTGCATTTCTGGGTATAACATTCTGGCTTCTTGGTGCCCTAGTGATAGCAAGAGTCCAATTCTTAGGAAGTGTGCTTCATGTTTAAATAGCAAAATAGCTAAGTCCCCAATAATTTAGAATTTTAATAACAATAAAGAAAACTGACAATGTTTGAGTGCCAGGCATTTTCACACATACTCACAAGAAAATCTATGCCTTTATTTACCACCTTCATACCATTTTTAATTGGATTTTAAGTGATGTAGAGGACCAGCTGGGTTAGGTAATTTGTCCAGCTAGAAGGAGGCCCAGCTGAGGCTAGATTTAGTCTTCTCAATTTCCAGCTCACGCTGTAGTTTTCTTCTGTTACTGAAAGTGGGATCCGGCTGCTTGCAGCTCAAAAGCCAATAAAAAGGCAAGGTTGATGTAAAGGAAAGTTTGCTTTATTTTGGAGGCTGGCAACTGGGGGTGGAGGGTGGTGTAGAGAGGGCAGACTCCTGTTCAGAGGCCACACACACCCGATAACCAGGGGGCAAGAGCTTTTAAAGGTAGCGGGAGGGGCTACATGCAGAAACAGCACAGTCAGCTCTGACACTCATCTTGAAGTTGGTCATCAATTGTCTGATCAGCATCATTTTGATTGTTTTAAGTATAGTTAGTCTTCAGTTCCAGGGTCTGTTTGTTCCCATTTCTTTGAGGCCAGTTCTTGGAATTGTGGCAGCTTATGTCATGGCTACAGCCTGGTCATCATGGAGTTCACTTCTTCCACCTTCTGGGGGGTTTCAGTATCTATGAGACAGCTCACAGGACATGGCTCATATTATTATCTGTAGCCCTTGAGGAGGAACGAAAGGTTCTTCACTTTGCTTAATAACTAGACTAGTATTGTTTTGTCCTGTTTGACTGCTTTCCTTTGCTTCTACATTTTCTCACTTCTCTAATTAAAATTATTCTTTGGCTAAAGTTTTTCTACAGACAAAAGGCAGGTGGAGGACATGGGTTGGGTGGGGAGGACCATAGGATTCTCATCTGTTTCACCCCTGTTTTTCTCACTTGGCTGGAAGGAGTGTTGGTTTTATCTCCTCAAACTCCTTACTTATTTTTCACAGCTTTACTGAGCTATAATAAATGTAATTCACATACAGTACAATGTAGTGATGTTTAGTACATCCACAGCTTTTGAAACCATCACTGGTGTCAATCTTAGAATATTTTCATCATCTCAAAACAAATCTGAACAAAACCTTAATTTTTACATAAGAGAAAACTGAATACAAGGATCTTTCTCAAAATTATATACAATACAATTTTTATTTTTTGTTAACTCGCAATTTTATAGCTTATGACTAAAACAGTAAATTAAAATAAAATCACAGTGTCTATTACTTGCTGGGCAGGAACCACCAATATTTGCGTCCTGCTCTGAGGGGAATCACAGAATATAAAAGGATGAGTTTCGGATTCTGTTCTATTGTGGTTCTCACCAGTTAGCTCTGTAATTTCTCCTCTCTGCACCTTGGTTTCCTAATTTTTAAACTGAGTTTATGATACTTGAAAGGACTCAGATGACCCTCTGAGTAGAATGACTTGGCAAAGCCACAGCTCCACGCTCTCCCATTTATTCAGTGTCGCTAAGCTCTAGGTCCTTAACTTTCATGATTTCTAAACCACCATTTCTGTGAGATCGTCAGTGTCACAGATGAAGGATCCCCAACTCCAGGCCTCACAAACAGAAGGTGATGAAGACAGACATTTACCGATCCCAGGATTGTCTCTGCATGGCACACAAAATAGATTTTAGGTACTGAGATTGAGAAAGGAAGGTCTACTCCAGATTGGTAAGGCAACAGAGCAGGTATTCTGATTTACTTGCTTATTTATGGCCATTAATAGGGACCTGATGTGTAGGTCCTGGGGAAACTAGAGAGCACGAGCTATTTCATAGGTAACACTTGAATTGGCTGTGAAGGCATAGAATGTCTTTAATATCCAAAATGCCTTTTTTGTTTCAAACATGGTGAACATTTAAGTGGGCTAAGTGGTTGCTTGACATTTACCTTTTATCTTTTTTAGCTTCCTTAGATGAAGCTTTCTGTTTGACTGATATCTGGCTTTGCTGTAGAGCCATGGACTTTGCTGATGTCACACCAACTTCCTCTGACCCTGAGGTCTTGGTTCTGATTAATTGAGATCCACGATCCTTGACTTCAAGTCCCATTACTCTTTTCACTTTGGCGTGCAGGCTTGTCACTGACCAGTGAGAACTGAGTCAGGTACCCCACACACATGTAGCGACACAGGACCTGAGCAGAGTGAGGGCGTGGGCCTTCCTTAGGTATAAAGAGATACAATGTCTATGAAGACGTTTCATAAACACTGCCCATCACTTAATGGTATTCAAAATATGTTAGTTTCTTAATGTACATTCCTCTTTTCCTTTTCCTAGTATATCCTAAGATTCCACTGTCATTAACTGTCCTCTAATCTCGGTGTTTGTAAGTACCTAAAAGTTGGGTACTGATCATTATTGCAATTTGTTTTCTTTTAATCTTGGAAATCCTGGGTCTCCAAGATGCTGAATGTGCTGTTTTGCTGATTGATGTGTCCAGGCTCTGACTGTCCCGGGTAGCTATATTCAGGTGGAACCAGAAGGGAGTGATGCCTAGTTGAGAATGAACTTTGACCTCAATCTAAGGGAAAGTCAGAGGATCCTGCCTGCCTCAGCAGTGCTCAGGTGGGGGCAGGGAAACTGGTGGAAGCAGCATTGCTAAGTGAGTAGAATGTAACCTACTGAGCGCTGTCCAGCTAAGCCTTCTGATAATTCTATAGAGGGGTCCCCTGAGAGCTTGTGTGTGGGGTCCACCTAGTGGGGCTTTGAGATGATGCCAGGGACCACCACTGAACTGCACAGACGCTCTGGCTCAGAGGCTGCTCTGGGCTGGACATTGTCTTATGTCAGCAGCCACCAAGACAGTCCACCATGACTGCTGTGTGGCCTTTAAAACTAGCCACAGATCTGGGGTCACTGAAATCCACATCAATGAGACACCTTCATCAGAGGCTGAGGGGTCCTACCACTTGCCATAGCTTCTGGACAGCCATTACTGATGTGGGACTCAAACATGAAGAAGCAACAAGCCCTGCTGTCCGCTCAGTATCCTGAAGAGGAAATGGACACTGTTGCTCTTCGGGCTATTTTCTTCCTGAGTACATCCTTTTCTTCTCGAGTTGATCTTTGGGAAGATTTATCTGGTTGGGAAGATAAGATGGTAGCTGAGCAGTTGATTTCAATCTGAGATGGAAATCTATTCGGAATGCAAGCTGGTGAGGAGAGAAGGATGGAGCAAATGGAAAGAAAAAAACTTACCTAAGAAAAAATCTGAACTTTTCTAAGAAAATGTGCCCCTTTCGAGAGCTAAGGACCAGAGGTGGCTGTGTGTTTTATACAGATTCTAGGAAAAGGAGACAGGAGACCTCAGATTATTTTTCTACCCCGATTTCTTGTGATTTAGGAAAAGGAGAACCCTAAGTAGGCGTGTTTGGAAAAGGTAACTTTGTGCTGGAAGGATGTGGTGACACTGACATTCACAGTCCGCCGGCAGCAGAAACAAACTGGTACAGACTTTTGGAAAGCAATTTGGCCTTATGGGTCAAATACCATTAAGGCACATTTATTTTAACTCAGGAACTGCATTTGGATATTTCTTTCCTAAGGAAATTGTCCAAAAACATGGGAAAGCTGTTTACACAAAGATAATATTGGAAGATTGTTTTAATTTTTAAGAGAGATGAATTCTCATGTATAATAGAATGATTACATAAATGCATATCGTTTTTATTCACTGGAATTTTAAGCAGCAATTTAAAAGAATAAATAGCAAGCTTGAAAATGTTTATGATTTTATGTTAAATGAACAGGTAGATTATATCCTGCAGAATAATGGAATGAATGCCTATTGCTAAAACAGAGTTATAAATTAACATAGAAAACTTTAAATCTGTCACATATGATAAATTCCCCAATGTCTTTAAAGCAGTGGCTCTGAAGCCATATTAACTGCAGAGTAGTTTTTATTCCTCTTTCTAACTACTTGAGACACAATACTTGGGCAGTTAATATGCCTCTAATCTTGAGTGAGTATGGGCCTCTGTAAACAAGCAGAGATGCAGAAAGCTTAAGAATACTATTTTTTTTTGTAATTTACCATATGACTCAGCAATTTCACTCCTAAGTACCTTCCTAAAATGGTGAAACACAACATATATTCATACAAAGACTTCCCTGTGAATGTTCATAATAGAATTATTCATAATAGCCAAAAGGTAAAAACGATCCAAATGTTCAACAATTGGTAAATGGGTAAAGAAAATGTAGTACAGTAAGTCCCCTACATACGAACTTTCAGGTTGTAAGCTTTCAAAGATGCGTGCATCCTCTACAGGGGGTTGTGCTTTCGTGTACTTTACTGTACAGTACTGTATAACAGAGTACAGTAGTACAGTGTCTTTATTTCAAGCTAGATCAGCAAGAGGACAACTTCATTGAACTCCTTGCCATTGCAACACAAGGAGCTTACTAATGAAGACCTGATGGAATTGGAGGCCCAGAGAAAGGACCAAGAGAGACAAGAGGAATAAGAAGTAACTGAAGAACCGAAGAGGTTCATGACGCAGGAAATGGCAGGGGATTTTCTTTATTTGAGGAAGCAATGTTAGTTTCTGAGGCACAGGACCCAAACGTGGAATTGTACACGAAGGTTGCAGCAGCCGTTCAGAATGCAATCCAGTGCTACTGTGTCAACTATGATGAGAAAAAAAGAGCTACTACCCAGACATCACTGGATCGTTCTTTCAAGAGGGTAGATAGAATTGAATCCAGCAAGGAACCAGAACCTGTGCCATCCACATTAGGCATGAGTGACATTGCAGCTTGCCCTCCGTCTCCTGTTGCTGACGATCCTTCAGCTCTGCTATCTCCCACCTCCTGTCCCTCCTCCAGTCAGTAAGTCTTCTTGCCTGTTCACTCGATGCCAGCCCCGGACGCCAGCTGTTGTACTGTACCACTGTACTTTTCAAGGTACTGTGTGGTAATATTGAAGACATTTTCTTTATTTTTTGTGTTTGTTTTTTGTCTATTATTTGTGTGAAAAGTATTATAAACCTATTACAGTACAGTACTATATAGCCGATTGTGTTAGTTGGGTACCTAGGCTAACTTTGCTGGACTTACGAACAAATTGGACTTAATGAACGTGCTCTCAGAAAGGAATTTTTCGTACGTAGAGGACTTACTATATGTCTATTCAATTAAATACTATCCAGTAATTAAAAAGGATGAGGTACTGATACATGCTGATACATGTATACATTTTTTTCTACAGACATAGAAAAGAAACTTATGGTTACCAAAGGGGAAAGGCAGGGGGAAGGGTAAATTAGGAGTTTGGAATAAACAGATACACACTACTGTATATAAAATAGACAAAAAACAGACCTACTGGATAGCACAGGGAACTGTAGTCAATATTTTGTAATAACCTATAAGGGAAAAGAATTTGAAAACAAATAGGCATACATATATAAATATTTATTTATAACTGAATCACTGTAAATCAACTATACTTCAATAAAAAGTAAATAAAATTTAAAAAATAAAATATATTTAGCATGAAATATATAGAACATATTTTTGAGATTGTTCATGGAGCACCAAGGTTCCTGGTCACTCTCTATTCAGAATATTATATGCTGGAGTAAGTGCTGCCTGGTGACACGTAAGGTTCCTTTGCCCTCTCTCCCAGCTCGTCTGCATCCGTGTCCCCCAGGCACCTCTGTGAATCTGGGGCCACTGAGAGCTGGAGGAATTCTCAGCAGGGCTGTTATACCACCACCACCGCTGTACCACCTCTGCTCTATTTCAAGTTAAGCAACACTCCAAAATGCAGACAGGTACCAAGTATAATATGGTAGGCCTACTAAAACCTAGCACTCAGACTTAGGGAATGTTAACATGTTTCCAATGTTTCTGTCATCTCTTTAAAAAGAAAAAAGCTAGGATTCGGGGAAGGCTCCCTCCTACCCCATTCCTTTCCCTCCTTCCCACTGTACAGGGAACCACATGCAGGAAGATGGTGTTCACTTTTTCTGGGTATGTCTTTTTTTTTTGATTAAAGTATAGTTGACTTACAATATTATATTAGTTCAAGGTGTACAACTTAGTGATTTTATATTTTTATAGATTATAATCCATATAAAGTTATAAAATATTCACTATATTCCTTGTGCTGTACATCACATCATTGCAACATTTATTTTATATGTTGTAGTTTTTACCTCTTAATCCTCTTCAACTATTTTGCCCCTCTCCCTGTCCTTCTCCCCTCTGGTATCCACTAGTTCTCTGTATCTGTGAGTTGGTTTCTGTTTTGTTATGTTCATCCAGTTCTTTTGATTTATTTTTAAGATTCCACATATAAGTGAAAACGTGGTATTTGTCTTTTCTGTCTGATTTATTTCACTAGCATAATACTTTCCAGGTCCATCCATGTTGTCACAAATGGCAAATTTCATTCTTTTTTATGGCTGAGTAATATTCTAGTGTGTATTTATGTCACATCTTTATCCATCCATCTGTCTCTGGGCCCTTAGGTTGCTTCCATGATAAACCCCATATATGCTTCTCATCACTCAGGGTGTTAGTAGCTGGAGTAACAGATTACCTAGCTGCGTGAGACTTCACCTGCCCACACGTGCATTGGGTCACTTAGTGGGAGGTGGGGCAACCACAGGATGGTGAGTAGACTAGCCGAGGTCTCCAGTCATCTCCCAGGACTGCAGGCTGGCTGAAGCTTATGATCACTGCCTCTGACAGCAGTGTGGAAAATCAGGAAGGCAGGGACATTTCTCTGCATAAGGGTCTCATTTTTCATTAACAGGAAAAAATTAGAAATCTCCAAAAGATGTCAGTTGTGTATCTTTTGGCAGATTTGGGTTTGATGCTCTCACTAATGGTAGGTTGGATTCCAACGTGATTCCCATCCATGGTAGACATACATTGTGTGACCACTGCTCCTGAGTGTGGGCAAAGCCTGCGTCCATGTCCAGAGGTCATTACTGTGGACACACTGTAAATCAGTCAACAGAGAGATGATTCTTGGGGCGGGGGGAGCGGGGGCTGACCTAATCAGAGAGACTTTAAAAGAAAGTGAAGCTGCAGGGCTGGAAGAAAGCAAACAACCGCACCATGAACTGCTTGTGGGAGGACCGTCCCCCCCCCCCCCCCCGCTTCCCTAGAGCTGAGAGAGGCTCCATCCTACAAGCAGCAAGAAATGGGGGCCTTCCGTTCTATAGTGACAAGGAAATGAATTCTGCCATTAACCAGTGGTCTGGAAGGACCCTGAGCCTCAGATGAGACTCTGGCTTTTGCTGACACCTGCGCTTCAGCCAGAGAACCCATGTAAGCCCTGCCCAGACTCCTGACCCACCTGTAGAGACAGTGAGATGATACCCAGGTGATGTTTTACTAAGTTTGGGATGACTTGTGATGCAGACATAGAATACAAATACACCTCTCAAAGAATCCCTGGCAAAGGCACTTGATCAACTGTGACTCACAAAAGAGCCTCACAGAGGGGTCCATCATCCTTGAATTTATTTCTATCATGTTATTTTACATTTTCTATTTTCCATCTGTTTCCTTTGCTGCTTTGCTTTTCTTTACTTTCTTTAATTAAGTTAATCAATTTTCGTCTCTTCACCCCCACTACACATTTTTTCCTGCACTGTTTTTAATTTTCATGCTTAATAGTGGATTACTCTTCAATAATCTTGACTTAATAAATGCAATTTAAAGTGAAGCAATATCGCTAAAATTTCCAGCCTTTTCCCATCTTTCATGTCATTATTGTGTAGCATTTTAATACTACTTTGTTTTTAATCCTTTCCAAGCGGTAACTCTAATTATTATAGTGCTTATAATGGACACATTTTAGATTTATTTACATGTTTGCCAATGATTTATTTGCTCACTATGGCTCCTTGCATCCCCCCTCCTTGCTTCTTGGTACAAGTTCCTTCTTGCTGAAGTATAATCTTCAGTAAGGGGGCTGGGGTTAGAGTGAGCCAAGGGGGGCTTTGAAGCGGAGCAGAATATGCAACCCCAAAATATGCCTCTGTGGCATAAGAATTATTTTGAGCAGCGGAAGATGCTGGAGAAAATCTGAAAAGAAAGTAGAAGTTACCCTTTTGTAAGAGAAATCTACATTAAAAAAATTTATTTATTTACTTTTTTATTTTTGGCTGCATTGGGTCTCTGTTGCTGTGTGCGGGCTTTCTCTAGTTGCAGAGAGAGGGGGCTCCTCTTCGTTGCGGTGCATGGGCTTCTCATTGCCATGGCTTCTCTTATTGTGGACCACAGGATCTAGGCCCGCGAGCTTCAGTAGTTGTGGCATGTGGGCCCAGTAGTTGTGGCTCATAGGCTCTACAGCACAGGCTCAGTAGTTGTGGCGCACGGGCTTTGTTGCTCCACGGCATGTGAGATCTTCCTGGACCAGGGCTCAAACCCATGTGCCCTGCAGTGGCAGGCAGATTCTTGACCATTATGCCACCAGGGAAATCCCAAAATCTACATTTGTAAAGGAAATTTACATTACAATTACAAAGGGGCCTCACCTGGAGGAACTATCTCCAGAGCTGTCAGAGACTTACTTTTGTTCTTCAAACATTTTCTCTTCCCATCTCCTCTGGAATCTCTTCCCGCTTTGAAGCCCCAGACCCCTGTCCCTTTCCTCAATGGTACTTAAGCCTCAATGGTCATTGGCCTTTTGAGTCTATATCTTTGTGGGCTCCTGTACATAAATACATAATTTAAATTGTTTTTTTATCTCCTTCTCCTGTTAATCTCTCTTCTGTCAATTTAATTTTTGGACCAGCCACAGAAGCTAGAAAGGCAGAAGGGAAAATTTTACTTCCCTACAGCACTCAGCTTGGGCACAAAATTTAAAGAGGTAACAGAAAAACTCAGTAATCAAGATAAATAATGTATTAATTCAACATTTTGAAAATCATAACTAATGCAAAACCTTTATGGTGATGATACCAAGCAGAACCCTGTGGGACTTCTAGGCACAAAAGCCTTCTTGTGTCCCTCATTTCTTTGATTAAGGAAATAGGCTTCATTCAGCCTCCAGGACCTTCCCTGTGTTCCAAAGGGCAAGTTCAAACAGATACTAATCAGGGAAGGGAGGGGATGCAGAGACAAGGGAGGAGCAGGCAAGAAACAATAGAGCAGCCTTGGGGCAGGGTCCTGGTCCCCCCTCAAGGGATACACATAACAATATCTCTGAGCTGTTTTGCAGAGACTGAAACCCACACCAGGTAGGAGAATCTAACTGTGTGCTGCCCACAAGCATGTAGACCCCAGACCAGGTGGAATCAGAGGTTGATGATGCCAACTCCTACTTACCTCTCCACCAACCCATCAGAAGAATGTCCACGAGCTGATCACACCCCCTTTGAACCATTACTATAAAACTCCCCCCTAGCCCCTCCATTAGCCTGCAAATGGCCCCCTGTGCCTGGCAAAGCAATAAAGCTATCCTTTTCTACTTCACCCAAAACTCTGTCTCCAAGATTTAATTCAGTGTCAGGGTACAGATGCCAGATTTGGCTTCCATAACAAAGTATCAAAATTTTAAATGAAGACAGACTGCTACTTGTGTCATGACCCTGCGTAATTCTGCAAGGAACAGACCTCTCCAGTCAGCCCGTGGCTCCTGGCAGGAACCAGTTCTTTGGATATTATGACTCTTGGGTGACTTTTGGTTTGAATACCCATGTTTTGGAGCCTTTCCCTCCCAGAGGTCACCTGAGAACATGGCTTGGATGCAGTGAGAATGGTCTCCCTGGTTTCCATCACCCAGGTGTACATGTTGTCAGACATGCATCTGCAGGTGGCCCATCAGACTGTGGGCCTGAGACACTTTCCTACTGACAGTCTTCAGCTCCCAAGCGAGTGTCGAAATCTAAGTGATGTCCTTTCTAGTTGCATTTGCCACCCATGGTGACTTGGTTTCTTTCTTTACAGCTACCTTTGGGAGTGACTTTGGATAATGGTGGGTGCCTCTTTCATACTCTTTTGGAGACACCTCTTCCACCCATTGTTAAGCCTTAAAAATGAGACAGGAGAACAGGAGGACAGCTATTTTGGAAAAGGATGGGAGAACAGCCTTGGGCAAAACAGGCCTTGCAGCTAAAGGACAAAGGCCCTGGGGGCCTCAGTCCCAGAGCCAAAAAACAGGCTCACAGGAATAAAAGATTAACTTTATCTCTGTTACACTCAGGAGTACACCTAGTTGCCACAAGACAAGATGCTCAACCGTACATATAACCTTATCTGTTCCTGTGCTTTCTTGCATAAAATCCTCAAGCACACTTTTCCCCTCACAGAAGAACTCCTTATCCCTGATAACCACTATAGAGCCACCTGCTGCTGATCAAAGAAGTTTGACAATTACTGGAAATAATCAGTGATCATGAGACAAACCCTCCCTTTTGTTATAAGAGCATCTTTCCTCTTCTGCTCAGGGAGCTGATACGTTTACTTCCCACCTTCTCCTATTCGAAGAAGCTGTCTCTTTTAATAAAAAGCTTGCATGCCTAAGGGTCCTTTGGAAGTGTTATTCATTTCTATGGTACTGCTGTCCAAGAATCTGGAAAAGGTCCAGTAACAAAAAGGCTTATTGGATTTGAGTCACATTTTGGAACTGGTATTCCTTTGTTGATTCTAAATTCCCAATGACCACATGACAGATCTTTGAACTGAGAAAGATTTTATATTTAAAAGGATTTTTAGAGAGCTCCCACACTAGACAAATATCCTATTAGTACCTATGGGATGATCGAATTAAGCAAAAGGAAAAAAAAGTATCATGGTTCACACCTAAAATACTCCTTTATCAAAATTAAAGATCACATATCAGATTTATAACAAAAATTAAAATCCACAACTATCATAAACCCTTTCTAATTTTTTTAAACATCTTTATTGGAGTATAATTGATTTACAATGGTGTGTTAGTTTCTGCTATATAACAAAATGAATCAGCTATACATATACATATATCCCCATATCTCCTCCCTCTTGCATCTCCCTACCACCCTCCCTATCCTACCTCTCTAGGTGGTCACAAAGCACCAAGCTGATCTCCCTGTGCTATTCGGCTTCTTCCCACTGTCTATTTTACACTTGTTAGTATATATAAGTCCATGCCATTCTCTCACTTCGTCCCAGCTTTCCCTTCCCCCTCCCCATGTCCTCAAGTCCATTCTCTATGTCTGCATCTTTACTCCTGCCCTGCCCCTAGGTTCTTCAGAACAATTTTTGTTTTCTTTCTTTAGATTCCATATATATGTGTTAGCGTACAGTATTTGTTTTTCTCTTTCTGACTTACTTCACTCTGTATGACAGACTCTATGTCCATCCCCTTCACTACAAATAACTCAATTTCGTTTCTTTTTATGGGTGAGTAGTATTCCATTGTATATATGTGCCACGTCTTCTTTATCATTCATCTGTCTAAGGACACTTAGGTTGCTTCCATGTCCTGGCTATTGTAAATAGTGCTGCAATGAACATTGTTGTACATGACTCTTTTGGAATTATGGTTTTCTCAGGGTATATGCCCAGTACTGGGATTGCTGGGTCATATGGTAGTTCTTTTTTAGTTTTTTAAGGAACCTCCCTACTATTCTCCATAGTGGCTGCATCAATTTACGTTCCCACCACCAGCGAAAGAGGGTTCCCTTTTCTCCACACCCTCTCCAGCATTTATTGTTTGTAGATTTTTTGATGATGGCCATTCTGACTGGTGTGAGTGGATACCTCATTGTAGTTTTGATTTGTATTTCTCTAATGATTAGTGATGTTGAGAATTCTTTCATGTGTTTGTTTGCAATCTGTAATCTTCTTTGGAGAAAAGTCTATTTAGGTATTCTGCCCATTTTTGGATTGGGTTGTTCGTTTTTTTTGATATTGAGCTGCATGTATTTTGGAGATTAATCCTTTGTCAGTTGCTTCATTTGCAAATATTTTCTCCCAATCTAAGGATTGTCTTTTCATCTTCTTTATGGTTTCCTTTGCTGTGCAAAAGCTTTGAAGTTTCATTAGGTCCACTTGTTGATTTTTGTTTTTATTTCCACTTCTCTAGGAGGTGGGTCAAAAATGATCTTGCTGTGATTTATGTTATAGAGTGTTCTGCCTATATTTTCCTCTAAGAGTTTTATAGTGTCTGGCCTTACATTTAGGTCTTTAATCCATTCTGAGTTTATTTTTGTGTATGGTGTTAGGAGGTATTCTAATTTCATTCCTTTACATGTAGCTGTCCAGTTTTCCCAGCACCACTTATTGAAGAGGCTGTCTTTTCTCCATTGTATATTGATGCCTCCTTTATCAAAAATAAGGTGACCATATGTTCATAGATTTATCTCTGGGATTTCTAACCTGTTCCATTGGTCTATATTTCTGTTTTCGTGCCAGTACCATACTGTCTTGATTACTGTAGCTTTGTAGTATAGTCTGAAGTCCAGGAGCCTGATTCTCCCAGCTCTATTTTTCTTTCAAAGAATTGCTTTGACTATTCGGAGTCTTTTGTGTTTCCATGCAAATTGTGAAACATTTTGTTCTAGTTCTGTGAAAAATGCCATTGGTAGTTTGATAGGGATTGCACTGATTCTGTAGATTGCTTTGGGTACTAGAGTCATTTTCACAATGTTGATTCTTCCAATCCAAGAACACGGTATATTTCTCCATCTATTTGTATCATCTTTAATTTCTTTCATCAGTGTCTTATAATTTTCTGCATACAGGTCTTTTGTCTCCTTAGGTAGGTTTATTCCTAGATATTTTATTCTTTTTGTTGCAATGGTAAATGGGAGTGTTTTCTTGATTTCACTTTCAGATTTTTCATCATTAGTGTATAGGAATGCAAGAGATTTCTGTGCATTAATTTTGTATCCTGCTACTTTACCAAATTCATTGATTAGCTGTAGTAGTTTTCTGGTAGCATCTTTAGGATTCTCTATGTATAGTATCATGTCATCTGCAAACAGTGACAGCTTTAATTCTTCTTTTCTGATTTGGATTCCTTTTATTTCCTTTTCTTCTCTGATTGCTGTGGCTAAAATTTCCAAAACTATGTTGAGTAAGAGTGGTGAGAGTGGGCAACCTTGTCTTGTTCCTGATCATAGTGGAAATGGTTTCAGTTTTTCACCATTGAGGATGATGTTGGCTGTGGGTTTGTCATATATGGCCTTTATTATGTTGAGGAAAGTTGCCTCTATGCCTACTTTCTGCAGGCTTTTTAACCTAAATGGGTGTTGAATTTTGTCGAAAGCTTTATCTGCATCGTTTGAGACGATCATATGGTTATTCTCCTTCAATTTGTTAATATGGTGTATCACGTTGATTGATTTGCATATATTGAAGAATCCTTGCATTCCTGGAATAAACCCCACTTGATCATGGTGTATGATTCTTTTAATGTGCTGTTGGATTCTGTTTGCTAGTATTTTGTTGAGGATTTTTGCATCTATGGTCATCAGTGATATTGGCCTGTAGTTTTCTTTCTTTGTGGCATCCTTGTCTGGTTTTGGTATCAAGGTGATGGTGGCCTCGTAGAATGAGTTTGGGAGTGTTTCTCCCTCTGCTATATTTTGGAAGAGTTTGAGAAGGACAGGTGTTAGCTCTTCTCTAAATACTTGATATAATTCGCCTGTGAAGCCATCTGATCCTGGGCTTTTGTTTGTTGGAAGATTTTTAATCACAGTTTCAATTTCAGTGCTTGTGATTGGTCTGTTCATATTTTCTATTTCTTCCTGGTTCAGTCTCGGCAGGTTGTGCATATCTACGATTTGTCCATTTCTTCCAGGTTGTCCATTTTTTTGACATAGAGTTGCTTGTAGTAATCTCTCATGACCTTTTTTATTTCTGCAGTGTCAGTTGTTACTTCTCCTTTTTCATTTCCAATTCTATTGATTTGAGTCTTCTCCCTTTTTTTCTTGATGAGTCTGGCTAATGGTTTATCAATTTTGTTTATCTTCTCAAAGAACCAGCTTTTAGTTTTATTGATCTTTGCTATCATTTCCTTCATTCCTTTTTCATTTATTTCTGATCTGATATTTATTCTTTCTTTCCTTCTGCTAACTTTGGGTTTTTTTTTTTTGTTTTACTTTCTTTAATTGCCTTAGGTGCAAGGTTAGGTTGTTTATTCGAGATGTTTCCTGGTTCTTAAGGTAGGATTGTATTGCTATAAACTTCCCTCTTAGAACTGCTTTTGCTGTATCCCATAGGTTTTGGGTTGTCGTGTCTCCCTTGTCATTTGTTTCTATGTATTTTTTGATTTCCTCTTTAATTTCTTCAGTGATCACTTTGCTATTAAGTAGTGTACTGTTTAGCCTCCATGTGTTTGTATTATTTACAAATGTTTTCCTATAATTGTTATCTAGTCTCATAGTGTTGTGGTCAGAAAAGATACTTGAAACAATTTCAATTTTCTTAAATTTACCAAGGCTTGATTTGTGACCCAAGATATGATCTATCCTGGAGAATGTTCCATGAGCACTTGAGAAAAATGTGTATTCTGTTGTTTTTGATGGAATGTCTTATAAATATCAATTAAGTCCATCTTGTTTAATGTATCATTTAAAGCTTGTGTTTCCTTAGTTATTTTCATTTTGGATGATCTGTCCATTGGTGAAAGTGGAGTGTTAAAATCCCCTACTATGAATGTGTTACTGTTGATTTCCTGTTTTATGACTGTTAGTATTTACCTTACATATTGAGGTGCTCCTATGTTGGGTGCATAAATATTTACCATTGTTATATCTTTTTCTTGGATCAATCCCTTGATCATTATGTAGTGTCCTTCTTTGTCTCTTGTAATAGTCTTTATTTTAAAGTCTATTTTGTCTGATATGAGAATTGCTACTCCAGCTTTCTTTTGGTTTCCATTTGCATGGAATATCTTTCTCCATCTCCTTACTTTCAGTCTGTATGTGTCTCTAGGTCTGAAGTGGGTCTCTTGTAGCCAGCATATATATGGATCTTGTTTTTGTATCCATTCAGCCAATCTGTGTCTTTTGGTGGGAGCATTTAGTCCATTTACATTTAAGGTAATTATCGATATGTATGCTCCTATTCCCATTTTCTTAATTGTTTTGGGTTCGTTATTGTAAGTCTTTTCCTTCTTTTGTGTTTCTTGCCTAGAGAAGTTCCTTTAGCATTTGTTTTAAAGCTGGTTTGGTGGTGCTGAGCTCTCTCAGCTTTTTCCTGTCTCTACAGCTTTTAATTTCTCCATCAAATCTGAATAAGATCCTTGCTGGGTAAAGTAATCTTGGTTGCAGGTTTTTCTCCTTCATCCCTTTAAATATGTCCTGCCAGTACCTTCTGGCTTGCAGAGTTTCAGCTGTTAACCTTATGGGGTTCCCTTGTGTGTTATTTGTTGTTTTTCCCTTGCTGCTTTTAATATGTTTTCTTTGTATTTAATTTTTGACAGTTTGATTAATATGTGTCTTGGTGTATTTCTCCTTGGATTTATCCTATATGGGACTCTCTGTGCTTCCTGGACTTGATTAACTATTTCCTTTCCCATATTTCCCATATTTCAACTATAATCTCTTCAAATATTTTCTCAGTCCCTTTCTTTTTCTCTTCTTCTTCTGGAACACCTATAATTCGAATGTTGGTGCATTTAATGTTGTCCCAGAGGTCTTTGAGACTGTCCTCAGTTCTTTTCATTCTTTTTTCTTTATTCTGCTCTGCAGTAGTTATTTCCACTATTTTATCTCTCAGGTCGCTTATCCGTTCTTCTGCCTCAGTTATTCTGCTATCGATCCCTTCTAGAGTATTTTTAATTTCATTTAATGTGTTGTTCATTGTTGTTTGTTTCATCTTTAGTTCTTCTAGGTCCTTGTTAAATGTTTCTTGTATTTTGTCTATTCTATTTCCAAGATTTTGGATCATCTTTACTATCATTATTTTGAATTCTTTTTCAGGTAGACTTCCTACTTCCTCTTCATTTGTTAGGTCTGGTGGGTTTTTATATTGCTCCTTCATCTGATGTGTGTTTTTCTGTCTTCTCATTTTGCTTATCTTACTGTGTTTGGGGTCTCCTTTTTGCAGACTGCAGGTTTGTAGTTCCCATTGTTTTTTGTGTCTGTCCCCAGTGGCTAAGTTTGGTTCAGTGGGTTGTGTAGGCTTCCTGGTGGAGGGTACTAGTGCCTGTGTTCTGGTGGATGAGCCTGGATCTTGTCTTTCTGGTGAGCAGGTACACGTCTGGTCATATGTTTTGGGGTGTCTGTGGCCTTATTATGATTTTAGGCAGCCTCTCTGCTAATAGGTGTGGCTGTTACTGTCTTGCTATTTGTTTGGCATAGGGTGTCCAGCACTGTAGCTTGCTTGTCATTGAGTGAAGCTGGGTGCTGGTGTTGAGATGGAGATCTCTGGGAGATTTTCGCCATTTGATATTATGTGGAGCTGGGAGGTCTCTTGTGGACCAGTGTCCTGAAGTTGGCTCTCCCACCTCAGAGGCACAGCCTTGACTCCTGGCTGCAGCACCAAGAGCCTTTCATCCACACAGCTCAGAATAAAAGGGAGAAAAAGTAGAAAGAAAGAATTAGTAGAAGTAGAAAGAAAGAAAGAAAGGAGGGAGGTAGGATGGGAGGAAGGAAGGAAGGAATGAGAGAAGGAAGGAAAGAAAGAAAGAAGACAAAGTAAAATAAAATACAGTAAGATAAAATAAAATAAAGTTATTAAAATAAAAATAATTATTAAGAAAAAAATTTTTTAAAAAAAGGACGGATAGAACCCTAGGACAAATAGTGGAAGCAAAGCTATAAAGACAAAATCTCACACAGAAACATATACATACCCACTCCCAAAGAGTGTAAAAGGGGAGAATATAATAAACCTTGCTCTCAAAGTCCACCTTCTCAATTTGGGATGATTCGTTGTCTAAAGGAGAGAAGGAAGGAAAGAAAGAAAGAAAGAAAGAAGATAAAGTAAAATAAAGTAAGATAAAATAAAGTTATTAAAATTAAAAATAATTATTAAGAAAAAAATTAAACAACAACAAAACGGACGGATAGAACCCTTGGACAAATGGTGCAAGCAAAGCTATACAGACAAAATCTCACATGGAAGCATACACATACACACTCACAAAAAGTGGAAAAGGGGAAAAAATAATAAATCTTGCTCTATAAGTCCACCTCCTCAATTTGGGATGATTCGTTGTCTATTCAGTTATTCCACAGATGCCAGGTACATCAAGTTGACTGTGGAGTTTTTATCTGCTGCTTCTGTGGTTGCTGGGAGAAATTTCCCTTTCTCTTCTTTGTTCTGACAGCTCCTGGGGCTCAGCTTTGCATTTGGCCCCTCCTCTGCGTGTATGTCGCTGGAGGGCGTCTGTTCTTCGCTCAGACAGGACGGGGTTAAAGGAGCAGCTGATTCGGGGACTCTGGCTCACTCAGGCTGGGAGGAGGGAGGGGTACGGAGTGCGGGGTGGGCCTGCAGTGGCAGAGGCCAGCATGACGTTGCACCAGCCTGAGGCGTGCCATGCGTTCTCTCAGGGAAGTTGTCCCTGGATCCCAGGACGCTGGCAGCGGCGGGCTGCACAGCCTCCCTGGAAGGGGAGTGTGGAGAGTGACCTGTGCTCACAGACAGGCTTCTTGGTGGCGGCAGCAGCAGCCTTAGTGTCTCATGACCGTCTCTGGGGTCCACGCTTTTAGCCGCGGCTCGTGCCCATCTCTGGATCTCCTTTAAGCAGTGCTCTTAATCCCCTCTCCTTTCGCACCAGGAAACAAAGAGGGAAGAAAAAGTCTCTTGCCTCTTCGGCAGCTCCAGACTTTTCCCCGGACTCCCTCCCGGCTAGCCGTGGTGCACTAACCCCCTGGAGGCTGTGTTCATGCCACCAACCCCAGTCCTCTCCCTGTGCTCCGACCGAAGCCCAAGCCTCAGCTCCCAGCCCTGCCCACCCTGGTGGGTGAGCAGACAAGCCTCCCGGGCTGGTGAGTGCCGGTCAGCACTGATCTTCTGTGCAGGAATCTCTCCGCTTTGCCCTCCACACCCCTTTGGCTGCGCTCTCTTCCGTGGCTCCGAAGCTTTCCGCCTCCGCCTCCCGGAGTCTCCACCCGCGAAGGGGCTTCTTAGTGTGTGGAAACCTTTCCTCCTTCACGGCTCCCTCCCACTGGTGCAGGTCCCATCCCTATCATTTTGTTTCTGTTTATTCTTTCTTCTTTTGCCCTACGCATGTACGTGGGGAGTTTCTTGCCTTTTGGGAGGTCTGAGGTCTTATGCTAGTGTTCAGTAGGGGTTCTGTAGGAGTTGTTCCACGTGTAGATGTATTTCTGATGTATTTGTGGGGAGGAAGGTGATCTCCGCGTCTTAATCTTCCGCCATCTTCCCCTCGTCCCCCCTGATTAGCAACTATTTACACCTGTCCTTTGGAACTCAGCGAAGGTCATGGAGGCTGAAGCCTATTCCCTACAAACAAGGATCAGGTAATACAGAAAGACTTTCAGGTTCAGGAGCCCCACAGGGTCCTGTTCAGTTTCAGCTTGTGATTTTATTTCATTGAATATTTAAACCTTTTGACATTTTTGAAAACTTTTCCAAATCAAACTGTAAATGAAACCTTCTTGACCTTGAAGTGACAGTGAAATTTCCCAGAGAGCCACTGGAAACCTCAAAGGATTTATTCTCTCACCTTACAAAAAGTGGATGTTAAAACTAATTAGGTTTAATTGATATGCTAAATTGTCAAATAAGAGGAAATATTTAACCTTCACTAGGTTCTGTTTTTATGAATATGTTATTAATAAAGTATTTCAGAAATTATATAAAGTTTCTAGAATTTTATCAATGTCCTTACTGTCCATGATATGTCCTGACATAATGTTATCAGTCATAATTCCAATTATTATGTTAAAATGTTGTATGCCCCAGAGACAACCAAATTTCCTTGTTATTTGAATTATAATGAACCCTCATCAGATCCATGACCATTTAAAATCTTTTGTCATTAACAGAGAGTTATTGTTTTATTCTGATGTTTCTCTAAAATCTTTTTCAATCAGCTACAGGCCAAAGTTCTTGCTGTCACCAAAGGGGGCTGTCTCAGAGACACAGGGAAAGGAATGTGGCAGTTGCTCTGGGGTTCAGGATTCTGATGGCATTAATTACTTTGGGATCATACCGCTGATTTAAGTAAGGATTTCCAGAATTAATAATGAAACAGAGTCCCCCTAAAACTGAGTTCCTCTGCCTAGCTTATGACTAACCTCTCTATCCAAAACATTATTACCTTTCTTGCCCAACACCTGTTCCTCTCACAATTGAAGAGTATCAAAGAAGGGACATTGAAACTGAATAAGACACAGTGGAGCTTTTCCGGTTACAAAAGCCTTTCCTTGTTCCCTGTTTCTTGTTTGTAGAAAAAGATTTTAGTCTCCTAGACCCTCCCTGAATTTCAAAGGGCAGATTCAAACAGTTGCTAATTAGGGAAGGGAGGCGATGCAGAAACAAAGGAGGAGCAGTCAAGAAACCATAGTGCAGGGTGTTGATCCCTCCTCAAGGGATATACATAACAGTATCGTTGAGTTCTTCTGCAGGAACTAAGGCCCCCTTCCAGGTGGAGGATGGTAACCTTAGGCTGAGCACAGATTCCTGCAACACCACCCTGTTACCTCACCACCAACCAATCAGAAGAAAGTAACATACCCTGCAGCCCTCACCCCAAATTTAGCCTATGAAAACTCTTCCCTGAAAACCACCAGGGAGTTCAGGGTTTTTGAGCACGACCTGCATGCTCTTTTTGCTCGGTCCTGCAATAAACGTTTCTCTGCTCCAAACTCTGCGATTTTATTTTATTTGGCTTCCGTGTGCATCAGGCACACAAACTTGGGTTCAACAACAATTTGAAACTGATGGGTTTATGAAATTCCTAACCCAAGAGCAAAAGGACTGAAATTAATCACATAGGACTGAGCAGACTGATGAAACATGGTTAGGATTCCTTTTATGACTTTTGCTTGGAATATTTTTGGTTCTTTAATGTTTCATTTAATGCATTTAGGAAACACATTTTTTGTCTTTTAAGCTATCTGTAACTTACAATAATTTAGTAGATTATACTTTTATAAATAGCAATCAAGCATTTATTTTTCTCTTTACTTATCGCTTCAGAATTCAAGAAATCTTAGTGAATATTCTTATTTTCATAGCAACATAGTTATTTGCATAAGTGCAATAAGAATTTGCTCTTCTAAATGGAATCCTTGTGTATTGTTGGTGGGAATGTAAATTGTTATAACTATATGGAAAACGGTGTGGAGGTTCCTCAAAAAGTTAAAAATAGGATTACCATATGATCCAGCCATCCAACTTCTGAATATATATTTGAAGGAAATGAGATTTTATTATATATATAATATATAAAATAAAATTATATATATAATTTATATATATATTATATATATATAAAATTTGTCCTTAAAAAAGAAGGAAATCCTACCATTTGGGGCATCATGGATGGATTTGGACCTTAAGGGCAATATGCTAACTAAAATAAGTCAGACAGAAAAAGAAAAATACTATGTAAACTCATTTATATGTGGCATCTAAAATAGTCAAAGGCATAGGAAGAAAGAGTAGATGGGTGGCTACTAGGGCCTTGAGAGTGAAGGAAATGGTGAGATGTTGGTCAAAGGGTATAAACATTCAGTTATAAGGTGAATAAGTTCAGGGAACATACAACAAAATGACTATAGTTAACAATATTGTGTTGTATATTTGAAAATTTCTAATGCTGCTGAAGGCAAGTTCCCATGCCCAAAGCACAGGGAGGCTGGTGTCGAAAGTTTGGTCTCTGTGCACCGGTGCCCAGCTGAATCTCAGAGACAGAGTTTTGGGTGAAATAGAAAAGAATAGTTATATTGCTTTGCTAGGCAAAAGGGGGCACAGTGAGCTCGTGCCCCCCCCTCCAAAATATGTGTCCCAACCTAGGAGGATTTGGTGAGGAGTTTTACAGCAATTGTTCAAAGGTGGAGTTGCTGACAAGCTTAGGGTGTGTGCAGGGCCTACACTCCTTTAATCGGGTCTCAGGTTGTAGGTCTCCTAATCTTTATGGTCCCTTTAATCTTGTCTCAGGCGGTTTCTTGGCTGCTCCTCCCTTGTTTAGCAACTGTTTGTATCTGCCCTTTGAAACTCAGGGAAGGCTATGGAGGCTGGTGTCTGTCCTCTACAAACAAGAAACAGGGTATAGAAAGGCTTCAGTGCCCAGAAGCCCCACAGGGTCCTGCTCAGTTTCAAGGCCAAACAAATTGAAATGCCAGAGTTTGGAGCAGAGAAAGGTTTATTGTAGGGCCAAGGAAGGAGAACAGGTGGCTTGTTCTCAAAAATCCCAAACTCCCTGAAGGTTTTCTGGGAGTTTTTATAGGCAAAATTTGGAGTGAGGGCTGCAAGGTGTGCGATTTTCTTCTGATTGGTTGGTGGTGAGGTAACAGGTCAGTGCTCCAGGAATCTTGTGCTCAGCCCGAAGTTACCATCCTCTACCTGAGTTGGGGCCTTAGTCCCAGGGGAAGAACTCAGAGATATTGTTATGCATATTCCTTGAAGGAAGCAGGACCCTGCCCCATTGCTGCACTGTTTTCACTTGACTGCTCTTCTTTTGTTTCTGCATTCCCTCACTTCCCTAATTAGCAACTGTTTGAATATGCCCTTTGGAACTCAGGGAAGGCCTAGGAGGCTGAATGAAGCTTATTTCCTACAAACAGGGGAGTGGGGGTGGGGGTGGGGTTGGGGGGTTGGGGGTGGGGTGGATGGAAAGGAGTCATACCCAGGAGGTCCCCACAGGGTTCTGCTCGGTTTCACTAAGAGAGTAGATCTTAAATATTTTCATCAAGAAGAAAAAATTTTTGTAACTATGTAAGGTGATGGATATTAACCAAACTTACTGCGGTGACCATTTTGCAACATTCATACATATATATTATGTTGTGTACCTTAAACGTATACAATGCTATACGGAAATCGTATCTCAATAAAATTGGAAAAAAGAGTCTGTTTTCCTTGTAACAGGTTGTAATGGGTAACATTGGTTACATAACCAAGGCTTCAGCTGGAGTGTCACACTTGAAATTATGTGCATAAAATCAGATATGATGAGACAGTTTTAAGGAATTCTGGTTGATTTTATGAAGCCAATGCTTACAAAACCTTTGTAGAAAAACTCGTCCCAGTACCTGGCTTACAGAGTTCTCAGTCTTATAGGTGAGTAAAGGAGGTAACTTTCTGACAAGTCTTGGAATCTTAGTGTATTTTGGGACCTTCTGGAGAAAGGAAATATTACAAAGCTATAGGTACAGTTCTTGGGGAGGCAAAGTTCTTATCTCCTTGCAGAAAGAATTCAGAGATGAAACAAGGAGATCAAGAAAGAAAAGTGAGGATTTACTTAAGCAAGAATGTGCTCTCAGAGGGAGAGTGAGCAGACAGGTGAGGAGTGGCTGCCCTGGGTTTCTTAGCAAGCCTGTTATGAGGGGCATACAAATGAAGGGGTGGAATATTTATTGGGAAAAGAGGGGTTTGGGGGTCATATTCCCTGATTTTCAACCCAGTTCCACCTTCCCAAAGGGAGGAGGGATTTTTGTCTTTATTTAGATTTTATAGGAAATGTCATGGTGTCAGTGCATGATGAAACTTCTCATCTGCAAGGCTAATTTTACTGTAATGTGAACATAATGAGCAACATATTACACTGGAGATTCCTGCCTTCTCCTTTCTTTGTCTCCAGGACACTTATCACCCAAAATAAGTGGTTTCCTGTCTGGAGGTTCCTGCCTTTATTTGTCTGCCCATGGACCTCCACTGTTTACAAGATGCATGGTTTCCTGCCACCTGGCCTGTGGCCCCCTTTCTCTGCTCATATCTAGCTACCTGCCTGCAGTTACAGTACTACAGGTACAATCTGGTGAAGATAAATTCTTGACTTGGCTTCATAGCCTTAAGAGACTTTTGAAAGTCCAAGTTAAGATTCCTTATATAAGTCCCAACAAAACATTCTTTAAAACATTTCTGTGATTGATTACCATTATTTCTGACCCTGTGTAAATAAGCAGGCAAAATTTAATGAGATTAGACTTATTTTACAAACAAGACTGAAGTGACATTTCTTATCTGAACAAAAATTAAAGACGAGATGATTTTGATGGGAAAGTTTATGTTTCAAGAGAAAACTGTAGTGCATACTTGTGGGTTATCAGGTTTGAATCCTATATATTGTTTGCAAACATCTTTTCATGCTCTGCTCCAGGAAATAACCATGACTGTGACACAGGCAATAACATCTTAACTAAAAATGCTTTGAGTCCAACGTCTAGAAATCTGGCTGCCTTCTGGATACAGAAATCTGTTTTAACCATTAGTCTTTTTTTCCTTTTGTTTCCTCTTTATAACCCACGTTCTTCATTCACTGGCAGATCTTTTATCTCACAACTTCTAACTGGAATCTTCCCTCCATAACAATCTACCCAGTTCTTCTGGAAACTTCTAGGGAAATTTCAGATGGGTAATTGTGGGATCCATTCAGACCCCCCAAATTGGTGTAAAGATTATTTTAAATTAAACACATTTGAGATTCAACAGATGCAAAAAGAAACTTCCTCAGAGCTTCCCATATGTCACTAAAAACAGAAATTTCTGGGAGTGAGGCTGCCATAATCCTTTATCCAGAGGATCATTATGGCCATGAAGGAGAAGACCACTCACATCTGCATAAACAAACCTTAAGACAAACATTCTTATTTCCTGTTTGTTCTCCTGGAAACACATTTGCTCTTCTCATATAAGCATTTTTTTTCTCCCCTGCCCCATTAAGTTAGGTATATAAACACTCATCTTTAGCTGTTTAGAGAGCCACTCCTTTTGTGCATTCCCATATGTATTTGAATAAACTTTATATTTCTCCCCTGTTAAGGTGTTGGTTTCAATTTAAATTGTAGACCCCCAAACTTAAACCCAAGAGGGTAGAGGAGAAATTTTCCTTCCTGTACAGGCACTAACCTCTTCCAGGATTTGTCTGAAAATGTCATTGAATTGTCTTCTATCTTAAATGATGGTGTAGATGGATATAATGAGTATTTAGTCTATGGATGTGGGAAATCCTGATGTTGTGTTGTGATGGGAATGGGATTGAAAAGGAAGGAATTATTATAAAGGATTTCTCTTATGAAGTCAGTCTGTACTTGATTCCTATGTCATGGAGTACACAATTTTTATACAAAATACTTCAGAGTCTACCAACCAGTAGTATCCCTGCACTCAATGAGACCACCATTACAAGCAGTAAACATAATAAGTAAACATTATAATATGTCTGTGTTCAATTTTCATGTTCATAATACTCTGAATGCAATTATAAATAAAAAGATATATGAGGGGGAGAAAAAAATACATTAAAATGCTTAGGGTATTTGTATTAATATAATAAAATCTGATTTCTTATTATTCATCCATTTTCCAAAATTTTTATTTTTAATTCCAGCTATAGCAGGTTCATACTTTTTGAAAATTGGTTTTAGCCTTTGGTGGGGCTAATGGCAGACTATGGGAGGGCTCACAACAAGGAGTATTTCCCAGAATTCTGCTGCCAGTGTCCTTGTCCCCGCCGTGAGCCAATGCTGACCCACCTCTGTGGAAGACCCTCCAACACTAGCAGCCCTAAAACATCAGGGAAGAGGAGACAGAAAATTCTGAGAAGAAAAGAGAGAAGAGCAATACTGTGTGGCAGACAGGGTCTTGGTGCTCTGGCCGGGTGTCAGGCCTGAGCCCCTAAGGAGGGAGAGCTGAGTTCAGGACATTGGACCATGAGAGACCTCTTGAACTCACATAATATCAAATTGTGAGACCTCTCCCAGAGATCTCCATCTCAACATTAAGACCCAGCTCCACTCAACAACCAGCAAGCTCCAGTATTGGACACCTCATGCCAAACAACTTACAAGACAGGAACACAATCCCACCCATTAGCAGAGAGGCTGCTGAAAATCATAATAAGTTCACAGACATCACAAAACACACCACTGTACATGGTCCTGCCCACCAGAAAGACAAGATCATGCCTCATCCACCAGAACACAGGTACCAGTCCCCTCCACCAAGAAGCCTACACAACCCACTAAACGAACCTTGCCCATGGGGGGCAGACACCAAGAACTATGGGAAATATGAAACTGCAGCCTGCCAAAAAGAGACCCCAAACACAGTAAATTAAGCAAAATGAGAAGACACAGAAATATTCAACAGATGAAGGAGCAAGATAAAATCCCATCAGATCAAACAAAGAGGAAATAGACAGTCTACCTGAAAAAGAATTCAGAGTAAAGATAGTAAAGATGATCCAGAATCTTGGAAATAGAATGGAGAAAATACAAGAAACATTTAACAAGGACCTAGAAGAACTAAAGAGCAAAAAAACAATGATGAACAACACAAGAAATGACATTAAAATTTTTCTAGAAGGAATCCATAGCAGAATAACTGAGAAAGAAGAATGGATAAATGACCTGGAAAATAAAATAGTGGAAATAATTACCACAGAGCAGAATAAAGAAAAAAAAAAGAAAAGAATTGAGGATAGTCTCAGAGATTTCTGGTACAACATTAAACACACCAACATTCAAATTATAGGGGTCCCAGAAGAAGAATAGAAAAAGAAAGGATTTGATAAAAATATTTGAAGAGAGTATAGTTTAAAACATCCCTAATATGGGAAAAGAAATAGTCAATCAAGTCCAGGAAGTGCCGAGTCCCATACAAGATAAATCCAAGGAGAAACATGCCAAGACACATATTAATCAAACTATCAAAAATTAAATACAAATTACAAATATTGAAAGCAGTAAGGGAAAAGCAACAGATAATATACAAGGGAATCCCCATAAGGTTAACAGCTGATCTTTCAGCAGAAATTCTGAAAGCCAGAAAGGAGTGTCAGAACAAATTTAAAGTGATGAAAGAGAAAAATAAACTGCAACCAAGATTAGTCTACCCAGCAAGGATCTCATTCAGATTTGATGGAGAAATTAAAACTTTTATGGACAAGCAAAAGCTAAGAGAATTCAGAACCACCATACCAGCTTTACAACAAATGCTAAAGGAACTGCTCTAGGCAGGGAAAACAAGAGAAGAGAAAGAACTACAATAACAAACCCAAAACAATTAAGAAAATGGTAATAGGAACATACACATCGATAATTACCTTAAATATAAATGGATTGAATGCTCGCACCAAAAGACATAGACTGGTTGAATGCATACCAAAGCAAAACGCATATATTCGCTCTCTACAAGAGACCCACTTCAGACCTAGAGACACATACAGACTGAAAGTGAGGGGATGGAAAAAGATATTCCATGCAAATGGAAATGAAAAGAAAACTGGGGTAGCAATTCTCATATCAGACAAAATAGACTTTAAAATAAAGACTATTACAAGAGACAAAGAAGGACACGACATAATGATCAAGATATCAATCTAAGAATAAGATATAACAATTGTAAATACTTATGCATCCTACATAGGAACACCTCAATACATAAGGCAAATGCTAACAGCCATAAAAGGGGAAATCAACAGTAACACAGTCATAGTAGGCGATGTTAACACCCCACTTTCACCAATGGGTAGAACATCCAAAAGGAAAATAAAAAAGAAATCACAAGCTTTAAATGTTACATTAAACAAGATGGACTCAATTGATATTTATAGGACATTCCATCCAAAAACAATAGAATACACTTTCTTCTCAAGTGCTCATGGAACATTCTCCAGGATAGATCATATCTTGGGTTATAAATCAAGCCTTGGTAAATTTAAAATTATTGAAATCATATCAAGTATCTTTTTCAACCACAGTGTTATAAGATTAGATATCAATTACAGGGAAACAAAAACTGTAAAAAGTACAAACACATGGAGGCTAAACAATACACTACTAAATAACCAAGAGATCACTGAAGAAATAAAAAAATACCTGGAAAAATAACAATAAAAACATGACACCCCAAAACCTATGGAATGCAGCAAAAGTTATAAACTTTCCAAGAGGAAAGTTTATAGCAATACAATCCTAGCTCAAGAAACAAGAAAACTCTCAAATCAACCACCTAACTTTATACCTAAAGAAATTAGAGAAAGAAGAACAAAAAACCCTAAAGTTTTAGAAGAAAATAAATCATAAATATCAGATCAGAAATAAACGAAAATGGAAGGAAACAGTAGCAAAGATCAATACAACTTAAAGCTGTTTGTTTGAGAAGATAAACAAAATGGATAAACCATTAGTCAGACTCATCAAGAGAAAAAGGAAGACTCAATTCAATAGAATTAGAAATAAAAAAGAAGTAACACCTGACACTGAGAAATACAAAGGATCATGAGTGATTACAACAAGCAACTATATGCCAATAAAATGGACAACCTGGAAGAAATCAACAAATTCTTAGAAAAGCACAACCTTCCAAGACTGAACTAGGAAGATATAGAAAATATAAACAGACCAATCACAAGCACTGAAATTGAAATTGTGTTTAAAAATATTCCAACAAGCATAAGCTGATGACCAGATGGCTTCACAGGAGAATTCTATCAAACATTTAGAGAATAACTAAGACCCATCTTACTCAAACTCTTCCTAAATATAGCAGAGAGAGGAACACTCCCAAACTCATCCTACAAGGCCATCATCACCCTGATACAAAAACCAGACAAAGATGTATCAAAAAAAGAAAACTACAGGCCAATATCACTGATGAACATAGATGCAAAAATCCTCAACAAAATATACCAAACAGAATCCAACAGCACATTAAAAGGATCATACACCATGATCAAGTGGAGTTTATCCCAGGAATGCAAGGATTCATCATTATATACAAATCAATCAATGTGATACACCATATTAACAAATTGAAGGAGAAAAAACATATGATCATCTCAAAAGATGCAGAAAAACCTTTTGACAAAATTCTACACCCAATTATGATAAAAAATGTCCAGAACATAGGCATGGAAGGAACCTACCTCAACGTAATATAGGCCATATATGAAAAACCCACAGCCAACATCATTCTCAATGGTGAAAAACTGAAAGCATTTCCTCTAAGATGAGGAACAAGACAAGATTGCCAAGTCTCACCACTATTATTCAACATAGTTTTGGAAGTTTCAGCCACAGCAATCAGAGAAGAAAAAGAAATAAATGGAATCCAAATCAGAAAAGAAGTAAATCTGTCACTGTTTGCAGATAATATGATACTATGCATAGAGAATCCTAAAGATGCCACCAGAAAACTACAGATCTAATCAATGAACTTGGTAAAGTAGCAGGATAAAAAATTAATGCACAGAAATCTCTTGCATTCCTATACACTAATGATGAAATATCTGAAAGAGAAATTAAGGAAACACTCCCATTTACCACTGCAATAAAAAGAATAAAATATTTAGGAATAAACCTACCTAAGGAGACAAAAGACCTGTATGAGAAAACTATAAGACACTGATGAAAGAAATTAAAGATGATACAAACAGATGGAGAGATATACCATATTCTTAGATTGGAAGAATCAACATTGTGAAAATGTCTATATTACCCAAAGCAATCTACAGAATCAGTGGAATCCGTATCAAACTACCAATGACATTTGTCACAGAACTAGAACAAAACATTTCACAATTTGTATGGAAACACAAAAAACCCTGAATAGACAAAGCAATCTTGAGAAAGAAAAATGGAGCTCTAGGAATCAGTCTCCCTGACTTCAGACTACACTACAAAGTTACACTAATCAAGACAGTATGGTACTGGCACAAAAACAGAAATATAGATCAATGGAACAGGATAGAAAGCCCAGAGATAAACTCATGCACATATGGTCACCTTATCTTTGATAAAGGAGGCAAGAATATTTAATGGAGAAAAGACAGCCTCTTCAATAAGTGGTGCTGGGAAAACTGGACAGCAACATGTAAAATAATGAAATTAGAACACTCCCTACCACAGTATACAAAAAAAAATTCAAAATGGATTACACACCTAAATGTAAGGCCAGACCCAATAAAATTCTTAGAGGAAGAACATAGGCAGAACACTCTATGATGTCAATCACAGCAAGATCCTTCTTGACCCACCTTCTAGAGAAATGGAAATAAAAACAAAATTGAACAAATGAGACATAGTCAACCTTAGAAGCTTTTGCACAACAAAGAAAA
This sequence comes from Tursiops truncatus, assembly GCF_011762595.2. Lineage (NCBI taxonomy): Eukaryota > Metazoa > Chordata > Mammalia > Artiodactyla > Delphinidae > Tursiops > Tursiops truncatus. The sequence continues at coordinate 3,506,328 of NC_047042.1, forward strand.
CCATAAACAAGGTGAAAAAACAACGCTCAGTATGGGAGAAAATATTTGCAAACAAAGCAATGGCAAAGGATTAACCTCCAAAATATAAAAGCTGTTCATGGAACTCAATATCAAACAAAAACACAAACAAAAACAACCCAATCCAAAAATGGGCAGAAGACCTATATAGACTTTTCTCCAAAGAATATATACAGATTGCCAACAAACACAGGAAACAATGCTCAACATCACTAATCATTAGAGAAAGGAAAATCAAACCTACAATGAGGTATCACCTCACACCAGTCAGAATGGCCATCATCAAAAAATCTACAAACAATAAATGCTGGAGGGGGTGTGGAGAAAAGGATACCCTCCTTCACTGTTGGTGGGAATGTAAATTGATCCAGTCACTATGGAGAATAGTATGGAAGTTCCTTAAGAAATAGAAATACAACTACCATATGACTCAGAAATCCCACTACTGGGCATATACCCTGAGAAAACCATAATTCAAAAAGAGTCATGTACCACAATGTTCATTGCAGCAGTAGTTAAAGTAGCCAGTACATGGAAGTGTCCATTGACAGATGAATGGATAAAGAAGATGTGGCACATGTATACAATGTAATATTAGCCATGAAAAGAAATGAAATTGAGTTATTTGTAGTGAGGTGGATGGACCTAGAATCTGTTACACAGTGAAGTAAGTCAGAAAGCAAAAAACAAATCCCGTATGCTAACACATATGTATAGAATTAAAAAAAATTGTTCTGAAGAACCTAGGGGCAGGGACAGGAATAAAGATGCAGATATAGGGAATGGACTTAAGGAATCAGGGAGAGGGAAGGGAAAGCTGGGATGAAGTGAGAGAGTGGCATGTACATATATATGCTACCAAATGTAAAATAGATAGCTTGTGGGAAGTGCTGCATAGCACAGAGAGATCAGCCTGGTGCTTTGTGACCACCTAGAGGGGTGGGATAGGGAGGGTGGGAGGGAGACACAAGAGGGAGGGGACATGATGATATAAGTATAGGTATAGCTGATTCACTTTTTTATACAGCAGAAACTAACACAACAATGTAAAGCAATTTTACTCATATAAAGATGTTAAAAAAAATTGCTGTTAAATTCAGATGAAAGGGTCATTAATAATGTATAAGCCAGTGGCAAGAATTATGGCCTTGCTGCTTGCTGTAGTGTAGGTATTTCTAACTGCTTTCTCACTGAGTTCTGAATTCTGTTGGGGTTTTACTGGTTTAAGCCCCACAGATATGATTCCAGTATAACAGTAAAATAATAAAAATTCAGTAAATAACTTATAGTAGGCCCAGTGTACAATCACAAAATGCCAGAGCTCAAGAAAAAAGCATCAGGTGCTGACTTATAAAAGGATCACTGTCACTTTTTCATAAAAACATTTGTCTAGCCTCACAAACAAGCAAGGCATTGGAAGTCCTTACTTTGGAGTGTTTCTTGCTCAAATGAAAATGAAGATTGTCTTAGCTCTCACTCCCAGGGTTACAATTCTCACCTCTTCACAGTGACAGGATTCTCAGTTTTGTACTGGGCTCATGGCTGCAGAGAATAAAGGCAACATTTCCCAGTCTCCCTTTTTTCTAAGTGTGGCCATTTGACCAATTTCAGGTCTACAAGATGGGATGGAAGAGATGCAGGCAGACATCTACCTTTGTAACAAAATTTTAAGTATTGTTGACTATAGGCCCTTTGCTGTATGGAAGAGCTCTAGAACTGAATTATCTTGCATAACTGAAACTCTGTGCCAATTGAAAAAACTCTCATTTTCCCCTCTCCCTTACTCCATATAACCACTGTTCTATTCTCTGCTTTTGTGAGTTTGAATATTTGGAGCATCTCATGTAAGTGGAATCATGCATTACTTGCCTTCTGTAACTAAAGTTCAATTCTTTTGCTTATATACAAAGAAATGGGATTGGTGGATCATCATGTAGTTATATTAATTTTTATTTGTTTTAAATTGAAGTTTAGTGGATTTAAAATATTGTATTTCACGTATACAGCAAAGCAATTCATATATATATATGCATATATATCTGAAATATATATATTTCAAATTCTTTTCCATTATAGAATATTACAAGATATTGAATATAGTTCCGTGTGCTATATAGTAAATCCTTGTTGTTTATATATTTTATATACAGTAGTGCATATCTGTTAATTCCATACTCCTAATTTATCCCTTCATTCCCCTTCCTGTTTTGTAACCATAAATTTGTTTTCTACATCTGTGAGTCTGTTCCATTTGGTAATTAAGTTCATTTGTATTATTTTTTAGATTCCACATATAAGTGATTATATGTGATATTTTTCTTTGACTTACTCCACTTAGTATGATAACTTCTAGGTCCAGCCACGTTGCTGCAAATGGCATTATTTCATTCTTTTTAATGACTGAGTAATATTCCATTGTGTATATGTACCACATCTTTATCCATTCATCTGTCTATGGGCACTTTAATTTGCTTCCATGTCTTGACTATTGTAAATAGTGCTGCTGTGGATATTGGAGTGCATGTACTTTTCAAATTAGAATTTTCTCCAGATATATGCCCAGGAATGGGATTGCTGTATCATAAGTTAGCTCTATTTTTAGTTTTTTAAGAAACCTCCATGCTGTTTTCCATAGTGCCTGCAACAATTTACATTTCCACCAACAATGTAGGAGAGTTCCTTTTTCTTCACACCCTCTCCAACATTTAGCATTTATAGACTTTTTGATGATAACCATTTTGACTGGTATGAGGTGACAGCTCATTGTGGTTTTGATTTGTATTTTTATAATATAGTAATTAGTGATGTTGAGCATCTTTTCATGTGCCTGTTGGCCATCTTTACATCTTTCTTGGAGAAATGTCTATTTAGCCCTTCAGTTCTATTAATTTTTGAGGAACCTCTATAATGTTTTGCATGGTGGCTACAAAACATTCTCGTCAACAGTGTAGAAGGGTTTTAATTTCTCCACATCTTTGCCAATGCTTGCAATCTTTTGTTTGTCTGATAATAGCCATCCAAACAGGTATGAGGTGGTATCTCATTGTGGTTTTGTTTTTCATTTCCCTCATGATTAGTGATGTTGAGCACCTTTTCATGCGCCTGTTAGCCATTTGCAAGTCTTCTTTGGAGAAATGTCTATTTAAGTCATTTGCCCATTTTAAAAACCAGATTGTTTTCTTGCTTTTGAGTGGTAGGCATTACTTACATATTTTGGACATTAGTCCCTTATCAGATATATGGCAGGATGGTTAATTTTAGTTGTCACCTTGACTGGGCCAAAGGTGCCCAGATTACATATTATTTCTGGGTGTGTCTGTGAGGATGTTTCTAGATGAGATTAGCATTTGAATTGGTCGACTCAGTAAATGAGATGGTTCTCCCTAATGTTGGTGAGCATACTCCAATCCATCAAGGGCCTGAATAGAAGAAAAAGTGGAACAAGGAGAAATTCACCCCTTTTGTTTCCTGCCTGCCTGTTGAGCTGGGACGGTGGTCTTCTTCTGCCTTTGGACCTGGATGTAGATTTACACCAATGCCTCCCCTGGTTCTCAGGCCTTTGGACTAGGGCTGGAAATACTCCACTGGCTTTCCAGGGTCTCCAGCTTGCAGAGAGCAGACTGTGGGACTTCAGCCTCCATAATCACCTGAGCCAATTCCTCATCATAAATCCCTTTATAGTGTCTCTCATAATCAATTATCTCATAATAAATCTCTCTGGAGAGCCCTAATACATATGGTTTGCAAATATTTTCTCCCATTCCATAGGCTGTGTTTTTATTCTGTTGGTTGTTTCCTTTGCTGTCCAGAAGATTTTTAGTTTGATGTAGTCTCACTTGTCCATGATATATAGGCTGGTGGAACAGAATAGAGAGCCCATAAATAAACCCAGACATATACAATCAACTGGTCTTCCACAAGGGTATCAAGAATACACAATGGGGAAACATAGTCTCTTCAACAAATGTAGTTGGGAAAGCTTGATATTAACATGCAAAAGAATGACAATGGACTCCTATTCCATACATATAAACAATTTCAAAATAAGTTAAAGACTTAAACATAGGAGTAGAAATGGTAAATTTCCTAGAAGAAAACATAGGAGAAAGATTCTTGACATTAGTCTTGGCAATACATTATTGGTTATGACACCAAAATCAGAAGCAACAAATGCAAGAATAAAAAGGGACTACATCAAACCAGATTTGCCTTTTTATATTTAGAATTGAGTCCTTCACCTTAGGTTAAGTGTGAGAAGGAGGTGGACTGTGGGCGCTGGTACTGAGCCCTGAGTTAGCACCTAGATGTCACATCTGTACAGTAATTTCTGGAGGAATGACAGTAGACAGGTCTGACAGTAGACAGGTTGTTTCAATACCCCTGCCTTCAGGGGTATTGAAAAGAGGGAAAAAAATTAAATGAAGATACTGAGTAAAAACCTTTACTTTCCCACTTGTCTCAGAGTAACGTTTGTCTGCAACTGTATTCTCCTGAGTCAGAGTTTCTTGATTTTTTCTATTTGTCTTTCCCTTTACACTACATTTGCTATTCTTTGATGATGATTTTTGATTTCATTGTAATCATGCCTTAAATTTCTCCAAATTCTGTTTGAAATGGTAGAAATATAGACACATCCATAGACAGAGAGAGAATGCAGAGAGGTATAAGAGAGAAAGAGGAAACATGCCTTCACCAAGCTTATACTATAGTCATTTTATATTTAGACTTTATTATAGTCATTTGAGAATATATATTTGAAGAAATAACTTCATTGCAAAGAAAGATGAAATATAAAAAACAGAGAAAAACAATGAAAGTTTAACATTTTTCTTTGTTGTGTAGTACTAGAGAAACTGAAATATATTACTGGAGTGGTTTCCTCTTTGTTTCATATTAAAATTGGACAAAGGGAACCAGGATTGCTATCACTATTTCAATAACTGTAAGACTTCTACTGGTGAGACTGATACTATTTTTTGTTAGTTTCACCTTGCAATATAAACGTTTGGGAGGTCTCCTCCATTAAATTTCAAATGTGTTTAAACAGCTGTGCTTTTAGGAATATATTTACCCTGGCATATATTTTAAGGCAATTTTTATAAAAGAGATAGGTAAAAGGTCAAATAGTTCCCAAGTGGTGGTATTTTTCATCATAGACATTATGTCTACTTTCCCAAAGAAATTATCAAGCAGAGAACTGAATTTGAAATCTTTGAATGATGAAATGCATCCAGTGTCTAGAAAAGTGCTTGAAATGAAGGTTATTCCAGTTCCAAGAGTAAATTCTTGATGGATTCTGTGGCATTTTCTGATAGTAAGAAATGGAAAGGAGAATAGCAATCACAGTGTATGATTTAGCCATCTTTCTCTTTTTCCATCACTCATTTATTTATTTATTTTTATACTTGACTGATTTACTGTCTCATTTTCCTTTGTGTTCATTTTTGTTAATTGAAGTATAGTTGATTTAAAACATTGTGTTAATTTACCCCACTGCTTATTTAAAAATCTCCCAACATGCTGTTTTTCTCAAAGTGTTTATTTCAGGAAACACTAACCTTGCAAGATCTTCTAGTAAAAAGTAACAGTGGACTCTATGTTTGTGCGTGGTGCATCCGGCTGGGTACCCTGCTCTTCTGTGGGCATTTATGATACATACCTGCATAGTACAGTCCATGATGGATACAACTGACCTACTGCCACCATTTGCCAGCCTAGAGGTGATTGATTGGTTCCAGTCTATTACAAATGTATTTCCTTAAATGACTGTAGTTTTGGATGTTCTTAAAATCCTTATAAACATTGGCACATCAGCTTTTTCTTTTTAATTGGTCTCTCTTCCGAATTTTAAAATAGAGTCACACATTTGAATGTGTGAAAGCATATCATTTCCTGTTTTTAAGATTCTTAGCTTTATGTCCCCATTTGTTGTGGTGGATACAGGAGAAGAGCTTTTAATTCATCATTGTCAAGTGCTCAGTAATTTGTTTGAGGAGACTGAAGATTTTGAACAACAGACAGGCTTAGTTGAATATGTCTTCTCTAAGTTATGGTAATTCTCTCACTGCAAATTTTAAAACTCTAGTCAGTGAAGACTTTGCATCAGTATTACCCTCTCCACTTATAGAAGAATCTGATTGACTTGATTGTAGAGAAAAGGGAAGCATTCTTGATTTTCTAATATTTCCATTTTGTGCCCTTTGCTGTTATTCATTTGCTTATTAACCCTATATTTCTGGGTACTTGACCGCATGTCTAATGGATTCCCGTCCTCATATCCCTGCTCCCAGACACTGAGAGGCAACTGTGGTTTAAGTGTTGTGATGAGTGGATGCTGTTATTGTCCTTGAGAATGTGGTCTCTACAACAAGGATTTGCTGTTACAGATGTTATTTTCTTCTTTATAAATTAGATGTAAGGGCCGGAAGGGGGATCAAAACAAAACCTTGTCAGTTCACTGTTGAAAGAGTACTAATACCAATTAGCCCAAACTCAATCCAGAGTTCAACTCAAAACGTTACACATTTTGACATTTCTTCTGTGACTCAGAAACAAGTCCACTCACCTCTGAGTCAAAATATCTATTACTTTATCACCCTTTACATATCTTATATGGTACAAAGGAACATTTGACATAAATATCTATTTCAATTTTACAATGAAATTAACATGTTGTTTCTGAGTTATTATCTTATTAAACAATTACAATTTTGCTCTTTGTAGGCAGTAGAAAAATGTTTCACAAAATTATATTTCTTTTCTGAATAAAAATCTCTTGCGAGTTTACTGAAGTAAATTTCTTTCAAATTAAAAAGTAAAATTAAGGAGAATAAGACCTTCCTGAAATGCTATGACTAAAATAAACATTAATGTTTTCATTTTTTGGTATAAATATGTTATACAGTTTTAAAAATTAGAATCATATTGTTTTGAAATACATTCTACATTGGCTTCAATGTGAGTACGATTTTCTCCATGGCTTTATATCTCTCTTTAACATGATTTTTAATAGGAGAGTCTTAATATTTAGGGATGTTTTTAAGGAGCACATCTATCATATTATAAGAGAAATGCATATAGTACGTTCTTGTCATCTTTTTGGAGATTTTGTCTCTTTTATTTCTTTTTATATATTTCTTATCTGCTTATGTATCCCTTTAATTATTGAGTTATTTTATTTTTTCCTTGAAATTTAGAAAGCTTGTGCTCCCATTTAAATTCTTTTATGGGCTACTTTAAAGTCATTTTTCAAAAACAGCTTACTAATATAAGCTAACATCCACAGAAAGACGTGATTTAGCCTATAGCTTCGTATTACCAGGGTTAGAATTAAGCTATAACACAGAATAGAAGACAATATATTTACATTTTAATATATGTAAAATATTTTACCTCCTTATGTCTCTCATGAATGTTTGTTTGTATGAGCTGGGATGATATTACTTATTAATGTTAAATTGTATCTTGTCTCAAGAGTTACTTTTTGTTTGTATTCTGTTTGAAAGCATGCTCAAATCAATTATTTAGTCATTATTTGTTCAGCTTATAATGGTCACTGCTACTCATTTTATATTGCAATTCTATGATTCTTGAGGTGTTTCTTTTAAGGTTGATTCCAATATTTGTAAGCTCAAATATCCTTAGGTCTATCTCTATGAAAGTTATATTGATAGCTTATTTCTCAGGCTTTTGGATATCTGGGAGGGAGCACAATTTGTTGCCTGCATTCAGGTCTTGTCAGTCCCCCCAAAACTCTAAGATGTTGGTCCATGACCTTCAGTTGCCTCATGTTTTAAGTAATAAAAATGCTAATTTTAGGAAACACTGATAACTATCCATGAAGTAGCTATTACCCATCTCTCCCCACACACTCCTTTCTAGCTCACGACACCTACCACTCACTATCGTAAAGGTTCACTTTTGAGAATCCTCTTCTCCAAGTCATGCCTTCATTGTGATCTCACCAGAACCTTCATGAATGCCGTCCTGTATCAGCTAGTCAAGGACACTGCTGCAGGAATTCTGCCCTATTCTTCTGGTGTCAGCATATTTTCTCTCTCTAATGGACCGTTTCTTTTAACTCTCCACTTCCCACCTAATTTCTCTACCGGCTCTTCAAAAGGATTGTCTGTGCTCATCATCTCTGAATTCTCTCTTCCATTTCTCTTCCACTTATTGCAATATGGCATTCACCACCACCTCTGCCAAAGCCACCAATGTCCATCTTACTGCTACATCCAGCAGTCATGTCTAAATCCTCATCTCACTTGCCCCCATATAATCATTGGATACAGCTGGGGGTTCCCTCCACTTTGCAATCTTTGATCAGGTGGTTTCCAGGACACCACACTACTGATTTTCCCCTCCATCACTCATTTCATCTTCCCATATATATTGTCTGTATACTTTGCTATGGCCTCATCTCTCTAAATACTTGACATTAGAAAGACTCCAGCGCTCTGTATCACACCAGACTCTTAGATCAAACTATTTAGTTGACACCTCCACTTGGATATCTAATTTGGCATCTCAGTACTGGAAGAAATTTCTTGATTTATCTCCTCCAAATCTATACCTCTACCCTCATTTTTTTCCTTTTCTCAGTTAGTAGCAACTCCATTTTTCCTGTTGATTGGGTCCAAAATCTTGCAATCATTTTACTCTTTTTTTCTTACTCCAAACAGAATCCATCAGCAAATCATCTACCTTCAAAGCGTGTCCAGAATTTGGCCATTTCTCCTACCATCCCTATGACCCTGTTGCAATCCACCATAATATCTGAATGGAGATCTTGTGGTAATCTCCTAACTCTCCCTACATCTGACCTGGCTCTCTGTCTCGATTCCAGTCTATTCTCAGCATAGCAACCATTTAGTGTGCCCAAGAAATGCCACCACTCTCCTTCAAACTTCCAGTGTCTCCGCACCTCACCCCTTATAATGCACAAAGGCTTTGCAGAGGCCTCAGTGACACCAGACTGTCTGGCCGCTGGTCACCTCTGGCATTGTGTCTCCTCCTGAGATCCCCCTGCTCACCGCCTGCAACCACATGGCTTCCTTGCCAGTTTTTGGAACACATACCTGCTGTTATAAAGCTCTTCCCCCTGGGATGGTCTCCCCCAGATACACCTTGTTCCTCCCCAAACCCTCTCTATTCTTTCTTCAATCTCACCCTCCCAGGGAGGCCTTCATTAAGACCATTTTAAATTTTGCAACTTCTACTCCTGAGATTTCTTAGTCTTTTTCTCTGCTTTATTTTTCTCCCCAGCATTTGTTAAGTTGCTAATTATCTGTGCCCCCATCTCCTCCCACCCCATCAAAATGCAAACTCTATGAGGATGGAGACTTTAGTCTCTTGTATTCTTTTGAAGATGTTGGGGGTAGGAATTAATTAATTAATTAATTAATTTTTGCTGTGTTGGGTCTTCATTTCTGTGCGAGGGCTTTCCCTAGTTGCGGCGAGCAGGGGCCACTCTTCATCGTGGTGCGCGGGCCTCTCACTATCGCGGCCTCTCTTGTTGCAGAGCACAGGCTCCAGACGCACAGGCTCAGTAGTTGTGGCTCACGGGCCTAGTTGCTCCATGGCATGTGGGATCCTCCCAGACCAGGAATCAAACCCATGTCCCCTGCATTAGCAGGCAAATTCTCAACCACTGCGCCACCAGGGAAGCTCACTTCTATTCTTATTATATTGCCAGAGACTAAGATCAATAACTGGCATATGGCAGTTTACAAAATTTTCAAACAAATTAGAGATATTGTCTCACAATATACTATGGAAAATTGGTCTAGCAATGTGACAAATATAAAGTTGCATGAACATCTTTCAAAGCTGTCAGTGCATTGCTGGATGTACATACAAACCCATTTGGACATAACAGCAGAAATATAAATTAGAGTTATTCCGTGAATGTGAAACCACATAAAACTCTGGCCATTCTATTTTTTCTCTTCCTCTCCCAGCCCTCACCTTGTGATGGACACAGACACACCTTCTTTCTCTTGGAATCTGGCTGGAGTCTGCCTATGCCCAGGTTCAGTGGACTCAAGTTGATCAATGTCTCTTCCTTACATTCATGTTTCATAATTTATAGTTTCTTAATTTTTTGAAAGCCTGAAGTGAATATCGTTTTGTGTGTGGTCATCCTTCCAAGAACAATGCTCTTCCTATTTACCACGAGTATGACCTTTTCTTCCCTGCATACCCAGGGTATCTCTGTCCACTCTCACCACCTCCCAACTTTGCTGAAAGAGGAGTGGTCTGTTCAGCTCCATGCTTGTGCCCAGATGGGGAGGGAGGGGTCTCATTATTCTCCCGGTTGTCAGATCCCTCCTTTTCCATTAGGAGTTTAGATCTGGTGGTGTGTGAGGCTCCTGCTCAAATTCCAGCTGTTTTTCATTTCCTTCATGTGGAAGCTGGGCCAAGGAGAGAGCTTCTCTCCTGCTGTACAAAAAAGTAAGAAATTCATTATTTGAGAATCTGGAAAATATCCTTCTTTCTTTCCATATAGAAAAGAGTGAATACATAACTATTGTCCTTAGATTGCAAAACTTATTAGTAAACTAATTTATCATAGATTCCTTCCTAACCCTTGAATATAAAGCTCTACAAGATATGTATTTCCACATCTGGAGGTGTTCAATGCACTGGGATTTCAGTTTGTAGAGCTGATGCACATGCATGAGGGTTTAAGCTGACAAGATGATCCGAATCCTGAGCGGGGGGGTGGGGTGGGGCAGCTCTCAGGGGCTGGTTGACTTAACGGGAAATGCTGTCTCTTTCTGAGATTTGAGAGAGGAGATACAGACATGAATCAAATTATCATTCTTCCCACCAATGGCTTTGTTCTCCCCCAGTTAGAAAAGTAAGAGTTTACCAGTGTAACCTGCAAATTATAAAGAGTTCCATTTCAGCTTCATATATATTGGAATTTATAGAAATTCCTGGTAGAGTCTAGCAATAGTTTCAGGGTTGTTATGAGAAGCATTTTAGGCCAATTTAGAACTTTTTATAACTGGAATGAGACAGATTGGGGTATGAATCTCAATTCTTCAAACTTCTAGCCACATGATGTATGCAGAATTCCATGCATAGGTTCTCATATCTGTAAAATAAGAAACTATCTTGTAAAGTTCAAAATTGATTGAAATAATGTTCATAAATAACTTATCAGAGGTGATACATGACATACTTGAAATGTGTGCTGGTGATTTATTGGAAAATTATTCATGCTCATAATTGCTATTTTGGTGACATTGAGGCAACTGAGTATTAAATTCCTATCTGGATACTGTCATACACTGAGCACCTTTTTTATTATTTTGTTAATTTGTTTTTCAGAAATGTTTGAAATGGAGTTGATCAGTGGGGTGACTATAGATTTGGTGTCATTGTTGGAATATTAACTCCAGCATTTTTCTATTCCAGCAGAAATGTGTGGTTACCTAGACAAGAAAAAAGGGAAGAATCGATCCAACTTGCAATATCTTCCATTTCATTGGAGAAAACAAAATTAGAATCAGTGTGTTCAGTCAAGGGTGAACCAATAATTCAGTCCCTGAATCAGAAATTGTGCCACAATTTAAAGCATAAATTATGTCTCTTCTAAAATCAATTGAATAAACATGGACTGTTTAATAATATCAAATATATATTGGGTTTTCTTACATAACAAACTTTTCCTCAGCAAGAGATAATAATTAACCTATCTTTTTCTATCATTAAGAAAACCATATACAGCATCCCCTTAGCTGGTGAGAAACAATGATAGGTTTTTAGCTCTTATGGGATGCTTTAAGGGTATCATCCCAACGTGAGATAAAAAATTAAAAAGAAAAACACAGACACAAGAAAATGTGCTATAGTATTCCTTGAGTTATACCCCAAAGCAAAGTTACTAAAATCATGATCTGTATGCCTCTTTATATTAACCCTCCTTGGAATATTTCTGAGAAGCCACAGTAGAAAAACACTTGAGATATGAGTACATTTCAAAAGGCAAATTCAAAACTTGGTGTGGCTGGTCCATGGGCCTTAATTCTCTGGAAGACAAGATTAAAATGGGACTTTGTGTGCATTAAGAAAGGGGGAAGTTGGGCTCGCCCATCCCATGGCCCTGGGCCTAGGCTGAGTGTTTGCATGGCTGTTGTAATTCCACCAAGATGCAAAAGTAAACCTCAGGCCTTGTGGGTCTAGTTTCAGATAGCTCATCAATATTTCTGTGCATGAATATTAGAAAGTGATTAACAATGCTCTGTGATTTCATCTCAAGATTGTTATTTTCTCTCCTCTCAGGGACAAAGTCCAGGCAGCTGTACCCTGTTATTTTATGAAGCTGTAGCAGAGTATCTGGAGATTCTGCCATCTTCATCTGTTCCATTTCAGTGAAATAATAAGTGCATAGGGGAAAATTTCAAAAAAGAAAGAAAGAAAAATTACACTACAATCTAAGATCTATGACACTAAGTGAAATCTCTCTTCCTCAAACCTTCAATTTATAAATAGTGACAGCTAGCGGAGATGAAGATTTTGTACACACACATAGATGTGTGCACACATACCCACACTCATATTTTGTCTTTGTACATAGACACACATACATACACAGACACATCTGTCTGTACACATCATTTGTTTCACTTCATATAATTTTTAATTTGTGTGTTGTGATGTAGTGAAGTATATTTAGAGAGTTAAAACTATGAATATATAGGCAAAATGTCACGAACCATCTTCCTAATACATAGTTGATTTAAAGGGTCCAAAAATGAAGCAACGTGTTCCAAGACGGTGATCTCATAGGCTAGGGAGACATTGTGGTGCTTATTTTAGTAGAAATTGTGGCCCTATGCAGGAAAACTCAAACTATTTGGAATATTCCCACTTGGGAAAGGACATTTTATATGAGTGTGAAGTAAGATTTTCGATTGCCAAAACTTTAAAATTAGTTTAATGCGATTTCACAGAACTTTCGGAGAAGCTGACAGCCATCTCCTCCAGGCTCTGTCTCCTTGTGCATGTTCATGCCTACTATTACCCGTGTTCCACAGACCTTTAGCTCTATTCTCCTTACTTTTCCAGTTAGATTTTATTGTCTAGGAAGGAAAACATGGAGAACAGATGCTCAGAAGAAGAGAGGGGTCAGGAGACCATGGGGCAGCCGATGAGGAAAATGCCTCCATGATCTTTGCAGTTTTAAACTGTTCTCCAGGCCCCTTGGATGCATGATCTATTTGAAGAAACTGCTTTAGGGGCTTTGATCCAATTACCACAGAATAACAGATAAAGAAACAGGTTAGGCAGTTCATCCAAAGTGCATTTGCCTCTGTATCTTTTTCTTTATCCAGATTTCTTTACTTCTAGAGGACTAGGTGAGACAGACATAGGAGGGATTTTTTAATTCTAACACCTTTTAGTTTTACAATTTGTCAACAACATTTAGTTCTGAAAAAATTTCAGACATATAAAGATTTGAAGAAAAGAGTAAACTGATCATCTGTACCCATCTGGTTTCAACAGTTGTGGACATTTTGCAACAATTTCTCTGTATGTGTATTTCTATCAACCTACCTCTACCTATATGTCTGTCTGCCCTTAGCTGAATGTTTCTAAATCAAAAAAAGAATTACATTTCCAATTAGATTTCTTGAATCTCATTTATTCTATAATAGTCACCCTATTGTTTTAATTTCAAGGTATTGAATGTGGAGAATATTGAATGTGTCCACCACCCCCATGCTGGACTTCTCAGAGTGATGCCTTGTGGCGACACTGACCTTGCTCCTCCATTACCTGATTTCCTGTATCAGCTAAGTAATCACTGTGCTGTACACCTGAAACTAACATAATATTGTAAATCAACTAACTGTAATTAAAAAAAAAGCAGGATGGGGAAGAGACAGCGATCAAAACCATTCTGTAAACTAGACTACCATCAATGGTAGAATATGCTGTTAAGGGCTAGAAGCTGAATACCGAAGTCATTTTTAATTTGTGTTCTACCTTATTTTTTTTTTATTTTTCAATTCAAATTTTTATTAATTTAATTTAATTTTATTATTTAATTTTATTTTTCTAACATCTTTACTGGAGTATAATTGTTTTACAATGTTCTGTTAGTTTCTGATGTATAACAAAGTGAATCAGCTATACGTATACATATATCCCCATATACCCCCCCCTTGTGTCTCCCTCCTACACTCCCTATCTCACCCCTCTAGGTGGTCACAAAGCACGGAGCTGATCTCCCTGTGCTATGAAGAAGCTTCCCACTAGCTATGTATTTTACATTTGGTAGTGTATATATGTCAATGCTACTCTCTCACTACACACCAGCTTACCTTCCCCCTCCCCACATGTCCTCAAGTCCATTCTCTACGTCTGCATCTTTATTCCTGTCCTGCCCATTTTTTTTTTTTTTAGATTCCATATATATGTGTTAGCATGTGGTAATTGTTTTACTCTTTCTGACTTCACTCTGTATGACAAAATCTAGGTCCATCCACATCACTACAAATAGCTCAGTTTTGTTACTTTTAATGGCTGAGTAATATTCCACTGTATATATGTGCCACATCTTCTTTATCCATTCATCTGTCAATGAACACTTAGGTTGATTCCCTGGCTTGGCTATTGTAAATAGTGTTGCAATGAACACTGTGGTACATGACACTTTTGGAATTATGGTTTTCTCTGGGTATATGCCCAGTAGTGCGATTGCTGGGTCATATTGTAGTTGTATTTTTATTTTTTTTAAGGAACCTCCATACTGTCATCCATAGTGGCTGTATCAATTTACGTTCCCACCAAGAGGGTCAGAGGGTTTCCTTTTCTCCACACCCTCTCCAGCATTTTTTGCTTATACATTTTTCTAAACATCTTTATTGGAGTATAATTGCTTTACAGTGGTGTGTTAGTTGCTGCTATATCACAAAGTGTATCAGCTATAGGTATACATATATCCCCATATACCACCCTCTCCTACCCTCCCTATCCCACACCTCTAGGTGGTCAAAAAGCACCAAGCTGATCTCCCTGTGCTATGCAGCTGCTTCCCTCTAGCTATCTATTTTACATTTGGTAGTGTATATATGTCCATGTCACTCTCTCACTTTGTCCCAGCTTCCCCTTCCCCGCCGTGTGTCATCAGGTCCATTCTCTATGTCTGCGTATTTATTCCAGTCCTACCCCTAGTTCCTTCAGAACAATTTTTCTTTATTCCATATATATGTGTTAGCATACAGTATTTATTTTTCTCTTTCTGACTTACTTCACTCTGTATGACAGACTCTAGGTCCATCCACCTCACTACAAATAACTCAATTTCGTTTCTCTTTATGGCTGAGTGATATTCCATTGTATATATGTGCCACATCTTCTTTATCCATTCATCTGTTGATGGACACTTAGATTGCTTCCATGTCCTGGTTATTATAAATAGTGCTGCAATTAACATTGTGTTACATGATTATTTTGAATTATGGTTTTCTCAGGGTATATGCCCAGTAATGGGATTGCTGGGCAGTATGGTAGTTGTATGTTTGTTTTTTTAAGGAACCTCCATACTGTTCTCCAACTGGCTGTATCAATTTACATTCCCACAAACAGTGCAAGAGGGTTCCCTTTTCTCCACACCTTCTCCAGCATTTATTGTTTGTAGACTTTTTGACGATGGCCATTCTGACTGGTGTGAGGTGATACCTCACTGTACTTTTGATTTGCATTTCTCTAATGATTAGTGATGTTGAGCATCCTTTCATGTGTTTGTTGGCAATCTGTATATCTTCTTTGGAAAAATGTCTGTTTAGGTCTTCTGCCCATTGTTGGATTGGGTTTTTTTTTTTTATTGAGCTGCATGAGCTACTTGTATATTTTGGAGATTAATCCTTTGTCCTTTGATTCATTTGCAAATATTTTCTCCCATTCTGAAGGTTGTCTTTTCATCTTGTTTACGGTTTCCTTTGTTGTGCAAAAGCTTTTAAGTTTTTTTAGGTCCCATTTTTTTATTTTTGTTTTCTCTAGGAGGTGGGTCAAAAAAGATCTTGCTGTGATTTATGTCATAGAGTGTTCTGCTTATGTTTTTCTGTAAGAGTTTTATAGTGTCTGGCCTTACATTTAGGTCTTTAATCCAATTTGAGTTTATTTTTGTATACAGTGGTAGGGAGTGTTCTAATTTCATTCTTTTACATGTAACTGTCCAGTTTTCCCCGCACAACTGATTGGAGAGGCTGTCTTTTCACCATTGTATATTCTTGCCACCTTTATCAAAGATAAGGTGACCATAAGTGCATGAGTTTATCTCTGGGCTTTCTATCCTGTTCCATTGATCTATATTTCTGTTTTTGTGCCAATACTATACTGTCTTGATTACTGTAGCTTTGTAGTATAGTCTGAAGACAGAGAGACTGATTCCTAGAGCTCCATTTTTCTTTCTCAAGATTGCTTTGTCTATTCAGGGTCTTTTGTGTTTCCATACAAATTGTGAAATGTTTTGTTCTAGTTCTCTGAAAAATGTCATTGGTAGTTTGACAGGGATTGAATTAAATCAGTAGATTGCTTTGTGTAGTATAGGCATTTTCACAATGTTGATACTTCCAATCCAAGAACATGGTATATCTCTCCCTCTGTTTGTATCATCATTAATTTCTTTCATCAGTGTCATAGTTTTCTGCATACAGGTCTTTTGTCTACTTAGGTAGGTTTATTCCTAGGCATTTTATTATTTTTGTTGCAGTGATAAATGTGAGTGTTTTCTTTATTTCTCTTTCAGATATTTCACCACTAGTGTATAGGAATGCAAGAGATTTCTGTGCAATAATTTTTTATCCTGCTACTTTACCAAATTCATTGATTAGCCCTAGTAGTTTTCTGGTAGCATCTTTAGGATCCTCTATGTATAGTATCATGTCACCTGCAAACAGTAACTGTTGTACTTCTTCTTTTCCAATGTGGATTGCTTTTATTTCTTTTTCTTCTCTGATTGCTGTGGCTAAAACTTCTAAAACTATGTTGAATAATAATGGTGAGAGTGGGCAACCATATCTTTTTCCTGATCTTAGAGGATATCGTTTCAGTTTTCATCATTGAGAATGATGTTGGCTGTGGGTTTGTCATTATGGCCTTTATTATGTTCAGATAAGTTCCTTCTATGCCCACCTTCTGGAGAGTTTTTATCATAGATGGGTGTTCAGTTTTGTCAAAAATTTTTTCTGCATCTATTGAGATCATCATATGGTTTTTATCCTTCAGATTGTTAACATGGTGTATCATATTGATTGATTTGCATATATTAAAGAATCCTTCCATTCCTGGTATAAAACCCACTTGATCATGGTTTATGATCCTTTTAAGGTGTTGTTGGATTCAGTTTGCTAGTATTTTGTTGAGGATTTTTGCATCTATGTTCATCCATGATATTGGCCTGTAATTTTCCTTTTTTGTGACATCTTTGTCTGGTTTTCGTATCAGGGTGATGGTGGCCTTGTAGAATGAATTTGGGAGTGTTCCTTCCTCTGCTATATTTTGGAAGAGTTTGAGAAGAATAGGTATTAGCTCTCCTCTAAATGTTTGATAGAATTCATCTGTGAATCCATCTGTTCCTGGGCTTTTGTTTTTTGGAAGATTTTTAATCACAGTTTCAATTTGTGTGCTTGTGATTGGTCTATTCATATTTTCTATTTCTTCCTTGTTGTCTCAGAAGGTTGTGCTTTTCTAAGAACTTATCCATTTCTTCCAGATTGTCCATTTTATTGGCAGAGTGTTGCTTAGAGTAATCTCTCATGATCCTTTGTATTTCTGCACTGCCAGTTGTTACTTCTCCTTTTCCATTTCTAATTCTATTGATTTGAGTCTTCTCCCTTTTTTCTTGATGAGTCTGGCTAATAGTTTATCCACCTTGTTTACCTTCTCAAAGAACCAGCTTTTAGTTTTATTAATCTTTGCTATTGTTTATTCATTTCTTTTTCATTTATTTCTGATCTGATCTTTATGATTTCTTCTGCTAACTTTGTGTTTTTTTGTTGTTCTTCTTTCTCTAATTGCTTTAGGTTTAGATTGTTTATGTGAGATGTTTCTTCTTTTTTTGTGTGTGGTCTGCGGGTCTCTCACTTCTGTGGCCTCTCCCGTTGCAGAGCACAAGCTCTGGATGCACAGGCTCAGAGGCCATGGCTCATGGGCCCAGCCACTCCGCGGCATGTGGGATCTTCCTGGACCGGGGCACGAACCCGTGTCCCCTGCATCGGCAGGTGGACTCTCAACCACTGCGTGACCAGGGAAGCCCTTCTTTCTTGAGGTAGGATTGTATTGTTATAAACTTCCCTCTTGCAACTGTCTTTGCTGCATCCCACAGGTTTTGTTTCATCATATTTTCATTGTCATTTTTTTCTAGGTATTTTTGGATTTCCTCTTTGAATTCTTCACTGATCTCTTGATTATTTAGTAGTGTATTGTGTAGCCTCTATGTATTTGTATTTTTAACGTTTTTTTTCCTGTAATTGATATCTAGTCTCATAGAGTTGTGGTTGGAAAAGATACTAGATACAATGTCAATTTTCTTAAATTTACCAAGGCTTGATTTGTGAACCAAGATATGATATATTCTTTAGAATCTTCCATGAGCACTTGAGAAGAAAGTGTATTCTATTGATTTTGGATGGAATGTCCTATAAATATCAAGTCCATCTTGTTTAGTATCATTTGAAGCTTGTGTTTCCTTATTTATTTTCATTTTGTATGATCTACCCATTGGTGAAAGTAGGGTGTTAAAGTCCCCTACTATGATTGTGTTACTGTTGATTTCCCCTTTCACGGCTGTTAGCACTTGCCTTATGTACTGAGGTGCTCCTATGTTGGGGGCATAAATATTTACAGTTTCTATATCTTCTTCTTGGATTGACCCGTTGATCATTATGTAGTATCCATGTTTGTCTCTTGTAATAGTCTTTATTTTAAAGTCTATTTTGTCTGATATGAAATTGTTACTCCAGCTCTCTTTTGATTTTCATTTACATAGAATATCTTTTTCCAACCCCCCACTATCAGTTTGTATGTGTCCCTAGGTCTGTAGTGGGTCTCTTATAGACAATATATTTATGTGTCTTGTTTTTGTATCCATTCAACCAGTCTGTATCTTTTGGTTGGAACATTTAATCCATTTACATTTAAGGCAGTTATCGATATGTATGTTCCTATTACCATTTTCTTAATTGTTTTGGGTTTCTTTTTGTAGGTCTTTTCCTTGTCTTGTGTTTCCTGCCTAGAGAATTTCCTTTAACATTTGTTGTAAAGCTGGTTTTGTGGTGCTGAATTCTCTTAGCTCTTGCTTTCTGTAAAGATTTAAATTTTTCCATCAAATCTGAATGATATCCTTGCTGGGTAGAGTAATCTTGGTTGTAGGTTTTTCCCATTCATCACTTTAAATTTGTCCTGCCACCCCCTTATGGCTTGCAAAATTTCTGGTGAAAGTTCAGCTGTTAACCTTTTGGGGATTCCCTTGTATGTTATTTGTTGCTTTTTCCTTCCTGCTTTTAATATTTTTTCTTTGTATTTAATTTTTGGTAGTTTGATTAGTATGTGTCTTGGCGTGTTTCTCCTTGGATTTATCCTGTATGGGACTCTCTGTTCTTCCTGGACTTGATTGACTATTGCCTTTCCTGTATTAAGGAAATTTTCAACTATAATCACTTCAAATATTTTCCCAGACCCTTTCTTTTTCTCTCCTTCTTCTGGGACCCCTATAATTTGAACATTGGTGTGTTTAATGTTGTCCTACAGGTCTCTGAGATTGTCCCCAATTGTTTTCATTCTTTTTTCTTTATTCTGCTCTGAAGTATTTATTTCTACTATTTTATCTGCCAGGTCACTTACCCATTTCTGCCTCAGTTATTCTGCTATTGATTCCTTCTAGAGATTTTTAAATTTTATTTACTGTGAGGTTCATCATTGTTTGTTTGCTCTTTAGTTCTTTTAGGTCCTTGTTAAATGTTTCTTTTATTTTCTCTATTCTATTTCCAAGATTTTGGATCCTCTTTATTATCATTATTCTGAATTCTTTTTCAGGTAGACTGCCTATTTCCTCTTCATTTGTTTGGTCTGGTGGGATTTTACCTCGATCCTTCAACTGTTGCATATTTCTGTGTCTTCTCATTTTGTTTAACTTTCTGTGTTTGGGGTCTCTTTTTCCTAGGCTACAGGTTTGTAGTTCACATTGTTTTTGTTGTCTGCCTCCAGTTGGTGAGGTTTGTTCAGTGGCTTTTTTAGGCCTCCTGGTGAGGGGACTGGTGCCTGTGTTCTGGTGAGTGGGCCTGGATCTTGTCTTTCTGGTGGGCAGGGCCACGTCTGGTGTTGTGTTTTGGGGTGTGTGTGAACTTAGTATGATTTTAGGCAGCCTCTCTTCTAATGGGTGGGTTTGTGTTCCTGTCTTGCTAGTTGTTTGACATGGGACGTCCAGCACTGGAACTTGCTGGCCATTGGGTTGAGCTGGGTCTTAGTGTTGAGATGGAGATCTCTGGGATTGCCCTCTGTGATTGATATTACATGGGGCCTGGAGGTCTCTGGTGGGCCAATGTCCTGAACTTGGCTCTCCCACCTCAGAGGCTCAGGCCTGACACCCAGCCAGAGCACTAAGACCCTGTCAGCCACATGTCTCAGAATAAAAGGGAGAAAACAAGAAAGAAAAACATAAATAAAATAATAAATAAATAAATAATAATTTAAAAAAAGAAGAGAACATCCAAACCAATAAATCCACCAACCATAACAAGCACTAAAAACTAATCTAAGATAAACATAAAAACCAGAAACAAATCAGTCACAGACAGCAAACCCCAAGTCTACAGTTTCTCCCAATGTCCATGGCCTCAGTTTTGGGATAATTCATTGTCTATTCAGGTATTCCACAGATGCAGGGTACATCTAGTTGATTGTGGAGATTTAATCTGCTGCTCCTGAGGCTGCACAGAAAGATTTCCCTTTCTTTTCTTTTTTCGCACAGCTCCTGGGGTTCAACCTTGATTTTGCCCCCACCTCTGCATGTAAGTCACCTCAGGTACCTGTTCCACCCAGACAGGACAGGATTAAAACAGTGGCTGATTAGGGGACTCTTGCTCATTCAGGTTGGGGGGAGGGAGGGGTAACGTAGTTATAATTGGAATTCTGGGTGCTCCTGCAGTGGCAGAGGCCATAGTGACATTGAAACAGCCTGAGGTGCATGTTGTGTTCTCCCAGGAAACTTGTCCCTGGATCATGGGACCTTGGCAGTGGCAGGCTGCACAGGCTCCTGGGGAGGTGCTGATAGTGACCTGTGCTTGCACACAGGATTCTTGGTGGCTGCAGCAGCAGTGTTAGCATTTCTTGCCTGTCTTGGGGGTCTGAGCTGATAGCTGCAGCTCATGCCCATTTCTGGAGCTCCCTTAGGTGGTGCTCTGCCTTCTGTGGGCATACAGGGAAGGAATCCCCTCTCCTCATGCACCCCAAAACAATGGTCTCTTTCTGCTTAGGCAGGTTCAGACATTTTCCACAGACTCCCTCTCAGTTAGCTGTGCCACACTGGCCCCCTTCAGGCTGTGTTTATACAGCCAACCCCAGTCCTCTCGCTGGGGTCTGACGTCTGAAGCCAGAGCCTCAGCTCTCAGCCCCCACCTGCCCCAGTGGGTGAGCAGACAAGTCTCTCAGGCTGGTGAGTGCTGGTCGGCACTGATTCTTTGTGCAGGAATCTCTCTGCTTTTTCCTCTGCACCCTTGTGGCTGTGCTTGCCTCCGTGGCTCTGAAGCTTCCCCCCGCCACCCACCCTCCATCTCCACCAGTGAAGGGACTTCCTAGTGTGTGGAAGCTTTTCCTCCTTCACAGCTCCCTCCCAGAGGTAAAGGTCCTGTCCTTATTCTTTTGTCTCTGTTTTTTCTTTTTTCTTTTGTCCTACCCAGGTACATGGGGAGTTTCTTGCCTTTTGGGAAGTCTGAGGTCTTCTTCCAGCATTCAGTAGGTGTTCTGTAGGAGTTTTTCCACTTGTAGATGTGGTTTTGACATATTTGTGGGGAGGAAGGTGATCTCCATGTCTTACTCCTCCACCATCTTGCAGGTTCTCCCTACCTTATTTTAAAAAAAAGATTTAAAGTAGCTTACTGAAATATATCTTAGTCAAAGGAGAAATTTAGATACAGAACAAACTCAGAACAAGGGAATATTAGATGTAGGTAAATAAACTGAAAACAGAGAATAAGATTAGGCTAAAAAATAAATTAAATTAAATTAAGAAGATGGAAGGAACAAAAGGAGAAAACATTTAAATAAATCATCACTAGTTATGGCATACATATGTTTTTCTCAATAGAAAAATTATTCCCTAGATGTAAATTAAGTACCATTGAAAAATACATATATTGTAGTAAGTTATGCTTTCAGTATTTGGTGATTTCTCTTAAAATGATGAAAAGCAGAATTGTGTCATTACAGAAGATGCACTTTTTTTTTTTGAAGATACACTTTTGAGTGGGGCAAATCTCCATTCCCATATCCCTTCCACTCACACGGTACATGAGAAGGTACCTAACCTATGCGAGACTTAGTTTGTATGATTCAAACATTTTATGATTTTTTGGAGGCTAGATAACTTTCCTGTGAAAGTACATAGCAGAGCACCTGGCCCAAAATGAATATTCAGGTTAGCATTCAATTGATACGTTTGTATTCTACATACAATCTTAGAAGAATGGGTGATACCACATTTTATGGCATAGATAAAGTTCATTGTGTGAAATATATCAAAAGGTCAAAGGAAAATCTAAGTGTTAGTTATAGTTATAAATTTTGAAGCAATTGTTGTGTTCCATAAACATGTGGAATTATTTACGTTGCCCCTTCCAAATTCAATTTTTATATTATTGTGATTGATGCTGTTCCTGTTTTCTCATTAAGGGGTTTTTAGGTTTTACTCTGAACAACTCTCCCCAGATTGATAGGCCATGAAATACAGTACTCATTTTCTCTAATGCACCGTTTATGGTCTGAATATTCCTTGTGTATTTCACCGTGATAGAGAGCTACTGGAAGAAGAAAGCCACTCAAAGTGTCTTGGTGAGGCTGAGAATCTAAGAACGTGACTGCCTCATGTGCCTTGACAGCTACCCAGACCTGAGGTTGCATTTCAGGCAGCCCAGTGAAATTTGTGATGGGGGCTTGCTGCTTCCTTGTCCGTGTTTTCCACCAAATAGAAGTCAGTTATCCACTTGTTTCTTTTGCCCCAGGATTGGCATGATTTCACAGATAAGGGCATGTATCTCTTCACGGGTGTTGTCATGACAAATACAGTTTATTGGTGGCCACTTCTGCATTTTATTTTCCACAGCTGGTCAAACAGATTGCATTTCGAGATGAAATCATGGCTCATGGCAGAGTAAAACTATGGCAGGGAGAAATGAATGGGCTGAAAAAAACTTAAAGAAAATTGATGGGATGTAGGATGTACAGAAATTGCTAGTGAAAAGTCAGAGACCCCTAGAGAATTAAATATAAAAATCAAAATGCCGATAACTGAAGGCTTGTTTTAAACAAAGAATCATCCCTTTTAGTAACTGTTCTTCTAATAGCATGCATTAGGTTTCAATTTAGCATTTCAAAATTATCAGTTAGTGTCTCAAAGGTTTCAGAAAGTCAGCATCAGTTGAGAGCAATACCTGACAATTGTTTAAGTTTACTCTTGAATTTGGCATGTTATGGGGTGACTCACCAAACAATTCTCTCCTGAAAAAGTTACTTAGAGAAGAATCAGTTGACTTGTAAAGTACAACTGTATTGTGTGCTCCAAACATGGCACCTGTGATCCTTCTTGCTTTCTAACTATCCTTTGAGAAAATGGGAAACAAAAGGAAGCAGGATGCTAATTTAAAGCAGAGGAAGAAAGAATGAATGATTCAGGCATTTTCTTGTACATTCATCACTGCGTGGGCAGCCTGATGGGGAGTCCCATGGGAGGGACCATTTACACAGGGAGATTTATTGGGCCAGGCACTGCTGCATGTGTAGGAGCTAATGAAGATGCTAAGAAGAAGGAATTAACTTCAGGATCAGAGAGGAGAGCTCATTTCAGATAAGGAACCAAGTTCCATTAAATGAAGAAAATGAAAACTATAGTATGAATGCTATTGCAACTTCTTCAAAAATTTGGGCTGATGATATTTGGAATTTAAGTCAATTAAGAGCACAAGGTATAGTGTGGCTGTAATTAACCAAAAGTTTAAAAGTGCCACGTACAGAATGTTTCAAAGGGCCCAGTCAGCAGGTTGCTGGTGGTGAACAGGGCATGCATCTCAGATGGGAGGTACTCGGATGCTGAGTGCAGCCAGGCGCAGGTGTAAGGAGCAGAAATGATACCCACGCCATCTGCCAGCCAGGGTATTACCTGACTCCAGCTTCTGTTTTCAGAGGCAATGACTATGGAGAACATTAAAAGAAAAAATAATATGGTAGTTTAAAAATGTTTCCCTCATATTCTGCAGAGCTTTGAATAGGGATGTGTGTGTGTGTGTGTGTGTGTGTGTGTGTGTGTGTGTGTGTATGTGTTTCTCCGTATGAATGGGATAATAATTCTCAGTGACTGCTTAGGACATATCTTTTGAAATTCACCTCTGAAGCATCATTTTTAGTGATGGCTGCAAGATAATGATCCTGACCTTTCAAACTACTCTTTATTCAGCTAATTTTTCTTTATTTTTCAAACTTGGGAGTTTGACAGGTTATGTCACAGATAACATTCTTGGGTGCTACTTTTTTTTTTTTTTTTACATCTTTATTGGAGTATAATTGCTTTACAATGGTGTGTTGGTTTCTGCTTTATAACAAAGTGAATCAGTTATACATACACATATGTTCCCATATCTCTTCCCTCTTGCATCTCCCTCCCTCTCACCCTCCCTATCCCACCCCTCCAGGTGGTCGAGCTGATCTCTCTGTGCTATGCGGCTGCTTCCCACTAGCTATCTACCTTATGTTTGGTAGTGTATATATGTCCATACCTCTCTCTCACTTTGTCACAGCTCACCCTTCCCCCTCCCCATATCCTCAAGTCCATTCTCTAGTAGGTCTGTATCTTTATTCCTGCCTTACCCCAAGATTCTTCATGACATTTTTTTCCCTTAAATTCCATATATATGTGTTAGCATATGGTATTTGTCTTTCTCTTTCTGACTTACTTCACTCTGTATGACAGACTCTAGGTCTATCCACCTCATTACAAATAGCTCAATTTCGTTTCTTTTTATGGCTGAGTAATATTCCATTGTATATATGTGCCACTGTTTTATATTTAAGGTAATTTCTCTATGGTGAGATCTTTAATTAAATCATTCAGGAAGTAGTCATTGAGGGCTCACCTTCTGAGTTGCTTCCTCCCAGTTAAGTGCATTTAAGCCTAGGTTCATGGGAGTTGAAGGAGCCTTAGGGAGTGAGGCATGCTGACTCCTCCACCATCTCTAGACTGTGGTGGGGATGAGCCCCTCCACTCGCAAAGACTGAGGGGAAATAATTTTCCTGAACTAGCTTTCAATTCATGTCTGTGTTGGCAAAATAATGTAAGCTCCTGGGAGAATTCTTCCATTAAATTATTTCTTAGGAATAAATACCCAGGAGTTGGATTAATGGGTCAAAGATTATAATTTCCTCTTAGCTCTTGAAATGTATTCCCATTATGTTTTCCAAAATTGTACCAATCTGCAATGTTACAGGGAGGAATTAGTGTGATTCTGCATGTCTCATTTTGGATTAGAGCCTAACATGTACTTAGATTTATGTTAATTTAATAGGTGTAAAATTGAATTTCACTGTTGCTTAAATTTCGATGCTTTCATTACAAATGTTCCTGGATATTTTCCATATGTTTCTTTATTGGGTTTATTTCCTAATTTTTGATGGTTCCACTCATGATAATCACCCATCTATCTATTGGAGTGTTGCTAATTTTCTTACAATTTTAGAACCATTACAATTCTTGTGAAAAGGATACATACTAATTGCAAAAACAATAAATATGTGTAGAGAAGCATAAAGAAAAGGGGCGATGAAATCATTGTACAGTGGCCTGGTTCTGCCCATGAGGGGAATGAGAACACAGATTAGTCTGCTTCCTCTCTATTAGTCCTCATCTAAGGGAGAAGCACATGAATAAGGTAGATGATTGAGAAGTCCTACATTCTAGATAATTGCTATTATGTCTTTGGTGACCATTTGTGTTATATATTTAGCAAATCATTGTCCATTTTCTTTTCACCTTGTTTATGTGTAGTTGGCTTTTTCTATACAAAAGTCACTTTTTCCGCTATAAAATTTATCAATGTCACTTAGAAGTGACATGGGTGGAAATGTATAATTGTTTAAATTCTGTGGAATAATCACACATCCTTCTCCACTGATGTCAGTCCTGGCCATTTGACTAAGGAAATGTGACCAGAAGTGGCACTGCCACATTCAAGAGGAAGGGTTAAGATGTGATGATGTTTCTACTGTATACTCTTTTGTCCTATCATGGTATTGAAAATGTCTGCTCTTTCAGCATGACACTCAAATAAACACTAGTGAATAGCGTCCCAGCTGATCTGTGATGTACCTGTAGCATGCGTGAGAAATACGTGAGATTTTAGGGAGTGTTTATTATCACCATATAACTTAGCCTGAGCTGCCTGATAAAGTCACACTCCTTCTAAAGGCATCACATAATTCCTGTTAAATTTCTTTTTAGTTACTATGCATTTGTGTCACTTTTGTAAACCACACACATTGTTTTATTCTATTTTCTTATTGACAATTGTTTATAGAATGGAAGTTGATTTGTACTTATGATTTGTTATTTTTTTGAATCTTCCAACCAAATATTTGTACTATGAATAACATTTGTCTGTTCTTCAGTTCTCCCCTAGTGTCATTACCAGGTGTCCACTATTTCCTGCATGCTCAAGACTTCTAAAATAAACCTTTAGTCCAGACCTCCCTTTGAGTGCCATTTCTCAGCCTTAATTTTCCTAAGTTCATCAATGAACCTATTTAAAAACTTCTTGATTTTACTCCCCAATATTATTTCTTTCCATACCCTTGGTCCTAAATAACAGCAATGCCAGCACCCTGTCTCCTAAGCCTCTAACATGGGTACGTGTTTTGACCATCCTCTCATCCCACCAGGAGCCTCATTTCTTCTAACTTCTGTGAGCCTTTGAAGCATGTCCCCTTCCTATATTAACACTGTGCCTGCCTCATGTCAATCCCTTTTCTTTAATCACTTAAACAGCTATGACAGTCACAACTACACCAACTGTTTCCTTACATCACTGCCAAAGGTGATTTTTCTACAATTCATTTTTGATTATTTTAAATAATTTTCCATGATTTCCTTTTGCTTCCAGAATAAAATCATTGAATTGTATTTTGTATTCATTGACAAGAGCATTTCAGCTTTATGACTGCATGACTCATCATTTAAGGTCCAACAGACTTCTTTTAACAGTGAAAAACAGACAAGGCGGGGAAAATATGCTCATGAGGGTTCTGTCTTCATGACATTCAGCACTGGCATGTAGGAAAATAGACTGTAATAATAAAGATACTCATCTGTAGACTGAATAACGGAGAGCATTTTCCCACATATACTGTGTGGGGTTTGTTTAATTTTGTTTTCTACTGACATATTAAAGCCAGTTTTATCATCCTTCTTTGGTTGCTGAATTGTTCACGTCCTGTTGGTTGCTGGGGTTCTTGTATTCATGCATCTTTTGTGTCTAATTATTCTATCAATTGTTAAGAAAGGAGAGTTAAATTTTCCAATTATAGTTGTGGATTTTTCTACTTCTACTAGAAGTTCTATCAGTTTTATTTCATGCATTTTGAAGCTCCTTTGTTTGGTGCATATACATTTGGGATTGCTCTCACTTCTTGATGTACCACCACTTTTTTTTTCATTTTAGTGTGTCCTTCATTGTCTCTGGTAACTTTTTTCCTTGAAATCTACTTTATCTGACATTTCACTTGATTAGTGCATATGTGATATATATTTTTCTATCTTTTAACTTTCAACCTGTTTAGACTACTATACTTGAAGTCAGTTTCTTGAAGACAGCATATAGTAAGGTCATGTTTTGTAATCCACTCTATAAATCTGTATCTTTTAATTGGTTTATTTAGACCTTTTAGCTTTAATGTAATTGTGGATATGTTAGGGCTTAAA
This sequence comes from Tursiops truncatus, assembly GCF_011762595.2. Lineage (NCBI taxonomy): Eukaryota > Metazoa > Chordata > Mammalia > Artiodactyla > Delphinidae > Tursiops > Tursiops truncatus. The sequence goes on from NC_047042.1 coordinate 3,534,544, forward strand.
TTTTCCATTTTGTCTATTTTCTGTCTATATTTTGTTTTTATGTTTTACTTCTCCTTTTTTGACCATTTTTAGAATAACATTTTTATTTTTCTATAATTTTTTTAGTGTATATCTTTGTATAGCATTTTTAGTGACTGTTTGGGTATAAAATTATATGTTAATATTTTATCACAATTTGCTGGTATCATCATTTTACCAGTGAATTATAGAAATCTTACCTCCCTTTAGATCTCTTTAAGCTCCTCAATTTATAATTGTTTTCAATATGTTCTTTATAAACATTTTATGCTTTAGTTGTAACTGTCAAAAATAATTTAGAAAATTCAAAAGAAGGAAAATCTATTTTATTTACCCATATTTTTGCTTAGCAGTCTCTTCTTTCTTGATTTTCAAGCTTCCTTCTTTCATCATTACCATTCTGTTTAGAAAAAATTATTTAGCTATTATTTTATGGTAGTTCTACTGATGACAGACTTTCTTATTTCCTTCAGTTTAGAATGCATTGATTTCCTGAAGAATATTTTGCTAGGTATGAGTTCTTTTCTTTCAGCACTTGAAAATATTGTGGCTTCCTGGCCTCCATGGCTTCTGATAAGAAATTCACTGTCATTTAAATTGTTTTTCCTGTGGGAAAGTGCTATTTATTTTATTGCTACTTTAAATATTTTTTTGGTTGTCCTTAGTTTACAGAATTTTAATTATGAGGTGTCAAGGTGTAGATCTCTTTGGGTTTATTCTGTTTGAGGTTTTTATAGATTCTTGAATCTGTGGTTTTATGACTCGACAAATTTGGGTAGTTTTCAGTCAATATTTCTTTGAGTATTATTTTTAGCCTCACCTCTTTCTCCTGGAACTCTGATGATACAAATGTTACATCTTTTTTTATAGTCACAGAGGTCCCTAAGACTCTCTTCACTCTTATTACTTTTTATAGGACATCTTTCCTCTGTCATTTGGACTGGATAATTTCTCTTGTTCTATTTTTTAGTTCACTGATTTTTTTTTCTCTGTCTCCATCCGTTCTGCTGTTTAGTTTATCCACCAAGCTTTTTCTTTTATTTTTTATTATTTTTCATTTCTAAAATTCCCATATGGTCCTTCTTTGTAGTTTCTGTTTCTTTGCTGAGGTTTTGTGTTTTTTACTTAAGCACACTTGTAATTTTTGAAACATATTTCTGATGGCTGCTTTGTTAGCTTTTTCTACCATCTCAGTCATCTTGCTGTTGGCATATATTAATTTGCTTTTTTTCATTCAGTTTGAGATCTTCTGTTTCTTGCATTATGAGTTATTTTTTTAATTGAAACTTGGAAATTTTCATATTGTGTTATGAGAGGCTGAATCTTATTTAAGCCTTCTGTTTTAGACGGCTTTATTTGGCACTGTGGGTTAGGGGGTGATGCCTCATTACTGCCATGTGGATGTAAAGTTCAGGCTCCTCAATTAACCTCCATTGATATCCAATGGGTCTCTTCTCATTCCTGCCAGGTGGGAGCCCTTTCTCCCCATGTGGTCTCCACTCACACTGCTACTGCTGGATGATGGTGAAAATTCATTCTCTTCACTAGCCTTCTCTGACACTACCCCAGTGTCAGAGAATCTGGTCTCTCCATAGAGTCTCCACTGATACCATGAGGAGCAAAGAGCTTTTGTTGCCAGCATGTGGGGATTTGAAAAACCTGACTACTTGTCTCTTTCTGACTCCACCCTGACGTGGATGCTGGGGTACCTCATGGAAGCCTCACAGACGTAGACATCCAGGTTCCCCACTCGGCCTTTGCTGACATGGATGGGGGTGGGAACAGTTTCTTCTGTGTTTCTGTGGTAAAATGTTTATTATGTAAAAGAAAAGTGTTCTATTTTGCTAACCTGTCCTGCTCCTTTGGATACAGAGAGCAGATTTTTATTGAGGAGCATATTTTTATTTATTAGTTGGTTCATCTTAACATTTCTGGTTTGCTGTCTTCTCCAGCTATGAGTCTGGCATATCTGAGGCAAAAAGAAAACCCAAAGAAATCACCACTGTGCTTCTGCTTGGGTCTCGAGATCCCTGGCCAGTCTGCCTTCTCTTCACCTTTAGAGTCTTCCTGTGTTTGTTTTGCATATGATTCCAGGAGTTTTAGTTGTATTTAAGGTTGAGACTAACTTTAGTTGTGTAGAGGGATAGGAGTAACTATGTCTGCTCCATTTTTCCAGAAGTGATAGCCTCTTCTGCCTCTTTTAATTTAGAGAAGAATCTTGCTGCACTGAAAACAAAGAAGTTCTCAAAACTGAATGGGGTTCTGACAAATGGACCTGGGAATCAGTGGGAAGGAGATTCAATGGGACAAATTGGGACACTTAGAGCACCTCCCCCCAAATGATGACTGTAATTGATGGAAACAGTTAAAACATGTGTGTGTTTCTTTAGTCTATAATTATATTTGCTATATAAAGAGCCACATACAAAAATAAATTAGCAAAACGTATTTGGCATTATTGGAGGTGACAGTTATACTGAGAACTTTCTTTGAAAATTGATAGTTTAAAAGAAAGAAATAAGTATTAAACTGCCTCTCTGGTACAACTGTATTTCAAGGTAACCAAAAATGTCCATTTCTCAAGCAAAAGCTCTTTATATAATATGAATTATTGAATTTAATCATGGCCATTTTACAAATCCTAATGGAGTAATTCATTCAGATAATCCTTATCAAAGGGTGATAAAATCATTACTTGAAAGTTTGTCAGAAAATAAAATTCACATTGTGCCAAGTTATCACTTCACATATCATTACTGAGGGCTGCAGTGTAACTTCAGTGGAGAGGTGTGTCTGCCATCAGCTTAACGCAGAGCTTGATCTCACCACAGTCCTTAGTGACTTGATGTCACTATCTGTGTCTCCTGAGTGACACAAATGAAGTAAGTAGCACCTCCTATGAAGACTCTTCATAAAATATATAACCTCATCCAGCTGAGCTTTCAGAGTTAACGTTCAGTCAACAACATACTATAGTATAAAAGACAGAAAAACAAGTTAAAGCACATTAGCATAAAATTAAAAAAAAATTCCAGAATGTGGGTCATTTTGTAGCACACCTGGGCAGTCTTCCCCACCAGTAAATAATTTGGGTAGGAGGAAGGTAGTGCTATTTATTTGAACCTGAATATAACTTGGTGACTTTCAGTGCCTATTAAATACTCAATTTGACTGTATATCCTCTAGGGTACAAGAACACGTGACATTCAATATTTTCTAATTATAACTCTTTATGCAGAATAAATTTGCCTATGTAGGAAGGCAAACTTGTAAAAGAGCCACACCGTCATTTCAGAGTCTAAAAAAACATACACTAGGTTCCCAGTACTTTTCCAGGGGATCCTTTAGTACCTTTTTTTCTATCCCAGAGAGGATGGTTTTGATAGACAAATGATCAGAAGATGCAGATTGTGAAGAATTTCAATGATGTCATTTGCTTTTTCAGAGGTAGTTGAGTGTGATGGGGAAGAACACAGAGGCTGGGTCCAGACTCCCTTCTTTGGAATCCCAGCTCTGCCAAATGTTAGCTGTAACCTTTGGCAATTTACTAAATCTCTCTGTGCTCTAGTTCTTCCTCTGTAAGATGGAGATAATAATAGTACACACATATACAGGATAGTTTGAGGATTAAGCAAATTAATGTACATAAAGCAGTTAGAAAAAAACCTGTCACCTACTCTGACAGTTTTAATTTGAGTTCCTGTTGCTATGATGGTAAATCCCACAACCGAGTCAAGTCAGATGAGATCTAAAATGTACCCTGTACCCTCTCTTGCAAGCCTTTCTTCTACCCAAAATGGCCTAACTCCGCATATCCTTTAAGGCTTAGTTCAAATAATATTTCTACTGCCTTCAGCTGGAAAGTGATCTTATTTATGTCCACTTATCTCTTCTATGCTATTCATGCAGATTGTATTGCATTGTAGCTATTATTTCAGCCAGTATGACTTTAGCTCCTTTTTATGGCCGTAAGTCTAACATTTAGTGAGCATTTACTATGTACCAGGAATAATTTGATTGATTTACATGTTTTAACTCACATAATTCTTCCAACAATCCCTAGAAGCTCTTATACTTCTTACTCAAGGCTTTGTAGCTAGGGAAGCTGTGGTGCAGGGAGGTTCCTAACATGCCGAAAGTCACTGCTCAGAAGGGGCAGAGTTGGAACTTGAACCCAGGAAGCCTGTTCTGGCACTTGTGCTAGAGCACAGCACTACACTGGGATTCTCAATACTGAGAGATTTCTGGGAAGAGCGGAGTGATAGACTGCAGACTTAGCCCTCCCCTCCTCCCCTCCGCCCCGTTCAAGCACACGATTACTGTAGGACACTGATGAAGCTATGAAGCCCTTCAATGTCTTAAGGTCCCCTCTCCTATGCTGCGGATATTGTCTTACCCAATATCTCCCATAGACACCCCACACTAAGAGGCACTCTGCCCTTATCAGCATCATGATAATTACTGTCCACCACCCACCATATTAACCTCGGTTCAACCTATGCTCTGTTGGTAACCACCTTGCCCAGGAAGTCCTGTTTGAACATATCAGTGGCATAAGTGGGCAGCCTGTGTGACCTTAAAGTTCTTTATTACTTTGGTCTAAAATGTGTGGCTGAACTCATTTGTCCAAGTGCTAAAGTCAAAGTCATAGAGCAGTACAGACCCTGAAGGCTTAGATGCTGGGGGCCCCATCCAGTAAAGCTGCTCTGTTTTCTTGTTGCATCAATTGTGGCTCATACTTCCTGCTGTTTCCAAATGATGGAGTCAGCCTTTGACATTATGTTTGTCTGGTTTGCCAAGTAACTTCTTCAGTTGCTTTTCATTTGTTAGAAAGTTCAACAGTCGAAACTCAGATGACAGGTAGGTAAAATGAATTCTTCTCATGGATTTTTTAAGGTCTACTTAGATGGATACTTTCAGATGTTGTTACAATCCAAGGACACTGACTTTTCTTGTTGGGAAAGTAAATCAATTGTATTGGAAACATTTTCCAGGTCTTTAATAAATGATGCACTATTTTCACTTAACTGTACACAGTAGAAAAATGGATAAAAGTTTGTTAATTCACCAACAAACTGTAATTCCTGTGACTGTCTCTGAGTATTTCTGTACAAAGCTGTTTAAAATGATATCAAGGCTTGGATACTTGTTTATTGATATATTTTGAGAGTTGTCTGGATAATGAAATCACACTTTTGTAGATCATTTTTTAGGTGAATGGTGTTTGCCAGGGACAACATGATTTCCATCAAACTGGTTGCTGATTCAGTGGCCGTTAGACTATTATCTGGTACTAAGTGTGTCTACTAAACCTAACTTTTCTCTGACTGGTGTCCCTCATGATGGGTTGGTTTAGTTAAGTGACTCTTTTTTCATGAGCCTGTATTTAAGATGTTGACGCTGTAATCCATTATCTCTGATACCCTGGGTACCTCTGTGAATTGTGCTGCTCCCTTCATGTGCACCCCTCCACACACACACACAATCGGGACCCTGGCTGACTCTGATGATCACTCTCTCCCTCGCTCATGAAGCTCCAGCCCCACTGGTCAAGAATGACCCATAACACCTTCACTTGCTGTTTCCTCTCTCTTGGAACCTTCTTTCCCTTCTTATTCCGTAAGTGTTTTCTCCAAGCACCTCCCATAGACATCACATACATAAAGAGGTGTTTAGCCATGGTCAGTGTCATGGCCCTCCTGCCTCTCCCCTTCCCCCCTCACCCCGGCCAGTTCAACCTTTGCAGGCCACCAGACCATCTTACCTAGGAAGTCCTGTTCAAGCATGTCTCTGCCTTTTAACTATTTCACCCCTTTATCTTGCTTTATTTTCCTTCTTACCACTTCTGCCATCTGGCATTGGAGATATTTGTTTTTCAGTTTCCTACATTACAAAGCAGCGTCCCTGGGGCCACTGCTTTGTCACTCATGGCCACTGTTGAATCCTAGGGCCTTTGATGGTGCCTGGCACATGCTAGTTCAATGCACATCTGTTGAATCAATTAATCAATTGGACAACCAATCAACCAATCAGTTTTACAGGCAGTTTGTGCAGTGGTTGGGGTCCAGGACCTGGAGAGAGATGAGATTGACATGCCAGGTGGAACTCTTATTACCCATGTGGCCTTGGGAGTGCCATTCAGCCCCCAGGACTCATCTGTTTAATGGGGAGAATAATAGTCCTGTCTCATCAAGATGTTGTGACCCTGAAATTAATTAACATGGAGAAAGAGTTTAGAAAATTGCCAAGCTCTTAGGAAATTAAGCTCACAATAAATATTGGCTATTATAATTATTTCCATAGTGCTTTATAATTTTCAGAGTATTTTTCATTTATTATATTGATAAATCCTTGTTACAATTCTGTGAGGTAGAACGGCATTTCAAAGATGACCGAGCTGAGGATGGGAAGTTGAGCCTTAGATCACCGTTATGCATTAAGCTTGGGCAGCACAGGGCTGACACCCCAGGTCTCCTAAACCCCAATCTAGTGGTATTTCTGGTAAAAAAAAAAATCTCAAAATGGTACTTTTGTCTCCAGTTAATTTCCACACCACCTTACCCCTCTAGGTTCATTGTCATTTTCTCTTTGGCTGCCTTTAAGGTCCTGAATTAGTTAACCATTTTGGATTTTAATATCCACATTAAAAATCTTCTTAATAGATAGTGTCCCTACTGGTTTTAATGAGAACGAGGATGAGGAGGATGAGGGTGATACGATGGCAATCTTTAGATAACATTTGATCATGTGCCTGTTACTATTCTCGGTGCTTTACAACTTAGCTATTCCTCAAAACAACCCTTAAAGAGAGGGTGTAATATTAATCATTTTACAGATGAGCAAACTGAGGCATCCCAAATCCAGAAGACATAGTCTTGGCCATCACCTCTCAATAGAAAAATGCTGTGATGTCCTGCAGAGCCAGCCCTCTCAGGAGTGAGAAAAACATGCACTAGATCCCCTGATGCTCTCTTTCTTCCAAAGAACCCTCACCTGTGCTCTTTATGGAGAGACTTGTTTCAGCTATTGCTATTCTGATAACCTCACCTGTGCAAGATGTCAGTGGATGAAAGATGCTTCTTTCATCTTCTCAGGAAGTTCTTTTTCATTTATCAGAAAGGCAGGTGGGGGGAGAGGTTTTGACTAGGAGAGTTTTTGGCTCTATCCAAAGAGGAACATTTATCCTGTCTCTGTCTTCAAGCTGCCTTTCACGTAAAAGAACACGTCAAGATAAATCAAAAGGGGATATGACTTCAGATTGGACTTTACTACAGAAATGACTTGATTCAAGTGTCCCAAAGAAATGAACATGCATCACAGGTATGCGCTCTGGATCATATTTCAATCTTCCCACCAATTCTGGGACAAAGTAGGATAAAAATAAAGTGTTCTGAATAAATGGTACGAAACATGTAATCCCGAATAATGATTACTCCAAAGATGTGCCACCTTCTGTGAAAATGTAAAGTTTGATCTTTTCTTCAAATTTCAAATGCACAAATTCTTTGAACTTAAAGAAATGAAACTTGAAATGTTCAAGAGGTCTTAACTGAATGCATAACCTTGAACTACAAGTTAACGTATATTGATTTATTCTGCACTTTTGTTTTCAGATGTGTTTAGGCTTTTGGTTTCCTTTGAGGCACCCCTGAGACAAAGCAATCTGTTCTCTTCTAATGGTCTCAGTTCTGCTTCCCCTCTGGTGAATATTCCAGTCCATCTGGATGCCAAGCTCAAGGAATGTACCCCTGAAGTGCTCTCCACCATAGTGTCCTGGGTTTGATTGCATCTTCCCTGGAAGATATACAGAGTCTCAAAGCATTCATGGAGGATGCATCCCATGTTATGAGAATAATGTGGTTGGAGCAGGTGGATGGAAATAACAGTGAGTTTCTATGACATCACACATGATGGGAAAGGGCAATCAAAGCGTTCCCCATACCATTTTAAGCTAGGAGTGTATGATTTTTTAAAAAAAATCAGGTCTTTAGTATTAAGCCTGCTGATGTGGGTTTATGTTAATCTCTCAGGTCCACACAGATACTCTATTTGGCTTCCCTGTCAATATTTAGGACAGTATGTAGAACACACCATTGATTCCATGCTCCTCTGCCCTTGCATCTTCCCACACAGAGAGAATGCTTCCAAGCCATGCATTTTCATGTTCATGTATTTCTTGGCATATGGAACCAATTTAATTTTTTCTATAGGATTGTGACTTTTAAATAAAATATCTCTCTCCCTCCCCCATTTATTCCCACTTATAAACCTCTTCTCACCAGGCCTTTGTGCTTTCTATGTGGTCTAATTACCTCTTTGTGAAGCCTTAAGATCACTGTGCTCATTTCCTAACCCTGTATGGGTATTTGGGGTCCTCAGTAGCAACTGTTTTTCCTTTAGGTATAAAATAAGGGAATTTTGGGTTCAGGAGCAGAATGCATTTTTGCTTATTTATTTGTTTATCTTTGAATAACTTTTAGAAGAAATAAAAATACTGCAATGAAATAAATGCCTGTTATAGGTATTGAACTCAAAGTAGAGGAGGTCATACCTGACATATATAGAATTTTATAATTAAAAAAATAATTGAACTTTGGGTTAACAAAAGTTTCTGCATCTGTAAAGTGGGGACTATACTGTATTTCCCTCATGTATTTCTCATGAAGAATAAAAGAGATAATTCATGTAAGACTCTTAGAATTGTTCTGAATGTGGCACATAGTAAATACATAAATATTAGTTACTATTTTTAATAAAATGTGAAGAGGCATTTAGAAAGCAATTGCAGACATATTTTAGAGATATTGCAGGTTCTGTCCAGACCATCCCAATAAAGTGAATATCACAATAAAGTGTTTCAAATTAATTTTTTTCATTTCCCAGTGCACATAAAAGTTATGTTTACACTATCCTGTAGTCTATTAAGTGCGCAATGCTGTTATGTCAAAAAAAACTATGTAAGTACCTTAAATAAAAAATTCTTTATTGCTAAAACTTGTTAACCATTGTCTGAGCTTTCAGTGAGTCATAACCTTTTCACTGGTGGAGGGTCTTGCCTTGATGTTGGTGCCTGCTGACTGATCAGGGTGGTGTTTGATGAAGGTTGTGGTGTCTGTGGCCATTTCTTAAACAATGAAGTTTGCTACATTGATTGACTCTTGTTTTCACTACTGATTTTTCTGTAGCATGCAATGCTGTTTTGATAGTTTTTCACCCACAGTAGAACTTCTTTCAAAATTAGAATCAGTCCTCTCAAACCCTGCTGCTGCTTTATCAATTACATTTTTGTCATATTCTAAATCCTTTTTTTGTCATTTTAACAATCTTCACAGCATCTTCACCAAGAGTAGATTCCATCTCAAGAAACCACTTTCTTTGCTCATCAGTAAGAGTCAACTTCTCATTTGTTCAAGTTTTATCCTGAGATTGCAGCAATTCAGTCATATCTTCAGGCCCCACTTCTAATTCTAGGTTTCTTGCTGTTTCCACCACATCTGCAGTTACTTCCTCCACTGAAGTCTTGAATCCCTCAAAGTCGTCCATGAGGGTTGGAATCAACTTCTTCCAAACCCCAGTTACTGTTGGTATTTTGACCTGTTTTCATGAATCATAAATGTTGTTCTTGGCGTCTAGAATGGTGAATCCTTTCCAGAAGGTTTTCAACTGACTTTGCCAAGATCCATCAGAGGAATCACTATCTATGGCAGCTGTAGGCTTACAACATGCATTTCTTAAATAATAAGACTTGAAAGTCATAATTACTCCTTGATCCATGGGCTTAAAAATGAATGTTATGTTAGCTACCATGAAAATAACATTAATCTCTGTATATCTCTGTCAGAGCTCTTGAGTGACCAGGTGCATTGTCAATGAGTAGTAATACTTTGAAAGGAGACTTTTTTTCTGAGCAGTAGGTCTCAAGAGTGAGCTTAAGATATTCAGTAAACCATGTTGAAAACAGTTGTGCTATCATCCAGGCTTTGTTGTTCCATTTATAGAGCACAGACAGAGTAGATTGAGCATAATTCAGAATGGTGAGTGAGCATTGGCTTCAACTTATCATTAGCTGCATTAGCGCCAAACAAGAGAGGCTGTCTTGAAGCTTGAAGCCAGCTATTGACTTTTCCTCTCTAGCTATGAGAGTCCTAGATGGCATCTTCTTCCAACATAAGGTTATTTTGTTTACATTGAAAATCTGTTGTTTAGTGTAGCCACTTTCATTAATGATATTAGTCAAGATCCTCTGGATAACTTGTTACAGCTTCTACATCAGCACTTCCTTCTTCAGCTTGCACTTTTATGTTACAGAGACAGCTTTGTTCCTTAAACTTTATAAAATAACCTCTGCTGGTTTCAAACTTTTCTTCTGCTGCTTCTTCATCTTTCAGCTTTCATAGAATTGAAGAGCACTAGGGCTTTGCTCTGGATTAGGCTTTGGCTTAACAGAATGTTGTGGCTGATTTGATCTTCTATCCAGATCACTACAACTTTCTCCATATCAGCAATAAAGCAGTTTTCTTTCTTATCATTAGTGTGATCACTGCAGTAACACTTTTAATTTCCCTCAAGAACTTTCCCTTTGCATTCACGGCATGGCTAACTCTGGTGCAATAAGCCTACCTTTCAGCCTATCTCAGCTTTTAACCTGCGCCCCTCACTAAGATTAATCATTTCTAGATTTTGATCTAAAGTGAGAGATGTGTGACTCTTCCTTTCACTTGAACACTTAGAGGCCATTGTGGGGTTATTAATTGGCTTAATTAAAATCTTGTTGTGTCTCAGGGAACAGGGAAGCCTGAGGTGAGGGAGAGTGATGGGAAAACAACCAATGGATGGAGCAGTCAGAACACTTACCAATTAAGTATGCTGTCTTAAATGGGTGTGGTTTGTGGAGTCCCCAAATAATTATAAATAACATTAAAGACAACTGATCACAGATCACCAAAAAAATAGAATAATAATGAAAAGTTTGAAATATTGCAAGAATTATCAAAATATGATACAGAGACATGAAGTGAGCAAATGCTGTTGGAAAAATAGGCTCTGATAGACTTGCTCTGCACAGGGTTGTCACAACTTCAATTTGTAAAGAATGCAATATCTGTGCAACTCAATAAAGCAAAGCACAATAAAATAAGGTATAACCATATATAGTTTATAATTCAGGAAGAATTCCTTGCTTCTGAAGATGGAAAAGTTTAGGTAAATACTGGGACATTTATATTTATATTTAGTAGATTTGTTAAATGTGAATAAATATGATTAATAGATCTCTCTTAGTAAAATTTATATTTTCATAGATATCATCAACTTAGGGACAAATTGAGTAGCTCCATTTTAAATAGAGTAGTTTCATCAATATAAATATCACAATCTCATCCACTTTCCAAAAGTTTTCCCCTCAGAATTTCCCACAAAATAATCTGAGATGTAACCTCCAGAGGTTGTGGTGGGGTCATTGAAAATCCCTGCAACCAGTAGTCAAGTTGGAGTGGTGGGAAATCTGGGAGAGAGATCTTCATGACTTAACCAGGTCTCCATCCAGGAGGTTTGTCCAAGGGGAAGGATTCCAAACCCTAAATCGAGATATAGGGGTGAAGCTCCAGTTCAGAGGAGAAACAGCAAAATTCTGACAAGGCAGCAGACTGTCTTAGCCACTAAATTCTGGGCCTGGAAGAAGCAGGAGTACCAGGAAACCTGCAGGGTTGGCACATTGCACAATCTTATGGGATGCATCGTCTCAGCCCAGATGCTGAGGAGAGTCTGCAGCTTGGGGGAACACGGATGCCCAGACCTTGTCTCTTGGGGCATTGTGGGCTGAGTCTTGTCTATGGCACAGAGAATCCCTGGTCTGATGGAATGGCTCAAACCTACCAGGTTTGCTCACAGAGAGTTTGGATCTGAAACTGTCATGAATGAAGTGTGTGTGTTTATGTGGTATGTGTGGGGTGTATCTATAGATCCAGAAGGGGAAGACCTAGAGTGAAGCTGATTTTGGACCTAAAGTCAAAATAAAACTGAAATGAACATAATCAGCAATAACAACGACTGTCGTGGATTGGGGACTTAAACTCCAGGCACAATGCTGGAATTTTAATATAGATCATGCATCCAGAAAGTTCAGTGGTATTTCTCACTAACCCCAAAGAGCATTTGAAGAAGTAGAAACTCAAAGCAGTGGAGCTACAAGGCCAAGATGATGCAGGAAGTGTGCTTTTGTCCAGAGTCAATAAGTACATTCTCTGTTGGTGCGGGTACCCTGACATACCAGGGAATGTTGACTTTGTCCCTGCTCTTCCTGCAGGGCTGACTCCTGATTTTGTCCTAACCGAGGTCCAACTTGGCTGCATAACTTGTTCATGGTATCACGATCTTAAGTCATCAAAGGGGAAAATGAGTACAGTGAAAAAAGAGCAACATCCATTTTCTAAAATATTCTTAATAGAAATAGAGATAATAAAAGTTATAATACTGATAAGATTATCTATTCCTACATTTGACAAATACTTAGTTATACAAGTTATACTTATCTATCTCACTGTTAGAAGGTTAACATTAATCATTACTGTAATTCATCCTCAAATTAAATTTATAAGAAAACTAATGCCATTCCTTGAATTTTTTTCAAAGTGCATCTCAGAAAGGTTAAATAAATTTTCCTCAATGTTACTTAGGAGGGCTACACTTAAAATCCATTGTTTTCTGATTTTTTCCCACTATTCTACTTTACAATAGGAATAACGTTGTGAAACAAAAGGGAACAAAGAAACTTATCTGGAAAGATAACAGCTTCTTTCAAAGTTCTATTTCTTGTTTTCTATTTTTATTTTTAAAATTTATTTTGTTCAAGTATAGTTTATTTACAATCAAAGTTCTATTTCTCTTTCATCCATTGAGTGACAGCTTTGGAGGAAGAAATGACTGCAATAAATAAGTTTTGACCATACTTTCTAGAACCAGGCATATTGTAATTATATTAATACTCTAATATAGTAGGAATTGGGGTGGTGGGTGTCTTTTGGCATAGAATGAATAGCATCTTGAAGTCCTAGATGGAAATTAATATGGTATGCTTTGTGTTCAATATTTAGAAGACAGATACAATAGCATTTCCCATATTAAAAAGAAGCAGATAATTAGAAATGTTTGCTTGGAATGTAGTGCTTTCTCTCTTCTTTTGTCCTGGCCCAACTACAACTGTGTCCATCATCATATGCTCCATCTGTCACCATCTATCACAGGAGTTATATGGGTAGCATGCTTCATGCAGCTCCCTCTTGCATTCTGAAATAGGTGTGTAACCTCTCTAGGGTTCTGGGAGTGAATGTTACAGGAGCTCTGTGGTGCCTCCACAGTAAGTTTCTATATTCTGATTTTTCATTTTTAACAGGCCATGATTATACTCATTTCTCTGCTGCAGAATTCCCTATCTAGCTAGACTATTTGTAGATAAATTCCCAGGAACCAATGCCAGGATGGATTCCCCTCTAAATATGGAGGCCAGGGCTGCTTCCTTACATCCAGGGCAGTGAAATGATTTGGCGCTGGTCATCAGAGATGATAAGGATGGAAGAAGGGCTGGCAACTGCAAAAGAAGGAAAAAACTCCCCTTTCTTGTTCACTCCAAGGGAATCAATGGAAGAAGAAAAAATAACGTTTAATTATGAAGTTACATTTTCCCATGTGAGTTGGTGCTTTGGTTCAAAAGTTCTCCCTTTTGCTTTGGTGTCTACTTTCCTGGGGGAAAATTCAGAATTCACAAAACAGTAAAAGACCTGGGACTCTCTTGGTAGATTAATGTACACGTTTAATGTATAAGATTTCAGTGCTCTGCCTCAAATAGTTTCCAGTTAGATACACACATATAACAGATGAAGAATCAACAACTAGGCAACTGGAATCATTTGAATTTTTAAAAGCGTTAGGTTGGATATGATCTTTCAGATGTTTTTAATTATTGAATAGTTTCAATCAATGGCAGAAATATTTATGACAAACTTGCTGTTATCTTTGTCTAAATATACTTTTTTAAAAATTTATTTTACTTTCCAAAGGAAACAGGTAAGTAGGGATTGCCAATACATAACATTTTTTAGACATGATCCCTCCAGAGAAATCTGATTCTTCGGTGCTAAAGGGAATTGAGGGAATTTGATGTGGATGATTGTCCTATTTCTCCAGTTCTACAACTGTAAGTTTCTTGTGCATAAAATGCTTGTCAAATGCATCTCTGTGTTCTCCTGGTGCCTTGCACTCTGTAGGTCTTTACCAATTAGAATAGAATTATGGATGTTTCCTACCTCATTGATGTCCAAACAAATGCTGAGGTGATACAAGTGATCTATGATGTAACTAAATAAGTGGCATCATATGAGAATTAAAAGAAGAAGAAATGCCTCATTTTTAAACCATTTTTTTTATAACACAGTGAAAATTGACAGTGTTCATTATTTCTGTCCTGTGTCAAAGATATTTTTTGAAATTTTATTTCATTTATTTTTTTATACAGCAGGTTCTTATTAGTTATCCATTTTATACGTATTAGTGTATATATGTCAATCCCAATCTCCCAATTCATCACACCAAAGCTATTCTTAAATATCCTTTGAGTAACACTCATGAAATAGATGACCTCACATAGTGTCAGTTTCCAGCTTACTTGAGCATTTATACCACAGATCCAGCCATATAGAGTGACTGACACAGCATGCTCTTTTCCTGCTCAGAATTCATGGAGGAGGGAGTGTGGTCAAGGTGATGGAGTAGGAAGGTTCTGAGCCTACCTTCTCCCATGGGCAAATCAAAATTGCAACTAATTGCAAAGCAGCTGTCTACGAGAATGACTTGAAGATAAGCAGAAAAGATTTTCCACACTTAAAGATATAAAGAAAGAACAACAATGAGATGAGTAGGAGGGGCAGAGATGCAATAAAGACCCATACCCTTGGGTGGGTAACCCACAAACAGGAGGAAATCACAATTTCAGAGGTTCTCCCAAAGGAGTGAGTGTCTAATCCCCACATCGGGCTTCCTAGGCTGGAGATTCTGCACCAAGAGCATCTGGCTTTGAAGGACAGTGGGGCTTGCATATGGGAGAGCTGGGGGGTTGTAGGAAACAAAGACTTTGGTCTTGAAAGGCTCACACAGAAGCTCACATGCTTCAAGACCCAGCATAGAGGCAGTACTTTGAAAGAAAATTGGGTCAGACCCACTTGCTGACATTGGAGAGCCTCCTGGAGAGTCAGGAGGCAACTGGGACACCCCTGCGCCCTGCCCAGGAACATAAATGCTAGTGGCAGCCAAATTTGGGAGCTCGTTCTACCAGAAGGACACTGGTGTCAGCAAGCACCATTTTGGAATCCTCCCTTTGGTCTATTAGTGGTGAGGGTTTACCTGCCAATCATCCAGTTAGTACCAGTCCTGGGACACACCAGGCAGAGCAGCCAGCCACATGGAGACTCAGTCACACCCACAGTGTGCTGGCACCAGCCCTTGGACTACCTGAGCCCTGCAAGCAACCACCTTGGGAGCTGGTTCCAACCACCAGCAGGGATGCTCCAGGTAGCACAGCCAGACATACAAGAATGCATCCCAGCCCACCAGTGGGCCAGTAGCATCTTCACAAGGGAGAAGCTAGCAGCCAATCAGGCCAGGGACTAGCCCATAGTAGTCAGCCTGGCCACTACAGAAGGTACCATGAAGTCCACATAAGAGGCACCCCTAAAGCATATAGCTCTGGTGAGCAGCGGGGAGTGTGCTGCTGGGACACATAGGACATGTCCTACATAAGGCCACTTCTCTAAAGTCAAGAAACATAACCACCCTACCTAATACAAATAAAATAAAACAAAACAAAACAAAAAAATAAAATAAAACAAAACAGATAATTAGGTAAAATGAGGTGATAGAGGAATATGTTTCAAATGAAGAAACAAGGTAAAAAGAAGAACTAAGTGAAGTGGAGACAAGCAATCTACCAAATAAAGAATTCAGAGTAATGATCATAAAGGTGCTCAATGAACTTGGAACAAGAATGGATGAACACAGTGAGAAGTTTACCAAAGAGAAAACATAAAGGACCAAACATAGCTAAAGAATAAAATAACTGAAAAAAAAATAGGATGCCACTCTCACCACTTTATTCAACATAGTACTGGAAGTCCTAGCCACAGCAATCAGGCAAGAAAAATAAATAAAAGGAATTCAAATTGGAAAGGAAGAAGTAAAACTGTCACTGTTTGCAGATAAACACTATATATAAAAAAAATCCTAAAGATGCCACCAAAACCTATTAGAAGTAATAAGTGAATTCAGTAAAGTTGCAGGACACAAAATTAATATACAGAAATCTGTTGCTTTTCTATACATGAACAATAGACTATCAGAAAGAGAAACTGAGAAAAAATCCTATTTACTATTGCATAAAAATAAAACACTGAGGAATAAATTTAACCAAGGAGGTGAACAATCTGTACTCTGAACACTATAAAACATTGATGAAAGAAATTGAACACAACACAAAGATATGGAATGATATACCATGCCCACTATGTTGACACATTTTTAAAGCAAGTTAATTCACAATTCTTTTCTGTGTAATAATTTATCTACTTCAACTCATTTTTAATTCCCTTAACCTAGTTGGTGTCCCAGAAAGTCCCTGGCACAGGGATTCATTCTGTTACAAAAATTACTTTGCAAGTCTTTTCCTGGTTCTTAGATTGTTTTGAAAATTAGTCATGCTAGAAAGCTTGATGATGTAAGAGAGAAAAAATGGTGGAGGAAGATTCCAGAGGAAGGTCAAGGTGATGAGACGAAGAATGCATGCACATAGAAAACTCTAAACAATAGGAGAAATTTGACCTTTATGAGATGAAAGAGAAGGTGTTGATGGAAATGATGAAGTGTGTGTGTGTGTGTGTGTGTGTGTGTGTGTGTGTGTCTGTTGTGTGTGTTGGAGGGAGGTGAGAAGAAATTAATGCCAGATGCAGAATTGCACAAATTACAAAAAATCATCTCATCTGGGTGGACCAATTGCCAAAGAACTCTGTCTCACATCAGACAAATTATCCAAAATGTGGAAACCGTGTGCCTCAGTCCAGACTGGATTGTAATTTCTTCTCTGGCCCTCAGCCAGTTGCTTTTGTGCAGTTCACATACTGCACATCTGTATGCAGGAGTCCCTTGATACTCTATTTTATTTTTAAAATTAAAAATGTGGATCTGCATCTCAGATAAAGAGATTGATAGACGGTTGGAGGGAAATTTTATATATTTAATATAGCTAGTGAGTCAAATAGGGGAGTGGCACCTTATTAGGGAGATGCAAATGAAACGGTGGTACTCTTGAGTTGGGAAGAAAAGGGTCTCTTGTGGCAGCATTTGTGTCTGTCTCTGCCATGTTAGACACCTGAGCCATGGGGCAAAGAGTGGATGATTAAATGATGAATGTGAAGACATGTGGGGGAAGGACAAATGGAAAACAGTTAAGTGTTGGCCAGAGTGTGGTTCATGCAATGGACTATGAGGGGAAGATAAGTCAGTGAGGACTGTAGAGATTGCAAACACAGAGGGGTCACTGGCTGGCAGATGTGATGAACCCGGACAGTAGAAACTGTGGAAACATGGAGGCAAGCAAGCTGGAAGTTCAGAGTTTGTGGTGGGAGCACAACAACACTGGGCCTTGGGACTCCAGGTGTTGGTTACTTGTGGGTGATGACAAATCATGGGCCCCTGAGTGACCACTGTGTTGTGAGTTGGAGGGTCACTGGAGCAGAGAGTGTTGGGGAACCAAGATCACATTAGTTGGATCAATCTAGTTTGCATAGATACCAGTCTTCCAGCATGATTTCCAGAGATGAAGTAGAGGAAGGCTGAAGGGGGTTTGTTGGGGGAGAGGGGAGGCCAGGGAGTATGTATCCATGTGTCTTTGTGTCATGTATCTCCACAGAGGAGAAAAGTGAACTAGGAAAATCACCCCTCCTCAGTGGCCTTATTGGCTTAGCTGGAGAGGTCAACTCTTCCTCCTTCTCCCCCTCCTCTCCCCTCCCATCCCCCTTTTCCTCTCCTTCTTCCTCTTCTCCTTCTTCTGTCCACAGCTGCTTTAATCATAATAGCCCCAAACTGGAAACAACCCAAATAGCCAAATAAATAGGTGAATAGGTAAACAAATTGTGGAATATCCTTAAATGAAATCCACAATCATGATAAAGAGGAATCAACTGTTGATATATATATACTTCAATGTGGATAATTCTCAAAATAATTATGCTGAGTGAAAAAAGCCAGACATAAAAGAATATGCTGCATGAAGTTGCAGAAAATGCAAACTAATCTATAGTGACAGAGGAAAGCAGATCACAGATTGCTGGGGTGGAGGGTCAAGGTAGCCTAGAAGGGAGGAATTACAGGAATTACACAAAAAATCTTTGGGAGGGTGATGGATATATTCATTATCTTGGTTGTGGTAATGGCTTCACAGGCATATATATATGTCAAAACTTATTAAATTATACAATTCAGACATGTGCAGTTTAAGATAAATCAATTATACATCAAAAAGTTGTTAAAAATAATACTCCCTGCCTCCATAATATTAATAAACCCTTTTGAAATCTTATTTTCCAGCCTTGGTTTTCTTCTTTCAACAGTAAATATTTCTCTCCATTCTCCTCTTGCTTGCATGATTTCTGATGAGAAGTCTGCTATAATACTTACCCTTGATCCTCTATAAGTGAGATTTTTTTTTCCTTTTGGCTTCTTTCAAGACTTTGTCTTGGTTTTTGTTTTCTGTAGTTTGAATATGATATGCCACAGTGTAAATTTTTTTCAGTATTTATCCTGCTTGATGTGCTCTGAACTTCCTGGATGTGTGGTTGGATATCTGTCATTAATTTTGGGAAATTCTTAACCATGATTCCTTCAAATATTTAGCAACACCCTTCCTCAGGGAAAAGACAGCTTCCAGTGAGGTTTAGGAGGAGGGGAGTGTACATTTGACAGGACTGGGGTTCCAGTGTCAGCCCCCCAGAACCTAAAGCCCTCAGACAGGTTTATTCCTGAAGGAATCCCTCTCCCTCTGCCTTCTCAGCAGCATCAAGAATGTAGCTAACATTTTCTTTTTCAATGCTGCTGCTTCCTTTCCTTTGCCTCAGAATATTTTACCAGATTTCCAGAGCAAAACCTCCTGCTCTCAAGGTTTCTGACTATGTCTAAGCACAATAAAACTGTTTCAAAGACAACTGTAGATAAAGTAATGTCTCTGCCCTGAGCCTGGAAATTTTGTACAGCTGACTGTCTTATTGGGAACAAGAACACTGGGAATAGCTGGGTGGGTTCCTGAGCAGTGCCAGGCTGGATTGGGCATGGGTAAATGGTTGGGTTCTTTGCTTCTGTTGTGGTATAAAAATAAAATCTGCATTGTATATTTTTAGTAATTTAAAACACAATAAAAGTGATCAGAGTCCTTTAAAAAATCTCCAATGGCGTAACCAAGATAGAAATTTGCATAAATAGGTTATAGCAACACAGAAACTGCATTTTCTGTCTCAAAAAGGAGGAAATAAAATGCAGATATAACTAAGGAAAATAATATATACAATTCTGTAGTGTTTCATATGTAAAATATGAGTGTATAAGTGTAAGGAGAGGTAATAGTTCTCTAGAAAATATTATCACCCTGCGAAAGGGAAGGAATTATGGTTAAACTGCTATTAATTCTCTGATGAAATACTTAGAATGGCAAAATGTCTTTGAGAGATATGCACATTTTGTTTTATTTTTTTCTAAATCTAACTTCTGAATATGTCCACTTCCATTCAGACTAACTCAAAGGATAATACAATGCAGTTTGAAGGGCAGTGAAGAACAAAGTATTGGAGTGACAAAGAAAATGATCCCACAATGTTCTATAGATAGCACAAAAGAGTACCATTCACTGCTGCTTTTTCAACTCATCACAACTTGTACAACCCAACTCTGTTAGCTAATATCTTCAAGAGGAAAAAAAAACCCTTACAAAATGCATTTCTAACAGTATTTTCTAATCATAAAATAGATTCCAGAGAAAATTCAGAAGGTGTTTAGAAAACTGAAAATGCATCATTTACAACAAGAGGAGTATAAATAAACAAAGGCCTCTAGATTCAAGAAACACAATTGCATCTTGTGGATGAAATTTTTTGGGGTGGGGAGAAGATTGTTCCAGAGGATGTTACATTGAGTTCATTCACAGCCTAGCACACAAGGAACATTATCTTTCTAAGAATTTAGGAACTACTGCTCTAAATCTATATATTTTTCCCTTTCATTTCCCTTATCATTTTTTTAATTAAAAAATTTAAATTGAAGTCTAGTTAATTTACAGTGTTGTTTCAACTGTACAGCAAAGTGATTCAGTTATATATATACATATATACATATTCATTTTCAGATTTTTTTCCATTATAGGTTATTACATGATACTGAGTATAGTTCCCTGTACTATACACTATGTCCTTGTTGTTTATCTGTTAAATATATGGTAGTGTGCATATATTAATAGCAAACTCCTAATTTATGCCCCCCCCCCGCAGCTATCCCCTTTGGTAACAATAAGTTTGTTTTCTGTGTCTGTGAGTCTGTTTTCCAGCAGTATAAGAACAACTGACAGTGTGAATACACCCTACATCATGACACAGTACTCACACATATGTGTGTATCCATGAGATGAATGCTCATAATTTCATTTTTTTCTAGTCTTTTCTCTTCTCTTCCATTCTTTCATTTTAAAAATGATGATCTTGACCCCACTTCATTGATTTCACAATCCATGAATATGCGGCCACTGTAGGTAGAATACTGACCTGCTTATGATATGTTCTTAATGCTGATTTTGTTTTCCATGTCCCACATTTTCCTTCCCCTTTTTGAAGGTCTTTTTCCCCTGCCATGAGTCAGAAGCGTTCCTCTACCTTTATCTTTGGAACTCTATTGTCTCTGACCACCAGTGAGGACAGGTCCATGGGCCACGTGTGGACAAAACCCCCTTGCATCTCTGAAGGGCTACCTTCTGGGGTGGGGTGGGAGAAAGGAGCCTCTGAAAACTTTTCACTTCATCTGAACACAACTGGGCCCAGAACCCAGGATTCACAGCTCGAGGGGTTGAATCTACTTACATAAGACTCTCCAAAAGTGCCATGTTGCAGCTAATGGTCCTGCCTCACACTTTATGGAGAGAAGAAATGATGGGAAGAAGCTTATTTTCCTGCCATCAAGTCCTCCGATTCCACACATCCGCATCTACAGTCTGGATGCTCTGTCCTGGACAATGGCAAAGTGCCCTTTCTCTACCCAAAGGCTACTGCTGCTCTACTACTTAGGGTACTAATCCTGCCCGTGTTGGTGACTATTTTGCAGTTGCAACTAATCTCTTTTCCCCTTGATTACTGAATTCTCTCTTCCCTTAGACCACAGACATGCCAACACTCCACACTGAAACTAAACGGCACACCTACTCCTGAGTGTGGGTCCTCACCAGGTGATGCCTCATTTCTTTGCTTCTCTGCACAGCACAGCTTGAAAGGGTTGCACGTATTTGCTGTACCCACTTAACCTCATCTCTTCACAGTCAGTCTTCTGGGCACTGGTTCCTGCAATCCCAGGGAATCTGCTCTTGATGGGTTACTATGACATCATAGTACACTGCTGACGTCACTCCATTGGTCCCCATTCTGTTCACTTAGCAGCATTTGACATCTCTAACCACCTTCTTTATGAAAATCTCTCCTCAGAATCTTCTGATTTTCCTCCCTTCTCGCTGGATGCTGCTGCTTAATCTTTGCTTGTTCAGCCCTTTCCTGCTCTTTTATTCCCTGTAGTCCTTATACTTTCTGTCATTTACTAATTTAGTTAGTTTATTGTCAGTTTCCACCACTAAAGTGTATGTTCTGATAGGACAAGGGTTTTTTTTTTCTGTTTTGTTCCTTGATAATCTCCAACACTTAGGACAATGTGTGATCTATAATTGTCATTCAATGCTTTGTTGAATGAATCTCGTAGTGTCTTGGATGTATACGTTTTAAAATTTTATAAGTGCTATTGTGCTATAGACGTTCTTCTGTCTTGTCTTTTTTTTAATACATAACCCTAAGCATTTAAGATCACCAGTGTTGCCTTATGTAGATAGAATATATCTGTTTTAATATTTCAAGGTATTCTCTTCATGTAAACATCATATTTTATTTGCCTATTTTCTTAGGAATTAACATTTACGTTGCTCCAAACTTGTTATACCACAAATATTGAAGCCAAGGTTAGTCCCATGAATGTTGCCTTGTGGACATGTGAATTTCTCTGGGAGAGGTATACTCAGGAGAAGAGCTTGTGAATCATAGGTTATATGTCTTCATTATCTCTACATAATAAGTACTGCCATATTGCTTCCCAAAAATGATGTACAAATTTGCATTCTTACCTAAGGTATGTGGGTGCTTATTTCCCCATATATTCCACCACATTTATAATTACCTTTCTTGTTTTTATCAAACTGATTGGTGTAGAATATCCTTTTAAAAATAATTTTAAAAAATTTACATTCATACCACTTTATATGGACACTGAAATATGAATTTCAGTAATTTTCACTTTATGAAATATTATTCTTCTTTTGACTTTTCCTCCAACCATTTAAATACATAAATCATCCTTAGCTTGCGTACTGCAGAAAAACAAGCAGCCTGCTTGTTTTCGCTACCAAGCCATGAGCTAGGTGGTTGGCAGAATGATATCTTACTGTTGCTTTTCTTTGAAAATATCTACCTACTAATGAATTTAACCATCTTTTTCTGAACTTGTTAGCTTTTTAGGTTTCCCTTTTATTATTAACTTATCTTCTGTCTTTGATGAATTGCATTTTTATTAGTTTTCCTGTATTTCTTTACGTTTCTAAGACTCTGATATATTCTTAAATATTAGTCTTGTCAAGTTTTTACATTTCAATTAATCTTCTCTCAGTCTATCATCTGTCAGGTGGCCTCCTATTTGTCTCTCTTTGTTGAACAGATATTTCAAAGTTTCGTAGAGTAAGTTCCAGTAAGTTTTTGATCTTCATGGTTTGTGAATGTTTAATATTACCAAAGAGGCAATTCCTTACTTCTATATCACAAAGATATTTTTCTATATTTTCATCTCTCAGTTTTATGTTATCTTTCACTTTCAAGTCCTTAATTCTGCATCCATCTTGTAGTTAATGAAAGATACAGACCCAGCTTAAATTTCATGTGAGGTGAACAGTCTTCCCCAAGAAAGCGATTTAATATTTTTTCTTTATTATTGATTTGTTGGTACCACTCTTATATCAAGTTGTGTCTGTTTTATGAACATTTATTTCTGAGCTTGCTTTTCTGTTGTGAGTCTATATTTTAATTGGTACCATAGTATCATGTTATTTTATTATTATTAACATTAGCATTATTATCATTACATTACATTCTATCTTAAATTCTTGTATGACAATACTCTCTTTTATTTTCTCAAGACTAATTTATTGATGGAACTTTATTCTTTCCTATAAAGTTTTAGACAACTTCTTTTCAAAAAAGCACTTGAAAAAAATCCAACTGAGTTTTTAATTTGATTTCATTAAATTATAAATTTATATGTGAATTTGTGGTTAAATAATATATTTTTCTTTCTTTGTACTCTAACGTTTTAAGAATTTTCTTCAGAGAGTAGTTGTGCTTTCTCTGTGGGCTTAGGTCCTAGGTATGTATTTTTGCTCTTGCCAGTGTAAAGGAATGGTCTAGATTATTTTAAAATCTGTGCTAGAAAATTTGTTGTAGTCTTTTTACTTTTAGTAGTATATCCGATATGTTTTCTGTACTTGCCCATAAAAATCTATAAATAATGGACATTCTACTTAATTTTTTTAAAAAACATACATGCTTTGTCTCTTTTGCTGGTCTGCAAGTGTTATCCAGAACTTCTAGTGCCATGCATAACAGCAGTGAAATCAGGCATCTTGTCTTCTTTCCTGCATTTAAAGAAGTACATGGAGATTTCTGGGTTTTGGTCTCACATGTAAGGAGCTGGAAGGTCAACACTCTTGTTCTACAAATAAAATAAAATAAAATAAAATAAAAACATAAAAAGCTGAACAAACTGAACATCAAGAATTCATCTTAGATCCTTAGAGAACTGAGGACACAGGGCAGATGACTGCCCACAACACTGAAGAGATGGGCAGGTGGAAACAGAGAATCATAACTCAGCAGCACAAAAGCCCAGGAGAACAATGTAAATTGTGATTAACAAATTTCTGGAGGCACCATATGGAAGAGTTTAAGAGCTAAAAACCCACAGGCCCAGTGTGAGGGGAGTCCCCACAATTGGTGAGTTTTATCCCCAAGGAACCTGACCAGGTTTTCCAAGTAAAGGGCAGAGAAAACCATTTATGCTTTTGGCCAGGGGAGGGAAAATTTGCCATTTAGAAGTATGCCCAGAGCATTCTGATTTTCTTAACAAGGCCTGGCCTCAGAGAAACTATTTTACCAGAACCTAACCAGCCCGGTGAAGGGAACTATCCAACTCCAGCCTTTTCTAGATTTCCTGTCTCATCTAAGAAAGAATAAACAAAAACCCAGAGCTGAGAAGCACAGGCTCACTAAAAGACTGATACACAGTTATATAAATAAATAGTTTCCCTGCTTGCCCTTTTTAGCCAGGCCAAAAAAAAAAAAAATGTTTCTGGGGAAAAAGTTAACATATAAAGTGGTTTTATATAAAATATCAATTGTCTTCTATATTTTGAAAAGCATCAGTACCAGTTCTTTCATTTGAAAAACAATTTGTGGCATTGGAGGAAAAGGATTCTGTGATTGTTGAAGTGAATTTTGTTATAAATGCAAAGAAAAGATACAATATAGAAAAAATACTTTCTAAAAACCCCCACCATATCACCATATAAATAGAGAAACTATGTGATACAATGAAAAGAGCTGTGCATCTCAGACACTGTTAAAGAAAAAAATATCTAAAGGAAACCTGAGGACAGCCAGAGAGACAAAAATAAGGGCACAAGGGAAAATATTAGCCTCTGACACCTACATGTAGAGCAGGCAGTAAACACTGCATATCCCCACCATGTAAAAGAAAACCTCACACAAAAGGATTTTAAAACTTATTTTCTCTTACCCAGGACTCCATGTCCAGATTTCAGCAGTTGCCAGACACATTAAAAGACAAAAAACATAGTTGTAAGAGACAGAGTAAGCAAGAAAACCAGACTAAGATATGGCAGAAATTTTGGGATTATCTGGGAATATAAAGCAACTATTATTATAAGCTAAGGGCTATAACAGAAAAAGTGGGCAATATGTAAGAACAGATGGGTAATGTAGGCAGAGTGATGTAAACTCTAAGAAATAATCAAAAGGAACCTATAGCAATCAAAAACACTGTCACAGAAATGAAGAATGTGCATTTTTTTGATTGAGTTGTTTATATTGATGACATAAAGTCACATGAGCTGTTTCTAAATTTTGGAGACTAATCCCTTGTCAGTCACATAATTTGCAAATATTTTCTCCCATTCTGTGGGTTGTCTTTTCATTTGGTTTATGGTTTCCTTCACTATGCAAAAGCTTTTGAGTTTAATTAGGCCCCATTTGTTTATTTTTGTTTTCATTTCCATTACTCTGGGAGACAGATTGGGAAAGATATTGCTGTGATTTATGTCAGAGTGTTCTGCCTGTGTTTTCCTCAAAGAGTTTTATAGTATCCGGTCTCACATTTAGGTCTTCAATCCATTTTTTGTTTTAACATCTTTATTGGAGTATAATTGCTTTACAATGGTGTGTTAATTTCTGCTGTATAACAAAGTGAATCAGCTATACATATACATACAACCCCATAGCTCCTCCCTCTTGTGTCTCCGTCCCACCCTCCCTATCCAACCTCTCTATGTGGACACAAAGATGATGACTTCATCCCAGCTTACAATTCCCCCTCTGCATGTCCTCAACTCCATTCTCTATGTCTGCATCTTTATTCCTGTCCTGCCCCTAGGGTCTTCAGAACCCTTTTTTTTTTTTTAAGATTCAATATATATATGTTAGCATGTGCTATTTGTTTTTCTCTTTCTGACTTAATTCACTCTGTATGACAGTCTCTAGGCCCATCCACCTCGCCACAAATAACTCAATTTCATTTCTTTTTATGGCTGAGTAATATTCCATTGTATATATATATGCCACATCTTCTTTATCCATTCATCTGTAGATGGACACTTAGGTTCCTTCTATGTCCTGGCTATAGTAAATAGAGCTGCAATGAAAATTGTGGTACATGACTCTTTTTGAATTATGGTTTTCTCAGGGTATATGCCCAGTAGTGGGATTGCTGGGTCGTATGGTAGTTCTATTTGTAGTTTTTTAAAGAACCTCCATACTGTTCTCCATAGTGGCTGTACCAATTCACATTCCCACCAACAGTGTAAGAGGGTTCCCTTTTCTCCACACCCTCCCTGGTATTTATTGTCTGTAGATTTTTTGATGATGGCCATTCTGACTGGTGTGAGATGATATCTCATTTTAGTTTTGATTTGCATTTCTCTAATGATTAATGATGTTGAGCATCCTTTTATGTGTTTGTTGGCACTCTGTATATCTTCTTTGGAGAAATGTCTGTTTAGGTCTTCTGACCATTTTTGGATTGGGTTGTTTGTTTTCTTGATAATGAGCTATATGAGCTGCTTGTAAATTTTGGAGATTAATCCTTTGTCAGTTGCTTCATTTGCAAATATTTTCTCCCATTCTGAGGGTTGTCTTTTGGTCTTGTTTATGGTTTCCTTTGCTGTGCAAAAGCTTTGAAGTTGGAAGATTTTTAATCACAGTTTCAGTTTCAGTGCTTGTGATTAATCTCTTTGTATTTTCTATTTGTTCCTGGTTCAGTGTCAGAAGATTGTGCTTTTCTAAGAATTTGTCCATTTCTTCCAGGTTATCCATCTTATTGGCATATAGTTGCTTGTTGTAACCTCTCATGATCCTTTGTATTTCTGCAGTGTCAGTTGTTACTTCTCCTTTTTCATTTATAATTCTATTGATTTGAGTTCTCTCCTTGTTTTTCTGGATGAGTTTTATTAATGGATTATCAATTTTGTTTATCTTCTCAAAGAGCCAGCTTTTAGTTTTATTGATCTTTGTTATTGTTTCCTTCATTTCTTTTTCACTTATTTCTGATCTGATCTTTATGATTTCTTGCTTTCTGATAACTTTGGGGTTTCTTCTTTCTTCTTCTTTCTCTAATCCCTTTGGGTGTAAGGTTAGGTTGTTTTTTGAGATATTACTTGTTTTTTGAGGTAGGATTGTACTGCTATAAAATTCCCTCTTAGAACTGCTTTTGCTGAACCCCATAGGTTTGGGGTCGTGATTTCATTGTCATTTGTTTCTACATATTTTTTATTTCCCCTTTAATTTCTTCAGTGATCTCTTGGTTAGTTAATAGTGTATTGTTTAGCCTCCATATGTTTGTATTTTTTACAGATTTTTTCCTGTAATTGATATCTAGTCTTACAGTGTTGTTGTCGGAAAAGATATTTGATACGATTTCAATTTTCCTAAATTTTCCAGGGCTTGATTTGTGACACAAGATATGATCTATCTTGGAGAATGTTCCATGAGCACTTGAGAAAAAAGTGTATCCTGCTGCTTTTGGATGGAATGTCTTATAAATACCAGTTAAGTCCATCTTGTTTAATTTATCATTTAAAGCTTGTGTTTCCTTATTTATTTTCATTTTGGATGATCTCTCCATTCGTGAAAGTGGGGTGATAACATCCCCTACATTTATTGTGTTACTATCAATTCCCCTTTTATGTCTGTTAGCATTTGCCTTATGTACTGATGTGCTCCTATGTTGGGTGCATAAATATTTACATTGTTATATCTTCTTCTTGGATTGATATCTTGATCATTATGTAGTGTCCTTCTTTGTCTCTTGTAACAGTCTTTATTTTAAAGTCTATTTGCTCTGATATGAGAATTGCTATTCCAACTTTCTGTTGATTTCCATTTGAATGGAATATCTTTTTCCATCCCTTCACTTCAGCCTGTATGTGTCCCTAGGTCTTAAGTGGGTCTCTTGTGGACAGCATATGTAAGGGTCTTATTTTTGTATCCATTCAGCTAGTCTATGTCTTTTGGTTGGAGCATTTAATCCATTTACATTTAAGGTAGTTATCGATATGTATGTTCCTATTACCATTTTCTTAATTGTTTTTAGTTAGTTATTGTAAGTCTTTTCTTTCTCTTGTGTTTCCTGCCTAGAGAAGTTCCTTTAGCATTTGTTGTAGAGCTGGTTTTGTGGTGCCAAATTCTGTCATTTTTGCTTATCTGTAAAGATTTCAATTTCTCCATCAAATCTGAATGAGATCCTTGCTGTGTAGAGTAATCTTGGTTGTAGCCTTTTCCCTTTCATCACTTTAAATATGTCTTGCCACCCCCTTCTGGCTTGCAGAGTTTCTGCTGAAAGGTCAGCTGTTAACTTTATGGGGATTCCGTTGTATGTTAATTGTTGCTTTTCCGTTGTTGCTTTTAATATTTTTTATTTGTACTTAATTTTTAATAGTTTGATTAATATATGTCTTGACATGTTTCTCCTTGGATTTATCCTGTATGGGACTCTCTGTGCTTCCTGGACTAGACTGACTGTTTCCTTACCCATATTAGGGAACTTTTCAACTATAACCTCTTCAAATGTTTTCTCAGTCCCTTTTTTTTTCTCTTCTTCTTCTGGGACTCCTATAATTCGAATGTTGTTTCATTCAATGTTGTCCCAGAGATCTATGAGATTGTCCTCAATTCTTTTCATTCTTTTTTTTCTTTTTTCTGCTCTGTGGTAGCTATTTCCACTCTTTTGTCTTCCGGGTCACTTATGCATTCTTCTGTCTCACTTATTCTGCTACTGATTCCTTCTAGAGAATTTTTAATTTCATTTATTGTGTTGTTCATTATTATTTGTTTGCTCTTTAGTTTTTCTAGGTCCTTGTTAATCTCTTCTTGATTTTCTCCATTCTATTTCCAAGATTTTGGATCATCTTTACTATCATTACTCTGAATTCATTTTTAGGTAGACTGCCTATTTCCTCTTCCTATGTTTCATCTGGTGGGTTTTTACTTTGTTCCTTCATCTGCTGTGTATTTCTCTGTCTTCTCATTTAGCTTAAGTTACTGTGTTTAGGGTCTCCATTTTGCAGGTTGCAGGTTCATAGTTCCCGTTTTTTTGGTGTCTGCTCCTAGTGGGTAAGGTTGGTTCAGTGAGTTGTGTAGGCTTCCTGGTGGAGAGGACTGGTGCCTATTTTCTGTGGATGAGGCTATATCTTGTCTTTCTGGTGGGCAGGACCACCTCTGGTGGTGTGTTTTGGGGTGTCTGTGAACTTATTATGATTTTAGGCAGCCTCTCTGCTAATGGGTGGGTTTGTGTTCCTGTCTTGCTAGTTGTTTGGCATAGGGTGTCCAGCACTGTAGCTTGACAGTCAGTGAATGGAGCTCAGTATTAACGTTGGGATGGACATCTCTAGGAGAGCTTTCACCATTTGATAGTACAGGGGGCTGGGAGTTGTCTGGTGGACCAATTTCCTGAACTCAGCTCTCCCACCCCAGAGGCTCAGGTCTGACACCCGGCCAGAGCACCCAGACCCTGTCAGCCACATGGCTCAGAAGAAAAGGGGGGAAAAAAGAAAGAGAGAAAGAATAATAACATAAAATAAAGTTATTAAAATAAAGAAATATTAAAAATAAAAAATATAAGAGTAAAAAAAAAAAGAAAGAGAGAAAGAAAGAAGAGAGCAACCAAATCAAAAAACATATCCTCCAATTATAACAAGTGTTAAAAACTACACTAAAAGAAAACAAAAAACACACAAAAAAAATGGACAGTCAGAGCCCTAGGACAAATTGCAAAAGCAAAGCTATATAGATAAAACCATACAAAGAAATGTACACATACACGCTCATAAGAAGAGAAAAAGGAAAAAAGAGAAAAAAATATATATATATATAAAAAAATTAAAAAGGAAGAGAGCAACCAAATCAATAAAGAAATCTACCAATGATAATAAGCTCTAAATACTAAACTAAGATAAACATCAAACCAGAAAGTAAATAGATGCAGATAGCAAACCCCAAGTCTACAGTTGTTCCCAAAATCTACTGCCTCAATTTTGGGATGATTAATTGTTTATTCAGGTATTCCACAGATGCAGGGTACATCAAGTTGGTTTTGGAGATTTAATCTGCTGCTCCTGAGGCTGCTGGGAAAAATTTCCATTTCTCTTCTATGTTCGCACAGCTCCTGGTGTTCAGCTTTGGATTTGGCCCTGCCTTTGTCTGTAAGTCAGCTGAAGGCATATTTAAGGAAGTCTGAGGTCTTCTGCCAGTGTTCAGTAGGTATTCTGTAGGAGTTATTCCAATTTTAGATGTTGTCTTGATGTATTTGTGGGGAGGAAGGTGATTTCCACGTCTTACTCCTCCATCATCTTGAAGGCACCCCCCTTCAATCCATTTTGAGTTTATTTTTGTGTATGGTGTTAAAGAATGTTCTAATTTCATTTTTTTTTTACAGGTAGCTGTCCAGTTTTCCCAGCACCATTTATTGAAGAGACTGTCTTTCTTCCATTGTATAATCTTGCCTCCCTTGTCATAGACTAATTGTCCGTAGGTGTGAAGGTTTATCTCTGGGCTTTCTATCCTGTTCCATTGATCTATGTTTTTGTTTCAGAACCATACTGTTTTGATTACTGTAGCTTTGTAGTATAGTCTGAAGTCAGTGAACCCTAGTCCTCCAGCTCCATTTTTCTTTCTCAAGATTGCTTTGGCTATTGGAGGTCTTTTGTGTTTACATACAAATTTTTGTCTTTTTTTGTTCTAATTTTGTGAAAAATGCCATTGGTAGTTTGATAAGGATTGCACTGAATCTGTAGATTGCCTTGTGTAGTATAGTCATTTTGTCAGTAATGATTCTTCCAGTGCAAGGACATGGTATATCTTTCTATCTGTTTGTGTCATCTTTGATTTCTCTAAGCAAGAAAGAGACCAGCAACTTAAAACATCTTTGTACATATATACACTGCTACATCTAAACCTGATGGGAACAGCAAAGCCCCAGACTACAATAGATACACACACACAAAATAAAAAGCAACCAAAACACAATACTAAAGATAGTCATCAAACCACAAGAGAAGAGAATAGGAGAGGAAGGGAAAAAAAAAGACCTATAAAAACAAACCCCAAACAATTAAGAAAATGGCAATATGAACATATATATGGATAATTACCGTAAATGTAAATAGATTAAATGATCCAACCAAAAGACAGAGACTGGCTGAATGGATGCATAAACAAACCTGTATATATACTGTGTATAAGAGACAAACTTCAGACCTAGGGACACATACAAACTGAAAGTGAGAGGATGGAAAAAATATTCCATGCAAATGGAAGTCAAAAGAAAGCTGGATAGCAATACTCATATCATACAAAATAGACTTTAAAATAAAGCCTGTGATAAGAGACAAAAAAGGACAGTACATAACAATCAAGGGATCAATCCAGGAAGAAGATATAGAATTTGTAAATATATATGCACCTAACATAGGGGTCCCTCAATATATAAGGCAAATACTAACAGCCATAAAGGGAGGAATCGACATTAACACAATAACAATGGGGGACTTTAACACCCCATTTTCATCAATGGACAGATCACCCAGACAGAACATCAATAAGGAAACACAGGTTTTAAATGACACATTAGATCAGACTCACTTAATTCATATTTATAGAGTATTCCATCCAAAAGCAGAAGAATACACTTTTTTCTCAAGTGCACATGGATCATTGTCCAGGATAGGTCACATCTTGGGCCACAAATCAAGCCTCAGTAAATTTAAGAAAATCAAAATCATATCAAGCATCTTTTCCAACCACAACTCTGAGATTAGAAATAAACTACCAAAAAAAACCCCTATAAAAAACACAAATATGTAGAGGCTAAACAATATGCTACTGAACTACCAATGGATCACTGAAGAAATCAAAGAGGAAATAAAAAATTCCTAGAGAAAAATGAAAACAAAAGCACAATGATCCAAAACCTATGGGATGCAGCAAAAGCAATTCTAAGTGTGAAGTTTATAGCAATACAGTCTCACCTCAGGAAACAAGAAAAATCTCAAATAAACAACCTAACTTTACACCTAAAGCAACTAGAGAAAGAAGAACAAACAAAACTTAAAGTGAGTTGAAGAAAAGAAATCATAAAGATCAGAGTAGAAATAAATAAAATAGAGATGAAGAAAACAATAGCAAAGATCAATGAAACTAAAAGCTTGTTCCTTGAAAAGATAAATAAAAGATAAAACTTCAGCCAGACTCATGAAGAAAAAAAGGGTGAGGACTCAAATCAATAAAATTAGAAATGAAAAAGGGGAAGTTACAACTGACACCACAGAAATACAAAGGGTCATAACAATCTTCTCTTTAGAAATTATGCAAGCAATAAGAGAGTGGAGTGAAATATTTAAAGTGTTGAAATAAAAGAACCACCAAACTAGAATTCTGTATCCAGCAAAATTATTCTTCAGAGTGAAGGATGAATAGAGGTTTTCTCAGACGAACAAAAATTAAGGAAATTTGTCCTTAATAGACTTGGTTTGAATAAAATGTTAA
The DNA here is from genome assembly GCF_011762595.2 of Tursiops truncatus. Taxonomy (NCBI): domain Eukaryota; kingdom Metazoa; phylum Chordata; class Mammalia; order Artiodactyla; family Delphinidae; genus Tursiops; species Tursiops truncatus. The sequence continues at coordinate 3,567,267 of NC_047042.1, forward strand.
ACTAAATTCTTCAGAAGGAAGGAAAACTGTGTAGGTCAGATATACAAAAAGAAAGGAAGAGTATTAGAAAAGAAATAAATGAAAATAAAACAAATCTTTTATTTTTCTTATTAATTCATCTAACAGATAACTGTTCAATATATATAATATATATATATTCAATATATATTCAATATATATATATTCAATATATATAATAATAGCAAAAATATATTCTGTGATTATAGCTTATGGATAAGTGAAATAAATTACCATAATGTTGAAAGAAAGAGGAGGGAGGAATTGGGAATACATTATTATCAGGTATATGAACTGCCTAGGAAGTAGGATGGTGCAATTTGAAAGGCGATTTGGATTAGTTAAAAATGTATATAGCAAACTCAGGAACAACTACTAAAAAGTTAAAAAAAACAAGTAGTTGTATGCTAAGATAGGAGGAAAAAGTGGAAGCAGAAAAAATTTTGAATTAAAATTAGAGAAGATAGAAAAATAATGAAACACACACACACACACACACACACACACACACACACACACAAAACAAAGACCAAAGGCAAATAATTTTAAAAAATAACAAATACAGGAGCTATTAATCAAACCATATAAATAATTAAGTTAAATATCAGTAGTCTAAATACACCAATTAAAAGACAAGGACTGTCAAAGTAAATTTATAAAACAAGTTCCCACTGTATATTTTCTGCAAGAATCTCACTTGAATATAAAGATTTAGATATATGAAATGGGTTGGAGAAAAATATACCATAATAACACTCAGTGAAAGATATATCAGTTTCAGACGAAGCAGAATTAAGAGCAAGGAAAATTATCAGGGGATATAGAGAGACATAACAGAATGATAAAGGAGTTTTAACTACTATTACAGTTGGGAAACTCAACATCTCTGCATTAGTAATAGATCTGCTGGGCAGATCAATAGTGACATAGATGAATTGAACAACACCAGCAATCAACAAGATTTAATTCACATCTATGGAATATTTCATCCAATAAAAACAGAATACATTCTTCTCAAGCTCACATGAAACATTCACCAAATTAGACAAAATTCTGGGCAATAAAACATACTTTAACATATTAAAAAGTATAGAAACTATTCAATGTCTGCTTTCAGACCACAAAGGAATTAAACTAGTAATCAATAACAGAAAGATAGCTGGAAAATCCCCCACTACTTCTAAATAACACAAGGGTTAAAGAAAAAAAATCTCAAGATAAATGTAAAAATCTTTTTGAATTAATAAAAATAAAAATATAACTTATCAACATTTATCATATGCAGTAAAAGTAGTGCCTAGAGGGAAATTTATAGCATTCAGTGCATATGATAGAAAAGAAGAAAGATTTAAAATCAAAATGTAGATTTCCAACTTATGAGACTAGAAAAAGAAGAATAAATTATTTACAAAGTAAGAAGAAGCAAAGGAACAATAAAATTTAGAGCAGAACTTATTGAACTTAAATAAGAAATCAGTAGAGAAAATCAAAGAAACCAAAAGCTGGTTCTTTGAAATGATCAATAAATTGATAAAACTCTAGCCATGTTAATTAAGAAAAAAAGAAAGAAGACATAAACAATGAATTGAATTCTAAACCTCCACTAACTCTCTTCTGGAGAGCAAAGGCATTGAGTGGGAAGCAGGGAGAAAACTGTACTTTGGATAAAGACACTTGCAAAGCCCCTAACCAGTTATTATCAGTCTGCTCCACTGAGGATATTATTCTTTATCTGATAAGCAGAATAACACTTACCTCATACCCCTTAAGTAAAACACATAGATGTCAGAAGGTGGGTGATAAGCTGGCATTTAAAAAAATATATTTTACTATAGCAAAATTGACATTTTTGTTTTGGTGTACACTTTATGCATTTTAACACACGCATAAATTTATAGAATCACACCAGAATTAGAATACAGAATAGTTCCATTATCCAAAAATTTCCCTTAGGAATTTTATAGTCACATTTACCTCCAACTCCTAACCGCTGGCAACCTCTGTTCTGTTCTATGTGTCTATAGTCTTGCTTTTTTTCAGAATATCCAAGAAATGGAATCAAGCAATACATAGCCTTGTAAGACTTCTGTCGTGCAACGGAATGCCTTTGGGATTCATTCAAGGTTTTGTGTGTATCAAGAGTAGGTTCATTTTTATTACATTGTATGGATGTATCCCAGATATTCTATCTATTCACACAATGAAGGCATTTGAGTAGTTTCTAGTTTTTAACTTTTACAAATAAAGCCACTATAAACATTTGTGTACAGGGTTTACTGTAAGCATAATTTCTGAATGCTATTCTGTCCCATTGATCCATTTTTTTTAATCTCTTTTCCAACAACCACCATTTATTGTAGCTTTACAGTAAATCTTTTTTTTTTTTTTTGCGGTACGCGGGCCTCTCACTGCTGTGGCCTCTCCCGTTGCGGAGCACAGGCTCTGGACGCGCAGGCTCAGCGGCCATGGCTCACGGGCCCAGCCACTCCGCAGCATGTGGGATCTTCCCGGACCGGGGCACGAACCCGTGTCCCCTGCATTGGCAGGCGGACTCTCAACCACTGCACCACCAGGGAAGCCCTACAGTAAATTTTTACAGTAAATCAGAGAGTTTGATTCTCCCATCTTTATGCTGATTTTTTCAA